>NC_143395.1:302251878-303718128 GCF_052110815.1 Crocodylus siamensis
AAATTGCTGGAGTCGTCAATATTGGTATAAATAATTACAGAAAATGTGAAAATAGCAAGGTAGGCACCAACCATCACAATTAATTTGCTTTTATGGGGCCTCCCTTTCCTTCTTGCTCATCTGTATTTTAGCTACTTGGATTGTAAACCCTTCAGGGCAGGGACATTATCTAAAATGCAGTGAGCAAATATGCTGACTAGTGACTCAGCCTTCATTGGAAATCTTTAACTTTGGATATTATGGCTGAGCTGGGGATATGCCTGTTTTACTATTAAGCTCATAACACTATTGCAGCTCACATAGAAGCTGATCCTGCCCTCTTGAATCAGACAAAATTCCCATTACAGTCAGTCAGAGCTATGGATTCAACTTTTTATTATCCAGTAATGCTTCTCACTGGATGATGTAATTATCAGCTAAATAAGATCTACTCCTACAAAGTCATTCACCCCCTTTCTCAGAAAGGCCAGGAGCCTTTTTTAGTTTGCTACTTAAGAGGAACAATAGAATAGTTAGTCTGAAAAGGCTCAGCAAAAATTGAAAGTGCCCTTCTGTGCAGTGCAATATAATATTTGCTTAGGTACATTGTACAGTTAAATGTGTAATATGCTAATAGCATGCCAGACTGATAACATAGATAGTTCAAAATGCAGTGCTTCACCATCTTACATTGCCTTCCATATAACTTGCAGTAGCTGCAAAATATGATATTTTTTGAAAATTCATGCCAGGAACATTTGAGTGTGTATTCATACAGAAATATGCAACACCTTGGTATGTAGAACTTTGAGCACACGCATATAATAAGAATTGGCATGGCTTACGTTCCACACACTCAGAAGAGATAAGAAGTCTCCATTATTAGTAATTTGCAACTTCTGTTCTGATATACTGAAATAGTACTGTTACTGTATGCCTTTCCGCAAACTCCAGAAGAATTTACTTAAAATCAGTGCACTTCAATGTCTTACCATGTTTTTGTTTAACGTTTTGACTCATTACATTAACCTGAGCTGCACTTTTACTGAAATTTACATCTTCATGAATATTCAATGGCTGTCCCTTTCACTTGCACTAAAAACCTTGACACCACTCCATCAAAAAGGCCTCAGTGTGGGGTAGATTACCTCTGACTGATCGGTTATTATAATCAATAACTGATACCTGCCCTTTTGAACAATTGAACACTTGACACCCTCCACCAGCTCTATGTAGGCTGAAGACATTCCAGTATGACATAATCTCTCTTTGCCTCACTTTCTCCATCTGTAAAACAAAATTATTAATAATCACCTTAGGCCAAATAGAAAGCCCACCGGAATCTTTCTGTTGACTTCATGGCTCAAGCTTCATAGGCTCTTCACACAGTAAGTTTGATGTTGATTAATATTTGTGTACATGGCTCTTTGATTAGTAACCATGGCTCCTATACAGAGGAGTTTACCATCTCCTGACCAGGACGTTGAAGACCAGACCTTCAGGTGAGGAAAAAAGGATGGAGAGATGCAGACATATTTAAAATAAGTCTTGGCCACATCATGTTACTACTTTTAAAGGAGGCTGTCCTTTAAAATTTAAATATCCTTTAGATTCATCTTTAAAAAAATCATGAGAATAGTCAAGCTCTGAGTCTGGGTTTGAAGGAATGAGGAGGCTGTGTTGCATACATATCAGGGAGAAGATTCCAGGTATAGGGAGCCCCTTGGAAAAATGTAGAAGTGTCAGCCTCAAAAAACAGTTAATTTCTTTTCAGCATATACTGAGGCTGCTGTCAAAAGGGTGTGTTTGGGTTTTAGGGACTCAGTGATATTACCAATGCCTTCAGGAGTATGGACATACTGAAAATAGTCTTTGTTCATTGGATGTTTAGACATCAGCAAAATACAACTGAATGTATTGTGAGTGTTTTACACCACACCAGTCCCTATTTTTTAAACAAATAGCTTGTTTTTCTGCAAAGACTAATCTCTACCTCAAATTTTAAAATCCAGGAGTGTATATCATACATTGTTTACAAGGCAAAAGTGTCTTTTTGAGAGAAAAGAGGGATCACTATAAAAGCCATCTCTGCATACCTAGACTTGTGCATTGTCCATAAAAATGCATCAGTAAACAATAAGAAATCAGATTATAGTTTTGACAAACACATACCAGATTTAAATATCTAGCCACTAACTAAGCCTAATAAATGCTTAGTTGAGGAGATTATATCCATCCAAGCTTCACCTTATCACACAATTCCTCCCTCCTTTACCATATCAATCTGGTTGCTAAACCTGTGGTTCATAGTTATCTGCCACACCTCCTTGATGTGAAAACCATGCGTATGATATGCACAGTGTTCAAAGTGTAATTTTTTTGTATTTAATGAGATGTGATTGGTTGAAATGTCTGCAGAAAGCTAGACAGGATTGAATATATTTCAACTATGTGTGAGAGAGAGAGAGAGAGAGAGAGAGAGAGAGATAGGCTTCCTCTCTATGTGCAGGCTTAAGAGTGCTTGCTGTGGCCTTAGTCATCCTCATCTTAGCCTAGTTCCTCCAGCCTCTGAGTCCCTGACCCTGGCCAAGCTGCTTTCAGTGCCTTAGCATGCAGCCTTCTGGGTCCCTGACCCTAGGCTAGGTATCCTGACACTGGCCTTAGCTCTCCCAGATTCAGTTTAACTCATCACAACAGCCTCAGCCTTCTAGGTCCCTGTCCCCATATTAGTTGCCTGCTACTGAGTTCCCTGCCTGGCACCCCTTTGTGACCTCCATGCCTCCCCCATAGCCATAACCCAGTCCTCCAGTATCCAGTTTAGTCAAAACATGAATACAAGCAAACTTCTTCAACTAAACTTTCCCCACTCTGGGTCATTGTCTCTCCACAAGCTCTAAATGCCCACTTGCTCTTAGGTAATAAGTTTATATGCCCTAAAGCCACACTCCTTCCTGTCAGGTGGCTCTCCAGCCATACACAGGGATTTACATTTTGGCCTGATGACTAGCCTGCCCTTCTCTGCTGTGGCTTAGTCCAGCTGCTTGCCTTTCTTACTTCTGTGCTGCTTGGAGGCTTTCCCCTGGGCTGCTTATTGCAGAGCAACTAGCTCTAAGTCCCTCCTCAAGTGGTAGTTCCTACCCTTACTTTCTCTGGCCTACTTACTTTCTAGAAGATGGCCTTTGCCCAGTTGCTGGCCTCACCTAACAAGTTTGGTTTGCCTCTCTCTCCTTAATGTAAGAGGAGCCTCTGTCTCCCTGTTACAAAATAACTCTTCATTGTGTCATCCCTTGAGACATCCTTACTAGTATTACACGCTGGAAAGAATTATAATGCTCACTAAACAAGGGATAATAAAGTAAACCACATCTCAGCAGACAATCAAATAAGAATATTTTGGGGGAAAGGGAATATAGGAGAAGAAATATAGAATCTGGGGAAGGAAACATTTAAGGTGAAGAAAATACTTGAACCAGTTTCCTGTCTCCTAATTCTCACAAAGTCCAGAGTCTCTCTTTCCCGTCACCTTCCTGTGATGAACGGTACAGCTAAAGATGTGCATCCTAATGTGGAATTTTACCAAACTGAAATTTTCATGCAACTTCTTAATAAAACATCTAGGCAGTGTTGACATTCAAAATATCACTTTTCCGGTAAGATGTCATATATATATATATATATATATATATATATTTAATGTACTTTGATCATAACATACCAACTAGCAGATTGTTACCACCCTAGCTTGCTAAGTGGGTATTGCTAAATGACTTAGCTAGATAGATGAGAAGTACAAAATCATTGGGGACCAGGAGGGTGCATTTACATGTGAGATTAATGTGAAGCAATAAACTCTGGCGCTTATTGCGCCAGCGTTTATTGCTCTCTGGCACTGCTTTTTCATGTGCATCTGGGATTGCAGCACATTGAGCTGGGTCGAAACAGCCTCAGCTGGCAGCATGTCTGGGGTCAGGTCAACCTGCCAGCCTGAAGCCGCTTCAACCTGGCTCAGTGTGCTGCAGAGGGGCTGGCTGGGGCACAAGGGTGCTCCAGTGCAGGGCTAGCTGGCAGTCACCTTGCACTAAAGCACCCTTGTGCCCCAGCTATCTCCTCAGCATCTACATGTGCATTGCTGCATGGTAAAGAACTCTTCTTCAGGATAGTACTTGCATTTGCAAGTACTAATCTGCAGCAGACTTAATTAGTTTCCTGAAGCCTAGTAGGGCCACACATGTAGACTTCGAGATTTTACTGAGGAGCTAGGCAGCTCTGCAGTAAATGTCTCATGTAGATTCACCCAGAATGAGAAGTTTGAGAACAATTTAATACAGTACTTTATAGGTATAAATGAAATATTTGTAAAGTAGCCAGTTCCTCAGCAAGTCTGTAAAGATTCATCAAGACATTAGAAAACATGCAGAGGTCTTTGATTCTTTCTAAAAATGTCCATGCTTTCTCTCTGATAACATAGAATGTGGGAGTATCATCACGGGCAGCTTTACACCACCTGCCCTTACTGTCTATCTTAGCATGACTACCAGCCTTTTGCAAAACAATCAGGTGGAAGAAAGGTGGCATAGTCATGATGGGAACAGCATACATTGCTGGCCATGCTTTTTATCGTGGCAAGAGTTTGTTGATTGGTTCTAATTTTCTTAGTAATTAATTTCCTTATTTGTAAGCTTGGGGAGTAGGTGAAGAAATTTTCAGAAAGATCTTGGATCCAATTTTTGTTAACCACTTTTCAGAGCAATATCATAAAAATATCTGTTTTGAAATCATGCAGGACTTTTCTCTAAGAGCTCTCACTCAAGGGCAGGTCAGAAGTAAAACATAGTGACATTTTAATGTGTACGTTTCATCAAAAAGGTCAATGCAAATCCATCTCTTCACTTTCATTTTCAGGAGAGGAACAGTAAGAATGCACTAATCAGGCACATCAAGAATATACATATTCAGTTATTTTTCAAGTTCTGCCTTCATTTTAAGCAAATGGAGAGCAGGTATTTTCTGAACACCATTCATTTTATCAGGGCCCCACATTAGATGCCAAAGCAGCTTTTAAAGTTGTCATTAGACTAGTGCTTCTAAACACAGAACTTACCTGGTTTATATTTGCAACTATGGGCATGTCTTCTATGGTGTATGAAGACACAGGTATAAATTAGTGCAGACAACAACAAAAAAATACAAGCAGAACATATGGCCTGATTTTAATTCTGTGCACAAGTTATCCTTTGTATTTGAGAACACCCCCTGGAGATTCTGTAATATCTGTAGCCGTGTCCTCAATCTACTGTAAATCAATTCAGCTCTCACAGGAGCATCTGAGCCAGCCTTAAAATTCATAGTATGCTACATACCTTTACATTAATTCTTCAAGCAAGTGTTAACTCACTTTTCACATTCCAGGGATCCCAACAACTAACTTTCCCTTTTCTGTTCAATCCTAGACTGCTCTGGTGTGACAGTCATAACTGGCTGATTTCCTTTCAGCCACAAATGTTTGCTCTTATTTCAGGTTCCAGGGAGCTCTCTTCTATCACCCTTCTTGTTCACTTCATATCTCAGGTGTCAATAGGAGACAGGGAAATGGGTGGTTTGGGCTGAATTACCATTAGAATGCTGCTGGTGCTTATCTGGTTTGCCAGATGGGGGGACCCTATATGGTTCAGATGGGATAAAGATCTCGGACAACCTAGGCATAGTCCAAGAACAGGACAAATACTTTGCCTCAGTTTTCAGTAAGAGTGAAGCAGTGGCATAACAAGGGTTGGTGATAAGGGAAACTGCCCTAGGTGCCGACTTGTTGGGGGAGATGAAAAAAGTGGCTGCTGCTGCTAACAGCAACACATTCATTTTTGTCATTATAGCAGCAACCAGAAGTCATTAATTTCATGTTGCCCTGGGTGTCTGGCCATGTCTCTACTCTGCTGGGGTGAAGATGTCACTTAGGACATTGCTGGGGTACCATATAACAATAAGAACATGAATATAGTTATTGCCATATCTAAGAAGATATCTAATCAAATCGAAGGAAAATTTAGATTGCTTGCTGACACAAAATTGCGAGGAGGATTAAGGATGATCTCCATCCTAGGATCATGAAAGAGCTGGCATGTGAAATAGCAATTCCTTGAGCCCTGACTTTCATGGAATCGTGACTGGGAAAGAGCAAATGTAGCATTGTACCTCCTGTCACCTAACATTGATGTACAAATTAGCATTGTATCTCCTGTAACCTAGTTCCGTTCCCCTCCTCACCCTCATCCCTTTATTGTTAGTCCCTCGCTCGGGCGATCTGTATTTCCCTACCGGCTTTGTCATCTTTTTTGGATTCACAATCCTAAACATCTACTAATAAAAGTCAATCTGTTCTTTATTAAAAAGAGCAAAAGAGTGGCCCAGGAGATTGCAGGTTTGTTGGCTTGACTTCAGTAGTAGATAGGATCTTAGAAAAAATACTGTAGGAAAGAATGGCCAAAGAAGAAAACTCCTGATGGGACAAACACAACATGAGTTTATCGGAGGATGATCATATCAAGTTAATTTAATATCCTCTTATGACAAGATAACAAACTTTTGGATACGGATAATACCACTTGATTTACCTAGATCCAAGGATACCATGCCTCATGGGAAATTATTGGCCAAACTCAGAGGGAAGGTATCAGTGTCACCACTGTGAGGTAGATAAATTGATACATCAAGGTGAGACTGCACCAAGTTACAGGATTTATCTGACTGAAAGCGTTTATCACTGGTGCTCCTCAGAGATCGGTATTGGAACCTATCTTGTGTAACATGGTTATCGGTGACCTAGGTATTGGAACTGTATGCACCTTCATGAAATCTACAGCTGACACTCAGCTGGAGGATATTGGCAAAACAGAAAAGGGAAATTTGAATAATACTGTGGAATGCAGTATAAAGGTGGAATGAAGTTTAACAGTACAAAGTGCTAAGTTATGCACTTAGGGACCCAACACCTGGACTTCAAGTATAAAATAGAAAATAATGGACTGGAGACAACTAAGAAAGAGGGATCTGGGTGTGTTGGTCAATTGTATGAAAACTGAACTGCCAATGCAACACAGCTGTGAACAAAACGAATGCAATCTGAGGCTGTTTCCACAAGAGCACAGACATTTGGTTCCCTGGGGACAACTAGCAGTGGCACACCTTGTGCTGCCACTAGTTGTCCCCAGGGAACACCTGTGCCACTTGCCCTCTGGCTCATGGCATGTTACCCTGGGTTGGGTAGGGGAGGCTGCGACCAGCACTGGGCTGGCCCCAGCAGCCTTACTTGAGGTCCTGGGGCCTCCTGGGGCTGCACCAGAGGTGTTCCTGCTGCTCAGATTCTGGCTGGCAGTTACACTGTGGCTCCAGCTGGCCAGGGTTTGGTTTTGAGCAGGCACCAGTCTGCTATTTTTATGCCCCTTTTTTTGACCCTTGGATATCCAGGGGTCATAAAAAACAACCCCATGCTGCTCCCTTGCAGCGCAGAGAACAGTTGAATGTGTGCTTTGTGGTGCCACAGACATGTCTATGGTGCCATATATGACATGGCTGTGCTTGTCTGGATGTGGCCTTTGTGTGTATTAGGCATTGTGTATGCCATAAAACCAATGAGGTACTATTACTAGTATTGTACTCAGCATCAATTAGCCTCCATCTAAAATACTGTGTGCAGTCCCAGTCACCAACATTCAGAAATAAGTGCTCCTGCTGGCATTAAAAAACCAGGAACTTCCTTGTTAGAGGGTCTTGCATTTCTACTTAGGTTCAGATTAATCATCACATATGGGATCAAGAAGGAATTTTAAAACCCAGATTGCCATGGATTGTCTGGGTTTTGCCTTCCTCTGTAGCAGGGGCCATCGTCCTCTTCCTTGGATCTCTTGAGTGTATTATAACAAACTACTTCCTGTGTTTGCAGTAACAGGACATCAATAGTGTCATTTCCCCCCTTCTTCACCTGTGGCACATTCAGGTGTTTTTCGTGTTTGGGGAATTCTGCTTGGTAGTTGTGCAAAAGGTCCTTAGATACACAAGACCCTTCGCAGCTGCATCTATGATTCTTTGATTTTTGCAATACATAGATAGGTTCATGTTCACACTGCAGGAGTCCTTTTGTTTGTTGCTTCTATATATCCAGATGGCAGCAAGGACTAAGTGCTTTTTCTAACCTCAGTCAGTGAAAAGAGTGTGAACTTTCCTCTGGGAAGTGATTGTGACTGCAGTTGTTTATGCTTTTGTCAAACCTAGATAATGTTAGCCAAAGTTCCTTGTACATAGCTGCATCTGGCCTGAAAGGCATAAACTAATGCAAAACGTGCTCAGTAATGCTTCACGCTGGGGCATATTACACCCAGGTTTCAGAAACAGTTAATTTCTGATGACTGGGGATCCTGGTTTTCTTTGATAAAAAAAAAATCCCCAATTTTTGGATAAAAAGAGGAACCCCAAATCCTCATTTTTCTATGATTAAAGTGACATTTCACTTTACTCACAGAAAAATGTGGATTTTGGGTTACTTTTTTAAATCAGAAAATTGGGGATTTTTTTATCAGAGAAAACCAGGATCACCCCAATGACAAGCCAAGGTGCTTATTTTGACTTGTAAGGCCTGCTATAGTTTGTGCACTTCCTGTTTCACTTTGATAGTGGAGATAGGCTGAGATTCTTGAACTGTCAACTCTCAATCCCTAAAATGAATGTAACAGTGCAGTATTTGGTATTTCCCACGCCTCTGGGCTTTGCGGTTTGTCACAAGGGGCTGGGAAAGAATTTTTTCCCTTTTTATTGCTGGAGATTTTAACTGAGATGTGTCAGTGCTCCTGCTTTACTAAAACCCAGGGGTTCCTGGTTAGAGGGTGTCTCTGCTCAGGTCAGACCGATTACCATATTTGAGATAGTGGTCAGATTGGTACAGACTTTGCACTGAGAGAAGGGCAGGAGAGGAGGGGTGGGTTGCCTCCTTCTGTGGCAGGAGGCATAGTCCTCTTCCTTGAATCTCTCAAGCATATTTTAACAGCCCTTGCAGCAGAAGGATACTAGCCATTGTTGTCTCCTTGCTATATATTGGCAGGATAGGGTGCTATGCCTTGTGGTTGTGTGATAAGTTTGACAGTGTACTTTCAGTAACATGTTAGACAAGGATTTGTATGGGAAAGTTTGGATAGGGCTGATCTCTCAGGCAGGGGGCTGGACTAGATGACCTCCAGAGCCTCTTTCTATCCTGACTTTACTATGATTCTGTGACCTATAAATGTGGTCTTTCCTCAGCTTCCTGTTTTTATGTATGTTGTTGGATTGGGAATCTGATTCTTTTGACTTAGCCTCACTGTGAGCTGCATTTACATTTTCTATTTCCATTCTGTACTTTCCAAGGAGGTATGGAATTTTATGGCATCCCCCTTAAGGCCTGCATCAGTCCAAACCACATACTTTTCAACAGATATCAGTTTTTCCCCAGTTTTTACTTTTAAAACTCCTCTGCAACCTTTTTAAGTGTTAGGCCAGCAGTCTTGTTCTGTTTCAGTTTGTTTCACCCTTTCTATGCAGGCTTCTCTTGTCCCAAATTGTTCCCAGTTCCCAGGGCATGTGGAACATGAAGCATTTCACAGAATACTACTATGGAGGTCCTGAATTTTAGCCTCCTCCAGAATAGCTTACATTTAGCTTCCGGGACCTTAAATTTAGCCTCCTATACTTTTCTTCATTGCTGGTACCCATGTGAACCATGACTGCTGACTCCTCCTTGGCACTCTCAAGTAGTTTATCTACATGAGGTCCACTACCTTTTCATCCAGCAGGCAAGTCACCATGTAGTCCTTCCATACATCACAAACCCAGATATCCATAGGCCCCCACCTGCTTCTTCCTATCCCATAGGAGGAGTATGCTTGGTGTAAGAGGATCCTATGATATCAGCTGGAGTAGTGGATGCCTATCTTTTTGGCAGGCATGCCACAAATTAACCCTGTACCCTCCCCAAGTGCCACTTTTTTCCCTAGGAGCACATGCAGATAACAAGGGGGCAGGGACTGCTTTTCTGCCATCACACAGGCAAGCACATAGCAGCAATTAACATGTGTTAAACAAATTAACACAAAATCAAATTAATGCTTTAATCCCTGGTGTTAATCACAATTAATTGACAGGCCTAGTATTTACTCATTTAAATCATCAGCTCTTTTCCTACACTACAGGTCTTATATCACTTTTTTGGCAATGTGTCTTTCATTTAGATACACTCCTAAAAGCAAAAGTAACATAGAAAGAATGCAATGTTAATTCTAATGCTCCTGATAACTCAACACATTTTATGAACAGGTTTCCAGCCACATCTGATGCATCTTAGAGCTTGAAAGCTAAACAAACGTAAATAGTTTGGGGAGGCATGGTGGGCAGTGTGTGCACACAGGGGGAGAGGGAAGTTAAATTTCTCTTGATACACTGCAGCATAGATTATATAAAAGAATCCATTTGCATTATAAAAACAACTAATTGAAAGGATAAAGTATGCAAGACGTTAGAAAAATTGTAACTCTTGAGGTAATAAGGTAACCATAATCTCTAATGGTTTGGCAATCGCACGACAGAAAAATTGTATCCAAAGGAGTGCACTTTCATACACTCTACCTGTCAGAATACATTATTTCTCAGTCTTACCCTGTGTCTGCAGTTATACAAATCTTTCCAGGTCTGCATCCAACTGAAATCTAAAGGAATGAACATTTCAGATTAGGTGTGTAGAGAGAAAAGACAACACACTTGCTAAATAATAGATAATAATTTTGTAATTCTGCAGCTTTTTCTAAGATCTTGAAATGCTTAACAAATACTAATGGATTAATTCACCCTCAAATATCATTGTGAAGCAGGCAGTTATCAGCTTCCCAATATTATAGATGGACTTCCTTAAAATTCCACCGAATACCCTCAGAATCAGGATAAATGAGCATGTAGAGCACATATGTGCTTCCACTGGTTTGTCATCTCAGCAGAAACAGTCCTCCAGACAGTGGTTAAAAGTTTAGACCAAAATGGCCATACTATTTTGCCACCAGTATATTTTTTTTACTTCTCTTTGGTAAAATGAAGTAAAAAAAATAACTTCCATAACTCTTCTCATCTTAAACCAGCCAGGGAATGGGAAACATCTCAGCAAATGCCACATGCTTAGTGCATTTCCATAGCCTGTTTTTCAGATTATTCCTTTTAATTGTGTAGGAATTATTCCTTTTAATTGTGCTGGCATTGACAAAGAAATCCAACATTGCTTCAATCCAACATTGCCTGCTCTTCTCTGAAAAAAAAATCCCCAATTTTCAGATTTAAAAAAGTAACCCAAAATCCAAATTTTTCCTTGATTAAAATGAAACACCAGTATATATATATGTGTGTGTGTGTGTGTGGCATTTCATTTTAATCACAGAAAAATGTGGATTTTGGGTTACTTTTTTCATCTGAAAATTGGGAAATTTTTTTATCAGAGAAAAAAAACTAGGTTCCCTGTCTATTACTGAGTACCACTGCACTGCTTGATGTTGACTGGAATTCTCCAGCTTTTCACTGAGGCACTGGTGGAACAGGTCTCTCTACTTCAAGTCCTCAAGTCCTTCAACACTGATATTCCATCGGCATTACTTCAGCTGTAGCTGTCATTTTGGAGCCAGTCTGAGTGATATAACTGAGTGGATGAGACAGTGTTCAGTCCAGCAATCATCAGCTCCTAGTATAGTTCAGGTGATGTGGACTTTTTTGTGATCCTGGGCACGAATGATGACATAGTCAATCTGGTGCCAATGCCTAGCTTGTGGGTGTTGCCAAGATGTCTTGTGCCTATTTTTCTAATGGAACAGGGTGTTGATGGTAAGTCCATGTTCCACGCATTTGGTCGAGAGGAGAATGCCATTGGAGTTTACTCTTCCTAGTCCTTCCTTGCCGATGGTTCCATTTCAGAGGTTAGAGTCCTTTCTGATTCTGGCACTGAAATCACTGAGAAGAATAAGTTTGTCTCTCTCTGGAACATCAGAAAGAACTTGGTCAAGGTTGGCATTAAAATTTCTCCTTGGTTTCATTGGCAGCATCAAGAGTTGGGTCATACACACTAATGACAATATTGGCTCCCTGACAGTTTAAGACAGGGAGTCATGAAACATTTATTAATTCTGATAGGGAACTCATTGAGTTGGTTTATGAGTTCCTTCTTAATGGAAGACCCACCTCTGTGAAGTTGGCGTTCTCGTTCCTATTTACCATTCCAGAAGAAGGTATAGCCACCTCCGTGTTCTATTTGCTGCCCATCTTCCACTCACTGGGTCTTGCTCAGTGCAGCTACATTGATGTTGTGTCACCTGAGTCCTTAGGCCATGATTGCAGGGTGGTGCGCTGGGCATTCACTATTAGGGTTGCCCATGATGCTTTAGGTCCCAAAAATGACGGTGTGTTCACTGGTGCTTTTGTCCACAGTAAAGGTGATCCCACTGGATGTGGTTATCCAGTCAGGAAGAAATACAGAATACTTTATTAGACAGGCTGTTTAAGGAACCTTTTCTAGCATCCTCCCCATGAAGGGTGAGCAGAGTGGATGCTGAAGAGGGCTGTTCAGTCACAGTTACAGCTGCCAAATCACACTTCTGTTTCATCCAAGTGCTAGATGACCTTCATAGAATCATAGAAGTAGGGTTGGAAGGGACCTTATAGATCTTCAAGTCCAACCCCCTGCCAGGGCAGGAGAAAAAACTGGGCTCAAATGATCCCAGCTAGGTAGGCATCAAGCCTCCTCTTAAAGACCCCCAGGGTAGGAGCCAGCACCACTTCCCTTGGAAGTTGGTTCCAGCTCCTAGCCACCCTAACTGTGAAATAGTTCTTACGGATGTCTAATCTAAACCTACTCTCCAACAACTTGTGGCCATTATACCTTGTTATGCCAGGGGGCACTAGGGGAAACAAGGTCTCTCCCAAACCCTTCTGGTCCCCCCTAGTGAGTTTACAGACGGTCACCAGGTCCCCCCTCAGCCTTCTCTTGTGAAGGCTGAACAGGTTCAGGACCTGCAGTCTGTCATTGTAGGGTCTCCCCTGTAGTCCCTGGATCATACAGGTGGCCCTCCTCTGGACCCTCTCAATGTTGTCCACATCTCTTGAAACTGCTGCCTTCTTGTCAGTTCATTAAGTAGGAGCTTTCAGACCTCACAATCCTACTTTTGCCACCATTAGTTGGTTGCCAAAGGATTTGAGAAATGTGCTGAAAAAGCTGTTTTCATGGAAGATACCTGTGCATGACTTCTTTTACTACGGAGAAGCTGCTGCACATCAGCTTTCACACAGCTCCTGACAGAATGGGACCTTGATCCAATGGCAAGGAGACCAAGACAACTGGGAATCTCGTTCACCTGCAGCCTTCACCCACCTTTGCAGCTATTGAGACTCTAGCAATCTTCTTCCACCTGCTCCACCACTGAGGCCATGTAGACCCATGGCTGGGGGATGAGTAGATTTATTATGGTCGTGACCCGTACTCACCATGTCACAGCACCATCAAAAGATATACGTGATTTTTCAGGAGGGACACCATTGCCATCTGATGTCCTCACCACATTCTGGTGGTGCTACCACTGCTTGCTCCATGACTGATTATTCATCAGAGTTACCCCTGCTTATTTCTTAGCTAATCTTCGCTGAAGGTCATTCCACTGTCTGCTACCTGTTGATGTGCTGGGGAGCAGTACAGTTCTGCTCCACAAAGAAAGATTATAGAGAGGATGGAAATAGGCTTTTCTCTGTGTCATAGGGGACAGACTAGGAGCAACAGCCTCAACTGTAGCAAGATCAATTTAGGTTGGAAATTAAGAGGAACTTTTTGACTATGAAGGTGGCCAAGCACTGAAACAGGCTACTTAGTCAAGTGGAATCCTCATCCTTGGAAACTTTCAAAAGCAGATTAAACAGACACGTGACTGGGATGGTTTAGTAAAGGGTGATACTGCCTTAAGCAGGGGGCTGGACTAGATAATCCTGTGAGGTCCCTTCCAGTTCCACTTTCCTATGATCCTATGACTTTCAAAACAGACCACAAAACAAGAAGCAAACCCTTTTGTTTTTTATCAAAAAGTTAGAAGTTACACGTAATGGTTGGTAGCTTTTCCTCTGTCTCTGTCAGCCAGTATCTATCAGTCACATTTCAGTGTTTTAAATGATTCTGACATAGCAATTAGGAAGAGATATAGATGCAGTGACTTTTCTAGTTCAGAATTTGTTTGTGAGGGTTTGTTCTACAAATTGCTTCTGGAAAACTTCCTTTTGAAGTTTATCTTAAATGGGAAGTTTCTGTTTCCTGTCATGCCATATTGAGTAATGAAAGGTATTTAGTCTTTCTGTTTAACACAAACAATTAATGTAATCAAGGTGAATAGTGCTCTGTGGTACAAAATAATTACTGGATTAATAAGAAACAATAGGATGATATTAGTAGTAATTTGTTAGCAATAGATACATGCTTATGCACGTTGCATGTCATGAAGGAAAAGGCCAAAAATATCCATAAGCTGAGAGATGTACATGTAGCTAACTAATACATACCTTGAAGTTGTCTCCTTATTGCTGGATGTGGCTCTTTAGTTATACTAAGGGCTTGTAGCTTCTGTTACTCAGGTTGCCTGACATTTTCCATTATAAGACCCTGTTTTCAGCTGTATATAGCTTTGCTACATTTTAACTATTTGAGCTGAAATGTTACACTCTTGGTAACATAAGAAAAGATTAACTGAAAATGGCTCAACTGTTTCTGTAAATGAGAGGAGGAAAAATGCAACTTTTTTGCTAATGGTAAACAATTCTGGCAGTCTTCCCTTTATACAGCTGTAGTGCCAGCATAAGTCAGAGCACAGGTTTGGAATCTGGCAGTGGGTAGCCATTGCAGCAGTGTTGTGAAAAAATCCCTGCAAACATCTGCCGCAATTTGGCAAGCTATGAGTCTTTGAAAAGTTGCAGGTCACATGCTCAGTAGAGCTGTCTTCAGTTTTAGCAACTAAAACTCTTGAAAATTCCATCATCATCAAGCATGCTCAGACCTCTTACAGCTCCTAATGCTGACTGGACAGCACATGGATCCCTCCCACAAAAGCACCAACTATGCTCTACCCTTTTACATCTCTGGTGATAGCTAGATTGCATGAGTGCCATCCTCTCTGCACATAGCAGCTGAAAATGCTCCATTTTTGGGCCAGAAGGCAAAGGCTAGTCTTTCCATGTAACAGCTTCTTTAGAAGCAGGGAGGCTATATCTCCTGGTGCCTCAATGAGCCCCTCCCCTGCTGACAACTCTTTGTCAATATGGATGTCTATACACATGCTCCAACACATTCTAATAACGCATCAGAGCAGACTCAATTAATCGAGCACCTGGAGCATGTATATAGACACCCCATTATTCTTCCAATATTTTAATAATTTGTTTCCTTTCATTAAAATGTTTTAAATTACTTTTATCTTATCCTCTATTCTTTACATACCCAACTACTTATTATGCAGATTGGTAGCCTAATAGCTGTATTCAACTCAATACATTTGTAAGGAAGATTATGCTTAAATGTAGGGACCTACTGAAATTGTGATTTTGTGATTTTTTGCAGAAACCATGAAATTGGTAGGTCCCCTGCAACAAAGCCCAGTACCCTTGAAAAAACATGAGGACCCTTAAAAGCAGAAAAACAGCTAGTGAAGGGTGGGGAAAGGGGGAGACTGCAAACAGAAAGCAGCAGAAAGCCCTAGTGTTTTGAAGCATGGTGGGAAAGGAGGGGTAGGAGGGGGTAGAGATTTATATGGCAGAGTGCAAAGGCACCCCCCTCTGATTGGTCCAGGGGTCCAGAAGTCCCACCCCTCCTCAGAGATTGACAAATATCCATCTGTCAATCTCTAGGGAGGGGCGGGACTTCCAGGGCACCTCCACCAACCAGAGGTGCGGTGGGCCCCACTTAAGTCCACTGCAAAAATGGCAACCAGTGCTGTGCTTGGGCTGTGAAATTGGAGTATAGCCACTCCAATTTCAGTAAGTCCCTGCTTATAAGATAGTTTTTGTAAGAAAAAGTGAGAACTGAAAGTGGCCAGAGGGCCCACTGCAGCCTTCTCAGCTTACTGGCAACTAGAATTTGGAAGAGGATTTCTAAGTATTATAGGAGTGAAATTTTGAAGTAGTTTTCCAAGCCAAAAATCAGGGACCACTAGTACCTGAATAACTTTCAGACTGAACTGGAGAAGCTTATAGAAGAGATAGGAAGATATAATAGGTAGTTCTGTGTGTCATGTATGGAATCATGTACTTGCAGTCACCATATTTGGGTACAAAAGCTACCCCCTTGTAGTGCGCTTGGTGCCTGGTAATCCCATGCTTCAGGGCTTTCACTAGATTTCTGTCCCGCTCCCTGCCCTCCCCCCAGCTACCGTATTTTGTTTGCTTGGGTTATGTTTTTACCTTTATCTGCAGCATTCGGATGTTAACCACAGATAGGAGATACTTAATGGCCCAGGTGTCTTCTAGTGTTATGTGCCTATGAGAAAGAGGCAGTTAAAAACCCTAGTCAGGTGTCAAGGCAGAGGTCTACAATTCAGTCACTACCAAGGGCAAAGTTATATTTTCCAATAGAGAGCAGTTTTACCAAGTCTCCAGGACACTGTTGGTACTCTGCACCCATTCCATAGCCTGTAAATTATGGACCCACATTGGAAGGTTTCAGAAAATCTTCACATATCATGGTTTTGCCTTACTTGTATGTACCAACAAGCCTCGCACACTTCATCTTAACCTACTGTAGATTATAAGCATGTCAGGGCAAGTGCATCATCTTGTGTTTATCTGTAAAATACTGGGCAGCACACAATTATTTTTAATGAATTTGAGCTATATTAATGGACACGTTGGCTAAACATTGGCTTGGGATAGTTTAGGAATAGAGTTTTTATATTTGTGTAGGGGGTTAGACCAGGATGATCCTTGAAGTCCTTCCAAAACTGTGATTCTTTGAAATTTGTTTTAGCCACTGGGAACAACTGGATAAGATTTAAAACACAAAAAAGAGCCCGACTGGATTCTCATTCTACATATCAAATGAAAGTGTTACTGAAAACAAAGTCTTTTCTGCCCCTCTAAATTTATAGCTTGTCAGAAGCAACATGTTCCCACTTACTGCAGCAGAGGTACAGAATTGAATAAAGAAAGCATGCATAGCACCAGCTGCAAATTCTCTTGTGAAAAAGAATGAGTTAAGTGTGTACAGCTCTAGTTTTTAAATAGCAGTCAGGAAGCTCTGTGTTGCCAATGGGGATAATATATTAAGACTATGCAGAAGCTACTGCAATGGAAAAGACCAGAGTGTTAACTCTCCAGGCAACATTGATGGTAGTTCCTTCTTCTGACAGTTCCTATAAAATCAGAGCAGCTGCAGGGCTCAGTTCCTAACCTTCCATCATGCTGGGCCTCTGCAGTCCTCTTACTAGAACACCCAGGGCTCCTTCCAACCCCAGTGATTACTCCACGATATGTGCATAAGTGTTCATATATTTATATATGCACACACTCGGGTACAAGTCACCAGTAGCAGGGTTCTTCTCCTTTCAATGTTATAAGGAAGTGGAGGAGAAAGACTTTGTATATATTAATAAACTATCACGCTGCATGGACACACCAGTTTATCAAAAGTGGGCACAATCTCTAGGTTCTACATGCTGCCAAGACAACCAGGCCTGGTTATCTCATTGTGGCTTTTCTGATAGGCTGCAATTTCTATAGCAATATGTTGCATCTCAGGCTTTTCTGGTGAATGTGAAATTTGATTCTTTAAAAAACATGTACCTGCACTGAAACCTAACATTGGATCCAAAGTGCTTTTAATTAACCCAATTAGTAATTCCATGATTATAGACAGGATTATTTCTTAATAATCATTTAAATTGAATACTGGTAAATTTTTAGGGTCAAGAACTGATGGGACATTGCATTTACAAGCTTGCCTTGAGTGAGAAGCTACAAAACCAGAGACCAACTAGGCACGATTACATGTAATGCTATGTTGCTGTAGCAATGCACTATGGCGATGTAGCATCGGCGGTCACAAATCATGATGCTGCAGCTACATTGCCGCAGCAACATACTCCCTCATTATAGTGTATTGCTATGGTGACACAGCAGCAAGAATAACTGTGCGTGGTGCATGGCACAATACAGAGTGTTACTTGACCATTTAGTAGTTCCTTTTGGAAGAACTAAATGAAGGTGCAGGAGCAATGGCACCGTACGGGCACATGTAGACTCGCCCACTGAGCTCAGATTTTCCAAGTGCAATAATTGCCTTGAAGTACACTCATTAGTGGGAACAACTGTGGTTGCAAAACAGAATTTCAATACAAAAATAAGGAAAAATACCTGCGTTTTCAATGGACAGCATGTAGTGGGTTGTAAAGAGAACAGTTTTTGCCACACCAGAGAACAAAATGTGTTAGCCAGTCCTCAGAAGATCTTGGTCCCAGAAAACCCTGGAATAAAATAACTACCCAAATCAGAGACTAAGGGGCTGATAAAAGAGTATAACATTGGAATCAATTCATAAAAATCAAACTATAGATGAAATTCCCCTCAGCTAATCTATACCCTGTTGCTATAGAGATTCTGATTCTTAGAATACTTGCATAAGACAGCTGGCATAGAACTTGCTCAGCAAGCATTCATGAATAGTTGAAAGACCTGCAGCCATAAAATATTTAGTGCCTTCCTCTCAGACACAACTGCATCAGCCAAATCACAACTGGCAAGTTTGCTCCAGGCAGAAATGTCACAGATTGGCCCCAATGCCAATCATTATATATAGACAGAACTCTGATATGGGGTCTCTCTCTCTCACCCCCACCCCATAGCAAAGTTCTGTCTGCCATGTGCCTCATGGCTGCACTGGTCTAGTGAGGAATACCTATATTTCATGGTAAATCACTGCATCCTTCAAAGGCATCACGCTGTTCCAGAATGCAGTAGGCAGACTGAAGAAGTCTGAGTTGGACCCCTACAAAACTTAGTGAGTTTCCTTGCAAGGCACAAGTTGTGCAACTATCACCACTCGGGTGGAAGAGGAAGTGCCCTCTTTCTTGATAGGCCCCAATTTCCTATCAAGTTACTGCATAATTTCCACATAACTAGGTCTTGATAAGAATATGTAGTGGTCCTGTAGTTTCAGGTTTTTGGGGCATGTAGGTGAAACAGAGGGCCTAAATTAAAGCGGTGGGTTTTAAAAAACAAGGCTTCAATTTTGGGCTAATTAACCCCCCACCCCCACCAGTCATGCACACACCCTATTGATGACTTACCTGCCTCTCCAGCAGGGGGAGGGTGAGATGCCAGCAGGCAGAGCGGTCCCTGGGCTGTGGGGGTTGGTGCTTCCCCCCGCAGCAGCTGCGGCCCTCCCCCATGTGGCACCTTGCTCAGGCAGCCCCGGGGGGCACCACAGCTGGGAAGGGAAGCACTGGGCCCCCAGGCAGTTCAGGCAAGCAGGCAGGCTCCGGGGGTGGGTGAGGGAGGAAGAGATCAGGCTCGCCACTTTTTGTGGGTGGAGCTGCTTTCTTGGACTGCTGTCAGGATGCCTGCAGGGCTTCCTGAAGAGCTGTGGAGCTGCACAGAGCCCGGTGCTGTAGAGGCAGCAAACTAAAACTCTTCGAAGGAGTTTTAGTTTGTTGTGCCCCAAGTCATTAAGACGCGTTACACTGCCGAATTTCCTCGAGCGGCTGGAATTAACACGCAATACGCTGCCAAGGTCAGCAAACAGCAACACCATTAAAGTGGTGCAAAAGTATTAGCCTGCTTTTAAAGTGTCAAGCAAATGCCTCTCGTTTAGTCTACACTTGGCTGTTGGTCCTATCCTGGGTGGGACTGAGCATCCTCAACTGCCACTGAAGCAATTGCAAGTGAAAAAGACCTTCTGTTACTCAGACGGCTGATGAATGCAGAACGCTTAGAAGCTCATGGAAATTAAATGTTTTGTGTGAAAGTCAAAAGGCAAATAAACTATAGTGCGACATCTGTGCTGCAAAAACTCTATGGACAGTCTGTTCTGGAATAATAATTACCTTATTCTGGAATAATTATCCTGCTATGGCTATACTGGTAATTTTCCCTGGGTGGACAAGCCTTTGAACTAACAATTATAACGAGTTTATATATATCAGCCCAGCTCCTTCTTATTGGTCAGCGTAGTACAGTAGCCACTTAATCCATATTGTTATTACATGGTATCCAAGTTCAGTTATTTTGTAGGTTTTGTAGGTTTTCAGCATTTAATTATTTTTACTGTTTATCTGAAGGCCTCTCCCCCTGTTTCAGTCTAAGTACTTGGCCCTTCAATAGGTAAAACAAATCAGTAGCTTCCCTGTACCATATCATCTGCAATTTCATCCCAATCAAGATCAACCAAAGAACAGTACTCCTAAAAAAACGAAAACAAATGTTTTATTTACAGGAAGAGATCTGTACACTCTGCATACATAAAAATATACAAAATCAAAATAGAAAATATAAAAGTGTTAAAATGTATACAAACACTGTTTTAAAAATGTGACTCCTGTAAAATCTCAAGCTTCAATTTGTTGAAGAGTACACATTCATTTAAAAAAATCATCATACAAAATAATTCTCAAAGCTGTTAAAAAAGTACACAGTCTTCTATATTTGAATAGTTCAAGGACTACATTTCATAGAGAATGTGATGATAAGGATAAATGTAAGGCTTTCACAAAGCTGATGTTTCAAGAACAAAAACGTGAATTTCATCACCAAGTCGAAGTGAAGAAATTCATGGTGTCAAGATCCATTTAATTAAATAAATCTATGACAGGCATGCCCAGACATGGGCTACTTTAAAGTCCAAACAGTTAAATCAGGTATCCACTTGCATTAGAGAAAGGATAACACTTGGGAAATATCTATATGTTTTCTAATGACCTTTTAACACTCTGCTGAAATACCTACTTCAAAAAGCAAATATAGCATGTCCATGAATGTAGAGTACATGAAGGGATGAAGCAGAAAGTGATTTACTTTCAGAGATGATGCATTTAACATACATTTTTATCAGATGTGTGTGTTGGTGTCTACACAGCATGTCAATTTGAGAGCATCACTGAAGGATACAACAAAAATAACTAGGTATGCCTGGATCTACAAACAGCTGGAGCTCCTATTTAATAGTCTGTTTTTAACCAGTTAACCTAAATCTGTGCAACTGTTTCATGCAGAGACCCAGTTTTATTTAATACTAAACCATTTCAGTCTTGCTCAATTGGCAAGAAATTGACTTGCAGAAAATCCAAAGGGAATTATTCATCTGAAAGGAAGTTTCCATACCAGGGGGTTGCACTCATTAGTTTAACT
This sequence comes from Crocodylus siamensis, assembly GCF_052110815.1. Classification (NCBI taxonomy): domain Eukaryota; kingdom Metazoa; phylum Chordata; order Crocodylia; family Crocodylidae; genus Crocodylus; species Crocodylus siamensis. The sequence continues at coordinate 302,273,269 of NC_143395.1, forward strand.
TTTTGCTCAGAATGTAGACCAGACAAGAATGTGCAGCTCAGTGTAACTATATGTTGAGGTCTCTACCAACACATACAAGTCTCTAATACAGGTGTCACTTCATCAGCTTTAACAGAATAATAGCATAAACTGTCTCAATAGGGAAGAAAATAAAGGACTGCATTCTAATCCAACGGAGTGACTGCTTGAATGCATCTGCTTACAGGTAATCCTTGAAATCGTATAAGGAATGGGACAGTGGAAATAATCTGTTCACCAAAAAACATGGGGCGCAAAACTAGTCAACTTTTGCATTTTCTCAGAGATGAAAAGAAGAATACCTTGATTTAACCATCTAAAGGCTGAATGCATAAAATGATAGAGAGCACCACAAGTTGAATTAACTGCAGAATTCACAGTGGAAAACAGCATACATAAAACAAATTAAGAAATTCAGCACATTTACCCATGCTGTTTGTTTTTAAGTACAACTCTTTCACCTCAGTCACACACACCATCGGTGCACAGAAACAAGGCTTTTATAATTTTTGAAGGCAATTTCCCTATATACCAATAAAAGCACCAAAACTTAGAAAATCTGGCTTTGCAACAAGTTTAACAAGGGGGATGAGGCTAACTTGGGTATTTACTTCATACAGATTATGCTCCAGAGACACATTTGCACAGGTCTTGTGGCCAGCAGGTCTCCCACTTACACCAAGCAACAGTAATGGGCTACAAGATTGTGCCTTGAAATATGTAAGAAATATGACTTGGATGGGAAAATGCTTTATTTGTCACTATATATGCAATATGTCACAGGTCACCATTGTTAAAAAAGATGCCCCATGTCTTCCGTGAAGCAAGTATGACTGAAACCAAAGAAGAGCATTCTTGAAGTGAGGGAAGACACGTGAGGTCTGTAATTCTTCAGTTCTCTTAATTTTGCTCTTTGCTTCCCTCCCTATATCTCACATAGCAGCGAGCTGGAAGCAAGCCCTCAGTCAGTAACTCGGGTTCAGCTGAACTTGCACTGAATATTTCAGTGTGATATAGGGGTTATAAGGAGAAAAATCTTTTTTGATTATCAAAATGGCTTGGGCAGAATAATGAAACATCACAGGAAGAACCACCTTGGGAGGACTAGGACCATGTGCATAACAACTGATGCTGGGGTCTTTTTTTTTTTTTTTTTTTGGAAGAGGCTGGTGTCTCAACTTTAAGTACCTGTTATAGAAAGATACTGTAGCACCCATCCATACAGACATTTCAATTGTGGAAGGAGAACTGAAGAATAAATGGGGTATGATAGAGTGTTGTATGAAAGATACAGCATAGGTCACAGCTTAAGAAACTATGTGTTATGTGGGAAAAGTGAAGATTTCTTGCCATGTATATATACTTGGACAAGAAAATTTGCACTGGAGTGCTCACTATTACAGAATGAAGATAGGTGTCTGTTGATCTAGTTTGAAAATAGACAAATACATTTTCTGAATACTTGTACCCACATGTGTGGCTGCATTTAAGCTAGTAGTGCTTCATTTTTAACAGGAGCACTTGCGGGTTTTTTTTTTGTTTACAGACTTTATCAGTGGTATACAAGATACACCTAGGTGATAGATTATCCCAAGTATAACATAACACAGTTTTGTTGTAGATAGTTAAATATTGCCTGGTTCACATTTTGTTTCCTGATGGGAGCAAGAATATAAACTTTGCATGGGAAAATGGATCAGAGAATGGCATGCTGTTTGGGTTGGAGAATGTCATGCTATTTTACAGAATCTGAGAAACTCTGCATATAAGACTTTAGCTTACTCATTTGTAACAAAAAGGTCACCAACTCCACTTGTTACAAATGTGCAGTAGGCAACGTAATCTGGACCCAGTATAAGCGAAGGAGAAACTCTCTGATAATCTGAACAGCCATAATTCCAATATGCCTGGACAAAAAAGTCCTGTACATTTCTCAGAAACTGAATAAAAAATAAGGGAGAAATAAAAACTTTTTTTGTTTTTATATCCAGAAACACAGATAGGTTGTTTATCTTTTGTTTTTAAAAGGTGCTGTTAAATATGATATTATTAAAGAAAATCAATATGTAAAGTATCTGGATTCCAAGGATAAAAAGTTAGTGAAAACTGCTTTTTGAATATATGACAAAATGATTTACAAACATACTAATCTGCTCCATGCAGGGCCTGCATTACACTATGAAGAGGTCTGTACACACCTTCTGTCAGCTGAGAAGAATGAAGGCTGAGTTTCTGCAATAAATTCTCTCTGTACTTACAGTGGATGGGAAACCGCATGCCTTCAAGGAGTCGGGCTTGTGTGGAAAGTATTATGGACTTCAGAAATTTATATTGATGTCACTACAGAAAATGAAATAACTAATCATATAAATTTTACCATTACCAGCTGTCTATGAAAGTGGCCCAAAGCCAAAGTATATGCAATATGCTTCCCCCCATTATTTTTAATCGTGTTTCTAGCAACCAGTCACCTTTTGCTGACTGAATATTAGAAAATGTACACTATCTTGTACATCATCATTTTTTCCTGCATTTAGCTCACTAAGAAATCAAAAAGCAAAGAACAGTATTCAGTCCAAAACTGAGGTCTTGCCAGGGAAAAGATGTTTGAAATGCAGTAACATTCAGGTGGATTTTTAGAAGTGCCTTAGAGAATATTCGTGCTGAATTTTAAAAAGGAAAATTATCAGATTGTTTCAATGGGCAAGCCACAACAAGTTTTTTTTGCAGGCTTTACAATTTTTCTGCATGATATGGTCTCCATAACTTTAAATTGAAAAAAAAAAAAAAGATATTTTGTTCGTGTCTCTCTCTCTCTCTCTCATAAAAACCCTTAGTTTTTCAAAAGCAGTAAGTGATCACGACTTGACTTGCAACAAAATATCCCACTCGTAAATCCTGAAGTCTCCCCACTCAAAATTCTTATCATCATCCAAAAGCCAGTTCTATGTTTCTGAATGACATCCTTATTAACAGCAGAATATCTGTGCGTATACATATAGGGTAAGCATTCTTATGGAGTTTATAGACGTGCCCTGGGAGGCAGGGGGATGCTTTAACAGTGCAGCTCCTGGAGCCACACTAATGAAAAGTGCCTGGAACGTCACATGTATCAGCATCCCCAGGCTGAAAAATGGCAGCAGGATGCTTTGAATTAAAGTTCATTGAACGATTAATCAAATCTGCTCCAACGCACTGGAATTACAGCCTCCCTGCACGTGTACAGGAGCCCTTAGTTTCACAGGGCTCTATGTTCTACACATATGTACCAAAGCAGAATTCATTCCTGTGCAAAAGGGCCCATGAACCAGGTAGGCTCATCATTGCCCACTGGCCAGGAGTCTGCACAGGTGAATTTCTTCCCTAGTGGATGCAGAATATGTCTCTTTCTGAAGGAAAGACAAGATTCTTTTGCCTTCATCCTTTGCCAAGTCAGCATAACTGCCTCGCATGAAACATAAGTGTAGTAGTACAGCACCCATTTAAATAGCCGGGCTAAGTGTACAGCAATATCCATTTAAATTTTAGTAAACATCAATCACTAACTTCTGGTTACAGGAACTCTTCGATTAAAATGGAAAGCTCTTGGGTCGCATTCTCATTTGCAAGGGTCTCATCATACCACACATTAACACCCACTTTAAAGTCCCATAAAATGCCAGAAGGATGTAAATGGGATTCTGTAAATTAAATCAAGTTCTATCAACTGAATGTCCAGTTCAAAGCCACGATCATTTTACTTGAAATAAAGTGAATATCCCAAGGAACTGGGAGGAATCTCTCCTCTCCAGCTGACAGCTCTTTTTATGAACCATACAAGCTGGTTCACAATATTAACTTTAACTATTAAATAAATGCATTACGAAGTTGCAATCTAGGATATGTGGCATAAGAAACCACTGACATTTTCTGACAGGTCACACCCACAACAATACATTAGATTTGCCTAACTGTGACTTTGCATCTTTCATATGCTAAGCTTTTTTTCCCCCTCTAACTATTTGCAAAGCGGTAATAAATACTCAGGCTTAGGAAGTAAATAATTCTCATGCCTGCTACTTAATTACAGTTTATAGACCCAAGACTAGATTGGTCTAAGATACATTTTCAAGTATTCTCTTCTTGTTTGTAGAATGACAGTAGTACCCTATTGCACATTGTTTCTGAAAGATTCTCTTCTACAACTGTGGGAAGTGGTTCTGATCAGGGCACTTTACAGACCTGAATCCTGGCAGAACCACTTTCCCTTTCCGGTACAGATCGTCTTGCAAACCTTTGTTCATTCTCTGCACCAGCAACTTTTCATACAGTAGTGGATGATAAGCCCCCAAGGTACAAGCAGCATCATAGTACAGTTCGTGATAGTGACAAAGGTCAGTTTGTCGGACTGAAGGAATGTATTCATACACGTGCACTTCATCACACATGGACATCATGATGAGGATCCCTGAAATAAAACGTAAAATAAACATGAACATATTTAATCACTTGTAGAATATTTTCCCAGCACATCAAGTGATCTGCTTCCTTTACCACTGTATCTTTGTTTTCATTGTTTGTAGCTTAAAATGTGTGACATTAGCATAAATTAATAGAGCAGGTTTTGTTTTATGCTATTATATATAAAAAAAAGATTGTGCTGTCTTGCAAAACTGATACAATGCAGCAAAGATGCATATGAAACTGTAACAGGCTTCTCAGCAAAGCGTCCTAACCATCAGGGCTAGGCTCTGAATAGAGCTCCCTCTAGCTCTTCTCCTGAAGCCGGATCAATGGGCTGAGAGGAAGATATGTGGAGCCAGAAGCAGAGCAAGCCGAAGTGATCAGAGTGAGTGTGACTCAATAAGATTGACAGTGAGACTTTGGATTTTGGCCCCAGAACGCATTAATCATGAGATAAAATGGGCAGATAGCATGGGATAGCTTCTGCCTCACTATGAGTGGGGACAAGGGCAGGAGCAGGGGCCAAAACTCAGTGCTCATTTCAATAAGCTCCACATACCTTCCCCTCTTGGCTACCCAGTACCGGCACTTTGCTGGGACAGGGAGGTGTAGCTTCAAACCTCTTCTAGTTGATGGGGGCCTACCACTCCCAGACAAGCTACGCTAACTCCTAGACTAGGGGTGCTCAACCTCTAGCTCAGGGGCTAAATGCAGCTTGCTGAGATATAGGTATCCAGCTTGGAGGGCTACTCACAGATCAGGAAATTTGGTGGCGGGGGGCAGAGGCCATAAATATGGCCACCCTCTGCTGCTGCCAAATTCCCCAAACCCAAGATCTGTGACTGGATGAAGCAGAGCCATGCCCCTCCCACTGGGCTGGATGGGACCAGGCCACACCTGCTTCCCCCGTGTGGGGCTAGGTCATGCCTTCTTTCCCCCATAGGGGCCTGTTGGGGCTGGGTCACACCCCCTTCACCCTGTGGGGCTGGATCATACCCCCATGTGGCCAGGTTGGGTCTAGGCCACACACCATTTCTCCCATGGGAACAAATTTTACCCATTTTCCATTTGCAGGCCTGGGTTGGATCTGGGCCAAGCCCCCTCACCCCATGGGGTTGGTTTGGAGCTGGGCGATGCCCCTTTCCCCATGAAGCCAGGCCATGCCCACCTTTCCCGGGCCAGGTTGGAGCCAGGCTGCCTCTGCCCCTCTCTGTTCAGCCAGATGGGGTCCTTCAGCAACTGCCCCATGCCTGCCAGTCAAAAAGGTTGAGCACCACTGTACAAGCCTATGTGGCTTTTCTCCTTTTTCCTCTACTGCAATTTTTTTTTGTTTTTTTGTTTTTTTTGTTTTAGACTTAAATATAGTTACCCACCTAACCAGGGGAGAAGGATTTGAAATCAGTGTTCAGTAGCACAAATTACACACTTGCGTCTAAACTTCACACACTACATTTTATACAAAATTTTATAAATAATAGATAACCTAAGGTACTTCTTCAGGCACTTTCTGCCTTTGTATCAATACTCGGAACACAACAGCCTGATTGCATAAATTTCCAAGGGTCTCTTTTATTTCCTTCCTTATGGTTTCAGATATGTGTGTCCCACAAAGATATCCACTCAATGACTTCAGTTTAAACTTTAGGAAGTCAATGTTAGGAAAAGCTGCCCTAGAGAGGAGGGCCTGCCATTTCAGCTTGAATGTTGAAAAGGTTGTGCTTAGCTTAGCTTCAACCATTTTTGGAGATGGTAGGGACTGAATATATGGGTAGCTAAGCCTCTTCTGTGTATAGCTTCTCTGATCTCAGAGAAATTCACATAGCTGTTGAGGAGGATGGGTTTTCATGTAGCACTTGTAGGTGAGAAAGTTTGTGTGGAATCCATTCTGCAATTTTTTTTGAGAGGAAGGAGCAGATCCAGAACACAGCAGACCCATTTACTCTTGCTAAGTGTCTAGCATCATATCAGTAAATGGTGTTAAAGGCTACTGACAAACTCAGCAGTAGTAGCAGAGAGGCCCATTTCTTGTTTAAAAGCTAGATATAGGACTAGGCAGGCAAAGTTCTTTGGGTAGATGTGATATACCTTCTTAGACCAACTAAATAGTTGGAAAAAGTTCTTTGCAAGCTTTCGGGCACAAACACCCTTCATCAGGCATAGGGAGACTCTGCACCATGCTATATATAGGACTAAGTACCATGCTAGGCATGGTCATCCATATTACCACGTTTATGCATGAAGTCTGGCTATGAAGGCATCTGGAAGAAGCCAGATTCTGTTATACCTGTGAAAGCTCCAGTTCCCCAATGGCTTTTCTAAAAATAAGATGGTGTATTTGCCTTCGAAAAGGGATTTTATATTATTTAGTCTGGTTGTCAGGGCACCCTGAACTAGACCACTTTGACAGTCATTACTGATTAAGGCAATGGTTTTCAACCTTTCTGGACTCAAGACACCCTTTGAAAAACATCAACTCTTAGTTTTCACTTGATTTTTGATACAGCAATTCTTTTGTTCCAAAGAACTCAAAAACATTTTAACCTGTTGTGGTCTCTAACATTCTGGACTCCTGTTTGAAGTCTCTGGCATTATCTTGTGAATCACGTTTGCACACCTAAGTGCTGGCATTTTGTGAAACCCTATAGCCCGCCTGAAAGAATCTTAAGGCGCCCCAGGATGCACTAGCACTCTGGTTGAAAATCATCAGATTAAGAGACGGGAAGAGGGGTATTTCTGTTTTATGTACTCACAGAAATACGTCTAAAGATTATTAAATATTTTAGAAGACATTTTCTTAAGAATCCAGTTTTAGAAAAATTCAAGGTAGTTATAACTAATAAATGTACCATATTTACATTAATTTATGAGAATACTGCCACTATGGCAGGCCACCATTCAAGACGATGCTATTTAGTGTGGCAAGCCAGAATTTACTTTGCTTTTCCCATCAAAAAGTTTGGAATTTGAAACTCAAGGGAGTTAAAACATAGAAAATCAGGTTTGGAAGGGACCTCAAGAGGTCATCTAGTCCAACATTTCTCCAACCTTTTTTGCCCCGTGGCACACTTACCTAAGGAGCTATGGGGTGGCGCATGGCCAGCTGCATGCTGATAGGGAAGGGGGGGGCATGCGGCCAGCCGGACGGCATTTTGGGCTTGAGCCATGCCCCCTGCCTATCTGTGGCTGCAGCAGCAGCAGGCAGGGGGTGTGGCTCCAGCCCAAAATGCTGTGGCACACCTGAACGTGCCTGATGGCACACCAGTGTGCCATGGCACACCAGTTGGGAAACGATCTAGTCCAACCTCCTGCTCAAAGCAGGACCATCCCCAACTATAATACCATACTTAAAACAGAAAATGTTATTTTAATGTTTAAATATGCAAAATAATGGCTTAATATTTCATTTCCAGTTTGAAAATGCCCAATTTTCATTGCTCATTAATGCGAAAGGGAACATTCATAGAAGTTAGTTATTCATTGACTCATAGAAGTTAGGGGCTGGAAGGGACCCCATGAGATTATCAGATCCAGCCCCACTGCTCTTAGGCAGGAAAGAAAAGACTGCTGGGATCAGAGGACCCCAGCAAGGTGCATATCTAGTGATCTTTTGAAGATCTCCAGGGTAGGTGACTATACCACCTCTGGGGGGAGTTTGTTCTAGATTCTAGAAACGTGAACCATAAAGAAGTTTTTCTTTATGTCCATTCTGAAGCAATCCTCTCACTGTTTATGTCAATTATTCCTCATCTTCCCCTGGTGTGCCTTGGTGAACAGATGCTCCCCCAGCCCCTGATGTTTGCCTCCCATATATTTATAAGCTGCCACCAAGTCCCCCCTAAGTCTTCTCTTCTCTAGGGTGAACAGTCCCATGTCCTTCAGCCTCTCCCTGTATGGCCTGTCCTCCAGACCTCTAATCATATGCATAACTCTCCTTTGGACTCTTTCAAGCTTCTCCACATCCTTCTTGAAGTGTGGTGCTCAGAACTCCAGCTGTGGCCTCACCAATGCCGAGTAGAGTGGGAGGATGACATCTTTAGTCTTGCTTGAGATGCATTCTTTTCATCCTACCTTGTGTAACAGGGTTGGGCCCTGTTATGTGGCAGAGCCCAAATAGCCCCACACCCAGGAGTAGGGCATGAGGAGAAGCTGGCCCATGTGGGCCAGGAGGGGAAATAAAAAGTACCTGCAGCAGCCTCTCAGTGTGGCTGCACCAGCAGCACAGCAAGGAACACTGATATACTGAGCCTGGGGCCAGCGGGGAGGCAAGCAGTTAGTGGGAGGGACAGTGAGCTCTTCCGCTGCTTGTTTATTCTGTTTGCATGGAAGCCATGCAGGCTTCTTTCAAAGTCTCTGAGGGACAATAGGTGACGGGGAAAGAGTGAAGCCCCCAGGGTCTGACTGACAAGCCATGGATGCATCAAGCCAGCAAGAAAGCTAAGTGGTAGCTTATTCATTGGACTTTATTTTTCTTCTGCAGTTCTTACAAATCCAGGGTGGCCTGGTGGTTCTATATCCTGGCTTCAGCAGAGGTGAGGACCCTGAATAGTGGGTCCTTAGCTTAAGCCAGCAGCAAAAGTAAAAGTGGTTGGCTCAGGGTACCCGACCAAACATGCCTAGCTCTGCCCTGCCCCAAATATTAGACGGTCAATGTGACAGATTTTTAAGGTATTTTAAGGAATTATTTTTGTAATTAACTCTTACCATTAGATAGAGGGATCAGAACTATATTTTAAATGACACTGAGGTTTTCCTTTTAGAACTGGTTATATTTAAGGATATAAAAAGGTAGCAGTGACAGCAAAAGAGAAGTTCATAAATATGTGAATTTTACAGTTTCATTCTTAAGCAAGAAGGGTTTAGAATAAGAAATTTTTAATTGCAAACTGATAAATTTATGAGTCTAATAATTCAGATCTTGTATGTTCGTGTCTCCAAATAGTAACTAGAGGTGCCTTCAGTTTTATAAATGTCTAGCTACTACTGCTACTAATACTTATTTATTCACTTTGCAGTTTTATAAATGCTTTTTCAGCTTGTATGTTGCCAACTTCCTTTTGCTGCTAATGGAGAATTGGTGTGTTGCTTTAAGGTAACAGCTGCCCAACTCAATCAGAAAATGGTCAGTGGAAACACAAGCAATAGTAAAGTACCTCTGGACCCAATAAGTCATATTTTTCTTGATTCCAGAATCACCTTTAGAAAACATGAATGTCAAAACTGGATTTTTTTCTAATGACAAACACAAACCATAACCAGGGTATGTAGTGTTTAACTGCTACATGATGTAGTTTTCTGTAAATATTCCTGAAGGCAATCAGATTGGGCAGGGGAAGGGGATTGGAGCACCGCTCAGGGAAGGTGCACAGCTAATTTGTGGCATACCTGCCAAAAGGGTTGGCCCCCACTGATCTCGTTGACCCTAATCAGTCAGAAAATTAAGTCCAACAGCCAGTACTGAAAAACACAATGCTGTATTAGCAAGGGCATAAATTATGAATGAATAGCTTTTTCCTACCGAACTTTGGCTTCCATGAACAAAGCTGACAATCTAAAACTTGCCAAGATACCCTAGTCTTTCAGTAAAAAAACTCTTTTCTTCAAAAGCTGGTGATAAAACTGCTAAGAAGCCAATAAAATATTAAGTCAAAAATGACACTCTACTCCTTTTCACAGAGCTCTGAAAAAGGCATAATAGTTAAGTTAACCCCCTTGTTCTGTGTGAGCATGATTAGATTTACTTCACAGCTTTTGGGAGTTGTTTTTGTTGATTACCTTTGCCCCCCCCCCATTTTATGTATTTTTCCAACAACTCCTCAACATTCAAACAACTGATCCTACTGTCTGCTAGAGTGCCAAAAACTGTTTGGAAAAGTATTACATAGAGGGAACATCTACACGTACAATTACACCCCAGCTGGCAGCCGGGGTTGCTCTGATCCAGCTCCATGTGCTGTGGAGGAGCTGGCTGGACCATGAGGGTGCTTCAGGGGTGGGCTAGATGGCAGGCAGCCCCCACACTGAAGCACCCTTATGCCCTAGCCAGCTCTGTCAGCATCCACATACGTGTTTCGGCCAAGTAAATAACTCCACTGTAGCACAGTACTTGTGTCTGGCAGTACTATCCTACATTGGAGTTAATTAGTTTATTCTGTTCTAATAGCACCGCATGTAGAAATGATGACATTTTACTGTGAAGCTAATTAATCAACTGCAGTAAATGTCTCGTGTAGATGCCCCCAGACAGAAGAAAAAAAGTTTGAGAGAAGTTAATGCAAAAATGTAATAAATCACAACTACTATGACATCTAGTTCCATCTTCTGTCAGGTTCAAATTTTCCCTACGCTGCATTTTCTAAAGTGGTGTCCTGCTCACTTTGTAAAGTCCCAAGCAATAAGACAACTTGCCGTCTTCAAAAGGGAATTTAAAAGTCGGTAAATCTCAGTCCAGCCCTCCCTTTCTTTCCATTAGTAATAACTAGATTCTTTTTCATTCCCCTCCCTGCAAATAATTCCAATTTTTCCTTGGTGTTTACAACCTTGAGATAAGAGGCTTATGATGTCCTTTCCCTCTAGCAGCACCAAGCTACATATATTTTCATCATTCCTCACAATTCAATTTCTCCTGTCTTAATCACTTCTTGATGGTCTTCTCAGCAATAGCTTTTTGGTATCAAAGTCATCCTGGAAAAGAATCCCTATATTTCAAAGATGTAGAGAGGATATATCACCAGCCTGCTTGCTGACTTGATAACACGGCATGATCAATCCTAGTTTAGTTTAATCTATTTTGCTGCCAAACCACATTGCAAGCTCATACCCAATTCCCCATGCACCATCTTTATTTGTACATTTAAACATTATTGGTTTCCAGGTTTCTCTTCTCTCTATATAGTAAATGATCTCCCATATGAATTAATATGACAGTTTCCAGGTGAATTTATAATCCCATATTTCCAATTGCTCTCAGGTTCATCACCTTGTTGTTCTAGTCTTACCAGTTTTTACATCACTGCCCAATTCAATATCATCTGCAACCTTGTTTAGCATCTATTTACTCCTGTTTCAAGATTAATATTTACATGCGAACCAAAACCAACATGTACAACCGTACTAGGAATGTTCTTCTAATTCCATACATTTCTATATGCCATTAGTCTTCATTTATAGTCCTCCAGTAAGATTTCAAGTCTGGGTGACGTACGTTTATACAGGACAATCTAAATTAATTTTACAAGTAAGATGTGGAAAGGTGCCTTATCACGTTATCAAACACAGCATGTTACATTTACAATATTCTCGTCATCCACTAATTTGATAAGTTTGTGGTTTTTAAAGATAGGAAGACTATTGTTTTAAGAAAAAAATGTTCACAATCTCCAGCACCTCTAACAACCTAAAAGGGAAAATAACCTGCATAGAATAATAAAAATAATAGAGACCCATAACATTGACAAAGTTGCATCTTTAAACACCTAAAACTAGATATTTGGATTGTATAGGAGAAATTGAAAGTAGAATCTGGAAATTTTAGTGATTTTGTTTTTCCCTTTTGTTTTAGAACAGGTACTTTGTAGCTTTGAAAAATAATTTAATTAGATTTGATATAAGCACCATCATAAAACTCATAATTTACTGGCTAATGGGATGTAATTAAAAGGTTAACAAATAAATGCAAATACAAACTTATGGGGAGATAGAAAGGGAAACTACATACCTTTTTCTTGTTTTTTTAATATGACTGATGATAGAATGGAAGCACGCAAGAACACGGAAATATTAAAAGAACTAGACGTGCAAGACTTGACTGAACAACAGCCAAGGACTGGAAACAGGTGTCTATAGTGTGTAAGCACCTAGGAGGTACAAGGATTGTTTAGAATATTGCAAAAAAAAACGGGGGGGGGGGGGGAGCAGCAATAGGGCCAGATTCAGAACCTACTGAAGTCAATGGCAGCTTTTCCATCAATGTAATTTGTTGGGCCCTGAGTAAGCAAAGGAGAATTTAGACAGAAGACTTATAGAAGCAATGTGGAGTGCTAATCCATACAACAAATACAAACACAGAAGGAATATAACAGAAGCAACAATTTAACAGAGATCTGAAGAATAATTCTAAGACAATTAGTTGGGTAAGCTCAAAGAACTCAAAATTGTTGCAAGTTCAGTATGTTTTTGAAACAATTTTGAGTTCTTGAGCTTACCCAACTAATTGTCTTATGCAAGTAGTTACTATGGATCTATCCTGAATTGAGAAAAGATAAAAAAAAATGTGTTTAAGCTATTTTCAATCCTTATGTCTGTAACAAACTATTTTTAAACTTCTAGAACATCGATGTCTCATAACTTTTAATAAGAACATCAGGTAAGTATAAAGAAAATCTAAGATGACCTTAACTGTGGCAAGCATAGTTCATGTAGTTATATTAGCACCATACATTCAAAAAGGTAACTGAAAAAATGTCTCTATGTGGCAAATTTAAGCTATGCTAATATCATCACTTTTCTATCTACATATATATCACATTTTCAAGACCACTAATCATTTATCTTGCTCTCCTTTGGACTCTATCATTTGTCCATGCCTTTCTTGAAGCACTGTGCCCAAAACTGAACATAGTTCAGCACACGAGGCCTTTCCAGTGCTGAATAATGTGGAAGAATCACTTCCTATAGTTTGTGTAAGACATTCCTATCAAATATATATCTCAGTATGCTGTTAGCTTTTTATTATATTTCCATCTCATAGTCAGTTTGTAATCTACTTTAATCTTCCAGTCCTTTTATGCGGTACTGTAGCTCGGGCATTTGATTGCTCCCTCCATAAACAAAGCATTTTCCATTTGTCCATACTGCATTTCACACTGTTTATCTTAAGACCATTCTTCCAACTGACCAAAGTCATTTTGAATCCTAATCCTGTCCTCTCCAATTTGTGCTATCCCACCCAGCTTGCCATCATCCCGAGATTTACTGAGTACACTTTCAATTCCATCCACTATGTCATTAATGAAGACATTGCACAGTAGGGGTGTGCGAAGCAGGCTGTATTTGATTTGGATTCACCCCAATTTGGGGGACAGCAATTTGATTTGCTGATTCAGAGCACTTTCTCGATTTGATTTGGCTAAATCTGAAGATTCAATTCTGATTTGGAGAATCAGCGATTTGGCCATAGACACAGCTTTATACATTTTCTTCTACATGACTCAAGGTACCAGGCACAGGTTGTGAAAGCTGGGACAGTAAGGCAGATGGAGCACCTCACAGGAGCACAGGGGACCTCCCACATGCTCAGTGGTGGGCCCCCTTGGCTCAGTGATCGGCCACGCCAGGACCCCGGGTGCCCCCCAGACCCAGAAGGTACCAGTCACCGAGCCAGGGGACTACTCCCATGGGACACTCCATCTGCCTCACCATATCATTGTTCACGAGCTGCGCCTAGTACCTTGAGGTATGTCGAAAAAACACATAAAAGCTGTGTTTATGGCCAAATCATCAAGTCTCTCTGAATCAAATTGGAGGCTTCCGATTTGATTTGGAGAGATTAACGGATCTCCTGATTCAAGTCAGATTTGGAGATTCGGCTGCAGAATCGGGCCAAATCTCATCCAAATTGAATCAGCGACCGAAGCTTTGCACAGCCCTATTGAACAGTACCAGGCTCAAAGACCCTTGTGAAATCCCATTTCATACCTTTTCGTAGTTTGACAATTAGCCATGTCATGTCCAGTTTGACAATTGAGATATGCCCAATTTAACATTTCAGCAACTCTGTACCTACAGAATAGAAGCTTAATTAGACCATATTTTCCTGTCTAAAACCAGAAAACTACCGAAAACCTAAAGAATATTTATTTTAATAATGGTTTAGCCTGTTTATGCCAAATGAAATTATAAAGTTGTCAAACTGGCAAACCAACTGTTTCTCTTGTACACTATTGCAACTTTGGGCACTAAAACAATTTAAACATTTCAAAAAGCTAGAAAGGATACGTTAAGTTGTCTTTGAGCAGATTCATGATTCTAGGAATTTTTAAATATGGTTAAAATTCCATCTAATAGACACAGCTAAACCTTTGGGATTTTAGTCTGTGATGGAGTTGTCTGAAAAAAAATTAAATTAAGGCTAAGTTCCTTGCTTACTTTCTACGATGGTTTATATAAATGAACATAGTCTTTCTTTTTTTATTAGAATTTATTTAAATTTGTTCTTGGCAGTAGATAATTTTGGTGCTCAAGATCTCAATTTCCAACATGCATCACTAGTACAACACAGTTATGCTTTATGGCTGGGAAACCATTTTTTTAAAATTCCCTAGTTTTGAAGTAAAACAATTTAATATACCTGAGCAGAATAGATATTGTATAAAAGCACCTGAGATAAGGAATATAATAAAAAAAATAACCAGAACCTCACCTCATCTCATCTTCTATTTAAAAGATATAAAGGAAACCAAAAAAATTTGCATGTTTGTAATCTGTTTACTTCATACCTGATACGTGCTTTTGTTTTCACATACCTCAGACTAACTTGGTTACAGAACAAAAAGCTTTACTAGAAATAGTTTCATTTTGGTTTAGATTTAACAATATACTTTATTTGAGGTATTATGAATAAAGCATACAGAAAAGTTTTGTACATGATAATTACTGCAGGGGTTTTGATTTTTTTTTTTTTTTTTTTTAAATGTACCCCTTCTGTCTCTAAGTTTCAGCTCATGTACCCCTTTATAGTAAAATTCTTCAGGGGGCGGGGCTGAGTGTGTGCATGCATGCACACGCGTGCTATCCCCCCAACCCACAGTTGGAAATTCTGGGGGGAGGGGGAAGGACCATGGGGAGGCAGATTGAGGCCCCCACAATGAGGGAGGGAGTGGGGCACAGAAAGGGGCAGGGGCTGGGGTGAATAAGGCCCCACCCAGGCTGGGTTGTGGGACAATTGGAGCCCAGGCGGCCCATCCAGAGGCACGGGAGGGGGGAAGAGAGGGCCCTGCTGCTACACTCACCCCAGCAGAGGCCCAGGAGGCATGTGCCCTCCCCCGGCCTCCACTGGGGAGTGTGCAGTGGCAGGAGCCCCCCAGCATCCCCTACGACCTTTTTAAGTACCCCTAGGGGTACATGTACCCGCAGTTGACAACCACTGACGTAGTGTATGTACAGTTTGTATTTATCATCACTTTAAGAAACAAATTTATACATAATTAGAAGTAATGGAGTGGATACCCTGGATGTTACCCAGTCCATTATATTTAACAAACAAAAAGCAACCAATAATAGACAACGTAACTGAATTATCACTGAAGTGCATCCTTTGAGACAGTAAAAGCACACTGATGTATACATTTTTGTTGGTATTTGGGTTTAGGGTCAGAAAATACAAGTGTATTTGATCTAATTTTAAACATATTTGCCACAGATACGCAGGTGGATTGAAGATGCTATGTAACCAATTGTACTTAATTTAAGACGACTATTGAATCTAGAGAAAATGTTGTATTCCTTTTCAAAAGAAGGTTATTTCATGCATGATTTGGCCAATAGAAGATGATAAACATTAACCACAAGGGAAGACTACTTATATTTATAGAAAAATCAATGCTAAGCAAAGAATTTAAATGTTCCAAATGTCTTTTGTGCCCAGACTTAAGCAGTAATATAATATCTGTCTTTAATGTTGACTTTTACATAGTGCAACATGATTGGAAATCAATATTTATCACTTACTGTGTAACACAAAAAGTTATGCCATTTGTCACAGTATTGTATCCTGTATTTTCATAGATACATATACACTAATCAGTATATCATATGCTGTTAAATGTGTTGTTCATGTTTAGATGTCACGCTGGAGTATTAGAAAGAACCTCCAATACAAAATGTAAGGATAAAAACTGACAGTTGAGACTTGAGAGCCTTTTAAACTACGTTTAATCTCTTTTTTGTGAGCTGATTTTCAAGTTTTAGCATTTTTTTTGCATGCTAACATCTGAACAAAACTCAGCTGAAAAAAAAAAAGGACTATGCCAACATACTTTTGGTTTTTACCTTAATACTACTTGAGTCCGAGTAACAATGATTTAAGTAACTCATTTTACAACTACAGTGTCTTACATTTTCAATGTCTCTTTTAAGGTATGTAAATATATTCTTTTTAAACATTTAGAAATTACAAGTCTTGTAGTTGAACTACTATTTGAAATGGTTTTAAAAATCAAGTTCTGAATCAAAACCATGAGCTGATAAGACAGTGATGATTAAAGTTTGGTTAGCTTTCTTATACTCAAAACTTCCTTGAATACAATGTTTTCATCTTTTCGTTTTTTACACTGATTTGGCACACTGTATATACAAACTAATAGAAGCAATACTACAAGAACTGACTAATAAACCACTGAAATAAACTGGAGACAAGTTTGAACTTCCAAACTACCAAGATCCCTGTATTAACAAAAAAACCCGCAGAAAGACAGTGATGCAAGGCACTGTAATGGAATATGCCCAGAGGCAACCAGAGGCTGAGTCCTCTAAAGAGACACTGCCATCTGGCCACAGCATCTCTATGCCTGCCCCTTTCCCCTGCTGCCCCAGCATGTTGCCTTAGCATGCTGCGGCAAATAGGAGCAGGGTAAGGCTGCTGGGGAACTCTTTCTAGTCGGCTCAGAGGCAGAAAAGGATCTTGGCGTCATTATTGATTCCAAAATGAACATGGGCCACCAATGTCGGGACGTGGTCAGGAAGGCCAACTGCACCTTGTCATGCATCCACAGATGCATCACAAGCAGGTCCAAGGAGGTGATCCTCCCCCTCTATGTGGCACTGGTCAGGCCACAGCTGGAGTACTGTGTCCAGTTGTGGGTGCCACACTTCAGGAGGGCTATGGACAGCATCGAGAGGGTCCAGAGGATGGCCACATGCATGATCGGGGGCAGCAAGGCAGGCCCTATGAGCAGAGACTATGGGACCTGAACCTGTTCAGCCTCCACAAGAGAAGGCTGAGAGGGGATCTCGTGGTTGTCTACAAACTGGCCAGGGGGCACCAGAGGGGAATGGGAGAGACCCTGTTCCTCAGAGCACTACCAGGAGTAATGAGAAATAACAGGCTTAAGTTGACTAAAAGTAGATTCAGGCTAGATATCAGGAGGCGCTACTTCACAGTCAGGGCGGCTAGGATCTGGAAGCAACTTCCAGTCAGGGCGGCTAGGACCTGGAAGCTTCTACCCTGGGGGTCTTCAAAAGGAGGCTATATAGACACCTTGCCGGGGTCATTTGACCCCAGTATTCTTTCCTGCTCATTGCAGGGGGTCGGACTTGATGATCGGCTCAGGTGCCTTCTGGCCCTACCTACTATGAAACTATGAAGCAGTGTGACCCAGACCCAGGTACCATCCCCAGTAAGTAGGAATGTGGGGGATTGTGTGTGGGGGTGGAAGGAACTGCTGTGGGGGGCAAGTCCCCCACCTGCAACTGGCACAGTGCATGGTTCCCTGCAGCAGCAGCAGCAGCCATCACCAGATGCTCAGGGCATGCTGCTGGCAGAGCCCTCCAGCAGCGCAGTGCGGCCCCAGCCAGCTCAGACCTAGCACCATTTGTGCCACATATTGCAGGCCTGCTCCTTCAGGCAGGGCTGGGCTACTCTTGCTGTCACCCAGGTTCCTGGCAACAAATGCAGGGGTCACACATTGGGCTGGGCCAGGTCCTGCCTCCATAGAGTCAGCCTGGCCCAATGGCACATGGGGCACTTAGAAGCAGAACCCAGCCCGATGCACGGACAGGAGCTGAGGGTGGTGGCAGGAGCCATCCCGGTCCTGTTCAAAGCCACATGCTAGTGGGGCAGGCCAGGCTGAGCCAGTTCCATTTGCCATGTACAGACCCCAGATCAAGCAGTGCTATGCCGCTACAGGGTTGTGCCTACAGCGAACCATGGCCCCCCCGAGGGCCTGGCTGGCGGCCACTGCCAGTGCTGGGGAAAAAAAGTGTGTTGCCCCCCCCCTCAATCCTCCCCCACAAACCCCACCCTCCCATCTCAACTGGGTCAAGAGCTTTGGCCTGGCAGTGGGTGACAGGTCGGCTCATTCCCACCCGCACTCCCTGGGATCTGCTCAAGTACAGGCTCACTGCTCAACCTGGGGGTCTACCTGCTCCCCACAGACTCCTCCCCACCAGAGAACTGGCACTAGCTGGAGATAAGGGTGGTGGAGCAGGTCTGGGCATGGGCAAGGCTCCTGAGATGTCTTCCTGCGTGGGAGAGAGCTGGTGCAGAACCAGCTGGTTCTGTCCATGCTCTGGCACTGCTAAAACAACCTGCCTATATCCCCTGAAGTCCTGGCAGGGCTCCAGAGATAGGCACTGGAGTTCTTCTGGCCAGGATGGCACTAGATCCCTACAGAAGACCTGAGCCTCCTCTTGCAGGAGGGCGGCCATGGCCTGGTTTGCCTGCACAGCTGGTCCTGATGTTCTGCCTTCAGGCACTGCAGCAACTGCTATACGGTGTCGGTAGCCATACGGCATGGGGCCACGAGGGGAGCACCTTCCTCCACCACTTTCGGGGACTCCGATATGACTGGCAGCTCCTCGGCCTGCAGGGCTTTTCCCTACAGGATCTGCAAGGGCTGCCAGAGTTCTACCAGACCTTCCTCCAGGCCTGGAGGCTGGTCTCCACCTCCAGGTCCTCTACAGCACTCACCCAGGGTGCCGACCTGCTCATCAAGCTTCTTCTCTTGGAGGTGCCAACAGTAGAGCCACGCTGATTGTGACAGCGGTTGATCCTGGCTGGTGTCACCCATATCAGAGACCTCCTGGACTACAATAGGCAGGAGTGGGTGGACCCCGCTGTGCTGACCCAGTGTATGGGTCTACCCCTGACATGTGTGACCTGCTGTCTGGTCCAGGTGGTGAAATCTCCTCTACCTTTCAACATCCTTGTCTTGGTTGACCACGTCCTGTGCAGGGGCAGTCTCCACACCTCCTCCCCATTCTCCCAGTGTCCTCCAGCACACTGGAGTTCATCATGGAGTTGGCATCTTGCCTAGCCTCATGGCACTCCCCACTCCACCACCTAAGCCAGATAGAGGACACCAGACTGGTCTACTTTTCCACCGCCCATCACAGCCACCTCTACATGCTCATGTGCCACACTATCCATCATGCCGCCTTTTTGTCCCACCCAGACACCAAGTGGCAGGAGCTGCTCAGCATGGGCATGGCTGGGGCACCCCAATGGCTGAGCCACTGGGGACCTCAGCTGCAGGCTCCTCCATTGAGCCGCCACCACCACGGGCAGATATGTGGCAAGCTTCACAGACAACACAGTCTCCTGCCCCTTCGGTGGGCAGAGGGAGACCCTGGTGCACATGACACCCCATCCGTGGCTCTACCAAGTCCTGGGACCTCCTTGTCAACCTCCTCCTGGCCCTGGTCAAGTAGGCCCTGTACTTGACCAGGAAGGAGGCTCTGGCTGGAGACTGCAGGACCGCTTTCCTCCCACTTGTCTGTGCACATTTCCATGCAGAGTACCAGTGGGCATCCACCAGCTCCCTGGATGCCTTTGAGGACAAGTGGGTGTGGCCCAAGGGGCTCTGCTCAGTGTCCCCCTCAGGTGCACTTATTTTCACATTTTGGCCCTTTGACGCAAACAACACTCCTATCCTGTTTTTTTCATTAGTTGTCCCAAGGATTTAGTTGCACCACTCACTC
Organism: Crocodylus siamensis; assembly: GCF_052110815.1. Classification (NCBI taxonomy): domain Eukaryota; kingdom Metazoa; phylum Chordata; order Crocodylia; family Crocodylidae; genus Crocodylus; species Crocodylus siamensis. Next base: position 302,293,423 of record NC_143395.1, read on the forward strand.
ATTAGCCCCACTAGTTAGCCAGGATGCCCTTAGGGCTCATGGTATAAGTGTTACAAATAGAAAGGAACTTCTGAGGCCCAGCCAGTTGGTATCTAGGGACACTACCCCTTATGCCAGCTGGACTGCTGAAGCAGCAGTAACCACTGTACCTTCTACCTACTGCAGCAATCTGGAAGTGGGGGCTGCTGCCTGGCTGTGACCTGCTGCCACCTGCAACAGCATCTGCTCTCCGGGACCTTCAGCCCCATGATTGCATGCCTGCCAGACTCAAATGGGGGCTACATGGCTGCCTGGGCTTTGGCATAGGCACTGTAGCAGAGCCACCTGCACCTCTGGACCAGCTGCTAGTGGGCCTTGGCTGCACAGCTGGCCTTCAGGCGGCACTGCTGTCATGTCTTCTGGTGCTCTGCCATCTGGGCAGCTATTGTCCAGAAGATGTGCTCCTTGTGGTGGCTCACTTCGAACCGTCAAAGTGTGCCCTCCTGGCCCCAAACAGCCAGGAGAAGCAGCCATCTCATCTGCCCTCCAGCTGGGTCCCTGGTGCTGCTCCTGCTCAGGCTCCTCCATCTGAGTCTTGCCACTTGTCTCACTAGCAGAGATCCTAGCATTCCCTGTTTAAAAACTGAAAATTCTTTGATAAAAACCACAAATTCTCTTGTTAAAATATCTAAAATCTGTGTTCTTCTGCAATTAAAATGAAATGCCACTACGTATACAGAGATCAGTTGGGCAATGTTTTATTGATAGAGTCAAAATTTTGAAGTAATCTGGAACCCTACCAGTGCCTCTATCATCATAATAAAATGAATTCTAAATACCTATACACTTTGGCATTTGATTATAGGTTTATTTATCATTAAAAAAAAAATCAGAGTTGCTTCTGCTCCCTTCGCTCACCAGGATGCGAGATGCTGAGCAATACTGATATGACAGTGCCCCTCACTCCTGACCTGCAGCCCCTGCCTGTCTCCACTATCTCTCTCCAGGCAGCATTCTACCCGAGTACCAGGACATGAGTCCAGCTACAGCTGTCCCACCCACTGCTTTGTGGTTCTGAGCAGTGCCAGCCCTTGCACCTGTGTGCAGGCCCCAGCAAACATGCTATTCCTGGGCCCTTGAGTGGGTTGGGCTGGACAAGCCCCTTCCCTTCCAGGCTGGCCTCCTACATACAGGCTGCTCTAGAGGGTGCTGGGGGGCTCTAACCCCAGCTCTGGTGGGTGCTCCTACCCAGAGCACTCCTCCATCCCTGACTCCCATCTCTCTCTCTTACCCTTCTCTCCCTGCTGCCACCTCCACCCCTCCCTCCAGCCCATCACCCCTCATCCCCAGTGGTTCCTGGGACCAGGAGCCCCCTGCTAAGGCTGGGGCCACATGCTTCTGCAATAAAAGTGAAACAAACAAATGTACTCTCTAAGTACTGGATATAAGTATATGGGAAATCTTAAAATGTCTGTGCAGATTACAGTAAGGCTGAGGCCATTACCAACACATCTGCTCTACCAACCAAGAAAGTGATATAAATAAGCCTTAGAATGAAGACTGCAGGAAAAATTGTGCCTAAATTTACCTGGCTAGACAAGACACCTGAGTACCACATCGCAAAGATATCTGTAAACTAACCATGACAGGCAACAGCACACTCAAACATGCCATGATCCTCCACAAACACTATCCCCAAAATGAGATGTGACTATGTTAGCACTCTCAGTAGTACTAATTAGCTTGCTTTCAGCACTTCATGAACAAAGAATGACAGAAAAAAATAGGACTGTAATGCAACTCTGAAGATCACCTAGTCCAAGAATCAGCAACCTCTTCCCACTGTGGGCTCCCCTTTGAAGCCCAGCCTGTGCTGCAGGCTGCAAACTTCTGTTACCTGGACATAGGTGGAGGGAGAAAAATTATTTGGGGGGCTGAGCACACACACACACACCCCTGCCCCCGTCTCTCCACAGGTCACTCTGTATGGGAAGGGGCGGGAGGAGGGGAAAGGGCTGGCGGGGCAGGGCAGTGGGGGCAGATTGAGAACCCAGCGGTGAGGTAGGGAGTGGGACAGGGGCCAGGGCAAGCGGGACCTCAGCCAGGCAGGGCGGTAGGACAACTGGAGCCTCAGCAGCTCATCCAAGGCCACAAGGGGCTCCCACTACTGCATTCACCCCAGCAACGGCCCAGGGAGCGTGTGCTCCCCCATCTGTGCATGTGGTAGAGGGGGGCACCACCATGCATTGCACCTCACTCCCTACTGTAGCTGCCGCTGCCCCAAGAGCCGCATATGATGCCATGTGCATCTTGCTGCAGGGTGGGCAAGGGGTATGATGCAGCCCAGCGGTAACAGGAATGCAGCACTGCACGGTTTCCAGGGCAGCTGCCACAGGGAGCAAAGCACAGTACGCAGCAGCAGCCCCGTGGACAGATCGGGGCGGGGTGTCACACATCACCCAAGGCCCTGGCTGGGGCACGCTCAGCAGTGGGAGTGCTCCCTTCCTCTGCCCCATGCCCCTGGATGAGCCACCTGGGCCCCAACCATCCCACCACCCAGCCCAGCCAGGACCTCACACACCCCAGTCCCTGCTCCACTTCTTCCCCCACTACTGAGGCCCTGATCTGCCCCCCAGCCCCTTCCCCTTTACAGAATAGAGACTTGCCTGCAATGCTGGGCATCCAGTGATCCACATGCCAAACTGCAATCCTGGCTCCACACATCCCCCTTTCCACCCCTGCTGCACTTGCATAGAGCCCGTGGCTGGCTGCTTTGCGGCCCTACTTGCTGCTCTGAGTTTGCAAGGGGGGGGCGGGGGGGCTGATCCCTGTTAACCCCGGCCTTCTGCTGCCTATCCCCTAGAATAAACAACTTCCCATGCACTTACCCTTGTTGCTGATCCCCAAACCCAACAGCAATGGAGAGGGCGAATTCTGCAGCAAGGGCAAGCTCAAGCATGAGAGAACAGTGCAGATGGGTGTGGAGGGAGCACTGCAGATGGGATGGGCAGAATGGAGCACCTGCATACCACTGATCACCTGTGGCTGATCAGACCGTCGTAGGCCAGATCAAACCTCTTCACAAGCTAGATCTGGCCCAAAGGCTGTAGGTTACAGGCTCCAATCTAATCCAACCCCCTGCTCAAGGCAGAATCATCCCTGCCTCAGCTATTCCAGCCTTGCAAGGATGGATATTCCACAGCCCTTCTCAATAGCCTGTTCCAATGCTTAACCACTCTTGCAGTGGGAAGGTTCTTCATACTATCCCAACTAAATCTCCCATGTTGCTATTAAGGCTTTTCTTGTCCCCAGGAGCCACAGAGAAAATAGTCTGTTGCCATCTTCTTTATACCAACTCTTCATGCATTTGAAGACTTACCAAATTTTCCCCCAGTCTTCTCTTTTCAGACTAAATAATCCCAATTCTTTTAATCTTTCATCATAAAGCATGTTTCCTAGCCCTCTAATCATGTTTGTCACCCCTCCCGCCCCATTAGACACTTTTCCAATTTACAGTCTTCTTGAAGTGCAGTGCCCAAAACTAGACACAGTGCTCTAGGTGAGGTCACAGCAATGCTGAACAGAATAAAAGAATAACTTCCTTTCACCTGCAAGTGAAACATGCTCCCAGATGTTTTTTTCTGTAAAACTACAGTCTAGCCTAGGTCACATAGTTTCAACATTGTTTCAGCATAATATAGTAGATCAGAATCTAATACTAAATTCTTATGCTGGACATATCAATCTGTTTTAAAAAGAAGCACATAACCCAATCTGGTCTCCTAAAATATGTGGACAATAATTGCCTGAACTCTGTTTCAAACTGAAACCCTGCTGAAAGTGATTTAAACCATACTGGCTTGAGATGGTTTATACTAGCCTCAAGTGAAAAGTGACATTACACAAAGCTGTTAAAGGCTTGTTGCATCTAGCAAAGTTACAGTCCAAATCAAGCAAAAGAGTACACACTGGTGACAGGAAGATGATGACCCTAAGCAAAGTAGACAGGGACTTGTTTATATTGGCCAGAGCCAGGGGGGTGGAAGAGGAAGGGAGGGGAAAGGGAGTGGCATTCTTATTCATTATAAACTATTATTCTCAATTCTCTGACAGTAGCTTTACTACAAGTGAATAGGAGAATGGGCATGTCCAACCTGTTTCTGCTAGATGTGATATACGTGACACAGCACTGTCTGACAGTGTGCCAATTTGCTGACTAGGGATTAGAGCAACTTTCATGAAATCTGGGTGCAGACATAGCATTGTAGTATTGCTAGTGCCCATTATCTTCAATCTAGTTGGTTGCTGCACAATGGTATCAAAATAAGTGCCAACAGAAAAGGGAAACAGGGTAAAGTTCCTGATCTATATTTAATACCATTCAATTTCAGAATGGTACCAATGAAACACCACTTGTGACATGCTGTCGTCCTCCACCCCCACTCCTTAATAGAAAACTAAAGAACACAAACATCTGAAACCACCAAACTGAAACCGATGGCAGGGGAGCTGGGGAGTTACAAAAGTACAGAGACACTCCAAGGCCAAACAAAAGCATCAGTATAAGATGGGGTCCTTCGTGCCATCAGCACTTTATCAACATGAACGTTTTACACTGTGCATCTATATGGGAATCACAAACTGCAGTGGCATCACAGGAGATTGCCTCATGGTTGTCATCCCAGAAAGATGTATACTGAGAAGCAATAAACTTACACGTTGACCATCAACCAGAAAGGAGGGATATAAATCTGACATTTTGACCAAGAAAATTGAGAGATGGGGAGCCTGGGATTTAAAAACCTAAGAATAAACATCAGTACTGATCTCTAAGAGGAGACCCACAGTGCACCGCTTCTCAGAGAAGAACTAAACAATTAGTCAGATTAGTTAATGGACTGCTTAGAACTGAAATTTCATATTTTATGAATTGCTAGTGCTCATTATCCTCAATCTTTAATTTTGTTCACTTATTGTTATAACTATAGAGTTTCATTGGAGAAAATATGGAGCAGTGGTTCTCTACCTTTTTAGACTAAGGGCACCACTCAATAGAGGCACGGTAGCCCTCAGAAAATGCCAACTTCTAGTTTTCACTTCTTTTGGTTATAGAAAAATAAGAGGAATTCTTCTATTGCAAAGAACTCAGAAAGATTCTAATGGGTCAGAATGTTTTTAAATACTATAGATTTCTATGTAAAAACTCTTGAGTTTATCTTGTAAATCATGTCTGCATATCTAACAGTGCTAACACTGAGCAGCTCTCTTGAAAGGCTCTTAAGGCACTCTATGGTGTGCCATGGCACCCTGCTTGAGAATTATTCATTGGGGGCTCAAATTATGTTACTGAGGCATGCATAGTTGGAACTAGGGCACTGAATGAAGTGGATCAATGTCAAGCACCTTATCTTCGACTGATAAAGATTGTTGTGTGGGCCTACACATCATACAACATACTGCTGTAACAGAAATTAAGTGTGGCAACTAATATTCATGAAGATGTGCTATAGGAGAGATGGCTGCATATCTCAGTACTAAAACCAGAAAAGCAACAAAGCAGCTGGTATCAATAAATAACAAAGAAGGTGCAAGTTTAGCATGGGCTTTCAAATAATTTTTGTGCTCGCTAGTTTCCTTATATTTTGGCACAATTGAGATTTTTTTTTTAAATCTAGTTATCTTCTCAACTTCTCAGAAACAGCCAGTTTGTCAACAGCTCTGACTTTCAGATATGTTATCCACTGTAAATAATACAGCAAGATTTACTCCTTTCTGCAATTCATCTGACTGCAATCTACAGAACATCCTCAGCTAGGAGTAGGTTCTATTACCCTATCTCACATTCTGTCACCCTCCTCCAGAAACTTCTTATTGCCACACTGAAATAACTGGGCTCCAAATATCTAAGAATAGAAGTGTGAACATGGTGATTATGCAAGGAATTAGAAATAGAAGCTTGGGAGCCCCTGTGTTTTAGGACTAAACTAAGCAGAGTTGGAGGGGAAACAGTTCAGGCTCTGTGCCTAATGCTTCCTCTTTGATCAAGTGACTGGATAGTAAGCATAATCTTGGGTGGTGGGTAACTGTTCAAACATTTGCCTCCCTGATATGCCATCCAGCATAACTAAATCAGCACAAGGGAAGTGGGAGCAAAGAAAAAATAAAAATAAAAATGGTGAGTTGCCATTTCTTCCCTTACATATTAAGAATTATAGAAGCAAGTTCAAAATGCCCATCTGGGATCTACATAGGATGTTACAGAAAACAGCCAGCTTTTGACTTCAATAAAGAATGCCCCCTGTACAGTGAACCCTATTCTTCCCTTTTAGTGATAAAAATTCCACCAGCTTAAATTAGAAACAAACCCCAAACCTCTAAATAAAAGTGAAAGAAGATTGTCCTAACCTGGTTCAAAGTTTTGATATAGATTATGCTGAGGTAACAGAGTCATAAAAACCATGGAGCTGCTCTATGTAGATCTGTGATTCAGAGCAGTGCTTGAATTAGTTTTAAAAAAATCCCTGGACATATACCATTGCTGAGCTAGAAATCAGCGCCTGAAAAAGTGTGCCAACACCCTGGCAATAATAATCCAGAAAAAATCCTCCATGGACACCTTTTGGTATCCTCTTTTCTAACAGGGAAATGCAGTTAAATGCACTGTTAATTAAATACACCATTCTTTTTCTAAAATATGCTCTGTGCCTATATTTCAATTACTTTGTTTTTGTCAGTGTCCCTATCTTGTTGCTTATCTCTTCATTCCTGGTTCTTCTTCATACTGTTTTTCACTCTAGTGATGCACCTTTGTCATGGTGTTTTTGCCTTCCCAAGCCAAAAACCATAGCGTTCATATTTTGTCTTGGATCTCTCTCTATTCCCACTTTTTACTCAGAACATCTTTAGTTTTTTGTGGTTCTTAAATGTTCAATTATCCAACTAATGCAAATTTCATCCTTGTATAATGTCTCACTGGAGGGTTGGAAGTTAAGATTCACAGCTGGAGTATTGCTGAAATCAGATTTTGTTATATTGCCATGATTAGAGACATGAACATCTTTGTATCAGTTGGTTTTCAATGTGTGCACTGCATGAAATTCATTATCGTCAATCTGATGATGCTAATTCACTAAAACATATTAGGAAATCATTGACCAATGAAGCATGTGCCTTTGCATAAATGTATAGGGCTTAATCCTGTGCAGGCAAACCCTAGAAGATTGCTGCACAATGTAGGACAATGGTAGATGAACAGCTTTAGTAAAATATATGCAGAAGCTCTTCACCGGAATGCACAGCCACATTCGTCACAATCATCCTACATGGTCTTCCATTCTACTTTCTACAAAGGAATGCCTTCTCTGAATTGAACCATAATGCCAGATCCTTTTCTTTTCATAGATGTCTCCTTGAGACTTGCCTCTTCAGAAATGGAGCTCACTAGCCAAGAAAGAAACGGGTCTGATTTTGATTGGGGTTCTGGAAATCACCACAGTAATATCCACCATCACCTCTGGACATTTGGAGTACTAGACGGCTGCACAGTTCTAATGGAATCTACAGCACTGATGTACTTTTGCTTAATACTAATCTCAAAATATACACCTTTGGCAATATATAGATGAACATACAGCAAGCCATTTTCTCAATGTACATATCATTAATCATCTGCCCTACTGCGCTAGAAAAGTTTGCAAGTATTAAGAACTATTTGCAAAAGGAACACTTTCAGATATTAGAACCGTAGTGTGTTAACGTTTTTCTACCACATGCTCAGATGCTACAAGTAATTCTAGTGATTCAGTAAGATGTATTTGAGGTGTAACTTATTATTCAATGCATGAACAGATGATGGAATTTGATTTTTAGATGGTACAAGCTACATACCTGTTTTAATTATAGAGGCAAGGTCAATTAGAATAACTTTTTATAAGTCAAAAGTAATTTTTATTCTTCCTTCAACTTTTCATGAAAATGAAATAGGTCCACCTACCTGCGAAAATTCATGCTTGCAACATACTCTAACAGCAGGCTCTTTTTCTTAATATAGACATTTTCAACAGAATGGTTTTAACAGTATGGACACTTAATAAATCATTTCCTAGGTGTCTACTTGAAATTAAGATGTTATATTTTATGACAATTATCATTTATCTCTTCTCTTTATTAAATCTGAATCACGCTTCCTGAATTATTTATCCCAGAGTACATTGATTTTATTTATTTCTTAAGAATGACAAACAATCAAGCAATACCATGCAATTTAGATTTAAATTGCATTGCTACCATATAATCCCTCTAATTTGTGTCTGTCATCTTCAGTTTTAAACCAATATTTGCTGCTTGAGTTACTGACAGATACCCTATCTGAAAAATAACGTCCCATCAAATTTCTGTCAAACTCCATTATACTATTTATGCATTATTCTGCCCTTTATGTCCACCTCTGACAAAATGCGGTCTTCCAGTTTAAATTACTTTTACGCGTGCTTTGCATAGATGTATAAACAGGAGGCTCTTAAAATATGACAAATGAATTTATTGAAAATACTTCAAATGCATCTATCAAAATAGTGATTAGATGTCAAATGATGTTAATTACAGATAACAAATGATGCTAATTACAGATAGCAATAAGTTTATCTAATTATTTTGCTATCTTAAGACTGAACAATATCTGAGCATCTTCGCAGCAATATCTGAGAAAAAAATATAAGAATTTAAGTAGTGTATTTAACTCCTTAGCACTTCTCCCTTTCTGGAACAGGAGCTCTGCATGGCTTTGATTCATTCAGGTTTCAAGAATATTTTTTCGGGGTGTTTTTTGTAGGAGGACGCCTGGGAGAGTTAGTTGGTAGGAATTTAAGATGGAGGGGATACTACATTTATTTTGTTCTTATGGGTGTAAAGGCCTTTCCAGGAAGGTTTTACGGTATTCACTAAAGAGGCTCAGACCCTACATTGACAACTGGACTATTTTCTTGGCCTGAGGTTCAGTGACTGCTAATTTATCAAAACTTTTGAGAACCCAGGGAAAAAATTGCAGAGAGAGAGAGAAATAACTAATGCTTCAGCATTATTCCACAGCAAAATCTCTCTCTATTGAGACTTTTTTGAGCCCAGGTTCCAAAAATATCTCTTTGGGATCAGGTGGCTTCAACATTCTTGATGATCTATCAGGTTGCTATGTTTAAAAATAGAGAGGCAATATCCAGTGCAGTTTGATTCCAAGTTGCTGAAGTCCTAAAACTTACTATTGTTTGAGTTGATGCTGGAATCAACATGAGAAGTCAGTAGTGGATGCAGAGCACCAGGGAGGCATGCTTTAGAAATGTTTATGTGCTTGTAGCAGAAGCTCAAGTATTCAGGGAATAATCTTCATCTTCAGTCCCAGGCACAGCAGGCATTAACAGTATGTTCTGATTATGAACACATGGTCCAACAGAGATGCATTTGAGGGAAGATCATAGTGTTGGACAAAACTAGACCCAGAAGGCAGACTTGTTGCAATGTGTGCGTCAGACAAAAGGAAATATGAACTCGGGATCAAAGCATTCTTCTTCCAGAAATATAGCATGGGAGGACCAAGAAACTGGGTTGAAGTTCAGTTCCTCCAATCATATAAGAAAATTGGGAAAGCAGTGGCCACACTGAGGCTGGAGCAATAGTCTCTGAGCCCTATCAGGACATTCCCTCTCCCTTACAATCAGACCTAGACAGGTTACAAGGGTGGGCAGACGAGAATAGGATGGGTTTCAACACAGACAAGTGCAAGGTGATGCACCTCGGGAGGAACAACCGGCACCATACCTACAGGTGAGGGAACTCCCCTCTTGTCAGCACGGAGGCGGAAAGGGATCTGGGGGTCATCATTGACTCCAAGATGAACATGGGCCAGCAGTGTGGAGAGGCAGTCAGGAAGGCCAACCGCACCTTGTCATACATCCACAGATGCATCTCAAGCAGGGCCAAGGAGGTGATCCTCCCCCTCTATGCGGCACTGCTCAGGCCGCAGCTGGAGTACTGTGTCCAGTTCTGGGCGCCACATTTCAAGAGGGATGTCGACAGCATGGAGAGGGTCCAGAGGAGGGCCACTCGCATGATCAGGGGACAGCAGCGCAGGCCCTATGAGGACAGGCTGCGGGACCTGAACCTGTTCAGCCTCTAAAAGAGAAGGCTGAGGGGGGATCTTGTGGCCTGTTATAAACTAGTCAGGGGGGATCAGCAGGCACTGGGGAAGTCCCTGTTCCCCCGAGCACTGCCAGGAGTGACCAGGAATAACGGTTACAAGCTGGCAGAGGGTAGGTTTAGGCTAGATATCAGGAGGCGTTACTTCATGATCAGGGCAGCTAGGATCTGGAACCAGCTTCCAAGAGAAGTGGTGCTGGCTCCTATCCTGGAGGTGTTTAAGAGGAGGTTAGATGAACATCTTGCTGGGGTTGTTTGACCCCAGTACTCTTTCCTGCCATGGCAGGGGGTCGGACTAGATGATCTACTCAGGTCCCTTCCGACCCTAGAAACTATGAAAGCAACATATAACTTGAATAGTTAAACTGCCTCATGAATCAAGCATATGAACACTTTACCGTGTACAATAGCATCACATGAGCCATCTCTTTACAACTAAACCACAAACAACTTCCATAATGAATTATAGCATATTAATAAAACATTGGTTTATAAACACTTCCCAAGTTTCTCACTGCAAAAGGCTCAGACTCTTGTGTATTACATAAACACATGTTCTATAGTGTACCCTGCTCTATATATGTATACAAATACAATATATGTTTTATAGTGTATGTACAAACTGGATACGTGCATAGCACAATAACTACATATTGAGTAGGTGACTGAGCCACACCAAAGTATAGCATCTTCGATCCCACCTACTTTGTAAATGAATTACTCTCATTGTAACTGCACCAGAAACAATGAAGGGAAGGCAGCTGTCAAAAGGCTGCTATTAAAAGACTTGAAAATGAGGGTGAAAGCTACTTAATTCCATAGCAGCTATTTCCTGTATTTTTAAGGCTTCTAACAAAGTTGACCAACCTGACTATTAGAAGACTTTCAACTGAGAAGAGTTTATCACATTCAGGACCACTAATACCAAAGTACAGACTGTACTGTATACTTGAGGAGCATCAACAGTTTGTATTGAGGTTTCATAAGTGCACCTTCTGGGTAAGTGCACAGCCTTTTGTCAGTCCCAAGGCTATGTACTTAAACAGAACACACCATAAATTATCTATATCTATATACAGATATAGAGATATACAGATATAGATATATATATTATATTTGTATTTATAATACACTTCTGCAGCAAGAAACATGGGACGTTCTTCATTAAAGCACCGAGGTAAGTCACTGGTCTGTTTATACCATGCTTCCCATTCTGTATACCCTAGTCAGTTATTTTCCTTGCACTAGCAAAGCAAGTGGTACATGAAAACAGGCCTCATTATGTACCTGTGTAAAATCTATTTTACATGTCTGTTCGGCATCGCTAAATGCACCTACCAATGAAACCTGAAGATGGTGGGTTGGGCTGTATCTTCTCTTTAGTGTTCTCCTGAATGATATCCCAGAGCTGCCATATGAACTTAGGATGGAGAATGTAAAATGGCTGGTTTGGATTCTTCCTGCGATGCTGTACATATGGAGTGAAGAGGTTGTAGTCTGGCTTCTTGTACCACTGAGGGGAAAAACAGAAATGAATCAACACACACTAAACAGCAACCAAAAGGTAGCACCAGCAGTTCTGTGTTGAGTCTGAAGTACAATGCATAGGCAGCAAGTCTCTCTGGGCTGCTGGACACAGTCTTAAGTGAGCTAGTCCCTAACTTGACTGTTTTGCTTCTACCCATGTGAAATTCACTCCAGTACAAAGAAGCAACACAACATCCTACTCACAGATCCGCATTAAATATTAGATAGGGCATGAAAGCCTTACTGCTAGACATGCACACTAAAATTCACTCCATCAACCTTGACTCTACATCACTTCTCCATTCCCACTGCCTGCAGTGTAGAAGTAAACTCAGCTAACTTGAACAAGAGGCAGACAGCACCCTACTTTAGCTGCTGCTAAGAGAATTCACCTGATGAAACAGGCAGGTTCATCCACAGTTGTAGTCTATTCAGATCTGTTGTCTCCCTAGGATCCCACTGCCAGTAGTGGCCATAAGAGAGTCAATTGAGCTTTTCCTGTTCTGCTACATCATCCTCAGAGATCCACAGAATAATTGCAGGGGATTTTTTTGTTTTGTTTTGCTATAACCACACTTGACTTTGGGGAGAAAGGGGCCCAGCAAATAAATCCAGAAGGCCAGAAACCCTGCAGGTGACATACTGGGTTGTGCATTTGAGAGAATAGATAGATTGGGAAAGGTTCTGAAAAAGTTATTTACTTTTCAGGTGTCTGGCTTTTTCGAGACTGGCACTAGAGGAAGATGGGAAATAGGGATGTCATTTCTCCACTTTCCCTCAGACCATCCCCCCTTCTCCATACCTGCCACATACCAATAATTTTGCTTTTGTATGAAAACATAACCAATAATCTAAGCAACAGTATGATCTTGCCCCAACTTCTGATATGACAATCCATCAACCTCAGAATCATCTACTCAAACAGAAATGAGGTCTAATCAAAATATTTCTGCCTAACAAACACGTTTCTATGTAGATGTGGCGTGTTGTATCTAAAAGTTTTTAAATCTTGAGATTAATTGAAAGGAGTGGTAGTGAGGTTGCAGGGAGGGCTCTGGAATTAAACTACACCTGATCTTAGATGGCCAAGAAGCAATTAACTGCAGGTGACTGTGTGTTGCTTTCACACTGGTTTGAAGGAAAATGACTAAACAGAGGGCTTACCACATTCAGATTTGCAGAGTAGGGAGCTGGATCCCAGGCCACTAAAATGACATCTTTATACAAGGAGCTGTCAATGAAGTGATGATTTGGATTGGTAAGAATCTGTGAACACACATACAAAATTGCACACCATGAAATCTCCCACAAACAATGAGAATCATCATCAAAACAAACAATACTAGCAAATGGGAATCTGTATCAAAGTAAAGCACAGCAACAATGTGTGTGTATCAAGCTTTGCAGAATATTACAGGTCACTAGCAAATGAGATAATACATCCATGCTTTTTTTTAGATAGTCACAAAAGGAAAAACAGATGTGAGATAGATATTAACCACTATATTGATAAAGATAAATACAAGTGATTTGGGATAGCTTTAAACAGGCAATACAATTTACTCCTTAAGAAAGAACAAGAAAAACAACCTAGTTTGCCAAGGGCTTCTCATCTCCATATACCTCTTTGGAGGCACCTAATTATCTGGTAGGTTTGTGGGTAACCACAACATTGTCTGGTTGTACACCGCACCAGAAAACAGAACTTAACCCGAATAGCCCGGCTCTAAAAGGGCTCTTCTAGTCATGCATATTAACTGAATCTCCAGTTACTTTAACCAAATTCTTATGCTAAGAAAATATAAGTGACAAATAGAAACATTTGAAACACTGTTTCACCAGACTGCAACTCTCTATCACCAATACAGAGTATGTTATGAACCTCCCAGAAGATGTGTGTGGATATAGATGTCTACTTCAGAAATTTAAGATAAAAAGTGACATCATCCCAGATCCTTTCCATTCTTTGAAAAAAATAACAACTTTTATTGGAGATTGTGACCATCCAATTTTTTTTTTTTTTTTTTTTTTGAGGGTGGTTTGGTTTCATTAAAAACAGCCCTCATTTAAAATGGCTCCAAAAAGGCGAATTAGATTAAAATAGAGTGGTCCAACTCCTGGGTGTTGGTGGGGGAAGGTGGATGTGCAGCCCAGTTCTCCAATCTCTTGGCACGTCTCCTAACTCTTCCCCTGTACATTTTCCTTTCCACTTTTCTTGACACATTCTCTCCCTAAATTGCTGTTGTCTGGCCTCTATCCAGATCTCTATGATCCCTGATTCAACCAGCCTCAGAAAGAGTTGGTAAGAATGATTTCAACACTGATTTAAGCAGCATGAATTTCGCTCCAGCTGTTATGTTAATCTGCATTCCAGACAAATTAATTCATACCAATTTTCATTCCCCTTTAGGTTCTAATGAGCCATATTTGATGATGCATATTTTTTGAGAAATAATTCTGTCACCATAGTAACATTTTTCCTACTGTAAACTTTAATATTAATGACTTTTCATCAGCTTTCAACCACACTCTTCTAACTGTCCCCAGCCATCACGATCTTTAACCTCCTTTTATGGGTAGTTTTCTTTTAAAAATATAAACTTCTTCATTAAAGTGCAAGATCAACAGAACAACCGTTTAAACAGTTTATGCACAACACCTCACATTGCAGCTGCCACTACAAAAGGGGAATTTGCCTTACCTTAAATGGGGTTCTTTGAAATGAGTTGTCCAAACAAATTCTATAATTAGTGAGCACATACTGTATGTATGTAACATTTGTTTTTTGAATTACAATGTCTAGTGCAGAGAAGATTTTGCCCCTTACCTGTTCCCAGCTACTTAAGCTGTAAACATAAGAAGAGGGAGGTCATAAATGCCACTCAGAGCCTTGTTGAAGGGACTAAGACACAGAGAAATCCTTTTAGCAGGAATAAGGAATGAAGAACGAATTACATAATCTGTATAGGGAACACATCCTGAAGAACTAGTTACCATATATTAACTAACTCTGTCTTCTGTGATTCCACGTCAGTGTTTGAAATGGAAACACTCAACAAGAGACAGGAAAGTAGTCTCACTTAATGAATGACTACTGGATAGTTCTATCAATGGTAGCATCTAACCTGGAAGCCCACAAGGACTAGTGATAAGCGAATGTGTCAGCAGAGCTCTTGAAAGATTTGAAAGGCTGGGAGACCTGTAGCTAAGCGATATATTGGGTTGTGTGACTGACAGTATGAGGTGTGGAAACTACCTGAGCCATGATGTGTGGATCTTTGTTCAATCCTTCATAGAAGTCTAAATGGACTCTCAGACCCATTTCCAAATCACCAGGCACATCCACATACACCTTAATGCGCCATTGCTATGGCACATTAAGTTGAGTACCTCTAATATGAGGTACTACATAAATGTGCAGTAGCCAGTGCTAGTGAGCAGTAGCAACAGGGCATGGTCTTTTTGTGACACTTAATGCACAGTAGACTACTACACTAGTCTAATTCTACTACACATTAGCGCATGAGCAAGGTTTTCCCCATGACTACTATGCATTAAGCATCTTGTGTAGACATGCCTACTGAGCAGAAACAGATTGACCCTCGATTGCCTGCAAATGCCATGAAGCATTTGGGAAACTTTTTGAATATCCTTGTTTTGTCCAAAAAGAAAGGCTTGATCTCTCAGCACATCCAATGTGTGAAGTTCCTATTTATCTAGGAGAGAGTGAGGCTTCAGGAAGAAGAGAATAATGTGTATGGATTAGTTGAAGCAAAAGTCCAAGACAATCTTAGGCAAAAAATAAATAAACCCTACAGTGAGTCCTTTACTTGTTCCTGACCTTCTCAAAGAAGGATCTGTTTATCTTCTTCTGCCTGAGGTAAAGACCACTAAAACTTCCATGTGCGTGAATAGATGGTAAAGGGACCAGGCTGCCAAGGAATCAAAGTTGTGACCTGTTAAATCAGTAAAGACCAAATTGAGATTCCAGGAAGGAAAGGACTCTATGATAGACAGAAAAGATGCAAAGAACATCCTTAAGGCACTAAGACAAAACTGTAATTAAGAATACACTAAGTTTCTGAAAATATGGGCAATCTGCAGAAACAGTCACCATATATGCCCTAATAAAGATATACAAAATATTGTCTTCTTTCAGGGACAGCAGATAGCTGGAATTAAAGTCCATAATAGCAGGAGGTGCCTTTCACTCACCTGATTAGAGAGATGCTTCCATTTCACTGCACTGGTGAGCCTTGTAGATGGCATTCATTTGTAGCCCAGTGTTTGGCTCTCAGATGAACAGCGCAGCCTCTGGCTCTAGTTCTCAAAGAAGTGCCAAAGGGACCAATGGTTTGAGTGAGAAACTCTTCAGCTCAGAGTACCAAACTGTCTGGCCCATGCTAAATGGCCAACAGAATGACATGGCTCAAGCTCCACTTAAACCAATAATATATTTTGCAAATGGGGATTCCTGTACATCAACCTATTTGTGATGTACCAAGCTTTCTCTTCCAGAGCAAGCATGAGCCCAGCCTCACTAAAAGCTATATTCCTTTTCCTGTGGGTTCTGTGGCCTCTGGCACATCTACTCTTACCCTCCAAATAGAATATTATGTGAAATAAGGCATAAAAAAGTAAAATAAACTAAGTTAAATAAAAAACAAAACAAGGAAAGATACAAGTCAAATGGATGGGTAAAGCTATATTGTCTTGCATCCAAGGCATGAAGAAGAAATGGCAGGCCTTAAGGGTACTAGAGCAGGCAATGCTATTAAAAATACTGTTCTCACACATATGGGTTGCATGTACCCCAAGAGTGGAACCTGTCTGAATGATCTCTGAAAGAACAAATAATTTAATAAAGAAGTAATATGAAATGGCTGTGCAAATTCTCCTTTAACTGTTTTGAAACTGCTACAGTAAGAATTTGCATAGTATATTTCATGTTGAAAATGCTCTAGGCATTAGATAATTAACTTTTAACACCCCTATAGAGCTAGGTGGCTATTACTAGCTGCAGTAAGCAGATGGAGAAAACTGAAAGGAGAAAGATACATGGTTCATTCAAGGCAAGAGTTTTGGGCAGTGATTCTCAGCTTGGGTGCTGCAGCACTCATGGGCAGGGGTGGGGAAGAGAGGGGAGAGGAGGTTGTGAGATCCTTTAAGCAGAATGCAGGATGCCACACAATGTTAGCATTGTTAAGAGTACAAACATGATTTACAAGACAAATCCAGACATTTCAAATAGGAATCCATGTAGTGGAAAACATTCTGATCTATTGTGGCCTTTCCAAGTTCTTTGTATTGGAGAACTGCTTTCTTTTTTTCCTAATCAAGAAATGAGTGGAAGCTAAGAGATGGCATTTTCCAAAGTGTGCCTCGAGTCTAACGAGGTTGAGAGCCAATGGTTTAGTGGACCAATTTTAGGAGGCACTTTTCAAAAATTGAAAAAACAACCAAACTTCAACCACAAGAGGTCACTACAACTCAACAAACATCACCTGCAGAAGATACTGTTTTTCTCCCCCTTATAATCAAGGGAGTTCAGCTCCAGTGCAGTATCTTCTTCTCCCATGGCTCTTGGGTTCTTTCTACTTTTCAGTCAGACTTATAAAGTTTAGCCCCAAGCCAGCCCAGCCCCTCTCCTCATTCTTCCTCCAAAAAAGATGCGGTCATCAGGAAAGTAGGAGCAGAGAAGGGAGATTTGGGGGCTATGAAACTATGGTAAAGATGGAGAATGTGTGCCACAACTGGCACAGGCAGCCTCTGTGTGTACATAGCAGATCAGGGAAAGGATGGGCAAGACAGTGGCAGATATAGGGCAGGGACCAAAAAGCAGAGCAGCAGATTAAGAAGAGAGCCCAGGGCACGGAGCAGAAAGCAAAGCAGCATACTCATGAGAAGAAGAGAATTAGTGGCACACAGGAATGAGCATGGCTAATTTGTGGTGCACCTACCACAAAGGTTGACCCTCACTGACCCTTTGAGATGGATAATGGGGACTAAGGATTGCAATGCCCCCTGCACTCATGACCTTAATCTTCAGTAGATTCTCTGAGAACTACAGCCTTGATCAAAACTAGAAGTGCACCGATACATCGGTTCAACATCGGATCAGCATCGATACAAAGAAAATTTTCTGTATTGAAAATCGGCCTGATGTGGCCAATAATTGTCCAATAAATGCCTGCGTGCAACCTCAGTGCAACAAGCAGGCAGTGAGAAGCAGAGCCCGCAGCCTGGAGAGTTGCGTGCAGCTGGTAAGTCTGGTGTGGTAAAGGGAAAGGAATGGGGGCAGGCAGATCAAGGCCCACATGGTGAGGGAGGGAGTGGGGCTGGGGCTGCCCAGCCTTGGCCGGGACAGGCACATGACACAGGAAAAGCTCATTGGCAGGTTGTGTGTGTGAGGGGGGGAGGGAGTGGCTCCTGCCACTGCACACGGTTCAATGCTTGTCTGGAGGCTCCTGCTGCCGCTCCCGCCCCCTCATCCAGAAGGTCATGGGGTGGGGGGCATGTACCCCTGGATCTGTGAAGGGCAGGGCGGGCTGGGGCCAAGCTATTCCTAGCTGGGCAGATCCATGGGCACACACTCCCCCACATCCCCATGCCCTCCCAGATGAGTGGCAGAAGCAGTGGCACAAGCCACCAGACAAGCATTGAATGAGCTGCATGCAGTGGTGGGAGTTGCCCCATTCCTCCCTTCCCGTGCCCCCCCAAGGAGCCATGCCTGCATCCTGCACCTGCCCTGGCCCCAGCCCGCAGCTGCAGGCCACCCCATGTCACACAGATCCCTGAAAGAGGCACATTCCCATCCCGCTGCCCCTTACATCCCTTTCCACCACACCAGATTTACCAGCTGGATGCAGCTCTTCAAGCTGATTCTGATTGGTATTGGCCAATATGCCTCCTTAAAAATCAGCTATCAGTATTGGCCCAAAAACTGCTACTGGTGCACCCCTAATCAAAACTTTGCGAGATAATTCCCTGGCACAACCATAAAGGAACTTCTGATACCAGATCCAGGATTCGTACAGAAAGCTATGGCACTTTTCTTGTGCAAGAGCCGTTAAACCTACACATTTCATTTACTCTAAATTATGATTATGTACTACAATGGTTCTACCATGCACTGCTAGTTACCAAGTCACCACGGGCTCTCCAGATTACCCAACCACCTTAGACTAAAAAGGTTTGATTTTCTTGGGAGATGAACCTTTTAATGTACAGAGAAAAAAAATTCACACATATAGATCTGCAAAAGAACCTTACCTGAGAGTTAATGATGCGCATGGTTGTTTTATTCCCAACATCTTTTTCATAACCGTGTGTAGGAGCCGAATTAAATCTCAGAACTGCATCATGCGAATCTAAGGGCATAAGAAGGCTACATTTATTTATTTTTACTAAAAGAAAAAAAAACAAATCAAGAACAGCAGAGGGCTGTAAATTTTATTCATCTTGGTATTGAAAAGGCAACTCTTTTGGATGACAAGAAGCTCTCTTTTCTGTTCTCCTTTAAAGAAAAAAGAGACTTTCTTATTCAGCCCTGGGCACTGTGCGAGAGTCTCACATGATTTCGCCCTAGGGCTCCCACCCCTTTTCTGCCTAGGCTTAAGTTGCTTGATTTATTTATTTTTAATGAAGTTTCGTATGGCACAAAGGGCTTATCTGCCCTCAGACAGAAGCATCCTGCCCAGAACATTTCCAAGCATGATGCCCCCACCCAATTATGCCAGAAACAGAGGCACACTCATGAGCCAGTTCCAAGATCATCCCAGAGAATGAGGTATTGAAAACTGCTGTTGAAGAACACCCCAATGTAGCCTTACCAGGGTGGTTCTGAGTAGCACTCCCTGGAGTTGCCTGTAGGTGGTGGTGATGTGCCCAGAGAAGTACATCCAGGCCTGGGTGCAGAGAAGAGTCCTTCCACCAGCAGATGAGAATGTGCTTATAGGAGTGAGTGGATGGAGTGCATTCATGGCTGTTCTCACTAAACCAGGCCACCACTACCATGTAGATGTGCCCAAAGTCCATAGGGGCTGCAGTTGCTGACCAGTGCTTAAAATCAGGCCTCTTCTATTGAGATGCCTAAATCTGGATTTAGGACCATAACTTCTAGGTGCCAACATAAAATGGGAAGAAAATTCTCCCTGTGACTTCAAGGAAAAATCTCAGTGTGGCCAGAACAGTTCTTTCCCCCCTCCCCCTCATACACATACCTTATTTAAATTACAAAGATGTGATTAAAGCATTTGGAATTGCCAGGTATATTTTATTTTAAAAACAATGATGATAGGAGCCCAAAAAGCAAAGAGAAAATTAGTATTTGTGACAGCATTTCTAATAAGAATGCAGGAGAGGGAGCTAGAGGGCTAGTAATAAAAAAGGTCCTGGAATCCTACTTTAAAAAAAAAAAAAAAATTCTTTTTCCTGTCAGAAGATAATTAGTGACAACCCACAGTACATGCAATATCACATAACAAAACTATGAGATGGAGGACATCTATGCCACCTCAGTGTCACCAAGAAGCGTGCCCTCTATACTCGCTACCTGCTTTATATCCACTGATCTTGGAAAAAAGTCAATATTAGAGCAATATTAAGTTTGCACCAGTGCGCACACCCAAGACAAGAAGCGTGTAACGCATGCTCAGCATCACTCTACAGTGGCTATATTGCCTCTTCTGGTAAATGAAGATTGGGAGTGAAGTCTAATTTTCAGCAGCACTCCTGAGAGTGGAACCGGCACATAGGCAGCAGCAATATGCCCCGAGTGTACACCTAGGCCTGCATGCACTGCTAGACCTTGGAGCCTCTTGTGGTAGATCTCAGAGCCTCTTGGAGTTGATCTAAGGCTGGGGTGGGGGGCTGAGTGCCCACATGCATACCCCCCAGCCCAGCAGGTCAGTCCATGGGGGAGGGAAGGGATGGGGGGCTAGATCAAGGCACCCGTGGTGAGGTATAGTGCCACAAAGGCAGGAGCAGAGGTAAGATGAGTGGGGCCCTGGCCACATGAGACTGCAGGGGTGGGGTGGGGGGCCATGGTGGCAGTGCATGGTAGATCTAGGTTAGCTTTTAAATGCCAGAGGTGATCTCCTGCTTAAAAAGGTTGGAGACCTTTGGAATGCCACCCCAGAACACAAAACCTACACTTAAATTAACCGGCACAAGAAGATTTTGACTCATTTCTAGTGACAGCATACAGAAGAAGGGAGCAATTTCACCTCAGTCAGTGGGACTTCTTATGAAATTGGGGGGTTATCCTGATTTGATTTTAGCTGCCAGCCAGCAGGGCACTTGTGCTGTGCTGGAAGCCTATTAGAGTAGTTTGATAATGATAGCAGTTCTAATATATCCCAGAGATTTAAAGGGAAACCCATCTGTGTCAGAAAGATGAAAGGAAGACGAAGCAGGTGAAATCCTGGATGATGAAAGAATTAACTAGTGCACATCGAAAGATTTTTATAGGCGGTTCTAGTGCTCAAAAAGCCAATGGGGGAAATTTGAGGAATAAAATTCTTCCTTCTCTGGACCCTCCTAAAACACTGCGATTGTCTCACATCAGTGAAGCGACACCGAACAAAGCTACCTTCATTCATTTGTGAAAAGAAAATTTAATTGAATTAGTTTTCTACTTCACAATCCTTTCCTGACACTTTTACAAGAACATAAAAATGCCATTTACTAGGGCCATCAAGCCCAGTACCCCATCTCACACAGCAGAGGAAGGTTTCAATGCATGCTGAAGGAGAGGATGAAAGTGGCATGTGCCCTGATTCTCTCCTACTGCATCTTCCAGCAGCCAGAGGTTTAATAATATTCTGTCTCCCATACTGAATACCTACTGACAGACCTTTCCACCAAAAACTGGATCAATTGGATATTGACCTATCAGCATCCACAATACCTTGTGTCAATGAGTTCCACAAGGTAATTACACAGGGTGTGTTTGTATGTGTGTTGAGGAGGAGGGGACATGACTTTCTTTAGTTAGTTTTAAGCTTACTAATAGTTTCAGGTTATATCCCTAATTCTAGTAATTGGAAGAAATTGAATATAATAAATCTTTATTTACTTCCTCTGCATCATTGAATATTTTGTAAACTTGTCTTATGTAGCCCCTCAAATGTCCCTTTTCTAATCTAAAAGTCCAAGCCTACTTTAGTCTCTTCTCGTATGGTAGCTTTTCTATATTTCTGATCACCCTTCTTGCCCTTTGCATTTTTTCCAATTCTACATCCTTTTCAAAGTGGGGAATCAAAACTGCACAGACATCAAGATATGGAAGCGCTATAGATTTATAAAAGGATATAATGATACTTGTTTTGTTTACAATTCCCTTTTCAATGACTCCTAACCTTTTATTAGTCTTTCTGACTGCTACTGAACTCAGAGCTGATGTTTTCAGTGAACTGTCCACATAACTCCAAGATTTCTTTCCTATGTTGGAACATTAATGCAGAGCCCATCATCATGTAACGTAGTTTGAGTTATTTTTTTCTTCCCCCAGGTGTATCACTTCGTACTTAACACTGAATTTCATTTGCTATCTTGTTGCCCATTTACATTATATTCTGAAATCCTTCTGCAGTTTGTCTTGGTCTTTACCATTCTGAATAGCTGTGTGTTATTTGCAAATCCGGACACCTCACTATCCACCTCCCTTATGAATATATTAAACAGCACCAGTCCCAACACAAATTCTCGGGGGACCTTCCTGTTTACTTCTTTCTATTCTGAAAACCAGAACCACCGATTTCTATCTTGAGACCAATTTTTGATCCACTGATTTCTGATTTCCCTTTAATCCCACGACAGCCCAATTTCATCAGAGACCCTGATGCAGGACTTTTGACAAAGGCTGTTTGGAAGTCCAGATGTACCACATCAACTGGATCACCCTGATCCACGTTCTTGTTAACAGCTTCAAAGAACTCTAACAGGTGAGGCACGACGTCCCTTTACAAAAGGCATGCTGATTTCTCCCCAGTAAGTCCTGTTCATCCATGTACTGGACAGTCCTTTTTAAAAGCACTGTCTCTACCAATTTGTCAGAATCACTGTCCTGTAGTCCCCTGGGTCCCGTCTGCAAAATAGGTTGTAGTCAATCCATGGAAAGTCCTGCTTAAACCCTAGTGATACACCTGTAAAACAGTGCATGGAAGTATTTGGGCTTGTTTAAAATTAATATCACCTAGAGAGGTAAGGTTAAATGATTCCAAGTCAAAAAGCTGCATGAGAATCTATGAACTACATCAAAGTTATTTTATGGCCTAAGAGAAACATAGGATCTCATACAGACCATCTGAATTTTGCTCTAAAATATCTTGCACCATGCTCAAACAGAAAAAAATCAATTAAGTTTTCTAAAGGACAAAAATAATATAAATAATCTGTAGAGGAAATAAACATGCTTTACACAACAATGTAATGTCTGTTGAAAAAACAAGCCACCACCACCACAAAAAAAAAAAAATTCAAACTGGAATTAAGTAATGGTGCCCGGTTAAATTAAGTAGGGACTGCTGGCCTCATTTTCCTGTCAGTTACTCCTGTTTTATACTTGTGTAATTCCATGTACATCTGTAGACTTGTGCTGATAAAATGTGGGCGATAGAAGAATCATGCTTATTAGAGCTATTCTGAAAAAAAAAAAAAGATCCTTTGGACAGATAAACACACACAATCAAGAAGCATTTTTACTCACCTATTTCATCTCCTAGAGAAGAGTTCAGTATTGCACCAGCAGACATAACTACAGCACAGCTTCCAAAACCATGTGCATAGAGTTTGTCCAGAGGAATTTGAGGAACATGCTTTTCCCATCCAAGAGTTGAAAAAGGGGCTTCCTTGCCATCTATTGTTTTCACGTTCACCCTCTCTTTGACCTCACAGAAGAGCTGGTCTCCCGTCAGTCTGGAGTTTCGCTTCCCTTTGAATCGTACCCCATGCTTGTTGGTATTCAGGTAATCTTTCATGGCTTTCTGCAGCCGAGGGTTTAACATCTTGGAGGAGACATCCCCTTTCCAAAGTTTGTAAAGGAAAGATTTTGACATTGTTGAATACAACCCATCCCAGTCATCAGACTCATCAAACACCTGGCTTTTCCTGTATCTTGGGTTCCGTCTCCTTCTTTTCTGATGGCTCCAGTTATTCTGGAAAACATTTTCCTTTTGAGTGTCCTCATTTGTGGAGATGAATTTCATGATCTGCTGGATGTTGCTGTGTGAACGAGGCTGGCCAGCAGCAAATAAATAATCACCAACCCCTTGATAGAAAGTACTTTTTGATTTTCTTCTCATCTGAGAAGGAAAAAACTCATTTTCATTTTTAAAATCATCCTCTAGTTCAGCCCATTTTTTAATGCTCCCAGTCCCCGATTTTAATCTAAATGAACCTAAAAGATCTTCATTAAGAAGTACCTCATTTCCATCTATAGTTTCAGAGAATGATGGATCGTGTATTGCTCCCATAATAACTCTCTGTTTGCCCTGAATGGGCAAGAGTCTCTTTGTCTCAATGTAAGACAAGGAACTTGGAACTGGTTCTGCAGTGTTACCATCAGTAAAATAGATGAAGATCACCAAGAAAAGGAGGCCCCATGCAAATATCCCAAACAGCATTAGTTGTTTCCATTGCTTCAAGTTAGGTTTCATGGCAATGCCTTTACCAACTCCTCTGTGCCTTGAAATATTGGTGAAGATAAATGAAACCTGGAAAGAATATCAAATATTAATCAAGAATGGTTGTAGAACTCAATAAAAAGTAGAAGTACATTAACATGATCTGGGAGGAGCTGGCTAAGTGCCTATACAGTAGCATGGGAGACTGAGGGGCAGAAGCAAACACGGGAGCTTGAGGATACCAATGTGGTGATGCACTAAGTCTAAACACATAGCGACAGCTGCTTAACATGGAAGTTCATGGCCAGTTCATACAGCAACACTGGATTCCAACCTTGAGGAACAGTCATTTTCTTGTTTGCTTCTCCTATAAATTGTAGCCCACCTTAATTTAAAGAGATTATTATTCACTATGCAATAAATTCAGCTGCTCCCTCTGCAGCTATGAATGGCCACAGTGCAGTTGAACTAACCTGAATCCACTTTTCAAAGTGGGGATGCAAAGAGCATACAGATTATGCACGATCTGCCTAAGCTACTGGTGTAGGCTGGGAGTGCCGTGCTGGGAAGGTGTGGGAGGGAGAAAGAGAAAAGAGGCACGGAAACACATGGGAGGTGCCGCTGCTCAAACTTTCACTAACATGAGACACCTCCATTTTTGCAGAAAGTGATTCTGTTATGCAGGTGGATTCATGTATCAGCTTCAAGTTGCCCCACAAAATATTCAGCAGCGTATTTTACCCAGGCTGGCATGTGAATAGCTGCGTGACTTCACCATGCAGTTTTGAATACATGTAAAAGTAGCCTCTGAACCCAATTCTTTCCTCACCCTTGTATAAATCAGAAGTAACTTAGCTCAAGTCAACAGCACGGCATGGGGTAAGACAAATGTAAGTGACAGGAGAATCTGACCTATTCCTACAGGAACAGAACTGTGCTGTATACAGCAATATGATTTCTGCATGTCTGATCAACAAATAACATGGAATATATTTTGTCAAACGACTACCTCTGCTCAATCAGTTCTTGCTTGTGCCACTACCAAACAGTCTGATTATAAACTGTGATAGTTCTATGCTGGTGTAACGCCACTGAAAATCTCTCTCAGCTGGTATGTAAACTGATGCATCACCATTGGGTACATCATCAGCTGAAAATGGATTTAAAAAACTGATGTCATTTGGCTGAGAATAGAGCCTTAATGCTTAAAACCCAATAATCCTCCTATCCTCTCCAGTACATCCTCTGGCACTAAAGATGAAGAAATATTTTGGATGTTTGTTTTCCAAATCAGGAGAAATTAAAGAACTGTTGGAACAAGTCACCACTGTAAGCATCCTGCTCTGATGCAGTAGGGTAAGTTTGTTTAGATTTGGCCTAAATTTGTAATTTTTTGCTATACTAAAACCCTGGGATTCAGGATTATTAATTATTATTATTAAATATATATATATAAAGTATATATCACCCAAGTAACAGGGAGGTGTTTCAGTGAAAACACAATGGAGCACAACAGGACTGAGGGCGCATTAGGCACATGGGGTTACTCTACACCATTCAGCCGGCCATCTCCAGAACAGTATATATCATACAAAGGAGGGACGGGGGAAGGAAGCAGCAGGCCTCGCTTAGTCTTTCCTTTCAACATGCAATTTAGCCATTGAGAAACCATTTAGGAGCCTTGTCAGACCTTATGCAGTAAGCTGAACAAATGTTAATCAGCTTAGTGTTGTTCGGGTTAGTGGAGCAGTCATATGCAAGGCAAAAAAACCTGTCTCTGACTGTTCCCGACCTGCACAGCTGTGACTTGCCACTAGAGGCTTTGTGAGCAGCAGCAGGACTAGGAGCTAGCTAGAGGAAGGAAGGAATCGCTGTTCCTGCTGCTCCCGTGTAGAGCCAGGTTTGGAAGCTTTGGGGACTGGGGGCTTGTCTCTACTAGAAGCACGCTACTGAAGTTCTGCTCACAGAGACCCACAGAGCAGGTCCCCCAGCTGGGCAACTGCTAGCACTCCCACTACAGCATGGCAGAGTGCACAGTACACCCTGAGAGGCTGTGGCAGAAAGTGTGGGTGCATCTATATAGTTTCTGGGGGCTTCCCTGTGCCAGCAAGAAGGTCACCTTGCTCCTGCTCCTTGCTTCTGCTCTCCTAGTGGAAGCAGAGCAAGCTAGTACAAGAGGCAGGGGGGAAGAAGGGAGGACTTGGGGGGGCACCACCTTCTAACAACAACTCGGACTGGCGCTGAGTGAATCTGCGCAAGTGACAGTGGGGGACACCACCTCACATAGCCTTCAAGTGGCTATAAATCCACAGATACTCGACAGGCCTGCAATGTCTCTTTGTATGCTGCACACATTGTGGTAATAATAGCTGCTACACAGGTCACCTCTGCAAAGCTCAAAGGTGTGTAAGCATCTATCTGCAGACTAGTCTACTGGGGTCTTGACTTTATTGGAAAATGGGTCATGTCTTGTTAAGTAGCAGCTAACTTGGCCCTTGTCTGCATTACAAAGTTTTGCCAGCACAGCTATGCCAGAGAAGGAGAGGAGATCAGACTCTGCAGCCAATGTCACTCTGCAGATCCACGGTGGGGGGACAGTCCTACAACTCCCCCCCCCCATCCTGCAGTGGATGCAGCTCTGCCAGTGAAAACAGGCTTCTACCACTGCAGTTTCTCTGTTTGGGAAAGTAGGTGTAGCTTTGGCAATAGAAAAGCTTCTTCTGCTGGCAAAACCATCTGTACCTGAGACCTGTAACATTGCTGCTGCTGCTGCTGCTTCAGATGAAGCAGCTTGCCCACCCTCTCCCACACTGTAGGTATAACCTTTGTGTATAATCTAATTTTACAACTTGCACAGATCCAGCTTAAAAACCTTTTAAAACCTATTAGCTAGTCATGCCTGACCCTTGGCAAGGGTTTCAAATCAATCACGGCCTGCTTATAACTTTAAAGCATGTTAAACTGTGCACCTCCTCTAGGTCCAAAGCTAAAACCATGTTAGCTAACATGCTTTAATTAACATTTACAAACCATTTCAATTAGCCTAGTCTAGATAGAGCCCAGGATGCAGAAAAGCCGTTGCCTTTGTATATCATACAACTGATAAAGCAGAGATGCAGTGTCACACATGCCTAGCCAGATTTCACTGAAGACACATTTACTTCTAAGGTACCAAAAAATTAAGAGTACGAACCCTTATGCTCTGCACACATTCAGCCTGGTTTACATAAACGACATGAGGAAAAATATATTAAGCTAACTGATCTCTTGCCTGGTCCTCCATGCTGCAATGTAGTAGTATATTCACCAGTGTTTCTTTTTTAACCAGTCAAGGCTGTTTCCCTTGGGAGGCATAACTGTATGCAACTATGTTGCAACCTGAATCTGCCCTGAAGTTATTCCAGCCTGCCCACTCATCTGTGCTCAGATATTTTGCATTTTTAAAACAGCATTCTTCACCTGTCTGAATGACTTTCACCCCTTTTTATCATTTTCCCAGATGCTTTTTCCATGGCTTTGTAATAGTCACCTTCGAAACCAACATGCAAGATAAGCTACCCATCTCTCACTCAGATATGCCTCCTACTGAATATCCATTTCAACTAAGTTTCACGTAAGAAGCATCTTCCACAGTCAATCTAACCTAAACAGTGAAGTCTGCAAGATCCCATACTTTGCTACAGAAGAGGACACTATCATTTGCCACTAATTTTTGAAATAGGTCCAAGTACCTATTTTAAATGATTCCATCAAGAAGTCCTACATTTTCCCCTCAATTTTTACAAGTTTTGCTATATTCTATCATCACAAAACTGTGAGGCACAGAAAAGTCATGACATATATTTTCCTTTTTCTTTTTTGGTCATGGAATGAAAAATTCTCTTCACCAAAAAGGATGCACTTTTTCATGGCTGCTAAGGCTGCATCTATACTAACCTCCCCCAAGCAGAAGCTCTGCCACTATCATCAAAACACCAGATCACAGACAGTCATCAGCTTTTGGCAACTCTGCATCCCCGCTGTAGCAACAGTGCCACCAGAGCACAAAGTGCATCTTAGGAATACATTAACTGCTGAAGAGACAGCTATGTTGGTAGAAGGTATAGGAGCATCTATACCAGTAGTTCTCAACCTTTTTTAGACTCAAGGCACTGGTCCATAATTTTGTGAATTCAGTAGCACCCCATTTTAAAACCTAACTGATGTTATTACCTGAGACCAGAGGTTCTCATCTTTTTCTGACATCCTTTAAAAAAATTCTCGCAACACCCCAGCACCCTGGTTAAGAATCACTGGTCTACACACTTTCTCTGTCAGTGGCTGGTTGACAGGAGAAGCTTCACTCCACCTAGCAAAGATGGTATTAGTAGAAGGGAAGGTTCTGCCACCGTGGAAGTGATTTGGGCACGGACAAGAAGTTGTGCTTGCATAACAAAATTTTATAATGTAGACCAAGTTAACCACAAGAAATGTTTAGTGGAGACAAAAAACAAACAAACATAAAACCCAAACAATAGCAGGGTTACCATACGTCCAGATTTTCCCAGACATGTCCTCTTTTTGGGTCTTCTGATCTCCATCCGGGAGGTTTTGTTTTTTTTTAATATGAACAAATGTCCAGGATTTTGGTCTTCTCAGTATCAAAGTTTTTTCTGGCACTTCCCAGCTTGTCCTAGCAAGGAGCTGCTTGGGGCTGTGGGGAACAGAGGAAGGGTAACTGGAAGCAGGGGCTGCCACATGCGTGTGTGTGCACACACATGTGGCTGGCACACAGCCAAGCAGATTGGTAGAAGCAACCCCAACAGTTGAATACAGGTAAGTCTATGACAAGCCGGGGTTGGAGGGCCAGGGCTTCGAGACTGTCTAAGGGGCTGTGTGGGGTGTCTATTTGTGGAGGCGACAGGTGGGGTGCCTGTGGGCACTGGGGAAAGCTGTCTGCTGAAGCTGCAGCAGGTACTAAAACTGGAGGGTAGGGAGAAGGTACCTGCCCTTCCAGCGGAGGAAGTGGGCAGGGGCCCTTTGGGAGCAGCAGGGAGCCGCATGGCTAGGCTAGCAGCAGGAGGGCTGGTGCCACTGCTCGCAGGGGTAGGGTGGCCAAGAGATGCTGCAGGGCTGGGGGGAGCAGGGGGCTGTGGGTCAGGCATCAGCAGGGCCGGGGTGGGCTGCGGCTTGGGAGTGAGAGGCACCCCGGGGGGGGGGGCAGGGGACTGTGGCTTGAGTGTGCAGGGCACTGGCAGCTCCAGGGGGCTGTGGGTTGGGAGGGAGGGGCACTTGCGTGGCCCAGGAGGGAGGAGTACTGTCGATCAGGAGTGAGGGGCACTGGCAGGGCTGTGGGTAGGGAGTAAGGGGAAGCAGCCCAGCTGGGCGGGTTGTGGCCTTGGAGCAAGAGGCAATGTCATGGGCAGGGCACCAGCATATCACTGGCCTCCCACCTCAACAGGTGTCCTCTTTTTTGAAACTGGAAATATGGTAACCCTAAACAATAGGCTTATATACTATAGTAAGGTAGACTGACTGAAATATTAGATATCCTTTGATTCCTCTAGAACAAATTCTCTCTCACATATGCATACTCAGTTAATTCATTGCATAAAACTCTCAAGCTGTATAAGCTATTTCCAATGGTAATACCAATTCCAAATAACCTTATTTCTTTTCTTTGCATCTAACTGTGCCACCTCTTCTCTCACCCACAAATTCCTTATTTCATACAAACTGAGACCACTTGCACGGTTAAAAAAAACCCAACAACAAAACTCCTCAGGCTACCTACAGTAAGATTAGCATAATTGACCCTGTACTTAGAAATAAACCAATCTGTTGTTCAGTGACAGTAATAGCAGACCTTTTTAACTCCTGTGGCTGAACCCCTTATTTTGCCACATCTCCCCTGCTGGTGATTAGCTGACCTTGGTATCCACTACCATCTGGACTTTTTTTGTTGTTGTTGCTTTCCACAAATTCTGCTGAAACTAGTCAAAAGATGGTGTGGGGGATGGGGGAAGTGGCATTTATTTAGTTTTAAAACTACAAACAAACAGTTTCTATTACTGTCTCTATAATGTCTTTAGACATTTCTAGGAAATACTCAATCAAAATTAAATGAAGCCTTTTTTTTTCCCCATGAAAAACATCAATCTACAAGAAACAGATCTATAACCTGTTAAAATTCAACTAACTGTTGTTCTCTGTCTCAGATGTATAGCCCAGGGTTTTTGAACAAGAGGCACTTTTAAATTTTTCTAAACTAAGGCCTCCTGGCTATTTATCAAATGAAAAGAGATGGGAGAGATTTTCTGTTCCTTTGGAGCAATCTCCCCCCGCAAGATGGTTTATTGTTAAGTTAATTTGCATAGACCCCAGGAGCAAAGGTCAGGATGGTTCAAGTTGATGTTCTAAGCTGTGCACTGTTATGTTAAATAAGGTTATTCTTGGTTTCAGCTCCACTGTGAGAAGGTCACCTCAGGGTTATTCATGGCAGTGAATGCTAGTTGTGAGCAGCATTCCCAGGATGCTGAGAATCAGACAAGGGCATATTTGATGGAAAGCTTATGTGGCCCAAGTATATAGCAAATATTTTTAGACAGCTTCTGTCTTAGGCAGCTAAATCGCTGGTATTAAGAAACCTCTGGCATAAGACGAAACAACTGAAGGCTGCATTTCAGGGGGAGGAGGAAGAGGGAAACGCTCTTAGTTTTTCCGTTAGTGTGGGAGGTACCAAATTACAATATCACATCACTTCTGCTATGCAAGCCATACAGAATACGCAGCAGCAGAAAGACAAACCTGTGGAGAGTTGTGGCAGCGAGAAGATGCTCATTAGTCTGTTTATTGCACAGGCACTTGTCTACTGGCTGTGATTAGGCCTCCTAATTAACTAACCTCTTTTGGACAGTCTCAATCAAATCTAGCCTCCTTTAATCATGCTCTGTCAGAGAAGTCAACTGTATTCAGTAGGGAGTTTTTTGTGGCAACGTAAAGCAATCACTTAAAAAACAAGAACATCTAATAATGCAGTGCCAGCCGATCTACAAAATTATGATGCAAACTTTAGACCAGAGTACCCCCTGGAGGCAGACGCTGTGGCCAAGCACAGACTTTATACTTTTAGTGCAAGTGATCAGAAACTGGTCTGTGCCACCCATAGCAGAACACGAGTTCAGCACACAGAACCAGTCTATACCCGTACCAGAAAAGTAGTTTGGCACACACAGACCAGTTTAAAAATGATGGAACCTGGTCTAAATTTGTTCCCCTACCACCAAAGTGTGTATGCATGCTCTGTTTGCTACCGATCTAAACTATGCTGCTTACAGAAAACCACACTAACTTGGATCTATTCCACCTCAGACTTTTTTGAATGTCTGTATCTAGCCCTAGCCTATATTTCCTTAGCTTGCTAATGAGGAGACAGTGAGGAACTACGTTACTCACAGAAAACTCCATAACTTAAATCGATTCTACCTGAGGCTTTTCCAATATTTGTATCTAGCCTGTAGGAGGCAATGCTGCCTAGCCTCACATTGTCAGTAAGTATAAGACAGGCCTCTTAAATCATGACATTTTAAAAGCAAACTGTCTGGGGGTTCTTATCCACCATCATGGGGAGGGCATAGAGAATACTATATAAAAGTGGGACAGTTACAGGGCTTACTTGCTAGATTTCTCTACTAAAAACTTAAACAGTCAATTAAAAAATGGAGGGTGAGTGGTTGCAATGATAACTCACTTCTGGCAGCTGGGATTTTACAAATGTCAGCACAAGACACTCAGTAAAAGTCACTGAGAGCTGGCAATGCTGCAGCTTGAGGCCAGCCTGAGGAGGCCTCTGCCAAGGAACTTGACCTATATTATTCCATAGGACAGTAGAGTTTGGTTGCATAAGTCTCTGGGTTGCAGTGGGAGGCTAGTGTCATCCAAATGGAAGCTCTATGCCTTCAGTATCCCCTCCCCTCCCATCTCACTCCAACTACTTGATGTTGAAGCCAAACTGCCAGGAATTTCTAATCCAGGAGCTTCAAAATGCAGATTCCAAAGCACACAATAGACTAGTAGCTGCTGGGAAAACTATACCCATCCTTGCTGCCACATGTAGACTGTATGGAAAAATCTTCAAGTAATCTAGTGGCAGAACAAACTGTGGTGAATAGATGAACTGGCCCACCTCTTGGCTGCATCTATCATCTCCCAGCACCCCTTCTGACTGATCTCAAAAACAGTCACATCAGAGACTCACAACCCTCTAATGCAATTAAAGTAAAGGATTTTATCTAAGGATTTCACCCGAGGTTTCTGTTCATCACCATAAACTTAACAAAGGGCAAACCATCTCTTTTTTTCATATTCATACTTCCATTATCATTTTGGGACCTCTTCTCTATAAGAGGGAACATGGAGTAAATAGCATTATACATACAATGCAGAAAATACTCCCTGTAAATCACCTCCTGAATTCTCAAATCAGAAAAAGAGGGCTTGATTTTCAAGTATGCCAGATCTGTAATCAACTCATCTGAGGACAGGGGAAAAGGTACTTGTTAAGCAGTTTTTACATTTACATGCTGCCAACACAAGGGTAGCAGACAGCCGATCAGAGCCTGGCAGAACTTGAGAGCAGCCTTGAAGGCTGACAACAGCTGATAGCTGCTCCTACAGGTTGCTCTGCAAAAGCCAGAATGCTACAGCAGTGAACACTTACTGTCACCCCCGCCCCACCAAATGTGCCTTCTACAGTTGGAAGGACTGTAGTAGGTGACACAAAGGCTGTTATGGCAGCTTTACACCACCTGTAGCTCCCCTTCAGAAGGTAATTCCCCATCCATCTATTTTAGAAACCTTTTTGTCGCCTCTCAGCCGCCACAGAAGCACAAAAAAGACACAGTAGGGCCAAGGATCCATCCTAGACATTTTATCGCCATTATCTCCTGGAAAATATATATGATATCTAGTAATGTTGCCGGATTACAGCAAACTATTTGTCTAAGCAATGGAGAAAGTTAGAAGCTGTTAGCAGCAATATGCGCTGCTGAAAATATCAGTTATCTCAAAAAATCTGCAAAATGAACTTAAACCTGGTGAACCCTATTTCTGCCAAGAGACCTACTATGCAAGTGAGCATGCTAGTGGCCAGCACCTGCAACCCCCACTCATGCAGGCAGCCCTTGCACACAAATCCTCCCATTAACCTCAGGCCCTGAAGGAGCTCGCAACTTTGTGTAGTCTGAGCTTGTACATTTGTGATTCCCTCGTGCTCACTCTGAATTGAAACTAAGATTATTATTATTGTTTATTATTTTTATTGCAGTAGTTCCCAGAGGGCCTGATTAGCATCAGGGTGCCATTGAGCCAGATGCTATACAGAGGCAGGAAAGCACAAAGATCATAAATTTAAAAGGCAAGCTAAAAAAAAAGGGTGAAGATAAAGGCCAAAGATATAAGTGAAGCAATCATGCTGATGGCCATGTGTTTTGTTAACACAGTTTCTCCTCTTAATTCATACCCCTATTACTAAGTTATTTATTTTTAATGTGGAGGCACAGTGGAAAAAAAGGGAATAGCAGGGGAAAGAAAAGACAAGATAAAAGGAAGAAAGAGGGAGGGTTGTTGAGAAAAGGGGAAGGATGTTGAGAGTAGAGAATGGAGAAAAGGACAAATGAACCACAAGAAGCTCACAACATAGATCAGGGTGAAGAGCCAGACAACACCTCCCTCCCTCTACATGGGCAAGTACAGTCAGTGTTACAGATATCAGGAAACTGTACTGTTGGAGATGGGAGAGAAGCATAATGGAGCTCATAAAGTTTTTTCCTATTCTACAGGCATTGTCACCTGTTGGATAAGGTGGGAAGGGAAGAGAGAATTTCCTGTTGCTCCTAAGTACTGGGCCCTACCCTATGAAATTTTAGTTTACATCTTTCATCCTCTGTCATTTGAAGAGGCAGTCACTCCCCTAAATTCTTCTGCCCAAGGACAAAACTCTTCATGTTAAAGTCTAGAATTGGATGAGCTACAGGACTAAATGGCCTCTTCCTGCTGGTTGCAACAGGCTGACTACCCCAGGGAGTTGCTGCTCCGCTTCCTTCAAATTGTGTATATGAGAAGAGGGAATCCATTAGGGAACAGCCTTCCTGGTGGCAGAAGTACGCCCCCAGGATCCCTACTGTTCTGTTGACTAGGTTTCCTCCCTGAAGCAAATCTTCTGCAATGGACTGTCTGCCTATAACTAGAGTGCTTATGTCTATTTTTCTCATAAGCCACTATGGGGGTGTTAATAGACCCCAGCAGTAACTGTAGAAGAGAGAGGAAGTTCTAAAATAAAAGTGCATTGGCACAGTATGACCAATAATTTAGAGAACAAGCAGGAAACCATTACCTATTTTCAACCCACTCTGATTTTCTATGGAACCAATTCCTCCCTGCCCACTCCTTTCAATTTAGAAGAATGAATGAATTCCTTTTCTTCTGCAGAACTACAGTTCAAAGCAGCACGCGCCTCTATTCTGACGTCATGTTTAACCAAGCATGACTGCAGGAACCTTCTGTGAGGCACTGCAACAAGATAGAGAGAAGTAGAGAAATGAACGGCCCATTCAATGTTTAATAAAATGTAAGGAAAAAAGATTCAATCAGAATAATTTTTAGGAGCAGCTTTTGAAACTGTACTTGCAGAAACACACAATTAGAAAGAGAATAAAAATTCTTCAAGTTCTTCTTTGAGAAAAGTTGACAACACAAGCCATTACAGTCTCACTAAATTACACAAACCTCAGTGACTGCACTCAAGACTAAGGCCACAACATACAATACAGTCTTCATGCAATTCTACACTTGGTATCAAGTAGCTCATTTTATTTCTGCTGTTGGCAAGGTTAGAAGAAAAGTCTTTTTTACCCTATAATATGTTCGTAGCTGCTAACATAGGTGTAATCACAGTGCAGAACAGCCATCTGAACTGCTTCCTGAAAGATGGAATATTTATGGTCAAAATCATGTGAGCACAAAAAGCATGGTTCCAAAAGTTACTTAAATGTTACAAATAGTCAAAATGTGCATCTCAAATTCAAGAAGAAATAGTTTGATTTTTCATTTTCAAGGCAGTAATGTTTTTGATAGCTCTTCATTTACACTCAGAAAATATGTAAAGCAAGTCTGATTTACCCTTTAATTGGTCAATAATTGATTTAATTATAAAATACCATTTGAAGCTACCTCCTGATTGCTATTATTGTTTTATTTACATACTCATCACACATGCACCCATATAACATCTTCTCTATAAACTTATTTTGATCTACTTAGACAGATAGAATAATAGGTTTTCTCTTGAGAAAAAGTTTGCCAAACTAACGGACGAAATCCATTTGGCTGGTTTTATATTCACAGTGTTAAAAAAAAAAAAAATGAATTTCCTGTGCTAGCATACTCCCTTTTTTTTTTTTGCATACTTAAAAATATACTATAATATTTATGACTATATTGATGGCAACGAGCCCATTAACACTAGTTGAGATCATAGAATCATAGAAAATGAGGGTTGGAAGGGACCTCAGGGG
Organism: Crocodylus siamensis; assembly: GCF_052110815.1. NCBI lineage: Eukaryota > Metazoa > Chordata > Crocodylia > Crocodylidae > Crocodylus > Crocodylus siamensis. The sequence goes on from NC_143395.1 coordinate 302,329,295, forward strand.
GTCATCTAGTCCAACCCCCTGCTCAAAGCAGAACCATCCCCAACTAGATCATCCCAGCCAAGACTATGTCTAGCCAGGTCTTAAAAACCTCCAAGGATGGAGAGTCCACAACCTCTCTAGGTACCGGTTCCAGGGCTTTACTACCCTCCTCATGAGAAAGTTTTTCCTAATATCAAACCAAAACTTTCCTTCCTGCAACTTCAGACCATTGCTCCACTGGCTTAATTCTGCAAAACAAAATGAAGAGGCACTAATGTGTCATTTTCTCCATTTTGGTACTGTCCCATTGACAGCTGAGATATTTTCTACTTTTGATCAAGATAAAGATCTCTTTTGAGGGATGCACTTATACATAGCCCTATGCCCATCACTGCAATCTGCCTTTAATGTCACCTATTCAAAAATGTTGCAGCAATCTAGGATGTCTAAGATCCACCAACATTCAAACAGTATGAGCAGTCTTTTCAATTAAATGAAGACTAACAATCTGATCTTTATAGCTTTGTACCTTCTGCAGTCAGTCATTTACAACTGGTCATGGTGGATGTACAATGTTACATTCCAGTCTTTTAGGCTCTTTACACTTATTTTGCCTAAGTCCAAATAGACAGTTCAAGACACAAGATAGTGGGGTAAAAAAACCTGGATCTTTGAAAGCTATGATGCAATATCACTAGTATAAATGAGAACATTTTGGGGCTGCAAGGAATATTTGGGTTGCAAGAACAGTACAAATAATCATTTGTACTATAAAATGAAAGGATCCAATTCTGCCCTCACACTAGCTTTATCCCATTTTCATGCCTCCAAATTACACCAACATAATTGAGACTAGAATCAGGGCCAACACATAATTTTAGAGCAACATGCAAATGTAGACAAATCTGTTAAACAGGAAATATATTTCTTTTCAAGTGGTTTGCATGGCCTTCCCTCTAGAGAGAAGGCTCAATTTAAATACTGACTTTGAACTCTATCAGCAATTGATTTACATATAATGTATTCCTGTACGCTCATTATTCAATAATAAAAATTGTCCTACATTTCCTAAAATGATTTTAGTATAGCTCTGAAACACTGCATCTCTGTTTTGCAGACAAGAGGTGGCAATATCAGCTCCCTTCTTTGCCACGCATGCAGGTTGGGCATTCCAGCCTGCTCCTGGATGATGGGATTGGGCGCACTTGGCAAATTTGCACAGGGGCAGAAGTAAATTGAGGTGGCAAGGGGTGTATGGCTGCCAGGTGGGAGCCTGTGAGCCATACGCTAACCCTTTGGGGGTCAACTGGAAGCCCACAGGCCACCAGCTGATCAGTCCTGCTGCAGTCTTTCTGTACATCGCATAGCACTCCCTTTATCTTCAGTTATTATCACACACAAGAATATTATTCCCTCCCTTCAAATTCCTCCACCTATTCCACCTCTGAGTAGCCATGGGCAAGTAAAATTCTGCCAAAAACATTTTCCACAGGAAAGAAAAACTGTGGCTGTGGGGTCTGGCAACAAGGTGCTACACATTTTATTTTAATACCTCCCCTAGGGCTCCACTCTTCTGGGTCCTCCTCCCCTTTATGAGTAGATCAATGCCTGCCTCTATTGATGCTCTCATTTTTCTTAAACAGCATCAGGCAGTGCCCATCTTTTGTTATACGTTTTTACAATGCTTAACACAATGAGGTTTTAGTCCCTGCCTTCAGCTCCTGGTTGTTCCAGCCTTACAAATCAGCCAAAACAAGCAAAGCAACTAACCACTTTTTCAGTCAGTTAGTCGTTCAGTGGAAGGTTATCAATACAACCTAAAAGCTAAATGCCCCAAGGGATTTGATTTTAGAGGGGTCGATTCCTTAGCTACCCATGTATGGTTGGAATAGTTTTCCATTTCTCCGTGGCCAGTTATTTTGTCAAGGTATGTTTATGAATCAATTTTCCTCTTACAAAGAATCATCTGTATCCAAAACAGATCTTTGGGGAAGCTTTTCAATCCGTTTTTAGTACTTTTAGACACCAAAGGTGCATCAAGACACGCATGAATTTTTGGTTCCATGGGGACAAGTAGGGGCCACCGCTTCTTGTCCCCAGGGAATGCCCATGCCACATGCGCTTTCATGAGCAGCAAGTTGCCCCAGACGGCATAGGGGATGATGGAGTCAGCACTAGGGCTGTGCAAAACAGCACCATTTGGTTTCAGCTTCCATTTTGCCATTTTGAAGGTACAGTTTCATTTTGACTTTTCATTTCATTTTGAAGCACTGTTCCTTTTTGTTTCATCAAAACTGTTTTGATGTTTCACCCAGATTCTATAATGGGGAAATCACAAAAATGCCTATAATTTGTTATTTATTGCCTGATCTGAAGGAAAACAGCAGGGAGGGTAGCCCCTGCTGAGGCCACAAAGTCTGTCATGTTTCAAGAAGATAGGTGCAGGGGTTTCTGGGAAACTGCACCTCAAACAAAACTCGTGTGTGTGTGCGTGTGCTAAGGCACAGCTGTTTTTCCCTCCCTCCCCCAGAGCACTGGGATTGAAAGGCACCTCAGGAAAGGATGACAGTCACTGGCCAGCTACACAGTCAATACCCAAGCAGTCCTTCTGTCTTCTTCCCCCTCCTTTTCCTTAGTCTCTGTGTCCCTGCAAGCAAGCCAAGCTTCAAAACTCCAAAAGTTTCAAAACTTCCAAAATGTTTCGAGTGCCCTCATTTCATTTCGAGGCTGTTCGGAAGCCCTTCATGTCATTTCAATTCTGCTGTTTCGAGCTTGAAATGAATCAAAACAGTGTTGAAATGAAACACCTGGAGAAATTTTGCACAGCACTACCCAGCACTGTGCTGGCACCATCAGCCCTACCTGCAGTCCCGGGGGGCCTTCCAGGGCTGTAGCCATGGCAATCCTGCCAGGCATAGCCTGACCGTCAGCTGCAACACAGCTCCAAGCAGCCCATTTCCACTCTTTAGCAGCACATGCTGCCCGAGTGTGTGCTGCTTCAGGTTTTTTTCTGCAGTTTTTTTTTTAACCCCTGGATATCCCCCAGTGGTGCCCCCCCAGTATCAGAAGGCACCAGTCACCCATGCTATTGAGTGACAGTCTTATTCTAACCTTCTGCTGTCTTACATGTTGTACTCAAGGGGCACATCTACGCATGCAAATGCTCCTGGTCAGCCATCTACACATGCCATACTGCCTAGTAATTACTCCTGAGTAAATCTGCGACTTGTATTTACAGGTAGCAAATTTACTCAGAATTAAAGCAAATTATTGTGCAGTAAGCGTCTGCACGTGTAGATGGTGATATTCACTGTACAGTAATTAGCTTTAATGCCAAGCAGGGTGTCTCTTGTAGATGCGCCCAAGATTCAGCTTTTTCAGTATAGGAACAAGGCACTGTAAAACAGTCTGGTACATAATGTAGGAAGAGGTAAGGTATATGAGCATTATTCCTGTGTCACTCTATGCCTGAGTGTGAGGTTGTTCAGCAGAACCTTGCTTGTTCAAATCAGTAACTGGGAAGCCTATTTAAAATTAATGAAATGAGAATGCAGTGAAAATTATGTATTGCAAATGTATACTTTGTTAAACTTCAACTTATACTTAATTTTAATTATTTATTACATTACTATAAAATATAGGAATTGGATATTCTAAAAATAAACAAAACAGCATTAAATATGAACCTGCTTTTAAATGTAATAAATCTTTGCTAAGGGAGGAAGAGAGACCTCAGATTACCAAAGCATACAGTTCCTCAGGGAAGGCATTTAATCTGCTTGTGTTCACACGGCCCCAGCATCTTTTCAGAATTATTCCAATATACCAATACAATAAAAGCTCATTAGTTATTTTATAAAGATAGAATCAATAGTAATTCTGTAATTTCTACATAACCATAAGTAGTTAACCATAATTTCTAACCATAAGTAGTATTTGGGGGAAAATAAAGAACTGAACAACTGTCCTATTCCATGCAGAGTCAGACGTTGCCTACGTTTTGGTTCATTTTACCATATTTTTATAATTATAAAAAGGTCCAGTTCCTCAAACTTCAGATTAAAGAAATCTTACTCACACAAGTAAGTAACCCCATTAACTTCAATATAAGGAAACAAATACAGCTCAGCTTCTGCTAAACTAGCACATGCTTACATGTGTTATTGTATGACAGCCTAAAGGAGCATGATTTAAAGTTAGTTTCCTTCTTTCACACTATTCCATCTGGGGCCTATTCCTGTAGTCCAGGGATATCCAAATTCCAGGCAGATGTGGGCCACGCAGGAGGGCCACAGATCATGTAGGCACCCCCTTGACTTCCCCCGACCGCACCAGCTGCTCAACTCAGGCAGCCCTCTCTCCCTCCCCATCAAGGCTGTGAGTGCAACAACCTCCCCTGCTCTCCTGGCTGCATGTACCACCCAATCCACCATAAAGAGCCTGGCTCCATCCTTTGCCTCCCACACAGTTCAGGTACCCTCTAGCTCCCTCCTGGCTGCTGGGGCAGAAACAGCTTGAGGAAGGGGAGGAAAATGGGATTAACTGCCAGGCAGAAGCCCACAAGCCACATACTGACCCTTTGAGAGTGGCACATGCCCTGCAAGTTGCCAACTGTACAGCCAAGCTATAGTCTTTCTGCACAAAGTGCTCCTAGTATCTTCAGTTACTATTATACACAAGAAGCGACTCCAGAATCAAACCCTTCACCTTCACTTTTACAAATATAGTCTCCGAGTCTGGTCAATATTTAACATTGTCTTTGAAAGAATTTCCCACTTCCTCCCATGCCTGAACCATTTTTGCAGATATTTTGAAATATATTATATGATTACTTTTAAAAAACAAAGAGAAAAATTACTGACAGTGGACCAATTTACACCAAAATAGATTTATCACACCCATCAGTGATAATTCTAGAAAGTTTAATTGTTAGGATTTGATAGAGTGTTTCATGAATCCTGCCCAATAAGCTTTTACAATTCTCAATAGACTATGTTCATTGGACTTATTTACTAATTATTTCCCAATTACAAGCATCCCACAGGTCTGAATAATTTTTGATGGAGTGAGCCAACTTAGTTCCATAATACATTCAAAGACAAATTAAAGAAGTAGTCTGTGTAGTAGTCAAAGCAAATGCAAATGTTGGGGGGTTTTCTGAGGATTTTCTAACATTATTACCATGCATAAGTAACAGCTGGTGCGTGTCAAACCTTTCATGGTATTGTCAGGCCGGGGTTTCTGCTTAAAGTTTTCAGTAAACGGAGATAACTATTAAAAGCAAGAAAAAAAGAAATATTCCAGCCTGCAGATACTGTAAATGTCGCTGTCTCCATAAGGATATAGAATCTGGACAAGCATATGAAGCATAATCACATATTTTCAAACCACTTAAATAGAACATGCCCCAGGGCATGCTGTTGAGGAGCCAGCATTTTTCAGCAGCAGGTAACAGATACAGTTTCCTTTCCAGGAGTCTCACAATCCAAGCTTATGTGAGTTCTAATATATCAGCTTGCTGCCAAGCACATTGTTTTAAGGAGGGCGGATGTTGGTGTCTTTAGTTCAAAGTTAATTTTGCTTGACTTGAGGATCAGAGGATTTGGAAAATTACTCTTCTGATACACTGGTTTCATAGAAGCATGAAACTAACATTACTAACGCTATGGTGCTTAATTCCATCATCTTCCTTCACTCGCCCTTTCTACTTTCAGCATAGCATTTCACTGGAACACAGAAACACAAGAAGGGATCAAATGGGTCAAAGACCAGTCTTTTCTGATTGCAGACCACCCTTCGATTGTGTTAAGTCCACCAGTGACAATGTTTAAAGTTGCATACTAATTCCAAAATCTTCTTTCCAAAATGGCTTCCTTTAATTTCAAAATCCCTGAGCAGCAGCATTCCTAACCGTATCTGCCATTGAAATACCAGTACACCAGTTACTGACGCCGTAAGCTTTGACCCAGCTGTCCTTACTGTTATGAAATTTTCATTCAAGTTTGTTTGTTTCCAAAGCATCTGACATTTCCTTGACTACTTCGCACAGGCACTTGCTATTTTCTTTCTCTGCTGCCTTAGCCACAGATAGGAGAGTGTTTTGATTTTAAAAGTACTGCACTTCAAAGAAGAAAAATAGAACTCAGTTTTGTTTAGCAGACCAGAATTAGGAAGTCAGTGTTACTTTGTGCCTTGAAGGCATGAGCTCCTGCTGAGGCTGATGTGATATCACACCACATCAGAGGGAAGCAACCTTCCCTTAGCTAACCTTGGCAATAAAAACAGAAGGGAAGGGGGGGTAGGGCAGGAGTCTATGGTATCTCTGTTTTATGATTGATCCTGGGGAACCCTAGAGGAAGACTCGCTGCATATGGGGGTAATGCCTAACTTAATCACCATGTGGATATAGTAGAGAAGGCCCCTTGCCCTTTCAAATCCTCTCACCAGGTGAATCTTGAAGTCATGCCAGGGACACGTGCAATCTACTTCTGAAGAACTGATTAGCATCCATTTAATTGCTGTAGTACTTGTTTCAGAGCTGAATCACATCCCGGTTGTTAATCTTCACACCTCATTTACTTGAAAGATATTAAATCAAAGCTAGCAATTAAAGAAAAATATTAACTTTAATGGGGTTTACTTTGATTTTTTTCTTTTTAAAGTTCAGATCTCCTAATGATTCTGCAGTAAATAAGAAAGCAAATCCAGAAGCATAATGGAGAGAACAATGGCACTATCAATAGATGGATACAAATTGTTGCAGGAATAATAGTTAGCTTTCTTGCCAATTTTAAATCTGAGCCAATCCCTTGGCCATTGTGGCCATGCAGAACCCCTCTGAAGTTCCCAATTAGCGATTGGTTCTCCACTGGCGACTAAACATGCCATTGGTATGTGAGGCCTCCCTTTAGTTTCATACACAACAGTAATCAGTTAGTGGCAGAAGACAACTGCAACAGAATAGATGCTGCATATCCAGCTATTCAGTCAAGGACTTCTTGCAGGCTTCTTTAGAAATAAAGTAGAATGTCAGCAGCAATAATTCACAGCTATCTAGAGCTCCTGTTCTGTCGACCCTGTCTGACCAGTTTCAGACCTAGACAAATGTATGTATGCCAGCTAAATGTGGCAGAATTCTCTCTGCCTTGATTTTAAGATGACACAATTCATCAATATGAAACAATCTCCTCTTCCCTGGTGTCCCTGCTTACCAGAGGAGTTACTCAGAGTAACAGCACCAAACATCAAGTAGAGGACCTTCACATCACTTTCAAACAATGTTTTTTAAATAAAAATGCTTGTACCAGATGGGATGCAAAAGTATTTTTTCAGTTGCACAGTCTGCTCAAACTATGCCCTTATTTATCTCACAGCGACCTTGCAACAGCAACATATCCCTAGCGACTGCAAAGCTTAATTATTGTAATTCCTTGGTCCTAAAGCTTCCAGCAGAGCCTCTCTATTGCCTGCAGCTTTTGCAGAATGTAGTGGTGTATTTGCTCACGGGTTTCAGTAACTGTGATCACATTACACCCACCCTGCATTCTTTACATTGGCTGTCTATAATCCGGCAGATTGATTTTTTTACTGTCTCTGTTGGCCTTTTTAAAATTCCTAATAATAAAGACCTTACATACCATAGGAATATACCCATGTATTTCCTTTGGTTAGAGACTTCACCCACACTTTTTGGGGCCTAAACCAGGGTATCCTACTGTAACTCAGCAGACTCCCAGGTCTTTGCTATGGTGTTCCTTAAGATGTCCCACTTGCCACCTGTATCAGCCCCACCCTTTTCACCTTTGCAGGAACATGGTCAAGACAAAAATCACTAAGTTCTCATTATTTAAAAAATAAAGACCCCTAAGTGCTTTATTTTTCTCTGAAGCATGCAGATGGCAGCTAAACATCTCAGGCAATGTAAAGAGCAGTCCAAGGGCATATTAAGTGAGCATAACCTCCAAAGCCTAGGAGCTATTGCCACCTGCTGTGCTTTCCCAGCAAGGCAAGAACAATGAACCCCTAGGGGACCCCTGCAGGACAAGATGATATTCAGGCATGAAACACCTCTCCCCTAGGGCAGCGGTCTCCAAAGTGGGGTGCGCACACCCCACGGGGTGCGCAAGACAATCAATGGGGTGCAGGAAGAAAATATTAGAACTTCTATTTATTTTTTATCTAAAAAATAAGAAAGAAATTAAGCTTTTCTAATATTTAATATATGGATTGACACTGGCGCCCTCACTCGGTCCATATGTCAGACGGTCACGTGTCATGTACAGTACGCAAGGTATCCTGAGGGAAGAGTGGGAGTTCCACAATGCGGAGGGGTTGACAGTGGTGCCCTCACTCATATTGGGGGTGCATGCTCAAAAATTTTTTACTGATAGGGGTGTGCGATCAAAAAAGTTTGGAGACCACTGCCCTAGGGGACTGGCAAAAAGCATAACTGGACCAGAAGACCACTCCCTCCTCCAGGTCCCCCAACCAAAGCACAGGAAAGCATAAATTCATAGTAAGCTATCAATTCCTGTTTTTAATGAAACACCACCACAAACACACTGTCAGTCCCAGGGCTAGTATTGCAGGGGTGAAGGGAATCCAGACGCATGTCAGTATAGAGACTGTAATTGTGCTTCACTGAAGGTTCCTTCCCACCAGAACAATATGCTAGTAAAATAGCCAAGCAAAATCTGACTGCAGATCACCACCATCATGAATCCCTACACTTTTTAAATTAAAAAAAAAAAATAGTAGTGAAAGTAGTAACACAATTAACATGAACAAGAAACATAGTGGGCAATGAGTCATTCTAAAAATATAGCTATCTGTTAAGGGAAAAGGATTGAATGCAGTGGGTAGAACCATTTGTTATGGAGAGATGCTAATCTCTTCCCCACAGAAGTTTTCCATTACAACCTCCAATTCTGAGCTTCCTAAGTTCATCAAAGTGAAACCTGGCCACACAAAATTTCACAGGTGTGTGCCAAGAAAAGCTTTGCTCTGGACAGTTTGAGGAAAATTGATTATGGCATTCTGAAGATATGAGAAATCCAAAAAAAGTGAGGTGTTCTTCATTTCTTGGGCAGGTTCCTAATTTTTTTTGGCTCATCATAACTTAAGAATGGCTAAGCTTTAGAAACTCTGAATTTGCTTTTAATATGGCTTGGTGAACAGTGGTACCTTTCATTGGTTTTAAGCGATTTTATTAGCAAGAGTGGATTTGGGCACACAACTGATGTTGTGATGGCTTGTAACACTGGATGCTGGCTTGTATTTACTGCAGGAAAGCTCATCTGACCCATCACACACCACCTTGTCAACTCATCAATACACATGATGTTTAGGAGACACAGAATAAAAGGCTTAGTCCTCTTCCCTTAAATGCAAAAAGGTTTAGGATTTTTTCTGGACTTCACAAGTTCCATACAGAACCAACTTTTCCCCAAGCCAGATACAAATGTGTTCCTATAGTGCTTACGAGCCTTGCCAGAACCAAAGCACCTTCAGGCTCTCAAGATCTTCCCTGACTCAGTCTACTGGCTCCATAGTCATAACCCTAGTCCCCACCCCAAGAAGCCTATAAAGCTCCACTATAAAGGAGCTTCACACCTCACAGAGCACACAAGGATTGCCAAAGCTCTACTTCAGTTGTGCTTACACACACTGTTGGCTTAGTAAGAACTCCCTCACTTCTAGACTGACTGCCACCTCCTAGCTGAAGTCCTCCTTTTTTACCTTGTGGCATCTTCCTCTACCTTTCTCCTTCAGTCTGCTCCCATTTTCCAGTTCTGAATGCCACACGTATGCTTCCCCAATAACAACCTTTCCACAAGCTCCTCCGTAACTGGGGAGTTCTACAAGGATTTATAAAGTTATTAAGCATATTAAAATCCCAGACCAAAATAACAACAATAATAATAACAAAAATAAATCTCTTCATTAAACTGCAATGCAGCAAAACCACTTGAGGAGACCTCAAGATGCAATTAGTTTTCCATGAAGATGGAGCCTGGATAAACCAAGAAATGCCTGTACAGCAGGAATTGATTCCTTGCAAAGAGTGCCTTGTTAGTACAGCTTCCAAAACATTTTGGTTTTCATAAAGAAAAAAATGTTAGTCTTGTGCATTTGTTGACAAAAACACCTATACAGAAAACTAAGTTCAAGAATTCCCTTCTACACTTGTCACTTCCTTTGACAGCAATGATCACCAACTGAGTTGTCTAGAAAATATAAAGCCCCACAGTTGATGGGTGAAGGAAACCCTAGGACAGTTCTTGCGTTAAAAAGGCTTCTCTGCAAAGTACATTTTAGCACAGAAAATACTGCAGTTAACAAAGAGGCCCATTCTTTTGGAGATACACACATGCATGACTCCCATTAATAGGAGTTAGGAGAGTGCATCAAGAAGAAACAGACTTCAAAGCATCTTCATTTACCAAACATTGATCGTGCACAAAAGCGCCTTTTAAGAACGACACATTCTTTGCCCTATTGAATCTTCCTCCTCAAAAACAAAAGGCTGTTGTGGCAGCCAGACTCCACACTATCAGAAAACCCCTACATTATTATAATCCCCTAAATTTAAACAACATTAACAATTATGACGCAGACATAAAAGCCACAAAATTCAAATGATTTTCCCAAGTGGCAAGAACAGCACCAAATCATTTTGCATCTCTTGATCAACTCTATACTTTCCCAAGCATTTTGTTCCAGGGGTGCAGACGTTAAGCATTTAAGGTAAAACACCGGTGGTTAACTAACCTAAACACTTGTCTCAAGAGAACACTCAGCGCTCAGTCAATTATTAGAGAAACCACCCATGCGGCAGTGATCCACAGAGTCCAGTATGCCTTCCTAACACATTTCTGAAGATGGCATGGTATGTGCCCTGCCATGAATCCTCAGGGTGTATGGTGGGACAGAACTATGGTTAGTAAATGCAGACAGTATTGAAGGGTTGGGAAAACCTCTTAAGCCTCCTTAATGCTGCAAACTCACATAGGGCCCCATCAGCTTTAGCCCTCCTTGATGTTTGGATTGTAAACTTGGCTATGAATGTATTTCTGCAAATGTATTGATCATGGCATAAGGCCCACTGGCAGGTTTGTTTCTTCAGGATACTTTCTAAAACAGGTTACAATTCTTTGTGCAAATGTGTGTGTTCAGCACCCAAAATCTTTAAGAAGTGTTTTGGAAACATAATCTTTGTGTAAGCACAGAAAGTACTTTTCAAGGTTTGTCAAAATAATGAAAAAACAGGACCTTTTAATGCACTTCTGCCTTTTAAATGTTTTGAGTCTAAAGTAGCTGAGAGATGGGTATGTGCAGGGGGAGGGGGAAAAGAGAGAGCGAAGCTTTCTATACTTAAGCTATACTAAAACTCAATTCAAGCAATTATTTTTTCCATCTAAGATTTTTTTTAACCAGATTTCAGTCAAGCATCAATTTTCATGGGTGCATTATAAACTCTAAAGTAGAAGATTATGAAGGAAGGGGCTGACAACTCAGTTAAAGTCAAGCAAATTGTGAACACTAAGCCAATTATTTGGCCATATTGTAATGAAAAATTCTTTGGGCATACATAGTAAAAAAAAACACCACACAAAACAAGCCCTTCTTCATTGTTAACAGAAATTTTTTAAAAGAACATGGATAAGTATGGCCCTAAACTTGCCTGCTATGTACCGCAAAATAACTAAGATAAGTTTCAAATTTGCCACTATCCATTTTTATTATAAAACATGTATATCTAGTTATGAAATTCAGCTACTGTAAACTATTTTACGTGAGTAGTTGAAATATAGCTTGTAGAACAAAAAGAATGATCAGTGAACAAGGATGATTACTGAAACATGGCTTTGTAGAAATTATATCATACACATTTATTGCAATTTGCAAAGCACCTATTCTCATTCTAAACATTGTATAACACTTTTTATATACAAAGTTCACGGAATATAAAGGATATAGCAAAACATATCCTAACTCATTTATGTTTTTAAAGGTATTTATTTCTTACCTCCCATGTTTGTCGTCTGTGACTGACAACAGCTTGTAGTCAGAATACAAATACTTCTAACAAAGTCAAGCAGTCCTGATCCAAAGCCCACATATCAATAGAAGATCTTCTACTAAACTTCAGTGAACTTTGGTTCAGGTTCATAGTGTATTACATGGCTTATAGACTGCTCAGTCTATAATATACAGCCTGGTAAATATTCCACAACTGCTTGAGAAAAAACATGGCAACTATGCTACATGTTTCAGGTGTATAGGTAGAGATGCTTCATCAGCTTGACGAAGGTACTTTTCAAGGTTTGTACCTGAAAGAAGAATTTTCCCAACTATAAAAGACGGTCTAATAAAAGATGTTGGGTTTACCCAAAGAACCTTGGCAACTATCCTAAACACTTATTTGTTTTTTGCAAACATATCCTTTACAAAGTATGTATGTTTTCAAGATACCTGAAATAATAAATTGATACTCAGTTAAGTTTGAAGTCAAAGACTATTTCTTGTAGTTATCAAGGGCTTATTGTTTATAACTGACTTATTACAACCTGACACTGACTTGTAGATAAGTTTACTGATAACTGATGATTTGTTTTACTGATAACTGATGATTCAGATTCCATAAACATTGGAAATGCAGGACCAGTACCAGACTGTACCAGGACAGCTGATGCAATTATTGACCATTCTGCAGAGCCTTACAAGGAGGGGGCTGGTTTGCTTATCCCAACAGTGGTGGTAGGTTCTGTGATATGGAAACCTGTCTATTAGGAACTTGAGTCCACAGGCCATCAAGCAGCCATCAGATGGTAACAACTTTCATTTGTTACCAAGCCTGGTTCAAAGTGACAGGCTAAAGGTGAAAGGCTCCATATCTCATTACCAGTCACATGAGCTATCCAACCACACTTTATGTTGTGAATTCTAAGATAGCTACTATCCTGCTGAATTTGTGCTGTATTCGGGGAGCGTTTTTTGAACTAGCATTTCTTTAGTTGTATACCGGTCTCTTTCACAAGGTTTATAAAACAAGTCCTTGTTACTTTTATATCCAGTTGTGTGTACCCATGCTTGTTTTACTAAAGCGATCATGATTCAATCCCATACCTCAGCATCATGCAAAGCTCCTATGAGAAACAGAAATGAACTAATTTTATTTTTAAGGCATTAAAACAAAATCACAGGATTTAAATCTTGATTAAAATAAAACAGATGTTGGACTGAAATAATGGATTTAAAAGTGTGTTGTTATTGTACTATTGTGGAACACTACACTAATGGTCAAAACTCCTTGCAAGTATACTATCCAAGATTACCTGCAAGTTTTCCTGTACGGGATCAAAGCTTTTGTTTACACCTGGTTTTAATGTAACCAAACCAAAAGTATCTTTCAAAAGACTTACTAAGAAGAAAATCCTCTGCCAAGCTTCAGCAAACAAGTTTAGTAAAGGGAAGTTGGAGAAACAGAAATCATCTTCCGATGCTTTGCAAGCTCAGGAAGCTCTAAAGGCTGATCTGATCACTGATTTTTTGATGGTTTCTGACACAGGCACAGATGGCTACTGAATTCACAAAGTTTCAGCTATAATCCCCCAAAATCCCCTCCATGGTGTGGCTCATGGATCCCTTCAAATGATGGATGCAGGCACAAGAATGGAATGTATATTCTGCATGGTCATCTAGAAACTTCCATATCACAGGGACAACAGTCCACCCAATTCCCAATCTTTAAAGCTCAAAGTATTTCCATTTGCTTCAATGGACTTTGAATCAGGCCCTTGAAGAACAGTGCTTACTGTGTTTAAATTAGTTCTCAACTTTTTTAGCCTCAAGGCACCCCTTCCGTAACTTTTCTGAATTTTGTAGCATCACAGCAGTTGAAAAATCACTGATGTGTATTTAAACTCAGAAGAGATATGAAGGAGAGCCTTGAGGCTAGAAAAATTGAGAATCAGTGATCTAACTGGTGCCACTTAAGGGCAGCAAGGCCAGATCTCTCCCTGCCATGCCCTGCCCTTTTCACTCCTCACCCCTGGTCCAGACCTCAGGGGCAAGGACAACAACCACTGAAGCTGCTCCTGCAGGGTTTCACACACCAGCAACCACCTCTACAGCCCCTCCTACCTGTCCTGGGGACATGGAAGGAATGGAGAGCACAGGCTGGATTGCAAAGTGCAGTTTGGTCCAGGCATCCATGCACCACTGGCAGCAGAGCACGCTGCTAGGAGCCTGGGGGAGGGGGCTGTCTGCAGGTATGAAGGTGAGAAAACCAGTAGAGGCAGCAGTTTCCAGATAAGCAGCTTCAGACATTGCTCGAGTAGCTGGGGCAAATGCAGGGTGCCAGATGGAGGAGGAGGGCATTTATCTCCCCATACAAGGGCCATGCAACGTAACAGCCCTAATGGGATCACGCATCACCCTGGTTGAGAATCACTGATTTAACATACTAAAACATGGGAGTACAGAAAGTGTTATGAATGCTCGTGTGGTAGCACCTATGAAGGCACACAACAAACATTTATTTTCTGTCTAGGTATTAAATGCCTCCTTCCTTAAAGCACAAGGGAAGTTTAGAAAAATGCAACAAAACAATGATAAGGACACATCTTCAAAGGAACTAAAAAGGTAGTAAAGGCCACATTGCCTCCTTGTGCCTGATACTGTAAGATGCAATGCTGCACACACTCAACTCCCAAGGAATTCTTTAGAAGCCTTCAGCTTTGCTCAAGATTGGGCTTCTAAAAAGTGACTAGCCTTAAATAGCCCTTTCAAGGCCAGTAAACAGTGACTGTCAAAGCAACTGCCAAGAACAAGCTCCAAGGTCAAGGGCCCCTGAAAACAGCTCCTGACATTTAACTCCAAAAACATACATCTGTCCAGATGCATTAAAATTGCTTTACCAGTTTATACAAATAACTTCCCCCCCAATTATATAGTTGGTCCAATAAGATATCATATATTTAAAAAGCACAAACAAAAAACCCAAACACATCGCAGTAGAGATATGTTTTATTAGACCAACAAGATTTTTGCAAAAAAAATTCTTTCATTCTTTAATAAAGAAATTTTTTTTGCAAAAACCTTGTTGGTTTAATAAAATATACAATCTCTACTATGAGTCCCAATTGCCTTTTCCTCTAGATCAATATGGCTACAGCCTGGAAACCCAAACACTGTCATACATTTCTTGAATCATCACAACTACAACACTGAAACATAAGCATTATGATACCCTTAATCTTCAATCTAATGGTTGCAAACTCATAATTAAATTTGTACACAAGTCTTTTTAAAAAAAATGCAATTTGACTAAAATAATTTGATTTTTCCAAATGAAAAATATATTTTGTTAAAGAATCACCACTAATCATTTGTCAGAAAAGAAACTCTCTTCCATAAATTCCAGCAGGGGCTAAATTATAATGTTAGTGTTTTCAAAGATTCAAAAAATAAAATTCTGCTTTGTACATAATCACTCAGATTTAACATAGTAATATAATTCACTTCTTCATTTTGTATTATACAAACATTTATACATGTGCTAAGTTTTGAACACAGGACCATAGTTCCATTTGTGGGGAGACAGAATACATTTCATAAATAATACCTATGCATATGTGTTTACAGGGTTTTTGACTGTAAGCTCTTTAGCACACAGACAGCACTTCCTCTCATGTCTCTATGCACTATCTAAAGCATTTTCAAAGACACTTTCAAAATACTCATCATCTATGAATGAAACACTCACTTTAACTCACGTACCTCATAACTTTTAAGTTTCATAATTGATTATCTGTGCCAACATTTTAATAGGGAGTGTTTCTAACTGCAGAATTTTAACAGAGCCCTAGATATATAGTATGTAATTGGATTCAAAACACTGCTCTGAGTTAGCACAACCCACGAAAACCACATTAGGTGACTTTTTCAGCTACATAAAATATAAAATGCAAGGAGCATGAATTCAGAACAGGCCCTTAAAGGTATAAAGTTCAGAGCAGAAACAAGTACACAGCTGCTCTAAAAACAACTGTGTTCAGATAAGTCTGAGAGCAATTATTTTTGCAGAATACTGCACACAGTCAACTGCACTAAGCAATTAAACATGACAAAAGGTCAGACGGTGCCTAATAAACCATTTACTGCTACAATTATACTCAAGTTATAGGCAGCCTAACATTTTATAACAATAAGGAAATGATTCAAGAAAAACCTACCTTGTTTTAGTTTATTTTTCAGTCACTACTTTCAGCATTAGTCACAATTTTTCATATGCATTAAACATGCAAAAAAAAGTAATATCAGAACATGTTATTTACGAGAATACCTTTATTCAAGAGGAGGCTCAACAGCCTAATTCAGCAAAATAGACTCTGGAACTGCACTGCAAAAGTGATAGCAAAACCAGGTATTCTGTTGTCTGAATGA
Organism: Crocodylus siamensis; assembly: GCF_052110815.1. NCBI lineage: Eukaryota > Metazoa > Chordata > Crocodylia > Crocodylidae > Crocodylus > Crocodylus siamensis. The sequence continues at coordinate 302,345,723 of NC_143395.1, forward strand.
AATCCTAACGCCCATGTTCCAAAGTTGGTGTGGCAGGAGAGTCATCACAACTTTTTCAAAGTGCCAGCTGCCTCACTGACCACCTTCCCTCCATTTGCAATCTCTGTTGAGCTCCATTGGCATGCCTCTCTGCCCCCATAATTTGTAAATACATCACATCCCAACAGCAACTACAGAAATGGTTTATATGGACACTCAGTATGCCAAAAAATAACTATTTCCTCATAATGCCATTAACAGGCAACATAAAGAGAGAGAGCCAGTACCAGAAACCATATTGTCTACCTCTGCAGATCACTAGCAGGCACTCTGCAAATTCTACACCAGATGCTCCCAAGGTTTTTCTTACTTTGTACTCCCTTTCAGATTTACCAGCTGCCTGCATACCCATACCACAATACATTTAATATTTTAACCCCTTAAACGCCAATTATTATAATGAAAAATAAATCCACCATTACAGTTTCTCCCCTATGCCCCCCCCCACCAAACTGCATACCCCAGGGGTACATGTACCAGTTTGGGAACCCCTGCCCTACACCACAATTTAAAGTGGACTCTTATGGAGTTAACAGAAACATTTTGAAATTGGACAAGCTTGGATTATCAGTAAGCATGAACTGATAAATATCCAGAGCACGCCATTGGTGTAACTATTTAGTAACTCTATTCAGGACGCCAATCTAGATCAGTGGTCTCCAAAGTGGAGTGCGCACACCCCAGGGGGTGTGCAAGACGATCCATTGGGGTGCGGGAAGAAAATATTAGAACTTCCATTTATATTTATTTTTTATCTAAAAAAATAAGAAAGAAATTAAGCTTTACTAATATTTAATATACGGATTGACACTGGCGCCCTCACTCGGTCTGTATGTCAGACGGTCACGTGTCACATACAGTACGCGAGTAGTACATGTATATAATTTATAAATAAATATACATATATTGGGGGTCCATGCTCAACATGTTTTTACTGATAGGGGTGTGCGATCAAAAAAGTTTGGAGACCACTGATCTAAATAACCATATGGCTTCTCTGAGTTTATTGAACTGCACCATTTCTCACTTCTACTAAACAAGAATAAAGGTCAGATTCTGTAAAGGGGGGGGCAGGGCATAAAAGAAAATAACTATGTATGAGAAACAATTTCAAAAATTCAGAAAAATGGATATGCAGATTTTATTCTGCTTCTAAGTGAATGCGATATGCTGCATAACACAAGACATGTGAACATTTTCACAATTTTCCTGCCCAACAAGCTAGTTAAGGAAGGTTCCTTTTAACATTTTCTTACTCGGGCACCTAGGTGTGTAATCTCAACATTCTCTTAAGAACATTTTATAATTGAATTCTCTTGCAATACATAATTTTGTCCATTTTTCAAGGGGGGAAAAAACAAGGGGGAACGGGTAAAACACTCAAGAAGTAACTTTACATATCAGTTCTGTTGCAATGCATTTATAAAACCTGACTTATGAGCATATGTACCACAAGAGAAAACATCTAATCTACCACCACAGGCCAAGCTGCACAGGTGCATCACAGGACGCTTCTTCCTATAAACCTTGCAAAACGCACAGCAGCTCTCACTAAGGTCCCTATCTTGCCACTTACACTTCAGAAGCAACCTTTACTGGGAACTTCACCAGAGTTCTTTCTGGGTGGGTGAAGCAGACCCCTGCCAAGAAAGGCCCTCCTAACTCTTGCCCACAGGACACAGCCTTCTCATTTCATAGATGAGGTAGCCATTTACTCCTGCATGTACAACACAACTTTCCTTAGCTGTATGATTTATGGTCTTAGCAAAAAAGGTGCACTTAACACGGTGCGCACTCACTCGTGACTTTCAGTCAAATAAAATTTTTATCAGAAAACTCAAAAGCCGCCTCTTCTGACAGAGGGGCAGTTTTAAAGTCAAATTTCAGTTTGCAAACCCCAATCACTGACAGGAATGAGCTGCTAAAAAATCTGCAGGAATTTTAGCTTCAGAGAGAAAAACATTGACCTCTGCTGAACACACCTTATTATCAAAACCAGCTGAACTGTATCTTTTTCTTTTTTTTTGCTCAAGCGTTGGGGGAAAAAATTGCGTTCAGGTTCGGACACAGTCTGACCTTTGGAATGAAAACGTGCAAAGCTTAGGAAGTTGAGTGACTTAAAACTGAAGATTAGCTTGAAAGCCATTAGGTTGCCCCTGCCCCACCCATTGCTTAACATTTCCCCCTCCCTGCCAACATGTGAGAGAATTACATTAGTAAACCTTAAACCATGCAAGGGAATAAACTATTTGGACAGGGAATCAACTGAGAGTGTTTTTTTCTAATAACGACAAAGGCTAGTTATCATAAGCTAGAGAAGATACAGAGGGAGCTGGCTGTGTCTGAGTTGGAAGTTATTACAGATGCAAGTTTCTGATAAAATATATAATCATTTTACAGATTTTACAGAAAGGATCAACTTTTTCCTATTACAAGGAAGCTTTTTCTGCCCCCCCTTTGACAAAATTACAAGGGAGAGTCCAGCCACCTAACTGGTAGTCTGAAGTTCAACCTGAGAAAACAAACATAAAGGGGAGTGGAAGAGCCTTGGAAAGCAACAGCAAAGAAATTCTCATTTAAATTCCTGGAAAGCACTGCTGCTCCAAGCCGATCTATTCAGCTCTCAGAATGGGCAAGTCCTGCTAAACACACACAGATGGATACACACACACACTCACACACCCCCATGCTCACTCACACACTCTCAACCCTCCCTCGCACACTCATCTCATGCTTACTCTCATGCTCACTCTCACACGCACCCCATGCTCACTAACACACACCTCATGCTCACGCAAATTCACTCATGCTCCTACACACACACATGCTCAGACTCACATGCTCACTCACTCATTCACACACTTGCTCTTGCACACCCACCTCATTCACTCATGCTCACTCACACTGTCACTCTCATTCACTCATGTGCACACACATGCTCACTCATTCCCTCACCCGTGTGCACTCTCACACACGCACACGCTCACTCATGCACATGCACGCTCACTCACGCACCTATGCCGACTCATTCACACACATGCTCACACACACGCTCCTTCACTTGTGTGCGAATGAGTGAGCATGTGCATGCATGCACACACACATGCTCACTTAGCCATGCACGCCCACTCACTTTCATTCATTTGTGCTCTCACACATGCTCCCACTCATTTGCTCACCTGAGCCCATGCTCACTCTCACTCACACGCGCTCTCACGTGCACACACTGGGCTCACTCTCACACGCAGGCACTCGCAGGCTGTTAGGACACACTGAGCAAAGGATCCCAGGACCCCAAGGCTGGGCGGAGGGTGGTTCATTCCGGCCAAGGGCGCAAACCCCAGCGCCCCCCGCCGTGCAAGCCCAGCGCGCGCAGCCTGCGCCGCGGCGGCATCGCAGCCTCTCCGCTCTCCCACCCGGGGCGGGGCGGGGGGGGGCAGCTCCCAAACTCGGCGCCCTGCAGAGCCCCGCGGAGGGGAGGGGAGGGGAGGGCCAGGGGGCTGCTGCTACCCCGGGGCCCCAGCTCCATCCCCCCGCGGGTTTGAGCCCCTTGAACCTCCCGCAAGCCTTTGCCATTGTGGCCGCGCTCCCTGCGGGGCACGGGCAGGGCTGGTACCTCCAGGCGGGAGCGGAGGGCGCTTCCGCACCACCCTAGAGAGCCGGGAGCCGCCGGTGCCGGTGCTGGTGCTGCGAGCTGGGGCTGGGGCTGGGGCCGGCGGGGGGCGGCGCTCGCTGGTGCCGGGCCCGGGGCGCGGGCATGCTGAGGCTGCCCCGCCGCTCCTGCTGCCGCCGCGGGAGCCGCCGCCGCCGCGTGTGCGGGCCGGGGAGGGGGCGCTCGGCGCGGCGCTGCCCCGGCTCATTGTTCGGGGAGGGGCGGGGCGGCGCGGGGGCGGGGCGCCGGCTCCTCACCGCCCCCGCGGTGCCGGCACCGGCGGTCGGGGCCTCCGGCAGCTGCGGGACACACGGACACACCCGCCTCTGCCACACACGCACGCCCACCGCGCAGCTGCACCCACGTGCGCGTGCTACCCACACGTGTGCCACAGGGGCGCGCTCGCCCCACACGTGCGCGCGCCCCCCCCCCGATTCACACGCGCATGTGCCACATTACACCCACGTGCGAGGGTGCCACATGTGCACACGCATATACAGCCACACCATGTGCCGCATATGCACACGCGTGCTACACGCGCGCCCAGACGTGCCGCCCGTGCACGCATAAACGTGTCACACGCATATGCACACACGCGCGCGTGCCACAGGCGCGCGCCCGCCACACGCCTGCCGACACCCCAATTCACACACACACACACACGCATGTTTCACATACACGTGCAAGAGTGCCACATATGCACACGCATATACAGGCGCACACGCGCGCCCAGACGCCCCACGCGTACACGCGCCACACGTCTATGCGCGCGCACACACACACACACGGGCGTGCCCCCGGCAGGGATGCTGCAGCCTGCGTGCCCCCCCTGCTGCCCTCCCTCTCCTCTTCGCCCATCTCCATCGCCCACTCCCCTCGGGATCCGCTCCCCGCCCCGGGCAGAGCTGCCGCCTGCTGCTCCCGCCCCTCAAGCCCTGCGGGAGCCGCCGGCGTGCGGGGCGCGGGGGGCCTGTGTGGGGCTGCCTCAGCGGTCCCCCAGCCCACCCCGCCCCAGCCGACCCGGCAGCTTGCAGGCAGGAGCGAAGTGGGTCGGGGGCGCGGGGAGATGGGAGTGGGGGAAGGAGGAGCGATCTCCCTTTCCACGCGGGGCAAATTGGACTGGGAAATGTCCTGGCCGCCGGCCCAGAGAAAGAGACAAGGAGCTGGCCCTGCCCGTGGGGCTGGCGATGGTCTGCAGGCAGGGGCAATGGGAAAGGTTGGAGCTTTCCAAACTAGGGAGGGTTAATTAAGGGAATCTTTTTTTCAAGCCTGAGAAGAAGCAAATGAGCTTATGTGTAAAGGATCCAGAGAGCAGGGAAAGGGAGGAGGAAACAAAGCAGAAAATATTATAAGATGCAACCCGAAAGCCAAGGTGAAATAGGGATTAAAAGTCACTGGTCTAAATCCTGCTTTGTACCCCGCACCTTTAAGCAAGGAAACAAAACTGATCCCTCTTGTCCCCCTTTCAATGCCTTCCCCGGAGGAGATGCGTTAAGAAGAAGTGTTTGGACACACATTGATTTTATTTTCTTTGGGTCAAACTTTGCTGCTCTTAGGCATAACAGGAATTCTCCAGATAGCCTCTCTCACTTTTTTCACTAGTAAGAATTTGGTTGGGGCTGTGATCACACCTTTTACACTGGAAATATGCGCCTGCTGAGATGTAAGGGTTTGCATACATTGTTTCTGGCAAGACTGGGGCCTTATTGTGAATATATATATTTTAGATCTAAAATGCCCAACAGAAAGTTAATGAAAAAGTAATTTGCTTAAGATGTTCAAACAAAAACTTAAAGCACTGAATACTAAAAAGCAGGCAATAGTATGTTCAAAGCATCAAGGTAAAATTAAAGGTGCTAATTCAGAACAGAATAACAAATAAAAAAATAGCTAAATTGCTGAAATAACCCATTGATAAAGCAAATGGTGGACATAAATCCATAAATAGTTTGTCCACTTAGCTTAGTTTATTGCTATTAATATTACTCATATTAACATCTCCAAAAGAGGAAGAAACATGAATGGTAACTTTACAAAAATAAAACAACTTAAACCATAGGCATAAAGTGCAAGGGAAATAGTTTGATTTCTCTTGTGCATTGCAGATTAATGTTACTAAAAAATGTCCCCAATAAAAGTTCTAAATATATAAATATTAAATCACAAATACTGATATAAAGTGTGTGACAAATAGTAAGACTCTTCTAATGTATATTACCAATGAGTTTTATGCTAAAAAGTCTTCTCATCCAAGTGTGGTATGTACATGAAAATTTGGCTGCTGATTTTGTGTTCATTATAAGGTTATGTTGTTCTTTGCAAGTTATTCCCATAAGTGAATACATTTTCAACTCGACTATATTTAACTATATAAAATAACTATTTTATATATGTATATAATTAGCTTCAAGTTGAATATTACATTTGAACATGCAAGATCTATTTCCAGGAAGCTCAATAGCCCCTCTCTCTGTCTCTCTCTGTCTCTCTGTCTCCCTCTCTCTCTCTATATATATATGCAACAGACCTATATATTTAAACAATATATAATGTGTGTGTGTATTTTATACCTGCTTATATTTAACAATACCCAGCAAGCTTCTTTGTAGGTTCACACAGTGAATTGGAAAACTTTATTTAGTATACACACACACTAAATAAGTGTTTTCCAATTCATTGCATGAAGCTACGAAGAGGCTTGCTGGTACTGTTAAATTTAAGCAGGTATTTTATTAAAAACATAGACTACAAGGTATATATATTCCTAAACCAGTTTTCTTATTTTAAGATAGGCTTCTGAAAATGTGTGTGTGTGTGTGTGTGTGTGTAACAATTTTAAAATATACCATTCTTTCATTATTCTATTTGTAATATTCCTTCACTGAAAGTGAATTTCAGTTGGGAGCAGAATGTGAATGAATAATATGAGCAAGGTAAACATTTTGGAAAAGCTGGTATCACCCAGATATTTCACATGTGACAATAAGGTGAGCTAAAAGAAATACCCTATAGATGCTTTTCTCTGTCACCAAACAAATTCTGGAATGGAAAGGGAGGTTGGGTTGGAGCATTCTGTTTGACTATTGAGTTCTCATTGCATTTACTGGAAATAGATCTTGCATGTTCAAATATAGTATTTATCTCTAGGGGGACAGATGGCTGTTGTTTGCAACCCAATAAGGTTTTGTCCTCTGTCATTCTTTTTTCTTCTTTTTTTTTTTTAAATGTTGGGTCTTGGGCCAAATCAGCCAAATCATTTCCAAATTTTACTGATTGACTAGAGCTCAATCGTTCAAGTCTGTGTGGCACTACCACTGGCAAATATCTTACCTCCCCAACTCTTCAGACTGGGACTTCAAATACTCCCAAATCCATGGCAGGCATACTGTGTTCCAGGCCCAAGCCCAGAGGCCTTCCAGTTCATATGTCCTCTAGTCTCACTTGCCCTTAGGGAAAAGGCCAAAACTAGAGGGAAAACCCAAAACCAATCCCCCATTACTATAAATTGTCTAGCAGAAATCCTCCCATTGGGAGGCTTTAATGAACTCTTTCAGCAGGACCCGTCTGTAATGCAATAGACAGGTCTCCACCCTCAAATATGCCAGCCAAGTCATTCAAGGCCAAACAGGGGATTTCCAGGCCAGCAAAACCACCATCATCCATGGTATTTCCCCTGCCAGGTAAGTATTTGTGTGCAACTGCTTTTGGCTCAGACAAGGAGCTCTAAAACCTAGTATGTCCTATAGTTCCTGCCATTGGCACCAGTCTGATCTCAGGATGATGTAACTAAAAAGCAACTCCATAAAAACCAATGCAGTTACACTGAGGTAAAAGAGATGTAGGGCCAAATTCTATTTCCCCTATTAGACATCTGAGTGGATTTAGGCATCTAAGTGTGACTCTGTTCCACACTGAAAATCCATTCATGTATCTATTTTGGTACCACACTGTCATCTAACCCATATGATTAAGTTGCTAAAAAGCGGAAAAGTCAAACCCATCCCCATTTTGCATTAACTGTTTTTCATGGTCAACCAGGGTGAAATAAAATAGCATGTATGCACATAAATCCATTTACGTACCTAATAGGTGGAACAGAGTCTGACCCTGGTGTCACAGCACCACGAGGAGGAGGATTTGACAATCAGAAGGAGGGCAATAATTGGAAGGTTCAGATTTCTGAAGAGCCTTCATGCCATGCTCATGTATGAAAGAGTTTGCCCTCTATATATAGTTAGCAATAGGGTAAGGTTTTATGTGCATGATTATGTGCATACACATATAAATAGGTTATTTCTGTTCCTTTGTTACTGAAATTAATTTATCATTTTGTCTTGTTACTGGGTTGAAGTAGTACATATACATAAAGGGGATAAATGACCTAATTAAGGCTTAGTTAGAGACATACTGCTGAGATGCACATGAGAAATGCTCGCTTCTCCTCAAAAAGTTATAACAGATCCTTGTAGTGATCTAAACTGTCAGGATAAAACACACAAACCTCCAAAGCCCTGTCACAAACCAACGTAGCACTTACCGAATGGCTCTACAGCAAATAAAGTAAAATCCTGATCCTGATGAAGTCAAAGGGATTTGGCCATTGAATTCAGCATGGCAGAAAACATCACAAGGATCACATTTGGGTATTATTTCTAGTTTTGAATGAAGGGTTATTTTATGGCTACCCCAATATATGGACACTGTGAAGACATGGGAACCCTTGTCTTCCCCTTTGCATGTTTCCTGAGCATCAAGACAGCTGCAACTCCCACAGATTTGTGGGGACATGTCCAAGTACATTAGCCCCACCCCTGCAACCTAGCAAGCATATAAAGCAACAGTGGGATGAATGCATAATATACCTGTCTGTTATATGGGTACAATAAAGGACGTTAGTGAGTCTGCTCCCTCCAGCACCTCTGGGACAACACAGCAGTTCCTATTCTTCCAAAGTGCTGCTTTCAGCTCTTGCCTTTCTACCATGCCCTTCTTTCTCATCTCTAATGCAGCCAAAAGAAAACCCAAAGACTGTACATACTGTGTTTTTAGTAAATGCTGACCCAGCTTTTGTTTCCAATCTTGAAATGGGTTTTTAATAACATAAATTTGGCTTCCTCAGGCTTCTGAAGTGTATTGTATTTTATGTTGTTCACATTTGGAAGTGGATTTAGGAACTGAGCCTAAAGGGATTAATATTTTACCTTTAGGAGAGGTTGTGGTCTGATTTTCTTTTTCCATATCACCTTCTAAAAACTATTGGTGAAATATCTTTATCTCTAAAGCAGCTATTTCTCTGCCCTTCAAAGGCACCCTGATGAAATCCTCAATAGCCGAATGATAGGGCAGGATTCAGATATGGTGGTATGTCACGCTCACAGTGTCTACAGCACCCTGGCTCAAAGTAATTTGTGCAGCAAGCATTTCAATACACATTTTTTGGTGGGAAGTAAAGTGAAATGCTTACCAAATGACCACAGATTGTTTCTAAGCCTGTATGTTTTGAACACTTTCACATCTATAGCTACAAAACAATCTAATTAGGGAGCAGTTTCTGAAAGCCACTGAAACACAAACTAGAAAGTAAGTGCTATTTTGACGTAAGTAAGGAATGTAAAGTGCACAGAAATAGCTCCTAGTTGCAGCACAATTCAGAGGCACTTCCTAACCTATATCCCCCTTGCTCCTGGAGGAGTGTAGAAAATGCTAATAATTTACCACTGGTCTGCACCAGCAGTAGTAGCATAAGTGGAGGTAATTGGGGCACTGGTCCTTGGTGTCAACTTGAGGGAGAGGAGCATGTAAATAGCAGCTGCCACGCTGTGACCCAGGTGCAACTGTTATGCTCTGCGTTACCACCACCATCACCACAAAAGTGCCCAGTGATGCCTCTGATCACTACTAAATGCCTCACACTCACCAGTGGCTCAAGTGCAGTCAGCCAGCAAGTGGAACCAAGACCCTGCCCATTCTATACCCCACCCCCCATCTGTTCAAAGGATGAGGTAGCCATAAACAGGGATCCTGGTTTTCTCTGATAAAAATAAATCCCCAATTTTTGGATTTAAAAAAGTAACCCAAAGGCCATATTTTTCCATGATTAAAATGAAACACCACTAATAGATATATAGATAGTGGTATTTCATTTTAATCACGGAAAAATTTGGATTTTGGGTCACTTTTTTAAAACTGAAAATATGAGAGAAAACCAGGATCCCTGGTCATAAAGACCCACCTTCTGCTGTGTATCCAGACCAAGTTGTCAGCATCTGGAGAAAGGGCCTGGAGCCTGTGCAGGCCTGAAGTAAAAGACACAGTCTAACCCAGGGGTGGGCAATTATTTCAGGCGGAGGGCTGCTTGCTGAGTTTTGGCAAGCCATTGAGGGCCGCATGACAGGCAGCCGGGGGCAGATAAGTATTAATTTTCTAAATTTTTTAGGGGCCCCCTGGTCTGGATAGAATGGCTTGGTGGGCCGCATTTTGCCCACCCCTGATCTAACCCCAGGATTTCTCCTTGTAGATGGTTAGGTTAGAAAGAAATATTAAACATTCTGGAAAAAAAAGAGATTTCCTGGGCTAATTGTCACACCTTCAGTGAAACCAAGGGATTATTTTAATAAGACAAAGCAACTAGTCAACAGTGACAGATTTTGACATGAGCATGAGTTCGGTCTACAAACTCGACAATTTCTGTCTCATCAATTTTTTACAATGCCACTGATAGGCAGTTCCAGAACTTTGTCCTTGGCTCAAGTTTGTTCCTGGCAGATGCCCATTGCACCCCCATGAGCCCCAGGACCCCCAGACCCTCTAAAGGACTACGGCAGACTCCAACCCACAGCACAGCCAAGAGGTAGATGGGGCCCAAGGTGGTAGGGAAGTAGCACAGCTGCAGGGTAGCTGAGAGAAGGGTCAACCCCCCACCCCCAGCTCCTACTTTGCCCAGCCCCCCAGTGAGCCATGCAACCGGAGCCTTGCAAAGAGAATGCGCAAACAGGCATGCTCTAGGCCCAGTGTGTGAGGTAGCGCAGGAGTTTGCACAGGAGGGTGGGCAGGCGGGGCACGAGGCCCTAGGCAGGGAGCTTGAAGGGAAGGGTCTGTACAGTAGTAGCCCAGACTACTACGAGGACCTTGTTGGGAGGGATGCGTCGCACCTCAAAGCTCCCCCCTGCACCTGGACCCCTCTGCTCTGGTACCACTGGGGTCTCCACCCAAATGGAGCCCATGGCTCCAGCCTCTACCCAAAAGGAGCCTGTGGTCCCTTTCCCCACCCACAGCCACACAGATGGAGCCCCAGCTTCCTGTGGAGGCTCCCTGGCACAGATGCAGGCAGCTGGCTCTGGGAGCACTGACACCTCCCCTTCTGGGATGTGCTCAAGGGTGGAGGCCCTGGAGTGCCAGATTAGGGAACTCCAGGCAACAGTACAATGGCTGCAAGCTGTTAGAGGTGCAGAGCAGGAAATGGACACCTACTTCCAGGCACTCCACCCCACAGCTAATGATGCCTTGGCAGAGATGAATAGCTGCCATGAGGTCCAGCCAGGGGTTGCCTGGATGGAGGTAGTCTCCAGCCCTAAGAGGCACTGCACCAGGGTGACTGTTCCCCTGGAGCTGCACCACCACTTCAAACCCCTCACATTAGCTGAGCTGGCCAAATTCCTGGCCCCAGCATGTGAGGAAGGAGAGCCACCAGCAACTGTGCCCAGAAGGAGATGCAGAGTAATTGTGGTGGGCAATTCCCTCCTGAGGGGGACAGAGGGTGCAATCTGTCACCCTGACCCTGTAGCCTCTGAGGTTTGCTTCCTCCTTGGGTCTCATGTCTCAGGGATGTGACTGAGAGTATCCCCAAAGTCATCTGGCCCTCAGACCACCATTCCATGCTACTCATCCACATGGGCACAAATGACATGGCTCAGAGCAATCCCAGCCAGGTCATGCATGACTACAGGGCTCTGGGGGTGGGGCTGAAGGGTCTGGGGGCTCAGGTAGTTTTTTCCTCAATCCTCCCAGTCATGGGTCATGGGCCTCAGAGGGATAGATGCATTAGTGAGGTGAACAGAAGACTCCAGCGATGGTGGCATTGCAAGGGGTTTGGCTTCTTTGACCACACTCCACACTTCAGTGGGAGAGGTAGCAGACTGTTGGAAGGGATGGCCTCCACCCATGGGCAACTGGTGCTTCCTGAGTCTGGGGGGGGGGCACTTACCCCTCCCAGTGGACTGTCAGCGACTGGGGAGAGGGGTCTCCCACTGCTGATCCCCCCACCCTGTGGCCAATCCTGCTGACCTGCAAGTGGCAGCGGTGCACCACTGGAGCTTCCAGCCATACTGCTGGCACTTTCAGCCACAGGGGGCTGCTTCTCCTGGCACCCCGACTCAATGGCTGGCAGTTTCAGGGGGCACACCAATGTTCTTACCTGCCCCCCTTGCCCAGGAATGCTGGCTGATGGGGTACACCAGCTCTATCAAGGGGTGCATGTGCACCTCTGTGCACCCCCTACACGCTGCCACTGCCTCCACCTCACCTGGAAAGAGAAGAAGCTCTTCTCGGCCAGGATGGCTGACCTACTTGACAGGGATTTAAACTAAGATCACTGGGGGATGGGAGGTCAATAAACAGTTCTAGCCCAAGTCATGCCAATCACAGTAGCATCAGTTTGAGTAGTCCAAGGGATCCCACTCTGACAAAAGCCCTAGGAAAGGTCATGTCCCATCATATAAAGAAGCCTATGGCTTCCCATATGGCAGACTCAACTGCCTGTACACAAATGCCAGGAGCTTAGGTAACAAGCAAGAGGAGCTGGCCCTTCTCCTGACTGATAAAGATTATGACTTCATAGGAATAACAGAGACCTGGTGGGACTCCTTCTATGACTGGTTGATAGGTATAGAAGGCTATACCCTCTACAGGAGAGATTGTGTTGGGAAGGGGGTGGGGTGTAATTCTCTTTCACAAAGAGCAGTACACGTCCCTTCAAACTGAGTTCATTAACCATGGAGGGAGTTTTGGGACCCTCTGGGTTAAAATATTGGGAGAACATGAGGAGGGCAATATACTCATAGGAGTCTATTACAGACCTCCTAACCAAGAAGAACTGGATCTCAAATTCAATAAGCAGCTGGCCAAGGCCACATGTTCTTGATGTACGATTGTCATGGGACACTTCAACTTCCCGGACATCTTGTGGGAAGAGCACACAGCCAAGTCTGACCGGTCACGTAACTTTCTCACCTGCATTGACAACCTGTACCTGTAGCGTCAGCAAGAGGTCTACAGGCCAAGTAGAGGAAAGGTACTGCTGGATTTGGTTCTGGACAAAGAGTATGATCTGGTGAGTGATCTGAGGATTGAGGGCAAGCTTGGTGATAGCAACCATGATCTGATTACTTTCTCTGTCCAGTGCAGGGTGGCCAAATTCCTCGGTAAAACAGAAATCCTCAACTTTGGGAAAGCTGACTTTCACAAACTCAGGAAACTGGTTAGTCAGGCACTAAGGAACCATGGCCCCCTGGGAAGGAGAGTCCATGAGGAGTGGTTGTTCCTAAAGAATTCAGTCCTCAAAGTGCAAGGAAAGGCCATCCCATCCTGCAGGAAATGCAGTCAGAGGGCAGGGAAGCCCCCTTGGCTCAACAGAAATTTTTTGGGTCTCCTGAAACTTAAAAAAGAAGCCTACACCTCCCTTCCAGCCCCTATTGTCTATGAAACTTATAGGCACAGGCACACACTTAAAGTCATGCGATTATGAGACTACAGACTCCATATTCATGAGATGGCAAGTTCTTTACAATAACAACAGAATAGGTTCCTCAAGGGCAGTTCAGTAAAAGCTTTTAAAAAACTGCTAACTTCTATGCGAACTCAACCAACATTCTGTTAGCATTTTCCATTAAGTTCTAGAGCCTGACCCAAAAAGATGCTGACTTTTTTTCATTATTTGCTATTCACGGTGCCATTTGGTAGGCACTCCTCATCTTTTCCTATTGATTTCAATAGGAGTTGAGGGTGCCAAACATATTGCAGCATTTAGCTGTTAGTTATTAAAAGTCAATCAGTACAAAACTTCACTGGAGCTCAAAGATTGGATATTTAAATGAATGTCCTGAGAGAGATGAATTTGGGAAGAAATTTTATGTAAAAATTATTTAGAATTAATCTCTGCACTCTCTGCAGTTGTGAGTTATGGAGGCATTATTGATGAGTTGCAGTGGGCTGTCTCTTCTGTTGGAAAGGTTAACTGAAATAATCGTATTTTTCACGTAACAGGTTTCTCAAGAACAAATCTGCCATGTTTGCTGAATCACCAAGAAATGAAAAAGAAAAAATCATTGAATTTAGAATGACAGTTTTCACAAAGTAAAGGAAATGAGAAATGCATATGCACCAGTCTGGCACACAAGCAAAGACATGGATGCATTTTCAGTCTGAGATCTACTTGCAGGGCAGTACTTGACTAATCTTTTGGCAGCGATGTAACAATGCAGCTAGATGCCTGGGGCAGCGGCAAATTCTAGCTGCCACTGTGCTATTGATGTGATTGTGTGGCTGCTGCAGCAGCATTTTTTTTCTGCCTGCCCTATCCCACTCCCCAAGTTGGTACCTAGGGTGGCTGTCTTGGTTACCCTGCCCTAATTTTGTCACTGCCTTTTGGGGTCTCACACAACTCATTCTGTCCACTTTCTGAGCTGCAGGGCAAGCTTTCTCTGAGGCAGATTGACCTGGTCAAAGGAAAGACCAGCTTGACATAAAAGCCTAAATAAATCTTTTAAAAAATCCAACCAAACCACAGGATGAGCAGTTCTATACCTCTTAAGGGTAGAAAAGACCTTTGCATATGCTCTTCTGTCACTTGCCCTCAACAGTTTCTATTCTACTCATTAAGAACGTTTGACTTGGGGGGCCTCCTCACTGGAAGGGATCTAGGGACCATTTTCTCCTCTCTTCATTGTCAATGCCAGGCATAAGCCTAATGAGCTACTTGTTTGTCTGATATAAATGACAGAACTTGGAATATGCTGCTCTGCAGGCTGATAGAACAGCCCTTAACATTCTTCCTAAGCTACTGAATGCACAGTGTGTCCCCGATGTTGGTTTCCAGTGTCTAGTGGCCATCAAGATCTGCCTCTTCTAGTTCAAATGCAATCCATGTAGTTGCTATGGAAGCAGTAGTATTCCTTCAGTATTGGGAACAGGCCCACAAAGTCCTAGCCCCAAGTGGGGCTGCAGCTGCTCAGGAATCCCATAGGTTGCCTTCTAGTCTAGGACCTGTTGGTGAATACCAGTTTTCTGATTAGAATATCCATTTACTTTGCAAATGCATCAAAATATTTTTGTGCTGAATTTGAAATGTGGGGGAGCTTTTTCAGTGAGTGAAACTGTTAATAATTACTCTGATACTCTTTCTTGTAACTTTTTAGCTGGAAGTAGGAAGCCCAGATTTGCTATCCAAAGCAATGTCTGAAGAATGCAGCCTGAAACTCACCTGTTTTTTTTAGCACACCCTTCTCCTCATGCATTGTCTCCAAAAATATTTAAAGAAAAAGAGTGAAGTATGAACATAGTTGTACATACATCTACTCTTTAATAAGTATTTATCTGTATTGTTATAAGTAACTTATGTGTGTCATACTTTGCACATACAATTATCTGCCTGTAGCAGGACACTAAAGTGCCTGCTACTCTCAGATCAGAGGCACAGGTGCAGGTTGCTAGGGCAACAACTGGGGAGTCAGCTGACAGGAAGGGGCAGGGCCTGGCACATATAAACCCCAGGGCTGAGGCTAGGAGGGCAGTTCTCCACTAGCAGCCAAGGGAGAAGGAGGTCTGCCAGAGCAAGCAGAGTAGAGAAGCCTGATGGCATGAGCAGCTCCTGTCTTCTGTTACGGGGTGGAGAATTCCCTGATAGAGATTGAATGATGTTTAGCCAGATGGCTTAGATTTTATGTTATAGCCCAGGGGCTTGAGTTTTCGGTTTGTAGTTTTATAAGACCGGTGGTTTGGGTGAGGGTATTAGGGGTTGGAGGAAGCCTCACAGGGGATCCCCGGTGGTGTGGAGACCCCGGCGCCAGACAGGGCACAGAATTTTGGGGTGCACTGACCCTAGCCCATAGTGAGGGGGCAGCGAGAAGCCCCAGAGCAAGAAGGGCTAGCAAGAAGCCCCAGAGAGAGGGGGCAGCAGAGCACCAGGAAGGTACAGAATGAGACAGAATGAGACAGGGCTGTGGAAACCCCAGGGAAGACAAGGGGAGGGCCAAATTACAAGAAGGTCCAGAGCAAACCATGTCAGTATCATCTGTGAGGCTTGGGCTGTGGTGTAGGGGAGGAAAAGGAACTGCAGATAGCGCCCCCTGGCACTGGGGCAAATAAACGGGCAGTCTCCCACTAACATCTATTAATTAATCAAGATCAAGGCATGGCAGGCGAGAAGGCAGGCGGTTGGCCCATAACAGCAGGGCGGAGTCACCGATAGACAGACTCTAGTATAGGTACTCCTGTCACACTGCCATAAGAAACAAAATGCACTACTAATTCAATTGCACATTTCTGAGCCAACTGCAGAAACAGTATTAGCATTTGTGATGCCAGCAGCATAACTGCCTAAAGAAAAGCTATGTAAAACCAGTTCTTATCTTGATTTGTTATTATTTTAACATCATAACTTTACAGTATAAACATTACATTTTGTTTCAATAATAAAAGATAAAATTTTTGTTGTTAAACCAGAGGTTACTTACCCGCCATCCCTCTACCCCCAACCCCAACTTGTTTGCCTTCTTATATTGGGCCCTCGCATTGCTGAAGTAATAAAATATAGCACATTACTTTATTTAATATTGAAAAACTGAGCTCAGTGCATACGCAACACTGATAGTTAAACAGTGCATTTTACAAGAAGGAGAAAAGTAAATATAGACAGGAAAAAGGATGTGTTTTGAAATTATGTCACTTTTCAGAAACGAATAGATTCTGAAGAGACAATTTTAATTAAAGTCTTTATTTTTCACTACATTTCATAGTTTAAAGATAGTATATATAAGCAGTGTTCCTCACTGGCTGGTAAAATTTGCCTCTCCCCAGAATAAAATTTAAATAAGATAGCTCTGCATGGGAAACAGAAGGACACATTCTACCTTACTTAAAATACCTTGTGGCATAAGTGAAGGCAAAACTTGCTCATATATCAGGGTATCATGCATGCATGTCATCTAAAAGCACTTTTCCTGCTGTTGCCCCTTAGTAGGGTTTTTAAGCCACTGGATTAGCATAAATACACTTCCCACAGTTCTTATTCATACTAACCGTAAAGGAGCCCTCTACCTCTTCAGAGCCGACATGTAAGCCCTCTCAGGTCCATGAGTAGCCTTTAGAACCCCTTTTCAGATGTTCTGCCTGCTCCTTTTGCCATACCGCTTAAAAAGGTTTGGCACAGGCCCTCTGCACCTCAGTGAATTTCAATTATGTCAATTTTACATTGCTGTGTAAGGGAAATGCATGCTTTTGCTTTCTGTTTCTTCTCTCAGAAGCTGCCTTTTCCATGAACTCTCAGAACTGTCTTCAACCCCCGTTATTTCAGGTGACTTCTGGCTGTGAGACAGAAATATTTATGTCCATTAAAGTGGGTGGAAAAAAAAGAAAACAGATCTTAGTAAAAATACTAGAGACCACTATTTGAGACATATTACCTTTATTTTCCCTGTATTTAAAAGGAAATTATGTTTTTTCAGGTGGAAGCAATTGTGGTTTCTGTCTACGTAGAAGTCTCTATCTCCATAAAGCTTTGTGTAGCTAGGCAGGATAAGGTGCCAGATAAAATGGGGAAAGGGATTAATATTACGGCTGGCTAGAAAGCAAAAGCTACATTTTGCAAAACTGTTGAGGCTTTGTTCTGTTCTGAGATGTAACAGAGACCTTTGGAAATATTTAAAGAGAAAGAATCCAACTCAGGAATACCTGATGGTCTGGTGCTTGGGATGCTGGACGTACCTCTTCAGAGCTGCATCTTGAGCCTGGATCTCCATGACTCAGACAAATACCACAATAAGGCAGTTTTGGTAGTTCTTGAGTGGGTGATTTACCTTCTATGTCTGATTTGAATGTTTTACTTAAACTGATACTTTTCCACAAATGGTTTTGGTTCCATCAGTTCAGTATTTTTGGATGAAATAATGTTTCGTTGAAAAATTCCTGACTGGCTCTAAAAGGTGTATAATACAGGGTGTATCTACATGAGATACTTTACCATGCAGTAGCATAGTTTACTATGCAGTAAGCATGTGCATCTACACATGCAGATGCTTATTGTGCGGTAAACTTTGCTAATCATAAGTAAATTTGATAGCTGCAAGCGCAAGTACCAAATTTACTTGTGATTTCTTACTGTGCAGTAGCACTCGTGTAGATGTCTGACTGGGAGCAAATCTGCTCCCAGTCAGTCGGCGACTGGGGGTGGGAAATTGTTCCCTGCTCCCAGGAGCTGCCTGTTGCTGGGGTGGGCTCTGCCACTAGACCCTGGGTGGGGACTATGTCCTCCTACCCCAGCAGCAGGGAGCTCCAAGCCTCCCACTCCAAGATCACAATCCTTATGTACCAGCCCTTGCTTTGCCCACTATTGCAATTGGGGAGGGTGGGACTGAGAGAGCCTTATGCTCTCACTTATCCCAGTGCCGGCTCCTGCAGTTGTGGAGCCGGCACTGGGAGCTCCCTGCTGGTGGGGACTAGAGAACAAGCTCCCAAGCCTGTCCCCCACCCAGTTCCATGATTACAGAGCTGAGTGGGCAACAGGCTTCCCAGCTCCTGCCTGTGATCATGAAGCAGGGCCTGGCAACTGTCCCAGCCAGGGGCAGGTCCAAGCCCCATGCCCCAATTGGGTGACCAAGGCAGAGTCACAGGCATGGAGTAGGTCCCTGCCCCAAACCATCAGTGGGGCAGCTAGCAATGAAGTAGACTGGCAGATTGGGGTAGGGGGCTGGGACCTGCCCCTCCCCTGCAGCTCTTTCCAAGTCCCCTGCCCCTGACTGGGAAGTCAGGGCCAGGAGCACCCTGCTGCCAGAGCAAGGAGACATTGTCCTTGCCCTGGCAGCAGGCATCTCCCCAGGGGCAGGGCACAATGTCGCAGGCCCAGGCAGGAGTCAGCTGTGTCCTGGCCTAGTGCTTCCTGCCAGGCCCTGGGCTAGCACCCAGGGGGAACCTAGAGCTCCACTGGTGGCAGCAGGGGCCCATTGCAGGGTCCCAGGAAGTAGGAGCAATGTATTGCCATTAGCAGCAAATCTTCTGCCACTTCCCTGCATGTGTGGACACCTGCCTGGGATCATTTACTCATGAGTAGTTTACTCATGAATAAACTGCTTCCAGATCTAATGCATGTGTAGATACACCCACACAAAATTAAAAGGATGGTGAGAAACAAGTCAAAGCAGAGTCTGCCCTTTGATTTGTCAGGGAAACAGAGCTTTTCTGCCAACAGCTGAATTGAATATTGTGTCCCTTTTAGCACAGTGGTGATTACACAGCACTTTGTTTACTCTCCTTTTTTTTCATTTCATCCATCATTTGCAACTCAGATTTCTAAAGTGATTCTACAAAGTCAGTTTACTGTACAACACAAAATGAAAGTCAAGTTAATTTTGCACTCTACCCACCTTAATCTGATTAACACAAATTAGGTGTGTGCTAATAAGACTGAGCATATGACCGTAAGGTGGAAATCCTCACATTCCCTTTGTCCACAGGGAAAATGGAGTTTCTCTCTAATTATGCAACTTATAAGTATCATGAAAAAAAATTTTTATCACAGTATTGTGACTGTTTTCATTTTGCTATTGTGACAACTTGGGGATTCTCCATTTACAGTTTGTGAATTCACTTTGATATGTATATATCTGTCCCTGCAAATTCCATTTTCTATTTAATACTTAGTTATCTTCCCTATTGTTCTTTACTTGGACCAAAAGCCAAGGCTTTGTGATACAAAGTTAACATCAGTCTTGTTAAACCATAGATTGAGCTCTATTCATGTAGATTAACTTCTATACATAGAAGTCCCATTGAACAAAAAGCTGGCTCCTGGAGAAGACAAACCAGTTATTTAAATCTGAACTCTAAATTTGAATGAATCACCTCATAATGACTGCACTCATTTGAAGAGGTTGTCAAGCTTAGACTGGAGATGATAAAAAAAAGGGGTCTCTTGCCAGCCATTTGGGTAGGAGTCCATAAAGAAATGGACTACACAGGACATAGAGAGACTCCATATTCCAAACAAGAAACCATGAGCAAACTATGGGAGACAAAGTATTGTGGACTTTTTAGAGGACTCTCCTCCAGATTGATGAAAAAAAATGAGACAAAAAAAATCATATGCATGTTTACTATTTTGTCTAGATCTCTTATACTAGGTAAAGTAAAGAGTTGTTGTCTTCTGGAACTCATACAAAGTCTGTGTGTCTGCTTGCTTCGGCTATGACAGGTTCCAGACCATGGCTGGAGGTTACTGAAACCAAAGAAAGCTAAAAGCCCATAGCAGAGATGAAGCATGGCAAGTTCATGCCAGAGGCACCCACATCTTATGGGTCAGTGCGGGTGCTGATGGTGATACCAACTGTTTTTGTGGCCTGCATAAAGCCAGTGCCCAGGTTTGTTGCTGGAGTCACCCCTCATTAGGAACACTGCTAGCATATAGGTCCGCAGTGCAGTGGCTCAGTTCAGACTGGGAGAACCAGCCTCCCTATATCAGGTCTGAATTTAGCTCTACAGGTTCAAAATGTACGGCATTATTTTTGTGCTGCATCTCTGTGACAAACACGGCATGTCTACATATGTGCTTTACTGTGCATTAGATTAATCTAATGTGGTGTAAAGCATCGCCATCTACATTTCAGTTAAATGGGATTATAGTCTATGTGAGGTGTAGCGAGGAGCTTAGTGCTCCTTAAGGGGGCAGGCTGCAGGAAAAATAGACTGCAGGTAAGGCAGAGGGTAATTGGGGAGCCACATAACCCAAAAGAGGCTGGGCTTGCAGAATATAAGCCCAGGGTTTGAGCTGGGCAGGTAGTCTAGCTCTCAGAGGAGCTTCTGACCTGAAGGTCTGCAGCAAGGCTCCTGACTAACACCTGAGCTGTGATAAGCAAGACTGGCAGTTTAGAGATTGAGACTGTAGGGGAAGTGGAAAGCTCTAGAGGTGATGAGGCCTGAGCCCAGGAGGGGTAGAAAAGGCAGACCAAAGCCCAAGATGGGGTAAAATTGTTTGAGGTGCAGGATTGGTTGAGGTACAGGGTCCAGGGCCTGGGAAGGGCCAGGATGGTTAAAGGCACCAATGCTGGCAGCCCCAACAGTGGCAAAGACTGTTCCAGACTTAGAGGCCCACATTGGCTGGAGTTGACACTGGGGCTGAAGGCCCACGAATGAGAGATCGACCGAACTGGACTATGGGGCTGAATGCCCAATGACAAGCAAGTGATTGGTATCATCTGCAAGGCTTGGAGGTGGATAAAAAGAGAGATGAGGAGGCCATGTAATTAGCTCTTAATGTGATGAATAGTGACACCTGTATTCATGAGCATGCAATCTCACTTGGGGAGCCTTTAGGCAGACTCTCTTTTCTCTAAAAGCATAATTACATCAAGGCATAGAAGGAGAGCTGAAGGGGAGATTGCCCAAAGAAAGTAAAGCTTATAACCACTGAGGGGAGATCCAAGGGGTCCTAGCCATGCCTGGGTTGGGACTCTGCTACAGGGATCATTCGGCTTTAATAGAATCAGCTCCAACGTTATACTGCTTTAACAGAGGAAAAACCATATATATTAATGCAGCAGTTGAAGTGCTGGCTTCTACTCTAAGCATCAAGTTTTGGGGCTGTCACTAGATATGTGATTGGACTCTTATCAGTCTGCAGCATAAAAGACTGTCTGTTAAGCCACTGAGAACATTTTTCACAAAGACGCTTGTGAAAGATGTGGGCTTCTGTACCTGTCTAGAAGTATCCCAGATAACTGAGTCTACGAGAACGAGGGGGAAGTGAGAAGAGTAACAACCTCTCAGGCAGAAATCTTTTTATGGAGGATTATTGTTATACTGTAATTAACAAATGCTAGGAGGCATCTCCTCCCCTTTACACACACTTATGGTTTTCTTTACTTTCTATGTTGATAGCAGACTGTGGCTAAGAAACAAATAGACAGTCAAATGATATATCATTTTGAGAGTATATTCACTTTTTGGAACACTTAGGATGCTCTGAGGTTTCACGGATACCTTTTTACACAGGGGTAGATGACACCAGCAATACTAATTTTGTGCCCAACAGAGGTAAAGCACACCTTATTAGAAGTAGAACCATCGCTGGCTCCTAACAATGTTACAGATCGATCCCGTTTTAATGAAAGAAATAAAATGCAAAAAAGAGTATTAAATTAATACAGACTTCATGTTTGCTGAAAATAAATTTTCAAGCATTGGTATTTAATTTCAAGCTACATTCTTTAGATACGAACTTCATAACAATTATTTATAGATTCAGTCTCTCAAATGGTTTTATAACACAACCAGCATGAGTAACATATGATCAAGTTCTACAGTCACTTTTCTCCCACACACATACTGATGGAAGTCCTTACTGCTGAACACAATTGCATACATCTCTTTTCCAATCTATGCATAAGTTATTACTGTAGAGGTGAAAGACCTGAATATATAAACCACTCACTGCTCTACCTGCAGTACCTGAGCCACAAGTCATAGCTTGCATGCATCCATCTGAATTTATATTAGGAACTTCATTTTGATTCCTGATAATATCCCAGTGAAACTCAATCTTCAAAAGAACTTAGTGTTACCAAGACATCTGATAGGGATGGCATAAACCCTGGCAAGATAAATTGCCATCTCCAGTATCTTTTCTTTTTTACTTTAACATGCAACAGTGCTCACACAACTTGCTGCCACTTTTTTTAAGAGTTGGATTGGATATCATAAACAGAAGGAATATGACCAAAATATTTTATTCTAATGATTCCTTGTCCTCTTCCTGAGGTATCTAGGGCAGCAGTCACAAATGTTTCCTGGTGGTAGCTTGGAATGACCTTACTTGGGTTTGAGGTGAGCTAGCACTATGCCCCACAAGCTACTGCTACCGCTGCCTTCTCTTCACACTGCCCAAGCACAGTACAGGCAGTGTTGTGGTCCCCACTTGCACAGGCATGGCCTCCACTGTCAAATGCCACCAAAGGCCCCCAGCTCCAGGGGCCATATTCACCAGCTCCAGGGGTCATATCCAATGGCTCTATGGGCCACATCCAGCCCATTAGCCATAGGTTGCAGAGCCCTACTCCAGGGCATGACATAGCTTTCATGGAAGAACTTGAAAATCTATAAACACTATCCAATTTAAGGTTTATACATTATACTCAATTTGATGATTTATAGATTTGATTGATATGCTGCCTTCCTCCTTAAAGGCCCATGGCAGCTCACAATAAAAATAAGATCAATTATAAAAACAGATAAAACTTTATAATAATGTGATAAAGTAACTGTCCAGACAGTGCCCCAAAATAGCTCATAACTTAATACCACCAAAATATCTCATAATTTAATGCCACCAGTGTAATCTCAGCCATCTGTCCAAATAGAAAGGTTCTACAATGCTTCTGGAAAATGCCCAGGCTTGGGCCCTGGAAGACCTTAAGGTGACACAAGTTCCAAAGCTGAGGAACATCCTCCTATCTAATTTCATTACAGGAGGTTGCTCTCAGCTGATGTTTGGGATCTCAACAGAACAAAAGGGAACATATCCAACTTGAAGATCTAGCCCTCAGATTTGTGCGTATACATTGTGCACGCACGTGTGCCTTGTACAACAAGCAGTCATGTCCAGTTCCAAACACTCTCTGGATAGTGCTATGCAGGTTTCTGCAAGTTGAAACAGCACATGTAATTTTGTAAATGTGACATTGATTTGGGCACCAGTATGCAACTTGAACTTAGTGACATTTCACCCCAAGGGTACCCTTGGCCAATAGCTAATCCCATTAACCCACCATGGCTGTAAGTGGTGCTATTCCCATCCTAAATGAATGGTGACAACTTTCACTGAAACAGCATCTGTGCTGCACTCTAGCTTCTCAGCTATCGTATGCATTCTTTTGGATTAACGTATTTTTGCAAAGTGATTTCTTTTTCTCCTTGTAACATATGTCCTTCTGATAGACATCCATCTGGCTTGTGCATTCTCCCACATTTGCTACAGGCTCTCCCTTCACTTACAGATTTATAGCTTGCCTGGATGCAGCATTTTGCTACTTCATACACTGCCACCTCATTAGAAATGGATTTTATTTGGATTTATGTAATTTCTTATGCTCTAGCCTCTCCTATTGTATTGAAATCAACCTTTGGTCCCCTCTGTATTAGTTTTCATTGAATTTGTCTCAAACACTATTTTGTGTTGAATCCTTTCATCTATATCAGGAAATGCGGAGCCTTTAACTAACAAACCTGTCCTAAACCATTCTTTGGATTCAGTTGGACCTTGTACTGAGTCATTAAATTTATAGCATGCCAACAGTGAATTAGCTTTGGTGTGACTGATTTATCACAACCCATTTTAATACACTCAGCTGACATCTAGCCAAGCACCAGCCATGTCTCTAGCTCTTCCTCCTACTCAGGTGAGCAGATAACATTTTGTTACCTCATCTGTAGATTTAAGGGACCCTGAAGGGAGCTCATACGTTGCTTGAAGTCCTATCACTTCTCAAGAAGACTCATGTCTTCACAATTTTTTCCTCTGAGCATCAGCTTCCATATTCCTTTATAGTGTTCGTTTTTAGGATTAAGGCAGAGTATCTTAGTGGATGGGATCAAGGATACACGGTTCTATTTCCAGCTCAGTTTCACCCTTCTGCACCTGCAGCGTAACCTCAGGAACTTTGCTTCACTTCTCTGTACCTCACTTTCCGCCGCTGTAAAACAGGATAATGGATACTGACCTTCTTGTTCAAGTCCTTGGAGAGTTACTAATAAAAAGCACTATAGGTGCTCCAGTTCTTCTGCTGAAGTTTGCCTAGGCCCTGAGGTAATCCACACTTACAAGTTCTCTAATTTAATGTAATATGTCAACACCATTTTGTCTTTGTGGGTATATCCTGCAGGAAGCAGTTATGCCTTAAAGAAATGATGCAGTGAGAAAAACAACAAACGTTTCCCAATCACTTTGCTCTGCTTCAAAATGCAACATCTAACAATCTGCATTTCACCAGCAGCTGAACAGCACTCATGATACTTTTCACAGTAGCAACCTGTGGTGACTTCCAGCATTCTTCCAACTCAGTAATTGCCCACCTCTATCTTAAATATTCACATTTCAATACCAGTAAAAATAAACACACACAGACGAGACAATACTTTTTTTTTTTTTTTGGTATTGGTATTGACCGTTTCTAATATTTATTAATCATGGATAATATTCTTCTAACAACTTAAGTGATTTGGAGCCAAAGCAGGAAAACAAACAAGCAAACAAAACCTATGGCACTTGGACACCTAAGTGTCATTTCAAACCTTTTGAAAATGTTATCTTTTATCTTTTTCTTTTTTCTTAGATTCTAAAATCTCTGTTTTTTTTCCTCCAGTGTTTTCCCCAGACAGAAACTTCTGGGGCTTCAATCATTTTATCTTCTTTTTTTAAACTGTATTTTTTTTAGTAAAATTTTCACTTATGCCTCTGCTCAGCCTTTGAGTCTATGTCTACAAACACCTTCAAACACACCCTTCAAAAATCCTAAAACTTTTCCATGCATGAGTTATCAAATACTTATATTTAACCCTCCTGAACACACCAAGGTTAAGCCTGTTAAGACAGTAGGTTACCGTTTTGCCAGTAGGCTGCACCACTGGCCTCTGGTTTGGTTAGCTCTTCCTCCAGTAAAGGCAGACAAGCATATCCCTGTTCTCTGTTTACAAAATTACTGCTTTAAATCCCCTTCCCCAGGTAGGAAAGGAAATGGGTTGCAGGTCATTCTGGAAAAGGCAGAGGACCCGTTCAGCTTCTACTTAGTAGAGTGACTGAAGAGGCTTAATGAACTGGGAAAAGAAGTGACAACCAGAAGGCCCAGAGCTTCAGGCCCAGGGAAAGAGCTAGAGGGCTACGCAAGAGAACGAGGAGCAAAGTAGCAGTAGCAGCTCCAGAGCTAGACTGAGGAGGCATGATGAAAAGCTAAGACTAGGGCAGGGCGGTCCATCTTTGCAAAGAGGATAAGAGAGAGCCACTTGCTGGGGCTGGATGGCAAGATGATAACACATAGAGCCCCCAGAGCAACTTCAGATAGAACAAGGACTGAATGAACTCTGGCCAGTGGGATCTGCAAGCCAATATCTAATTGCAGAGATTAGACTGTAGGAGTAGCCCCAGTGCTCTGGACGGCATGTATTAATGGGGCATTTTCCCTAGGAACAGCATCTCAGCTCTCAAGGTTTTGTGAGTCTCATTCTAATTTGTGTTTTCTTCAGGCTACAGAGGCTGAAATCCAGGGAATATCTCTGTTATTTAAAAAGTATGTTTCTAGCCCTGGTGGCACTAGAGAAAAACTTGAAGTATGGTGCAAACATACCCCAAAGGCTCCAAAAGCAGAAGGCAAATAAAAAAAACCCCTACAAAACACTGGGGGGAAAAAAAATCTCTATTTTTAAGCCAACTGTAATTTTCCAGCAACATGACTCATACTTCTAAAATTTTGTAATTTCCTTCTTTACTGAAGTGTGCCTAGGGTATGAGTGAAGAACTGCTTGTTACCTTTTACTGTAACTCTTTAAGTCTTGGAGGATTTGCACACCTTCCTTTCTGCAAACCCCAATACAGAATCATGCTACATACTAACAGAGAGAGTGCATACACTGAGGACACCACAAGGCTTGTGAACACAGACCAGACTTACCTGGAAAGCTTGACACTAGACAGTGAGGGCAGATGGGGCACTAGGCCCTGTTTGGAATCCTTTCTTGAGAGTGACAACCACTGAAATAACAGCATTGGCTCTGTGCTTACTCCTAGACTAAGCTCACTTGATTAAAAGCCCAATAAAGTCCTTTTGTTACTGGACCCATGTGCTTTATTTTCCACAAAGTAAATCACTTTTGTATCTTTAAACACAAGGATTTTTTTTTTCAGAACATCCCAGTTATGCTTAGTCATGTGGAAGAGTCCAATGTATTGAGCCTGCCAGCATGTTTATTAGCACCACACTGCTCCTCCATCATGATCCACCAGCCTTAAATTGGTTCAGCTAGAAACAGAGTCTGACCTCAAATTATTTCCTTAGCAAGTCCTGTGATGTCACTAATACAGAGATCAGATTTCATTGGAGAATCAAGAATAAAGTGAAGCTGGGTGCAGAGAACTCATTTAAAATCACAGCTGAAATAATGCTGAATGCATATGAGAAAATTACTGACAAAGTAAATTGCTTTCCATATTAAAATAATTTCAAGTTTGTTCCAGTGTGAAAGTCACTCTTTAGGTGTCTAGGGCATTAATATTAAGCTTTCTTCTTTTGCTTTATCCTAGGAATTAGCTATATGAGAAACCCAGGCAGAGACATTCAACTAGAACAAAATCAGAACAATCAAAGATATGGGATCTGGCGATACTCTCAAAGGCAGTACACTGACAATTAAGTTTCTCACTAATCCCCACGATGCTTGTGTGCTTATAAGCCTATGGAAATTGGGTTCGTACAATTCATGACTTTCATTTTTTCTAAATTGGGGATTTATTCCTTTAGATTGCCATTAGTCCTATCTTTTAAAAAAATGCCAATTAACCTGCTATGTTTGAAGCAGTTTTTCTAGACAAGGTGAACAGCAGCTGAGGTGACTGTCTGCAGCTCAGAAAATCTTCATAATTTGCAGTTGTTTTTTGTACTACCAATCACTCCCGCTGTCTGGATGGACTGTTCTGAAAACACATCTGAGTAACGGGTTATTAGAAAACACAGACCAAATTCTGCTCTTCTTTATAAAAATGTAATCCCTCCACTGAAGTTTATAAGCAAGGGCAGATTATGGCTGTGGGTCTATCCAGAAATCCCCTAAAACTTATTGGTTTTCTTAACACATTCACGTCTTTAACATGCAAGTCATGGGGCTGAAAAATAGGCTGGACTCACAAAGGAAATAACACTTTTACAAGGGTTCATATCAGTAGTTAGAATTTAAAAGCCCATAGAAACTCCAGCTCAACAGAGTAAGATGAAGCATCCACTCAGCTCCTTTTGAGCTGACAAAGTAATTTTTATTAGTGTTTAACCTCTACTGTTCAGATTAGCCCTTTTTGCATCTAACAGTTTTATTTCTCTGCCAGGAGAGTATACATTCTTCTAATGGATCTATGAGAAATGGCAAGTGCAGGCAACCAGAAATGTGGGGTAAAGAATCCACAACCTCAAAGAGGGGCTGGTGAGGGATTGGGGGTGGGGAGTAGAGGAAGAAAAGAGCATTTAGAGAAGAAGTAGTTATAACTTTTTTTAAAATAAGTAATAATTCCTGTTCTCTATCGGTGCCCAGGAGTAGGACTGGTAGGGAATTTTTCAACAAATACTTTTCTTCATTAGAAAAAGCTAGGTCTCTTGAAACCTAGAGTTCCTGAGAAAAGGTCAATTGTGTCAAGTATCCACATTCAAAATGGATTTGAAAAATGTTTTGAAATGGTTTAAACACCTGGTTTTGATATTTTCAAAATAAAAAATGCTTCTCAGTTGAAAATGATGCTTTTAAATCTTAGTTAATCCATATTTTAAAAAATGAGGTAAAACAATAAAATGTCAAAAATTACAATAAAATATTTTGGTTGACTGGACATGATTTCTTTTTTCATATTATTGGTTTGAAAATGTTCGCATTTGACATTTGGGATAAGGCTTGAAATATGCAAAACTCTTGCAGCATGGAAAAAAACTGAACTATTGCTGGCCTACTGCCTCACTGGAAGCAAACAGGTGAGATAAGGAAACTCAAATGAGTTCTCATGAATCTCCTGCTGGAGAGCTGACCTTTTAACCTCAGGCAATGAACCTATACCACCATTAAAAAAATAAATGAAATTGCAAACACTTCTTCCTTCCAGAGATGGCCTTTAAAAAAAAGCTGTATTAACCAACTGTTAACAACAAGGAATATACAGATGGGCATTGACACCTGGACCAGGAGGATGCATTAAGGGACCCCTTGTGCACGTGTATATGTGTAAGAGAGGTCAGTTGAGTTTGGACCCTATCTGCAGAGGCATTCTCCTACCCTTCCCCAAAGTCCTGAGGCCAGCTGTGTGCTGAATGCTAAAGTGATCATGGACAGAAGTCAATGATATGACATAGGGAAGGTTATAAAATGTATTACAACAGACCTTCTCTGCTTGCTTGAGCCTTTGGACTTCAGTCATTATTGACATGAAAGTGACAACTGCTGCAGGGGCCTTCATTCTTGCATCTAGATATTCAAGATGATCCTTATAACCCCTACCTCTTGCTAGCAACACAGGATGAAGAGGGAAGAAACCCCAAGTAATCACTTCACTAAGTTGGAATATTTTCCCTCACCATTTCCAGCACAGAGTGTAAAAAGCTGCTACTAGCTAGAAGTCCCAATGTTGGGAGGGCTGCTCCCTCATTTTCTCACAACAGTTAAGGGAGATCTGATCACTGCTAGAAACAAAGGAGATTAGACCACACAGCCCCATAACCCAAGTGGCCCACCTTCCACCTGGACTAACTCCTTTATGACCAAGGTAATATTGCACTGAAAAGGCATTATGACTCACGGGACATAATGCTGCCTCACAGTTGAGCTGTACCCCTCCACTGTCCTGCCCCTAGTACATTTCTGCTTAAGATGCCTCATTTTCCCAGTAACACTGTTATTTATTCAGTTTGTGTATCCCCTGCTAATTATGGAGAATTTGTCCACTCTAGATTTCAATGACTCAAGCAATGGGGCTTCCATCAGTTTCTTTAGCAAAGCATTTCACCATTTAGGAGCAATCAGTGTTAGGAAAATTTTCCTGCTGTTCAGACTAAATGTTCCTTTGATCAGTTTAATTCCTTTACTACTAGCTATTTTCTTAAATCACCTTAAAATTTTCTCTCACTTCAAGGAGCCTACACCCTTCAAATGCTTGTATAGAGTTATCCTATTCCCTCTTAATCAGTTAAAGTAACTGAGCTAAGCGTATTTATTTTTTTAATCTTTTGATAAATTAATCCCTCAAGTCCTTTAATCATTTTTGTTGCCCTTTTCTGAAATTCCTCCAGTTTGCTGAAGTGTTTCTGATGCAGATGGGCTTAGAATTGTTAGGTGTAGTCTACGTGTGGCTTCACTAATCGCTCCTCCATAGCCCATCTTTGGGATCTCACCACACAAATGCAGAGAACTGGCAGAAATGGTAACTGGCAGCTTTTCAGACACAGAGCAATAACCTGTTTGGTACAGGGGCTGCTGTCAGCGCCACAATCAATTGTAATCATAGTGTCAGAGTTGAGCCCAAAGCATTTTGTTTGACTTAAATAATGAAATACAGACAGCTTGTCTTGCTAGTCCTAGGAAAATGTCAGCATCCTAATTTCAGGAGGATACGCAGGAGAATTAGGAAAGATTCTACTTTCCCTTGGTTCCTGCTGTGAGATCTCTAACTTGGGGTGGGAAGGTGTACGGAGGTCTTTCCACCTGGGGCTTCCTGCAGCTACCAGCTTTTCATGGTCAAGTAATTCCAGGCAAATTACTAATTAATGCATGTTCTTGAGTCCTGACAGGGGAATAAGTGAGATTACAAGCAATGATATGCAATAGTGGAAGCAATATGCACAGGGAAAATGCAAACCAAGCGTGCTGAAGGGTACCCCAAATGGCTGTGTGTCAAAAGGGAATAAAAGAATACAGTGAGAGAAAGCATGTCTTGATCTAGGTGATCCCGTGTGGCTGAAAAGTGTTTAGAAGAGGAATATGGGGTAGGGGAAAAAAACAATTGCTTCAAACCAATTCTGCAGTTGTCTGATCCTGTGAGTGATCGTGTACAAATTTGGGTCCCTGCACAATGCAGAGCAGTTTCAGGACGGCTCCAGTTATGTGCTGTTTTCTATGGCTTCAGGAGGAAATGCCTGTAATCAAGCATTGCTAGAGAGCATTTGTACTCAGACCACACCCTTGGTTACAGCATGGAGGGATTTAGATTGCTCTCCTACATCACAGGATCTCATATGAGGACCTATCAAATTACACTTATGTTCTTGCTTTTTGTTCCGCATGCATTGTTTTAGATTATTTATTTGTGTACCTCTCCCAAACAAGCAGATGATCACATTTCTCAGCTGAAGCCGATGCATATATTCAACACCTTTTTAAATTATCACGCGATACATGCTGCAGCATCAGCTGCTAGTAAGGAAAGAATGAGGCAACATTACATTTGGTACAGTTTGTGGACTTTGATTTAAAGTTAGGTCAAGGAAGTACAGTCAATCTAATAGATTTCATTTTGACATAACGGGCCTTAGCTATTATTAAAATATTTTGGAGCATATTTCCATGAAAGGAAATTGAGATTAGCATTTCTAATGCATAGAAACACAAAATAGTTAATTGTTTTAGATACTGAGTATTAGGGCTATGCAAAATTTCTCCAGGTGTTTCATTCTGAAGCTGTTTCAATACATTTCGAGCTCAAAACAGTGAAATCGAAAAGAAACAAAAGGCTTCAAAACAGCTTTGAAACAAAATGAGGGCACTTTAAACATTTTGAAAGTTTCAAAACATTTCAAGTTTTGAAGCCGGGCTTACTTGGCTTCAACACCAATCCCAGGTAGCAGTGGCAGCCTTCTCTCATCCAGCACGCAGATCCAGGGGCCCGCACCCCCAAGAGAGCTGCAGGGCTGTGCCGGACTCCTCCTGGGGGTACAGATCCCTGGATCTGCACGTCACATGACAGGAGGCTACCACTGCTGCCTGGGGCCAGTGGCAGCAGCAATCTTTCCAGTGCTGGACACGGGCTGCACCCAGCGCTGGTCCCAAGCAGCAGTGGCAGCCTCCTCTCATCCCACGTACAGATCCAGCAGTCTGCACCCCTGTCCAGCACAGCCCAACAGCCCTCCCAGGGGTGCGCACCCCCAGATCTGTGCACTGGGTAAGAGGAGGCTGCCGGCAAGTGCCATGGGTTTTGCTTTGAACAATTTGAGGTGCAGTTTCCCAGAAACTTCTAAACCTATCTCCTTGAAACTTGGCAGGCTTCGTGCACTCAGAAGGGGCTACCATCCTGGCAATTTTCATCTGAATCAGGCAAGAAATGACAAAGTTTTACACATGACAAAATTTTTCATGATTCCCCATTATAGCCTATGGATGAAAAGTGGAAATGTGTTGAAACTGCGAAACAGTTTCAACAAAAGGAAATGGAACAGTGCTTTGAAATGAAATGAAATGATGAAATGAAACACTATCCCTTCGAAACAGCAAAATGGAAGTCAAAATGAAACAGTGTTGTTTCGCACAGCCCTACAGTGAATATGTACTTACAAATGTATCTTAATACAGGAATAGTATGACTATTGATGATACAGCCCACAATGCACTGAACTAAGTTTAGAATACTACATAATACCTAAGTCAACTTGACTAACCCAAGAACGTAGTGCCAGCCTCCTCCTGCCTCCCACAGAAGAGAAGCAGAGAGGGAATTTCTGCATAATGACATCCCACAAAGTCACATGATTCCAGCAGAAGGGGTTATCCCCTCCTTTCAAAGTAGGGAGGAATGTATAAATTTCCTCCCCACTGCCTTAGAAAAAGCTATCCCCACATCTATCTAATCACAGACCTTACAGCAGTGATTCTCAGCCAGAGTGCCATGGCACTCTGGGGTGCTGCCATACCCTTTGAAGGGTGCCTTGAGGTGTGTGGAGATAAGTGATGCGTGAAGAGAGAAACAGATAAGTGTAGGCTCAGCCTTGTCCCTGTCTGTCTGATCCTACAACTCCACTGCCCAACCCCTTTGGAAGGAGGTAAGTACTATAATATATACATTAGTTTCTGAAATGGTGTGGTCTTTTCTGGATGAGTCAAATCAATGTATTTCTACTGTCAGGGCTTCCCCTGGCCCCAACCTTTCCAAAAAACAGAACTATTTAAACAGGGATGCTTCAAAATAATGGGATGGGTCCAGAGGAAAGCTAACCTCAGCTTTGAATTTAGTTTGTGTCTAAACTTGCAGCATATTTTTCTTGCACACTTTTGCAAAAATACTGTTCATTTAAATACCATAATATTTACACATCACATCAGATGTTTATAGCTAGTTACAGTTTTTGACAAAATAAGAAAAAATGTGAAAATGTACTTGAGAAAAACAATGACCTTCCAGGGCTGGTTCTTCAACTCCTATAAATTCATGTGGAAGGAATGTAAAAATTAAAAAAAAAAAACAAAGAACAACAACAACAACAAAAACCTATGAGAAAGTCTTCTCTCTTCTTTAGAAACATCTTCTTCCTGTGTGTGATTAAATTTACTCAATTTAAATTAAAATCCCATCTATTCTATTCTCCTCTTTCTCAGTGAGGGAGGGTCTGGGCAAGAACCAAATACCATCTTTCAGAACAAGGCTAAATTGTTTCCTTTATATTTAGCGATCTCAGACTTCAGTGCGAGTGCTAGCCCGAGTAAAGCTAGTGTGATTTAGTCCTCTTTTATTACATGAAGGGATCAAGTTACATTAGCTTATTCAAGGCCAGATTCTGATTATCTTGGTTATGAATTATGAACACAAATAGCCCCATCAGTTTCAGCAGAACTACTCACTATACTCAAGGCAGTAAAAATAGGACCATAGTTAATAGCCTGGCAGTAACTACTCTCTTAATCTGGTATTCAAATTATTCAAAGAGCAATCAAATGAAGGGTGTCTTGAAGCTATGGATGAAGTTTCTTGGCAAGCTTTGTATCAAATTGGTCTCTGATTTTCAACCTGTGTATCTAGTTGATTTAGTTATGGCTGTTCTGATTTCAATGAGACTTAATCAAATTCAGGTTAGGTGAGATTTGGCCCTTTGATTTTAGGCCCAGTTTCTTCCACTGTGTTCACAGTTGTAGCTAATGGCCTGAAGAAGTTGGGATGGTAGACATATTTGGTTTGAAATAAATTAGGAAAGAAAAAAATGAATCCAAGGACTTTTCTATACTAGATAGTTTTGCCATTATCCGGGTATAGTTAAAGTGGCATTCTCGTTAAGCCTGTTGCCAGTGAAATAATGGTTAGAAGTGCTTGTACTTGAATTGATTATTTTGAAGTAGGAAGCAAAATAATCTGTGTATAATACCAATTTATACTGGCATAAATGTGTCTAAACTAGGGCTAATACCTAATCAACAAAGAGCAATAATTAAAAGCCTTTGCTATGTCAACTAGGTCTCAGTTACCAGAGCACATTGCCAAAAATTGCATCTAACTGCAGAAGAAAGTACCAAGATCTGCATCAGGTAATCCAGGTATAACAATCACTATTCTGAACAGACGGACTGATCAAAGCTCTTGATGTTTCCAGGCTATATTACAAGCTCTCTACAAGGGCATTATACAATGTTTCCTCTGCATGTGTTACCATGCCTACATGTCCAGCAGCCCTGAAGCCTTCTCCTAACTTGTGCAGCCTAAAGCAATGATGGTTTTAGGCTCAGTGGCAGAATTTTTTCTACATTAATTCAGGTGAGTTTTGATAAACATACTGAAGTGCTTTCCTCACCATACAATCCTGCATAATTGTTTCTCAGAAAACACAATGTTTCCCATGAGCATATTACTTCTGCATGTGCCAAATTTAAACACCTGTGAACCACACTGCAGGACCCCCATAAGCTGACTCTCCTATGGTAATGCTCCTATGGCCAATGTTTCTGTCTCCAGAAGGGTTTCCCACGCTCACAAATGGTAGGGATTTTCACTGCATATTGCTCAATTGACCTGTACCTCATTGATGAACCTTCTCTGAAGGTAGACACCTGGCAGTGCTGAGGGACTAACCATACTCTGTCAGATTCTCTCCCAACCCCACAGGACAACCCATAGAAGAAGTCTGAAGATATCCTCAATGCAGGCTGAATCTCTTGGAACGATGATGAGCTTTAGCTTAAGGTTGTCAGAGCTTTGGGAACTAAATCTATTTTTGCGCTCATTGGCTGAAATCAACCTTTCAAGAGAGGCTGATTCCAGACAACTTCCATTTCCTTACAGTAGTTACCATTCCAACTTACAGTAGGACGGTAGGAAGCCATTAACACATTTTTTTCCCAGTAAGGAGATTTTTCTTGTAACAGAATGTGCACCATAATAGTGGAAGCTGGCATTTAAAGCAGATCAGATATCTAGCCTGCAGGAGCTTGTACTTAATATCAAAAACAAAAATACATTCTCTTGTAAAAAGACATAATAATTCATTAGGTCTGACATTTGATTTACCTTTTCCTGCACTGGTTTAAAAATAGATGTCATTCATCTGTGCACATATGAATATGAATTGCATCCCTGTTTCATATACACAGACAAAATGAGAACCTGCAGGTTGCTAAGACAAGAGCTCAGAAGTTTAAACATGACAGAAATGAATTTACCTTTAAGCTGACCCTTAGAATTATATGTATGCATTATGATGCATTTTCTTAATGACATGACCTCAGGCAACATTTTCCACAGGATCCCTTTATCATTCAGTGGAGAGGACAGACCTACTCTCAGGATGAAACAGGGTTGTGTATAGTTTTGTCTGTAGGACCTGCCTCATTTGGTCCCGAAGTTGGAAGGTGGGTACTAAATGCATCAGGGGTTTGGAAGAGCAGGAAGAAGTATCTGGTCATGGTAAAGGCTGTTGAAATCTACATGTGATAATTGGATTCCACTCCATCCCCTGCCACAGAGGATGGAGCATCAGTCAAGTCAGCCTTCTGTGAGCTCAGTAACAGCACTTCCCGAAGGAAGAAGACCCCCACCTGACATCCAGCCATTAGCACAATGCCAGTAAAGTCATAGCATAACTTAGGTCAAGCTACTACCTTCCAAGCACAGGTATACAATGCCCTTGTTTCTATGAGAACAAGTTCTCTGGTCACAATTTCAAATGACATTGACATTGACATTCAATGACAGGGTGACCCAAAGCTGCCCTTCCCCCCACTAAAATCCCCAGGATGCTTTGGTAATATCTGTCTTCCTATTGGCTAAGGTTCATGAGCGGACAGGTGTGGCTTCACAAAAAGAGACAGAACACCACTTAAGCTGCATGTTGTGGCTTGGAGATGAAGAGGAACTCTGGATCTCTTTGGAGACAGGAGTGTCTGTGAAAGCCCAGATATTGGTCAACCACAGAAACAGGAATGATTGCTTTGCAGAGGGGACAAAAGCCAAGAACTACAATGAAGACAAGATGCAATATCAGGCAAAGGCAATGGATCAGTGGCGAGCCCACCATAAAGCAGTTATACCACAGAAAATCTGAAGTTACTCCAGGGACCTTCTAAGAAAGGATGCATGAAAAGCATTTTATGAGTGCTCCATCTCTGTCTTTACATCTACACATGCAAATAATTCAAAGCAATAAACTCTGGAGCAGTTTGAGCCAGAGTAAGATACTCCTAGTTGCAGCGTCTACACATGTGCCCGGTAGGAACAATTTGAGCTGGGGTGGAGCAGTTTATGCCAGGACCACTCCTGCCTTGCCTGGCCCAGGCTAGTAGGCGGCAATGCTGCTCTGAGTGGCAGCGTTGGGGGTTGGAGGGACTGGCTGGGGCATGAAGGTGCTGAAAGTGCAGCACCTTGTGGCTAGGTGGCAGGCAGTATTCTGGCTCCCAGCTGGCTTAGCTGACCAAGCACAATTTATGCCTGAAGTCAGCATCTACATTTAAATTAATGAATTTCCTCACCATAAGATTGTACTGTCCCTGACACCAGTTGTAATACCCAGAGACAGTACCATCTTACAGTGGTGTTAATTAGTTTACTGTGGCCTGATAGAGTCTCATGTGTAGATGTTGACTTCTTACCCTGCAGCTAATTAGTCTACTCCACAGTTAAGTGCATGTGTAGACACAGCCATGTAGTATGAACTGAAAAGTGCAATCTCTTAAGTGCACTGAAAATAAGAGGATAATAAGGAGGGTGGAAAACTGGCCAATCTGGATGCATTTTATTTCTCCTGCTAGGCAGTAAAAAAGTTGATAAAGAATTAATTTATTGTGAAAGGACTACCCATCCTTCCATTACAAAGAAGGTAAAACCAGAGCACACTTCAAGACCCAGAACTAAAGTGTTCACTTAAGGTCTTCTTCAGCTGAACAACTTCATGACGGGCTCCAAAAACTGCCCCTGTGCCAAGCTGTTCAGATTGTGCAGACAGTCTGTTCACTTCCATCTGCCAACACGGCTGGAGCTAAGGTTTCCTCATTAGCTTCATAAATATTGTGTGATACACAATGTGTAGCAATAACAACAGGATATCTGACTTGCTGAGGTGCAGTCTATGCACAAGAAATTGCCAGAATCCTGTCAAATGACCCGGAATACATTCAATAAGTCATTCTCAACCTGCTTAGATATTAATTGAACCTTTCTTTGCTGCTGTCCATGTGTCAGATGTCTGGCTTCATGAACCAAGGCAGAAAAGGTAGGACAGGCCCACCAGATTTATTATCGGCATTTTAATGCCCTCATTATGAATGTACCAAATAAGAAGGAACATCCCTGCTTCTAGCTTTGGGAAAAATCCAGTGTTTCTGGTTCTAAAAGGCACCACACACCTTCTCCCTAATGTTAATGTGAGGGAAGCATTCCCAATGACCCACTAGCTCTTGAAAAACCATAGAAAAAAATTTTTTTATTCACTCACTCAGAGGCAAGGTATAGAGAGACAGAATGAGGATATGCCCCACATTACCCACCATATGCTAGGAGACCCATTGCTTCAAATCCCTACTTTTATTTCCTGTGTGTTGCTAAGAGTCAATCTTGCAGGATATACAGGAACCCCTCCATGCAGACTGTCCCCAGGGAGTATTTTTTCCAAACCTGAGCTGAATTCCTGTTGAATGATAGCAGTCTGGGGGTTCAGCTTCCACAGCACAATTGTCACCAGCTTTTTCTGTATAACTGACATGAGAATTCTGGTGACCATGTTTACAGAAAAGAGGAAAACATGAGAAACTAGGATATTTTTTTTAAAAAGTAAATGTTTTTAGATATAAAAAAGGAAATTGTGAGACAATCACCTTGAGCACCTGTAATTAACTCCAGTGAATGTCAGCATCAGCCAACATACGTAGAGGTTGCACAGCATTGGCATAAGTGCCCAGATGCATGCATGGTGTGTGCCCCCAGCAGCTGGGGGGGCATGGCAGCACTGGGGCAGCAGGAGCGTGGTGGCAGTGGGAGCCCAGCGGTGGTAATTACAGAGCTGCCGCAGACACTGCCGGCACTGTTGGCATTGGGGCGGGGGTGGCAAGCGTTGACCAGGGTGTTGGAGGCTGGGTGGCAAGTGGTAACCACCCACAGGTGCTGCCAACAGTGTCGGTGGTACCTTTTTCCAGGGGTGCACTGCCACGCTCAGGGAGTGCACATGCACCTTCATGCACCCCCTACATGTTGCCCCTGCCCAGATGCACATGTGCTCTAGCAATATGGCATCGTTAGCCACTGTAAGCCAACCAAGCTTAGAGCAGCACAGCTTTCTAGTGAAGACATGGCCTTAGACTGTTTTTCTTAGGCGGTCACTAGCTGTGTACCCAATTTAAGGCCTTGGGCAGAAGTTCAGGTCACACAGCTGCTGCTGGAGTCAGTCTGTGCCTTGAACATTGTGAAGTGCTACCTAATGCTAAGTTCTCTGGAAAAATCAGGGTCTAGGCTGCTCAGATTGGGTACCAGATTAGCAGCTTTTGATCTGAATCTCTCTTTGCTTCATTTCCCTTCTTGTAAAATGGGATGACACCATCTCCCTCATCTCAGAGATGTATGTTGTGAGGTAAATATACTGTCTGTAAAACACCCAGAAACTATAGTGACAAACACTGCAGAATAACTCTCAATAATCTGTCTTCAGAGGAGGGTTTGAATAGTAAGCAGTACATAAGGCTTGGCACCATGCACTGAATGAGGAGGAGAAAAAAAGTAAATAGTTTATCATTAAGTAAGCATAATATACTGAATAAATAGAATATACAGGGAAAATATAGGCTAATATATATGCCTCTACTGGGCATGTGTAAACTGGAATTATTCAATGGCAGTTGGCCAAATTTGAGCAAATTACATGGAGAAGGAAAAGACACATTCCAGGCAAAAAGTCCCTCTTGTCAAATTTCACAAGCTCCAAAATACGAGGATGTTGCCTCTGTTTCAACATAAGCAAAACAAGATCTTGTTCCTTAACCTTATGGTTAGAAACAGCTCAACCATTGTTGGCTGAAATTTTACAGAAAGTTCAGTCTGAGACAGCTAGACAAAACACAGCTGAAATGGTTAAACTTTTGCAATGTAATAGGAAACTGAAAACAGAGCCTTTTAATGGAAAGGGTTGGTCATACATAATAGATGGTGATGTTTTCAGCCCTATCTGTAAAGATACAAGCTAGTTTTATTTTATTTGTATTTTTATTGTACTGCTTTTTGTATTAAAAAAAGAGGGAGAGAGATAAAAAAAAATAGAAACCAAATAAATTCCAGCATTACAGTACTGGATAGAGCAATTCAACAAAAAGTGCTCCCATTCTGCATTTGGACAAAGCCAAGACCTTTAAAAATTTCGTTACCAAAAAAATTGAGAACACTTATCTAGCATCTTGGAAACCCATGTTTAAAACCTTCTTCTGACTGATTCCTGATTACTTCTAGTTATGGGCCACCCCATGAAAACAAATGAATGTGTACACCAAAGCAAAAAGAGTATAAAGATTCCAAAACATACTAGTAATAAGGGGAAAAGTCAATCTCCAAACCATAAAAGATACTTCGCAAGTTCTGCCTACTTCTTAGCACTCATATTCTGTCATATCTGTTACTTAATTTTCAAAACAAGAAATAAACCAGAGTGCAACCATTAAAATTGTGAGGAAAATATTTCTAGCTCTCTTTTATATCCCCACTATTCATTTTAAATGCTGACAGAAGAAGACTGGCACAGAGGCTACATTTGCAAACATGAATGTTATGAACAATTGATGACCTCATGCCAGACCATAAATTTTGAGTAATTTCTTTCCAGAATGCCTTGTGAATCATAAGGGCTATCCATCTTTTACTTCAGTTTAGCTCAACTGCAGGATGCTGTCAAACTTGTGCAAGCCTATTAAGCTAGAAACAAAATACCTCTGAATGAAATGTTGAGGTTTATAGTGATTTAAAAAATCTGTAAAATGGTTTAAAATGACCCAAGTATAGCAGCTAATCAGAATTTATATTTCTCATTTGGGTGCATCTACACATGCATTTAAGCGTGACTAAATTTAATGCGCATTAAGCAGTATTTGGCAGGTGTCTACACGTGCAGAGATTTGGCATTAATGTTAGTGCCAAATCCCTGCAGCCCTGCCATATGCTGCTAGTGGCAGGGCAAAGCCAGCACTAAAATTAGTGCTGGGTTGCAACTACACATATGTTAGTACTTTAAGTAATCAAACCTATTTTTCATACCTGCATTTGCAGGTATCAAATGTAGGCACGATTAGCCTCATTTTGCCATTTTTAATATGCATTAAGGGTGCACACATGTGCATTAAATTATACTAATGTGCATGAATGTGTCTTATGTAGACAAGTTCATCCATTCAGACCTATCCTCATACCCCAACCTTTCTGGTGAAGACGTAGAGTTACACCAAGCTTTTCACCATATAGTAATGTTGCTACAGTGCTGTGCTTTAGTACTTTGTTTTGAAAGTACTAAAGTACGGTGCAGTACCGGTGGTTACTGCACCATGCATGCGGTGCACAGTTCCATTTCACTGCTGTGTCACTGTAGTGGTGCACTATACCCAGGGAGCACACCACTACGGCGATGTAGACACATGTGATTGCTACTTCCCCATAGCATGCCATGCAGTAATGTAGTGCATCTCTATGTTGCTGAAGGGCAATGTATAAACATCCCCACTGTGTGCCTAACTTAAGACCTTAAGCAGAAGTGCAGGACACTCGCATACAAATTGAAAGTCCTGTACCTCTTTTCCACATGTAACTCCTCTCTGGGGAATGAGAACTTAGGAGATAGCAACAAGGCAAACTACTGAATTTTATTATCTGGAAAGTGTTTGAAGAAAAGTAAAAGTGGTAAAAGCATAGAATCAGAACTCAACAGATCTGGTTTCCGTTACCAGACTTCTTATTTGACCTTGGGCAAAGTCTCCATGTTGCCAAGTAATTTGGTTGTCTTTATGTAAAAGCATCCCCACTTTCCAAAGGGTGTTGTGAGGATGAAGCCATTAGTGCCAGTGAGGTATTTCCATCCTAGGGTCATGAGGGCCAACTTGTGGCCCATGTACTATAGGGGGCACAGGTAATTTTTGTGTGTGGGATATGGTAGATCAGGGAGGGGACAGGCAGCACAGCCAAAGCAGAGCATGGGTTGGGCAGGGGAAGGGCATCAGAGTGACACTCGGAGATGATGCAGGGCTAATTTGTAGCATACCTCTCAAAAAAGATTGGCACCTAGTGTCGTAGGCGACTTTTTGTAGGATCGGACCGATTTGTAGATAATGGCAAACTTAGCGTGGTCTGCCAGTTGGAATGTTAGTGAACTAAACAGGTATTGGCATAAAGGTATTGTCTTTGATCATAAATGTCACAGTTGAAGTGAGGGTTTTTGTTTTAATGGTATCTGAAAACTGATTTTTTAAGATAAAGTATTTGGTACCATTGCACTCTAGTGAGTTTGAAGCTATTTTGTAGAAATCCTGGAAGCTCTGTTATCACAGTAGACCACTGCACATTCAAATAATCTGTCTATCATTTGGATGTTGCTATAGCAACAACCTAGTTCCAGCTGGAAGGAACTGGTTCAATTGTGCCTGCATATCCTGAACTACAAGCTTGCTTTCTCCCATTGTAAAGCAGTAAACTGTCATTTATAATTTGTGGCATAAAATAACACCTAAAAATGGAATTCAGTTAAAAGGATACGATGCCCCTCCCAGCTTTCATTGCTCAACATATTCTTTGCTTATATCCAGCTGTATAAACTGGTATCTCTTCTAATGGATTATGTGTAATTTTTTCCAATGCATTTGTTGCTGAACTAGAGTCTATATTAAGAAAAGCAATTTTACAGCATTTTAACCAATTAAGAACTTTCTTAGCATTGCTATAAATAAAGATGCCATTTTGTGGTATTTATCACTAGTACTCCTCCAGCTTGTTTGAAGGAGTGTCTGCAGCACAAGAACTACAGTAATTACAAATGATCTCCATATGGTACCATGGCAGGCCAAATTGATGGTGTTTTTTTAGGTCCAAATGCTTATCTTCCAAGTCACAAGTGAGAGAGTGTTTCAAATATGTCTGCAGCTTCCCAGGGGCTCTCTGTCTCCTTGCTTCATGTGGATTAAGGGTCATGAGAAGGTTGTCTTACATTCGGCTTCTAAAGCCAGATCACTGACAGTATCATTGACACTGAGGAAGTGAGCACTTAGCTTGCACAGTCTGTTTTTTAAGGACAATATAGCTTATGTGCCCCAGCTGTCAAAATTGTCCAGGCATCAGGGTAATATGTTGGTGAAGTGCCAGGTTTCCAAGGTGAAGAGGGTGAGTGAGACTGAAGTACTAAACCCATCATCTTTGTTCAGTAAAGTTTGTTCAGCAAGACCTATTATGCCCCGACTGACACTAATGAAACCCCACTAGTTCAGATTCTGCTAGCACAAGCCCTTGTGCGAACGCTGGTACGTGTTAACGATTTGGTTCCAGAACAACAAACATAGCAATAGTTCTGTGGATGATGCAATTGCACAACAAGGAATATCATCCAATTTACTCTCTCCCAGCAATGCAGAGCAGTCCAGGGATGTGGAGACTTATTTGTCAATAGCACAGTAGCCATACAGCAGAGTGGGAGAAGGACAGATATCCTGAACAAAAAGAAGTCATTTTATTCAATAGTTTTTCAGAGTAGAAACATGCGTCAAGGTTCCTAGACTGGCATTAACTACATGGTGCAGAATCTCTGGTATGGTTTTTGGCCTATACTTTGAAACAGATATTATTAAGCTGCACATTTAACAAGAGAGCTAGAAACAGTGCAGGAATAATGCAGCCCATTTTGCAGCTAATTTTCTTCTTTTTTTAAAGAAGAAAGTGCCTCTAAATAGAAGTTAGCAATTAAATAATCCCAATTTTCTTGTGGGATCTGCACATTATGGAGGTTAATAGGATGGAAGAAGGCTTATGTTGATGTTTGGGTGGAGACTGCTTTCTTCAAGGCTAGTTTAACAGGTCAGCAGCACATCTGTTTATGTTATGACTGCAGTGTCTGCACAGAAGAAAGGGAAACTTTCATTTAATCAACATTTCTATTAAGTGAAAATTTCCCTCTGCTGGAAAACTTTCTTACTTTCTGCACTTTCTACACTTTTCAGAATGAATAGCAAAAAATTTTGAGAGCCTGGAACAGCAGGATTGAGGTCAACCCTCTACACCCAATGCAAGATTTTTCCACAGGCAGGAACGTGCGGGGAGCAAAATGCAGCCCCAGCCCTGCACTGTCACTGCTACGTGATCCCAGCCCCAGCCCTGCCCCTGCCCACCCACTCTGCTCCCAGACAACACTCCTCATCTGCCTGTGACCCCATCCCACCTACCCACCCAAGCACGCCCTGTCTGTAGGGGTCCCAGGACAGAGTCCATGGAGACCCTACCCATACCATCTGGCTCCCTTGACAGTGGGCGTGGGGTAGATGGGCCAGGGTGCCCAGCTAGATGGACTAGGTCCAGTGGCAGTGGTGACACTGGCAGTGGCAACCAGGGGAACCTGCCGTGGGGGCTGCCAGAAAGTTAAGTCTTGCAGTCGTTTTACCCCTACCCTGCTGTGTGCTCAGGGATGGTGGTACCAGCTACATGTACCATGGTCATTTTTTGATATTTCAACATTTTTCCCTCTTGCTTAGGATGTAAAGCCAAATTACTGACATTATCTTTTACTTTAGGATTCCCTTGCGTCCTTAATCTCTCCATCATCATTCATCTCTGATCCCTTGCCTCATATAATTAACTCATAATATAATCATTAAAAATATTTCTTGAAGCAAACAGCCTGAATTTCAGGCTTAACTGATTCATCTTTTTGCTTTTATGTTGTGCCCCTTACCTGCTTCCTTTTGCATTTTGTTTACATTGCAGACTTTCTGGGCAGGGAACTGTAGTGCCAGATGCCTGGAAAAATGTCACACACTGGGCGTGTCTAGATGTGTATATTAATGTGATGCAATAAACTCCAGTGCTTATCGTTCCAGAGTGTATTGCTCCCAGGTGCTGCTTTTACACGTGCACCTGGAACCACAGCATGCTGAGCCAGGTAAGAGCAGCCCCAGGTGACTGAAGGTCTGGGGGGATCAGCCTATCAGCCCGGGGCAGGCTGGGGCATGAGGTGCTCAAATGCAAGGCTAGCTGGCAGGCAGCCCACATACTGAAGTACCTGTGTGCCACAGCCAGCTGTAGCAGCATTTATACATGTGGCGCTGCGGATTAAAAAACTCGGCAGCAGGGCAGTATTTGTACTATCCTGCTGTGGAGTATATTAGTTTCCTGTGGCCTAATAAGGCCACATGTGTAGACACCAAAATATTTACTGTGGAGCTAATTGGGAAACTCCTGAGTAAACATCTTGTGTAGACTGCCTACTATGTACTATTTTATATTTAGGTCCTTTTACTACATGCATCAGCATGACACTTGATATGGAAAGAGGTCAATAACATCTGCCAGAACCCTTATTTTTTCATATTTAGAAACATCCCTCAATTTTCTCTGCCCTAGTCATCATCCCTCATTCTAACGCGGGGGAAATGGTCTGTCTGTCTGTGAACCCCATCAGACTCACTAGTGGTCACAATTTTTAGGAGATCTTCTACAGAAGGTTTCCTTTGTTCTCCCCTTCCCCCTTCAAGTCCCTTTACCCAAGCAACAGGGTTTCCCTGGATTGCTCTTGCAATAGGTCAGCTGGAGTGGGAAG
Organism: Crocodylus siamensis; assembly: GCF_052110815.1. Lineage (NCBI taxonomy): Eukaryota > Metazoa > Chordata > Crocodylia > Crocodylidae > Crocodylus > Crocodylus siamensis. Next base: position 302,390,633 of record NC_143395.1, read on the forward strand.
GGGGACGGGGCAAAGAAGAGGATTGATTCTTATGCTACAGCCCTAGCATGCTCATCTGCAGTGCTCCCAGCTGTTGCTAACCTAGGCAGTGAGGCTGGTCTGGAACATCTAAGTATACTCTCTCATGTGGTAGTGCAGAGCACTAACAATAGCCCAAGGGATCTCTGTTGAACAACTTGATTTTTAATGAGCAGACGGAGTGTGGGTTGCACTGTTTAAGATAAAAGAAATCATAATCCCGCTCCAAGCAATTTACCAACTAAGGGCTAGATTGTGGCTTTGAGCCACATCCAGCAGTAGAGAGGAGGTGCGGAGGTGGCAGCTCCTGCAGGCATTCTGAATATGGCAGGCACAGTGCCTGTGGGAACACAAAAAGCTGCAATTGCTGCTATAGTCTTTTATAGCATGCAGCACACACTCCATGTGATACCCAGCAGTGGTCCTGCTCTCTACCCACTCTGAAAACAGAGCACCTCTTTCAGTCCTTATGATCTGTGAAAGTGAACTTGAACACAATTGTGCCTGGCCCTACAAAAGGACACAGGAAGCCTCCTGGCACCCTCCTGACACAAAATTATAACCAGCTGACAGGGGCTATTAAAGGAACTACTGTATCACTTGTTCTAGACTCAGTCTTATCAGTCAGCTTCTGTCTGTAAGTTGCTAGTTTTTTCCTACTAACATTTACCGGGGCACTGGTAGTTCAACAAGAGGCAATCATCTCCATGGTCAAACAGATTGTCAGTGAGCAGATCTGCATATAAGCACATTTCAAGACATTTTGTGATCATTAAGTTTTACTTAAAATGGCCAAAGGTTGGCATGGTCACCTCTTTATGCCCTAAACCCAAAGATCTCTGTTTACCTGGCCTGTTGTAACTGTTAATAACCAACAGGATTTCCAGGGTAAGCAATTACACCACTCTGGAGGGAGCTTATTCCACAGTCTGGACACCCTGACTGTGAAGAAGTTTTTCCTCATTTTGAGCCTGAATCTGTCTTCCAGGAGTTTGTGGTCGTTACTCCTGGTTTTCCCTTCGGGTGCCCTGGTGAACAGTTGCTCACTGAGCCCTTGATGTTCACCCCTGATGTAGCAGTAAGCTGCTACCAAGTCTCCTCTTAGCCTCCTTTTCCTCAGGCTGAAGAGTCCCAGATCCCTCAGCCTTTCCTCGTATGGCTTACTTTTGAAGACTCTGATCATATGGGTGGCTCTTCTTTGGACTCTCGCAAGCTTAAACTAGGCAGCTTGGACCCTGGTAACAGTTTAGCTGAAGCAGTGCAGAGCTCAGCATGGATTAGTGTACTCTGCAAACTTTGCAGCCTAAGATGAGCTTTTTGCTGCCACTGTTACACTGGTCAAAGCTAGTTCACCTGAAGCTGCTGTGGGTATGTCCACACCTTACTTTATCTGCTTTGTAGGCTTATCTGTTGAACAGATGATAACTGGTTAACTTATTAAATGTACATGTCATGTCTCCCTACCAGCTGACAGACATAGCAGCATGCTGATCATTTGAGTTCCAAGCAGGCTGAAGAGAGACCAAGCTGAAGATTACATTTTCCTTAAGGAAATCAGAAAACTTGCACTTATGTGCTGACATATGAAAAAAATGGGCATTGTTAGGTCAGTCAACCAAAGGCCACAATAGACAGGCCCTGATCTACCAGTGCTACTTTGTCTATAGAGATGAAGATGACAAAACTATAAATCAGATTGTTCTGGTGAGGATAAAAAGACATGGATTACTTAAAGCCAAACTCTAAAAACATTAAATGTGATCAATACTTTGAAAATGGCCCAATACTTTGTAAATTAAAGGGCTTTCTTTAGTTTCTCTTCCAATAGTATGTTATCAAGATGGATTTTTCAGGTTCTAATGAAACTTCCCTGGTGTATATATGGGCAGCACAAAAACTCAACCTTCTAATAAGAAACATCTGCTTTGTGGATAACCTTATCAGACCTGAACACCACCACACACGTACTGAAAAACATTTGGCCCAACAATACTGATTCTTCTTGCAGCTTTGCCAAGAGCATCCCTGCTTGGTCACTCAGACACAATAATGCATTGTTAAGTAATGAGTTTCTTAAAAAGTGCCAAACACTGTTATGCCTCATAGGAGCTGCTAAGCAACTGGTGCTTTTGTGTAGATGGCATAAGCAGTTGGTGCAATTTGCAACTAACGTGTCTTCCATTGCGATGTAATTCCTTTCTAAAGGAAACTAAGTTATGGTCTTTTCAAGAATAAATGTTGGGGGGGCTCACACCTAGATTTCAGGTTAAATGTTTTTAACTGTGGATGCAAAGAGACTTATGTGCACAGAACAGTGTAATTTATATTTTCAAAAATCAAGTGTAAAAAAATGAATATTATGCCAGATTAAGAAACAAAACAGTAGGTCAGATGAAGACCATGGATTTATGCCAATCTCATCAGATGAAAATGTAGCCCAGTAATTTATTTTTACATGTTTAAGGCAGCAGACCAGTGATCCACCACCTTCTTCCTCCTCACTGTTTTTGTTTACAGTAGTATAGAGCAAATAAAAGCAAGCAATAACAGGAAGCCTTCAGACTTTAAGCTATGTCTCTCATTCTCTTATTTGTGATAGATGACCTGGGCAGAGATCAGACCAATTATAACCTGGTAAAAACCATTATAATTGCCAATTCTGTTGACTTCCACAGAACTATGTCAATTTAATCTAGCTGAGAATCAGGCTACTGGTGACAAAGTGTTTTCCTAAAGACATATATTCAACAGCTTAAGCAAAAAGATTTAAATTGAATGTCAGGCATTCAAAACTGAACAACATGGCAACTGCACACAGTTTGACTGGGTGTCAGAATAATTACTTGTTAATCATTTCCTTACATGAAAAGGATGCAATCATTAGAAAAAAGAAGTTACCAACTATAGGAATATTAACGTCCAAATGCAATTCATTTGGCATGCCACCCAGATACCAACTTTGCAGCTTCTTTTAAATACCGGCTTCTCCTACCACACATCCCCGATTCTTACAAACCACACAGCCCCATTTGTAATATTGGATGGAGTCTGATGTATGACATAGGATCTTTTTATTGTATATGAAAAAGGATGAGGTAGGAGTTCAGGTTTTACACTTAGGTGGGATTGTGAGGGACTGAACGTGCATCCAATGATTTAAAGCTTCCCTTTCATTTATCCAATACTGCTGTAGATTTGTGTAGTACCATTCCCTTCCATCATGTTAAAGCCCGCTACAGTCTGCTCTGGAGCTTGGAGTCTGACTGAGCGGAGAGTCTCAGAATATGGAAGGTAGGCTCAATTGTATTTGCATATAATCCACGCCAAATGTTCTGATTGCTTCAAAGCACTATTTGTCAGAATGCCCTTTCTTCAGAAAATTTCAAAATTTTCACTTTTCATTGGAAAATTTAGCACTTTCTCCCAATAATTTAAAATTTTCCCTCAGAGCTGAAATTCTAAGGCCTCTATGTCGCCCTTATACGCCATCCTCTCTGGTTTATCAAAGTAGTCTTTAGAGCCATATTGTGCAGGCTGTATGGCCTGCATAGAAATGTCATAATGTGCATAGCTGGAGATAGTCAAATTGTTAAAATCAAGGTAGGTGCATAATCTTCAGAAGATTAGGTTGTTTCTGATCAACTAAGGATCTGATTACAGATTTCCACTCCAACAAAGTCTGGCCATGCCTGGACAAAAGCATACTTTACCCATAGCTATTACAATGTCATACATGGATAGGCTCAGTTCTGCAAAATAGGACTAAACTGATAGGATCAAACAGTGGAAGGCAGAGTTGAACACAGCCTTCAGCTATATAAGATCACTGGCTCTAACCTCACAGCTTGTGAGCCAGTCTCTGCAGAACACTTCATTCAGTTGACATGACTATATTCTCAGTGAAAAAATTTGAAAATATTTTGATTTAAATGCTTTTTCTTCCACTGGCAAAATACTCATTACTACTCATGTTATAAACGGGAAGTAGCTACCTTTCACAGCAAAGGTTTTCAGCCTTTTATATATAAACAATAATACTATAGATAAAGAACCCATTCACCTTAAGGGCTTAAGCATATGTAAAGTCTTAGATTGTCAAATTTAGTCATTTTTTAAATGAATGGACATGGTCAACAAGTCTTCCAGTAGTTTAATGAAAACCTGCATTTTTTTCTCCTTTGAAAAATGACTGAGCTCATTTCAACAAAATTTTAGAAGAAAAATTATTCTTCAGCAGTGAATGTCAAGTTTCAGCCTGGAAAGTATTAAAATGGCCATTTTAAATCTTTGAAAACTGGCATTTTGAATAAACAGAATAACTCAGATTGAACTATGTGGTCATAAATAGGATTATGTAACACAGAATGGCTTCCACTGTTTCATAACAATATTGGTAAACTTTGGTTTAGTTTGAGAAAATGGGATTGCTTATGTTCATATGCATGTATTTAGCACTAGAATTATACTTTTTTAAAATGGTTTTCATAAGACCTTGTATGGAGTAGGGTTAACTAGTTTGCGGGCAATGTAAAGCTGGGCTAAAGATTTCTGCAGGACACTAATAATTTGTTGTAAATATTGAAAGCTATGTTGAATTGCCTCTTGAGCTCATTAAATTATTGACCTATGCATTTAAAAAGGCACGCTTCCAAAGCTGTAAGCTTCTACAACTTTACATAGAAGGATATTTATTCTCATGCAGTGGTTCTCAACCTTTTTGGACTTGAGGCAGCAACCCTCATTCAACTTGAGGCTTCCCTCATTCAACTCCATAACTTTTGTGGCACTCAAATTTAAAAACTAATTTATATATTATAGTGCTTACTGGGGGGGTGTGAAGTGGGAAGTATTCAATTCAAATGCGGATTTGGATTCGCCCCATTTGGGGGACAGTGATTTGATTCGCTGATTTGGATCACCGTCCTGATTCAATTTGGCTGAACCTGAATCTGAGTGCCAGAGTGCCCCAAGGGATGACGAGGTCAAACGGTCACAAACTCCTGCAAGAGAGTTTCAGGCTGGACATAAGGAAGAATTTCTTTACTGTCCGAGCCCCCAAGGTCTGGAACAGTCTGCCAGCGGAGGTGGTTCAAGCACCTACATTGAACACCTTCAAGAGTAAATTGGATGCTTATCTTGCTGGGATCCTATGACCCCAGCTGACTTCCTGCCCTTTGGGCAGGGGGCTGGACTCGATGATCTCCCGAGGTCCCTTCCAGCCCTAATGTCTATGAAATCTATTTGATGCTGATTTGGAGAATCAGTGATTCGGCCAGACACAGCTTTATATGTTTTTTCTACATACGTCAACATACCAGGTGCAGCTCATGGGGCAGATGGTGGGGCAGATGGAGTGTCCCATGAGAGTGCAGGGGGTCTGTTGCTGAGCATGTGGGGGGCTCTGCCTGGCCCCTCCAGCTCAGTGATCAGCCGCAGGGGGATCCCAGGTACCCCTCCAGGCACAGGAAGCACCAATCACCAAGCCAGGTGGCATGGGGGTGCCCCGTGTACTCTGTGGTGGACCCAGAAGTAGAGCGGAAGTACTTCTGGTCCACTTCTGAGTCTGCTGCTGAACACATGGGGGACCACCCCCCCGTGCTCCCATTGGACACTCCATCCACACCATCATCTCAGCATTCATGAGCTACACCTGGTACCTCAAGGTATGTAGAAAAAACATATAAAGCTGTGTCTATGACCGAATCATTGAATCTCCAAGGCTTCCAATTTGATTCGAAGAGATTAATGGGTCTCCTGATTTGATGCAGGTTCAGAGAGTTGGCCACTGAATCAGGCTGAATCTCCTCTGAATTGAATCAGCAACTGAAACTTCACACAGCCCTAGTGCTTAGCTCCTTGCAGAAGGGCCAGGCAGTGGTGGTGGGGGACTGGCCAGATAGGGACAAAATTGATCCTACTTTTTCTGTTTATCTCCTCATACCTCCCTTATCACCTCACACCTCAAGACACCCTTCAAAAGGATCTGGCAGCACCCCTGGGAGCTGCAACACACTAGTTGAGAATCACTATTCTATTAGTTGCAAAAAGGGATTTCTCACAAAGTTAACAACACATCAGTTGGGAACCTTGATCCAAAAATCCCCGCAAAGCAGGCTGTGCTCCTGATTGGTGACAGTGTTATGAAAAGAAGTACATATAATTAGGAAAATATGTGTTCTGGTGATAAGAACATAAAGGTGACTGGGGCTGAGCATCAGGATGTGTAGCCTCTATTCCCAGTTCTTCCATAAACTTTTCATGACACCATGGTTGCAGTATGGCCAAACCTAAGTATTCTTATTTTATTAGGCATCTCCTACCCAAATTAATAAAAAAAGAGAGTTTTGCCTTTTTATTTCAGCTAGCTTTTGAGCTTTTAAAGTTCACTTGCATCACATATTCTAGCTTTTCTTTTCATAACCACAAGATCTGGAAATGTATACTTTTTATATTAAAATGAAAGCTGAGACTCATGGAATCACATCCTGTCTCTAGGAACTTGGACTTAAAGGGGAAAAAAACACATGCGAAATAGCATGAGCTGGTACATATTGTTGCATTGGACCTCAGTTTCCTGTCTATAACATGAGGCAAATACTTCACTTACTGCCTTCACCTCACTTGGATTTGCACAAATTTAATTCATATTGTAGCACTTTGAGTTAGCCAAATGTAGAATGCTAGATTAGTGTTATAATCTTTAACCAGACAAATGATCAGATTTATCCAGGCTTTGAAGTCCTTCATTTGCTCTATAAAATGAAAAATATCTCTATTATTGTATTTTGTAAGGTCTAGTGCCAGTAGGTGGCATTAGAAAAAAATTATAGAAACATAGAATCATAGAATCAATGAGTCAGAAGGGACCTAGACAGATCATCTAGTCCAACCCCCGGCCATGGGCAGGAATGAGCACTGGGGGTGAGAGGGGTCAGCCAGGGGCCTATCCAGTCTCCTCTTGAAGATTTCCATGGAAGGTGAGAGCACCACCTCTCTGGGAAGCCTATTCCAGGCTCTGGCCACCCTTACAGTGAAGTAGTTCTTCCTAATATCTAACCTAAACCTATCCTCCCTCAGCTTGCGGCCATTGTTCCTGGTGACTCCAAGGGGGACCCTGGTGAACAGACTTTCCCCAAGTCTCTGCTGGTGGCCCCTGATAAGGTTGTAGGCAGCCACAACCTTGCGGAGACTGAAGAGATTCAGGTCCAACAGCTTCTCCTCATAGGGCTGGTCACGGAGGCCCTCAACCATATGAGTGGCCCTCCTCTGGACCCTCTCCAGGTTCTCCACGTCCTTCTTGAAGTGCAGCACCCAGAACTGGACACAGTACTCCAGCTGCGGCCTGACCAGCGCTGCATAGAGGGGGAGCAAGACCTGTCTGGACCTCTTAGTAATACCCCTGTTGATGCATGACAGGGTGTGGTTGGCTCTGCCTATTGCTTTGTCGCATTGGCAACTCATATTCATCCTGGAGTCAATCCTGACTCCAAGATCCCTCTCTGCCTCTGTGCTGCTGAGAAGATCAGCCCCTAACCTATAACCATAATGCTGGTTCCCTCTCCCCAGGTGCAGCACCCTGCACTTGTCCTTGTTGAACCTCATCCTGTTCAGATCAGCCCACTTCTCTAACCTATCCAGGTCTGCCTGGATGTGGTCCCTGCCTGCCGGTGTATTTGCTTTACCCCACAGCTTGGTGTCATCAGCTAACTTGAACAGGGTGCTCTCCACACCTTCGTCCAGGTGACTAATGAAGATATTGAACAGCACTGGCCCAAGGACTGAGCCCTGGGTGACTCTGCTGTCCACACCCTCCCAGGTCGACATCGACCCGTCCACCACCACCCTCTGGGTGCGCCCCTGGAGCCAGTTTGTCATCCATGTGACTGTGCATTCATCAATGCTGCAGTCCCTCAGCTTGTCCACCAGAATTGGGTGGGACACTGTGTTGAAGGCCTTCTAGAAGCCCAAGAACATGGCATCGACTTCCTCCTTCACATCTAGGCTCTTTGTTACCTGGTCATAGAAAGAGACCAGGTTAGTCAGGCAGGATCGGCCTGGCACAAACCCATGTTGGTTACCTCTCAACATCACTTCCCCTGCAGGGCTCTCACAAATGTGCCCCTTGATAATTTTTTCAAAGACCTTCCCCAGGATAGAAGTGAGGCTGACTAGCCTATAGTTGCCAGGCTCTTCCTTCCTCCCCTTCTTGAAAATAGGGATCACATTGGCCCTTTTCCAGTCCTCAGGGACTTGGCCTGAGCACCAGAAGTCCTCAAACAGCCCTGCCAATGGCTCCGCAATGACACCAGCCAATTCCCTCAGCACCCGCAGATGAAGGTCATCCGGGCCTGCCGACTTGAACACATCTATGCCCTCCAGGTAGTCCTTAACTAGGTCTGAACTAACAGTCGGGGGACTCACATCCTTCCTGGGCCTCCCTATGCTATCACCTGAGAGCACCCCATTGTCAGCGGACAGGAACACGGAGGCAAAGAACTTGTTGAAGAGTTCTGCCTTCTCTTGCATGTCTGTCACCAACTGCCCTGCCCTGCCTCGTAGGGGTCCAACGTTACCCTGAGACTTCTTGCTACCTATCTACTTGAAAAAGGACTTTTTGTTCTCCTTAATCCCAGAAGCTAATCTAAGCTCCAGTGCTGCTTTAGCCTAGTATTGTATTAGCCTAGTATTTAGTATTATTCTTGTTTTTTGTTGGACCCATAAAAACCTGTTGCACACAGAAAATGACTTCCTCTGCTAAGGTCTTCACATCAGGCCTGAATGACCCAGAGTCATTTGCCCACTTACAAGATGGTCTCTTGAGCTCACAGAATTCAGAGGAGCTGTGCTGGTGAGAAAAAAGAATCAGGCCCAAGTGTGTGTGTATAAACCTTGCATGTTATTGCAAATAGGACTCAAGTATGGATTCTCATAGCCCATACAGAGCAGAGAATTATAGCAAGCTATTAGGAGCTGTGGAAATTAATTTGCTTTGAAGGCAGTCTTTTTACATAGTACCAATTTTCTGAAATTATATTTATATGGAATTTAACAGCACACAGCACAGTTGTTAAAAAGCTCTTCTTCAGTCTTTAGACAAACATTAAAGTTTATTTTATTTTACTGCATTTTGCAGTAACTGTAAAGAGTGGTGTGAAAATATAGAAAGAACTCCTTATGCAGAAAGATGGTGGAAAAAATCACTGCAATGCAAGTGTGTTTTAGTATGGATTTTTTTTTAAGCTTGACTAATTATGATTATTTAAAAAGCAGTACAAAGAATGTTATTTTGGGCTCTAATGCATTAAAGGGTCAATAGCGTTTTATTTGTGGTTAAAGAACACCAATACATTACCATTATAAGCTTGCTTGCAAACGTGTGGCCCCTGATTCTCAGTGCAGAGTAGTTTCACAGGTGGAGTGACCTTAACACAATTATTGACATAGACACATGTGTAGATACATGTGATCACTACACTGCTGTAGGACACCGTAGGATGAAGCACAAGAATAATTCCACTGAGGTCAGTGATTTATCATTAGGGAGGTGAAAGAGGCCAGCATTGAGTCCAATACACTATAAACTTCTATGAGGTTGTTTGATAATGACAGGAACAATGTTGTTGAAAGTAGAGCAGGGAATGATTCTCTAGAGTGCTCTTCTGTGGCAGCAAGGGGAAACTATGAACATAGTGAAAAGTAATTTAATGTTTTATTCCTTTGATTCCTTTCTATAGTGCTTCTATGGGCTACAAGAGCTCAGCCCTGGCCCCAGTACCAGTGATTTGAATTCTTTAATCTGTTTCCATTACTCTGCCAAATTTGAGTTTCTTAATCCCTTTCCTTAGTGGAAAGGGAACTCTCTGTTCCACCTTAAGATTCATGTGTTATTAAAAGTTAGAGAGAACTTGCAAATTCTTTTGCCTTTCATCTAGAAGTAAATCCTGAAGTCCAGATACTACCTCTGAGAGTTAGGGAAATGGAAGGAGATGCGACACAGGGGCTGAGTTTTATTTTATTTGCCATAGAGTAAACCTATTAAAGTAATTGATACTATGGTGTTAAAAGACTGGCAATACAGAAATCAGAATCAGACCCAAACTCTAGGTATTTTGCTTGTTAGTTTTCCAAAATAGCAAATAGACATATGCAGAGGTAATTTACATTTTATTGTAGTTGTTGACATACTCCTCTTCTTACAGTACTTAGAGTCAGCCAGTAAAGAACTTAGAAGGTGGCTGGAAAACAAGAGAAGCGAGTAACAACTGAGCCATTGAAGGTATATAGGATATATATAAGATGAGACAGACATCTTAACTCTTCCTCTGCTTTCCAAACATGTGACAGCTTTCAGTGTGATTGCTGACCTGCCATGAAGCAACAGAATACATAATGGCTGTCAGACTTCCTAAGGGAAATGACACCTCCTTTCTTGTTTTATCAAAAGCATAGGACCGAATACTAGAATATCAGCATAGGTCAAATCTTTTTTTCCCATTTAGAGCCCTGTGAAAATCAATGGAGTTTTGTAAAGATATGTCCATCTGCACACTGAGCCCTACAGACTTGTTGTTAGTGAGTAGAGGTTGACAATACTTGAAAAAGGGAAAGCAAATCACTTTAGACTTACTTGCACCATCAACTGATGGTGATTCTCCATCGTCTTCCAAAAGACTCCGGATCCTACTTAAATGAGGCAGTGTTCTCCCCAGCTAGGGACAGAAATTACACATAAACCAGTTTAAATGATCAGAAACTGGTTTAAACCTGTAACAGAACAGAAGCTCAGTGCACATAAACCAGTTTCAAAATAGCTGAAACTGGTTTAAGATAAACCTAGTTGAACGTAGCACCAGACTTATCTGATTTGGGTCAAACTGTTTTATGAAACTTCTGCCCCAGACCCTTTCCTGGTTCAAGTTAAATCACAGTCCCCCAGAAACCCAACATTTTGCACCCCTCAGCTGGGCTGGGCTGGGCTGTCTGCTCCAGAGAGCAGGGCTAGTACCACCCCTCTTATCCTTAGTTGGAGCAATGAGGCCTGGCTGACAAGGAGGTGCGGGGGGTCAAGCCCAGCTGGGGATGCAGCCCAGTCTGCAGTGGGGAGGAGAGAGAACTGCTACCCCAGACAAACCCTAGCTGGGGTTTGGGGCCAGGAGGGGGGTTAAGTACCCCTTCCCTCACTCAAACTTAGTGCTGGCTGTCACTGTAGACTACAGATCCCAGAGACACCTGGAAGCAGGAGGAAAGAGTGATGGGCAACCCTGCAGACTCCTTCTGTTGTGATTGTGGACCGCAAATCCCAAAGACCTCAGGGCCAGCAGAAAGAGGAAGTGAACACACAGCACATGCTGGCTATGTGCCAGAGAACTGTGCTTTAGTGTCCCCCCCCACACACACACTTCTGGTCTCAGCCAGTCCAGGCCTGGGGCTGCATTTCCTGAATCAAAGGTAAATGTCTGTCACTTCTGTTTCAATTTAATCTCTGCAGTTTAAACTAACCTGGAAGGGCTGAATCAATTCAGCCTTGGGCTTTTTGACTATCTGTACTTAGTCCCATCAACAGAAAATAGCACAATTTGCTGGTTTTAATGACAAAGAAAGAAAAACAAAAGTTGCCTATGTTTGAGGTAGCACAAAAGTATTACATGCTTGTCAGAAGCAGCAAGTTTATTCCTCTAAATTTAAACAGAAATTTAGAAGTTTAGAGGAAATGGAAGACCATGTGACATTGCATTGTTCCAATCATAGGGCAGCTTATATAGCCCCAGAACCATCTTAACATTCAGTTGCAGCAGCTAAGTAGCTGTTCTTCTCACACTCTAACTACAGCTCCTACACTGAGATCTAGAAGAAGGAAAAGGATGAAGCTGCTACACCAATTCTATATCACCTAGGCTAGGGACAGAAGTTACACATAAACTGGTTTAAGTCATCAGACACTGGTTTAAACCTGTAACAGAACAAAAGCTCAGTGCATATATATAAGCTTCAAAATGGTTGAAACTGATTAAAGATAAACCTAGTTGAATGTAGTATCAGACATAACTGATTTGGGTCAAAATGGTTTATGAAACTTCTGTCCCAAGTCACTTCCTGGTTTAAGTTACATCAGAGGCCCCCAGAATGCTTTGCAGCCCTGGGCTGGGCTGTGCTGCCTGCTCCAGCAGAGAAGGGTTGGGGGGAGGTGGGAGGGAGGCAGGGACCACCCCCCTCAAGCAAACCCCAGCTGGGGTCTGGGGCTAGGGAGTGGGGGTTAAACCCCGCTTCCCCTGAGTACAGTGCTGCCCTCCTCTGCTAAACTTAGCATTGGCTGTGACTGTAAACTACAAATCCCAGAGATACCTGGAAGCAGGAAGACAAAGTGATGAGCAACCCTGAAAAGTCCTGCTACTGTGATTCCAGACTGCAAATCCCAGAGACCTGAGGGGCAGCAAAAAGAGGAAGTGAACACATAGTCCATGCTGGCTGCCATGCTCTAGTGCCCCCCCAGCTTCTGGCCTGAGTCACTGCAGGCATTTGGCTGCATTACCTGAATCAAACGTAAATGTCTGTATATTTGTTAGTAGTTTAATCACTGCATCTTAGCCTAACTTGCAAAGACTGAATTGATTCCACCTCAGGCTTTCTGACTGCCTGTACTCAGACCTTGTGATTATATTGCACAAGCTTGAGCCCACAGAGCATATATAGTCATACTATAATTCACAGAACAATGGTGGGATTGGAATAATTTCTATTGGTCAGAACATGCATGGTGTCAAGTCAAGTAATACATCTTCTATAGCTATATTACAGGTGTATACCAATTGAACTGATTTTCTAAGCTGGACCTTTGCCCTTGATCTAACTAATAGGGCTGTGTGAAATTTCACTGGCCATTTCATTTTGACACTGTTTTGACTCATTTCGAGGTCGAAGCAGTCAAATCCAAGCAAAACAAAGGGTGTCAAAACAGCCTTAAAACAAAATGAGGCTAGTGGAAACATTTCAAAAGTCAAAATGTTTCAACCATAGTGCTGGGGATGGGAAGTCAATCCAGCTGGGGTGATTCCCATCCCTGGTGCTAGATTGGGTTGGGGGCAGGGAGTCAGCCCAGCTGGGGTGATTTCCCATCCCCTGTGCTAGATCAGGCCAACTCCCCATCCCCACCCCAGCTAACTCCCTGCCCTCGGTCCGATCTAGCACCAGGGATTGGGGGTCAACCCAGCTGAGCTAATTCCCTGCCTCCAGCCTAATCTAGCAAAAATGTTGAAGCAGCATTGAAACAGCCTCATTGTTTTGACAAAGCAAAATGGAACAGCTGTTTTGAATCAAAATGGAATTCGAAATGGAACGCTGTTCTGTGGAAACCTCAAAACTCAAGGTGAAATGGACATAACTGCTTCACACAGCCCTACTAATTATCCTGTCTCTGGAACTGCTGTAAATCGGGACAACTGTATTGAAGCCAGCATTCCTCATTTTTGAATCCAGCCAAGCTGTGTTTGACAAAGGGTTCAATGGACAAGGGCAGGTCAGGTTTTGGGCCATGTTTTTGCTTTCATGTGTTGCTGAGATCACTCCCAGAATAATTTAGAGCAGCCTAAAGGATGTTTTAATTTGGGCCTAGCATCATATTCCCCAAGGATTTTTTGCACCAAACTGGAATTGCTGGAGCACAGCAGTACCCCTTCACTAGCAATAAGCCCATGATCAGGGATTGTCACCATGCCAGGAAATGCTCAACTAGCCAAGTCAAGCCAGCATTATGCATTATGGTACTTTGTGTTTTATGGAAAAATTAATACTCTGGAGTTGAACAGGGGACCTGATCCTATGAAGTTCCATGAGTGTAAGTGAAAGGAAAGCAGGATAAACAGGATTTAACATGGTAAAGTGTTTAGGAATCCTTCGGAATTATGTATGGTTTACAACACACATCATATGCAGCTCAGTAGTGTTAACATTTCTATTACAGCCTTACATTTTGCACACCCTGATTTTTCAGACATTAACTGTGCCATCTAGATGCTTCATTAAGGTTGTACATTTTACCACTCAACATAATAATAAGTACATTAATACTAATGCTAAATATAAAAGAAATGGCATTCATGTTCATTTTTTGCACTGGGAATTAAGAGTCAAACCCTGTGCCTGTTACTCACATGGATAATCCTTTGTGCAAGTAATCCCCTGAAGGTTAGTTTCATGGGCAATGGCTAAAGGACTGGTCTGTGGAATGCATCATTTGGATTTTGCTTGCTCTCCCTTTGCTGATAGTTTGCTCAGGCACCTTTACTAAAATGTGAATGTGGTAAGAAATGAAAAATTGTGTTGTATTCAATTCTATATAATTATGTCTCCCAATAAATATGTTAGGGCAAATCATTTTTGCTTTTGGGAAAGCCAGAGGCTTCTCCCTGACTAGTCTGTTAGTGGCAAGTCACTCAAATATGGAACTGGAGTGTTCAGCATCTATGTAGATTGCTGAAGATAAATTAAATTGCAATAGACACTATCACCTCCCCCCACATCCCAATTACTTCTGTTAATGGTAGTTTTAAATCAATAAAACAATGTTAAGTAAAATAGAAAGAGAAATTACTATAACTGTAGTTGAATCTGGTTCCTGAATCTTCCAAATTACTTCCTAAATTTATCATTAAGCAGATAATTCACTTTTTTCCCAAGCTCCACCAGGGCAAAGTGTTCCCTGTTCACATTAAAAATAAATTTGACTTCAAGGAAAAATGAAATGAATAATCTGGCAGAGTGATGTACTTCCGGAGCCCATGTTGCCCTACTTATATCTGTTCAAAATGTTGCTGAAAAGATTGTTTTCCTCCGAAGATCATTGTCATCTTCATCACTACATCTATCACAGGCCTCCTGCCTTCTTTTTAAGCCTTTTGTAGCCTATTCCCACATTTCCATCATCCCATAGACACTACTAAGATGATGATCCTCATTTCCTCATTTCCTAATAACATCAGCTATGTATTTCCCATCTGTCACATTTCCAAGATGTACCATTATACTTTCTCCTAACTCACCACTCATTCATAGGAAGAACTCTTTTAAATCTTTCCTTAAAATTTCCTTTACTAAGATGTTTACAAAACACTCAACAACTAGCATGCACTGACCCTCCTCTGTTATGCTGTTCGGAATTGCCTTATCGTTACTTTATGTTCCCCTCTGTGCTTTTTAGCATTCAACTCTGGTTCTCATCTTACACTTAGATTATAAGATCTTTCAGGAAAAGGGGCCATTTTTTTTAGTTGTGTTTGTTTAACACATTTGGATCTCTACCTTGCTGGGATCCTGTGACCCCTGCTGACTTCCTGCCCTTTGGGCAGGGGGCTGGACTCGATGATCTCTTGAGGTCCCTTCCAGCCCCAGTGTATATGAAATCTATGAAACACCAAGAAAACAGGACCCAGACCCATAATTGCAACCCCCAACTTTAGTATCAGTCACTTGAGTTTCATCCTTCTTTACTATGGCACTTCTTTATATGCAGGAATGAAGAACAAGTCTGCTAAAGATACAGGGGCCTAAGAACAAGAAACATCAGCTCCAGACAGGAACAACTCTCTGAACGAGCCTCACTGCATGGAATTTAGAGTTGTGTGAACATAGGAATTCCAGAGTAGGATTGCAGAAGTTATAAGCAGGGATCTTAGAAATCCATTTGACATGGAAAAACATGGAGTTTACATTTTTACAGAGAATCTTTAGAATGACCAGGGGGAAAAAAACTTAATAAAAATTAAATGCTGGCTCCCCAGTGGGAGCCAGCAGTTCTCATGGCCTCAGCAACAACCCACCAGGGGGGAGAAGCTGCTGGCACATAGGAAAGCAGCCAATATGGCAGCTGCCCGCTCTTCCCTCTGCCACTGCTCAGCCAAGAGGGCTGCCCATAATGTGGCCCCACCCCTCCCTACCATTCAGCAATGAGGGGCAAGGCCACTGCCAGAGCCCCTCAGCCAATCAGCGTTGTGGGGGTTGGTCATTAAAATGCAGACTTTAATTTTTTTATTGGATAATTTGGGTTTTTATCACCCAATCTAGGGCCCTGGTTATGAGGTCAACAAGACTTTAATCATCTATTCATCAGCAATTTGTTAATTAACATATTTTCGCTTGTATGGGATTTCCACATATAGTTTGACAGGGGTATTATCCTCTTATTAAACATCAAAAGAAAAGAAACATGAAGATATAGTCCAAGCTCTGGACAGCATTTGAAGAGTGCTTTGCTTTCCTTGAGCAAGTGTTTGTCAAAGAGACTCTTTGCTGACTGTGGAAGCTTATTTTTAAGCATCATTATGTGGAAATATTATTATTAATGAGAATGAATGGACACAAATGTAATATATGCTGCAGCATATATGTAGGACCATCTGTACTGCATCACAAGATGGACCTTAAATTCTGTAAAAGAATCTCATTTCTGCATCAGATTCTGTGGCAGGCTCAAATATAGTTGAAGGGGGAAAAAAGATACTCATTTTTACATGAACGACACATGCCCCCAGCAGCTGGGGGGGGCACGGAAGCGGGAGCATGATGGTGGCGGAAGCGTGGCGGTGGTACGCAGGGGAGCTTCTGCAGACGCTGCCAGCACTGTCAGTGGTGGGGGGCGGAGGAGCGGTGGCAAGTACCAACTGGCTGTGTAAGTGGTACCTTTTTGTAGGAATGCACCGCCATGCTCAGGGGTTGCATATGCACCTGTGTGCACCCCTACGCATTGCCCCTGAATTTTTAAGTGGAAGCAGGAAAGCAGGTCCTATGTTTATTTTGGGATATGCAAATTGAATAGTGAAAAGTTTGGTGGTGAGATTTTGCTTGTATCATTAGATTGAACAGCTAATGTTTCAGATTTTCCAGGAATGATCCCAGTTTCACTGATGGTCCCATTCCTGCAATGGTTTCTTTTGAAGCCTGGGCTGACCTGGTTTTCCATGTTTTGAATCAAAACTTACTTTCATATCTACAAAATGCTCATTGCTGATGTACTGCTACCCTGACATGAAATGTTTCATGCCTGTTTTGCTCATTGTATTAGAATCTGCAGAGAATGATATAGAGCTTATCAGGAAAGAGCCTTTCAATAAAAGATCACTGCTCTCTGGCTTCTTGTGGGGAAGCGTCCCTGAGCTTTTCTTTCCTCCTTTCTATATTTACTTCATTCAAAAGAAAAGTAAGTGAGGGACAGAGGATCTGAGGAAGACAAGCTTTGCTGCTCCAGAGGGAAGCTTTTCTGACTCAGGAAAAGCAGACCCGTAAGAATAGCCAGAATGTTTGACACACCTAAACAAAGTTTTATCATAAAAGTGTGGCTCAGGCCTGTAACTGGTGCATCAGTAACTCAGGCCTGTAACTGCTGGCTCTTGCTAGGTCCTGATAGCTCAAGGTTACTATATGTCCAGGTTTTCCCAAGTATGTCTTCTTTTTGGGCCCTCCAATCTCCCTCTGGGCAGTTTTTTGAAATCTGAACCAATGTCTGGGAGTTTGTTCTGCTCCTCAGGCAGGAGCAGGTGGAGGACCATTGGAGGCACCTTGTGTGTCTGTCTATGCACATGGCCAGTGTGAAGTCTGGCAGGATGGTGGGAGCAGCCTTGGCAGCTGGATGCAGGTACGTCTTTGGGGGGTGGGAGTTGGAGGGCCAAGGCTTGAGGTCTGTCATAGTTTCATAGTTTCTAGGGTCGGAAGGGACCTGAGTAGATTATCTAGTCCGACCCCCTGCCATGGCAGGAAAGAATACTGGGGTCAAATGACCCCAGCAAGATGTTCATCTAACCTCCTCTTAAACACCCCCAGGGTAGCAGCCTGCACCACTTCTCGTGGAAGTTGGTTCCGGACCCCAGCCGCCCTGACCATGAAGTAGCGCCTCCTGATATCTAACCTAAACCTGCCCTCTGCCAGCTTGTGACCGTTATTCCTGGTCACTCCTGGCAGTGCTCAGGGGAACAGTGACTCCCCCAATGCCTGCTGGTCCCCCCTGACTAGTTTATAACAGGCCACAAGATCCCCCCTCAGCCTTCTCTTTTGGAGGCTGAACAGGTTCAGGTCCTGTAGCCTCTCCTCGTAGGGCTTGCCCTGCTGCCCCCTGATCATGAGAGTGGCCTCCTCTGGACCCTCTCCATGCTGTCCACGTCCCTCTTGAAGTGCAGCACCCAGAACTGGACGCAGTACTCCAGCTGCAGCCTGACCAGTGCTGCATAGAGGGGAAGGATCACCTCCTTGGCCCTGCTTGAGATGCATCTGTGGATGCATGACAAGGTGCGGTTGGCCTTCCTGACTGCCCCTCCACACTGCCGGCCCATGTTCATCTTGGAGTCAATGATGACCCCAAGATCCTTTTCCGCCTCCGTGCTGACAAGAGGGGAGTTCCCTAACCTGTAGGTATGGTACCGGTTGTTCCTTCCAAGGTGCATCCCCTTGCACTTGTCTGTGTTAAAACCCATCCTATTCTCGTCCGCCCACCCCTGTAACCTGTCTAGGTCTGATTGTAGCCTGTTGCATCCTTCCAGTGTGCCCACGTCCCCCCACATCTTAGTGTCATCAGCAAATTTGAACAGGGTGCTTTTTACCCCCTCATCCAAATCACTGATGAAGATGTTGAACAGCGCTGGCCCGAGGACCGAGCTCTGGGGGACCCCACTGCCCATGTCCTTCCAGGTTGAGAAGGACCCATCCACCACCACCCTCTGGGTGCAGCCCACCAGCCAGTTGGCGACCCATTTGACTGTGTGGGTGTGTTCTGTATGTATGTGTGGCAGGGGTGTGTGGAGGGAGTGGGTGTGCAAGAGGGGTGGGTGCCTGCTGGCACTGGGGGAAACTGTCCAGGCACTGGGGCTATGGCAGGGCAGGGGGGCTGGGGCAGGCACCTGCCCCTCTATTGGGGGAAGGGGTGGGTGAATCCTTTGAGAGCAGTGGGGAGCTCTGTGGCTGGGCCAGTTGCACCAGGGCTGGTGCCCTTGATTGTGGGGCTGGGCTGAGTGAGAGATGCTGCACAGGTTGGGGAGGGGTGGAGACATTGGTGTGGCACAGGAATCCATCCCCAGCCCAGGGTGTGGGGGTGTGTGCCACAGGCATCCCTTCATTCCTCCCACCTGTGGTGGGGCCAGACTTGCTCCACCACTGCCCACATGAATTGGAGCCACCTTGCTCTGACCTGGTAGGGATGGGGCAGCTGAGACCTGGGGGAGCAGGGGCCTCGCGATCGAATGTGAGGGTCACCGGCAAGGCCAGGAGTCTGCGGGTCAAGAGCAAGGGACAGCAGTAGGGACAGGGGACTGCAGGTTGGGAGTGAGGGGCACTGGCAGGGCCAGGTGTGCAGTGAGGTCTGCCCCCAACAGGTGTCCTCATTTTTGGAACTGGAAATATGCTAACCCTAGGACAGCCTGTCTATATATCTTGTTAGTTCTTTTTGCATGCCAAAGGATGGCTTCTACACAGCTAAAAGCTCTCATCTTCTATCTTGAATGCCAAAACTTCCTTTTCTCTGGCTTTTACAATTCTACCTTGTCCTTCTCATCTCAACCCATAGGCAGATCTAGGATTTTGAAAAGCGGGGTGGCAGGTGGTGTGGCATATGCTATACTGCATATAGCATAAGACATATTTTTTTCCAGTTAAAGAGAAATTAGAAGATTTACTAATATGCTAGGGGCCTAGGGCTATATTATTCAGCTTAAAATCAAAGCCAAAAAAACCCTTTATTGAAATGTGCGCTAAATTGCTAGAATATATATTAAATTAAAACAAAACACAAACTAGACAAAAACAGCCAAAAGATATTATTTCATTAGTGCTTTAGCCATTGTAAAGTGTACATCTCTTATTCAGATTCATAAAAGAAAATCTAGTTTTCTTGACTGTCTTCACAGTGCCTCCAGTACTTCAGTGTCAGCCATTTCTACACTCAAGTTAATATTACTTCACTTAAATTAAGGTTTTTAGCTACGTCTAAAAACAGCCCAGAATGCCAAGAAATAGAAGAGAGAAATTACCAGGAATAGTTAACAGACAGCAAAAATGTAGAAGAAAGGATAGTGTGCACAGTGGAACGTTACGATAATTAACAAGGGGGGTCATTAACTTCTGTGAGGTGAAGAGAGATTAGCAGGAATCAGATTATGAATCATCAGGTCAACTGACTTCTTCATTGCTGCCTGAATTGAAATGTCAGTGCCCCTCCCTGGCAGTTGGTTTCAAAGTTTGAGTAGAGCAGGAATAAAAGCAGTGGGGGGTGCAACTGCACCACTGCATACCCCGAGGATTGATTCTGTCTCTATCCAAAATGCTGCTGCAAAGACCATTTGTCTAGCATGCTGCTTTGTCCAGGTGGTTCTAGGTATTTCTGTATTGGTTCTCTCTTTCATATACATCAGACTAATGTTGTTGTGTTCACTTCAGGACTGTTCATGGCCTATCCCCATCCTACTTATCATCCCTCACTCCGAACTGAGAGGTCAGTTCATGCCTCCAATGAGTCCATGATGCCAACATCTAGTACTCACTTGCTAACTTTTCAAACCAGCAACTTTATCTGCCATGCTGTCCTTGCTGATTGGGAGGAGCCCTCTGCAAGCATAGACAAAGCTACTACATTACAGGTTTCCCTGGATTTATGCTGGTTCTTTATATGCGAGTTAGCTCTTATGCAATGTGCATATTTAGACCCATAATTCATTATATGCAAGGAAAACTTGCTGTTATGCCATCATCATAGATGCTGCCCCCTGCCCAAGCAGGTAAGTCTGTGGAGGGAGGCGAAAGGGCCATGACCCCACTCACCCTAGATCCAGCTGCAGCAGCCCCAGGAGCAGCCGGTGCCAGCTGCCTGCAGCTGCTGGGCTGCACCATGCTCTCCGTCATCCTGCACCTGGGCTCCAGGGTGAGTGCTGTGCCCTGCACCGCTTGGGGCTCTGCTTGTCCACACTCACCTCTGCTCCTAGGCTGCACCATACCCTGGTGCAGGCAGCTGGTGTCAGCTGCTCCTGGGGCCGCACTAGCATGGGCTGGGGTGAGTGTGGACAAGTGAGCCCCAGGCGGCATGGGGCATGGCACTCACCTCGCAGCCGACACCAGCTGCCTGTAGCAGCTGGGCTGCACCTTGCCTCAAGCCTCCTGGGGCTCTGCTGGTCCCCACTCACTCCTTCCCATGCTGGAGTGGTCCCAGGAGTGGCCAACTCCAGCTACCTGTAGCTGCACTGTGCCCTGGTGCAGGCAGCTGTTGTCAGCTGCTCCCAGGGCTGCTCCAGCATGGGCTGGGGTGAGTGCAGACAAGCAGACCCCTGGGCAGCACAGGGCATGGCACTCACCCTGGCCCTGGGAGCAGCTGACACCAGCTGCCTGGAGCAGCTAGGCTGCACCATGCCCCAACCCTCTCAGGGCTCTGCTGGTCCCCACTCACCGCCTTCTGGTGCTGAAGCAGCGCTGGAGAGGCCGACACCAGTTGCCTGCAGTCACTGAGCTGCACTATGCCCTGGTACAGACAGCTGGTGCATTTGTGCAAGTCCTAGCACAAAGGAGGTTTGGTGCATTTGCTAATACAAATCATAATACTAATAACTTTATAGGCAATGTCATGATCACAATCATCCACAATGAGCTCCAATATGCCAAGTCACAGAGCCACAGTTTCATTATCATCTTTAAGAATAACAATTAGTGGAAGAAAATAGTAGTTCAAAACAGTACAGGCTCCCAATGGCTTTCTCTACAAGAGTCTTTTCTCTAGCACCGCATGCCTGCTTTCTGCAGTTCTTTAGGCTCCCCTAGTAAGGTCTCTCAGGTTACATAGTTCAGTTAGTGAATTTGTAAAGACCATGGGTGGAATAAACATCATTCCTTTAACGCCTGCCACCTTTTGTTATTCATGGAAGAACCATACCAATGGAGAGTTAAAATTATGGATTTGCATAAGATAATTTGGATAGGGATGATCCTGCCTTAAACAGGGCGTTGAACTAGAAGACCTCTGGAGGTCTCTCCATCCCTACTTATCTATGATTCTATGAAACTTGGATACTGAAAATTCTTCTCTGAACCCAACAGATTAGAGTGTTGTCAGACCAATAACATTACTACCTAAGCCCAAAAGAGTAACTACAGCTCATTGCAAAGTCCTAAGCATTATTTTTGATTGTGGAAACCAGCTTTGGCAACATCCTTGCAAACACATTTATGTGAAAATATCAATATACAACTGCAGCACTAAAGTAGTTGGGTTTTTTTTCCCTGTTAATATTTGTGATTATACATGTCACATTGCTTTGAACTACATCTTATCAGGTTGGGTCACTTAGAGTGCACCATGTCATATCAGGCACAAAGTGCAGGACTGTGACAATATTAATGTAATCTAATGTGATGGGATCTAGGAGAAGAAGCCTAATCAGAAATCTGAAAAAGCCAAAGAAAACCCAGCATCAGAAACTGTTTAATAAGTCCTCTAAATGCACATATTTTACAGCCTTGTTCTTTATTAAATAGGAGTCACTGTAAAACAAAATGGCGTTATCTGATCTGGGTTCTACTGTGCTATAAGATACATGTGCATAACCTCCTCCCCGCAAAAAAAAAAATCTCAGTCATGAACTGAGATCTATATATACAAAAGAATTTGCCTGTATAGTGCTTATCGCAGGTTTGGTCCTAAATCAAGCATATTTGCTTATGTGCATCTGAGGACAGAATTTGTCCTGAGGCTATTAGTGTGAGCCTATTATTTTGTATTTGGGTGGAACAATGATTTTTTACTTGGGTAGCACATCCATCTCCTGACAAAGTACTTTACATATTTACTATGCTTTTTCATGGACAAGTTTAAGTGCTAGGAGATGTTACTTTAGTGGTAATCAATAATTAGATACCACTGGAAACTCTGGTCAATAATAAACTTGTCTAAGAATGTCTACCACAAATCTAGCATACAGTAAGTGGAATACAATAGGCTCACTCACTTCACATTATTTTAAACCATCTGTTTATAGAGTTCTGGAAGGTTGTATGTCATTAACTATCCATAGCTTTATAATTTCAATTTCTGATGATCTTGGTAACATTAAAATGCTATTATTTTGAAATGATAGTTTTACATATGTTGTGATACCAATAACCAGTTATTTAAAAAAGTAAAAGCTGTGGACCTTCAAAATTATATACACAGGCACCTGTTCAATAGCTTTTTGGGAGAAAGACGATTCTACTTTTGTGTTTGGAAATTGCTTAATGCTTCTGGGTGTTACCAAAAACAAATAATACATAAATTAGTGGGACTTGGAGTAGCAGTGTTGTTGGAAACCAGGAGAACCAATGTAACTATCATGAAATCTGTAGAATTCTTTCCACCCAATAGGCCAGAGCCTCAAACGGTGTTAACTCAAGCACCACATAGTAGAAAAGACATCAAAGGGGTGCTTGGACTCATTGGGCTGTTATAAGCAGGAGCACACAAGGGAGTGATGCAGTTAGCATCATGTTCGGCCCATTTGACTACTTCACCTAAATGACCAGGTACCCATTGATACCTTAGTGTGAAATTGGAGCAGCTCCACTTAAAACAAGAGTGTTAGGTGGATTTGCACCAGTTATGGATCTGGGTTGTACTATTGCTATTGTTCAGTAAGTAAAAAGGAAAATGAAGACAGACCTAACAGAGACCTGTCCTGAACTGTTAAATTCTGTGTACTGCATGACCACTATGCTAGTATTTACATAACAGGTAATAAGGTTTCCAAGCATGCAGACTTGGATGTTGTGAAAACAATACTGCATGACCACTATGCTAGTATTTACATAACAGGTAATAAGGTTTCCAAGCATGCAGACTTGGATGTTGTGAAAACAATGTGAATGAACTTGTCTTTCTTAGGGCCAGAAGAGGCTAAGTGTATTACCTAGGGAAAGAAAAGACCTATTGTATACAGTAGATTTATTTTGTGACCTTGGCTCAGATGCTGTAACTTATTACAATATTTATTCATTTAGAAGATGAGATTCCCCCCCTACCCCTGCCATTAAACATGGGGAGAAAAGTCCCTCACCTTACAATTGAGCATGAGGCAGTGAGGGAGCAGACAAATGCTGTAGCTCCGGCCCCCTTGGAACTGGGGCTAGAGCTGAAGCCACAGCTACTGCCCGCTAAACCTGCTGCCTCTGCACACCCTGTTACTCCTCTCCCATTGCCCCCACTCTCCCCTCTTCTACTTCCCCTCTGCTGCACTTCTCCTTTGATTTGTGCTGGCAGAGTCCATTCATTGCTGCTACAGGGAAAGGATGGGGCCATGCTCTGTGAACTGGCTTGCAGCAGGGGTGAGCTACTAGCACAGAGAAAAGATAAGGGGTGGTGGGGTTGAGGGGCAGGTGCAGGGGAGAGACTTCAAGATGGGGACATGGGAGGAAAGGGATAGGGACCTATGTGTGCAGGTAGAAGAAGCAGCATGGGGAGGGAAGGAGAGGGGAATAGGGGAAGGTGGAATCAGGGCAGCCTAAGGCTACGGGTGGGGGGAGGAAAAATGGGGGTAAAGGGAGGGACAGGCAGCAGGGGGAAAACTGCTACCCCCTACCACCTGGCCCCTACTCCCCGCCCCATTACTGCCCCCTGCCTGCCCTACCACATGTCCTCTCTACTGCCTCCCCCGCTGTCTGTCTCCCTCCATCTGCCCCAGTACTGCTCCCTCATCACCTCTCTCCCAACCTGCAGTTAGGGGTGGGGGTGGGGGGCGTGAATTTAAGATGATCCTCCAAAAATTAGATTCCATCTATGGAAAATTATAATAACTATTCCATGTGTAGAATCTAATTATTGGATGGTCATCTTACATTCAGGATCATCTTGTATTTGAGTAAATACAGTATAATGTATTTACTCAAATAATAATGAATATAATGTATTCACTCCTTCCTAATGGGAAGGAGTGAAAAGGTCTCCCTTTTGAAGAATCCTCATGGAAAAAAAATATTAGCCTTCTCTGCTGCCCTAGTTTTGCAACTTTTTAACCTGATGCTTTCTCCTCTGTTGCTACTGGCACAAAAGTAGATTCAGAGATACCATTGAATCTCAGGATGTAAGAGGGTGATGTCGCTCTGTAGAATGAAATACACAACCCCTTGTAGTTCACACACAAAGGGTAGGTCACCTGGCTCTTCTGTGGTACAGATGTTGATAAATGGGGCAGATATGGTCAGAAAAAAAGGCAAAGGATGTGTTCTAGCCTCAGTTAATTCAGTCATGTTACAGAGCAAATTCAATGGGCTCTTTGATCTCTGGTATTGACAAACTCAATAAGCTAACTCATTTAGTTATATCTCACATGGGTATGATTGAAAAAGGTAAATATTTATGTAGGGAATTTAGTCTAACAGTACCAGTAAAAAACAATGCACAGATTTAACACCCTTTCTATTTTATTTGTATCTTTAGTCACTGTGGGGTCCTGATACTTCTGTTGGTGTCCTGAGGATCCTCCTAATCTTTCCATCTGTTAACATAAAAAATCCTGCATAGCAGCCATGGCCGTTCCAGTGAGAGCTGACCTTCAAGGACCACAGATCCCCAGCTGTGCCCCAAATCTCATTGATTTCTCCTGGAATTTGCCATTGAGGATGATGAGCGTTCAGCATCTCACAGGATTGCCCCTCATAAGAACACAAGATCGTAGGAAAGTAGGGCTGGAAGTGACTTTATGAGGTTATTTAGTCCAGCCCCTTGCTCAAGGCAGAATCATCCTTTGATTAAATCATCCCAGCCAAGTGTCTGCATCATCTGCTCTCGAAAACTTCCAAGGATGGAGATTCCACAGCTTCTGTACGTAACCTCTTCCAAAGCTTGACCACTCTCATAGTCCGAAAGTTCCTCCTAATCTCCAACCTAAATTTCCCCTGTTGCAGTCTGAGGCTCTTGCTCCTAGTACTGTCCCCTGCAGCCACAGAGAAAAGCCCATCTCCATCCTCTCATAATTGCCTGTCATGTTTTTGAAGACTGTTATCAAATTCCCCCTCAGTCTTCTTTTCTCCAGACTCAGTGACCTTAGTTTTTACATCCATTGCAGTGACAGAAGTTCAAATTCATCTTTCTCTTTATCTGATTGTTAGAATAGAATATTGTTAGAAATGCGCAGCTTGCATCTTGCACCTGATAAGAAAGAAATACTGCCAAGGACTTTTTCTTTCCCAGCCTTGCTACAGCCTTTCTTATGCTAATTGCAGTTTCTCCCCCTCACCTGCCTTAAGTCTTTATCATGCGGATTGCAGGAGCCAAAATTCAATTATCTGTGTGCTTGAAAAGTGGGGGGCCGGGAAAGTAAACTTTTGGTGACCTGTTGTAGTTTCTGAGCATGCTTAATTAGCTGATGCATATTTACTTCTCCGCCCTGCATACTTAAGTAGTTAATTATACTATACATGCGATGTATGTAGTGATGTAACTTACATGTATGCTTGTATGAAACGGAAGTAAGCTTAAGAGTTCCTGTTTCTGCACACATACCCAGGAAAGAAAAGATAAATTTCGCTTGCGAATACCAATGCGGGGTCAGAGTAATCTGAGTACCTGACTCTGCTCTGACCTTTGTTTGCAAACAAATGCCACCTTTGTGCCGTTTAATGTATGTGTGTTTGTGATTTTTTGCGGGCCTCCAGAGAAACGAACCACTTTATGCATCAAATCTGGCGACCGCGGCAGGATACCTTCTGGATCACCTCAGAACCCAGTGACAAAATCGTCTCTGCCACCACAGGGAGTGTGCACCGAGCCGCCTGTTTGGGCTCGCCCAGAGAGTTTGAAACATGAGTCGGGGTATCCGAGAGATTAAAGGCTCCTGTGCAAAATTTTTGGTTTCTGAGGATGCCAGACACACATTCCGGCATTATGATCGAGATCTCTGGGATATCTGAGTGAGTATATGAATTCCCTTGCCCAATTTGGTCTGGATCTGGGAAAAAGACGTGTTCAATTTGGTTTAATACTGGGGAATTTTCGGCCTGGTATACGCGAACAGTCTGTAACTAGGATCTTTTGGTATTTGGTGTGCGTTGGGTGCACTCTTGTGGGCATATGGGTGCGGGTCGCTCCCATGTAGAAAACTCGGATACGCCCTTAGGTTATATATTACAGAACTTCAGTAAATTTGCAAAGCAGGCAGATTATGGAGTGAAGATGAAAAAGGGTGATTTAATTAAGTTTTGTCAACTCAAGTGGCCAACATTTGGGGTCCACTGGACCCCGAAAGGATCCTTTGTAGTAAAAGAAGTGATAGCTTTCCATGAAATAGTTATGCAGAATGGATATTGGACTCAATTTCCTTATATCGATTGTTGGTTGGAAGTGGTTCAAAATCAGCCATCTTGGATTAAGAAATGCTTAGTAAAGTCTCATGTGATGGTTGTTAAAGGAAAGACTCGAGGAGGACCGCCTGTATTCCCTGATTCTAATGAGGGGGGGGATTCTGAATTGGCTGAGTATCGGACCCGCTCTCCGGTCACCCTGTCAGGTAGCGAGGATGAATCAGACACCTCCTCGGGATCCAGTCCCTCTGCACCACCGCTCCCTTCCTCAGGGAAACCACCACCGGCGTATCAAAGCATAGCTAATGATTCAGAGCATGTGCTTCAGCCAAGTGCCCCATCTGAATCAGAGAATAAGGGCTATTATTTGCGCAAGACTGTAGAATCACAGCCGGTGCTGAATTGCCCGATGCGAGAGGTTATCGGAGAGGGGGGCAATGCAACTTTTGTCTACACCCCATTTAGTACTTCAGATTTATTTAACTGGAGGAATCAGAGCCCCTCTTTTCATGAAGACCCTGAAAAGATGAGGGACCTGTTTCGATCTATTGGACAAACCCATCGACCCACTTGGGCTGATGTCCAGATGATGCTCCAAACCCTCCTGACCCCGGAGGAGAGGAGATTAGTGTTGGGGACGGCAGAACGCATTACAGCAGCCAGGGTAGAGGCGGAGGGAGCTGCTGGTCGTACCTTGCGTGATACCTGCCCTGTTGAGAAACCGAGATGGAATAATCATACCGCAGAAAGAAGAGAGCTGAGTGCACGGTATCTCAGGATTATAGTGGAAGCAATGGGGAAGGCAGTGCCTCGGGTTACTAATCTGTCTAAATTGTATGAAGTGAGACAGGGAAAAGAAGAGGATCCCTCAGCTTTCCTCGGGAGGCTGTATGAGGCGTTCCGCAGGTTTTCGGACCTAGATCCAGAAGCCCCAGATAATCAACGCATGGTAAATCTTATGTTTATTGGTCAGTCCGCTGCTGATATTCGTAAGAAGCTACAGAAAACTGAGGGAGGTGCTGGGAAACCGATTTCAGAGCTGGTGGAAATTGCATATAAGGTATATGGGAATCGTGAGCAAGTGCAGGAGCGCAAGGAGGATAAAAAGGCTCAGCGACAGATGGCAGCGCTGGCAGCTGCTATAACTGGAGGTAACCCTGGAAAGGCTGGGATGCAGAAAGGGAAAGGAGAAAGAGTGGGAGCAGACGTTTGTGCTTACTGCAGGGAGAAAGGACACTGGAAGAGGGAATGCCCAAAGTTGAAGGAGAAGAGAGAGGGTGAACCAAGAGGTCACCTCATGCGGGCAGAGGAAAAGGGTGAGGACACAGAATGAAGGGGACGGGGATCTAAGACCACTACCCTTCGGGTTGGAGCCCAAGAAGATCCCATGGTAACCATTAGGGTTGGTGGCAAAAACTTTGAAGACTTGGTGGATACTGGGGCTACATTTTCAATGATTCCAGAAACCGCCCCCCGTGCAAGAGCTAGTGAACAGCATGTTCTTGTAGAAGGGATTGAGGGAACGCAATCCCGACTCCCCGTTTGTAAGCCACTCCTCACCAAAGTGGGGGACCATTTGCTTGAGCACTCCTTTGTATATTCTCCAAGTTGCCCGGTTGCATTACTTGGGCGGGACCTACTCACAAAACTGCAAGCTGAGATATTTTTCAGAGACGACCAGATGGTGGTCCAGTTACCTGTCAAGCAGAGCTCGAACTATCAGATGGCTCTCCTGGAGGACCGATGCCCTGTAGTAAGTTCTGAAGATCACATGACTGGAGTAGACCCTTCGGTATGGGCTGATGGAACCCCTGCACGAGCTAAGTCGGTCTCCCCAGTAAGGATCATACTCAAGGATAGGGAGGGGCCCATTCAGGTAAAACAGTATCCACTCAGCCGAGTGGCCAGAGTTGGACTCAAGCCGTTAATAGAGAAATACAAGAAGTACAGATGGCTAGTGGAAGGATCCTCACCATATAATACCCCCATTCTTGGAGTGCCAAAGGCAGATGGAGTCTCATACAGACTGGTCCAAGACCTGCGAGCAGTAAATAAGAAGGTCCTTTCAGACCACCCTGTAGTCCCGAACCCACACACGATTTTGACACAAGTACCGGGGGAAGCTGAAATATTTTCAGTGCTAGATTTGAAAGATGCTTTCTTCTCCATTCCCCTTCACCGAGAGAGTCAAAAATTGTTTGCTTTTGAATGGGAGGACCCAGATACTTTCCATAAAACCCAACACATGTGGACAGTTCTTCCACAAGGATTCATAGCAGCCCCCCATATTTTCGGACTTGCCCTTCAGAAGGACTTGGAGGAGTGGAAGGGCTCGCACCCCGCAGTGACTCTCCTCCAGTATGTGGATGACCTGCTAGTTGCAAGCCCAAATTTGCAACTCTGCGAGGAAGCCACCAGATCACTGATAAACACTCTAGGGGAAAAAGGATATAAAGTCTCTAAAGAGAAAGCCCAAATATGTCAGCCTCAAGTTACATTTTTGGGATATAAGCTCTCAAAAGGAGTCAGAGCCCTGAGTGTGGATTGCATACAGGCAATCCAAGGTCTAGCCTCACCTAAGTCACCCAAGGAACTGCGGGCATTCCTAGGGCTAACTGGGTTCTGTCGACTATGGATACCAGATTATGGTGGAAAGGCTAGACCACTGTATGACTCCCTGACTAAGGAGAGTGTCACTGAATGGAAATGGACTAAAGAAATGCAGCATGCCTTTGATCTGCTTAAGGCAGCATTAACCCAGCCCCCTGCCCTGGCCATCCCAAATAATAAAAAGCCATATCGACTGTGTGTTCATGAGAATTGAGGGGTTGCATCAGGGGTGCTGACACAGCCATCAGGCCCAACCTGGAGACCCGTGGGATATTACTCAAAGGTTCTAGATCCAGTTGCGCTCAGGTGGCCAGCCTGTCTTCGGGCTGTGGCAGCCACAGCAGTAGTTGTTGAAAAAGCCCAGAAGATAGTCATGGGTGCGGACATGGAAATACACACCCCTCATGGAGTTTCCCAGATTCTAGGGACTGAGGGAGGAAAGTTTCTCAACCCCTCCAGACAATCACGGTATGAAATATTTTTGCTCTCTAATCCAGGACTTACTTTCAAACATACTACTGCCTTGAACCCTGCAACCTTGCTGCCGGAACCAGAGAGACCAACGCATGACTGCCTTGAGATCCTGAATCAAACCACACAGGTGCAACCTGATCTTGCTGAGGACCCAATTGAAGACCCAGATGCCGAATACTTCGTAGACAGCTCCAGCTCTGTGATCGATGGAAAAAGACGAACAGGATGTGCAGTGGTAACCTTGGATAAGGTAGTATGGAGGGAGTCATTGCCGAGCTCATGGTCGGCACAGGCCGCGGAACTCACTGCGCTCACCCAAGCATTACAGTTGGGGACAGGCAGGCGGGTTAATGTATACACTGATTCTCGCTATGCTTTTTCTACGGTTCAGCACATGGACTATTGTGGAAAGAAAGGGGTTTCATTACAGCTTCTGGGAATAAAATTGCTAATGGCCCTCAGATTATCAAGCTACTAGAGGCACTCCACCAGCCTAAAGAGGTAGCAGTCATTCATGTGCGGGCCCATGGGAAGGCTGCTGAGGAAAAGCATAAGCTTGGAAACGCAAAGGCTGATGCGGCAGCAAAAGAAGCCGCATTTATTGGTGGAGAGGTGGAGGAAGTATCCAGGCAGGTCATGTCCCATGCCATATGGCCATACATCCAGGATTTAGTCCCGCAGTATTCCCCTGAAGAAGATAAATTTGCACAGAAGGCTTGTGCAGAAAAGAACTCCCAAGGGTGGTGGATAGTACCAGGAGGGAAAGTCATGATACCCAGGCCATTGCTTCGGGAGGTGCTGCAACAGCTCCGTGCAAGTACCCATATGGGTACTTGACTATAGGTAATCTAGTGATCCACCAAGCAGTAGCCCCAGGGCTATATGTAGAAGCTCAGCGTATTGCTACCAGGTGCATCACATGCCAGAAAGTAAACCCTTGAAGGAAACCCCCTGTGCCAATGGGAGGTAGACCCTGGGCAGCGTACCCTGGACAAGCATGGCAGATTGATTTTGCCGAGCTCCCACGGTCTGGACATCATGGGTTTTTACTTGTCGTGGTAGACCAGCTCTTCGGTTGGGTCGAGGCATGGCCCACCAGGACTGCCACTGCGGCTACAGTAGTGAAGTATTTTTGCAGGAAATCATTCCCCGGTATTCTCTGCCTGAATCCATCGAGTCGGATCAAGGACAACACTTTGTGGGAAAGGTAGTTCAAGAGGTCGCACAAGCCCTCAAGATCACTTGGAAACTACACACACCATGGAGAACACAGAGTTCAGGACAAGTGGAACGCATGAATAGGACCTTAAAGGCTCTACTCACCAAGATCTGTATTGAAGCACGCCTTAAGTGGCCTCAAGCATTGCCGCTAGCTCTTACTTGCATCCGAAACACTCCCCGACGGGGCATTAAATTAATCCCATATGAAATTATGTTTGGCAAGCCCCCTTGAGTCTTAACCCCTGGGATGCGAGAAAATGTAACTTTTGAATTAGGTAATAGCAGCTTCATATGTACGTTATTGCTTTGCAGTCTGTCTTGTCTTCTCTTCACAGGTATGCAGCCTCCTTTCAGCGTCTGCCTTTAGACGTTCCGGTACATGACTTCTGCCCGGGAGACTGGGTCTTGGTGCAGTGGTAGAAAAAGGAACCTTTGACTGAGAGGTGGAGTGGCCCTTTCCAGGTACTTCTAACAACCCACACCGCTGTAAAGATTGCTGGCCATGACCGTTGGATACACCATACCCGTGTGAAATGACATCCACGAGCGTCAGAGGACACCAACTCCCAGGACGAACTCACTCCGGAAGCTGAGTCGTCCTTGGAACAAGAAGCCAGCAAGTGGAGCTGTGAACCTACTGGTGATCTCCAAGTGCGCCTGAGACGGCTTAATCAAAGTTCAGAAAATTAGACAAGAAAGTAAAAAGAAAAAGTTTAGGCTGTATTTGATCTCAGGAAAGGGAAAATATGGTGGGAGTCTTAATATGCCTTGTTGTTATCTATGTAGTAAGAGAAGCAGGATTGAGCAGCCCTAGCCGCCAGCCTATATCCCCGCTTCCCCCAATTGCTCCCCCAGGAACAAATTTGTATGTTGACATGATGGAAAGAATTGCAGGTACCTTCAATCTCACCAACTGCTGGGCCTGTGGGGGACTCCAAGAGGCCGGAGGCCGGTGGCCATGGAGGGCTTTTCCTTTGGCCCCAAAGTGGCTAGTGAGTAGTAAGGCAGATGTTAAGGGTACTAGTTAAGAATGGGGAGCAGAAAGCATCTTGAGGGGGGAATATTGTTAGAAATAGAATATTGTTAGAAATGCGCAGCTTGCATCTTGCACCTGATAAGAAAGAAATACTGCCAAGGACTTTTTCTTTCCCAGCCTTGCTACAGCCTTTCTTATGCTAATTGCAGTTTCTCCCCCTCACCTGCCTTAAGTCTTTATCATGTGGATTGCAGGAGCCAAAATTCAATTATCTGTGTGCTTGAAAAGTGGGGGCCGGGAAAGTAAACTTTTGGTGACCTGTTGTAGTTTCTGAGCATGCTTAATTAGCTGATGCATAGTTACTTCTCCGCCCTGCATACTTAAGTAGTTAATTATACTATACATGCGATGTATGTAGTGATGTAACTTACATGCGATGTATGTAGTGATGTAACTTACATGTATGCTTGTATGAAACGGAAGTAAGCTGTAAGAGTTCCTGTTTCTGCACACGTGCCCAGGAAAGAAAAGATAAATTTCGCTTGCGAATACCAATGCGGGGTCAGAGTAATCTGAGTACCTGACTCTGCTCTGACCTTTGTTTGCAAACAAATGCCACCTTTGTGCCGTTTAATGTATGTGTGTCTGTGATTTTTTGCGGGCCCCCAGAGAAACGAACCGCTTTATGCATCATGAACACATCAGTAAAGTGGGAAAATTCAAACCAAGGGTCCATCTAATGATTCAGTTCTCTCTTATGGAGAGATCAGCTCTATAAGACTTAATGTAATTCTGTCTCCCTGGACCATTCAGTTCTTTGCCTACCAAAGCAATAGCTGTGGAGGCAGTTTTCGGACAAAGATATATATGTCTGTTAAAAATGAAACTGATTCTTAGTCTTAAAAGTAATAGCTGTAACACAGCTGAGTTTGTTACAGAAGGATTCTCTTCCCATGAAGTTGCACCATGTTCATCAAAAGAACGTTTTAAAACTGAATGTGGACTTACCGGCTTGAGAAAATATCACATTTAACTTATGATTTTAAAATCAGTTTAGCTAAACTCTGCTAAATGCACATGCTGATCGTAACTCCATTACCACTCTGCACATTTTACCTCTGTAGTGTGTAGGTATGTTTAGACCTGCTCACACAGCTCAGGGAGCAGACACACGTTTTATAGATTGCCAGGTCTTTGGAGTCAGGACTGTGATTTCCTGTGTGTTTATACAGTGCCTAGCTCAATATGAAACTTCCAAATGAGGTACTATACCTTACTAATAATATTAATAAGGGATAACAACAGCTGGCTAGAGGGGCAGCATCCTGCATGCCATGCACTCATGGGTGACTGGTGCCACCTGAATCAGGAGGGGGCATGTGGCCAGTGACCAGTCAGCAATGGGGGGAGGGGAGGCATGGCCAATCTTGCTGATTGGGGGAGGTCCCCCCGCAGCCAATCACACTAACCAGGAAGCACGAGTGGCACTCCTGGAACTGCCAGTGGTGCTTCACCTGGTGCCCCCACTCCCCAACAGGCGCTCACGGGGGGGGCACCAGCGCTCCCGCCTGCTCCTTCTGCCTGTCGCCTAATTGGGGAGTGCTGCCTGTCAAGAGGTGCACCAGTGCTCTCAGGGGGTGCACATGCACCCCCTATGTGTCATGACTGCATGCACTTGTCATTATTGTGGCCTCTTATTTGGCTTTGTTTGTCCTCTGACTTTTGTAGCAGGGGTAATGCATACTGGCAAATGCATTTTTAGCTAAAATATTTAATTACCATGATTTATAGAGGCAATATTTTCTTCCCTAAAATTCAGTTTTATTTTGAGCAGTGTCTGCTTGGTCTCTAGGAAACACTGTTTTCTGAGAAGGCTGTTAATGCTTTGAGAATCCAGTGGCCAGCATCAACTATGTATCTTCATAAACCCAGAAATCTATCTGCAACTCAATGCTCATTTTTCTTCTTCTTTTTGAAATCTCTAGTTAGAAAGGAAATCACTCAGGAAAGAGCACAGGATAAAGATTAATTGCATCAGGGCACTTGCAAGGCAATGGTAAGAATTGTGCCAACACTGTTGCATATTGATATTATTGGAAAGAAGAATTGTCAGGAGGCTCAAATGCTTTCTTTGAGATCAGAGCCAGTGGGGGACAGATTTGCAATAGGGAAAGAAAAAGAAATGTGGGGCTTTGAGAAAGACTGAGGTAGAAGTGTGGTACGGTGATTAATGCAGTCTTTAATAAACTTACGTAGTTTTTAAAAATGGTA
The DNA here is from genome assembly GCF_052110815.1 of Crocodylus siamensis. Taxonomy (NCBI): domain Eukaryota; kingdom Metazoa; phylum Chordata; order Crocodylia; family Crocodylidae; genus Crocodylus; species Crocodylus siamensis. The sequence continues at coordinate 302,425,488 of NC_143395.1, forward strand.
CCTTTTTTTTCAATATTAGATCAATATGATCTTATGGAAAAAGTTATGTCATTTCTAATAACTACTTGCACTCTGAGCCAAGGAGTAAGTAAAATGAATGGTGCATATCCTGTCATGGACACAGCAGAGCAGCATGAATTCATGACACATAAAAATAAATTAAATAGATTAAAATAGATACTAGCTCTAGTAACTTCGACCCAAATTTAAAAATAAATTAAAATAGATGGGCTTTGCTGTATATCTTTATTCAACAATATTCTTCTGGCTTTTTGGGGGGAAGGGGTTCCATTCTGTGGTATTGTTTTCTTACAGCCTCGCAGTCAGCCCTTTCCTAAAAAGAAATGAATTGGCTTTGGGGAAGACTGGCTGTTTGGGTCGAAGTTACCAGAGCAAAATGGTAGTGTGAACCACAGAAGCGAATGCAATGGCATAGGAAAATATAATGTACCAAATTAGGTTTTAGCTTGGTGAAATATTAGACAGCGCATTTCTGTAGCAAATGTGGTATAACCACACCATCTGAATTACATTGTTATCCAACACACTGCTATTCATTTATATCTCAACACCTCACACAAAGTAGATGAACTAGAGATTAAAATACCAGAAAGTTTTGCTGAATTTGCAGAAACAAAGAGATTTGTTGCCATAAAGTTGGAATCCAATTCTGTAAATAATATGTAGCAGCCTTTATCTCAGAGGTCACATACTAAAAGCCATCACTTCATCCTGCAAGCAACTAGATTCTGTCAGCAGCTGTTGGGATAATGCAGTAGTTGATTTTATTTCCTTAGTAGCAATTTGGTTGCCAGACACTGTTAATTTTTGCCAAAGGTACACGTCCAGTGTTTCAGGGGAAGAAGACTGCTCATTAATGGCAATTTTCTTTGATCTTTGCCAGCACAGAATGAGAGAAAAAGGTGTGTGTGCACTAATTGCCTTTTACCTCTGTCAAGACAGACTAATATTGACTAATATTGACTGAGTTGGATGAAACCTACTTCTTCCTCCTTATTTTTCTCCTAAGGAGAAAGTAAATCTGCTCAACCAGAAGACAACAAAATGGAAAGGATCCCACTTCCAGATCACCTACAGTTCAAACAACAATGGCTCCGCCTAATTTAAATTCTCATTTATTTTGTCTGCTGCTGCTTCACAGAATGAAATCTGTAAGTGGTTAGATTATTTTTATAGCCTAAGCAAAGTATTTACAAAATTTAGAGTCTTTATTTCAATTAAATTTTTCTATGCTCTCATGGGCATGTTATAAGCCCTTGTCACTGTAAGTGAAAAGAGGTAGCACATACAGAGACACAGACTCATTTGCAATGGTTACACTTTGGACCAGGAAAAGAAAATTGGCTGAGGTTGGGGTTTGATAATTAACAAATACTACTTAAGGATCATTGGTTTGCAATGAGGAGTCATTAAAGACAACTAAAACAATCTTCCAGCTACACATTTTTTCTCTTGTCTTAGGTATTAAGTGCTTGTAATCCTCCAAGGTCTTCATCTGCAGTGCATTAAACCAGATCATATAAAAGAGATGAAGGAACTGAGCTCTCCTTTATGGTCCATTCACTGTGAGCAAATCGAAGTCTAGTGACCTTGTTGCCTTATTGATGGTTGTGATACAGAAGGCCAAAACAAGTTTAGGGGGTTTAATGTGCTCAGAATAACATTTGTGCAGCTGCCTAGCTGATCAATGAGGATGGACCTGCTCCAGTTTAATGCGTATAAAAAGGAAATAGTGTATTACAGGTCTTACCTACATGAGGGAAACTAATTGGCTCACCATTCCAAAACAACTATTCTGCTATAGGTAGTCCAGTATCATTTATCTATTCTAGAATAACTCCCCTGTGTGGAAATGCTAGTCCAGAATGGAGGTAGTTTAACTTGTTTCATTCCAGAATAATTCCAAAGTATAGTGATTCCTCCAGTGAGCCAACTGCCCAGAAAGAAAGTTATTTTGGAATAGGTATGCCAGACACTTTCCTTGAGATGACCAGCCCATGTTCTTATAGTCAAACAAAGTAACATCAAGTTAAAAGAGGAAGGCTGTCTGGTTATCCCTGTATTTTTCTTGAAATTTACTTCCAGTTGACAGAAGGCTGGTTTGAAGAAAAACATAACTTCACAGCTGAGGAATTTCATATATACAGGATTGAACATGAAATATGTTAAAAGGGAAGTTGAGGCTCAAACATCAATCTGTAAAAGCAAGGAAACTGTCAGTGGAAAGAAATACAAGGTCCTCACTGGAAATGCTATAGATGAAATCCTGTCTGCTTTGGAGTTTCTTGCAAAAGTCCCAATGACTTCAATGGTTGCAGAATGTTATGGTAGTAATGGCTGGCACAGCAGGCTAGGCTAATTCCTGATTGGGTTTTAATGGCACGTGCTACCATGAGGAGGAGGAGGAGGAGAAGGAGGATAAAGGAAGAAGTTGATAGTGATTCCTACAGGAGGAAAGTGACACTGAATTATATGTTTACTAATTTGCATATAGGTGGATGTAGTTTAAGTACAAAGACTGTTCATATCTTTGCAAACAAATTAACTACTTGTTAAATTTACCCTGGAATGTATAATTGGGAAGGAATTGCCAGTACCCAAACTAGTTACCATAACTAATACCTCCAGTCATAGACAGCTTGTGAGATTTTGTCATATGTTCATTTTATTACACTTTTTCCAAATTTTCTGCTATCATTAAATAACTTATATTATAGAAACAACCTAAATTTAAGGTATTATACTAACATTTAAGATTACTTGTTACTTTTTAATAAGACAGCTGGAAGAGAAGGTGACTGGCTGTTGAGGAAGAAATAGGAATAGTGGTTTATGGAAAGGAAATGCATTATTAATTCTCATGTATGACAGTAAGGCTCTCTCTGTTCATAACCAGGGATCCTAGTTTTCTCTGATTAAAAAAATCCCCAATTTCGGGTACAAAAAAGTAAACAAAATCCACATTTTTCCATGTTCAAAATTAAACTCCGCTCTGTGTATGTGTGTGTGTGTGTACATACATACATACATATAAAATTAGGATTTTTTTATCAAAGAAAGCCAGGAGATATGTTCTGGTTTTCTCTGATTAAAAAAATCCTAATGTTTCAGATTTAAAAAAGTAACCGAAACCACATTTTTCCATAATTAAAATAAAATGCCACCATATGTATATATGTATATCTTTGAATTATGAATGCCCCCACCCCCCAATTATTGTATTATTATGTTTACATCTAACTTGTGTTTTTTACTTACACAAAACCATCATTTTGCTGGTGGAATACAACAGGAGCCATTCAACATGGCAATAGTTAATAAATCACAACAAGTAATCCAAATCATTTAAGATGGATTGCTCACTGCTGCCAAAGATCAGTATCTTGGAAAAGGTATTTCTGAAGTGCTCCAAATCCCTATGTGTCACAGGAATTACCACAGTCACTGGGGTAGTGGAACAGCAGCAAAATCACTGAGCTCAGAATCATAGATGGAAAATGCCTGTCGATGCAACTCAGTACAGTTTCCTGCTAACACAGTACACTGCATTGTATAATCAGATTTTGATATCTGCTCTTTAGTCAGGCAGCTTCATGCACTACTCTATGCCCCTCACTGATCTGCGCAAGATCTAATTAACTAAAGCAATTACAACACTGTGATCATTCTTCCACCTGAAATAGCATAGTTAGTTAATAGTGCAGGCTACAGGCTGCAACATTAACTACAGATCCATGACTACAGCTGAGCAAAATAAGTGAAAGTGTTTTAGAAAATATCAGATAGCATGAATCCTGTCAAAATGAACCTCCTTCCTTCTGCTCCATGCCTCCTACCTTCTGAGAGATGAGCAGAACCAGTCCTGAGAAGCAGCAATGATAAAGAATACAGACACCTATTTTGGGGCTTAGGCACCTAAAGGCCAAAAATGAGTTCCTCAAAAACTCTTCTCAGATGCCACCTAACCCTAGAGGAATCTAAACACTGCAGGCACCTACATTTTTTACATTGAAATTCCTTGCCAGTTTAGCATTGTGCCCCTGGGAATACCTGGAATTGCCCCATTCTTGACAGGGCTGAGCACCTCAACATCCAGGTTACAATGAAGTCCAGTCAGGTTCCAGTGACTAGGTGTGGGTCCAACAAAGTCCCCTAACACAGTCAGTATTCTCAGGACAGATATAATACATGATCTATCACAGGATAAGGTAAAATGCAGTCACAGCCATTACTTTCTCCTAAAATATGGCTCCATTTGTATAACAGCCTGGTCTAGTGGCTAGAGCAGTCATTCATGAAGTGGACAGCCTAGTTTCAATTTCTCCCTCTGCCTGGGGAGGTTCAAAACACACATCCTAATAAGAGTGTCCTAAGGGCAAAGAAAAGTCAAGTTTTATTTAGCTAGAGACTGTGGCCTAGAAAGTAGGGTGCACAGCTGGGAGGTGGCTATAAAACAAGCAATGAATAAAATACATGAACAGTCCTTGGAGAAGGGACTTAAAATACTCCCCTGTCCTTAGCATTTCTTTTTGGGTAGTTCTAGGTGACTGCACACTGAGCACGAGAAATCCAGACAGCTCTCTGCTATGCTTGCTATTCTGGATTCCAGTCTGAAGCATTTAGCTCTCCCCCTACTCCTCCTTACAGGCTTATGGATTCCTTTCTAGGGCATAGCTACTCAGAAGCCAGATGTCACAGTGCCTGATTTTTAAGCATCTAAGTCCTTTCTTAGATCTAGCTCTTCCTCATCGATGAATGGCAACACAATAAGGCCCAGTCGAGGATAATAACTGGTGACTTCATTGCGGAAGACATTAGGGAAATTCCATCACCAGATCCACTCCTCTCTAAGGAACAAGTCAGTGGAGCTGACCCAAGCTGATGTTTTAATAGATGAGGTCATAGAGGAAACTGATAAACTAAACGGTAGTAAATCACTAGGACCTGATGGCATTCACCCTAGGGTCCCGAAGCTCAGATCAGAAATTGCCGATTTCCTAGCTGTAGTGTGCAAACTGTCACTATAAACTAGAGGGCTGGGGGTTGCCAATGAGACACCCATGTTTGTAAAAAGGCGGTAGAGGGAATGCAGAGAACTATGGACCAGAAGGCCTAACTTCTGTTCCTGGAAAAATAGTAGAAAAAAAAATAATAAAAAGGATAGTTCAGCACATGGAAGAACATGACTTGTTGGGGAGGAATCAACATAGCTTTGTCAAAGAGAAATTGTGGCTCACTAACATACTAGGGTGCACCCACACATGCAGACACATGCACTTGCAGCAGCTCAAATAAAAGAGGTGCAAATTTGAGCTGGGGCTTTTTGCCTCAGCACATGTGCTCAGACATGCAATTTGTTGTGGAGCAAATTGTGCCACTTGGGGCAAAATAATCCTGCCTGGCTCCTTCCAGATCTGGATTCAGGGGGAGCTAGAGCTCAGGCCAGCATCTATGCTGGCCCCAGCAGTGTAAAAAGCTGCCCTGTCCTGGCCCCATCAGTACAAAAAGCTGCCCTGTCAAGTAGCTCAGGGCTACTCACTCTCAGGAGCTTCTAGAGTCATCCAATTGGTACCTAGGGACACTACCCCTTTTGCCAGCTGGACTGCTGAAGCAGCCCTGAAAGTTCCCTGCAACCCTTTACCCACTGCAGCCATCTGGCGGTGGGGGCTGCTTCCTGGCACACCTCTGAAAGCATGTGGCGTCAAGGCTGCGCACCTGCCAGACCCGGATGGGGCCTGCACAGCCAGTAGAGGCATCTGCCCCTCTGGGCCAGCTGCTAGTGGGCTGTGGCTGCAGAGTTAGCCTTTGTGTGGCACAACTGTCATGTGTGCCCCTGCCAGGCCATCTAGGCAGCTATTGCCCAGAAGGTGTTCCCAGTGTGGCGGCCTGCTTTGAACTGTCAAACCATGTCTTCCTGGCCCCACGTGGCCAGGAGATCAGCCACAGCCAGCTGGGTCCAAGGTGCCAGTTCTGAGCCTGGGTCCTTCCATTTGCCTCCCTGGCAGGAATTCTGGTGTTCCCCATTTGAAAACTGAAAAATCCCTGATAAAAAAATCCCAAAGTCACTCTGTAAAATACCCTGAAATCCGTGTTCCTCCACAATTAAAACAAAAGACCACTATATAGAGAGCGAGAGAGAGAGAGAGTGATCAGTTGGGCAAAGTTTTATTGATATATCTATAGTGTTAAAGCAATTTGGAAGCCTACCAATGTTTCTATCATCATAATAAAATTAATTCTAAATACCTATATGTTTTGCTATTTGTCTTTGGTTTTCTTACCATAGAGGAGTTAGAGTTCCCCCTGACTCCTTCACTAACCAGGATGTGGGGACAGCTGCCCCTGCAGCCACAGCTCCTGCCAGCAGGTCTCATCCTGCCTGGCAGCTAGGCATGCAGGGTGTGTGCTGGGGGAATGTTGGTTTTGTGGGAGGGGGGTGGGAAGAGAGGTGGAGGGATGTGGGTGGCTGTGGGGTGTGTGGGTAGGTGTGGGTGGATTGTGGGAGGAGCTGCTCAGGAAGAGTGGGTCCCCTGCCCCCAACACAGCTCATGGACTGCCCCACCCCAACAGGGGCTACAGCCCCCCCAACAGGGGTCACATGGCCCTTGCAGGTGCTATCACCCCTCCCTGCAGGACCCAAGTGCCCCACCCCCATTTGCACCCCTGATGGCTGCGCTGCCCAGCCCCATCCCCTGCTGGCTCCTGCAGCCCCAAAACCCCTACACTCACCGGCAGTAGCAGTGGACATTGGGATCACTGGGGCCTTCTGGCCGGTAAGTAGGGGGTTGCGGGTGGACTGAAGGAGGCAGGAGAAGACCATGGAGGGACCCCCATCTGGTTCCATCCCCTGCCTGCCCCCCATCATTGCCCCGCCCAGCCCCAACATCCCAGCAATTAAAAAAAAAAGATGCCCTGCACTCACCAGCAGTAGCAGCTGCCATGGGGGTTCCTGGGGCCTTGTGCCAGAGCTCCCCTACACAGCACGGAGCAGCAGGGACTGGCCCCAGCCACCTGGCATGCACACTGCCCCATTGTGCCAGTGCGGCCCAGGTGGGTAGGGTGCTGCATGGCTCCACATGCTGTCAGGCAGCTGGGACTGCTGTGGCTGTCATCCAGGACCCGGCACCACTCATAAAATTACCTCTGCACAAGACTTTTCTGGGGTGAGTCTCACTCTTCCATTAAGATCAGAACTTCTGGCCCTCAGACACCTTTCTCAACAAAAACCTTGAAGTTTGAGTCCTTACACAGTGACATTTTCTGATACAAAAACATTTTTGTCAAAATATTTTGACCATCTCTCTTTCCTAGTCTCTAGATGTATCCCTGGTCCCTAATTGTTTGTTACTTCTAATCAAATTAAGCAAATTAGCCACACATCTCTCTGCAGTATTTCTCTGTGGTCTTTTGGATGTGCCAAATGATGAGAAAGCCAGGATGATGATGTTATGTCTGCTCCTTTCCACCTGGCTATGACACCCCTGATATTCATGTCAGGTCTGAAGACATACCGTATCACTCCTTTTTGACTGCTGCAAATGTTCCATTTTGCTATGCGAAGAGGTGGCCTTACTGAACTGAGCAGACCTCAGTGAACATTTGCCCTCAGAATGCAGTATAATAAACCTGATTCAAGCCGGAGAATGATGGCAATGAAAGCTCTGTCAGAGCGATACAGCCTTGTCAGATCAAAGCTAGAGGGATGCTAAAAATACTAAAGTGTGCAGAAAACACATCACAAAGACAGGAAAATGCAGTCAGATAGTTATAAACTATGAAGAGGTATATGCTACATAAATGTGACACATCAAGCACTCATCTGGCATAGTATACACTGGTAATGAAAAGGAAATATACAGTAGATTGTGAATCACATCAATTAGCTCCCACTTCTGCTTTGACTGTTGAAAAAGGATGGGCTAATTCCTGCATTATTATCTGGTGAGAAGATGCATAACAACAGCCTATCCTTCTAAAATGCAGTCCCTCCCTCCTGAAGGAAAAAGATATATTCAGTGAGGAAACCTGAAGTAATAGCATGTGACCTCCATGACCAATCACACCCAATCAGCTCAACCACAAATAAAACAAATGAAAGGTGAATGCTTGCTGTGAAGTTTTCACTGAAGACATGTCATACAAACAACCATTCATGGCTTTTGTTACTAGGAAACATCGTACAAAAATGCTGCAATGTTACAGGAATTTTGCTCATGCGAAAAGTCCAAAGAAATATGACTTGCAAATATTTTGTCCAGCTACCTATCATTCAGTGTCTGCAGTATCATAATATGTCAATTCCCATATCATTAGAAGCTAGTTACACTGTTATAATTATTGTACTGGTAACTGGTGAAAAGACTACAATATCCTGCTTATGGTATGCCTCTACTGCAATCTAAACACATAACTGTAGTTTGTTTAGACATATCTGAGTACACTTGAAATTAGCTAACTTGGGTATTGATAACAGTGTAGCTGCAGAAACACAGAGTAGAGCAGGGACTAGCTGCCCAAGCATTTGCCAAAGGTTCTAAGCAGTAAGATACCGGGGTGGTGAGCGGGGCATGAGCTCCAGGTGCCAACACAGGGGAACTAGACCAGACTCGGAGGGGGTGCCTTCCTTGCCACAGAGCTCAGGGATGCAATAGGGCAGAGGGGTGAGCTGGGGCTGGAGGCAGCAGGGCTCAAAGCTGACTGCTTACAGTAAGAAAGGCTGCTGCTGTGGTGAGACATGTCAGTGGAGCCAGAAGCTAGGGGATTGACCCAACCCTCTCATTCTCCAATGCTGGCCCTCAAATTTAATGTTGTTGATTGCTGAGGGGCGCTGCCATCACTTGGCAGCACCAATACCTGACCCCTTTGCAGTAACTATTCCAGGCAAAAGCTGGTCCTAGGCACAAATGTTATCATTTGCAGGTGCATTTTGAAGCCTGTGTTCAACTCCATGCTGCCAATGGCTACAGTGGTTTTGGTACCCCAACAAGTTCAACACAAGCATCTACACAAACAGTAGTCATACCCCTGGACTGCACAGGTTAGTCACCCACAGAGAAATCCCATTTTGGGGACCAAATATCTTAGGCCAAACATGCTGTTGTTAAAGATCAGTGACTTTCAAGTAATGTCATTGGAGAAGAGTCTATTTACACTAGCAAAATAGTTGGCCTGTTGAGACTGTATCTGTATTATTGCAGATAAATCCTGAAACAGGACCTTTTAGTTTGTGGGCACCAGCTGTATCAAGATCGAAAAGAAACCTCTTTCATCCTCTATCAGAAGAATTCATGCTAAACTTGCCTCAGCTGGGAGTTTCTCTTTTCATATCTTTCAGTTTGCATGAAAGAGCTGTGATACCTGTTGCTTTGGAGATTGATCATGAGGAAAGCTTTATGTTGCGAATATTGGGTATCCTCCTTCTTCCCTTTGAAGTCATAGTCAAAATTCTCATCGACTCTGAGGGGAGCAGCACCAGGACCATCATTAGTAACATCTACTTCTTTCCAGCATCCAATTTAAAGGCTGCTGTCATGGTTTTTACACATACACTTTGAAATTATTTTCATGCTTTGCTTATATTCACCCTTGGCGGTCTTAATATTATTAATTTGCAACTTGCACAATATCGACTTTCCTTATTTGAGAGCCCTAGATTTTGTCTCATCCAAGTCATAGATCACCTCTCTGTAACATTTTATGTGTGAAAACTCATTTGTTTTTGGTCTAGCAAGGTAAAATAAAAGTCTTGCAAAGCCTTGAGGGGTTTTTTTTTTGGTTTTGTTCTTTCTGTAGCTCAATAAATAAAACATCGATGAACTTTTTTCCTTTTTTTTTCATTTCTGAATCATGTCACTGATACTTTCTTCCGTCTTTGAAGGTACTTATATATTTATTATGCAGCTCACTCTCCCTTCATCCCTTTGTCCCTTAGTTGTTCATTTCTTGGTTCTCTTTTAATATTTGGAAATGTTAACTAGAGGTAGAAGACTCCTTACAGGTAAGAGGTTCAATTAAATTTGGATTAGCACTCATAAGTTTGGATGATCTGAAGCTCAGTCAAACTGAATCTGGAAAGTTTGGCTGGAAATATCATGAAAAAACCTGTCCCTGTGAGATTTCCAGCTAAATTTTTCAGGCTCAGGGTTTTTTTTTAGAAGATCTGGATAATCCTTCATACTGTAGATCTGAAGCCAAATTCTAAACCTTTTGTGGTTTGACTATTGCTGTTTTCACCTTTTTCTACAATTATAGTCTAATGAGACTTTTGCTTACTCAAGGCACAGAGCTGTGAAGCTTTTAGGATAAATAGTGTTGTATAATCATTAATAATAAAGTTCTTGGATTGTTAAACTGGTAATAACTTTGGGTGGATACTGGTTTGTAGACCTGCACTGGTCACAAATTATTTTCCTTTAACACTTAATGAGTTTTCTTATCATTTCCTATTGCTTTCTTTTCTGGAACCATATTAGTTGATTTTGTTATACCATTTGCTTTTTCATTTACAATATTTTTTGTTGTGATTAGCTGTGCATTTTAACACCTTTACATGTTAGATCTAAATAGCAAATATTGTAATCTGTTACTGGCCTTTGATAATGGCAATTTCACAAACCATCATTTTTAATGAATAAAGGAAGAAGACTCAACAAGACTAAGGATCATTTGTTATATGTTATGGGCTTTACTGCACAGTAGACTAATTTACTGCACAGTAAGACATCACCATGGAACTGTGCACAGTAAACTAGGCTAATGTGCAGTTTTCTAGTACCTGTAAACACAGAGTAGATTAACCATGCATTAGCTACTGCTCAGTACCACTCATGTAGACGCTAACTGGGGGCAAATTAATCCTCATCAGACACCAGCTTGGGGCCGCAGGGGATAGGGAGGCTCTCTGTCCCTGGTCCTGGCGCTGCTTGGCTGTGGCTCCCCCAGGAGTAGGGAGCCCATCAGCACTGAGACAGAGCCACTCTCTGCCCCACCACTGTCCCAGAGCTGCGCAGCTTCTGGTTTCCTACAGTAGCCTGGAGCTTCCCCTGGCTGCTTCGGGGTGGGGGCAAGCAGAGCAGGAGAAGCTCTGTATCAGGCTGCTCCCATTGGGAGTACATTTGCTCCCAACAGGGTGCATATATATATGTGTTTCTGAGGAAGTCTTACTGTTCAGTAAACCTATCTCACATTAATAGTATGTGTAGATGTCCCCTCTAAGAAACTTTTCTTCTTCCCCCAAATTTGCCTTTGTTGGAATTATGTTTACAGGCTTCAGCATAGGTGCCAAGAGCTGAACAGACATTCATAAAGATAGACTTACCTTCTCCATACCAGAAGTTATCCTGTGGGTCAGTGTTGAAGCAAGTTGGTGCTGAGTAAGTAAAAGAGGAACTTGAGCTGCTGCTGCCTGTGTCATTTTTGTTGTGTAGAGCAGGTCAGAAATGTTAACCTGGCATCCTTTCAGCAGAACTATGTTCTCTTTTAAGTTCATTTATAAATAATAATAAAGTTTAAGGACATTCACTTGTGAAATTTAGTTGCATTTAGCAAAGTGCTAAACATAAATTATGAGGATCGACTATAGTTCCCACTAGGAGAGGTCAAACCACTTGTCTACTCATTTCATGTTGTCATTTGCATAGAACTAAGAATATGGAAGCTAGAGGGACAGAAGACAAATGGGGACAGGGAGAAGACCAAATACTGAAAGCAACATTGCAATTTACTTATTACATGTGCCATGCAGTGAAATAGAGAGAGAAAAGTATAAAGTCCAACAATAATGATTTTATTTGAAACCACGCTTTATGAGAATGAACTGTTATAATCAAGCATATAGGATCCCAGCGGAGGTAACAAGAACACAGTTATCATGTGTCATAATCAAAACATCTTTTTGCAAAACAAGTCAAATAAGGTTTATAATTTTAAAATTATAAGCAGCCAAATAAGGCTTTAAAAGCCAAATAAGCTTTATAATTTTTTTAAATCCCCTAAATTCAGTGTTTGGGAAGGAAGGTGCTACTTGATGCCAGTACAGTTATTGGAATCTGGACCATTTATGCAAATAGGGCTACGCATAAAGCACTAGTCAGAAAATTCAGGGTGGTAAATTTGGCCAGCAGAATAAATATTGTGGCTGTGTCCAGACGAGTGTGGACATTTAGTTTCCTGGGGACAAAATAGGAGCAGTGCATCTTGCACTGCAGCTACTTGTCTCCAGGGAACACCTGTGCCATGCATGCTTTGGCATGCAGCAAGTTACCTTGTGGGCGGTAAGGGATGCTGGGGCCAGCTCTGTGGCCAGGTGGCCTGGCTCCACTTTCTAGCTGTGCATGATACCTGTGCGTACGCTGCTGTATTTTTTCCCAGGTTTTTTTTTACCCCTATCCAAGGGAGCAGCACACCCCTACAACATGGAGAACAGGTGACTGTGTGGTATGTGGCACTGCAGACATGTTTGCGGCACCACATACTGCACGGCCACACACATCTGAACACACCCTTCTTTTCCTTCTGCTGCTTTCCTACATGGATAAAGATCTTTAAACAGCTTAATTGCTACCTCCATACTGGTACTCAATAAGCACCAGTTCAGCAAAAGAGTAGTATGCAGGGCTCAGCTGAGGCTAGCTGAATTATACTGGATGCTCCCTTAGCATAAACTCCTTTTTGGCAGGGACTGGGGTTGAGTCTAACTTATCCAGAGATGAGCAGCCAGGGATCAGAAGCTGCAACATGCAATTTTCATTCCATCTCTGGATAGTTAGGAGGTTGTGGAGAAACAGGGCTATATACTATCCTATCTGTATGGTATTATGTTCTTTCCAATACCACTTAGCAGTCCTTCCCACTTAGTTAACAGAGAACCCCTCTAACCACAGCATGCAAGAATCTTTTGTTTTTATGGGATGCTTAAAGCTTATGGCATGTTTAATTATTCTTATAAACCTTCTTCCTGTGATAACAAAAAGAATGATGGAGAGTTATCAATGGATAACCTAGACATAATTACAACAGGAAATTCTGATGATCTCATAAATCATAGGCTGAAAGACACCATCCCCAGCAGAGTTCTGCTGGAAAGATAAACCAAATGACCATAGGTTCTCAACAGTAATAATCTCAGATCTGGGTTTTTCATTTCCTGTGGAAAAAGCAGAAAAATGCAGATTTTCCCTTTTAAAGGAGAAAAACCTGGGAACCTGTGGGTTTCCCCTTGCAGGCTGGCAGAATTCCAGGCTGTAAGGGGCTGATTGGGGCTGGAGGGAGTGGGAGGAAGGTGAACAGAGGCAGGGGGTACCACATACACGTGCAAACACGAACACAAACATGCACATAGCCAGCCATACAGCCAGGCAGCGTGGTGAAAAGCTGCTCCTGCAGCTCCCTGCAGGTAAGTGTAAGTTGGAGAGGGCATTGGCAACATGCGTGGGGTAGGGGGTTTAGGCAACTTGTGGGGTGGGGCACAGTGAGGGCACAACTTATGGGGAGATTGAGGTGGCAGCAGTGGCTTGTACTGAGCCCACACAGGGATAGAGTGGGGCCGGGTTGGTGACTAGGGGTGGGGGTACTGCCAAGCCATGGCAATGTGCAGTGCCCAGGGACCAGGGCCAGGACAGGTGGGAATGTGTGGCTGTGGGGCCAGACTGGGGAGTGGGATAGAGTCATGGGTGGCTCATAGAATCACAGAAAATTAGGGTTGGAAGGGACCTCAGGAGGTCATCTAGTCCAACTGCCTGCTCAAGGCAGGACCAACCCCAACTAGATCATCCCAGGCAAGACTCTGTCTAGCTTGATCTTACAAACCTCCAAGGATCAAGCTTCTACCACCTCTTTGGGTAACCTGTTCCAGTGTTTTGCTTCCCTGAGAAAACTCTTGCGAATATCTAACCTGAATTTCCCTTGCTGCAACCTGAGACCGTTGCTCCTTGTTCTGTCAGCTGCCACCACAGAGCACACTTACAGGGTGGGGTGTGCCCATAGGTGACATAATGGAGGGGCATGGGGAAGTACATGCCCCTTCAGATTTATGCACCCACAGTGGGCCACAGGGTAGCAGCCTGGCTATACCAGCACTGGGCAGGAGCTGCCTCCATTGCCCAGCAGATGGGACCCAGTGTGGGAAGGTGGAGTAGGATAGGGAGGCTCAGTGCTGCTGCTGCTACCACTGGAAACACTGTGCTCCCATGGCTGCCAAGGTGAGACACCACGGCGGCAGTGCAGATTTGCACCCCGGCCACTGTGGCGGTAGGCAGGGGTGCTTCACTTTGACAGCCATGGTGGTGTGGCACTCCTGGCAGTGGTAGTAACAGCAGCAGCACCAAGACTCCCTACCCTGCTCTGCCCTCCCATGCCAGGTCCTGCCCACTGGGCCACAGAAGCTGCTCCTGCCTGGTGCTGGTCCAGCCAAGCTGCAGCCCCATGCCCTGCTGTGGGTGCAGATGTCTGGGGGGCATATCCCCCCATGCCTCCCCAATGTGTCACCTGTGGTGTCACCTATACTCACACACACCCTGCCCCGACATCCCTCTCCTTCCCCACACACCTACCCCCTGCCCCCCCACACTCTTCCCCACACAGTGGGGAGCTGGGGGCTGGTGGTGGGGGGATGTGGGTTCAGAGTAAAGGGCACCAATAGGATTGGAGGGGTGGGGGGCTGTGGGTTGGGAGTGAGGGGCAATGGCATGGGCAAGGACAGGGCATTGGCACATCAGGGTAGCTCAGTGGGACAAAGCAGCAGGGTTGGGGGGGCAGCTGCAGCTTCACCCACATCCTGGTGCACAAAGGGAGCAAGGGGAGCTATGATTTTCCATGATAGTTAGTTGGCATCCTTTTGTCTGCGAGAGATGGTGGATATTGCAGCCTATGACATAGATGGCTTGCAGTGTCTCATGTGACTGAATAGTCCAATCTGATCTGTGATTGATCTGTGGCAGTGGTTTCAAGTGTATGTATCATGGTTGGGTGGGTTCAGGAGCTGCTTGCTTCCTAAGGACTCTTTTCTCTTCAAGCAGTTGGAGCCAATTTCTGTCATGGACATTGATGCCCTGGTGGAGACAATGACGCCACCTGTTCTGATTACTTGCCAAGGTTTCTCATTGGTCAGGACCTTTCCAAATGCCTTCGTATCCTGCTTGCACGTATCTTTGTAGTGAAACTTTGGATGTCCTGTTGTTCTTGTTCCCCCTGATAGTTTCCTGAATAGCATGTCCTTGGGTATACGTTCATCTTCCAATCTGCTCATATGGCCTAGGTAAAGCAGTCATTTCTGTCTGAGTAGGGCTGTCACACTTGGTAAATTTGCTCTTTGAACCTCTACACTGATAATTTTATCTTGCCACTTGATGTTGAGTATGCGGCGTAAAACAGCGCAGGTGGAAGCTGTTCAACCTTTTGTTTTGATGTGCATAAGTTGTCCGTGTTTCCACACCATACATGAGAGTGCTGAGTATGCAAGCCTTGTAAATGATCATTTTGGTCTTGATAGTAAGCTTTGAGTTGCTTCATGCTCTTTTAGTTAGTCTGATGAATGTGGTGCCAAGCTTTCCAATGCAAGAATTGGTTTTTTTGCATCAGAAATTGGTTTTTTTGCATACTGTTTTTGCAAAAAAAAAATTTTTTTGCATTGCCATGAAGGCAATGTACAATGGTTGATTTTGCTCTCTGCACTTTTCGTGAAGTTGACACAGAGAAAATACCATGTCTATGGTTGATCTTCTGGCCCTGAATACGCACTGAGATTCAGGGTAGACATGACTTGCCAGCTGTTGTAGGGGCACCAAGATGACCCTTGAAAAAAATTTTCCTGCTACACTTAGTGGCGAGATACCTCTGTAGTTGTTACAGTCACCCTTACCTCCTTTTTTTTTATACCGAGCGATGAAGTTTGTGGTACTTCACCCTCTTTCTGGCATTTGAGTAGCAGCTGATGAAGATATGGTAGTATGCTTTTTTTCCTGCACTTGAGAATTTCTGCTGGGATGCAATCTTTTTCAGAAGCCTTGCCATGTGATAATGAATCAATGGCCTTGCTTAGCTCTTCTACAGTGGGCTCCACATCTAACTGTGGCATGACCTCTAGAGTTGGCATTTGGTCCAGTGATTTGCTGGTGATGTTTCTTTCTTGTGAGTATAGCTCTAAGTAGTGTTCAACCCAATGAGGTATCTGCTTGCTTCTATTTGTAATGGCTTCACTGCTGCACGATCTGAGAGGGGCAACTATCTTGGCAGTTGGATCCAGAGCTTTCTTCAGACCATTGTACATGACTTTTTGGTTTCCTGTGTCTGAAGCTGTTTCTATCTCTTCACAGAGCTTAGTCCAGTACTGATTTGCACAGCATCTGGTTGCCCTCTGTACCTCATTTTTTGCCTGTCGAAGTCTTGCTTTGGTGCTCTCTGCTTGCTTCCTGTTCTGTTCCAGATAGGCTGTATTCTTGATGTTGGTGAGAGGTAGTAGGTCTTCTGCATTTTCTTTGACCTAGTCCTTATTGGACAGTCTCTTTTCCCCAAATGTAGTTTTAGCTGTTTCATAGATTGCAGTTCTTAAACCTTCCCCCAAATCCTCTACCTCCTCTGGTAGTGACTTCCCAAACATGCTGAGTTTGAAAGCCTTCACAAACTCTTGGCATTTCCTCTGGTTCTTGGTCTTAGTGGTATTGATTTCGGGCTTGCTATTAGGTTTTTCTCTATGTAGTTTCTTGGCTGTAATTTTCAATTTACTAATGAGTAGGGAGTAGTTGGTGTCACAGTTGGCACTGTGGAATGGGTGAGTCTTCTACACTGAAGGTAGTTCTTTCCTCCTAACAATAACAAGTTCTAGCTGGTGCCAGTGGCCAGACCGTGGATGTCCTTATGACGCTTTGTGGTGATCTTATCCAGCAAAATATGAATAGGTAATGCACAGTTGGTTTTGGGCACAGAATTCAAAAATAGTTGGCCGTTTTCATTCACCTTGCTGATGCCAAAATGTCCTAGACAATCTGGCCATGAGTTGTTGTCTGCGCCGATTCTTGGATTAAAGTTTCTGAGGAATAGTCACTCAGTTGATGGTACTCCTTTAACAACTTGGTGCAGAGTATCATAAAATTTATCCTTCTCCTCAGGGTTGGAGCTGAGTGCTTGTGCGTAAGCACTGATGATTTTCACAGAGCCAATGGTTGTCTGCAATCTAAGTGAGATGATGCACTCTGACTTCCCAATGTGTGTTTCTATAAGCTTTACCATCTTGTTGCTTACAGCAAAACCAATGCTGCGCAGATGATTTTCTTCAGTGCTTTTACCTTGCCAAAAGAAAGTATAATTGGCTTCTTGGATAGAACTAGCATCTGCAAATCTTGTTTCCTGGAGTGCTGCAATATCAGCAGTGAGTTTGTACAGCTCACGGTCAATCAAGGCTGACTTCTGTAAGCTGCTCATGTACCGTAGATTGTCATCATCTGTCAAGCCAAGACACGTGGTCCTAACATTCCAGCTTCCAAGCTGGAAAGATCTTGGTTTCACGTTTTTGCCAGGTGCGAGTTCTCTGCTTTTCGGTTTTCAGCCTAGCCTCACATATTCAGTGAGGCAGACAAACGGCAGTGGGTCAGCACCTAACTGTCTAGGGGCTGCCTGGCATTATGGAGGGTGGTAGCTGACCAGTGAAATGCGACAATTCCTCCCACCATCACAGGTAACCTGTGGCATCCTCCTCTATGCCAATCAAGTGAAAGCTCATGACCCACAACTGTCACCTTCTACGTTGTGTCCATGCTGCCAGCAAGGATGGAGTGTCCTCTCCATGTGGTATGGGTGCAATAGCCTGGGCAGTTGATACGGAGATGCAGCTTTGCTCATGTATCAGCTTCCCCCTCTTGGCTACACTGGTTTGATCCAAAGGAAGGGCAGAAGTTGATATGTTTGAACCAGCTATGCAGCAGGAGTTGCCAGTACAGAAGAGGACTTCCATCTGCCTGCCTTTTGGGGCTCCACTCCTAGATCGGTTGCCAGCCACAGCTGAAGAGCCCAATCTGCCCTGTGTGGATGCTATTGGCAAAATCATTGATTTGTTCATCTGCTTCTTGATGGCATTTCCTCCATCGAGGGTTCCACTCCTCCTCAGGTGTGCATCCACCGAAAGACATTGGCACTTCCTGAGGTTGCCAGGTTAATTAACTGCCACCCAACACTTGGCATTGAGAAGTACAAGTTGTACCACTTACGGTCATAGTGGTAGCAGGTTTTCAATCCTGACCTGACAACAGGATAAAAAACCAAAATCAAATGCAAAAACATATAGGTATTTAGAATTTATTTCATTATAATTATTGAAGCAATGGTAGACTTCCAAATCACTTTAATGTTGTAAATATATCAATAAAACAGTGTGTTCAATGAATACTTATATATATATAGTGGTATTTCATTTTAATTTTGGAAAAAACATGGATTTGGGGGTTTTCTAACACAGAATTTAGGATTTTTTTTAGCAGAGAATTTTGGATTTTATAACAAATAAAACCAGGATCCCTGATATATGTGGGCTTAATTAAGTCTCCACCTGTTTGAGTCTTAATCCAAAATCCTATGAAGTGAATACAGTCCTGTCCATTGACTTCAGTAAGCTCTTGGTACATCACTGAGTTAGACTGTACAGAAGAGGAAAAGCTCCCTGTTAATCATGCTTATAAACTCATGGAATGTCATATTTGTGCGGGGCACAGACAGGGCCCTGTCATCCATGTAGCATGTCAGTAGAACTGCCCTATGAGGTATTAGTGAAATTGGATACATACATTCATTACATTTACATTGACCTAACTAGTAGGTCCATCTAGATACTTAATTATATAGGCATTCAGGGAGGTTAAACTGGGCAAAAGTGACAGACCAACTCCAAGTTAATTCACCTGAGGAAGTGAACGAACATAGATCGGGAGCAGAATAACCCAATCTAGCAAATGCCTGTGTGTGTTTGTATAGCAACCCCCCCAGGTTTTCTTTTTCTTTTTTTTTATTCATTCCCTCCCCTTCCCCAACCATTTCTAACTTTGTCTCTCCCTCTCTATTCCCTATAGATAAGTATAAGTGAGCTAAGACATAGGATTAGCTTTAGCATTTTATTTTAGTAGCAAGTTGTATTTGTTTTGTTTTTTCTCCTTCTTTATATAATTCTTCTTTATATAATTATTATGTTTATATTGATTTTTTTACTGTTCTATATTACTGTTTTACTGGTACTATAACATTTAGGCCCACATATGTAAGTTAGCATAAGTTATGTCAAGTTTCCATTTTGTTTGTCAGTCTCCATCCTGTCCCCAGGCCCGGTTGTGTAACCCATGACTCACACCTACCCCACCTATGTAACTTGGTTCCTGAATGAATGGGGATGAATGAGAGTGCTTGAGGGACAATGGCAGTAGGTCTAAAAATAGCTCCCTCTGAATGACCAAACCATCACCACCAATACCTGGACCAACGACCCAGCCCTTGGAACCACCCTCAGCATTCAAGAAACAGAAGATGAGGCAACCCACCATTGTGCCAAACTGCACATGCTCAGTAAGAACACCTGAAGCCCTCTGGAACAGGACTGATATTGCCTCCCCATAGGAGATCAGAGTTAGTCTGCGCCATAAAAGGGGTAGTGAAAACTGACTCCTTGGGACACCCTCTCCATCTGGACCAGCACCATGCCACACCACCTATCCACCCAGAGGCCCTGCCAGTGACCCCGCTCTGGGCAACACCTGCTGGACAAAGACCCCTTTCCAGCCTGGATAGGTAGCTATCACCCCCCCACCCTCTCTTCAGCCAGGGACTTGGACTCTGCTTCTCTTTCCCACCTGGACTCCAACCCTTCCACTGAGTATCTTTTGTCCTGCTGCCATTGTGAGTGCTTGCATGTGTGTGTGTGTGCGCGCGTGTGTGAACCAATAACTTCATGGGGCTGTGTAGAGTGTTGTCTGTCTAATAAACCTGTTATTTGGACCCCTGAGTTGTGTTTTGCTTTACTATGGTTCAGCCCTGTTCCAGTCTCTGCTCCTCGCCCCTTTAACTTCTGTCTCACTTCTCCCTCTCCTGCTTCTGGCTCACTGCCACCTCCAATACCTGTTCTGAGCTCCTCTCTGCCTCCAAACCCCCTGTTTCTTTGCCACTGGCTTATCCCCACTGCCTTTTCCCCTGAGCAACCAGATTTCTGCCTCAGTTTCTTTCCTGGCTGTCTCCTCCTTGGCACCACTTAGCTGTGCGCCCCCCCCCCATTATCTCAGCTGTCTACCTCAGTTTCCAGCTCCAAGCTCCCAGGTTTCTGTCCCTCTCTCTTTCTTGGCTGTCTCCTCTTTGCCACCAGGCTTTTTTTTCCCCCCTTCCCATGCACCAGTGACCTTGAGTAACCCTGGGGCCACTTGATCATAATTAAACCCAAGCCTCAGGTCCTCATTCAGCTTCTGTCTAGCCCACCGGTTCTAATCCTTGTTCTGGCAACTTTCACTCCCTACACTTTAACTCTCTCTCTTTCTCACCTTAACCTTCCCCCAAGTATCCCAGGTACCCCAAGCACACACATACATACTGTATTGTCCAAGTTAGGAACTTACTTATGTGTAGGTTGGTTGTATGTGTGTGAATTGGTGAGTGTATGTGTATATATATCTCATTGTGTGCATGATATAGAATTAGTGATCTGTATATGGGTACTGAGTGTGCGGGTACTGACAATTGATTTTTGTCTAATTTTTAGTGTGTAGTGTGTACATGCTTGAATGGTGATAGGTATGCATGTGCCTAGGCTGGTTTGGCTGTCTTTGTGCCTGAGCTACTTTGGTAGTGTGTATATGTACCTAATCGATTTGTGTGTTTGTATATGTGCAATTGTGTCACACCCTCCAGCTAACAGTGCAATATTGAGATCCTGAGAGTTGGCCTGACCCCACAAGGCAACATCTGGAGTTCAGCCCCAGGGTTGGGAAAGCCCAGCTACTCATCTCAGTCCTGGGTGTGGTCTTCTTATCCCCTCAAGCCTGACCAAGCTATTTTAGCCCCCCAACCTTCCTGCCCCTGGGCACACAACCCACCCCACAGACCCACCAACTCTTCTTGCAATCCTTCCGGCCACTCTCCTCCCAGTCCTGCTGACCTCTCTCCCCACCCCAAGTTACTAACTTCAGTTTCCCTGCACAGCTCCCAGGACTGGTGAACATCTGTACACTTCACTTCTACTCTGTGATCATGCAGCTTAAAGTGAGCTGCATGAATGTAGACCAGGTGCGGTGAACAACTGCCATACAGGTAAGCCAGAAGCTGTTTTGCAGAATACTATGTCTAGGCACTGCTTCTAGACACGTCACCCTTCCCCATCCAAACTGTTGCACTGCTCCACTGCAGGATTTCCCACAGGGCATTTATACAAATCTTTCGTAACATGCTCCTCACTGGACTTGATAGGACTATGAACCCAAGTGAGTTAAGCCTATTTTGAAGGGAAAAACAAGGTAATCTTTAATTTACTGCAGTCTTTGTTTTCCTAATTTCAGGGACCTCTTTGTATTTTATGTGGGGCAGGAAAAAAAAAGTGGCATGGTTTTTAATGGCAGTGTCTGCTCCCTCAGCCACAGTGGGTGCATCTATATGTGCATTAACATGCTTTTTCTAAAGCACATTAAATTTAGTACCTCCGATGTGAGGTACTAAAGAAATGTGCATTCGGGCATGATTTTAAGTGACATAATGTACTATTTTACTGCGCATTAGTGTAATTGCATATTTTATGTGACACTTTAATGCACAGTAAAATAGGCTACTGCTCATTAAAGTGCACATGTAGACATGCCCACTGAGTGGGAGGACAGAGGAGGAAGAGGAGGAGGAGGAGGTTTGTCCTTTTTAAATAAAATATTGATTATAAAAAAATGACAGGAAAGTTTCTTCAGATACTAAGGCCAGTCATCTTTATTATTTTTGCTGGCAACAGGAGCATGATGTTCTTTCTAGAACTTACAAGCATTTCACTAGCTGGTGAAATAAGAAAGCATTCTTCCCCTTAAAACATAAGCAAAAAGCCAGAGGTGGGTTCAGCTAAGTGTGTTTGCAGTAGGTTTTTAAAATAATCAATACTCCTTGCCTTTTATTATTTATGACACAGCAACACACCTTAAGCAGGGCCCTCTCTTTATAACCATCGGAGGAAGGCTGTGTTCTTTCAGAGGAGAAAAGGTTTCTGAAGTGCTCTTTACTGATAAGTACTTTAACCAAAGCCTTGAAAAGGCTGCATTTCATCCTTTTGAAACTGATCTTTCTATTTAACACTTTCCCTCTTCAAGCTCCCTGCAGGGATTTCATTATTTAGAGTGTGGGAGAAAACTTGCCTCTTGTTCAAACTTGATTTTCTTTTTCAATAAATACACAGAGTAAAAGATACTCACACTTTGGACTACTGAAATAGAGGGAGAATTTTAAAGTGAGAATAAACAGAGAGCAATGAGAAATAAACATTAAAAACAGATCAGTCAAGACTCATTTTTGGAAAACCTGTAGGAGGCCTGCATGCCAATTTTCATACATTCATGAGTTGGAGTGATTCAGAAAGACAATAGTATACTGAAGGTATCTCAACTGAGCAGATGAGACTCCAGATCACTCTCCCACAGCTCTGTTGACTTCAGAGAGCTACCAGGAATAACCAACACAGAATTTTATCACTGGCACTGAGCTAGGAATGCCACTGAAACCTCAGATCTAAGGAATAGAAAAGTACTATTTTTATGCAGTTATTGTTTTAGACTAGAACTGCATGTTATAAGACTCTACCTAGGGTACAGACACTCAAAAAGCCCAAGGTGAAATCAATCTAAATTGTATGGTTTTCTGTAAACAGTATAGCTCAGATTGGTAGCAAACAGAACACACAGTTGCCCCTTGTGGGAGAGGGGGAGGCCAATCTTAGCTCAGATTCCACCATTTTTAAACCAGTCTGTGTGCACCAAACTTCTGGTCTGTTATGGGTATAGATGAGTTTCTGATCATTTATACCTGTAAAAGTGTAATGTCTGTACCTGGCCTCTGTCTCATACTTGAGAAAATAACTTTCAGAATATAATACATTGTTACTCTGACTAATTTTATATTGCATGTAAAATTGTGCTATGTGTGATACACTGATATATCCAAAATATTTATTTAATCTCCTTCTATGGAAGATACTGAGTTTTTACTTTCTTCCTCCTGAGGGAAAATTATATCCTTTGCCAGCATCTGTTGCCCATTTTTTATGAACACAGGGACAAAAGATACATTTGGGTGTTTTTGCACTGTCTAGTGTATCTATTCTGTCAATAAATTCTCTAAGAGGCCTTTACTCACCCTTCGAACCTTGAAACATTTCACTCTCATCTCACTTTCTTAAGCAATACGGTCTGGCCCCATGCATTGGATCTGGCTGCGGCCTGACCCTGCATGCTAGCAGGCTAAAGAGATTCCTGTGGTTTTGGAACCTGGAATCTCTGGAAGCCAAGGCAATGAATGCTGCTACTGCCCCCCGCCCCTTCCAACCAAATTTCTGAACTCTTTAGGAGCCCTGCAGACCAAATGACATGGCCTCACAGGTCAGATTCAGTCTATGGGCCAAAGGTTGAATACCACTGGTCTATGTCTTGGCTAAGGTCACCAATTAAAAGTCCAAATTGGGCAATATCATATTATTAAATTATAATTTGTAATATCACATACAGCTGAGATCAGGGCCCACTGTATAGTGTATATGCATTTGTGATCCATGACTTGTAGAACTTAGAAATGGAATAGACAAGAGTGGCTTTGTATGCACAATACCTCATTTGATGCTACTGGTGTGGTTTTTAGTTAAATATAAATACAATTCAGATAAGTATTAATTATCTTGATTCTCAATCAGATTCTAACCAAACCTCCAGGCCTCTTGCAGTTTGACTAACAGGAGTATAGTAACTTAAATATCATGATGTTTCACAGGCAACAGGGTTAGCTCCATAAAATTTTGGTTTCACAGAATTCTGAAAGAGCATTATCAGATTTTGACAAATACAACATTCCTTAATTTTTACTTCTACGAATAAAGCTGCAGAACTAGAAAGGCTGTCTCAGCAGTTTTCAGGGACAGTACATATAAGGCCAAGCCTTCAAAAGGATGAAACTCTGTATAAGCTCAGCAGATCCTGGAGATGAAAAATCTTTGCCATTTTCTTACTTGGCTTTCTTTAAGGACAGGCTGAAAAGGGCAAGGGACTAATACCAATTGTGTGTTATGTATTCCGGGAAAATAAAAAGACTATGACACCATAAGAACTTTCTGGTGGTAATGGCTTTTGTATAGTTGTGTTTATGTGCAATTTATTAACTTTTCTTTTATTGATAGGATCAGAAGCATTTTGACAAGAAAATTGGAGAATGCTTTTTTTAGCAACAATAAAAAAGAAACTTAGTCAAAGGTTATCTCACTGCTAAATCTACAGGGACAAACAAAGTCTTAATTTTAATTTCAGGAAATTAGATAGGCTTTACTTCTGCTTAAAAATGTAAAAAAAATAAATGGCACTTTAAATTCAGCACTCCCCCAAACTGAGCACAGCGCATGCCCGAAAGAAGCATCGGATTAGTTGGACCTGGCTCATCCAATGTCTGTATAGATTGGGTGTTTCAACAGGGCTTTTTTGACATTTTTAACATTTTTATCTAATAGCTGTTTGAATCAGCTATTAGATAAAAGTGCCAAAAAGCCCTGCTGAAGTGCCCAATCTGTGACACTGCAGAGCCAGGTTGAACGCATGGCTTCTTCCGGTAAAGCGTGGGTTTTTTTTCCCATGTCTGTCAGCAGGCATGCTTGTCCAAATGTTCTGTCTATGGAATGTTTTAATGGGTACCTGAGAGAAACAATTACCAGTGTCAACAAAATTGGCAAAATGCAATGCATGTATTTGAGTGGTTTTGTTAAAATAAAATAATAATAGCAGCAACCAAAAACCCACAACACATCGCAAAGTGTGTAAATTCAGGTGAAATTTTAACACAACCAAAAATCCATCATTTCTTCTTAAAAAAGGATTTCTCTTTACCTGAAAGATATAATTGCTTCTGATGATATCCCCCAGGTTAAAGGCAGAGAGAATCTGTCCAATAAAAATATGTCTCTCTCTTTCTTAGGGAGTTGGATTTCTTTTTCACTTGGTTGGCTTAGATGGGACATTGTTGGGGCGGGGGAGGGCATGTGTTATTATTATTACAGTAGTGTTCAGGAGCCCTACCAGAAAGCAAAGCTTCATTTACCAGTTAATGCAACAGGTCAGTGGATTTTCCTCTCCTCATTTGTTTTTTGTGGCTCATTTTCAATGGGAAGATAATGGTGGGTTTGAAAAAATAGATGCATTACTGGATATTCAAGGAGTTGAGCACAGTGGAATAGAGTGGCACCTAAGTCCATTTATGTGCCTAATAGGCAGAACAGTCCTTAGTAAGAAACTTGACAGTGGCGGCGATCCTTCATAGTCAAGGATGACTGCTCCTGCCCTGATAACCTCCAGTCTAAATAAACATGACAAAAATGACAGCAGAAAGAAATTTATATCCATTTTACAGATGGAGAACAGAGGCACAAAGAGACTCAGCACATGGTTACACTGTCAGAACAGGGTGTGCAGTTAGGAAATAAACCCTATCCTCCTAACTCCACTCTGCATATATAAATCCCAGAGTATGAGGTTGTGGGGTTTCCCTGGGGCTAAGCAATTGCTATTGAGCATACCAGAAAACCATGTCTTGAGCATGGTAACAAAGGCATCCTGAGGCATCCTCACTGCCTGAATTCCTAAGTTAATGTGTGCATAATGGGAGTAGGTGGCTGGGACTTATTTCATGGGTCAGCATGACTGAACATCTATCTGCCATTAGTGTAGCCCAAGGGTGCTCAAACTCCAGCACATAAGCCAGATCCAGACCATGGTGGCTTGTCATCCAGCCTATGGGACCCCCCCCCCCCGCCCCCCGCACAGGTCTGAAAGTTTGGTGGCACTCTCCTGCTGCCATATCTCCAGACCCTTGAGGAGGTCTGAGCCCTGAATGCTGGATCCAGTGCTGTATGCAGGGCTGAGTGGGGGTGGTCTCAGGCCCCAGGGCACATTTTTGGTATGTGGGACTGGGAGGGGTGGTGCTGGGCCCCTAGAAACCGAATCCTGGCAAACCAGGGCAGGGTGTAGGAGGGGGCAGTGGTGGGTCCCTGAGCTGGATCCAGGCTTAAGGCTGGTCCCATGCTACTCACCTGTTCTAGGGTGCCAAAAGGTTGAGTACCACTGGTGTAGGCAAACCCCAAGTGACTTACTAAAGGTTGCACAAGAAGCTTGGGTCAGAATCAAGCACTGCATCTAGGGATCATACATCCCATTCCAGGGATTATTTAACAATCCATAGCCTTCTTTTTCAGCCTTGAAAGGTCAATAGGCCACATTTTATCAGAAGAGGTTATATAGGTTTTAGGGAAAGGAAGTCACCATGTGATATGAAAGAGCTGTTTGGTCCAGTGAGAGTAGAGTCAAGAAGCATAGAACCTAGGTAGCTTAGAAATTCCTGGCATCCTTCCCTGAGGCCAAGATAAAGAGAAAGGACTGTGTACGGAAGGGTTGGAGGCCCAGCTAAAGGTAGCACTGGTAGAAACACTCCAGGTCTGGGTGAGGGGGCAGCCTCAAACATAATATAAAATTAATAACAAGGCATGGCAGGTAAGACACTGAGGAGGATATTGAGGAACTGGAGTGGGGCAGAATTAAGGTATCCACTAAGGGTCCAGACAGAAAAGCAGCTCCCCATTGCAACTCATAGCACTTTGCGGGAAGTGCTATAAATTTCAATGATCCCCTAGGCCAAACAGAAGTTCGTTGTTGGGTGCAGGAGTTAGGGATTCCAGCTGCTTTCCATTAGCTTGCAGCCCGGTCTTTGTAGCAATGTGTCAGCTGGATGCTGTTTTCAGAATGGGAGGGGTGAAAGGGAGCTCGTTCTTGGGGTTCTTCAGCTGGTGCTGGGGAGGGGTGTGGATTAGAGCCTCCCCACCCTTCAGCACCAGATGAAAACAATCCCATACTAAACTCCTTATGCTCCCTTTCCCCCCTCTCCCATTCTGAAAACACCAACAGGCTGGGAGCTCCACAGACATAAGCTACAGAACGTGCTCCATTTTGCAGTGTGTTCATCTGAACTCCCATGCAATGAAGGCATTTTAAAAGGGCCCAACCCATAAAAATCTGAATCCTCATTGCTCATGCAGTGAGGATTCTGATTTTCATGGATCGGGCCCTTTTAAAGCAGTCTTCATCTGTGTACTTCTGTTTGGTTGCAGCCATAGACCACTTTCTGGGGCCAAATCAGGCAAAAATTGTCACTTCTGTTTGTGTCCCTTAGGAGCCAGTCCTGTCACACTGGAAACTAGCTCAAGTTGGGCTTTTTTTATATAACAGTCTATATAAATATGGAATTCATGGTGTACACACGTATGTATATGTGTGTGTGTATATAACGTACGGCATCTGTCTGTCTATCTATCTATCTGTGTTGAGTAGCAAGACACACCTGAAGAAAAGCAAAGGAAGAATTAACAAGATTCACTCCCCTTCCCTGCCTTCTTCCATTCACTGGTTTCTAGGTTTGTCTGGGAGGCTGAGAAGCAGATGTGGCAGGGGGCAACTTAATTTTCTTTTCCTGAGAAATCTTTTGAATAAGCTAGTCATGGATTGCAAAACAAATTGCAGAGATTTAGATTTCAGTCAAAAAGGGGAGAAGGATTACCAGTAAATTCTGTGATATGGGCCTGTTGCATGAACAAAGATAATCAAAGAAAAATCAAGACCTGAAGAGATTAAGGCAAAGTTAAGTAGAATCATCAAGGGACAGTCAATGTAATAAAATGATCAATAGTAAAGCCCAGAGATTAAAATCAATTTAATCATTTTTTTATTTTTAACTCTATTTTTTGTCTTAGAATGAAAACAGCTACCTTATATCCTATCCCATTCTGCAGAGTTACAATGCTTTTCAAAAAGTCGTACCTTGAAAGCGTTTGATAGGAAATTCTTCTAGAATATCTCCTGTATTGTATTGTATTCTACAATGACATTGATTCCATTTTGTTATCTGAATGCTGAAGCTATCAAATGGGTCAAAAGAGTGTATGATGGAACAAGGAAAGCAGCAAAGGAGGTGGAGAATTAAAAACAAAATTAAGTGGCTGCTATTATATTTTAGAGGAGGAGTAGCAATGAAATAGTTCTAGCATTTCCCCCCATTAAACTCCCTACAACATCTCAATTTATACTCTCCACTCCTCAATGCAGCTCATATAACTTGCAAAATGTGTCACCTATTCATGAAGAAATAAAGGTTTAAAGCACAAACACTGTTGTACTTAACGGTGCTTGTGGAGACTTCAGATGCGCAGATCTTATAGGGCTTTGTATGGTCGTTAAATATTCTATGTCATTTGTACAGAAAATTGTGTTGAAATGGGAACTTCTTCAAACGCACCAGTGAAAAGGGAAAACAACTGATTTATTTCTGTATATCAAAGTTGAGCTTCTTTTCTTTTCTTTACCCTCAGATGCTCTTTAGTTGCTATGGCAAAGTTCCACAAAAATATAATATTGTGTGTACACAAACTCTGACCCAGATACACAGAGGGACTTAATTGTGGCAAGTCTAGCACCGAGGTAGGGGGGAATGACTCACTCTTCCACCTCCTAAAGCTGTGCCACTGTGAAGAAATTATGATGCAAGAGATATGAGCTCACAGAGAGAATACGTGGACAAAACCTGACTCCATAGCTTAGTGATGAAGGCACTTCTTTGCAGCAGTGAGCTCTGGATTATGGTTCTTGCTCCAAGGACTGTTATATGCATTTTGTATTATAGTTTTTCAGTAAGCTAGGTAAGTAGGACTGGAACTGTGGTCTGCCCATCCCAGATAAGTTTCTTCATTGCTGCTCTGCAGTCCAATCCCCTTTTACTTTCTTTCTGACACTAAATTTTGCTTTCTGCCCAGTGGGACTACTTCACCAGAAAAAATAGAGATAGCTTGTATCTCAACTTTACCTATATCTTAGTAGTTAAGGCCCAGGCCCTCCCCACAGAGACAAGAAATGTGCATTTGAACCCATTAAGGCAGAGGAGGACATTTAACTGAGCACTTACCAGGCAACTGCTCTAACCCCTAGGCTACTGTATAAAAAATAGGTACCATTACCACCACCACCACCATCACCACCACTACCTCCTCCTCCTCTTCCAGCTGTGGCTGCTCTGCTTTGTGTTGAACTCAGTGTTATCATTATTTGTTAGGCACATCAGACTATGCCTACTAGATGAGGCCCTTTAGGAGACTTAGATGCAGGGATGCTTAGTTTGTAAATTTATGGATATAGGCCAGGGTGGGCAATTATTTGGGCTGGAGGGCCACTTAAGAAGTTTAGGTGAGCTGTTGAGGGGTGGGGAGATGCTAACTGCGGGTTGGGGAGATCCTATGCAGTGCACCAGGAGCTTGTGCTGCCCTGTTCTGCCGCAGCCGGGGCGGAGCTGGGCTGGGCAGCATGCAGACTCCCCCCTTCCCCCCCCCCCGCTAGATTTGATAGCAGAATCTAGACACCTTAGCAAGTTTAGTAAAAAAGACTTATGCATCTACAACCTCTCAAGCACCTAAGTAGTTGCATTTCAGGCGTTTACACCTTTTTTGACAACTCCTGAAAAAATCAACTGCTTCACAGGGAGGCAGAAGAAAATGCTAGTTTCATTTTGTAGAATAGTAAGGGTTAACTCCCTTCCTGAGGGCTGACATGATGACATCAAAAGGAACTTGTCACCCATCTTTGTGTGTATGTTAGCAGGTTCATTAAAGTCCTTCTGGGCACATCCCCACAAGCACACACATGCAGTTTGTGGTACCGCAAACTGCATGCAATGCATGTGCATAAATTCACCATGTTGCCAATTTGCAGCGCAGAGGTTTTTTTAACACTGGTGTAAAAAAAAATGGAACAGAAAAAAACAGCATGGTGCACATGGCAGCAGTGTGTACTGCCAAAAACTGGCCAGAGCCATGCTTTGGCTGCCAGACAGGCTCCAAGCACCCAGATCGCTGACACTGCTTCCCTGGGAGGTCCCCAGGACCCCAGGTAAGGCTGCCTCCCCATAACACCTCTGGCAATTTGCCTGGCAGCAGAGCATATGTGCAAAGGCATGCCTGGGGACAAATAGTAGTGGCATAAATATATGCTGCTGCTATTTGTCCCATGAGAAACGCATGTGTGCACTCGTGGAGACACTCTTTGAGAGCATAAAAGTCTCTCTGCCTTTTCCAGAGCTATGAGCTAGCATAGATTTGAATGATGGTTTCATGCTAAATAAGTACATGAGATTTAAAAAGTTTTAAACATGAGATTTATTAAAATTATATTTTTTCAGATACTCTGCTGTTTCTTGAATGATAGAGATGTCATTTATGTAGCTAGATGTTCTTTTCATTTATTATATTTTTGCTAAAATGATGTATCATGAAAATGTGTGAAAATAAATTCAACAACTTTTAAAATTGCTTAATTATATTTTTGTCTCTGATAACAGAGCAATAAAAATGTTCAGTTGTCTAATGACATCTAATGGGAACATTCTAATGAAATCTAATAGGAACATGTGTTTATGAATTATCAAAAGTCAATCTCATAATATTTCAGAAGGCGGAAGAAAAAACAGCATATTTGCCAAATTCTTTATTGTAGTTTTCCTCCTAATATTCAGCTGGCTTATAAGAGTCAAGGTTATTACCATTATATATTCCCAGACTTTGCTGGCAACCAATGCTTCAGCATATGGAATGTAGGATTCCAATTATCTTGCGGTAAATCTGTGGATGATTCAAATCTGAAAACTCAACAGGCCAATTTCATTTTTTAAGAGTTGCTTGAGGTTCAGTGAATGAATTTACTAAGAGTTGGACAAAAGTTCTTTGTACAATTTTAATCATTTTATAATATTTACAAAGTTAGTAAGATTAGTGAGTAACAGCTTCGCAGACACTAATATCCTTCTTTGGGGGAGGAGACACCATATTGTTCCTGAAGAACAGTTAATATGTGTACCAGATTTTTTTTTGTTAAAGGTATAGCTATCAGTTGGTTCTTGTCCTCTAAGAAAAGAGGCAATGTATACATTCAGGGACAAGACAACACAATCTCTTTACCCCAAATCAGTTTGTATATGTTGTAGAAAGGCATTATATAATTTCCATTTGTTGCTCATCAAATCTTTTCCTAGCACATCCTAAACAAAATACACGCATACAATTTACCTACACTTACCCTATCTGCTGATCATTTTTCATGTACCAGTTTTCTCCCAAGGTATTGTGTAGACTAAAGCTGTGCAAAATTCATTAATTTTGATCTGTAAGCTGTTTGTAGTTGTTTTCTGTTTTGATTCACAAGGGTCTGCACTAGGGCTGTACAAAGCTCTGGTCCCTGATTCAATCTGGTGGAGATTCAGCCCGATTCAGTGGCCAAGTCTCCAAGTCCGAATCAAATCAGAGGACCCTTTAGTCTCTCTGAGTTGAAGATAGACACAGCTTTAAATGTTTTTTTCTACATACCTCTAGGTATCAGGCGACTTGTGAATGCTGCAATGCTGGGGTGCATGGGGGCTCCCCAGCGTGCTTGGCAGCAGACCTAGAAGTGGATCAGAAGCACTTCCGGTCCACTTCTGGGTCCACTGGGGAGCATGCTGCACTCTCGCCCCCCTGTGCCCTCCTGGCCTGGTGACTGGTACCTCCTGGGTTGGGGGAGGGGTACCTGGGGTCTCTCTGTGGCCAATCGCTGAGCTGGAGGGCATACGGGGGCCCCCCAGAGCCTTCTGGAAGTACTTCTGGTTCATTTCCAGGTTCGCCGCCGAGCACGTGGGGGGCCCCCCGGCACTCCTGTGGGATGCTTCATCTGCCCCAATATCGCAGTGTTTACAAGCTGCACTGCTACTTCAAGGTATGTAGAAAAAACTTTTAAAGCTGTGTCTATGTCTGGATCACTGATTCTCCGAATCAGCATCAAATCTTCAGACTCAGATTCAGCTGACTTGAATCAGGGACAGTGATCTGAACCAATGAATTGAATCATTGTCCCTTATTCAGGCTGAATCCGAATCTGAATTGAATAGGGCCCACTTTGCTCACCCCTAGTTTGCACCTTCTGAATGTTGCTTTATGTTTCAAGCTCAAGTTAACTCCAAATCTCCAGACAAAACTCATTAAAATCTTGTGGACATAATGAAATTGTAAACAGCTTAAGAAAACCTAGGGATGGTTTCAACTCACTGATATTTGAGATGGCAAAATTTGCAGACAATACGAAGTCATTAAGTTAGTTGATTAGCAAACAGTTTAGAAATAGTGTGAAATGTTAACTAGTCAGATATATTGCTGGGTTACAAACCGGTTGGTTGTAAATGCCCAGGAGACAGACCTGAGCATCATTTCAGAAAAGTCAGTGAAAAATCTCTGGTCAATGCCTTGTCATAAAAATAAGTAAAATATGTTGAAACAAAAAGAATCTGAAAGAATTTAAGTCAGTGACAGGACTTAAGCTTGCTTGACGAGGGTCCCTAGGCAAAACTGTAATTCATATAGTAAATAATAATTTAAACCTTCCTGCTTCAAGTCATACACCAGCTGCTCATGTAAGGAAACTACTAAATAACTGCCCCTACTCCATAAATTTTCTCTCTGGGGTTTATCATATCATCCTCCAAAGCATTTATTACTGGCCACTATCAAAGACAATAGAATAATATAGACCCCCAGAGAAGTCATAGCAATTCCTCTGTAAAGTTTATTTGATTTTGAAAAAATCACCTAAGATGGACCTAACCTTTTTAAGGCTTTTGAAACAGTAGAGGGTTTTTAAGTGAATTTTGATTAACCTAGTTTGGCTTTTAAACTTCTTATGAATCCAGGAACCAGACACATTTCTCAAGCTCTCATGCTCATTTGAAACTTCTTCAACAGCTTTAATTCAAACTTTATTTTTTTTTCCAAGGGGAAATTTTCTCAGTGTCCAAGGAGACCAATATATTCAGGTGGACCCTGGCAATAGAATTAAAGTAAAGGAGCAAGTCTTGAACTTAATAAAGCTCCAAAGTTGATCAAATATCATATATGTAAACAAGAGATGAGAGACAGGGCTTGACTGAGTTAACCTGGGGTCAGATTGGAACTTTTTTTCTGATAGACTTGCCAAAAATAATTTTAGTTGTCAAAGTATTGCCAAATAACACTTTTTGGTGTTTTTTACACAATCAAGTTGAAGTACAATGAAGTTGGCTTCATTATTCCATACACAATTATGCAAACCCAATTTCTACTACAGATAGGATTAGTCAGTGCAAGAACAATTCTGACACTGTTGAATAAAGTTACTTTCAAAAAGAATTTCCTAAAATTTCACACATACTTGTAGGGAAGGGAGGTAGAATTTCTTTTTAGCTATTTTTGTTGTCATGCAGTCTGAGATATATGTCCTATCCACCTACTTCCATTCTGCAATGTCAACTCTTATCCAAAATAAAATAAAAAATGGATCTCAAGCTACAGTATTAGAAACAAGAGGTAAAATACCTATCTGTCAAACACACAAAACCTACATTAGAAGGCCTTTATCTCAGTTTCATAAAAACATTAGGAAATGCTAGAATCAGGGTTGCCTGGTAAACATATGCACTATGATATACTTTGCAATTTCATGTCTGCATATAATTTTTCCCTATGTAGTGTTATCAGGACTAATATTATCAACACTGTTATCAACACTGGATTCAGAAACCTGGATGGGAGTGCATATTTGTGGACTCAGACTCTTCTGCCATTCTCCTCAGTGACATTTTCTTTCGTCCTGTCATGCACATTTTGTCTCTTTCTCAATCTCAGTTTCTTTTCCACCACTAGTGCAGCATTCCAGTCCCTGTGTATTTGAACAGTAACTCATAGTTACTCTTTTGCCTAACCCATTTATTTTTTAGTTTTAACCCAGGCTCAGTCTACCCTTGCAACTCATTTATTCAACATCTCCACCTTAGTTTGGCCTCCAGTTTCTCTTGATACCCATCCTCCCTTTTTCACTGCCTTATTCTAGTCTTCTTTCCTGGTTTCTTATCTAATATCAGCATTACCTCCCATGATCCCTTATTCCAGTTTTTTCCACAGTAAATGTTAATCTTCTTCCAACATCTCAGATCTTGGTCATAACTGTGCATCTTCTTCCCTCACTTTCTTTCCCTCATTTTCCTGGTTCTCAGTCTCTGTGGGCTTCCCCCAGTCAGTCCCAGTCTCTCCAACATCACCAATAACTCATCCCATTACAGTCTCTTCTCCCCTTACAGCCATCTCTGCTGTACTGAGCATGTGCAAATTAATGGGTTGTTTTCCTAAACCTTAAAACTTGTTCAAATTTGGGCAAATTTCATAGGCATGGGAGAAGATACATCCTTGATTAGACTAAAGCCCTACCCTAAGAAATTGTAAGCACCTGCTCCAAAACATAGGGGAATGAAAGTATTTTGTATTAAAGAATAGTGGGAATTTTTTGACTAGGGACCAAATAATGTCCCTAGTATTTCATTCTCACAAATAGCTGAATCATTTTGACTGAAATTTTCCATAAGTTATGAAAACAAAACAAGACAAGAACCAACCCAAAACAAAACACCCCGACCAGTTTGAGGCTGACATTCAGCATGACAGATTTCAGTAGAAACGGTTAACATCTTGTGAAATTATATAGACAAATGAAAACAGAATTCCATAAAGGGATGTGTTGGACTGTTGGATGACCTTAATAATGAGCAGTGGTAACAGCTCTGCATACACACACACAAACACACACATATGAATATATCAGTTACCAGGATATCTGAAGTTTTACTGTCACCATAAAACAGATTCCTGAGTGACGAAATTTGAACACCCTAGTGGAAAAGGAAAAAGGTATGAAAACAGGTAGGAACAAAAGATGAGGACAATAAATGGTAATTCTGTCCAGCCACACACTGTGCTTTTTTCCCTTCTCAAGAAAAAACTGTCATAACCTGGGTTGATATACAAGAAGAAAGGTCTACCCCAAGTAGGTAGGTTTAATGATTGTAATACCCAGGGGTGAAATCCTGGCTTCCACTGGCGTCCACTGGAGTTTTCTTGTTGGCATTTATACAGCTAGCATTTTATTAATGGTTTCTTTTAAACTGTTTAAGGATTGTGCACAATCCTGAAATATTCAACATTTTTTTCCTCAAGAAATGCTATCAAGACCTAAAATATACCTTCAGAAAAATAATATTACCTATAAAAAGATATTGGAAGAGATGCTGCAAATATACCTGTTGTTCTTAGCAAACAATCAGAAGAACATATTCTGTTTGTACATTTATATACCAGTCTTGGAAAGCTGCTATTGAGATTATACTGAAAGTGTATAGAGCACCTCCATGATGTATAATAAAAGACCCCCCACTCTTTATGAATTCATGCTTACCCTGGATAATTAAATACAGAGGGTTGCATTTAAAATATAAAATACGGATATTTTAAAATATAAGATATGGACTAGTGGAGTATTTTCACTGGGACAGTCTTGGATTTCAGAGGCTGGTTCTGGCCTATTGTTCAGAATTATAATGGGAATCCTAGAAATGTAGGGGCATGGGGCACAGTGCCTTGCAGGTGGGCCAGATAAAGGGATAAATAGTAAGATGTACTGTAGGTCAGAGGTGAAGGCAGGGGCAGGGGAAAGGGCAAACAGCAGAACTTTAAAGGCACAACCTTCATCTCCAAGACTAGGGACAGACCTTCAAAAAGCCTGAGCCTGAATTGTTTCAATCTTTGCAGTTTAGTTTAACCTGGCTAGTTTAAATCAGTTTTGTAACCATACAGACATCCCAGAAATGCAGGCACGTGCCTGCAGTGGCTCAGGCTAGAAGCCAGGGACAGGGGGGCACTAGAGCAGCCTGTCCTTCCTTCCACAGCATGGAGCTGAGGGGGGCATGGCCAGATTTTGGCAGGAGCTCTGATTAGCCCAGCAGAGAACTGATAACAGTGTTTATCTATCAATTAAGAAAACAACAGAGGGACATTACCAGCTACTTGTTGATTCTCCCTGTTGATTTAGCATGGACTGTAGCCAGCATGTGGTCTGTTAGCTAATACACAGACACTTCATCAGCAAGGCAGAGGGGAGTGGGGAATTCCTGCTTAGCAGTAAGTGGTGAAGGAGAGGGGAGGGATCTGTAGCCAGGGAGCAGAGGGGAGGGGCCACCTCTTCTGTGAAGCAGAGAGCCCCGCCCAGCCCAGAGATCATGCCAGGATGCTGGGGGTGTCTGGTTTATCTTAAACCAGCAAGGGGCCTGGGACAGACATTGCATAAACCAAATTGACTCAAACCAGTTAAGTCTGATACTACATTCAACCAGGTTTATCTCAAACTGGTTTCAGCCATTCTCATACTGGTTTATGTGCACTGAACATCTGTTGTGCTACAGGTTTAAACCAGTTTCTGATCACTTAAACCAGTTTATGTGTAATGTCTGTCCTTAGCCCAAGGGGAAAATGGGTAATTATAAAGTAATGTGACAGGAAAAGAGGTTTCAGGAAGAAAGTAATGTAGTAGAGTGGTGGGAGAGTTCTTTGAAGTACTGTAGTCTTGTCTTAATGAGAGGAATAGGAAGATGCATATGTTTTAAAACAGGGATTCCTGGTTTCACCCCTTTAGAACCCCTTTTGCGGGGGCAGCCCCAAGTGGCCAATGCATCAAAGAGGCTCACATGCTGTATTTGGCTTCTGGGCCATACTCTGAGGACATCTGGTTTAAAGTATTAGCAGGTAACTAATTAATCATGTTGGGCTAGATCAGGGGTTGGCAACTTTTTGATACTGTGGGCTGGCGCTTGTGACCCAGACCCTGTGGTGGGCTACAGATCATCACCTCCTGGAGAGCTCGAGCTGTCTGTACTTACTCTTCCTGCAGATTACCTGGCCCCTCTGCAGGGACAGTAAGTCAGTAAGTACAGCTACAAGAGAACTTCAGAGAGGGTTGTGGAGGAGGGTGCTGAGGAGGCAATGAGTGGCTCTGATCCTTTGTGCTGCCATGGGCTGAGTCAGACCTTCCCAAGCCAGATGTAACCTTTTTGCAGGCCATATCTGGCCTGGGAGTTGTAAGTTACCTACGCTGAGCTAGTTCATTATGTAGCGTAAATCAGGCGTATTCTTTTATTTCAATTGGCTTCTGCTGGTTTATACTGCCCAGCAATCTGGCAAATAATCTTTGAGTGTTCTCTTCTTCTTGCTGGTTCAGGCTCTGATTTTTCATTTAATTTAAAATCAGAGAGTTTTCAGTGGCTGGTCATGTTTCTTCCTCAAGATTTGGTTTGGCAGTGTTCTTTTCAGATGGAAACTGTCATGACGGTCAAAAGTCAAACTGCCTTTTGCTAATCAAATTCCAATAACTTCTTATTGTGCTGTGTGTTTTTTATGGTTTTATTTAGTAACTGTTTATTTAATAATTGCAATTATTTTTAGTAATTACACTATTGCCACTGGTATTTTTAAGCACCTCATTACGCCACATTGGGGAATATCACACTCCTATTGTTGCTCTTTAACCCAATTCTCAAATGCTATAGTGATTTGAAAATTAATTGATAAAACAATGTCTTTGAGGTGAATAAAACAAGAGTTGATAAGGCATTTTCTTGTCAGTTTTCAGCATATTGCAACCAGGTGAACTAAAAACAAAACAACACAAAAAAACCCTTTCAAATGCCAAAATCAAATTAAGAAAATGTTGACCCTTTTCTGATGTTTGCAATAGTGACATAGGTAGCATCTATGCTAGAAAGTTTTATCACTTTAAGTTTACTGGTATAGTTGAAATGGCCCAGTCCCTAAGATAAAGTAGGATAAAGGTGCCTTATACCAATGTAGCTGTTCCCGTATTGGAAAAAGAGTAAGTTAAACTGGTATAAGGCACTTTGAAATCAATGGGTGTGGGGAGGGCGCTTTAATTGCGGCAGCTCTCAGGAGCTGCTCTAATTAAAGCACCTGTGGCATCTTGTCTATTCAGCATCCCACACTTCAAAACAGTGGTAGGTATGCGTGTGCTTTAACTAAGGCTCCTTTGATGAGCTTTAGTTAAAACGCACCCACTACTGTTTTGAAGCATGAGGATGCCGAATACACGAGACGCCAAGGCTGCTGAAGCACGCTAATTAGCACATTGCAGCAGACTTGATTAAGCAAGTCTGCTCCGACACACTGTAATTACAGCATGTTGGAGCAGGCATCCCACGTGCCTACAGGCATCCATTGTAACTGCCTCCTGAGCTGAACCAGTTTATTGATAAAAGAGAACTCCTTTAACTGACAAAGTTATATTGGTATAAAACCTAAGTATACCAAGGCTCAGTTGCATTAGAATTCTTAGAACCCATACTATGCTGCATTATATTGGTGGTATTACAACTTCATTTTCATAGTTTATTATTCATTTTTCTCATAGGAAAGATCTCAAGTGCCAGATTTATCCCGACTTTGTAGAGCCATACTGAACTGATTTTGTGCTTCTGCCTCCATCAGCTGGTGCAATTCTGCACAAAAGAAAATGTCTGCATCATAAAATCCCAAGGCTTTACAAAATAGTCCTGAGTCACATGTGGCTATTCATTAAAGCTTCATTTTCCCCTTAGATTGCAAGTGATTTTAATCCCCTATGTAAACTGCAGATTGAAATTTTCAGTTTATCCATAGTAAATGTAGTTACGAAGACTTTCACTGTTCATGCTGTGTCTTCCACTACTACCCTAATCTGATCCAGAAACATAGTAGCCAAAAACTGTCGGCCTAATATTGATCTCAGCTACCCCTGTACAACTGTGGTGAAGAGATGAGTTTGGGAGGGATTATATGTGACATCCAAAATGATGTGCTATTACCAATCCTGCTCCATCTAATTATCCTTGACTTTCTATTCTCTCATTTGCATTGTTTGCAGTGCCACACATTGAAATGTCCTTCAACTAGGAAGTTCAAAATATTACTGTTTCTCCGATTATGCTTCTGTTAATCTGAGGAATACAGTTAGCCCTGCTCTCCAGAATTGATGTATCATTTCCTCTGCATTCTTTGCTTTTTCATTCTTGTTTCACCTATTGGCACATATTTCATAATAATCCCCCTTCTTTTCTTTCTCCAGTAGAACAGGCCTTAAGGGGGATAATGACAGCCAATAGCCTTTCTACAAAAGGTATGGTTACTTCCTGTTTGGAATCAAACACTGCCTTCCACGTGTAATGGGAGGGTAAAAGTTTGGTGGTTTTTATCCACTGTTATAGTTTCTTGGCAATGCATTTCTTTGCTAATTACTTCACAGTTAAATGTCTTTAACTGGAACAACTAGTTAGAAGTTGTTACAAAACACTGCGTCCTTCCTAGGAATCTCTCAAGCAAGCAAATTTAATAATGCATTATGACAGCATCCTGCAATATTCTTGAATGCTAAATATGGATTTAAGTATTCAAGATACTAAGTATTTAATTTAGACTGTGCCATCCATGGCCCAAGGGTGATCAAGAATTGTGTGTACTTTCATTGGTTCTTTCACAATTGGTTCCCTGGATATATTGTAGATTTCACCCTTGGATACCTTATCTTCCATGACAGCTTTCATGCCTTGCCAGAATTCTATTCCAGTTTTTTACTGTGGCCAACAGTGGACACACTGAGCTCTTTTCTGATCCTTTTTCAATAGCCAAGTTCTCTATATTTCTGATAGCATACTATGTTCTACAGTGGCACAATATTTTTATACAAAATCCTGTCATATGCAGCAACTTCATCATCATAATTTTAATGACTTTTTCAAACTTGCTAGTGCTTTGTATCATTTGCCTTCCTCTGCAATAACTCTCTCAAGCTCCTGTGAAGCTGTGTTATTTCACATTTTTTTCTCTGAGCTTGTCAAATTTTGTTTTGGAAATGGGTAGTGCTTGAAATCACATTTACATCAAACTCTTCTTCCACATCTTTTTGCTTTCACTGTTTATAGGTGCTCTTGAAAGCATAGCTAGTATAAGCAGCATTTTATGGGACCAGTATTTCACATTTAATGAGTACTTTTGCAATTGCATGATCATTTTCTCAAGTCTAGGTGGTGCTTTGCACAATGGTTTCTGTAATATGGTTTCTGAAGGTTTGTGGTCTGTATCTATGCTGACCTATTTCTTTCCATAAACATATTTATGGAACTTCTCACAATAAAGAACAAATGCTAGCATCTTCTCCAGTCTGAGAATAATTCTTTTGTATTATGGTCAGTGCTTTGGACACACATGTTTCTAGGCAATCATGCAGAAGGATGGGGCATATTGGTAAAAGGACAGCTCTTTACTTTCTGGGACTAGTCACGTGACCCCCCCCAAAAGTTTGACTCAGTCAGACAGTAGGGGTCAGTATCCACTTGGTTAGTTGCCCGAAGCCCTTCCCATCTCCCAAACTAGGCTATATCCTTGCAGTCCTCTCACTAATTAATACAATTTTCATTGGTTCAGTTTTTTAAGGGGGTGAATGGGGAGAGGATGGGACTATCAGTCTATTCCATTACAACAACTGAAGTATGGTCTTTTAAAATTAAACTCAAGAGGTAATTTTAACCTTCCTGAATTTATTTGCTGCATCCTCTGCACTCACTAACTGTGTCTGCAGTCTGTCATTCATTCTTCTTACAGACAGTGGCACTCAGCTACACTTAGTTTAATTTCATAGCCTGTTTTTCCCATGAGATTTCCTCCAGTATAAGTATGGCATATTCCCAGGACACCACCAAGGCCATACTCCAGTAAAGACTTGGTGAACATGACTACTTCAAGTTAAGCACCTGGGTAAATTTTTGCAGGATGAAGGCATAAATGATAATGTTTGTGACATTTGTGATTGGCACATGTCACTGTGAGAGATGAGCATGCAGATCAAAAGGACCATACTGTCCCATGTTCAAAACTACCCACTCATGAAGCTGGGAGAGGAGTGTGATGTATCTGAGAGGTAGTATTGACATATGATGCTTGTTGCTGCCTTTTTAGCAAACTGCTCATGAAGGAGTACAATTCAGTAGCTGCTCCTGTGTCTTTGTAATATTCCAGGCAGAAATTTAGACAGGACAGGCAAAAGTACCCAGGATTCTTTATTCCCTCCAGGCTCAATCCTGCCACTGCCCTCCCTGCCCTCTATGTTAGGTCTTGTCGACGTATTGGTCCTACACTACCAAACTAGAGTCTACTTCCACCATTCCCTCAAATGGGTACATCTAAATGAGAATTTATTGAGGAGCCAACTAGTTAGCTGTGCAGTAAAACCCCACCATTTATACATGCAGTGCTATTAGGCTGGAGTAATTTAATTAACTCCACTATAGGACAGTACTACTAGACACAACTATTATCCTACAGTGGAGTTATTTACTCTGCCTCAATGTACATGTAGATGCTGATGGGGCTGATAAGGCATGAGGATGCCACGGTGTGGGGGCTGCCTGCTGGCTAGGTCCATACTGTAACACTCTTGTGTCCCAGCCAGCCCCTCTGCAACTTGTTTAGCTGGGTTGAAGCAACCCTGGGCTGGCAGGCTGACCCCCAGGGCTCCCTGCCAGCTGAAGCTGCTCCACACTGGCTGAACATGCTGCAGTCCCAGGCACATGTGCAAATGTGGTACTCAGGATCAATAAAGTTCAGCCTGAACTGCATCAGTTTATTGCTCCACCCTAACTGCACGTCTAAATGTGTCCAATGGGCATGTCTACATGTTCATTACTGCACCATAGTAACTGGGCATTAAGTTTAGTACTTGATTAACCAAGTACTAAATCAATGCACAGTAACTCGCTCTATTGCACAGTAGTGCCAGCAGATGGGTTTTTAGTGACGCTTACTGTGCAGTAGCCTAATACTACTGCACAGAAGTGTATTGGCATGGTTTTTGCCCCAGCATGCTACTGTGCAATGTTATTCAGCTACTGCACAGTTAGCATCTGAAGTAGATGTGCCCAGTGTGTCACAATCTTGTCCCTAGTAACTGTAATAAATATGTGATCATTAGAAGCTGATACTGTAGCTAATACCACTTAATTCACACGGGAGATCAGAAAGCTAATGTTAATATATATAACCTCTATACTCATACCTCACATTCACCAGTCAATGCCTTAATTAGTCTGTAACTCCTGCAGTGCTGCTTTCCACTTGCATGGTGCCTAGTTTTGAGAAATAATACAGATACAGTAACAAATGGGGAGGAATATTTATTTGGACTATGCCTTTAGCTACAATGGGTAGGTACTAGAAGAATAGGAACTATTGATGTTGCAAGATTTTAAATATTAGAAATCAGAATAGTGTGGACATTGCTTACCATGCCTATTTAAAGCAGCACATAACCTTTTCAGACAGCAGAGTTGGGGATATGATTCGTTGCACAGTAAGCTGATTTTGCTTATCAAATTATATCAAAATGGTACATTTACTATCTATTACTTTTCCCTGTTTAATTGACTTGAACCACAGATTCATTTTGCTGCTGCACACGCATAAATAAAAATATATATATTGCATTATGCTAGAAACAAACATTTAAATCCAAGTAACCTTGAAAAGAAACCAGCAAATGACTTAAAGCAAATTTTGGTAAATCAACCCAGCTGTTTTAGTCATGAGTACTAAATTGTTTATACTCCTGAGTTCAATGAAAAGGGAAAATAAAGCTTTCAGCAGAAGAGAACTTGTAGCTCACACAACATTAGGCACATTCAGAGTAAATTTCATTTGACGGAGCTACTTCATGTTGGCACAGACCAGTGTGAAACCTGTCCATCATATTAATAATCAAAGGAAATGTGGATATGTTCAGAGCAATTTGGGATTGAAAGTTACTTGCAGCAACAAAGCCTCTGTGAGTCAGCCAGATGTTTCAGAATGAATTATTCAAAAAAGGATTTTCAAGTTAATTCTGTGAAATTAGTTTTCATATTTTGCATGGAACAAAAAGGTGTAGAGTTTTGTGAAGTCAAAAATAAGCCACAAAAAGCTTCACTTCTCAAAACTCCTATCCTGCATGAAAATAATATTTTCAGAAAAGCCTGAAATGTACACCCTGTCATGATAGCATTACAGATTAGCAACAGAATGCCTTCAGAATGCTGTAAAGTCCAAACATATTTGCTAATATGCTGGTGACCTCAGGAAAATATAACTGTTGCTATTTAAATGCCCAAGAAAGATGTGACTGAGTCCATCAAGAATCTTGTTTATAGTACATTTAACAGAACCTAATCCAGTCATGTTACACATGACATAAGGATTTAAGAGCACAGACTGCATTTGAGGCTGGGCCTTCTAATCCCTATTTTGATGGATTTTTACAAGCAGGTCCTAATGCTGAGTGGGATTGAGGATTAAAGGTTCACAATGGTGGATGTATTAACCTAAAATATAAAATGTGCAGTAAGCTGTACCTGGCTGGTTTTCCTCCAAAAGGAGTTGATTTGGGATTCCCATGGTCTTGGTAAGTTTTCTAGTCTTTCAGGATGCTAGATTAGTTTCTTTGATGCAGAAAATTAATTCTGTAGGGAAAATAGCAGGTCTTACTTAACATAAAATATGAAGAAAATGATATATGGCCTCAGTTTTAAAGGTTTAATTGTTCTTACCATCACAATTCACAAGTAAGCTGGCATTAGACTGACTGAGGACAAATCAGTGACTATTAAAATGTCATCTAAACAAATCATTGGTGTGAAATATAGCGGTTTGAAAAAATTTCTAAGGGCAATAGATTCCCACCATCCTTTCTAAACAAAGGAAAACCATACCACATCAGCAATCAGGGTACAGAAGAGGGTACATTGCGGTCCTGCCTCAGTGCTTTACAGGAGCTCCACCCACAGAAGTATGTCAATCAGGTATCTACAGATCAGGGGAGCCAGAGGTAGAAGAGACCAGGGAAAGGCATAAACATCACCAGCCAGAAACCCACTCTTGCACTATGCAGGTTTGACTGAAAATGATGCCAGGGCTCTTAAGGCATTAGGCTGCAAGAGTGAGGGAAGTATTTTTCAGTGAGATGGTTTTTAATCAGAAAATACTGACTGGTCAAAACCAAATTTGTTAATGGTAAGGTACTGATGTTAATGAAACTATGAACACAATGTTCTCTCAGCTCCAGGAGCCTGTTTACTCGGGACCAGAGAATGCATGCCCTCAGAATAGTGCAGTGGTTTGGATCCTTACCTGAAAAGTAGGACATCTTAGTCTAAATCAAGAAAGGATACTATGCCATAGAGCAACAACAGCAACAGAATATTTTCTGTGCAATCCAAGGACAGTAGAAACTCACTAATAATGCAGAAAGAGGACTGGGAAGAGAACGGGGGACTGGAGGACTGCAAGCTGAAATTATTTTTGAGAGTATCCCTTCATTTGCTTCCAGAGGAAGAAAAGCCTTCAAACTTTGTGTCTTAGGCAGCAGTTCCCAATCTGTGGTAGCATACCACCAGTGGTACGCAGACAGCCTATCAGTGGTGTGCTTTAACAGATTTATTATAATTACTTTATATGACAAAAAATTTGCCGGTGGTACTTAAAGTTGTATTGTTTTAAGTTGGTGGTGTGCATTCTGATAGAATTTGAGAACCATTGGTTTAAGGGAAGAAGACAAACTACTAAGAAGGATATAAAAGGCTGAGGAAACTCGTAAAATACTGGGAGCAGAATCAAAAGGGGTTCCTGACGTGGAAACTGAGAATTAAGAACTGCACCTTTCCTAAAATCCAAACTGGATTTGAAAATATATGTACCAGTCAAGGGAGATGTT
Source organism: Crocodylus siamensis (assembly GCF_052110815.1). Classification (NCBI taxonomy): domain Eukaryota; kingdom Metazoa; phylum Chordata; order Crocodylia; family Crocodylidae; genus Crocodylus; species Crocodylus siamensis. The sequence goes on from NC_143395.1 coordinate 302,470,433, forward strand.
TGCACATGAACAAAAGTGGGCATGTTCAAAAGCAAAAAGGATTAATATAAATATCCTAAGGTAAAACTTTAGCAGCAACTGATTATTCTTACTTCTATTGCATGGCAATTAAAGTCCTAATTAAATGTGTTGTATTCCTTGCAGGGATATTTTTCTTTTAATTAACAAAGGATACAATTTGACTTTGATTCTCAGCAGTGTAAATTAGCATAGCTTCACCGACTTCGGTAGAGTTATGTCAAGTTAGTGCAGTGGAAAATCTGTCTCTATCTATATGCACTCTCCCATAATTTTAATTTTAGAATTGGGAGAAATAAGTCGCAATTCAAATATTCTTACTTCAAAGTGCTTTTAAGTTGGCTTCTGCTTTTATAATATCTTTCAACTACATGATAAGAGTTTTAGATGAAGTTTGAGATTAATTCAGTAATGTGGCAGAGGAGTTAAACAGATAAGAAAGAGCAAAGAGAGTAGCTATACATTTTTCATGGAAAGGTTGTAATCTTCATACAGTATCTAGACAATAGAGTTTACCTTTGGCAGAAAGGTAAACTCAAGGTTGGGGCTTGCCCCAGAATCCAACCCCTATAAACTGCAAGACACAGCTAAAAAATTGTGAATAAATGAGCAAAACAGCCAAAGAAAGAAATCTTAAAGTTGCCTCAAGAAGTAAGATAATTTTATTCCAGAGTTTCTACTCAGTCCTTCTTAAAAACGTGCATTCTTTGGCTCACTAGCAAAAAAGAGATATGGAGACAGACATCTATTGTGTTAATTGTGGAAATGCCAATGAGAGGAAGATCTTCATATCTTGACCTTAGCTTTCTGACATAGAGTCAGGGCTATTAATCTTTCATTACCCTGACCCAGCATTTATTGTTCTAGACTACATGTAAATATAACAGAGCAGTTAGACATAAATTCAGAAAAATCATAACTAATTAACAACATACACAAATTGAGAAATGTTTACATTGGAACCCAAAACAGATATCCTCTTGCTTCCTCCAAACAAATGAGGATTGTTCTGCCTTTCACTACACAACTATCACTTATTATTACCTCTGAAGCTCTTCAGCCTTTGATTACACAAATGGTTCCTGTTGTGTTGCCTAAAGTCTCAGTCCATCCACTATTCTTGGTTTGTTATATGTCTATTATGCAGTGACAGAAGCAAACTGTTGCAAGCTAGAATGAAGATAAGTGTTTATATCCTTTTAAAAAGCTTTGAAAAATCTCATCCTTGGTCTCTATTCCTTTGCATCCATCACATGACAAGGGTGAAAGTTCTAAGAAGTTAATTCCCTTCTCACATGGGAGGAGTCAGCATCTACATTGGCTCAAGTAGCTATTGTCACACCTGCTGTTTCTGAAGGGCACAGGAGCCTTTCAATTAATTTCAGTGGGAGCTGGGTCAGACCCTACATCTTCTATTATCAACTCTCTCATTTGATACATAATAGTGACCTTGCCTTTTTAAGTTATGTACAGACCATATTCATTAGTCATCTTCATTCATGATAAGGATGAATTCATTAGTTTCTGATGCTGATTCAGATTCATAACTGTTATAATTAATTGCTAAAGAAGGCTATTAGTGCCTCGTTGGCACTTTTCCTTCGCTCACAAAATGCTAATGAGTTCTAGCACAGGAAAAGGAGACTTCTCGTCTTCTGGAGAAATTGACTCATATTAACAAATGAGTCTAAATGGTGCAATTAGCCTTCCAGAGCCCAAGACCTTGTGTTATGAAAAGAGAATGGTGTCTCTCAAATTGATAAATTGAAAGTGTAGAAACTGCTTATTTTATTTTCCAGGCTCATCTATAAATGCAGTCTTGCAAATCCCTTTTTCCCTCCCCACAACTTAGCCATGAACTGGTGCTTCCTCAGGTTTACCCTGGGGTGGCGATAGGGTGGCAAGGGATCGGGCTAAATTCTGTTCTATGGTACACTGCTTTAAAGACAATATTCCACTGAAATCCAAGAAGCTATTCCAGATTTATGACTGAATTACTAGAGAACAGTTGGTCCAAATTTAAGTTATTATCCACTCCCCATCCATACCAACATATCCTTTAAATTATAACAGAAATGTTGATATTAGCTAAATACAAGGACCTTTAAGGCACTTTAAAACATACCCTTAAAGTTTCTTCCTTTATTGTTTGAACACAAAAGATGTACCCAATATAACTTCCATATATTAGTTTTTCAGTCACCAGAAGCCTTTTCCCTGTGATCACAAGCCAGAGGAGAAAAATATATTTCTTTCCCTTTGCCTTCCTATACAAAACTTGCTGTTCTTTACATTTTCTGGTTGGCCACACTCTAGGCAGGTGTCCTTTAACCTTTTCAAGTCTGCTGCTGAACCTTATCCTGGAGCTTCTTCCTGCCCCTACTTTGAAACAACCTGCAAAATATGTGTATTAGTGAATACTAAAATATGCCAAGAGAGACAATGACTTTGAACTAGAAAAAAGGAAGAAATTGTTCTTCCTCAGCCTGGGTGCCTGGCAGACCTGATCATCCTTGCAAAGGAGGGAGCTCTTGGTGAGGGCCCTCAAAGGGGAAAGCGGATGGGCCACAAGTGCCAAGGGAATGGATGGGGCAAAAGCACCATCATTCTAGACACCAGTGAGCTATTCACCACCTTACACTGGAACCACCATTAGTTGGTCCACTCTGAGGGCAAATGCATGCTAGCCAGTCCAATTAAGCTTCATGGTTAGGGAAATAAGGAGGATAAGATAAGAGTCAGTATGGTGGAAAAGGCCTTCACAGATATTGGACAGAATGTTTTTCTTAGGTAAAGCTTATTTAGTACTTCTTTATTTAATGAAACAGAGAACATTTTGTTGAGTCTGTTTCAGTAATGTACGTACTTTTCTGGCAAATGAGGCAACCATGGGATTTATACAAGAAATTACATAGCCTGCCTATAACAGGTAGCACTGGATAAAATCCCTTGGTTTCTTTAAAACAAATCAGTGTTCAAACTTGAGAAAATAAAAACAGCTTTTATTGAAATCAGTGAAATATTAGCCAAGTAAAAATGACTGCATCATGCCCATATGAAACAACTTAGAGCACCCGTGTGTTACCAGAGACAGCAAAGTCCAGACTGAGAGGAAATTGTCAACATTTAGTGTGACTGCAATTTAAATATACACTTTTTACTTTGTATCATTCTATTCTTCCACTGTTGCTTATTTTCCTGGACTCAGCTTGTCCAGACCCAGATAATGTCTGTCTCTAAATGACTGTGGCACCTAGCACAACCTGCTCAACATCTGTTTAGTAGCACTGTAGTAAAATTCACTATTAATAAAACCTCACAAACACACATTTAGACTCCATCCAAAATTCCAGGAGACAGTGCTGGTGTTGCTGTGCTGGTGTTGCTGCTCATCTTCAGGTTCCCATTGTGTTTCCACAATGTGTCTGGATAGTTTCTAGTCAAGGTCATCAACCCAATGATTAATTAAAAGGTTAAAATGGAAGTTAGCAGCAAGGAAAAAAGAAGCATCTCCTGGACTCAATGGTAGAACACGCACTTCCAGTGAACACAAAAAACACTTCATTGGAGATAATGCACTCAGTTGATGAAGATCAATGATGCATATCTGAATACTATTAGCTGTATACCGACAGCTCATCTTGGATGTATGGATGGATAATGTAGGCTATTAGGCTAAGAGAAGGTCTATATTCTCCATTCAGAGTTTGACACAAAGTCTTTTGTTTTATTTTTCAAGGGAACTACATTAAGTGAAAGTTGTTTTGACAGTAGACATGCATAAATAGGGCAGATGTAAAAAGTATTCTGGGAGCAGCCCACGGAGAGCTCGGGCAAGAGGACTGCATATCATATATATTCCATAGATTTCTGCTCTACAGAGTCTTTCTCCTCCGCATCTTACTGGAGTTTTGAAGATGTTATAGGAGCATATTGATTGTAGTCAATGGACCTACCATTATTGATACCCAGGAACTACATACAGAAGCAATCATTTATGAAGCCAACTTCATTGAGGTTTTACCACTATGAGCCAACTACTCCCTTTCCCCCTCATTTTTCCCTCTGCACAATCTCTTTCTGGCCTGTTGTGATCCTGTATATAAATCCCACTTTTCCTTGGGAATTACACAGGACTCAGGATTAAGATTGGGATTGTGGGGCCCATAACACAATGAGGATCTGATCCAAAGACCATTGCAGATAGAGGAAAAGTTGACATTGATTTTAAATGGCTTTTTATCAGGCCCTACATGTACACTGTACTTTAGAAAAGACAGTAGCAAAGGCAGATGTATTACAGTATCCACTCATTAGATCTTAGCATTACAGTTAGTGACAAGTTAGCCATTTTAAAGCGAGGCCAGAACAATAGTTAAAGCAAACCCACTGAAATATATGGTGCATTCATATTATGGATTAATTCAAAATATAAATAACTCTAAAGCTGCTTTTCAATAATGGCAGGGATGCCAAAAATTAAACAATCAAATAACCAAAAAGAATAAAAACAATGATTCAAGCAAATGAGTATGTCTACATATTTTAAACATGTTTTTGGAAAAAAGAAAAGCTTATCCGTCTTCAGCAGGTATCAGAACAAATGTTCAAATACAGTTTTATCATAAATGAAATAGTATAATAAATACATATAAGAACACCAAATACCATGAAACTTATGATAACATCCAATAAAATATTCAATATATGACATATATAGCATATAATAAAAAATTAAGTTATTCACAGACCACATTCCAGTGAACCATGGATCAAAATTGCCTCCAGGCTTACAAATAACTCACTAATTGTAATGCTAATTGATTCAATGTGATCCAGGACATAAGGCTTTTCCCCAAACATATCATCTAGCTAATAGTCTCTTCCACTGCTTTTTTGCAGGTCTCTTTAAAACATGAGTCAAAATCTCAGTTACTGAATTTCTTCTTGATTATAATTATAATCCATTTTATTTATTACCTGAATTTTCATAAGTTGAAAATGTGATTTTTGAAAAAAATCCAAACTGGTTCTGAAAGTCATTTCCCCCCCTGGAAAAGGCAGTGCCAAAGTCTTAAACCAAATGTAATGAAGAAAATCTGTATAGTCTTTTCAGTTTTCTAACTATGAAAGAAAACATTTTTTACTAGGTAAAATGTATTTCAGATGCTTTTCCCCTCACACACATTCAGTGAAATGCTTTCCCTTCACACTTGGACTTAACACTCGAAGTATGACGTTATGTCTAGGAATGGATGTTGCATGTCTCCCTGGACAAGTTGTGCCTGTGTTTGTCTCAGAACAGAATAATCCAGAATTGGTGTGTACAGATATTACCCTTCTAATCAGGGGTTAGTGAGCATCTCAAGGCACTGCTGATCTCCTGCCATTGATTCAATGATGCAATCCCTGGACAACCATTCAGATGCACTATTAGAACATTTTATCCCATACCTTATTAGGTTTTGTCCTGGGACAGCAGACACGGTTGTCTAAACAATCACACTTTGTTTGGGGATTAAATGGTTTCTCCTGGGATTCATTACATTCTTGTATTTCCAGAAAAGACAGGACCAAAATGTGTTGTGGTCAGGGACTTCCAGATGGGTAGTTGCTTTCTAAGGCCACATCCCCAAGTGTAAGGGTGTGCACTTGCAGCAGCACAAAAAGTAGCGGCACAAATCTGTGCCGCTACTTGTTGCCACTGTACACACCCCAGCATGCTCCTGTTTAGGTAAACTACCCATTCCCTGCTTCTTTTGGCTCCTGGCATGATGGCGGAGTTGGGGTGGACCTAGAGGAGAGGAGATGTTCTGGCTGGCAGCCAGAGTGTTTCCCTGGACAACTCAGCCTCCAGTTGCTCCAGTGCATGCTCTTGGAGCGTGCACCATGCCACTTTTTTGCTGCATTTTTTTTAAATACCAGGAGTTCTAGTATCAGATTTTGGTGCCATGCTGCAAATTTGCACCACAGCGCATGGTTGCACATGTGCCGCATGCAGTTTGAGGTGCCGCAAACTGCACATGCATGCTCATCCGAGTGCACCCTAAGGGTGAAAACAGATGTCACCTGGTGCTTCATTTGTGCTGTCATAAAAATGTCTATGCTAGTACAAATGGTGAGCAATAGACATCCCTATCTTTTGTCATGCCACATCAGAGGAAAATTAGAGAAGCGTAAAAAGGCAGTAATAGACTCTGTAGCTTTACTGCAGCAGACATCTATTAGCTCTGTTGTGGGAGAGTATAAACTGACTGAGCTGCTTGCACTGTTGAGGCGCACTGGGCATGTGCTCTGGGGCTGTGCAACATTTTGATTAAGAAACCTGAACAATAGAACTCTATCATGGCCCATCCTGAATGGGTTAAAAACTGGATCTCAAAATGTAACTGTAAACTGGGAATTATTGAGTGAGCATGTAATGAGTGGAGATTGGAAAAACATTGGTCCTTGACCAGGAATAAAACAAGGAAATCACTGATGAAAACATTTGAAAATGAAAGAAAGATTAGAGAAGGAATAAATAATTATAAGAGAGCAAAGATATAAAAAAAAAAAAAAAAGATCCAGTGACTGGAAGGTGAAGCTAGATAAATCACATTCAAAATACTCACAAAAATTGTTAATAAGTATTAACCCCTGGAAAAAAATTAGCCAGGATGGCTTCTGACATGCATGTAATACTTTTGTGCTACCTCAAACATAGGCAACTTTCATCTTTCTTTCTTTGTCATTAAAACCAGCAAATTGTGCTATTTTCTGTTGGTAGGGCTAGGTATAGATAGTCAAAAAGCCCAAGGCTGAATTGATTCAGCCCTTCCAGGTTAGTTTAAACTGCAGAGATTAAAATGAAACCGAAGTGACAGACATTTACCTTTGATTCAGGAAATGCAGCCCCAGGCCTGCTCTGGCTGAGGCCAGAAGTGTGTGTGTGGGGGGGGACACTAAAGCACAGTTCTCTGGCACATAGCCAGCATGTGCTGTGTGTTCACTTCCTCTTTCTGCTGGCCCTGAGGCTCTCTGGGATTTGCAGTCCACAATCACAACAGAAGGAGTCTGCAGGGTTGCCCATCACTCTTTCCTCCTGCTTCCAGGTGTCTCTGGGATCTGTAGTCTACAGTGACAGCCAGCACTAAGTTTGAATGAGGGAAGGGGTGTTTAATCCCACTCCTGGCCCCAAACCCCAGCTAGGGTTTGTCTGGGGTGGCAGTTCTCTCTCTTCCCCACTGCAGACTGGGCTGCATCCCCAGCTGGGCTTGACTCCCGCACCTCCTTGTCAGCCAGGCCTCATTGCTCCAACTAAGGACCAGAGGGGTGGTACTAGCCCTGCTCTCTGGAGCAGACAGCCCAGCCCAGCTGAGGGGTGCAAAATGTTGGGTTTCCGGGGGACTGTGATTTAACTTGAACCAGGAAAGGGTCTGGGGCAGAAGTTTCATAAAACAGTTTGACCCAAATCAGATAAGTCTGATGCTACATTCAACTAGGTTTACCTTAAACCAGTTTCAGCTATTTTGAAACTGGTTTATGTGCACTGAGCTTCTGTTCTGTCTCACTAGTAATGTTTAAATTAAGGTAAGATGCTTTTTCTAATGATATGTTACAGTTCAAACAGGAATTAATTCAGGGAAGTTCTGTGGCTTGTTATAGAGGATATCAGATTAGATATTAACTTTTTTGGCCCCCCATCTTCTGCTCTCCCTTCCTCCTATACTGTTTCTTGGCCCACCTCCCACTGTTCCCATCAGCTGCCATTCAGACCATGTCCCCTGCACCTCCACATATTTCCCTCCTAGTCCTCCATAGAGACCCACAAGTGTCCTTACTCTTGCACACCCATCTGCTGCCAAACAGCCAACCTCTGCCCAACACCCTTCATAGCCCAGAACCTCCCTCCTTCATGATCCTTTTGCTTGAGATGCCTGAGTTAGGTCTGCTGGCACAAGTTCTGGATACAGCTGAATTTGCACATCATTGTGCCTGAGCTAATTAATTCTGCTTCTGCAAGCATCTCAGTATGCTGCTGCCTGGGTCTGAGAGATTGTCAGAGGAAGTGATCCCCCTCAGTTCCTCCCTCCAGTACCTGCCCTTACAGTCCATGCCTAGCATCTGCATGGCCCACTGATTAAGAACTATTGGACTTACATGATCACAGTGATCCTTTCTAGTCATATATAATCTTAATGCAATGAGACTGAAGGCACTATGATGCTGTGGTACAGAAAGGTTGTGATGCTGTTATGTAGCCTGGTGAGCGGGATTTTGTTCCTCCTCATATACGTGCATTCTCTCCACCCAATCCCAAAGCCAGTTCAATCAGGCAGTGAACTAGGGATCTTCCCCTCAAGATTAGCTGAGGTGTAGGCATGCACCTGCATCATTTATTTGTATCAAGAGTCAGCCCAATCCCAGCGTCCTTTGGCTTTTCTTCAAATCCTCACAAGTCATCCCACCCTGCAAGTTACATGGAAGTCTCTGCCTCAAATAAAGCTGCTTTTCTACAGGGTCTGGGTATAATATTGTACTAAAATCCAAGTAATACATAGCAACTCTTCTTTTATGATTTTTTTTAGAGGAATATATATACAGAGAATTGCGTTCCTGAATCATGGTTGCTGAGAAGGCTTTCACAGAACAGGGAATTCATGGGGCAAATAACTCTTCATGGAAGTAAGCAAGCAATTGCATTGGGCACAGTGGTATGGTGCAGACAAGGTCTGAGCCCGTGATGTGCTAAACCAATTTACTACTACTAAGTGTGCCTGTTACCTTGCAGGAAGTGCTCAGCATCCTGCCAGAACCAAGCCCAGTAATTCAGACCTGAAAAGGCTGAACATGCAATAACATATATTTAAATTAATACTAAATATTATTAATACTTATTTCAGTGCTCTGTCTCACAGTGCACTTTTCTATTGTTCTCTTCACTTCCTCTCTTTCCACTGTCCACCTTTCTCTTTTACTTTTTTGCCCAATTGCTTTATTTATATTAACACTACGCTTCCACTCTGCTTCTGCCCCATTTCAGGAAAAAAAGTCCTTCAGTGAAAAAGAAATTTCCCAATAATTGCTATGACCATTTCCTTACATGCTCTACCCCTGGTTTGCATTCTCTCTTCTCTGTCCCTTCAGAACAGGGGTGATTTATTTTCTGTGTTTGTACATTGTACCTATCTCAGCATGGCACCCAATCTTGACTGCAGTGTCTGAGCACTAGTATAACAGAAATGAAAAGTCAATAATGATTGACATGAGCGCAAATCCTGGTATTGGTGTTAGTGTTTTTGCTTGTGATATACAGGAGCGTGTTCTTGGTGTTTCTGGTTTTGTGCCCTGTCTTTTTAGGATGGGAGGGCTTGGAGTGTGGGATTTTTAGGAATTTCAGGGTAAATTCAGTAGACTGGGCTTGGTGGTCTGGGAGGCCCCTTCTAGTCCTATGTTTCGAAATCCAGTGTGTGACCATCAACATCATCAGAGTTATTCTGGATTTAAGATGGTGTAAATGAAAAGAAAATCCAGTCTTAAGTATGTAGAAAAGGGCAAGTAAAGATTGAGGCAGAAATCCTGATTGATGTTTCCATATGTGCAGTTTCAGTCATAATGTTGCATTATCACATATTCTGCATTTATGAATCACAAGACTGAATTTCAGTTGAATTACAGCAGGGGGAATCTGGCCTATCCATGTCATTAAAACCCAAGGTAGAATTCCCCATGCTCCATAATACATATATTAAACCTGAAAGCATGATTTGTGTCCCTGCAATGTATAAAAATAGTACATACTAATGGCATTGTTGTATACATTTGACAGCAAGGTAGCTGTCCTGCTTGTGTGTATAATCTGCTGGTTAGATAAATGAAAAAGACCATACATTTTAATACACCTTTAGAATACAGCAAGGCTTTTTGGGGGTGTTTTATCCTCATGATTATAAATTCCATTATTGGGGCCGTCCTTGTCACTTTGTCTATGTTGCTACCAACCAAGCAGGGGAACATATAGCAAAGTCCCAAGGCTAGATCCCTGAAGATCTATACAAGGATATTTGTCATGACTGGTTTGACAGCAGTTAGGGGAAGTACAGATCACCATTAATTAAATGTGTGCATTTGTTATAATGGATATGACTCAACACAGCTGAATATATTGCTGCATTGTTATTGTAAAGGAGCTAAGGGCCTGACTCTGAAACCCCAGAAGTAAAGATTATTTGACTGAGTAAGGTTGAGGTCTCATGACTTAATGTGTAAGAATGAGCAAAATGCAAGCAGCTTGTAAGTTTCTTTACTGTTTCTTCTCAATATCTAATGATGCACTTTGGGGTACAAATGGGTTTATTCAGATCTTGCATGTTTATTTTGGCTGGGGACAGATATTGCACATAAAACAGTTTAAGTGATCAGAAACTGGTTTAAACCTGTAACAGAACAGAAGTTCAGTGTGCATAAGCCAGTTTGAAAATGACTGAAACTGGTTTGAGATAAACCTGGTTGAATGTAGTATGAAACTTAACTGATTTGGGTCAAACTGGTTTATGCAATGTCTGTCCCAGACTCCTTGCTGGTTTAAGACAAACCAGACACCCCCAGCATCCCAGCATGCTCTCTGGGCTGGGCTTTGTGCTCCACAGCAGCGCGGGCTCCTCTCCTCTGTTCCCTGGCCAGAACTCTGGCACAGACTGCAGGCATCTGCCTGCTTCCCCCCTCCCCTCTCCATCCCCTTTGCCTTACAGACACCTCAGCATTAGCTAGCAGACCACATGCTGGCTATGGTCCACACTGTGGCAGGACAAAGGGAGAATCAACAGGTAGCTGTTAATGTCTCTGTTTTCTTAATGGATAAACACTGAGTTAGGAATGATAAATACTGTTATCAGTTCTCTGCTGGGCTCCTGGAGAGGAGAGAACCAGGCCCCCTCAGCTCAGCAAGGGAAGGGAAGGCTGCCCTAGCACTGTCTAGCTTCTAGCCTGAGCCACTGCAGTCATGTGCCTGCATTTCCTTAGTCCACAGTGAATGTCTGTTCAGTTGAAAACTGGTTCAACCTAGGCAGGTTAAACTAATCTGCAAAGATTGAATCAATTCAGGCTCAGGCTTTTTGAATGTCTATCCCTAGTTTGACACTCACGTCATTCCACTGACTTCATCAGAAGTAATCCAGACTAACAGTGTTGATACAAAAATCAGGCCTCAAGTATGCAGTAACCTAATGCTGCCTCACCTCCATTGGTTCAAGATAATTATAACAGTTTTGCCAGCAGAAGTGTAACTACCAGCTCCTGTAGGCTTGGTACGGGGGCAGGTGGCTGCCATTCTTGTGCCCCCTCTAAGGGGCTGATGCCCTGGTCATCCACCTTTTGTTATGCTCCTGTTTTCTACTTCCAAGAATGCCATGTTATTCCAAACCACTGTTTTTGTGATTTGGGGCCCCAGCGTGCTGCTTTGATATGTAGTGCCTGGTGTTTGTATGACTTGCCCCATATATAACAAATGTTGGTTGAATTGGAGCCTGTATAAGGAAGTCATTTAGAAAATGCAGTGACTAATACAGAGGTAGGCACAAAGATGGCTCCTGAAGCTCTGGGAGTGAACTGGTTGTGGATAACAGCAACTGAGTTGATTGAAATGTTTCAGTAGAGCAGTATTCTATCAAACATGTAGCAGTTTGTTAAACTTACAGTATTTTCTTCAGTGAAGCATTATTTCCAACATTTTTTTCTATGGGCAAAAGATCAAAATGTATTTGAAAAACTTTGAAATGTTTTAATTTTATTTTCACATTTCCATCATTAAAATATTGATGTTTGTACTAAATCAGATGTGTGTTTTGTATGTCATGTTACATGCACCTATTACATTTAATGTTTTGATTTCTATTACTATTAAACTGAAATGAAATGAATCAAAATGATCAGCTCAAAATGAAAGATTTTGATGTGGAGCAAATATCATGTTTCAATAGATTTTTAAATAAATTTTTAAAATAGGTTTTCAAATAATTTTGTGGGGAATTTCCTTTTTTCCACTTAAGAATTAATTTCCGCCCCCCCAATAAAGTTAGCATTTCTCGTGGAAGAGAAACGTTAGTTGTTGACCAGCTCTAAGCACAGCTAATTTATCAGCTCTTTTTCTTTGCAGAGCTTGCTACATCATGAACTCTACTTGAGTGAATGATAAGTATTCTGTTCTTTTGATGGGGCTGCAAAAATCCACCTTCTATTCAATATTTTCCTTTGAGCAGTCATAGTTCTTTATGCCATTTGAACAATGATAAAAGATGAAAGAAAAATCCAGACTTCTGGAAGAAAAGAGAGCCTCCCAGGAATTCTTTGTCAAAAACCATAACCATAACCTTTCTTCTACCGAGATGATCCTGCAGCAGAAAGGCTTTGATGGTTACCGATTGCCCTAAAGATTTGCTACTTCTTATTCTGTTGGGATAATGGCCAGAAAAAAGGCATGTAGGTACTTCCTCCACTTATAAACACCATCTGGAATGCACTCTTAAATCATAAGGCCCCTCCATAATATACTGATTAAAAGACATGCAAAAACTATAGAGTAGCCAGGAAGAACAGACAAAACTTCAGTTTCCTGTTATAAAAAAAATGGGAATGGGAATTAAAAAAAAAATGGGGTAGGAATTATCTTCCTATAGACTTATTATCCAAACCCAGTTCCTGTTTCCAGCTGAGGGGCAAGAAAGCTGCAGGAGTAGATCAACAGAAACAACCCCGTGTAAAAAGCATGGACTTAGTGTGCACTACAGAATTAACATTCATAAGCAAAACTGCCAACCTCCATTGCCAAGTTTGAGAGTGCCAACATGCAATAAGCAGAAGAAGTCTTCCCACAAGTCAGAACAAACCCAAGACCACCAATTTAGAATTCTGCCTCCAAAAATTTGAATGTGCAATGTTTTGTTAAGTAGGCTGCCAGCAACCACGCAAAAGACAAGTGCTCATTTAAAACCCAGACAATTTTCAGCTCTGTGGAGACCAGACCAGACCAGACTTTGGACTGGGTGAGCAAAAAAGATCAGGTTGCTCATAGGAAAAATTAGGACATATCAGACACATGGGGCCAAATTCTATTCTACCTTTTCATGTGGCAGTGGCACTTCAGTAATTGCTTAAATTTTCAGTAAATGAAAAATTTTGGCACTTAATCAGAGTAAAAATTCTATTGCACTCATGCAACTATGCCGTCCCTGTGCTTCTCTTCTATGTAGGCTCAGATAAAATGGATAAATAGCAGTGGAATGGTTTCTGCCCTACTGGGGGAAGAGCCAGAGCTCTGGGTTTCTCCCTTCCTGAGAAGTGTCCACCTCACTGACCCATATGCCTTCTTCTGGTTTCTATATATCTTCATCTCTCAGCTGCCTAGCGAGTCAACTTCAAGAGGAGAGCTGGAGAATGCTTTGGGCAATGCCTACCCCAGGACCTGGTGTTTAAAGTACTTGGCTAGAAAGTGGGAGATGTGGGTTTAACCTTTCCCACACACTTGGGTGAGGTGGGCCTAGAATTCCATTTCTCCTTTCCTAGACTATATCTATATATTAGTGTCATTTCAATCTGGAAATTGGGGATTTTTTTTTATCAGAGAAAACCAGGATCCCTGCTAATGACTAAGCTATTATTCTAAAATAATTCACCTTCCTTCTCTCCCTTCCCTGCCGTCCAACCACTTTGGACAGCTATGTGTGTACCTGAATGATCCTATTCTGGTATGTGGAAAAACAGGGTGTAAGGACCAAAAGCTGCACCTACACAACTATGAAAATGCCCCTTAGGTACATAATGGTTAAGTAGGATTTGGTTCTTAGTATCCACATGTTAGAGGCAGCCTCATAAAGTAGGGTGAATGTAGTAGGCTAGAGGTGATGTTTGAGTCATATCTATTAATGTCAGAAAAGCTTGAGAATATTCCCCTTCCCCGATGTTAAGGCTGAAACATAAAGACTCAGGGCAACCCAATGTGTTCTAAAAGGTTCTAAACCAGCACTTTTACATCTTTTTTTTTCCACCATAAAGATTTATGTGGACCCAGTTATATCAGACTTGGACCATGGAGGCAACATCTCTTCTGATATGGCTCAAATCCTGGACTGCTTAAGAAGTATCAGAGCTGATTAACCCAAGATCCCTTGCTCACCAGAATGTGTAGTGTTCAACACGCACATTGAGACTGGGTAGAAGGATACCAGGGTCACCTTTCACAGCACTACAAAGGAAATGTAGTTGTTCTTATCAGAAAAGGCAGCAAGATGGCTAAGGAGTTTAGGAAGAAGGAAAAGTAGGTATAATGCTATCAGGGAAAAGGATGAGGGGAGAATGGGCAGGCCCCATAATACAGCCAGATCATATATCTCTGACAAGCAGTGCTGCTCTGGAATTTTTTTTGACAAAAGGGTTTTCTTTTCATCAGAAAATTGCAGGATACAACTGTTTTGACCCTTACCCCTCTATTTATCAGCTCCCCCACAAAAAATTCTTTTAATTTACTTATGCCACTTGCTAATGATGGAAAAAGCTAAAATGGTCTCAAAGACTAGGTACAGATGGTCAAAAAGCCTAAGGCAGAATTAATCTAAGTTACGTGGTTTTCCATAAGCAGCATAGTTTAGATCAGTAGTGAACAGAATACACATTAGCCCTTTCATGGGTTGGGGGGAGGAGGCAAATCTTAGACCAGCTTCTGCAATTTTTAAACTAGTCTAACTTCTGTTCTGATACAGGTCTAGACCTGTTTCCAATCCCTTATACTGGTAAAAGTGTAATGTCTGTACCTGGCCAAAGTAATTTTGTTTCTGAACATTAGGAGACAGCCAGTACTCTTTATAGGCAGGTGCATGCTCAGCTATGCACTATGTTAACTACAAACAACTTTTATAAAAATTCTGACCATATAATGAAGACTAAGACACAAACCTATGCCATAAAAGTTCAGTGCATTCCTTAGCATTTAAGGTAAATCATGGCTCTAGTGAAGTTAGAACTCTGCTTTCAACAGCAAAGGGGCCATGGCACCATTAACACATTTGCAAATTAACATATATTTTCAGAACCTAATTTTACATTTTTCTGAGTAAATCATGATCTTTACCATTTTCATTCCATTTGCTGGCCAAATAATGAGCAAAATTAATAAAGAAAATGAAATGAGTAATATATCATTTCTGTCTCTGTTTGTATTTATTTTCTACATTACTTCCCAATTCTGTCCCACTTTTTGATTAAGCACTTTTTGAATTTTGAAAAGCACTTAATAAGTTATTCAGAGGCTGGTTAATATTAATAATAATGAGCTTTATTCTATTGGAATATGCTTATTACCATGCCAGCTGCCACCATTGTGATGCCAAAAAGTTTTCTGCTAGCAGATCCATCCACATCCCAGCTTGCTCAAGAGACAATGAGTTAGGGATATAAATATGGTTTTAAAAATTATCTGTTTAACCTCCTCTAATTATATTGGTTAAACTGTTAAATAATAAAATATACCTAGTCCTGGCCATTGGTATTAGTCCCCCACTTGTCCCACTCCTTCCCATTCCCCTCCTTCTCACTTCTCCATCTTTCCCTCCCCCCTCCCTTTCTTGGGAACATGGAGTAGCAGGGCAGAGCAGGGTGGGGTAAAGAAGCTGTCCCTTGCCCACTTGGCAGCAGCAAGGGGCAGAACTCCATGCCACCACCCCTGCTGATGCCAGGTGGGCAGGGGGTGCTTTGCCAGAGTGGAACAGGGCTTGCAGTGGCAAGGAACTTCCTCACTCGTCCCTGATGTGTCCTGCCACTCTGGGTCCCACTTGCTGGGCCCTGGAGGCCCTGGGGGAAGGGCAGCAGGGCAAGGAGCCTGAGCCCACAGCAGACAGCAGTACCCACCCCAGACACAAATCTGGGGGGCACATGCCCCCACTACCCCCCCAGGAGTGGGTGCAGTGGCAGGAAGACAGCCCTCCCCCACCCCAGACAAGCTGCCCATGGCCCTATCCTACCCCCCACTGGCTTTCTGCAGTCATGCATTCTAGCTCCAGGTCCCAAGCCCCATGCACTACCTGAGCTGGGCAGCAGACTCATCCCCAGCCCTGCCCTGCCCAACTCTCTCCCTCCCTCCCTCACTATGGGGTCTTTAGTTCCCCCCACCCCCTCCCCCAACTTACCTCTGAGGAACTGCTCTCCAGGCTGCCTGGTGGCCATGTGCATGTGTATATACACACATGCACAAGGTGCCCCCTTCCTGACCACCCTTCTCCCACTCCCCCCAGCCCCCTGCAGACTGGAACCCTGCCAGCCTGCAGAGAGCTCTTTGTTAAAATGTCAAGTCCATGTTTTTCTCAGCTAAAAGGGAAAATCCACATTTTTTTTCCATATTTAAACCAGTGGTTCTCAATACTTTTTAGACTAAGAGCACCCCTCAATAGACTATAGGTCCTCCTTGGAAAATGCCAGCTCTTCATTTTCACTCATTTTTTGATTACAGAAAAACAATAGACCAATTCTTCTATTGCATAGGACTCAGAAAAACAACAGGTCAGAATGTTTTTAATACTATGGATTTCCATTTGAAATCTCTGGGTTCAGCTTATGAATCATGTGTGCACACCTAACTGTGTCAACATTGCTTGGCACCCTGCATCACCCTTGAAAGTATCTGAAGTCACCCTGGATGAGAGTCATCGATTTAGACTCTGATGAATATTTCTCTGTATGGACACACACAATGAGCTCAAATTCTTTGGTTTTGCAAATAAAGTTGGCACAAAAGCCTTTGAAATACTTCCTATAGACTTCTAAAAATGTGTTACACTATTTTTGCTTTTTAAATAATTTTGCATGACAAAAGCAAGAATTCAAAACTTAATGTTGAATAGTTTCTCTCTGCCTGACAGAATTCTTTTCTCCAATGCTATGACACTTCATGACAGTTTGGATGCAATGATACTATCAACAGCAAGAGGAATATGATAATAGGAGACAAAATCTTCACAGGAGCCAGACCAAGAATATGGAATTTTTTACCAGAATAAATAAGAACAATCGCTTTACAGATCTCAGATAAAAATCTCATGTCCTGCTTTTCACCCATGCTTTCCCACAATAACACCTTCCTTCTCAGAGATCTATTCATGTAAAACCTAGACCCTTAATTGGCACTTTGGTGTCATTTATGAGATCAAAAAAGTATGTTGGTCTTTTAAGTAAGGAAAGGTGCTTAGATACCATGTTGATGAAGGGTATACAGTTACTTGTGTAGCAGGCATGCCGGCCATGGTGCACCTTGCACACAGCTTGCTAGCTGAGCAGAACACTGAGCCATTGGTGGAATTTCTTCCACCATTCGGGAGAGGGTGCCCTCCTGATTGGTGCATTTACAATCTGGGGGCAGAGCTCATAGGAGGAGGGGTCCTGGTAGGGTTTTCACCACCCCTCGCTCTGATTGGACCTTTTTTGATCCAGGGTGGAGCCACAGATTGCTATAAAAAAACACCATGTTTGGCTGGAAGACCAGACTGGCGAGGGATGAGAAGAAGAGAGGAGCCAAAAAAGGCTGGGGAGAGCTGCTCCAGCAGGCAATAGCCCTAGGCTCCTGGAGATGCTGCTGGAGGAGCCAGTGCCAGAGCCTTGGCCCTAGGAGTAGGGACAGCTTGCTTAGGCCCCACATGGTGCACACCCCAGTACGTGGAGCCTTGGCCCTGGGAGTGGTGAGAGATTGCTCAGGCCTTGTTAAGGGGCATCTGCCCTAAGGCACTCTTAGAGCATCCCTTTCCTCCCACAGGCACACTGGGCCTGGGCCCAGAGAAGGCAGGTCCCAGAAAAGGCAGGCACCCCTCATCTGAACAGAAGGTGAGGCCTTGGAGGTGCCCAGGGCTGGACCCTGGCCTATGAACAAGAAACCCCTGGTAGCACGCTGCAGCAGCAGCAGGGTCCACATCAGGAAGGGGTGGGGGTGGGAAACAAGCCTAAAGCATACCTGCTTGGGACAATCATAAGTTCAGGGAATAAGGGCTTCACAGGGATGGGGCTGGAGAAAAGGGACCCTCCACCCCTGTCCTTTCACAGAACTGGGTGAGGGTGTGCCCTACAAAATGGGGAGCTGCACCTAATATTTTGTAAACTGGTTGTACTGTGCGAGTTATGTTATATTTTAGCTGATAAATAATTTTAAGGTTGTTATTTTCTATTGGAGTTTATTTTTCTTGTTGTTTAATTTGTTGAGTGTTATACTGGGAATCTGGTACTTACCTGCTGGAGGCCCAATTGCCCTGTGGGCCTAGTGGCTTACCTTAAGGATCTCGGAGTCCTGGGTGGGGGCCACTCTCAAAGCATACCCCATGCAAACCCATTCCTGAATATTGTTGTAAGTATGTGAATGTTTAAGAGTGTATAGTGCTTAAATTTTCTCTAATATTAGCTATTGCTTTGGGATAAATATAGAGATCCTTAAGGTAAGCCACTAGGCCTACAAGGCGAGCCCATGCGAGCCTCCAGCAGGTAAGTACCAGATTCCCGATATAATACTCAACAAATTAAACAATAAGAAAAATACACTCCAATAGAAAATAACAACCTTAAAATTATTTATCAGCTAAAATATAATATAACTCACACAGTACAACGAATTTACAAAGTATTAGGTGCAGCTCCCCATTTTGAACATATATATGCATGTACGTATGTGGATATATGTATATAGTTGTATACAATTATTTATATGTTAAATAAATTCTGTATATAGTTAAGAACCTTTTGTGCGGTGTGGCTCTATAGAGAATAGAGGGATCTGTGCCCAAGTCACAGCATCTCTCTCACTATTGCTTGACCACCTATCCCATCGAATTGAGGATGGGGCACACCCTTGGGTGTACACAGGTTACACCTGAATAAATAGCGTTTATGAAGTTTCACAAGGGTACGAATTGGATTGGAGATAAAGCTAAAAATTCACAGGCTTTGAGCAGGTGATTTTGCCATCTTAGCAGAGAAATCACACTTTTAAAACAACGCAAATAGATATTTGCATCAACATGGCAGGTTTTGCCTATGAAATTCACTTTCCTCTTTCTGTGGAAAAAGGCAAAATGTTTTGAGGGAAAACTGCAGTCTTGGATCATTGCTAAAGCACAGTGTATTGCAAGAGACTTCACTGCAATCAATGGAGCTATGACAGCTGACACCCCACTTAATACTAGTAGGCTTCTTTAGCCATATTTATTCAGATATCTGTCATTTGATTTCTTTGTGTAGTACCTGGTCGTGGGGCAGTAGGTTATTGATACATAATTCAATGGTAGGGAACCAAACATTTTAGATTTCAGAAATGTTAAAGTCTCTTGCATATTTGCATAAATTAAAAGGAGCTCTATAATAGTTTAATATTACAAATGCATAATAAATGCAAAATCACTCATGGTGAAATGGAAAATAACTCATGGTAGCTTCTTCAGAACTAACCTGTTTTTACTCAGGTTTGTCTCACTGTAGCTATAGGTATAAGGCATTTATCATTTGTTATCTTAGACACTCTGCCTGCTATCCGTGCTCTAGAAATATATTTCATCACAGAGCTGTCCAGCTAAATGGATGGTGTTTCTCTGTGCTAAATTTATGGCTCAATTACAATCACTCTTATACTATCAGCTCCCAATGCATGTATACAATTAATACAAACAAAATGGAAAACCATTATTTCTTGTGTCATATTATTAAAAGGAGAAAAAAAATCTTAAATCAATGCTCCATTTATAGGTAATGGGAGTTAGCATATATTTTTTAACTGCGTGCCATTTTCACCTGGGCTAATGTAATACAGAAGGGAACTATTCTTTCTGGTGAATGCATAATTTTTTCCTGTTTTTTCGGGTCATGGCTGCCACCCACATAAAAGCTTGCTGAAGTTAAAGGTTTAGAAGTTGCTATTGATAACTTGTTTCTTTCTTCCTATTTTGAAAAACCCATCAGAGCAAGCTTGTGAGCCTCATTTGGCTAAAGGTTATTCAAAGCCTGAAGAGGTCTGCTTGTCATTACTGTCCTTTATAGGTATGGTGAAATAATCAGAATATTGTAGCATCCAGCATGGAACAGCGCAGGCATTGTTCTGTCAGAATGCCTGGGTCAGGAAAAGTGAGCAAGTAGCCCATGGCATAGTCAAAGCTGACTAATGAACCACATCAAGCCCACAACAACAACACCTGGGTCTGATGACACTACTATAATTTATAAATCACAAAAACAAGTATTTTTCAATTATTTCCTTTTCCACAGAGAATATGCCTCAAAAAGGGCCAGTCAGTTTGTTGAGCTGCTTTTGCATCTCACTGTATAATAAGTTATCTTCTCCTTGACCTGAATGGCATGTTAAAAAAGGAACAGCGACTGATGCTGCAACGTGGAATGCTAGTTTCTAGGGTAGTGTCAAGCATGTTATAAATCTCTGGATTGGATCCAATTAGATTTTACAGGAGATTTCATTAAGGTTTAGAGTGATACCTTCACAAAGTTTTTAACCTAAACACACCAATTAACTACTCACTGGCTTGACCAATCACACTTCTATTAATGCAGTCATTAATTAACCTTGGTAACACATTTAGCTGCTTTAAAAAAATCTTCAGTATGTGCCTCTACGATTTTAAAGGATCTGCAATTTGCATAGGGTATTATTATGTACTATGCTCATTCCCTGGCCCTGCAATGTCTGAACTGCATAGCAAAGCTTTTTTTTTTGCTTTTTTTTTTTTAAAGAACAATTGTGAGTCAGTGTATCTTGGCAACATACCACATTATTTAATAATAGATGTCACCTTGATACTTCACCAGGAGTTCATCTGCAAATGTGTTTGCTCCCAATCTATATTTCTTTAGTGCTTACATCAATTTTAGGTCCTATTTATAATTGCATTGATAAACCTTTTATCATTCAGCAAATTGATTCTCCATATTTGTGCCTAATGCTTTAACACACTTTTCTCAATGACATTTTAATATGTTCCACTAAAATACCAAGACCTGTACAAAGTACAGAGGTCACAGACTATGCCATCCCACATATTGCATGAGCAATAGAAGAGTTTAATTTAATCAAATTCTTCCAGATTTAAGAGGGTTATGCTAATAGGCTTTTACAATGCTGTCCTCTATTCTCAGGTCAGATCAGTTTATAACAACAGGCCCTTTTTTGGGCTTAATGTTTTATAACCCTAAAATGGATTAATCTTGCTTTCCTCCTTACACCATAGCTGCTGATGTCTCTTATAAGGTCCTCCTCCCTTCTCTAGCTATCATGTGGATCAGGTGGCCCCCACAGGACTCTATTTGGCTTTTCTCTCATTGTAACCTTCCTCTGGGACATCTCATCTACCCACCTGACTTCAGTTACTGTTTGTGAATCACAAATCTTCTTGTCCCTTCCTGATCTGTCTCTGTTCATTCAATCTCAACCTGTCTCTGAAATCTTGTCCCACGTGTCTCCATGTCAACTCAAGCTAGCACAGCAAATCTGAACTCCTTAATTCTGATGCCAGCATGGCTCTCCTCCTTGCTACTCAGGCACACGACAGAGGGATCATTGATTCCTACTTCATTTTTGTCTCACAGCATCAAGCCATTTCTAAATTCTATCTTTAGACCTCTAGAATTTAAAATCCCATTCCTTTCAATATTAAATAGCACTCCCCAGACCCTCAGCAATTCTTATTGTGAGTTGTATCTTAGTGTCCTTCTCCACTTCCTTAACAGCCATGCTTCATTCTTATTCACATTAGCAATACTTCTCAATGATATGGAAAAGCCCTGAAGGAGGGTATATATGCTTTTTGCTATGGAAGTGCCATTCTACATATTGTCAGTGCAAAAGTTCCTCAAGTATCTTTGGGATACATAGCAAATAAGCAGGATTAGAGGCTTTAGAGCTTTTTTTTTTTAATTTGTGACTATGAAACCTTGCATTAGGCATCATTTCCAGAAAAGTTAAACTGTTGTAAAAATTGCTGGCTCAGTGTAAACTAGTTTATAATTTAAACAGACATAATAAACATTATTCTAATAAATATCTGAAATATATAAAAAGATAGTTATTAAGTTTAATGGGCATGCTCCAGGGAATGTGTTGGCAGCAACCCAGTTATTTTCAATTTGTTATCCTGGTAGGTACTTAAAGTAGGTACTTAAACATAAGTTTAGGTTTTTAAAATAATTTATTTTGTTACAGTTCTTTTTTTTCAACCCAGATGTATTTTATACAGCAGCTACTAAAACTAAATACTTTAAAATCCTCAGATCCAAACAACTTGCATCCAAGAGTTTTATAAGAGTTAGCTGAGGAACTTTCTGGACCGTTAATATTGATTTTCCATTCTGAACACATTGAGGGAATTTTAGAGAAATGAAAAAAAGTAAACATTTTGACATATAGCAATAGAGAAATTGGTTGATTTGGGTAAGTATAGGCCTGTCAGCCTGGCATTGATTCCAGGAAAATAGTAGACTAGGTGACATAGAACTCAAGTAACAAAAAATCAAAGAAGGAACAGTGATCAATGTCAATAAACATGGGCTTGCAGGAAACAGATCTTATCAGATAAATTTGATATCTTTTTCATGAGATTACAAGTTTAGCAAGGATAAAGATAACATTGATGATGATATAATTAAACTTCTGGGAGGCATTTTACTTGGCAATGCATAACATTTTGATTAAAAATTAGAACAACACATGATACATATTAAATGGATTAAAATCAATTTACTGATCTGTCTCAAAATGTAACTCCAACTAGGAACCATCACTTATCAAGTGTTCCTATAGTGTGAGTCAGCAGGGTTTGTTTTTTTTTGCCTTGCACTGCTAAATATTTTTATCAATTACTCAAAAGGAAACATAAAACCATTACTGATAAAGTTTTCATTGGTCACACAGGTTGGGAAAGAGGTAAATTATGAAGGCAGCAGGTTACAAATACAGGTTATTTTCCATAAACTGATAAACTGATGGCAAGGAAATTGCATGTTTCAGTATGGCCAAATGTAAAGCCAAACTTCTCTGAAAAAAGTGCATACTCTATGATGAGTTTGAAAAGGAGTTAGGGGTAATGGAGGTCAATTAGGCATCATCAGTTGAATATGAACTGGTGTAATTCTGTTGAGTTAAATTAATTTATTCCTGATTTACGTAGGGCTAAAAGAGAGGAGAATGAAGCCCATTATTATTAAATCTATAAGTGAAAATACATTTATTCATTCCCCTGATCTTGGAGACTGATTAATTTACTTTTAATAATCAAAGTTAGATGGTAATTCAGAGAACAAGGTCCAATGTGACCACTTCTGAAGCAATCTACTGTGTATCAGAAGGGGGATCTAGGGATATGACCCTCAACTATGGTAGGATGGAGACTTAAAATAAGGGTTAATGTATTTAATTTAGTAGCAGCAGAGACTAATTTATTATCACCTCCTATTGCCAAGACCCACTAAATTGCAGATGAATCCAGCTGTCTTGATAGAGATAATTATTCACTATAGTGATATGGATCTTCTACAAATGTTCAAACCCTGACTTCTGATGTGTATCATAATACAGCCTGTTTTTCACTTGGGCATACACCTGCTGTCTGGGGTAACTGAATGTGAGAATTAGCACCCAAGGGAATGTATTTACCAGTCCAATTTCCCACTTTGTATATATATGCATGACAATAGAATTAATATCTGAAACCACAAGTCAGCTTTCAGATTTATGAAACAGCGCGTCTCACAATTTTCCCTACCTAATTCCCCTTCTTTCAGCTGAAGTTGTCATTTTCCTTTTCCTGTTCTAAACTGGTATATATAGTGAATGTGCTGTTAAATAGTTGCCAACCTTCATTCTATAGGTACCTGTATTATAATTAGAGTCCATATTTTGGATAGCCACCTGGAAAAAGAAATGTGTAGTATTTTATGGTTACGCTTTTGTACTTTAGAGTTACCTTAATAAACTTGATAGATACAACGCTGCTTGAGAGAGAAACATTCTGCACTCTTGGGCTCAGTCTATCCAAAAAAGGTTTGTGGCCTTCTGGTTACAAACCTTCAAATTTCAAGCAAGGACAATAGCATAAGTCAGAAACAAGGTTGCTAAGAAGCAGGAATATCCCATTTCCTCGTAGTATGATATTAACTCTAAAGATGTGTGAAGCCAATTTATTACAGCACCATTTTGTTGCTGATCATTTTAGTAGATGGAAGGAAAAGGCAACTTAGCTCAGATAATTGAAAATGGAACGCAGGGGAAAAAGGAAAAGAAACTCTATATAAGGTGAAGAAGGTGGTAAAAATCAAAGAAAGAAAGGTGGGAATAGATGAGAGGCAAACATAATAGTTGTCCAAAAGGAGAACATCTTTTCCCACCAAGTGCAACTCCCCTTACAACTACTTAAAGGTTTAGATATTACCTAGAGCCTCTCCTCTCATTGTTTTATGACTCAAATGCATGATGATACCACTGGGAGATCCTCAGAGGAGCAGAGGAAACATGTAATCCAATATTTACACCACAATTAAAGTCAAATGCCCCAGAATTAAAATGGAACCCTTTAGCACAAAATTGTGTTTGACATCTGATGATTTATAAAAGTCAGATCCTTATCATAATCATGGCCAAGACAGGGCAGCTCTTAACTTCCATTAGATATAGAGGAGGAAGTGCCCTGTTCATTACTGTTCATGACACCTTACAGGAAGAGGATACAGGAAAGGCTTCTCAAAAATCTCATTAACTACTTATCGTTTTGCTTTTTAAGTGTTCAGTGCAAAAGTTGCTTTGCACCATTGTTATGCTGTGTCTTTGCTTTCTTTAAATCACTTCTATTTATGATGGAATTACAATTTCTATTCCAACACTAACAAATTTACATGTTTACAGACTTTGAACAAGTGTTTGCTAGTGCATAATCTATGCAGTTTTACCATAACTCTCTTTGGGAAGTGGAGAAAGGGAGCGAGGTGGTTAACAGTTTTTAATTATCAAATTATAAATCAAGTGTAAAAATAATCCACATTCCAATGGGCAAACAAGAAAACACTATTTGTTCATTATAGAAAGTGGTACTTGAGGCAGGACGAAGTCTTGTAGTCATTAAAAATGCTGCAGAGACTGAGCACTGGGGTGAACTGGGCTGACAGAAGATAGTCCTACCATATCACCTTTAGAAAAGAGATGTGAATGCATCCTAACAACTGGACAAGGCTCTACTTATTCAGGATTGTCCTGCTGTGACTGCCTTCACCTCCCATAGATTCGCCATTATGAACAGGGGGAGCTAATTGGGAAGCATCTGTTATCCTTCTTTAATTGGTCAGTAGTTGCTAACATACTGCTTCAAACATCTACTACATGGGTTTGTTGTTGTTGTTGCTTGGCCTGGGTTGGAACATTAATTAGCTAACAGAACTGGATAAATCCTTGCTTAACAAAAGAGTGTTGTTTCACCATCTATTACAGTCTACCTTGCAGATCAATTTTTTGTTACTCTGATACAGAGAAGGCTAAAATAACAGGTACAAACTGAATACCATGCTATGTCACTAAATGCCATTTGAGTGCTTGCATATATAAAAATATATATAAATATGAGTAACTTACTTACTAACTGCGGCAGTGAACACATCTACAATTTGATTAGCAGAATGGTTTCTCATGAACAGCTGATTTCAATCTGTGTAAACAAGAGATCAGCAAAGCAAGCCACTATCGATCATTAGATTGTTCCATCTACAGTTATTGGTCCTGAAAAGCTCCATGGATACATTTTATTTTGTGGTTAGGGATATGAATGGTTTGTAAAATAAGATTCCGCAGTTTCAATTTGGGAATAAAATAACTAGATACAATTTCTGAAATAAAATCGAATATTGAACAGATTTTTTTTTAAAACAAAAGTGCAAACGATTTGCCTTTTTAGTAGGCTTTAGTAGAGTCCTTCAAACTCACTAGCTCTCATCATACACTGTTATCTCAGACATAAACTCCTTTAGTACCTTCATTCTCCTACTGTTCCACTCTGGGTTTTCATTTTATTTCATGACCTTTTCTAGCCCTCCTCTTCACCCTCCTCTTTTCCTTCTGCTCTCAACTTTTGGTTTTAGCTAGACTTCTCTACTTTCACTGTGAACTTTTCTTCTTCTATCTTCACCTTCTCCTCCAACTCTCTCTTCACTCATCCTTTCTCATACCTCCATAATCATATATGTGTAACTTTGTGTCCTTTTTCCCTACTCATGTCATTGTCTTTTATCTTTGCAGTGACCCTCTGTGATTAGATGGCTCTTGGCCTCTTCCAAGAAAATAGTTGCATCCTGAATGTGTACTGAATTCCGGAGTAAAAAGCCAACAAAACAAAAAGCTTAAAAATGAGACCATTGGTAATATATTATATTTAAAAATGTTCTTCTAAATCACTTAGGCATTTAAAAAAACCTTTAGCCTTGAAACCACATCATAGTCCTCTTTTTCAATTGCTTTCCCTGGGGGTCTCCCAGGGCTTGTCTAACTAAGTGGAAACTTTCATAATATAACTTCAATTTGGTAGAATGGTATTTCACCTATTGCAAAGAAGTATAAATCATAGCTGGCATGGAAACAAAATCATCTCAGTTGAGATTTCCATGCAAATCAAGATTTAGATGACTGTGAAAAATCTGTGCATGCAGCATATGAAAATGTCCTATAGCTTTTAGATAAAGTACTGCTCTTTAATACTGTTGCAGCCTGACAGTACTTTCAGTTATACAGCACACTACTAAATACAATAAAAACAAAACCCATACATAGCACATACATACAAAAACAAACAACTTGAGTCATTAAGAGTCCTCTGAAAATTTTAAAATTTTGGCCTAGTGACAATTAACCCAGCTCTTGTCTTGGGGACATGTGTAGTCACCAGAGAAACACTTACTAGTAAGTCATTGCTCTGGTAATTGCATTCTCTCCTACTTTATGAACAGCTTACTGTTTTGAAAAGCAGGTCAGATCCCAACAGAGAGCACAGGAAAGTAGTTTGGGGAAAACTGAAGCATTTACAGACAGTGAGATTCATTTATCTGTGATTTCTGCTTTAATGTTAACCTGATAATATTAACCCACTAATAGCCAGGGTTCTGCTCAAGTCTAAATCCAGGTACAATAATGGAATAGACCATAAACTCCAAACTGAAAACTACAGATTCAGAGAGTTCCAAGTTTTCTAGTCCTAAAAATCAAGGGCAACTATACTGAGTAAAAAAATAACCCTTTTTATTTTGATTCCCCAAGCCTTAAAGGGATGAATATTAATACTACTGTTCATAGTTTGTCTAAACACAGTAATTAATACCTCTCAGAAACACTGAAAACCTATGTGTAAGTACTAGTCAGGACTGGCCTTCAAGTCTGAAAAAGCCAGCTGATCCATAGTTAGAAATAATAATAATGTGCCATGTTAACCTATTTGATTGAAAAACAAGGCAGTAAATGCAAAATCGGCTATCACTTTTGAGAAGCTGCCTGAAATTCTGAGGGAAATAGGATGTCTTATGAAAGGACATCTAAGCTCATCTCTGAATATATTGGCTGTTGTGGGTATAAGTTGAACAGATTCTTTTTCTATTTTCCCTCTATTCCTTTTTTTTGTTTTTCCAATAGCACTAAAGAGAGAATAAAAATGTTACCTTAGTAATGGAACCATTGATACCACTTGGGTCTATTGTTTCTGTAACCCAAATGTCAATGGTCCTATTAGGATTTGGCTGCATTTTCTGTATTGTTGTTAATAATTTATTCAGAACATATGTCTGCAGTGAACTCATACAAAATTCAAGCAGAGATCAAGCAACAGGAATTTTCCAAAGTAACCCCAAACCTAACATTTCTGAGGTTCTGAGCACTCACAACTCCAAAGAGAGTCAATGGTTCCAGCAGGTGCTCAGCAGCTCTGCCTGTCATCAGTATGTATTTTTGTGCTGTCACTGGGTTGCACCTCATTTGCAAAAGCACAGACTCTAAGGGATGTGGGTAAATTTGCATAGTTTGGTTGACTGCAATAGAGTGACACCAAGTTACATGAGCTAAGGATCTAACCCCATAATTTGTTTTCTTTTCATTTACTTTGCTGTGTGAAGACATTGCACTCAGGCCCATGCTGTGTTACCTATTATAGTATTCTACCTCTGTAAGACACTGGAAGATACTCTGTATGAAGGTTGTTGCAGGGTGCATAGAATTATCTAAGCAAATGTGGATTACAGTCATTCTGAAAAGTAACTACTGCATACAAAAAAGAAATTGCATTATAAATCTTCCTATCTGGGCTACTTCTTTTTCCTGTGAAACTACCCTAGAGCTATGAGTTACTTTCAATGTTAATTTTTACCCATCATTTTTCTATTGGTCAGCGTTATAGGACAAAGCCTGTCATTGGTTTTCTCCTGAACTCAACCATCCCATATATGTGAAAGGTCCTATGGACATCAGAAGTGGTACTGTTGCATGATGACTGTAGTCGGGTAAAATAGGAAGTCTATATGGGTAAGACACAGCCCAAGCATGTTACAGAGACTTGCTGTTTTGGAATCTGTTTCCTGCTACTAGTAGGGTGTTGGAGGTGCATTGGATAGATTTGCCTCAACCATTTGTTTTTATGGAGGAAAATATAGGAGGCACGAGAGACTCAGGTCAAAAGAATTCAGTTTGATAGCAGTATGCAGACCAGTAGAGCTGCAGGGCAAGATCTCTTTCCCCAATTCAGAAAGAAATTGCCAGGATAGATTCCAGATGTTCTGGTTGTGCAGTAAGGAAGAGACTCAGGACAATATGCATTGTTGTTGTTAATAAGGGCAACCATAACGAACATCCCCAAACCAAAATGAATATTAATTTAAAAATATTTGTTTGGCTAACAGCTCCCTTCCAAAATTTCTTGCATTTTTACAAGCCTTAAAACAAATGCTCCTACCTATTTAAAGGTGTGTAAAAGTGAATTTACTCATGCCTAAGGACATTCCAAAGCAAATTATTAAAGACAAGTTCTGAACTATTAAACATAAAATGTAAATTCCTGGCATTCTTTCTCAGGTTCTGTTGAATCCTCAAAGTCTAATTGTAGTGATAGTTTTGTCTGAGCAAGGAAGGTCTGAATTACCCAGTAAGGGCATCAGGATTTGGTCCAAAGACTTTTAATGGAATTGCTGACATATCCTTAACTCTCACAGTGTGCACTGTGCTGCTATAATTATTCTTTGCTCATATTCAGCACTTAAGGTATCATTTGGATGACTGCTCTTGTGTATCAAACTTGGCAAGTTTTCCCCTTTGAATAGTGTGAGGCAGAATATTCTTCATGGTCATAGTTGTAAAATTATATTTCTTGGTTGGGAAAAGTAAATAGATGTAATGCAAGGGCACATTTTGCTCTTTTCAAAATAAAGAAGCATAGGTTCCGTATATTGAGATGCGGGAGCTGGATCTGGAAGCGTTTTGCCTGGCTACTCATAAGAACAAGTAAGCAGAGGTGTTTATGTGGCTTCTAGTTTTGGGGCTGCTCATGGTCGAAACAATGTTATACAGACAATCTCCGCAGTCACAGCTGTCTTAGGGTAATGACATTGCCATGGTATTGATTCCTACATGTCTGTGTCTCATACAGCACTCACATGACATACTGGGAAGCCCTTACCAATGGACATATGTTGCATGTTGTTGAACGTGGGGGAATGGTTGCTGGCAATTCCAAGAAAAAAAAACCAAATAAAAATTATTTGGGATCAAAGTGAAAACAACATTTTCCATCAATTGAAAAGTAGCAAATAGATGAATAAATAGTTTCAGCTCAGGTGAAACTGTGCTGTTAGTCAAACCAAACCAAAACATTTGATTTTTACTTCAGCTATTTTGAACTGGCGCCATTTTCCCAAAAGAATCAAAGAAAGTGAAATTCAAAATGAAAAGGTGCTTTGAAGTAAAAATTGTTGAAAATGGCAAAACAAAGCTTTCTGCAAGTTTTTGTGAACTCTTTTTATTTTGGAAATGAACAATTCAGTGAAACTAACTGTTTCCTGAAAACTTCTTGGCTAAGTGAAGACACTGGGGGATGTTAGGGGGGAGGTTAGGTTACATTTTAAATGACTGTCTGATTTAAGGCAAGTTGGGATGGGGGGAGCTAGCAGGGAGGGGGCTTGGGGGGGCAAGCATGCTCAGGAGGAGGATAGGGTGTCCATGGGGAGACTGGGGAAATAGAGGGCAGGAAGCATCCATGGGTGGATTGGGGAGGCAGATATGATCTGCAGGAGGGATAGGGGGGCATGCGGCAACCACAGAAGTGACTGGGGGGATTGGGGAAAAACAGGATCTGCGTGAGTGATGGGGGGCAGTCGGGATCCATGGGAATACCTGGGGGGATCAGGGGTGCTGGCAGCATCCATGGGAGGTATTATAGGCATCAGTGGGGCAGGCAGGATCTGCAAGAGTAACTGCGGGGGCAGGCAGGGTCTGTGGAAGCAATTGGGGGGATCAGAGTTGCAGGTAGCATTTGTGAAGAGCTCAGGAGGCAAACAGGATCCATAAAAGTGATTAAGGGAGGCAGGAAGGATCTGTGGGGGGAACAGGGATCAGACAGGATCTGAAGAAACAGTCCAGGGGGGCAGGAAACTGTACTGAAGTTTGATTCACTGGCCTAACCTAGATCAATTATGTATGTTGATCCAGGTCTATCTTAGGCCAGGTTCCTACCATTTTTAGACTGGTCTGTGTGTACAGAACTTCTGTACTGTTACAGGTTTAGACTGATTTCTGATCACTGAGATCAGGTCTAAGTGTAAAGTCTGGATCTGGGTGAACTAACTTAGATCAGATGGCCATTTTAATGTGAACTAGCTTCCCCCTGACCCTCCCGAATATCTGCACTTATCCCTGGTGTCATCAGATCTTTGTTTTCATTTCCAAAAGACACTTCAATTGAAATGTTTCACCCAGCTGATCACTAGTTCTGCTGCATATTTTACACTTCTATGCAATTTTTAACCTATATTCTTTTATATTTTATAAATTATTTGATAGCTAAGAGGATAGTGCCCTCTGACTTAAAACTTTCTCAAACCTCTTATCTATGCTATTCTGTAAGAACTAATGCCTATTGAACAAATTTAATTTTCGTTTCCTGCTTGTTTCTAATGTTTATACACCCATCTGCTTAAACATTCCTTCCTCTTCTATCGTTTCTTTTCACTGAAGACCTGATACAAAACCCACTGAAGTAGATGGAAAGACTTTAATGAGTTCTGAAACAGGCCCTTCCTCTACTTGCTTTTACCTTAGCAGAGCTATTCTGAAAGGCTGTTTTGAGTTTGAAATAGCACAGCTTTATTTGTTTTTATACAGTGAACATTTAAGAACAGCCTTTTGTTCTCATGAAATATTCTCCATGATCAGGAGGCTGGATGGAGGTATTAGGAAATATTAAATTAAAAGCAGTTTCCAGCCCTCAGCTATGTCAAATGCAGACAGTCAGTTTCCACAGACTTTTGCCGTACATTTAGTGGGTTCCCACTGGGTTTGATTCAAGGGATCCATTACAGTCTTAGAAATTTCTGAGGCTGCACTCATAACTATGTCATTTTATATTAGGGCCACGTACAATTATAACCTAGCACAGGAAAGAGTGGAAAAATCAGACTTTAAAAAAAAGGCTAAAAAAGTAAAAAATCCACCCCTGGATATCTGCAGCAGCTTAAAGTTAACCTCATATGTCTGTCTCTTGGCTCCACTGTATGATTGCAGCTAGAAGGAAGTGTACAGCTGTGGAGCTATGGACCTGATAAAGGAATCTAAGGAAGCATTTCTTCAGCTGATTTCTAAGGGTGGGGCACTGAGGTTGGTAAGGGGAGTCCTTAGGTAACAAGGAAGCTGTGCAGGCTGCTTCCTAAAGGCCCAATGGATAGCCTTCCTTCTTTTTCGCAAGAAGAAGCCTTCCCTGCCCAAGTGCAGGGGACTGGACCCAATGATCTTGTGAGGTCCCTTCCAGCCCCTAACATCTATGAAACTATGAAAAAGAGGAAGAGCTAGTGCACAATCAATTCTTAAGAACACTGCAGCCACTTGGAGGGGTAAGGGACCAGCCCTCAATGCCTTAAAGCTGGCTCTCAGGGAATGTGTTACTTCATTTAACTGAGATCTCTTTTATTAGTGTAAGTGGGAAGCCACACGTGCCACCTTCTTGCAAAAAAAAAAATAATAGCATTATGTTCTAATGGCTGGTCAGAGAACATAACTAGAGCCTCACACTTTCCTAAGTCTGAGAGTCATAAGAACACAGAGGCTGAGCACAGAGATCCAAGCTGATGGAGTTATGTCTTAAATATCACTGTAATGGACTGCACCCGTACAAGAGGATAATGCTAAATCCCGAGAATATCCTGCTTCATGAAAGGGGAGGCCACCCCGTAAAGCAGGACCATATTCAGCAGGCATGGTTTCTTGCTGTGAATTTCTTTACTCAGACCCTTATGTGTAGCAAATTAAAGGTGTAGGTTCAAAATGTTAATAAAGGAAGGGTGTGGATACAAGGGAACAATTTAGGTGGTTCGGGTTACTTTAATTCTGTTTCCATATTTTACAACATGTGAGGCATCTTAAATGTAATCTTAATCTTGTATTTCCTTGGATTTAAACTGAATTATGAATTGTTATTAACTTTTGTTCTCCTTAAACTGCTGATAAATATTAACAACCTCACCCCAAGCCTGATCTTTTTTTCCCTGAGAATATATATTTAAATTAGTTAGAGTGATATTTTTCAGGTGAGTACCGCATCTGGCACAATGTGGTAAATTATCACAAGGTTTAACTCAGATTTCTTTCTTTTTTTTTTGCTTCAGGAGGAAGCTTTGGAGATTTACCAGTACTCTTACATTTTTAAGTTCATGTTTTATTTCTCGTGATAAAGAAAATCTCCCACAACCAGCAGAATTTAACTTAGTCCATCTAACTGAGAATAATATTCCCAGTATTCAAATGTACAGAAGATTCACATCTCTTTTTCTGTCTCTTTGCAGTTTTCTGTATTTTCAGGTAAATTATTCAATAGTGCACATTATGATTCTCAGGCTTCCTCCCAGATCTATTAAATCCCTGCATATGTATGTTTT
The DNA here is from genome assembly GCF_052110815.1 of Crocodylus siamensis. Lineage (NCBI taxonomy): Eukaryota > Metazoa > Chordata > Crocodylia > Crocodylidae > Crocodylus > Crocodylus siamensis. Next base: position 302,503,604 of record NC_143395.1, read on the forward strand.
ATGAACACTGTTTGTAAAGATCCTGTAGAATCTAACTGTGTTAGTGACAGGAGGCATAAAATAATGAAAGATTTAACCACATCTAGGAGATAAATAAGTATTTCTCCCAGAAACCTAAGAGTTGGCATATTCACATACAACTCAAAGTCCTATGCCATATCGACACACTGTATCCTGCTATTTGGAATTAACTCTCTACCAGAATATTATGGAACTTTAACTGTTCCAGATGTTTTGACATTATAATACTCATAAAGGGGTGGGGGAGAAAAAAATTAAACATGTAATATTCTTAAACCCACAAAAGCTTTCTTTAGGTAAAGTCAATTGACTGATAAAATCTCCTTTTGTGTTCTTTTTTTCCCAGTTAAGTTCACAGCAGAATATCAATGAGGCTTGTTGAAATGGAAACTTTTCACTGTGCATAATTAGAGTAAATGAAACGTGCATCCATTCTTAATGTGCTTCTTTTATTTCTATAAAATTTAATTTCTCAAAAAAATGGATGCCAAAAATTGGGGTAAATGTCAACTCACTGAGAAGGAATGGGACATTTCAAGACCAGGTTTTCAATACGAACAGAACATGATTTTTTAAATAGAATGGATGCAAAAACTTCTCTTGTTCTGCCCTATTTATTTCTCTTCATTTTGTTTTTGAAGGACTGATAAGATGAACTGGAATCAGACATAGTGTAGTGTAGATAAGGACAGCAAAATTCCCCTCAGTATTCTGCCAGTGTAGTCTCATCTGAAAATCTATTGCTATTTCTGTACTATGAATTTTCTAAGCATTGAGTACCATTAATATAGTTAGTGCCAAAGAATATTCTCTTTGACCTTCTTGAGATGGGAGTCTATGAGGGATTATAGAGACTACCAAAGTCACTGTTTTTGAAGCCTGTATCACACTTGAAAAGAAGCCTTCCAGCATTGGCCCACTGTATTCCAGGGTTGCTTTATTTAATGTTCAGGTCTCCAAATTAGCTTCTATCAGTTGTACCAACTGTCAAGGATGGGATCACTGTGAACCTAACCCTGGCTACCATTGAACTCTCAAAAAGACATTGATGATTATCAATAATAATTTATTATTTCTAGTTTTTTAAGAACTACAGGTTCTACAGGAACTGGCCGAGGTCATTGCGGGACCCCTGGCGCGGCTCTATGAGCACTCGTGGTGCTCTGGCGAGGTGCCGGAGGACTGGAAGAGGGCCAATGTGGTCCCTATCTTCAAAAAGGGAAAAAAAGAGGACCCGGGAAATTACAGGCCAGTTAGTCTTACCTCAATCCCGGGTAAGCTCTTTGAAAAAATTATCCTGGCACACATCCAGGAGGGCCTTGCGGGGGAATGCATGCTCAGGGGCAACCAACATGGGTTCATCAGTGGCAGGTCTTGTCAGACCAACCTGGTGGCCTTTTACGATCAGGTCACCAAATCATTAGACGCAGGGGTTGCTGTGGATGTAGTCTTTTTGGACTTCCGGAAGGCTTTCGACACTGTCTCTCACCCTGTCCTCATCAAAAAGCTGGGAGACTGTGGTGTCGATGCCCACACAGTCAAATGGGTCGCTAACTGGTTGGAGGGCCGCACCCAGAGGGTGGTAGTGGATGGGTTCTTCTCAACCTGGAAGGACGTGGGCAGTGGGGTTCCGCAGGGCTCGGTCCTTGGGCCCGCACTGTTCAACATCTTCATCAGTGACTTGGATGACGGGGTAGAAAGCACCCTGTTCAAGTTTGCTGATGACACTAAGATGTGGGGGGATGTGGGTGCACTAGAAGGGTGCAATAGGCTACAAGCTGACCTTGACAGGTTGCAACGGTGGGCGGATGAGAATAGGATGGGGTTTAACACTGATAAGTGCAAGGTGTTGCACATGGGGAGGAAGAACCGGCACCACACTTACAGGTTGGGGAACTCCCCTCTTGCCAGCACGGAGATGGAAAAGGATCTTGGAGTCGTCATTGACTCCACGATGAACATGGGCCGGCAGTGTGGGGAGGCAGTCAAGAAGGCCAACCGTACCCTGTCATGCATCCACAGATGCATCTCGAGCAGGTCCAGGGAGGTGATCCTCCCCCTCTATGCGGCACTGGTCAGGCCACAGCTGGAGTACTGCGTCCAGTTCTGGGCGCCACACTTCAAGAGGGACGTGGACAATATGGAAAGAGTTCAGAGGAGGGCCACTCATATGATCAGGGGTCAGCAGGGCAGGCCAGGCCTTATGAGGAGAGGCTACGGGACCTGAACCTGTTTAGCCTCCACAAGAGAAGGTTAAGGGGGGACCTTGTGGCCTGCTACAAACTGGTCAGGGGGGATCAGCAGGTATTGGGGGAGTCCCTGTTCCCCCGTGCGCTGCCAGGAGTGACCAGGAATAACGGTCACAAGCTGGCGGAGGGTAAGTTTAGATTAGATATTAGGAGGCGCTACTTCACAGTCAGGGCGGCTAGGGCCTGGAACCAGCTTCCAGGGGAAGTGGTGCAGGCTCCTAGCCTGGGGATTTTTAAAAGGAAGTTAGATGAGCACCTTGCCGGGGTCATCTGACCCCGGTGCTCTTTCCTGCTAAGGCAGGGGGTCGGACTAGATGATCTACCTAGGTCCCTTCTGACCCTAGCTACTATGAAACTATGAAACTATAGGAGGAAGAAAATCTTTCCCCAAGGTTCCTGATATCTCAGTGGAAAAAACACAGACATGGAAGGGGAAAAAATGTTGGTCTCCTTACCCACAGACAGGGGAATCAGGCACAGAAGGCACTGACAGACATGTAGCTCCCCACTGTAACTCATGGCACTTTGCAGAAAACACCATGAGTTACAGCGATTCCCCTGGACCCAACAGATGTTCACTGGAATTCTAAGGGATTGAGCTGTAGTTTAGTGCAGCTGCAGCCATTTTCCCTTAGCCCTGCTGTTCCCCCCTCCTAGCCTTTGTAATGTCTTCAGAATGGGAGGAGGGAAAGGGAGCGGGGGAAGCTAATTCCAGGGGCTGCCCAGCTGGTGCTGCAGAGATGAAAGAATGGATTGGAGCCCCCCACCAGATTGGAAACCCCTCAAATAAGCTCCCTCCTCTCTCTCCTTCCCTCCCTCTGATTCTGCAAACGACAGGAGCATGGTTGGGCTGCATCAGCCCAGCCCTGCTCCCAGTGTGCACAGACACAAGTTAATAAAGGTGTTCCACTTTGGAGCACATTCATCTGAATCCTCATGTAATAAAGCTTCAGATGGTTGTGGGATCAGGCCCTTTAAAAGTGCTTTACATCCATGCACTTGTGTTAAATGATGGCTGTAGAGTGCTTTCAGGGTCCAGATTGGGCAAAAACTGTCACTTCTGTCTGTGCCTAGAGATGCCAAATAAGTTGTCCCAGGACACGCAGGAGGCCTGTGGAAGAACCAAGTGACAGAGACTGAACTGCGGTTGCCAATACACTGCCTTAGATTCAATGTCATCCTTCTTCTATAAATTAAATACCTATTAGGCAAAGCTGTACATTATTCTGGAGCAGAAGAAACTATTTACCACACATATACACTTCTGCTGAATTAAGCTATTAACACAGGATTTTCTTAGCACAGTCAATCAATTCCTGATAGCCCTCCTGGTGTTTCCAGAAGCATAGTGCCATGGGGGTATTTTCTAGGTCACCATCAGGATCAATAGAGGAGCAACTAAACCCAAATTATAAAAACACTATGGGTCCTGATGCATCCCACAAGGCTTCACACAGCAAAAAGTAAATAATGTCACAGGGCAGTGTCTAATTCATTGTGTGGGGCAAAATCTTCATATTTTATTCTTGTTGGATGTCTTAAAGTCCAACAAAACTTATACAAATCAAAACACAAAAAATAGAGGATTCCCTGTTTAAAATGATTTTTCATGCTTTGTAGCCAAGCTGAATCAAGGCAGTTTTAGCTTTAAAACACAAAATTTGTCAAGCTTAGGGCAACTATTTGCTGCTATTATTTATTTGTATTATAGAAACAGCTCACAGACTTCATGGAAATCAGAGCCCCATTGTGCTATGCACTATATAAACACATAATAAGAGACAAAACCTGAAGAGCTTACAGTCTAAATAAACAAAATAGGAAAATGGGGAAGGAATACAATTATACTCATCTCACAGATGGGAACTGAGGCACAGGAAGACTAGTGATGTGTGCAAGTGTTCAGATAAACCAGTCCAGTTTGTTTGGTTTAGATTCAGTGCCCAAGACCCCTACTGACAGAGCACCATGCAAACAGTCTGCTTTTGGGGAAGAAGGCATACAGATATGGTCTCCCACAACATTCTTGCAGGCAAGCTAAGGAAGTATGGGCTGGGTGAATGAACTGTAAGGTTGATAGAAAACTGGCTGGAGCATCATGCTCAGAGGGTAGTAATCAATGGCTTGATGTCTAGTTGGTAGCTGATATCAAGTGAAGTGCCCCAGGGCTAAGTTCTGGGGCTGTTTTTTTCAATGTCTTCATCAATGACCTGGAAGATGGCATAGAGTGCACCCTCAGCAAGTTTGCAGATGACACCAACCTGAAGGGAGTAGTAGATACATTGTGGGGTAGGGCTAGGATTCAGAGTGACCTAGACAAATTGGAGGACTGGGCCAAAAAAGATCTCATGAAGTTCAACAAGGACAAGTACAAAGCCCTGCACATAGGATGGAAAAATACCATGCACCAGTACAGGCTGGGGGCTGACTGGCTGGGCAGTAGCTCTGCAGAAAAGGACCTGGGGGTTACAGTGTACAATAAGCTGAACATGAGCCAGCAAGGTGCCCTTGTTGCCAAGAAGATTAATGGCATGCTGGGCTACATTGCTAGGTGTGTTGCCAGCATGTCAAGGGAAGTGATTCTTCCCCTCTATTCAGCACTGGTGAGGCCACATGTGGAGTGCTGTGTCCAGTTTTGAGCCCCCCACTACAGAAAGGATGTGGACAAATAAAGGAGAGTCCAGTGGAGAGCAACAAAAATGGTGAGGAGGCTGGGGCACATGACTTTTGAAGAGAGAACTAGGCTTATTTAGTTTGGAGAAAAGAAGACTGAAAGGGGATTTAATAGCAACCTTCAACTATCTGAAGGGAAATTCAAAAGAGGATGGAGCCAGACTGTTCTCAGTGGTGGCAGGTGACAGAACAAGAAGCAATGATCTCACATTTCAGCAAGTAAAGTTTAGGTAGATATTAGGAAGAATTTTCTCACTAGGAGGGTAGTAAAACACTGGAACAGGTTACCCAGTGAGGTAGTAGATGCTCCATCCTTGGAGGTTTTTAAGACCTGGCTAGACAAAGCTTTGGCTGGGATGATCTAGTTGGAGATGGTCATGGTTTAAGCAGGGTGTTGGACTAGATGACCTCCTGAGGTCCCTTCCAGTCCTAATTTTCTATGGTTCTATGATTCTATGAACTTGCACTGGCAATGGCCCCTGTGCCCAAATCCTACCATGACTTGCAGGCTTCCTGGGGTGCCAGAGATTGCTGAGAACAGCTGAGCACACAGGGCAGCCCTGACTGACTGGCTCTCCCTGGGAACCATCCCCTTGGGGACCTCCTGGGCACAGTAACTCTTCGCTTCTCTGAGGTACCCAGAGACAGACCCTGAGTGTGGCCCCTCTCTTGTTAGTTGATCTGCCCTTACCCTGATCGGTCCTTACCCTGGAAAACGTTTACATTTCTAACACATGCACCATTTTCAGATTAGACTAAGAGTTGTGAATGCTTGCATGCCTACACTGGGCTAAATATGATTCTATTGATAGAAATGTATTTGCACCCTAAAGACTTCCTCAATATCGCATGGGAAGCCTGTAACAGAGTTGAATATTGAGCTTTTTCCTCCCGAGTTCCAGTTCAGTTTGTAATCCATAGGTACATCCTTCTTTTCCAGTTCATAAGTTGGAGACTAATAAATATCTGGCTACTTTTGCTTTAAACCAGAGGTAATTTTTACTGCAATGTTACTCAAGGTGAAGAGCTTGTATCCAGCATCTCTCTCTAAGTGCTACTCTTGTTCTTTTTTTTATCCTGGGAATACAGATATAAATTGGATGACATACACGTGTCACTCAGAATTGAAAATGCAAAATGTAGATTTTTATTGATTTGTATTCACATTTATCTTTGTCACAGACCCAGATTACAGACCAACTATTTTTAGAAGGCATTCTTTCTTTTATTTCGCTGCCGAGCATTTCAATATGAATGTCAGAACTTAAGCGATCTGTTACACAGACATTTGTGTGATGAGAAAAACTAACAAGTCCCATGGCAAACAAGTGTGTGCTGTATGGTATACTCAAATTCCTCCAGTACAGCTTTTAGCACCCCTCCCTTTACTCACAGCACTAACAACAGTGGTTATACCATAAAGAAAGATGAAGTCTAGAGCTGACTTATCTGTGCTTCAGGTGAAATTTTGTCCAAGTCTTGGTGCGTTATGTTTTTATCGTTCCTCTGTCAGCCTTTTTTACCCTACTAACCATGAGGAAATTTGTCAGAGCAAGACGGTTATCTAGTTTTACTGGGTAGGACACTGTTGTCAGAACATGGCCAAAAAAGCAAGCACTGAAATAAAAATTCCAAAATCCCAAGAGCAAAACTTAAATGGAAGCAGAAGATTAAACACTAAGGTAAAATGAAGAGATGATTGCCATTTAAATCCACATTGTAAAGGGTCTTTTCTACCATTGGCTCATGGGGAATTTATGCCAGCTACTCCCATTAAACTACTGCATATTTGATAGTCTTTTATTTCTCATGAGATGAGGAGGAGGACAAGGTGGGAGGAAGAGGGATATGGTAAAATATCACTTAAATTATTCTCCTAAAAGATCCATTCAAATACAATTTCTATAACTGAATAAGCAAATTGAAGAAATACAAAATAGTGTGTTTTGTGGTAGGCATGGTTGGGGATTTGGTATAAACACTCCTGTCTTATGAATTAATACATTTTTTTAGAGAGACTGCTAAAAGCATATGCATATATGGTAGGGGTAAAAATACTGCAAAAGTAGGGTTAATAATTCTCACACTTAAACTGTGAATGAAATAACACCTGTAGACAATACGAAAGTATTCTCACCTGCCAGCTTATGTCTTTTGATATATAAGCCAACTTGGATACTTTTGATCACAAAGTGCTACTGACCTGTCTACATGTCCTGGCAGGAGCTGACATCTGAGCTAACATGGCTAAGTGTGTACCTTTACATCCAGTCTCCAAGAACTTGGACACGCAGAGGCACATAAGCCCTTCTCTGGCTATTGTTCCTATTTAATGTATTTTTGCAACCATTATGGGACATCATGAGAAGAGTTTATTTGAAGGAATAATTGGACTCATTCATACTCATTTCTGGGTTCTGTATACACTGCAGCTACTGAGGGAAAATAAAGCTTGGTATTATTATAAACTCATTCATGAAAACCATCTGCTCCTTGGGCAGTGGCAATCAGAAATGCAACCGAACAAAAATATGAAGTTGCATTAAAAACTACGATGGAAAGTAATACAAACATCTGTGAAATTATTCATCCTGGAAGGCTACGTTTAGTTCTTGTCACAATAGAGACACAATTACAAAAGATGCAGAAGCAGGAAAGATCTAGAAACAGGTGAGCAACAAGACCCAAAAGACTCAGGGAAGAAGCCATCTGTGCTCCCTGTGCTGTCCTTTATGTACCAACTTCGGAGCTGGCTAAGCCTGAAGTAGGAAGCATGCTGTGCCCTTGAAGAGGAGTAGCATTGCTTATGTTCCTTCTGCATCATAGCAAGAGCTTAAGTGGCATAGTGTGCTAGTCTGAGACAGATTTCCTCCTGGAGCTCCCCCTGAGGACAGTGGTTGCTCTGCAGTACTTCAGTGTAAGGTGGGCACAACAGAGCCCAAAGAGAGGAAATAACATTTCTTGATAGATATTTATACTTATTTTTAAAAATGCTCCTTGGCCTGAAAGCACATACGAGAGACTAGCTTCCATTTTAATCATAAAAGTATATAGACTTAAGCTCGGAGCTTTACAACCTAAATGCTTTGCTGAGTAAAGATGTATTCTGGGCTGCTCATGTGTCAGGAACTTTGTTTGCCACTGTTAAGTTAAACTGCATTACATCAATGGTAAAATAATGTTCTTAACTCTAAAAACAATATAATACTGTTAAGGTTTAATAAAATCTGACAGACACCATTTTTGGAAAGGTCCACATATGTGTGCAGAAATTTTTATTAAGGGTAACACTGGGTAACAGTGTCAGGAACTCAGAAGTCCTGGGGCTTGAGCAAGTGTCACATAAAGCGACAGAGCGCATGATGTTCACGGATGACTTGTTTCCTCATGTGATTTACACAGGCAAAACCTGAAGGCTTTGAACTATTTCGACTACCCGAAAGGATGCACAAGAGAAACTAATCCTGATCCTCCTAACTTCTCTTTTTTCCCATTTTTATTTTTCTCTCAATGTCCTGCTCAGCTTATTTACTTATTTATTTTCTTTTTTTATCTCAGTTGTCATCCATACCTTATGCTTCAGGACACAAACTAAACTTTAAAAAAAATTTTAAAAAATAGAAACTTCTCGTGCGCTCTGGTTATACCACAGCTGCCTGTTATAAAGTTTTGTTGTACAACCATGTACTGCTGGTTGCTGTCAGGAACAAAATATGGAGCAGGGTGGACAGCAGGTCTGAGTTGGTAAGACAATTTCTCTCACTACTTTTTTCTCTCTTGGTTTATACTCTGTCCATTCTCATTAATCTCTGCTTCCTCTGCTTTCAAGCTTAGCTCTTCAGGTCCTATCCTTGTTTGCCTTACCTTGTTATTCCACTGAATTTTGTTTCCCTCTCATTTTCTCACCTCCCCCATGTTAAAATATGCACAGTGCATATTGTTACCACAAGCTTTTAGGTTACTAATTTCATGCAGCCTGTGGCTCTCCTTGTCCATTAATGACAACTGGGTTAGTGTTAGGAGCTAACAGAGTAAGACGACTTTTCTAATATACTGTGAAGTACAGAACGTTCATTGATTTAGAATACTAGGAGAAGTAGTGGTGATATTTTAGGCTAGGTATAGATGTTATACTTATTGAGCACTAAGTGTTCAGAAACTGCTCTAGAGCCATAACTGACCAGAAGTTCACTGCACATATAGAACTTTATGGTGGATCCCACATAAGATATACCCGGATGCATATGGTATGTAGGCACAGCCTCACAGGAACCCAACTCTGGCTCCCACACACCACATTTCAATGGCCAGAGCCAAGCACCTTGCCACCCAGACCCCAGCATGCTCCCCACCCAAAGCAGGAGCCACTGGGAGTGGCTTGCCTCTTCTGGGTCAGGGGGGCAGGGGACGAAACATTGGGACTGGGCCTATGGCCTCTGTGGCTCAGGCACTGCTGACAGGTACCCAACCCATGAGCAACTGGCATACTGCAAGGCTTTTTTGGCCTGCAGCTGCAGGGTCCCAGAGGTTTAGGACTGCGGGGGAGGGAACTGAGTATCTAGGCCAGGGCAAGCAGGTGGATGCCCCTGGAGACTTCAGGACCAGGTCTGGCATGGCCAGCTCCCTCTATGTAGCAGCTAGAGAATTATGGAAGTTTCCACCGAGGGGTGAAGGATGTTGTCAGAACACACAGTGTCTGCTGCAAGGGTCTGGAAAGGTCTAGGTGGTGGGAGTGGCATGATGAAGGGATCCCCAGTCATGCAGGAGTAGGGGCCACACCCAGCTGAAGTGAGAGGCAAAGGCATGTACTGGGACCCACACCTTCATACGTCCTCTGCTTCTTCCAGCCATCTACCCTTCCAGCCTTCCATCCACTCCCTCACAGCCAGACCCTCATTGACATGAGACACCAAGACCTGAGGGGCACTACCACAGACCCAGCCTGGTCTCCAGCCAAACCCAGGAACACAACTCAGAGTATGGGGAGGTTAGGGATCCCATTGCCACCTGGGGCGAGGAAGAGATCCAACACCTGCTCTTGGGCACCCAGTTGTTCTGCCATCCCAGGGCCTCCATGTGCCACCTGCTCTGGAGGTTCCCTTCCAACAACTTCTCCTACCCCCTGTGATGTCATAGGTATGTGAGATATAGATTTCATAGATTTCATAGACATCAGGGCTGGAAGGGACCTCGGGAGATCATCGAGTCCAGCCCCCTGCCCAAAGGGCAGGAAGTCAGCTGGGGTATCAATGGCAAGGAAGGGGAACACCCCTTGTAAAACAGCATGGTCTGGCTCTAGCCCCTGAACCTCTTGCTGGCATCATGGATGCAAAGATACTGACTCCTCATCACCTTGGTCTTGGCCCAGCATTGCAACCAGTCCTTGTTGTGGCCCCATTCCTGCATCTGCTTGGTGATGCACTTAAAGACATCCCTGCTTGGAAGGAGGGGGATGTCGGGCTTTGTGGACCCAGACAACTTGCATCTGTGTGGGTCCAGGGCACCCAGCATTACTGTGGGGCTCACCCTCTCCCCCATCCCCGTGCTATGCATGCTTATGCTTCCAAACCCAGTATGCGTGCCAGGCCTCCTTGGCCCAGGCTTAATGGAAGACCTCCCCCCTGGTCTTGCAGATGTGTGGAGGACATAGGCAGCAACAATGAGTTGTGTCTCATTCTCCTTGCCCCCTTGAGGCATGCGCTGAGAGCCTGCCAGCATACCTTGAAGTTGGTGAAGGCTCACTCCACCGTCATGTGGCACTTACTCAGGCAGTAGTTGAAGTGCTCCATTCAGCAATCCAGCTGCCCCCTATAAAGCTTCATCAGCCAGGTCACGAGGGGGTAGGCTGGATCCCTGATGAGAAAGGGGGGTACAATGACATCACCAATGATGAAATTAGGGACCCTAGGAGTATAGTGCCTGCTTTCCATTAGCCCGGGGATTAGGGAGCATCATGAACACTGCCCACTCAGTTGGCAAAGATTGAGTGAAGTGGCCCTGGTGATCAATGATGCCCAGCAGGATGATAGAAAAGAAGCCCTTGCAGTTGAGAAATGCCTGAGCAGCCTAAGCCAGACAGAGGATGGGAATGTGGGTGCTGTCAATCCCCGTCCTCCCCACCACACACACACACACACACACACACACACACACACACAGAGTTGGGGAAGCCTATACAGTGGAAGCCAGAGACCAACTCCTGTGAGTTGATGAGGCAGATGAAGTAGATGACTAGGATGTTCTGGATGACCAGGCACACCTCCCAACTGACCTCTCTGGCTGTGGTCTTGCCCAGTCAAACTGGTTGCTGAAGTATTGGTAACTGCTGGGGATAGCTAGCTGCATGACAGTGATGACAACCGGCTTCTCCAGAGTGAGGGATGGCCACATGCCATTGTTCTGGTGTGCAATGTGGGGGGCCACCTGGGTGATGACATCCATGAAGGTGGCCCAGAGCATGCAGAAGCTCTGGAACCACTGTTTGTCATCCCAGGTGCCCAGGACAATCCGTTCCCATCAATCAGTGCTGGCACTGTGAGCCCAGAACCAGCATTCAATGGTCTGAAGGTGTTCCTAGAGCACCCTGGCATTCATGGCATCTTGAATGGACCTTGACCTTATCAGCTATGTAAAATTCAGTGACCCAGTTCAGGATGCTTGGCAAGCGCAGGGTGTGGTAGGTGGCCACACATGGGATGGCTGCCTGGTGGCTCATGGGCAAAAAGGCACATGCCATTTCAAGCCACTGTCTCATCGTGTCCAGGTAGGAACATACGATGTCCCACAGCCTCTGGCAAGAGTCACGCAGGATGACCAATAGGACCAGCCACAGCTCCTGGATCTCCCTGCGGTGATGTGGCAGAGGGCTAGGGGCATGGTGGCCTGTGCCCAGCAGCCAATCAGAGCTGGCTTGCCTGTTTGGCTCCAGTTGGTAATCTTCAGCAACCCATGGAGCTCACAGGCCTCCTGGGAGGCGTGCAAGAGTTCCTCCTAACAACTGGTGTCATCCAGTGTGGGCAGGCTTCAAGCCCTCCCCCCCTCAAATGGGAAATGTCTGTTCAGTTCACTCCTGACCTAATTAGTTAGAGCATGGCATGAGGCTTCCACCTTGGGCTTCCTGAATGTCTGCACTTAGTGAAAAGATGAACATTTAAATGACAATGTGAAGTATTAAGCAAGATTTGAGGGGTTCCCACATGTGTACTTCTCATTCTTTCTGCCTTATGTACTGTCACATGTGGTGGGAAGAGCTGACACACACTCGAAAAGTCCCTGTACCTGAATGTGGAGCAGAACATTTCTGTAGGTAGCCTTCAATTCAGGAGCTCACTTCCTCCATGGGCCAGACAGAGTCCTTTGTTTGCTAATGTTCAGGCTGCCTGATGCAGTAAAGACAGCACAGCTTATATTTAAAGCATTTACAGCTTTAATTTGAGCATGTTTACTCGTGTTTAATTAGCACTAGGTTAGCATCAATAACCTTCCTATATTCTGAGGTACTTGCATCAGCTGCTTTATGAAATAATAGTGATTTTCACCCTAAGCACAGGCACATCACTGCCCAAAATAAAAACACATGCATCACATATGTCTGCTGATGGCTATTATTTTGTAAAAGTATATATCTTCATGGAAAAGGGGCTGACAAAGAAACAGAGAGAGGAGGTTGAAAGGGAACACCAGTATTAGCACTGAAGAAAAAAAAGGAGACGTAAGAGAGAGCTTTTTGGGTTGAGTGTTGTCTGAAAGAGGCTTGTGAAAAACTGTTTGACTTCTGCATTCAAAGAAACAGGAATTGTTTATGCTCTTTATAAATAGAATAGTATCAGAGGACTATTTGATACTGATTTCTTCTATTAATATCAAGTAGATCTTTCTCTGACTCCATATTGATTTCTTCTAACTGGAACAACTCACAAGAGTCTTAATTTTTGGCCAACCACATGGGTCAAATTGGTACAGAGATCATGCTTGTTAACAATCCGGACATGGCACATAGATCAGCCCTTATATCTCCCTGGCACTGTGAGCTTGGGATGTTTCTTATTTTTAAAGTGTTAAAAGCTTATTCTGAGCACTGTTAAGTTTTATGTCATTGGTATCAGGTAACTATCACTGGCATTCCTCTATTCTGAATGACCTAGAATTTCCACAAACACGGGTTTGTTGCCACATACTGTTACTGCTCTATTAGTGATGTGGATATTTGTTCTGCCTACAGGTGGAAAATTGAAATTAATCAGACTATTTCTGTGTCTTAACAATAAATCAGTGACAAACTAATGAGTTCTCCTAATGATAATCACTCTGGGACATAAACTCCTTGTAAGCCACAGTTTCTTGGACTTGACTGGTGTTAGTTAAGTTCAAAATTGCTTTGCTTTTAATGAACGAGAGAGAGAGCCTTCCTGATGTAAGACTGGTACCCATGTGCTGCAGCATTACAAAGGCAGAGCTATGCAGGCTTTTAGCCAAATGAGCCTCAGACTCACAGTACAGGAGCACGTGGATGTCCTGTTTGTCCCAATATGCAAAGAACGGCAGGAGAAGGAAAGGAAATCGTGTATTTATGCTGCTTTCAAATTGTTGCACACCATTGGCTCATAGTTAATGGCTAGAGTACTAGCGGCTACTGCATAATAGCAGATGGCAAGGATTCATTCGATGTAACGAAGAGACCTGCTCAGTAGTGACAACCGATAAGTGATTTGGATGCGAGTTGGCATAGAGATCATCTTTGTAGGAGTTAAGGACTACCACTGCATCAGGTTACTGAAGAACTACGGGGGAAGGATTTCACTGGCTCTGCAGCAGAGCACACACTCATGGCAGATTGTAAGATGGTGAGTTCTGTCTGATTGTGACACTACCCTCAAGTAAGAAAACAACATGTGGCAAGGAGACAGAACCTGCAAACTATCTATTTTTATGCCCCAGAATTGTAGCAGTGGAAAAGACCACAGGCAAGCCTTATAACAGGAGTCCTGATCAAACAGCTTGGCACATAGAATATGAACAGTCAAGAGAGCTGAAGAAACACAAACTTGGAACATCGCCAAGTGGTGCTCAACAAATATAACTAGGGACCTGCCCTCACTGTCCTATATATTATTGCCACTTACATGACAAAGAGCTTTAATATAGGCTTTTGCTGTTAAGCAAAACCTATCCGGTTTTGACCTATCTGGGGAGTTTATGACATAGTTGTGTGGACAGAAGCAAAACAATCTGTACACACAGGGAGTGCTGCTATCGCACTAGGCTGCAAATGCACGGGTGTTTTCTACAGGAACCTAGTATTGCCATCATTGTGCCCTAGAACTTGGCCCAGCTTGTTCCATTTCTGCCCAGGTATGCTGTGCAACCAACGCTGTAATGAGCAGAACCAGACAATTCTGTTTGTGAATATAACTGATTTCAGCATAAAAGTTTTTCAACTTGGCTGAGAAAACCCACAGAAAATGGTTTTAGTACAATGGGATCTAAATGTAGAATTTGGATAGGAATTTTCCTCTTTGCCAAAGAAGAGCAGTCTCCATGTTCTCCTAATAAATATGTTAGTGAAAGAAGCTCCAGATGGTAGATGATTAGATTTGGTTGCTAAAAAAAGTCTAGGCTTCTGACATCTGAAAATTCACAATTTTGAGGCACGGCTACACTGTAAAAAGACTTGTAGATTTTATTTGTGGCAACGTGCAACATGAAAGAGATGCGTAATAATAAAGAATAATAATAAATACTGTGTGGCTGCACTCGGATATCTCACATAATATTTGAAATGATTCTGTGCTTGCTAAACACAAGTATTTATGTGAAGTCTAGAAGGCCTGTCAACTTATATTCTGCATTTTAGTTTATACAACAAGAAACCTTTACATTTATCATTTCATTTTAAATGCAAGGTCTTAAAAGCAGCAATTTTCATCAGCAGACGAAAGATTAGCTGAAATAGGGCTACTTTGCAATGACCTTGATAACTAAAAATAACTCTCTCTCAATATTTAGAATGTGTTTAGTGTTGTAGTAGAATAGGAGCAAAAATTACAAACCTTCTAGCTAATTATTCAACATGAAAACTCATTTCTAATACTTCAAGGTCATAAAAAGTATTGCAACCAATGACCAAAAATGATAGTACAAAAATGCATATTGATTTAGATTTTCAAAATTGATTAGTCTGTGACAGCAATTTGTGTGGTATTTTCAGTTTACTAGGAGCTAAAATTGATTAACACTTTTTGAAAAGTGCCATGCTAATCAAGGTAAATTAAGTCATGAAATGACTTGATTACTAGACTATTTGCCCTTTCAAGAAATCTTTAAATAAAACTAGTTTGGGAAACATTTGCTGACAGGGGATCTTTTAAAACTATTATTTATAGTGGAAAGAAGGGGATCATTTTTCTTTCATGATTTTTCTTTCATAGTTTCGCTTTTTTTTTACATAAGTAGCTTCCCTTACCCACATTGTTTTACGAGATTTCTTTCCCCTTCCCCCAATTTCTCTTCTTGAGACATAATTATATTCATTCTGATAAATAATTCTGTGTGTTATCATCACCGTCCCTGCTATTCATGTATGAAACAGTGGTATAATTTGTGGACTACAGTCTGAAGTCCTGAGTTTGCCTCCTCAATTAATGAGAAATTCCAGCAGGACAGATAGCCTAGCAAAGCACTCCTTGGACTCTTTTCTAATTATTTTTATCTACAATGATGTATTTTTATATCCTGGGGATTCTTCTCTAGTTTAATGGGGATGACTCCTGTACACTGCTTTCATTTATGGGTGCAATTCACATACACACAGAATATGCATTAAGCCAAAATATATGGACTTTGCACAAAGAACTTCACAGAAGTTGGTGGATATAAAATCAAATCATGCCACTCTATAAAGAAGTTTAAAAGCTAATGCAATTTTGGTCTCATTCCATCTAAGTATTGTTTGAGAAACACCTCCCCCTGTTTTCTCTCACAGTTGCTCTTTGGTTTAGTATCAACATGCAGGTTAAGAATCCCGCTCCACATGGCCACTTTTTGTGCATGCACATGCACATGCGCACATGAACGTGTACACACACTCACGTGCACACACACACACACACACATGCACAGAGTGAATACACATTGCAGAATACGGGTTTGCCTTAGCTATTGCTCAGCCCTTTGCCCCTGGTTGTACAAATAAATTTGTATCTCTGTACCTCAGCGTCTGTCAAAACATGAGGTTACTTATATGCCAGCGTAAATCCTTGTCTACAGTGTATGATAGTCCAGATGCCTTGTGGTGATCTTCAGACCAACACATAGCTCTGTTAACAGGAGTTGAGAAAGATACCAGGAAACAGGCAAAATTAAGAAAATATCAGATCTGTTCATATTCGACAAGGACTTACAGAGCTCACCAATGCTGGCTAGATGACTTACAAGGCCTAAGATGCTTCCAATACATTGCAGGTTTTCAGGCCATCCAATGGCTGTGTCAAGAACACCCATCTCTTGACAGGGAAGTTCTTTGCTGATTGACTGCCTTCCTCAATAGGTGGGATAACTGGGGGCGGAAATCCAAGATTCAGTAGATGTAAAGGGACAAACTAGTTTCTCATCACCTGGAGCAGACAGCTTCCTCCTATCTTTCCTGTTCCCTGTGGAGTCAGGGCTAGGTAGGGAACTTTGCTCTCTGTTGGTGATGCTCCTCACAGGCTTGGGTAGGGGTGATAACCCTCATCCCGTCTCACTTCCAAAGGAGTCATCATGGTGCTGCTTCTGTCTCCTTTCCAGGATCCAAAGGGGGTCACCCTCTCAATGCTGTCCTTTTCTTAAAGGCTTTTAAAAGAGACAGGATTGAAATCAAGCTGGGGCTTGGATGTTTGGGCTGAAATTCTGTAGGTATGAGGGAATGGGGTTAGTCTATGTGGTTACTAAATTTTAAATAATTAATTATTTATGTCTGTGGAGTGAGGGCTAGGTGATTAATTGTGGGACAGGGAAAGAACGTGGTTTATTTTGTGGAAGGGGCTGTGTTTTTACATGGTTTACTATGGAAAAACAAGAGATGTTTTAAACTTGGGGTTTATAGGATGAAATTACTTTCTGAGAGGGATGTGTTTTAGAATGAAATGCAGATGCTGAAGAGTGAATATGTGGAATTGGAAAAGGGAATTTAAATCTGGGGTCTATGCCTCCCTCCCTCTTCCTTTCTGTAAGTCCAGATATACTTTTGTATGTTTATTGAAATCCATGTAAACTTATGCATATATATGCAGTTATGTAGTCCATTGGATGTTGCCAGGTCTAGTTTTCTTAGCGACACAAGCCAAGTTTGGTAACAATAAACTTTATGTTCCAAATCTGCATATTTTTGCTTTCTCCTTACTCTTTTCTTCCTTTTTCATGAAAATCTGCTGTGTGGGATTTGCCTTCCCTGATCTTCTCAATGCTTGGAAAGGAAATCTATTTCTCCTCCTATGCCCAAATCTCTACCATATTGGTTTATTACCTTCAATATGTATTTCTTCATCAATTTCCAGTACTGTTTCTTTTAGACTGACACTCACTCTCTTGAAGAGGCTCTTCATACAGAAAGCCTGCATTGATTTTTTACCTGGGAATTACAGTCATGAGCATGTAGAAAATGATAATGTTTAGGCACAGACATCTATCATATGCTGCATGAAAAAGATAGCAGGCTTGGCATGTTGTTTATACTTGTGCTGATTGAGGCTAGGAATATCTTTCTAATCCCTCATAAATTACTTGTGTTTATAAATTGCACTAGTAGGCATCTAAAATGTGCGCCATTGACCAGTGACAGAAATTTCTCTATTGATGAAGCGGTAACAACTGGTGCTTCATTTCTTCTTAGAGATTTCCTATGAAGACAATTCCACTGAATATGTACAGTGCCTTCCGTCATTAATATAACCACATCTAGTCACTTTTATTTAGCTCAGAAAGCAGAGCAAAATGTTTTAATATTACATTTCATCCACTTTCAGGAAGAAAGTAATTTATCATCTGTAAGAATTTCCCCTTGCTGCTTCCTCTTTATTTTCACCTTTGCTAGAAGTATACACAGTTATCAGTGTCAGAACTGATTTCCACTCTCCCACCAAGAGAAAACAAAAGCAAAAATCCTGGCATGTTTATCCAGGCCAATCATAAGAATGAACAGTTGCATTCATATAAAAATAGGACAGATTAGTTACTAAACAAATTGGGGCTGATGCAGCTAAGTATCATTCGTGCTTTTCCTTGCCCAGGCTGCAGTTTCATTGTCTTAATAAGAGTACTTTCATGAGTAACAAATGCTTATGCAAATCAGGGTTTGAAGGACTGGAGCAGTGGTTCTCAGCCTTTTTAGACTTGAGGTACCCTTCAATAAATTGGAGGTACCCCTTCATAGACTTGAAGCACCCCTTTAAAAATGCCAGCTCTAAGTTTTCACTCTTTTTTTAAGCAGAAAAAGAATAGAGCAACTGTTCTGTTGCAAATAACTCAGAAAGAGGCCACCACAGGACAGAATGTTTTTAACAGTAGATTCCTATTTGAAAACTCTGGGTTTATCTTATATATGTTTGCACATCTAAGTGTTAACGTTGTGTAGCATCCTGTATTATCCTGAAAAGGATTTCAAGGTACTCCAGGGTGCCACAGACCCTAGCTGAGAATCAATGGACTAGAGTGTTACTCCTCATAAATTTTCACTGCATAGATGGTTCATAGGGCTGTGCAAAGTTTCAGTCACTGATTCGATTTGGTGGAGATTTGGCTTGATTCGACAGCCGAATCTCCAAATCTGAATCAAACCAGGAGACCCTTTAAACTCTCTGAACTGAATCAGAACCCTCCAAATCAATTCAGAGAGATTCAATGATTCAGACATAGACACAGCTTTAAATGTTTTTTCTACATACTTCAAGGTACCAAATGTCTCATGAATGCTGACATGGTGGGGTGGATGAAGCGTCCCAGAGGAGCATGGGGGGGGGTCCCCAGCATGCTCAGCAGTGTACCCAGAAGTGGACCAGAAGCACTTTGAGTCCACTTCCGGGTCCACCACAGAACACTCAGGGGACCCCTTCTCCCTTCCCCCCGGCTCTGCAGCTGGTCCCTCCTGGGCCGGGGGGGGGGGCATCTGGGGTCCCCCTATGGCCAGTCACCAAACCGGGGGGACATGATGGGGGTCCTTCACATGCTCAGCAGTGAAGTAGTTCTGGTCCATTTCTGGGTCTACTGCCAAGCACACGGGGGGTCCCCCCGCACTCCTGTGGGACACTCCATCCACCCCACCATCACAACATTCATAAGCCATATCTGGTACCTTGAAGTATATAGAAAAAACATTTAAAGCTGTGTCTAAAGCCAAATTGCTGATTCTCTGAATCAGAATCGAATCTTCAGATTCATATTTGGTCAAATCAAATCGGGACGGTGATCTGAATCAACTGTCCCCAATTTGGGCCAAATCTTAATTGAATATGATCCATTTTGCACACCTCTAATAGCTCATGATATTACTACCCTAAAATTTATACTGTACAAGTGAAAATTAGGTATAAAATCATAGGCCAAGATGTTCAAAAATAGGAATCCAAAGTTAGGTTCTACTTCACATTTCTCACAATCAGATTATTTATTTAGGTGCATAAATGTATATTCAAGAGTCTATGTTTAGATTCCCATTCTTTACAATCTTGGTCTCAGTACTTTGCATTGAAAAACTAAAAAGCTTTCTTAGTCTCCTCTTTTAATAAAGTAAAGCAAAAATGGTTCTACTATATCTACAGAAATCCTGCTTAACATCTCCCAGCAAATCACACTGGATGCAGAGGGGCAATCCTGAATTAGACACAAATGACATGATAGTAAATTGGGGAATTAAATATCACATCTATGTTCCATTTAAACAGCATCATTCAGCTAGTTTACAGCTCTGTCTCTCTTATTTTTGTATGTTGATCTGAAGCTGGTTTCTTCCCAATACCATAAAAACATCTCTCCAGAACCAGCAGATTCTGTAGAAGTGGAGCTAATTTACTCTTGTCACCACTGGGAAAGCTACATTGTTTTCCATGACGTATATATAAGACAGAGCCTTCCACAAATCTGCTGTCAATAATTGCAAGTCCTCACTTCCAAAGCTGCCTAAATCTTCTAAATAAAATATCAGAGATGATACTGTCAGGTCCAAATCTCACAACGTATTTTTCCTCGCAAAGCCAAATAGATCTTTCATCTCTTATGGCATACAAATTCACCAGGCTCATAGCGATAGCGCCTTTTTTCTCTCCTCTGAGGCAAGTAGGATAACATTATCAAATTCATCCTGATTCTTTAGTATTTAGTGTGCATTGGCATTGGTGAGTTCTAATCCATTTGGCCTGAGGACTACGCTCTTGTGTACATTCATTTCTAAGATCCTGCTTTGGCTTCAGAGGATTCTGGTGCATAGTACCCTAGGTCACTAATGGAGGGATAGACTCAAAATAACAGTGTACATTTGAATGCTATTTATTAGTAAAACTGTAATAAGTCCTAATCAATTTAATCAGTTTTTCTACATCTACATTTTGCTTACTATAGAAAACTCATAACTTGCACAAGACAAAGTAGTAGAAATCATTAAACAAAATCTTTTATGTGTACATCTTTGATGAAGACTCTGATAAAAACATTTACTGTTTTCCAGCCCTAAACCAAATTCCTGTTGCGTTTTGTGTTCAGTTGAACTCTGTAGGCTTGATTATCTGTCTCCTTACATATTGTGTTAACTCTTAAACTTCTAAAAAGTATCTCAGAGTGCTGTCACTAGTCCTCCTAGATGGTTTGGGGGCAGGGAGGAGAGAAGCCGCAGCATGGGCCCACCCTCTTAAAGTCAGCATGTGCTGCAAGTAGTTATATGTTCAGGGTTAATACCCTCTCTAATGTGCGCCTGTTGGTCTGCTGGGCCCCTTGCAACAGACTGGCATTTGCCCACTCACCAGCCACTGCTCCACTGTCTAAGCTATCATTAAGTCCAGGATAGCTAGTTCACCTGGAAATGATGCCTCTTGAGACAGTGGAGGACCACGTATCAGTCATTTTATGTCAGTGGAGCAGACTAATGATAACCTAACTCAAGCTGGAAAGCACAGCTCAAAGTGGTCCTTGTCCAAAGTGGAGTAACTGTAAGATGCCTACAAGGCACTTAGTACTTGTTAACAATGCCCAATATGCAGGTCTTGGCATTTTAAATGCTTTTAACATGATCTATTTGTAATGTGTAACTTCACCCTAAGTAAGATGCTTGATGTGTATGATGGGGGTCTCTGTGTACTTGGCAGTAAATTAGGCTTAAAGTTTAGCTGAAGCTGCAGAAGATCGATCTAACCTTGTCATGCAAAAACAACCCAAGGGAATGAGAAATTCTATAACCACCACACATAGCTGTGTGGAAGCATTAATTAATTTGCATGTTCCAGCATTTCCCTTCATTCTCTGAATTAAAAACAAACAATGACTGGATCTAGCTCTACTCAAAATATTTTTCCTAACCCATCAGAAAGCCAGTAATGTTCTGTAGAAATTTTACTAACAAGATCGTAAATAATAGTGTAGCAGTTAAACTTCTACAGCAGACTCAGCCTCCAAAGACAGGCTGATAAGACTCTGCAATGACCAAATCCTATTCACTTTGAAGTCTGAAATAAGTTTCCTCCCTATTAGTTACCATTTCAAAACAAACATGTAGTCAAAAACCAGTTTTGAAATAATTAAGAGTTTTCCCACACTGACCTGATATTCACAGTGGAAAATTCCCACCTGTGCGCGCATCTTGTCTGTAAACTATAAATCGCCTCTAACAGTTTTATTCAGGGCCTCTGAGTTCGCTCAGGGTGCCCAGCATGCTGAATAAATTTTGAGATTGACAGTGACTCTGTGTCTTTGGGAATAGCTCCGCAAGGGGTCACGAGCTCCTCAACAGTTCCTTCTGAGCCTCCCTTGCAAGTAAGCTGAGTGAGAAGTGCTAAAGGCATCTGTATTATTCTCAAAAGAACAAGGAGTTAAATTTATAAAATGATAAAACTTATTTATTCAGACAGCCTATAGGTCTACTATTCCCTTCTCCAATCTTTGAGCAAATGTAATAACTTAAACATAACACTCTTAAAGGTATCCACACATCTTCCCCCTTTACATGTAACATATCCCCATATAATACTAACATTGGCAGTTTAGTTCAGCCCATAGTTAAAGCATATTTTAACAGGCCTCTATTAGTCTTTGTGCTGGCTTTTTAGCTCTAAGTGATCTTTTGAGTGTCTCTGCATTCTCAGCCCTTTTTGGTTCAATTCTTATTTGGTTTCCTAGTTCAGATGTCTCTACTTTTGAGTCATTTTCAGTCTCCTCTGTTGTTTCTTGTTGCATTGATGTTAGTTCTGTTTCCTTTGGTGAACCTCAAGATACTGCTTATTTTCTCCTCTTTTCAAGCTGCAAGTATTGTCTGTTCCTCCTTAATACCAGTCCTTCCAGTGTGACTACTTTATAGGATCTGGGAGCTACTTGATGGGAAACTAGTGCTTTTTGTTTCCACATTCATCCATCTGAAATAAGCACCATATCTTTGTTGTTCAGTTGTGGTAACTCCCTGGAACCCCTTTCTTAGTACCATTTTTGTGTGAGTTTGTGAGTTGTTTTTAAATGTTTCACATCTTGCTTTCTAGTCCCTCGGTGGTATCCATTCTCTTTATCAAACCTAGAGTTTTACATGTTCACAACACAATAATTGGCACTAGCTTTCCTGGGACAGTTACAAGTTAATTTTTTACTATATTACCCTTGTATCTAACATGCAGTATACAAAACCCTTGGTTGCAATCATGCAATCGTGTCCCCATTATATGCTCAAAGTCTCACTTTCTTATTTTCATAGTACACGGCTTTAGTTTTCATTTTTTGAATAATGTATTCTGGTGTTACATTGACCTGGGTCTCAGTGTCTAATTTAAAAGTTACCATTAGTCTATTGGTGTCCAGGGTGATTGTCCAGTTCTCAGAAGAATGAAGTTCTTGCATTGTGCCAGTGAGGAATTCTTCCATTTCCTCATTGCATAATGCATGCACCTGCTGTTTTTTGTGTGTTTCATCCTGCTCCTTTCTGCAAACTGTTGCAAAGTGATTGAATCTTTTGCATTTGTTGCAGTGCTCACCAAATGCAGGGCATTGCGTGGGTTTATGATAACCCCCACAGTATCTGCAGCTGACCATTGTTTCTTCAAGCAGTTCTCTTTGGCCTCTGTTTGCCTGCTTCGTAGTGAAGTCCTCCATTCTTTATTGTTTGTGTGTTGCCTTAGGTTTTTGAAGTCTTGTAATCCTGTCTAGTTCAGCTTGTTCTTCTTTTCCCCCCAGCATCTGCAGCCTGGCATTTGTTATCTCAGCCACTTGGCACATTCTAATTGCATTTTGCAAATTAAGCTCAGGATCCTCTAACAGTCCTTTCCTGAGGCTTGTACCTTTATACTTGGTACTATTTGGTCTCTGATCATGGACTCTTTTAGGTCACCAAAGTTTCATGTATGGCTCAGCAATCTGAGGACTTTGACAAACTCCTGTATTGCCTCACATTCTTTCTGCTGTTTCATGTAGAAATTATACTGTTTAATGGTTTCATTTTGTTTGGGTATACAATATTCCTCAAACTGTTTTATTACTGTGCCACAGCTTTTGCTTTCTGTTTCTGACAGTTGTTAGGATATTATAAAGAAACAGCGTTTTTGGGCCTGCTATATGTAGAAAAATAGCGATCTGGGATAGGTACAGACATTACAAATAAACCGGTTTAAGTGATCAGAAACTGGTTTAAACTTGTAACAGAACATAAATTCAGTGCACATAAATTAGTTTCAAAATGGCTGAAACTAGCTTATCATAAACCTGGATGAATGTAGTATCAGACTTAACTGATTTTGGTCAAACCAGTTTATGCAATGTCTGTCCTAGACCCCTTCCTACTTTAAGTTAAATCAGAGTGCTCCAGCATCCCAAATTGTTTACAGCCCTGGGCTGCACTGTCTGCTCCAGAGAACAGGGCTGTCCCTGCCCCTCTGCTCCCTAGCCAGAGCTCTGGAGACTGCAAGCACAGCAGGGTTACTTCCCTCTGCCCCCCACCCCCTTGCTGCTCGCAGCTCAAGCAGGGATCACCCCTTCCCTCCCTTCGTCCCTCCCTCTCTCCCTCCCATCTCCCACAGCATGGAGCCGAGCCCCATGGACCTAGACATGTGGTATGCTAGCTAATGCCGAGAGGTGTCTGTGTGTGCATGTCTCCAATTTCACTGGGACAGGCAGACAAAAGAGTGTCTACGCAGGGTTTTTTGAAGCTAATCAACAGGTCAACTGGTAATGTCCCTCCATTCCTTCCTTGTGAAAAGCTGTTTAAGAGCTTTAACTAATGAGAGAGGCTTTTATTTTGTTGATGGCCTGATAAACATTGTGTTATCAACCTTTTGCTGTTCCCTCCCCTGTCAGGTGTGCAGGCAGTATGAAGAAGCAGAGAGAAGATTGAAAAGCTCAGTATCATCAACAAATGCATGCACTGCTCCCTGCCCCCACTTTGCCTCAGAGTGCTAGCCTGGGCCTGGGGGCTGGTAACTCCCACCCTTTGAGCAGTGAGCGAGTAAAAGGCGGGGATGGTGCAGGCAGGGTGGGGGTTTAAAAACCTCCCTAATCTCAGCAGCCTGCCAGGGCCTAACCAAGCCCTGCCTCAGTTCAGCACTGTCGAATGGAAGGGAGGGCAGCTCTAACCCCCCTGGCTTCTAATCCGAGCCACTGCAGGCATGTGCCAGCATTTCTTCAGTCCAGCAAACTGGTTCAACCTAAGCAGGTTAGACTTACCTGCAACGACTGAATCATTTTTTTCTGAAGCTAGGGCAATTGATGACAGATAGGAGGGACAAGGCTGAACTCTTCAATGAGTTTTCTTCCTCTGTGTTCCTGAACACGGATCAAGACAAATCTCCCAACTGCATTATAGATAGATGCAGGAGGAACACCAGCCCACCAATGGTCAGCATCGACCTAGTATAGAGACACTTGGAGGGACACTTGAATGTGTTTAAGTCAGCAGGCCTTGATGATCCAAGGGTGCCGAAGGAATTGGCTAGTGTCATAGCAGAGCCACTGGCACAGATGTTTGAGGACTCATGGTGTTTAGGTCAGGTCCCAGAGGTCTAGAAAAGCACCAATGTGGTCCCTATTTTCAAGAAGGGGAAGAAGGAGGATCCAGGTAATTATAGGCCAGTTAGTTTCATCTCTATCCTTGGGAAAATCTTTGAAAAAATTATCAAGGATCACATTTGTGGGAGCCCAGCAGGAAAAATAATGAAGGCCAACCAGCATGGGTTCATAGCAGGTAGATCCTGCCTGACTAACCTTGTTTCTTTTTATGACCAGGTCACAAAATGCTTAGGTGCAGGAGTCAAGATAGATGTCATCTATTTGGATTTTAAGAAGGCCTTTGGTACGGTATCTCATCCTAGTCTCATAAACAAACTGAGCAGCTGTGACACAGATGATTACACAGTCAAGTGGGTGGGAAATTGGCTTAAGGGTTGCAGACAGTAGTGGTGGATGGGTCAGTATTGACTTGGAAAGATGTGGAAAGTGAGGTCTCCTAAGGCTTGGTCATTGGACCTGTGCTATTCTGTGTCTTAATCAGTGACTTGGATGAGGGCGTGGAGAGCACTCTGTCCAAATTCGTGGATGACACGAAATTATGGGGTAAAGTTAACACATGAGTGGGAAGGAATTGAATTCAGGTAGACCTGGACAGGTTGAAAAAGTGGGCAGAAAAGAGTAGGATGCAGTTCAACAAAGACAAGTGCAAAGTGCTGCATCTAAGGAGAAGAAATCACCAACACACCAAAAGACTACAGGATGACCTCAGAAGCACAGTGGCAGGAAGGGATCTTGCTCAGAGTCATGGCTGACTCCAAGATGAATATTAGCCATCAGTGTGATGAAGTAATCAGTAAAGCTAACTGCACTCTATCACGCATTAGCAGTTGCATCATGAACAGGTCCAGGATGGTGATACTTCCCCTCTACGTGGCACTGGTAAGGCTGCAGTTGGAGTACTACATCCAGTTCTGAATGCCACACTTCAAAAGGGATGTAGAGTAACCTTGAGAGTGCCCAGAGGAGGGCCATTCATATGGTTAGGGGCCTGCAGGTTAAGACCCTACACGGAGAGACTGAGGGACCTGGATCTCTTCAGCCTCCACAAGAGAAGGCCAAGAGGGGATCTTGCGGTCATTTACAAATTTATCGGGGGAGAGGGGACAGCAATAAATTGGAGATGCTCTGTTTACCAGGGCACTCCTTGGAATAACCAGAAACAACCACCACAAACTGACAGACAGCAGATTTCATTTGGACATCAGGAAGAATTTCTTTACAGTAAGGGTTGTCAGAATCTGGAATGGGCTTCTAAGGGAGGTGGTGCTCTCCCCTACCTTGGGGGTCTTTAAGAGGAGACTGGACAAGCACCTGGCTAGGGTCATCTGACCCCAGAGCTCTTTCCTGCCCAGGGCAGGGGGTCAGACTTGATGATCTATTGAGGTCCCTTCCAACCCTAACAAATATGAAACTATGAAACAATTCAGGCTCAGGCTTTTTGAATGTCTGTCCCTAGCCCTTGAGTGGAGCCCTTCTCTGTAACTCCACTGGCCATCATATAATTCTTCCAGTTTTGTGCTGCATTGCTAGAAAGCTTTAATTTTTCTGGAATTCTGAGTTGCTCCATTTTTCTGTCTTTCTTCATACCCCACTCCAGTCCATGTGTTATTGTCAAAAGACCAAAGAGTTAAACTTATAAAATGATAAAGATTGTTTATTCAGAGAGCCTCCTTAGCCCACAGATCTACTCTTCCCTCATCCAATCCCCAAGGCAATGTAACAAATTATACATGACACTCTTAAAGGTATCCACACAGCAACAACAGCCACCAGCATGAAAATCTGTTTCAAGGAGGTTACTAGGAATGGGATGTTGTCACCATCTTCCTATAAGGCAGCAGTTTCCAATCTGTGGTACGCAGACAACCTGTCAGTGGAGCAAATTAACAGATTTATTATATTACTTTATATGACAAAAATTTGCTGGTAGTACTTAAGGTTGTATCATTTTAAATTGATGGTGCACAATCTGTCAGAGTTTGGGAACAACTTCTATAAGGTGTACCAAACTATTTCAGTCGGCCTAACCAGATGTCCAAGGACAGACAGCAATTTAGGCTTAAAACAAACATTGTAGTTATTCTGGGGCTGACTGTCCTGGTGTGTGATTCACGCCAAAACAAGCAAATGCAGTTTGAAGGGCAATAAATTGGCTGGAAAAGTGTTAAATCAGATATTTCACAGGTATCTGTGACACTACATTTGTCCATCTGTAGGATTCCAGGATAAAGGGCTTTGTTCTGAGAGAAATCCAACTTCTATTTTTACCTTGGACAAAGGTAAAAACAGACCTTGCATTTGAGGCAGTTCTGATTGATCCAAGTCAAAACCTGGGAACAGCATAGCCCTTTTCACAGGTAGATTGTCCCTGAAGTAAATGGCAATTAATACTCCACAGGTACTTAAAATGAGAAAATGGGTTTATACCTCTGTAGGATCCCAGGAGAAAAGACTTTGTCCCAGGAAAAGTTCAACATTTTTACCTGAAGTCAGGCACATGGCTGAAAGAAAGAAATTCATTCTCACTGACTGGTGTTTGAATAAAATTTTAAAAAGAAATCTGTGTATGATTGTTTATCTCCCCTTCTTTCCACAGAAGATCTTTCCTGTTTAGCACTATTTTTTAAAGCCCATGAAGTCATATTTTTCAATATTTTTCTACTTCTGCCTCTGATGAAATTTGCTGCTCCTATGGATACAGTAACAGTATCCTTGTTAGATATGACTTATCCCTCTGGCTCATAAATAGACTTTCTGAAAAGTGTTCCCATTTCCTCTTTTAGAAGGGACAGGATTATGCCAAATGTCAGGTTTATTACTAGAAACACCTTCTCTCATTCATTCTGGTAGGCTGTCTTGGCACCACCTTTATCCAAAACCCTTGCCTGCACAAGTGATCCTGCCTCCTTCAGATCTCAGGCAGAGCATTGCTATGTCTCTAGTACTACTTGCTAAATGAAGGGGTGTGATGACAGTGGTTACAGAACCTTCTGTGGTTCAAAGGCATGAGTGTGAATTGTCCTTTAGACACAAGCTAAAAGTTATCACTTATCAACTCAGCAGTAAATAAGTACCTGGTCATTTGGGTTAGGGGGTTCAAAAGAGGATGGAAACAGTACTAGTCTGTAAAGGAATCACTCTTTAAGGGCCTTATTGCATGGGCTGCTTAGTAGGACTATGCAAAGCTTCAGTTGTTTGGAGGAGATTTGGAGGAGATTTGGCCCAATTCAGCAGCCAAACCTCTGAATCTATATTGAACCGGGAGACCAATTAAAAGGTCTGAATTGATTCCAAGCCTCTGAATCAATTCAGAAAAGATTAAAAAAAGATTCAGAGATTCGGGTAGTTCGCACTCACTGCAGCAGGAAGCTGGACCTAGGCTCTGTGCCAATGAGTGGGAAGACTAGGAGAGGGAGAAGGGGACCATGGGGGACCCCTGCCAGGCCTCATCCTCTCAGCTCTCCTGAGTACCTCCCGACCCCTGCCCTCTCTCACAGCCATCAAAGGCTGTCCTGCCTGGCCCAAGCATCCTAGCACTTTAAAAAAAAAAGCCACACACTCACTGGCTGTTGCCACAGCCATCAGGGCCTCTGGGGGCTCGTGGCAGAGCACCCCCCTATGCAGCACAGGGCAGTGGGGGGCAGCAGGCATAGTGCCCTCCCCCACCAGGCAGGAGCCAGTGAATGCAGGGCTTCTTTTTTTTTTTTTAAGTGCCGAGACACTAGGGCCAGGAGGGGCAGCCACTGATGGGACTGGGAGAGTGGGTGGAGGACAGGGCCTGTTCAATTCAGAGATTCGGCCCATTCAGCAGTGGCCAAATCTCCAAATCAGATTCAGCTGAATCTATTTGGGACAGTGATTTGAATCACCGAATCAAATCACTGTCCCCTAAATTGGCTGAATCCGAATCCAAAGTGATTACTAGCTGTTTTGCACAGGCCTACTGCTTAGCACGCTTTATTTAGGTCTTGGTAAGCATCACTGTTCTGTATTAGAAGTTAGAATGTGGTCTGTCTGAGTAGTGGTATGGTAATGCTTACTATTATCTCTAAGTTTAATGTGCAACAGTGTGTGAGACCGCATTGACCTAGTTCAAGACTCTGATGCAGTGCCAGGGCTGGTACCAGCAATAAGCCAATTGTCACTCCCAACCTGGCACTGCACCGGAGCTGATTTTCAGCCATAGCCCCAGAACCTCACCTGAGATAGTTCAAGACTTCAAATCAGTGCCCAGGCTCTAACTGACAGCCACCAAGCTGTGCTAGTATTATCTCTGCAGAGCAATTGTATGACAACTGAACCCATATTACCTAATAAAATCTAGAGATATTCCTCCCCCCAAAGTCCTGGTTTTGCTATGATACAGTCACACTTAACACAAGTTGTACTGCTTCCACATGAAGACACTTGTTTTAAGTGCAGTTAACACACTCCAAGTGTAACATGCAATATGACCTTGCTGGAGAGAAACTGGGGAGAGCCTATATACTGCTGGGTCATTTTTTGTCATTTACTCCCCCTCCCCACCCCCATTTTTTACCCTTTTATGTTTACTTTGAGATAAACTGCCTTTCCCAGCACACAGCCAAAATTTGGATCCCTTTTCACGGTTTTTGGTTATAGCCATGTTGGTCTAAGGCCTTTTTAGTTAATTATCCAGATGGAAGATTACTGATTCCCTCTGTTAAGTAAAAGAGATGAGTAATACAGTCTACTTATTTAAATTTTGCCAGCAGTTTACTTGTTTAAATACATGCTGCATGTATCTTCTTACGCAGGTTGCGAACATTATTTTGCTTTCACTGACTCAGGTCAAATAATAACAGAGAAAAGGCACTGTTTTAATAAGTGTTCTGATTAGTGTGATCTTTATATAGTGAGATCAGATCTTAGGACAAAATTACCAAATATGTGACTGTCCTTAGATTTTTTTAAAATTTGAGTGTTGCTAAGTTTACTTCACAAACCGTGGAACATGCAACTTTATAAATTGCCACCGTTCACACAGATATGCTCTCACTTCACACTGTATAGTCACACATACAATGTGTTTTTGAAAGTCAGAATGAAGAAAAAAGACTTTTTCCTTGTAGTAAGTAGCAGAGTAGCAGCAACTAGGGAGCCAAGCCTACTCATTGTTCTGCTCCATGTGGATAACATGGGCTATGGACAGATATTCAATAAAGTTTGAGCCTGAATTGATTCAATCTTTGTAGGTTAGTTTAACCTGGCTAGGCTAAACCAGGTTGTAACCACAGAGGCATCCCATCTAAACTGAAGAAATGCAGGCACGTGCCTGCAGTGGCTCAGGCTAGAAGCAGAGGGGCAAGGAGCAGCCCTCCCTTCCCTTCTACAGTGCTGAGCTGAGAGAGTGGCCAGGCCTCAAGTAGAATGCTCTGATTAGAGAGGGGCTCCCCCCAGTCCTTCTTGCTGTTGACAACAGAGCATTAAATTACATAGCAGGGTGTTACACAGGGAGTTGTTAGCATTTATCAGCCCATCAAACAAAACAAAAGGCCCTGTCTCATTAGTTCAAGCTCTTATTAAACAACTTTTTCCAAGGAAGGAACGGAGGGAAATTACCAGCTACCTGTTCATTATTTCCAAAAAGCCCTAAGTCAACACTGTCCTGTCTGCCTTTGCCTGGTCTCCCACAGCATGGACCGTAGACAGCATGTGGTATGTTAGCTAATGCTGAGAGGTGTTTGTGTAAGGCAGAGGGGAGGGAGGAATCCCTGCTTGATCTGGGGGTGGTGAGGGGTTGGGAGAGCAGGAGAAAGCCAGGCAGATGCCACTGTATCTGCAGTCTCTGCCAGACCTGCAGCCTGACAGCAGAGGGGTGGGGCCAGTCCTGCTGGGCTGGAGCAGAGAGCAGAGCCCCACCCAGAGTTGCAAAGCATCTGGGATGCTGGAGGACTCTGATTTAACTTAAACCAGGAAGGGGTCTGGGACAGATATTGCATAAACCAGTTTGACCCAAATCAGTTAAGTCTGATACTACATTTAACCAGGTTTATCTCAAACCAGTTTCAGTCATTTTCAGACTGGTTTATGCACACTGAACTTATGTTCTGTTACAGGTTTAAACCAGTTTCTGATCACTTAAACCAGTGTATGTGTAATGTCTGTAGCCATGCAGACTTTACTTCTGTTTTCACCTGGGAGAAGCTTTAGTGGCAGAAACTGCTCCTACTGTATTTCCTTGCATATAATGCACACTGCAGTTTCCAGCAGCTGGTGTTTGGGGGAAAGGCGCATGTTATATGCAAGCACATATGGTATTTCTTTAAAAAGGAATCAGAGATTCAAAAGACAACAGAGAATTGTACTCCAATACAGGATTTGTATGCTGGGTGGCAATTAATATTGAGCACAGCTGACCAATAGGTGCTTAGAAAGATAGCCGAAAAGATGTTTACTGAAGACTCTTTCCTGATCAAAATCTTAGGACTGAACATACCCACACTTTAGTTAAAATCTGATCCAGTTTTGAACATTACATTTTTGAGGCTGCTAATAAAAATGGAAGGCAAAACAATACAATAAAACACATTGCTCACGATCAAGATGCAAAGTCTCCTGCTTGGAATTCTGTGGGTATCCGGATAAGTCAATCCCTTACCAGAAAAAGAAAGCTTTGTGTCCACAGTGCCTCAGTTCATGCCAACTCAGCAGTGTACCAAAATCACAGGTGAAATGTACTTGCTTTGTGCTTGTGGAAAAAGTGAGATTTTCTAAAATAAACATGTCCCTTATGGTCACTGTCCTTAGCTAGAAGAAGCAATGTTCCAACAAACTGGAAAGCTTGAGAAGGACTGACATTTTAAAAGATATACGTGGCACATAATAGAACTGAAGTACTACAGGCAACAATTAAATGAATGGGGTAAGCCCCCCTGCAGTCACCAAGAGCAGGTCTCGGGTTTGTTTGACATGATCCCAACCTTAGCACAATCGAATCAAATCTCAGAAAAATGTAATATAATTGTCCTTATTTTTGTCTTTTAGGTTGCTTTTATGACAAAGCGCTTCAGGGGATGTCAAGCTAAAATGGTGGCTGCGAGCTGAATGAGAGGTGTGCTGTGCCCCCGCATCAAAAACACACAGCAGCAGGATATTCAACTTGAAAAATGTGCCCAGAAGGATTCAAGGGAGATCTGTAATGAGAGTGAGGCAGTAAATCACATCTGTGTCACTGTCTGTAGTTGCTTTAGAAGTGTAATACAATGGTGCTTTCCAATGAACAAAGCGGAGCGTGAATGCCTGTCTGCATTGCACGCTACTCTCATAAAGAAATCAATTTTTCATTTTTAAATATAACACTGCACCTATTTACAAGTTCTAAGGCTAAGCACTGCAATTTGCTGACACGAACAACTGATTCTGTAAACTTTACTTCAGCAACCGCAGGTAATGGCTGTGGGGAATTCAATCAATAAATAAGCTCTCTCTTCTCCATTGTTGAATGATTTCACCACCAAATGACTTTGTTTAATGCTGTAAATGTGGCCAACTCTACTGTGCCATTCAAGGGAAAAAGAAATGTTGAATCTGAAAGCCATGGGCAGTAAAGAACCACACACTATAACCATTTCCCTAGAGGTCTATCAGATGGTTTGTGGATAACCATAGAGGCAAGAGGGGCTGTCTGCTATTGCATAATCTACAGAAAGATTGAACAGGGGCAGGGAAAGTACTCAGGTATTACAACAGGTTCAACCTAAAGTAGGCAGCAGGGGATTAACCCTCTGCCTCTAGCTAGAAGGAGGATTGGGCTTGCCTACGAAGGTGTCCTGGTTTGCAAGATGCAGTCAGTGCATGAAATTAAATATGAGTCACAGCCCGTCTTTGCTTCCTGAACAAGGTGATAAACTGTATAGATTAAATTAGACCTCTAGAAAGAGGAGTGGGGTCTAAAATGAAAACTCCTGGGAATTTCCTTTCTTTTCTTCCTTGAGGCCAGGCTGGAGTGAATCACTTTGGAGGCCTCCAATTCTGAACATGGCTAAATTAAGTCTCACTTTGAGAAAAGGGGGAAGGTAGCTTTTGAGAAAGCTGATTGATTAAATATATATTTTTATAATCGAGTCAAAAATTGGGGTTTCCATGAACCTGAGGCCTGCTCATTAGTTTTTAACAACTGAACCACTGAAAAATTTACATTTTTTACAAGCTTCCCACAAAATTTTTTGCTCTTTCTTTCTTTCAAGATGGCACTGGCAGGGGAAGCCCTTCTGAGCTCCTGCAGTTCAGGTCCCTTCTGCATGTTCCCCCCACTCCCTGTCCCCCCCGCATTCCTCTCCCCAACTCCCCAAACCATTGCCGCTCCCCAGCCTGTGCTTGGGGACCCCCCCTCTGCCCCTTTCCCCCGCTTTCTGAGCATTTTCCCCTTGGCTCTGGCAGCTTAGTTTGCCTCTGCCCCTCCCCCACCCCTGCCTGTGCTCTCCCTTTGATTCCTGTCGCCTCCTTCCTGCAGAGCCCCTTACCTTGGTCTCTGCCATCTCCTCCTGCCTTAGGGCTTGCGTACGGCCCCTGCAGGATTGCTCTGCCTACCCTGGGGCCAATTTTGGGGCTGTTGCAGCTCCCTCCTAGTCCCCAGCTTCAGTTTGAGGTTTTTTTTTCCCCTCTGTGGGAGAGTTAACCCTCTCCTGCCCAGGATGGCTGCCAGCAGCCAGGGCACTTGGCACGGGAATGTCTCTGCGGACCTTCCCCTCAGCCATGGCCTGCGGGTGCACGCCCCTCTCCACATCAGGGTGGAGGACTGCGCCAGAGCTCTGATGGACCTGCTGGGATGCCAGAGCATCTGGTGCGCCTCCTAGGTAAACTCAGTGCCCATTGTATATTTGAGCTCTCCCAGCCTGGTGAGGGAGGTGTGTGTGGCAGGGCTGGAAATCTTGGGGGTCCACCACTTGGTTACGCCCCTGGAGACCCTGGCAGTGTGGGTGGTGGCTTCCAATGCCCCCCCACACCTGCCAGACCGAGACCTCACCGAGGCGCTCGAGTGCTATGGTGTCCTCACCAGCCCATGGCATATGCTGACCATGGGAAGCAGGGACCCCAAGCTCAGGCATGTCCTGTCCTTTCAGAGGCAGGCATTCATGCTCCTCACAGGTGGCACTCAGAAACTGCCTCTCTCCATGACCTTCATGTTGGATGGAAGGCCCTACATGGTGTACCTCTCCCAGGGCGGGAATTCATGCCACCGCTGTGGCAGCAGCTCCCACCTGGCTGCCCGGTGCCCACTGGGGCAGTCAGCCAGGGCACCGGCTGCTGCACCCGCACAGGGGGATGGCGCATCCTCCAAGCCCCGCTACACCCCTACTCCATCCGGGGGGATCAACCCCTCTTGTGCTGGCGTGCCACTGGGGGGGGGCCTGGGATGTCCTCCCAGGGTTCTCCTGCCCCTGTCATGCCTGATGCCCCGCCCAGTGGAGGGGCTGGGGAGTCCTTCCAGTCCCTCCCTGTCCCAGTTCCACCTGGGGTGGCTAGTGTCTCAGGCACTGGGGCCCCATCAGATGGAGCAACCCAGACCTCCCCTACACCTCCCTCCACCCCTGCCTCAGTTGAGGCGGTGGACTCAGAGGTGGTGAACCCCAAGCAGCCTGGCCTGTCCCCTTCAGGGGAGGTGCTGGCTATTCCTAAGAAAGCTAAGAGCAAGAAGCAAAAAGGAGCTTCAAAAGGAGCGCATGCTCCTTTGGGGCCTGCCTCTGACAGCACCGGGGAAAATGTAGCCAGGGAACCTGACCCTGCCTGCCTGCTCCCCCAGAAACCCCAGCACCTAAGGCCAGGACTGAGGTTGTCCCAGCAACATCTGGCAACCCTTCACCCCCATCCCAGCTTGTGGGGCTTGTGAGTGGCAAGGCAAAGAGAGAGTGCCTGCCTCCCCAGTATCAGGCACAGGAGACAGCAGAGGGTCCTGCCACCCCCCTCGTCCACTCCCCTGCCCACCGAGGCTGATGAGGAGGAGATGGAGTGCCTGCCCTCTGAGCGCTGCAAGCAGCCCTGGTAGTGGGATGACATTTGCACCCCAAAGTGGATGGGGATCAATCTGCCGGAGACGGTCCACGACAGATGCTGAAGGGGGCCTGGTAGGGAGCCTGGCCACTGAGGGCACCTTCACCCGTCTCACTGGGAGGTTCCCTCCCAGAGTACAGTCCCACTGGTTCTCGGTCGGCAACATCCAGCTCCTTCTGGAGAACCCACCCTGGGTGGCCCCCAGCTATGGAGGCCTCCTCAACCTCTTAGACCAGACCAAGGGCCAGAGGAATGTGGCAGACAGTATCCGGCAATGGTGCCCAGACCCTGTGCAGTTGTCCATGCTGCTAGTGACATGGTGAGGCTCATGCGCCGGGACCTGGGCATGCATCAACATGCCTAACAGCTTGAGAAGCTGGTGACTTGGGTGAGGGAGGTGTGGGGCTGAGGTTGGGCCCACAGAATAGGGTCAGACAAGAATAGGCCTTCCCCTGTCTCTGTGGTTTTTGCCCAGCTCTGTCACTGTCTCTCCTGTCAGTACCCTGCCTACCCTTCCTTTCTATTCTCCTGCCCATGGCGGTTACCACCATTGCCTCGCTAAACAACGGCTGCAGAGACCCGGTGAAATGGACAGCCATCCTGGAGGGCTTGCAGCAAAAGTGGCTGGCAATCGCCTTCCTCCAGTAGACGCAAAGCAACGTATATCCAAGCTAACTGGCACGCTGCCTGGAGAGGCTGCTTATTTTTGAGCCATGGTACCAACCTCAGCACAGGAGTGGCAACCCTCCTCTTGCCGCAGCTGCAGTATCACTCGGCGGTGGCATGAGAGGTTGTCCCTGACCAGTTGCTGACCATCCACATCAGTCTGGCACACCAGAGCTTGCTCCTCATCAACGTCTACGTGCCCACCGACAGGAGAGAGAGTGCAGCCTTCCTAGAGACCCTGGGCAACCTCTTGCATGATGCCAGTGAGAACGATGACCTGCTCCTCGTGGCTGGGGATTTCAATTGCACCGTTGATGCGCTGCTAGACCGGATGGGGCCAGAGCTGCACCTGCCTTCAGTCCACAAGCTGTGGACCGTGCTGGAGGAGGTGGATCTCGTCGACGCCTGGTGGGTCCTCCACACCGACATGCGCCAATACACCTGGGCAAAGATAAGCACCAGTGGGATCACCATGGCCCGCCTCGACCACCTTTACATCACCCAGCACCACCTGCCGTTACTACACAGCAGCCGCATCATCCTGTTGGGCCTTTCGGAACATGCCCTGGTCTGCTGCGAGCACACACGTGGGCCCCTTACTGGTGCCTCAACATTAGCCTGCTACAGGACACCCACTTTGGGGACTACTTTGCCCACCTCTGGAGGAGCTGGGAAGCTGCACGAGCAGACTACCCCTCCTGGCGGCTGTGGTTGGACATGGGGAAGACCCAGATTCAGGCATACTGCCAGCAGTATTCCCAGCTGGCGGCAAGCAAGATCCACTGCCACACCCAGGAGCTGGAGGAGGACGTGGCGGAGCTTGAGGCAGCCCTGCTCCATGCAGGCAATGACGCAGCGCTCCTCTAGAGCCTCCGGTCCTGCAAGAAATGCCTGCGGAAGCTGGCGGAGGATGCGGCCTACAGTGCACGGGTTCGTGCCCGCTGCCAGGAGCTGGCAGAAGCCAACGCCCTGACCGGCTTCTTCTTCAGCCTGGAGAGACAGCAGGCTGCAGCAAAGACGCTGGAAAATCACCAGACACCAGAGGGACGGACCCAGGTGAAGTGCGAGGGCATGCCGTCGCCTTCTATCGGGACTTGTTTGCATTTGACCCCATTTGTCCGGAGGCTGCTCGGCAGCTGCATAAGGACCTGCCGTGCCTCAGCGCTTTGCAGATCGAGTCCCCAGAGCGCGAAATCTCCCTGGCAGAACTCGAGGACTTGCCTTGGGCTGGGCCCCAGGCCTGGATGGACTGCCCATGGAATTTTGCAAAACCTTCTGGGCTCTGCTTGGGCCCAGCCTCCTCCGTTTTTTCCGTGAGAGCCTCACTGAAGGGACCCTGCTGACCAGCTGCCGCCGGGCAGTGTTCATCTTGCTACCCAAGAAGCGGGATCTGGGCTGCCTTAAGAACTGGCGGCCCATCTCCCTCCTGTGCGCCGACTATAAGATCCTAGCGAAGGTGCTGGTGAACTGTCTCTGCACTGTCACAGCCTCCGTCATTGGGCTGGAGCAGAGCTACTGTGTCCCGGGCAGGACCATCCAGGATAACCTGTTTCTGCTGCATGACCTGCTCATGGCCATGGAGCTTTCTGGCCTGGACATCAGCTTGGTCTCCCTGGACCAGGAGAAGGCCTACAATCTTGTCAACCACTGGTACCTGCTCAGCACCCTTGAGGCTTTTGGCTTCGGGCCTCTTTTCACTGCGGCCCTCTGGGTCCTGTACCACGATGCCTCCAGTCTGCTCAAGGTGAACAGCGTGCTGTGCTCCCCGTTCTCGGTGCGTCACGGCATACACCAGGGCTTCGCCCTCTCGGGCATGCTATACTCACTGGCCATTGAACCACTGCTGCATGCTTTGCGACATCACTTGACCAGCTTAGCCTTGCCACCGGCACTGGGCCTGACCACCAGCCCCCCAGTCCGGCTGATGGCATATGTGGACGATGTGACAGTCTTCCTGGGCAGCCAGGAGGATGTGCAGGCTCTGGTGGACTGCCAACACACATATGAGCTCACTGCATCAGCCAGCACCAACTGGGGCAAAAGTGACACACTCCTGCTCAGGACGTGGACCAGCAAGCCACCTCCGAACATGCCGGGGGGCCTCGCCTGGCACCAGGAAGGCCTCAAAGCCCTGGGAGTGTTCCTGGGACCGCCGGTCTTTGCAGCCCGCAACTGGGAGAACCTGGCAGAGAGAGTGGAGACCCACCTCCAGTGCTGGCACTTGCCCACCCTCTCCTGCCATGGCCGGGTCCTTGTCACCAGAAACCTGGCGGTGGCGACCCTGTGGCACCACTGCACCATGCCTGACCCTCCACCGGAGCTACTCAAGAGACTGCAGTGGCTCCTAGTAGACTTCCTGTGGGACAGACGCCACTGGCTCCCGCAAGCTGCCCTTTACCCGCCCACCACCAAGGGGGGCCAGGGCCTGATTGACCTGGCCAGCACGGTGGCCACCTACTGCCTGCAAGCCTTCCAACGGCTCCTGTATGCCGAGGGCCACCTCCTGTGGCGGCAGCTGGCGTGCCGGTTCCTGCACCGAGTGGGGGGCCTTCACTTTGACCAGGAGCTCTTTATGCTGGACCTCACCTTCCTGAATGGGGCGGTCCTTCCTCTGTTCTACCGCAGCATGGTGCTGGCCTGGCGGGCTGCCTTCCATCTCTGTCCCCAACCCAGGTGCCTGCATTTCCCGCAGGTGCTTCAGGAGCCCCTGGTCCACAACCTGGCCCTGCAGCATGTCGTGCTGAGTCTGGCCTCTGCCAGCCTCGTGGCTGCTCTCATCGAGGCACACACCACCCACCTGGGGCACCTCCTGGACCCTGCTCAGTCAGGCTGGCTGTCACCCGAATCCCTGGCTGCCCGGATAGCACTGCGCTCCATCCGTACCGCAGGCCAGCTTCTGCACGCCATCAGGGCTGCCCTCCCGACAGAAGCAGCAGCCACCCTAGAAGGCTACCTCCAGGCTCACCGGGCCCTCCCCACCACAGACGCCACAGGTGACACCTTCCCACCACTGCCAGTCATCCCAGCAGTGGCCAGTGAACTGGCTGACTGGCCCAACACACTGCTCAGGCTCCCTGTGCCCCCCAGCAGCAATATGGGCTGCCCCTTTGGCACGCTGCCCCAGAAGGGATTCTATGCGTGGGTGGTGCGCACTCAGCACACCCAGGTGCTGGCCAGCTGCCCCAACACCAATGTGCTGGCAGCACCTAGCATGGCTCAGGACCCCAGCATGGCGCACACTGTACAAGGTGCCCACCGCCAAGAAGACTGGCGACCTCCAGTGGAGATTGGTGCACAGCATCCTGGCCACTGGCACTTTTGTGCGCCACCTGGACCCGGTGGCATCGGCAGCCTGCCCCTTCTGCCCAAGGGTGCTGGAAGAGGGCATTTTCCAAGCCTTCCTTGACTGCCCCCAGCTACAGCTGCTCTTTGCCACCCTCAGGGTGCTGCTTCAGGCACTAGGCCAGAACTTCTCAGAGGAAACCTACATCTACTCCTTTCCATACCGGGCAGCTGAGCAGGCCGCAGTCAGCCTGGCCAACTTCCTGGTGGGTCAGGCCAAGATGGCCACCCTGAAGAGCCGGCGAAACTGGCTCATCAGGACCAGGATGCATGATACCCTGCAGCTTTTCTGCCTGCTGGTGCGGGCCCACCTCTCTCTTGAATTTGAGCATGTGGTCCTCCGGCTGACGGTGTCCACCTTTGGGGAAAGCTGGGGTGTCAGCGGGGCACTGTGCCGTGTCGAGGCAGGATGCCTGCTCCTTGCCCTGTGACACCACCAGCTCCTCAAGGTGCAGAGGCACACCCAGCGAGCTGAGACCTTGGGCTTTGTCCAGGCAGGCCGACCCCTGATGTCCTGAGGCCCCTCTGGCAAGAACTGTATATATGTCCATATGTAAATACTTCTTCTGTTCTTTGGGGGGAGTTGTCTAAAGTGTGTGAGCAGGCCTTGCAGGCCATGAGCCCAGGCCTTGTCCTGGAGGCCCAGATCCTCAGACCAAACTGTACATAATTTCTACTGCCCACCATTTGTCACCCTTCCCGGAATAAACGTCTGTTAAAAAGTCAAAAGACTTTCTTCCTTCCTTCCTTCTTGATCAGGTCTGTTTTCTGATTCCTTGCCTTTCCCTTTTTCTGGGCTTTGTGAACTTGTATCTGCTACCACTAAGCCCAACTTACTATTTTTATAGCTAAGTATAGCAAGCATATTGGACTGCCCCATGCTCTTGAATGCTTGTGGCATACTCCCATGCCAACTCTGTGCTTGCCACATACTGGGATGATTTCAGGATGAAAGGAGTATCTATTGAAAATACACAATCATTTCACACAGCAGATGTGAAGTGAAAAGTCAATTCATCTTTGAACCCCATAGGCGCATCCCCATGTGTGGGAACACGCGTTTCCCCAGGGACAACTAGCAGTGGCACATATTTGTGTCACTGCTAGTTGTTCCCATGCACACTCTGGCATGCAGCAAATTGCCCAGGGTGGGGTAAAGGAGGCTGAGGTCAGCGCCTGGGCAGGCCTTAG
This sequence comes from Crocodylus siamensis, assembly GCF_052110815.1. Taxonomy (NCBI): domain Eukaryota; kingdom Metazoa; phylum Chordata; order Crocodylia; family Crocodylidae; genus Crocodylus; species Crocodylus siamensis. The sequence continues at coordinate 302,543,977 of NC_143395.1, forward strand.
AAGCCATACCAGTGATTCTGGGGGCCAGCCTGGGGTTGCAGTAGTGGCAATACAGGCATGCAGAGCCTGGCCAGCAGCTTGGAGTTTGGCTCTGGCTGGGCAGGCTCTGGTTTCAGCTGGTCCACACTGCCACCATGTACACTGTTTTTATCTAGTGTGGGCTTTTTAGATACCGGGGGTTTCCCAGTACTTAATTTTGCTGCTGTGCTGCAAATATGCAGCATGGTAAATGGCATCACAAGCATCGTGTGCGTTTCAGAGTGCCTCAGCAGGCTTTGATGCACCACAAACCACACATTCCTCCTTGTGGGGACACAGCCCATGAACCATATCTACCTAATATAACTCCACTGATATCAGTGAAGTTATGCTAGACAATGAATTTTTCTAGAGGGCTTCAGGTGAGAGAAGTCCTGTTGTATTTATTTGTCTGGTCTCAACAGGAGAAGGAAGGCATGCACCCTGTAAGGCTTTTTACCATGTTTTGCAATAAAATACTGCAAATAGATGTTTAAATCCACTGAGGTATACAAAATCATCTCTTACTCTGGGCAGCCTGTCCCCAGGCCTAGTACAGAGCAAAAGGCAAGAGTTATAAGAGCTTTGTAGAGGAGCTATCCCATTTTGTTTTCATTGTTTTTTGGTGAATTTCACTGAAGATGCTAGCTGTCAAAGGGAGTGTGATGCTGGCCAGGGAAAGAATGCTCTAGGAATATATCTTGTCAGTGCATGTACTTGTCCACATACAATTTCTGATTCACCTCAGCTTAGTTAGCTGTCAAAAACAAGTATTTAAATGTTGTCAGTCCTGCACAGCCAATATAACTGCAAATGAAATCTGTATTCCTCAATATAATTGCCACACACATTTCCAGAGTCTTTGACTCCAGAATTGGCATTGTTATTCTTTTCTCTATTTTCCTCAAACCCTCTTTTGTGTGGAATTTATTACTTGCAAAAGTTGTCAAATTAATAGATGTCAAAACTGAAATCCTCTGTGGCTACCACACAGGCAATAACACCTCTCCCTCAAGTATTACTCGGCTCAGTGTTCTAGGGGGACCACTTCTACAGATCATTGGCATCATGAAGTCACTGGCTGAGACTAACAACAAGAATGTCAATTAGTGCCAAGTGTGGAATGTTTTATTAATTTTATTACAGTTAATGCCTATAGGCCTCAAGTCAGATAAAGGCTTGACTGTGTAGGTGCTTCATGTATAATCCATATAAATAGCACTCTCTCCTCTGAGTTAACAATTTAAGTAGAACAACTGGACAAATGGCTGTAGAAAAAGAAGTATCACCGTTGCAGGGGATGAGGAAATTTACTACTTTATGAGAATACTAGGAACTGAATATGCAAGGTCAGACCACCATAAAAAGAATTGTTTACTAATGTTTTATGTTTGCAAGTAGTATCTTTTAAGATATTCAGAAAAAGTAGTGAAAAGCATTTCTCCAAAACTCCTCAAGTCCTATGGCACCAAATTAAAAATATTGCATATAAGCATTTGTCAAGAATGATGTGCAAGTAGCTAATGCTGCAGTTAAATGCATTTTCTAAAGAATCAGATGCCTTCCCATTGCATTTACCAAATATATCTATATGAAATGATATTTTGTAAGACATGAATCAACATAGCATATGCTACAATGCCTTAACTTGCTTTTCATGGAAAATAGCTACTTTACTAGCATCTGTTATAGTCCTGGGGCATGTTCTGCCATAGTTTCTCATTGAAAACTCCAGTTGGTCACCAAGGTTTTTCTTGGTTAAAAAACGGGATGGTAGACTATGGTTCCCACTATTTTAGAGCTGGGCCTGCCCTTTGTGGCCTGCAGATCCATCTAATTACCATTTTAATTGCCTTTTTCTTTTAATTTCACCTGCTTAAAATATAAGGGTGTTTCAGAAAGTAACAGCAATTTCAAAACAAAACCATTTTGTGTGCAATGAGTGGAAAACTCTTTGGGGCTACAGTGGGAAACATGGATGGTTACATGAACGCACCTGTCATTTACAACTCTGTACAGAAGTGATGTAAAAGATCACTGCACACAAAATGGGTTTTTTTCAAAACTGTCATGACTTTCTGAAGCACTGTTAACACAATGCTGTAATGAAGGGGACAGGTAGATCCTCTATATTGTTTTCCTGGTATAAGCCTCATATTTGTTTCTTTGTTTTTAATAGTAATAGAATCCTATAATCTTTTTTTCTCTGGGATGGGGAAATGCACAGAGGTCCTGAGCTGTATCTGTGTCCTAAAATTGTCCCCAATATAACTTTGGTCTTTTGCAGAATCTGTAAGTGAAAGTATGGTGGAAATGCAACTTAGAAAACTGTCTCAAATCTAACATACTTTATACATTTACACCCAACACTGTGGTGTTCATGTGCCACCAGAGCTAAGTACAGGCATTGAAAAAGCCCAGGCCTGAATTGATTCAATCTTTGCAGATTCATCTAAACTGTGTAGATTGAACCAATTTGCAAGTGAATAAATATTCCCTTTTTATTCTGGAAATGCAGGCACATGCCTGCAGTGACTCAGGTCAGAAGCTAGGGGTGTTAAAATGAGCTCTCCCTTCCCTTCCACAGTGGCCAAGGGAAGCTGAACTGGGGGAGAGGCATGGCCAGGTCCTGGCGGGCCTGAGTATGATTGGGAAGGGGTTTAAATTGCCATCTTGGCTTGCAGGGACCCCAGCCTGGTTGTGCTGGGGAGTTCTGCCCACCCTGCACTCACCCACAGCACAGCCCCTCAGGCCCCACACTGGGAAGAGGCTTGTAGTCCCCAAGACAGCATGGAGCTGCTGCCCCTCTCAGGATCCTTGTCAGGCATGGCCCAATGCAGGTGAGAAAGGGGAGGGAGGGGGGAATAAGCTCTATCCTCCCCCTTTGCTTCAGGGGGGCATGCTGGGCTGGCATCTGGCCATGCCTCTGCCCCTGCTCCAGCTAGACAGCTGAGGTATGAGGCTAGCCCTGCTCTCTGGAGCAGATAGCACAGCCCAGGCCAGGGCTACAGAGCATGCTGGGATGCTGGGGGACTCTGATTTAACTTAAACCAGGAAGGGGTTTGGGACAGAAGTTCCATACACTGGTTTGACCTCAATCAGTTAAGTCTGATACTACATTCAGCCAGGTTTAATTAAACCAGTTTCATCCATTTTCAAACCTGCTTATGTGCACTGAACATATAAACAAGTTTCTGATCACTTAAAACAGTTTATGTGTAACTTCTGTCCCTAGCGTGTTAATCCCACACTCATCGTGAATTTAACAAAAGCAATTTTTATGTAATTTTTATCACAGAGCTGTCACATTGAAAGTCTCCATAACTGCAAGTAAAGAATCCTCCTGAAAAATAAAGCCTATCATCACTGCTTTTAAAGGTCCTTTTGCCCTTACTATAACCCTATAACCCTGCTAGATGGGAAGAAAGCAGGAACTTTGATTTCAATTCGTGCCATAGGTGGCATTACAAAAAAACACATGGAAGAGTGGTTTGGTGGATTTTTTGAACACAGACATGAGCAACCACTAGGTCCAAGGGGTCACAGTAAAAGGAAAAATCGTGACCTGTTTATTAAGGCACAATCTTTCACAAGCCCTGGATAGCTCTAGCTGTTTTTAAATATTTAATACATCCATTTTCAACACTAGAGATGTGCATGTACCATAGTAAGTGAAGGTACAGTGCCTGCTCCAAAGAGCTCCCAAATTAAATCAGGCAACAAGGGAGAGATCAGGCAATGGGGATAGAGGGAGGAAGGAGCTTGAAGGGTGAGTGTATGGGGATGTTTAAGCAGAACAGTATGCATTCTGTCAGCGACTTGTCCTTTAGGCTGGGCTACGCAGTTGTAGGATTTCTGTAACTATATCTGCAGACTACTTCTCCATGCACAAGGCACCCCACATCAGGGATACCCTTTGAAAACAGTTACTCCTTGTCCACCCAGGGATGCACTGAACACCCTCATTATATCTCAGCCATGGGCACTGAAATGCCTAGATAGCTTTGATACATATAATCCAAGGGGCGGGGGGGAACAGGTATCTTGGAACATATACAAGTATGATAACATAAAAATATAATTTAAAGGAGCTCTTTGTCCATGCTTGACTATTTAGAGTTTTCTGCTCCTGAACTGTAACCCTTGATGGAATGGAAAAAGGTGGAGAAAGAGGGAATAATTCAAGCTGAAAAAGTGATGTAGCCAATTTCTGAAGAAATCCCAGGTTGTCCTGGCTAAATGTTTAAATCCCTGTGGTTTATATTTGCTGAGTCTGAAGATTTTGTATATGAATAACATTATTGGACAATGATGCAACATTGGTAGGGAACAACTCTGCTCTGTGGTTAGTAAAGCAGGGGAGTTAAATCATTATGTGCAACAGAATTCACATTGATTTTCTGTTACAGAATAAGATGACAGCTGATTTTTACCAAATTGTCCAAATTTGATTTTTGAATGAAAATACTCTCCTTCCCCTCCAACGTACAAGTTTTTTGACCAGCACCAACTATAATCATGGGCCAAATATATGGTTTAGGAACAGCCCAGAACTGAAGGCAGTATATACTAGCCAGAACTTCCTTGGCTACATAATGCACAGGTGCAGGGGGGCATCCTTCTGAATGTGGGTAAACTTCTCTCAGATTTGCCTTGCCTTCTGCTGTGAAGAAGACATGAACAAGGGCACCTCCATTAATAGTGCCACCTCTCCAAGCATAGTGTCACTTCCAATCCCCTTGGAGGCAAGCTCGAATCCCAGGTTATACAGGGGCAGCAGTCACAGGTGGAGGTGGGCCTCCACAGGCTAGCCACAGCCTGCTGTAATGTCACACTTCATGTTATATATAAAAGATTCTTCTTATCCAAGGCCAGGTTCAGCTGACCTTCGTTGTGCTGACCAGCCCTTTACTTAGTAAGGAGCAGCTTTGTAATGAGCAGGACTGTTCACAGAGTCTGGTTCTGCTCAATAAGTCTGAGGAATCAGGATCTAGCACTCTGAAAATGAGGGACTCGTTTGCTCTTGAGCCTGAAGGACTTAAATAAAGGGAGTGCGTCTGTAAGCGTTTACTGATATATATATGAAGAACCACCCAGGCACAATCCTGCTTTATTTCAGATTGTTTTGAGATTCATGCTGATAGATGGGCAGCTAAAAGGACCATGGCAAAATCACTCATTAATAAGAAGTTCAAGTGTGAATTCAATATGCAAGATGAACCACAGCAACAGATAGGCTGGCCTGGCTTTCTGTGGTTCTAAATTCCCCTTCTGCTGAAATTCTTTTTCATCATAGTACTTTTGCTCCCTCGTACATGAAAGTAAAGCCAGACTACAATGGCAAAGAAAATAAAAGGCATTGCATAATTGTATTTAGGAGCTCTCCAGCAACAAGCATAGATGGAAGTTAGACACAAATGCAACATAACTGTACTCCATTTCATTTTTTAAATTATTATTATTCTGTCTATTGCTCCAAAGTAATATGTTTAATGCACTAAATGTCCTAGGCAATGATGCATTTTAAGCAACAATTTGGTTTGCTATTGACAGAGTAATGCTGCATCTGAAAACCTGGAATATGTGACTTGGCACATAAGTCGTCCTATTTATAAAACCTATAGCAACTAGTTGTACATGCTCACTTATCAATTCTCTAGCAGCCTGCACCCATCACAATGATTCCTTTATCAATTTAAAGTAAAATTATTGAGCTTAAGGAAACAGCATTTTTTTACTTCACTGCTGCTGAGCTGAGCTGAGTTCTTTTGCTGGCTTCTAAAAAGTTGCTCCTTAATAAACACTAAAGATAAAGTCTGTTGGAGAAAAAAAAATCAATATATAGTCCCTTTGACCTGTACAAGGAAATGTAAATTTACCCATGCTATCTTGAAAGCAACCCTTGCAAACCTAAAAGCTAATCCTTAGATCTATCATGTTTGCTCAGAAGCAGAGAAAAAGATGACTGGGGACACTGAGTAGCTGTCTCAGATCACCAATGCATAGTTTTAAAATATAAGAAGCAGCCCTCCTTCTGGTCATTATAAATATATACCATCTCTACTATCCAAGGCACAACTGTGGCCAGCAAAGATCTGAACTAGACTGATGGTCACTGATCCTGCCAGTGTCTCTTTTGAGATTAAATTTACTCCTCAGAGGAGTAGACTTTGATTCAGCTAGGAGACAATTGTTCTATTATGCCTTGTATTGTTAACCAAGAGCATCTAGTCTATCCCCATTGTAACTCACCAATACCTTTCAAAGCAGAATGGTCACAATTCTAGTTCATCAGAAACTTGTGATGGCTGAATCTATCATTCATGTTACTTTTGTTTCTCCAAGCTGGAAAAGACATTACCTGACCTTTCTGCTAGGTTTTAGACTTTGGTCTCGAGCCTAATGAATTTGACCCATGGGATATAGGTAAATAAAATGAGTATGTCTGTGAGTGTAGGATATACTCTGTTGGATATAATGAAATAAGCTATCTGGACAGCACCACTTAGCAGCCAGATGACTAACAAAACATGTGATACAAGCACATTTAACAAGCACACACATCAGAGTCTTGAGCAATAAATGTCGATTCCCTAGTTCTTTTCTACTTTTCTTGAGCATACTAAATCTGCACAGTAAGCAACAGACACATGTAAAATTATATCCATGCAAATGAAAAAGCATATGTATCTCCTCTTTATCAGCAGCTGTCATCCCCACTCTGTTAAAAGTTCTACATTTCAAAAGCCATCAATCAGCAAGAAGACATAGTTTCCCTGTTCTGAGCCTATTAAAGAGGCTCAATAAAGAGGGGAAAAAAGCAGGATGAAAGCAATAGGAAAAAAAGAAAGACTCTTGCGGTTTTGAGAAGCATTACCAATCTCATCTCCAGTAATTTTTTTCAGGTCTGTTTCAAGCACTACTGAATTTACTTAATGTTGCTCTCAAGCTCATAAAACACTCCACACAATTTCTTTTTCATTCCAGCAAAACAGGAAAAGATTCAACGCATTCATTACAAATATCTTTGAAATCTAATTAATCTTAAACTGCACACAGACTATCTATTCCCTCCCCACCCCCGCCTCTTCCCTTTTGCTGAGTTAATCTGCAGCTCTGTCAGCTAAGGGCACTTACCAAGGGCTTTTCAATGGGAGAATGCAGTTAGGCTCTCACACACTGGAATAGCTGCTACCCAGTAATGAAGCAGGAACTGAGAAGTCTCACTCTTTCAATAGCTATTCAGGTAGTACAGCCAGCTTTCTCTAGCTCTCTGCATACACTCACAGGCACAGACACACACACAGGCGCAATAAACTCTGAGCATAATTAAGAGAGCTCCTTTCTACAAATTACAGCAGCAAGCAATCCCTATAGCAGCATCTGTAGTGTGATGTCCTTAAGGAAAACAAGCTAACAGAAATCCAGCACCCTTTTTGTTTTCTGTTTTAGGGTATGAAAAAAAGCACCTCTTATGTACAACAAGGAGGTGGTTTGGGGGGAAAGGGGGAGAATTTTATTTATTTTTTCTTTCTGTGCTGAAAGTTTGATTATGAAATTCAACCTAGTTTGCAATCAAATCAGAACCATCACTTGTTACAGAGAAAACAGTCTCTCAGGAAAGCAAAACTTGGATCGATAGTTTCATGCATTTAATAACAGTATTTATGACAGAAAGCTTCTCTGGTAATAGATTCACCATTTAGAAAGGAAATAGTTTGGTAAATATATATCAGTGCCTTTTTGTGCCTAGGCACCAGAAGACAAAAATGTGTAAATTAACATGAATATTTGTGATAGATTTATTTCTACTGAAACTAATTTGAAAAAGACAAAGCAATAATCTTTAGTTAGTTATTGCATGTGAAATATACAGGTAATGTGTCAGATATAGGTGTTGGCTATTTGGACCTAACGTAAGTTGAATAAAAATTGTTAGAAACATTTGGAATAATATTGTACTTTGCAAGAAGATTGGAGGGATTTAAGAAAGTTAAACCTCCTAAACATCCTCTTTCTATTTAAGAACTTACCTTATCTGGAGCTTTAACCATTATTATTTTTTGTCACTTCTGATGTCATCTTAATTGAAAATCAGATAAAAAATATCCCGACCATCACTAAAATGGAAGTGTAAGTCTGTATGAGGTTTCTCTCTATTGATCTTTTTCTATTTCACACACAAGTGCTCAGACACACACAAAAGTACAATGAGAGAACAAATAGAAAACTGAGGAAAAAATCATTGATTTCCTTTAACTTAGTAATAATATCTGTACTTTAGAAAGTAATAGCTTTCTGTATCTTGGCACAATATAAAACAGGGTCATTTACAGGGCAGATGCCACCTTAGGGTGAAAAAAACTCATATTAATGCCACTTTGCCCCACTGAGCTCAAAAAGCAAACAGCACAACACAGCCAGCACTGCAGGACCCTAGTGTGAGGATGCCTTCAAGGAGACTGCTGCTTGGTACCACCAGTGGCTAATGCTGTTGTTAGAAGTATGCAGAAACTTTGTAATAAAGATGGAAATGGGAAGAAAATAAGAGAAAATAATTAACAAAAGCCTATTGAAAAAACAGTCACAACAGACAGAGCTCTATATTGACAGTTCTATCTAAAACAGTTTAAAGCCTTGAGACTTTCCCTGACACTTTTATTGAACTAGCTAACCACGTGGGAGTGGATTTTTTTTTTAATACAACTGTCCAGCTGATGTTAATTCCTTAAAGCATGTATCTGATATTTAATTACTTTTCACAAATACAAATACTTCTCGGTCTTCACTGGCTTTATTAAGAGGTCATTAAGGCTAAGTACAGATGTTCAGAAGCCCCTGGCAGAAGTGTTCTAACTATCATGCAAAAAACTAGAACTCTTGGTTCCAAAATGATACCTTTTATTGTCCTTTTCTGCAACCTTTCGGGATCAAAGTCCCTTCATCAGGCTCTGGGAAAAGTGTAGCTGGTAGAAGATGGTAAAAAGTCCCCATAGGTAGGAAATAAACTTCATTTTTTCACAGAGGGAGCAGCAGATGGAACTCTGTCCCTCTGGATCTATGAGAGTGTCTTTGTGAGCTGTGTTGAGTAGCTCTTTAATGTGCTGATCAAGTAGAATTCCTTCTCTGGGAGGTGGCATCTCCACACCCCTTCCTCCAGCTCCCCTGCACCAGCAAACCTCTGGTTGCTCCTGCTCTGGAGCCAGGGCAGAAAGAAAGAAGATGCAGTGGGAGGGGGCTCTGTACTGCTCAGAGTGCAATACTAGCCAGTTATGGCTCTGACTCCCTGTTCATTAGTCTTTAATAGGTCAACTTGGAGACTGAGGAACTGATGGGTCTGTCATCCCTGACTTGTCCATCAGGAACTCCTAAGATCAGGACTGTTCCCTTCTGCCACTGGCAGAACTCGAGTAATCTTCAGCGAAAGTCCTCAGTTCATCATAGGCTTCTATTACTTAATATTAGGCTCACCCAGGCTGTGCTATAGGAGACACAGGGAGTACACAAGTCTTATATATAGGGACCTACTTAAGTCACGATTTCACGGATTTCATAGAAACGGCAAAATCCAGGAATGTCCACAAAATCTGCAAAATCAACAACAAAAAACTTAATAAAAATAAAATGTTGGCTCCCTAGTGGGATCCAGCAGTCCTCACTGTTGGGAGGGGAAGGTATTAGCTGGTGGGGCAGGACAAAGGGCAGCAGACAAGATAGCAGCTGTCCTCTTGTCCCTCCTCCCCCCATTGGGCCCTCTCTGCCAATCAGCAACAAGGAGCAGGGCAGCATGAAGGGCAGCCAGCAATCAAGATGGTAGCTACCTCCTTGTCCCTATCCATCAATCAGCCCTAAGGGGAAGGGTCGCTCCACCAATTAGCACTGGGTGGTGGGACCACTGCAAAATGCCTACAAAAACAACTTTGCATGCCACAAGCAGGCCACGAAAAACCCTTTGTGTAGTCATGATTTAAGCAGGTCCCTACTTATGCATTATGGCTGAACTCTGAATGCAATATAAAAATGCAGTGCCAAATACCAAAATCACTAGTTTCTGAAATTAAGTCCATGGACAAAAATCTGTTTACAGTAAGGGGGAAGCCAGAACAGTTGACATTTGACACACATTCATGTTGGAAAATAATCTTTTCAACCCTCTTGTCTACTTCTCCATCATGAGGTACAGATACAACACAGATACAACATGAGGTACAGATACCCCCACCAGGATCCCTGATGGTCCCAGAGGAGGCACAGTGAGGCCCAGGGTCAGTGAGGACTTAGGGAACTTCTGGTGGGACTGGACGTGTTCAAATCAGCTGGTCCTGATGATCTCCACCCCAGAGTGCTGAAGGAATTAGAAGAGGTCATTGCAGGACCCCTGGCATGGCTTTACGAGCATTCATGGTGCTCTGGTGTGGTGCCAGAGGACTGGAAAAGGGCCAATGTGGTCCCCAGTTTCAAAAAAGGGAGGAAGGAGGACCCAGGAAACTATAGGCCAGTCAGTCTTACCTCGATCCTGGGTAAGCTTTTTGAGAGAGTTATCATGGCACATGTCCATGAGGGGCCAGCGGGGGAGGTTATGCTTAGGGGCAACCAACATGGGTTCATTAGAGGCAGGTCCTGTCAGACCGACCTGGTGGCCTTCTACAACCAGGTCACAAAAGCCTTAGACGCAGGTGTTGCGGTGGACGTAGTCTTTCTGGACTTTAGGAAGGCCTTCGACACCATCTCTCACTCCACTCTCATTAAAAATTAGGTGACTGTGGTGTCAATGCCTACGTGGTCAGATGGGTTGCAAATTGGCTGGAGGGCCGCACCCAGAGAGTGGTGGTCATTTTTGACCTGGAGGGATGTGGGCAGTGGGATTCCCCAGGGCTTGGTCCTTGGGCCCAAACTGTTCAACCCCTTCATCAGTGACCTGGATGAGAGGGTGAAAAGCATCTTGTTCAATTTCATGGATGACACTAAGATGTGTGGAGAAGTGGGCACACTGGAGGAGAGGGACAGGCTGCAATCAGACCTGGACTGGTTACAGGGGTAGGTGGATGAGAACAGGATGGGTTTCAACACTGACAAATGCAAGGTGATGCACCTGGGGAGGAAGAACCAGCAGCATACCTACAGGCTGGAGAACTCCCTTCTTGTCAGCACAGAGGCAGAAAAGGATCTTGGAGTCATTATTGACTCCAAGATGAACATGGGCTGACAATGTGGGGATGCAGTCAGGAAGGCTAATTACACCTTGTCATGTATCCATAGATGCATCACGAGCCAGTCCAAGGAGGTGATCTTCCCCCTCTATGAGACACTGGTCAGGCCGCAGTTGGAGTACTGCATCCAGTTCTGGATGCCACACTTCAGGAGGGATGTGGACAGCATCAAGAGGGTCCAGAGGAGGGCCACTCGCATGATCAGGGCAGGCCCTATGAGAGGAGGGCTGAACCTGTTCAGTCTCCACAAGAAAAGGCTGAGAGGGGATCTGGTGGCTGTCTATAAACTTACCGGGGGGACCAGTGGGGAATGGGAGAGACCCTGTTCCCTTGAGCACTACTGGGAGTAATGAGGAATAATGACCATAAGTTGATGGAGAGTAGATTCAGGCTAGATATCAGGAGGTGCTACTTCACAGTCAGGCCAGCTAGGATCTGGAAGCAACTTCCAAGGGAAGTGGTGCTCACTTCTAGCCTGGGGGTCTTCAAAAGGAGGCTAGACAGACATTTAGCCAGGATCATTTGACCCCAGCATTCTTTCTTGCCCAGGGCAGGGGGTCAGACTTGATGATCTGCTTAGGTCCCTTCCAACCCTACCAACTATGAAACTATGAAACACCTCATAGAAGGGAAAGGAGAAAAAAAAGGGAGAAGAAACTTTATTTTTAGAAAGATATCAGTGGCTTAGTTCATTGGGGAACATATTAATTCAGTCTGATTGGTAGGAAGTCACAGGTGAGAAAATGCAAGTTACACTTTAATAAAATGACTTGTTTTGTGCAGTAAAAGTAAAGAGGCCAGAGAGAGATGTTCTATAAATTATTACTGCACAACTTTGAAAGAACTAACAAATCATCTGTGACCCGTGAATCTGAGTTTACTGCACAAAGTGCTCTGCCTCCTCTAGGGCTCTTACCTTGATGCATGTATCTATTTGCCATACTTCATTGATATAAACCAATTTCTGTGGTTTGTCTGTCAATACCTGTACTTAACATTTTAATGTATATTAGTGAAACCCCTGAGCTCCTGTTTTAAAAAATTCTTGAAAACAATGACTCTTGCTTTGTCTGGAATGTGTGTTAGTGTGGTTTACAACAATCTCTGAAATAGAAAATATGTTTAATATGTCAGAGGATGTCAGGGATACTTTTTATTTATGTGAAGATCCATAATCACAAGTATGAACAGTGAATTTTGTATCCAATATTACTGCCAAATGAAGTCTCCCTTTTCTTGAGATGCAAAGTAACAAGTAATAGAGTATCAAGAATCGACACGAAGAGTCAGTGGATAATACCATGGTACTTCTAAATGGGAAAACACCTGATTATCTGTGGAGAGAGCAGATAACTGGCTATCAGCCCATCTGAAAGTCATGGCTGGTAATTATCCAACTGATTAGTACCAGCCCTCACTAATGCTTCTTTTTCATGTGTCCTTTTCCCCCTTCTCCTCAAACCCAAAAGCTATGCAGGTGTCTGATTAGCGGGAGAGGTTATACTGAGAAGCCATTGTTACTCCTCCTATTATTCCTAGGCAAAAAAATAAGTTATAAAATTAAACATATCATTAATAAACATGTTATTTCATAAATTATTTCAACAGCAGGCATTACAATAAACTCAGTGGTAAGAATCCAAATATGTTAAAGTATGGGAATACATACAAATAACCTTAACTCTATTATATAATAACACATCATATGACAGCTATATGATTATATGTAAGCCGTTTTATTGTTTGTTAAGTTAGGTATGTTAGGTAAAACTGATTTAAAAGACATTTTCTCCTCCTTTTTTGCCTCATCATGATCCTCCCTTCAACCTTACACAGCCATGCAAGGAGCTGAACACTAGCTAGTTTTAATGACTAATTTTTCATTGTTGTACGTGTCAGACCCTGATAAAATAAGTGTATTCATTTTAGTGCTTAGCACAGAAGCTTTTATACCTGTGATCATACAAAATTTATGGCAACGAGCAGGGATTTTTTGGTACTGCATTAAAAAAAAAACCAAAAACCCGGCAGCCAGATTCTGTGCTCAATTACATAAATGTAAACCTGTCTTCAGTGAAGTTACTGCAGGCTTATACCTATGCAAATCAGAACAGAATCTGGCCAGCAATGCAAAAGTAATCAAGCTAGAGCTGTCAAACAGAATAGTGTATTAAGTGATAGGCCTCACACCAGACAAACATAGCCCTTGTGTCTATAAATACTGACTCAGGGCTTTTGTAACCTAATGATTCTGTATGCTATCTTCATGAACCTCTAAAGTGTCATTAACAAAATCCAAACCCAAAGATCAACCCGTATCATTTTCAAGATATCCAGGGTCACATTTTGGTCTCCTGGCATTTTGCAACTGCTTTTCAAACAGGCTTTTTTCGAAAGTGGAGAGGAATTACTGGTGGAGAGGAACTGCTGGTTTTTTAATCATAAATCACCACATAGTGAACTGCAAAAACATCATTCTTAGTGATGTTTATTAAACTAATTAAAGTTATAATTTCTTTTTTTTTCAAATATGTCCAATGAGAATATTTCTCCACATACTGAAGAAACCATACAATAACAATGATGAGATGACAGGAATACAGTAAGACAATGTGAATTTTCTTTTTTATGACATTAGTTATATTTAACACTTTAGAAATTAATGTACATTATATTATATTATACCATTATAAATTAGTATGTAGTGTATGTATAGTATACTATACATACATGCTTCTTCTGGCAACATCAGAGAGTATATTGTCCTTTGAAAGCAATGAAAGCTTTTGGGCTGGTAGAAACCCAGGCTGGTTCCTGGAAAGGATTATCATGATCTCTCAGGATACTGCAGGGGTTATCTTGGACCAGCAGGTGTTCAATATATGAGTTTAAGTTGGGTGGTTACCCTACCAATTAAAAGCCATGTCACTCATGATCATGGTGGCTCAGAGATCAGTTAGGCAGCTTTTAAGAAATCTGCTCCAGGCAAGTCTTCTGTGCTTTGAAATAGCTAGCTAGCTAGCTATCGTCTATTTACCTAGGTAACTAGGTTCTATGGTACCTCTAAAGCCTGTCCATTTTTGCTCTGCTTCCAAGTTAAACAACATACAGTATTCCTGAAAGGCTAGAGTCTCTTATTGAGATGGAAGCCCAAATGGATTACAATCAGATTATCTGCATTATCAGATTTCTAATGGCTACTGCTTCCTCTTTAAATCTGATGAGGTAGGAAGAGAGTTTGCATGGTAATTTAGTCCTCCACTACAACCAGGTGTTTACTATAGATCTGAATGATAAACTTAGGTAAAGGAAGAGACCAACTGAAGATGTAGAGTGAGTACTGAGATAACAGAGTGAACAACTGGTCAGTGAGAGAGTGGGAAATAGAAATGGCCAAAAGTAGATCCCTGCAGATATGAAATGCAAACATTTGGGTGTAGTTGGGCTTCATTGAAGATCAGGCAGCAGTTGCACAGGAAAGCTTTCAGTGGTACATGCTCTGTCTTGGCTGATGGTAGTCACAAGTAAAGGGAAATGGCTACATAGAACAGCAAGGGAGGTAGGGAACATTCTTACCATATCAGGGGAGAAATGGTAAATGCTGCAAGGTTAAGGAGAAAAACCTCTGTTAAAAAATCTCTGCCTCCCAGACCTGTAGGATAAAAAGGAAGAAATTGCAAAAGGCATAAAGAAGTAGTAAAGCAATGGGCTAAGAGGAGCAGAAGAATTCAGAATAGAAGCAGAGCATGTTGAGGTGGGATGCAGAATCTCTTCAGGAGCACAAAGGATGAGTCTAAAGTGACAGTCATATTTTGGCAAGTGGCAACTGTAAAGTTTCAGAGAATGAGCTTGGTGTTTCAGTGAAGCTGGGCCCTATTTTCACATTCATCCTTTGAGTACTTTTATCAGTCACCAGGAATAATGATCAGGTTGACAGCCTTCATATGTTCTTATACTATGCTCTGCAAAATATTCCCTAGGTATCTAATAAATTCATTAGAGACCACCTCTAGCTCTTCATCCCATCTGGATTTCATGGTTGTTATGAATATATGTTTGTTTGTTGCTGCCGCTGTTGGATGAAGTTTGGTAAATGCAAGAGATGAAGCGTAACTATAAAAATGGCTTCACAGTTGGTTCTGAAGGTCATGGTCATAAAATCCATGGTCTTTCTGATCTATTTTAGACATGACTTGTGGGTAAACTGCTGAGAAGGCTTAGGTATGCCTAAGATAATAGTCACATCATGAAATACTTTGTAGTTCTGAGCATTCTATTTGCTGCTGCTTCAGGCTTTAAGAAATGTTTTACTTTAAGCCCTTGCCTCTATAAAATTTAATGAGACGTGAACAATACACCAGCCCACCTGCAGAACTGACAAGTTCCAGCATATCCAGAGGAGGGATGTTCCTTTGGATTATTGGAGAAGTTAGCTCTGAAAAAGATAGTCACCAGGGGGTAGATCTTATATTCCTTTGTCACAGAAAAAGGAGGTACAGATGAGATTTCAACATTTTTGTGTAAAATTTCACAAGTATCCCCCAAGGTCATCTGATGTATGACAGGCGTTGGCACTGGTGGGAGGAACCATATGAACAAAAATGGCTATTAAAAATTGACCCTCTCTTAAGCCTAGGCCTGGGCCCCTGTGAAGTTATACAAAGAAATTAATTAAACTTAGTAGCAATGTCCATCACAGCATAAACCTGGAGGCACTCACTATAGGCACAGTAATAACTGGGTTCTGTGTTCATGCACAAATAATGTTCAGATGCAGAGGCTAGATAAGGTCAGCTGCAGATCAGAGGGAATGCAACATTGTTTAGACAGGTTACACCTGCCAACAAACTTTATTAGGCACAACTAGATATTTTAGGAAGACTTCCCCTGCAAGCTAGTATTCTAGGATGGCATCTGCCAAAGTCTCACATCCAGATTGGGTGGCCATGCATCCTGGTTTGGCTGGGACATTCCAGGATTTCATAGCCCAGTCCTGGCCAGTTGGTCAAAAATCCTGGGCCAGTTTGGTGGGGAGGCGGAGCAGCATGGTGCACCAGGCTGGCAGCCAGGCGGGCACCACAGCTCCTGTGCAAGAGCGAGGACATTCCATATGTGAATGGGGTGGTGTCTGCTCCAGTCCACCAGCCTTACTCCCACCTTGAAGCAGTGGTGCCTGTCTGGCCACTTTCCTGGTGCACCATGCTGCTCCACCTCCCCACAAGACTCTGGCCTGAGACTTTTGAACAAATGACTGGAACCAACCAGCTGGGAATGTCCCATCCAAACAAGGACATATGGTCACCCTATGTCCAAATGTTTCTTTGTCAGCTTTGTTGAACCTGGCTAAGCTTCCTGGCAACCTCTGATAGCTAATTATGAAGTAATACACAAGGAACTTGGAGGGAGGAGCAAAGCCTCTGGAGGAGAATGTGTGGAGGATGCACCAGTCAGTCTCTAGGCCCATGACTACAGTACTGAAAGACAATTGCAGCACCTCTGCTAATAGTTTTCACAATAAAGGACCAATTAATGTTAACAACATATGGTTCTCTCATGCCATTCAGAGCAGGACACATGAAATATGTCACCCAAGGATATAACAACTAGAGTCTGCACCCTGTGCAGTGGCAGTGGCAGTGTCCTTGCCTGCTGCAGCTTCTAAATGAGTGCCGGAGGCTGGTGCTTCAGTCGCCCTCCACTCATTATGCTACTGATGGTGGCAGCTCACAGCAAGTAAGAATGTGATTACCAAGTACACAAAGAAGCACCTCAGTGCTAACAGGGACTTAAATTGCTAGGGAGGCTGGATTTCCAGACAAATTACCCTGTACCAAGCATTAGAAGCAAGTGCTCAGAGAGAAAACAAAGTTAAAGCTTCCCCTTCCCCCCCTACCTTGCCCTACCCTGCCCCAGTGAAGTGAAAAAAGGACAAGAACAAATAATGCACAAAACACAGGAATAGCCGATAGAGGTGTTTTGTATGACCGTGACCCCAGGCCGAATAAGACAGTAGACAAACAAATACTGCGTCCAATAGGCTACGTCCAGATGTGCATGGACATTTGGTTCCCTAGGGACAACTAGTAGTGGCACACCTTGTGCTGCTGCTAGTTGTCCCCGGGGAATGCCCATGCCACACATGCTACACATGGCAGGTTACCCCAGGTGTGGTAGGGGAGGCTGTGGCCAACACTGGGTATGTTCCAGAAGCCTTACCTAGGGTCCTAGGAGCCTCCCAGGGCTGCAGCTGTGTCACTCCTGCCACACGGAGCCTGGCCAGCAGTGGGCTGTAGCTCCAGGCTCCAGCTTTAGGCACTGCAGGCTGCCACCGCATGCGCCACTCTGCTTTTTTTTTTTGTGGGTTTTGTGGATATCTGGGGTAAAGATAAATCCTCCACACTGCTCCCTTGCAGCGTGGAGAGCAACAGAATGTGCGGCATGTGGTGTTGCAGACACATCTGTGGCACCACAAAGCTGTGCTCATACATCTGTGCTCATCTGGATGCAGCCTTAGAGACTAAGTCTGCCAAAAAAGAGAACATCTGTAATGTGCCAGTAGATCCAGAGACTTGCAGTGTACAACGAAAGAGAATAGCTATTCTAGATCCATATTTGCAACTATGCTATTACATCAACAACCAGCATGCTTCCAAGTGGGTTGTAGAGCCAGCTTTAATGTAATCTGAATTACACTGATAAGCAGAAATACTAGAAAGAGAAAATGAGACCCGGTGCTCATGCTGTTAATTAAAAGAAGTCAGTGGGAAAATGCAGACTTTCAATAACAGATCCATGAAACAAGAGATGCTATTGTTTAGCATTTATAGCAACTGGCACACAGGAATAGCACCTACTTCCCTTGGGTATGCACAAAGCAGTAGAAATGTGGATTCAGCAGTAAACACAGTCAAGATACTAATGGTACAGACAAGCAGAACAGAAACGGCTGCTACCAGGCAATGTTGGACCATCACAATCCACCCTCAGAGGGACTAGTCAGGAGCCCAGCACAGGGCTGATGGACTAGAGAGATATCTATGAAGAAAACCCATCTGAGGAATGATGGATACAACTTCGAAGCATTTAAAATATTGCTAAGCTTGGCAGGCAGCCTGCTACAATAAGACAGTCAAAGACCTGAGCCCTTTATGCACACATAAGCAGCTCTGGGTCTGACCTTCAAATAACACAAAAGCAGAAGCAAAAGGCAAAAGTCCAAGTTTGCAGCATGCTACAGGTTATATGAAGTAGCCACAGACTCAGGATAGTAGTGAAGATGAAACTAAAGACAGCTGCAGAGTAGGAGACACCTGGCATATGCAGCTAGGAATATGAGCTCGTGGAAAGCCAGCCATTAGTTGGCTTGACATATGAGAGAAGAAAAACTAGGCATATGAGCTACACAGAGAAGCAACAGGACACTGCCCAACAGATGAGGGCACCAACAGGGCAGAATCCAGCTTTTCTGCTCCCACCAACAGTCATAACAAACCAAAAGTGCAGGAGTTCAAGTGTCAGCACACGTGTTTATCTTTTCTCTTCAAGCTAGGTCTTACAAGAACAAATATATATATACTACATGTGTTGTCACCAGCTTGTATTCTTCTCCCCTCCAGCATCCACTCACAGCTGCAGAAGTCTCTTCTTTTCTAATCTCCCATATGCCCCTGTGACTTCATCCTGTCCTATCCTCCAAGCTCCCTTGCACCCACTCCCATCCTCTTCATCTTCATTTTCACTCCTCTGTTTGGATCTTGCTATTAGTTCCCATTCATGAAACCATAAATACCTTGAGATTCTTCTAACTATGTCAATAAGACTTGACCTGCTGGCTTCTGCAGGCAGGGTCATTCCCTAAAATGTTCTTCAGTCAGTCCTCACAAGCTTGGCAGAGTCATTTCAACAAACAAACAAGACCAAATCCATTTGCTCTGTCCCTCACACAAGGAAAGAACCCCTTTTGCTCTAGCCCTGACACAACAGCCTGGTCTCCTCTCTCCTTATATACCAATGCTTCACTCACAGCTTGCTTCCTTCTCCCCCTGGATTACTTTTCTGGGAGATTTTAAAGATGTAAAGCTTCTAGCCGGACATTCCCTGCTTATATAAAAGCCATGTAGCTAGGGCTTTCCTAATAGGGCCAAGTGTTCCTTCTTAAAAGACAAGCTACCCTGCTACAATGACACTCCAGAACATGTCATCTTTTACTTATTTGATTATAGGTAAAGCACCACACATTTCTCTTGATGAGGAGTAGATACACAAAAAGTCAGAATACTTGAACCAGAGCCTTAGCTGGTGAATATCAGCCAATGAGACAGTCCAGTTTAAGCCATTTGAGGCTCTGTATATTTGATTAAAATATAACACTGAAAATGAACACAAGGAAATCACTCTGTTCCTTTTGTTTTCAGTTAATTCCCGCAACACTGCCTGTACATGCTCTAGGCATTTTTGTAAGATTGGGTTTAAATTCACTATGTTGCTATGCACTTAGCTATAGGTTTAGATTTCCATTTAAGGAATTTGTATATAGGGTGGTTGTTTTTATCAGCCACTGGGTCCACTGAGAATAAAAAGCATAAAAATGTAAGGTAATACGAATATTTAGAAAATGATGCTACCTTTCCAGCAACATAATATATTATATTGTAAACTTTATGGGGGGGGGGGGTGAGCGAGAGAGAGAGAGAGAAACAGCATGCAATTTACAGCTGATTCTGTCTGCATAAAAGCATCAGTTTTGAAGTTGTAATATACTATGCAATTAAAATGATGTTTATAACATGAATATAACTACATTTCATGCATTTCCAATACCTTCTGTCCTCTAACAAACCAATGCAAGCAATTAATATTTAGCAGAGACAAGTTTAAATGTCTAGATTAAACCCTTTCCTGAATATTTTTCTTTATAAAAGCCACACCTTTCCATTGAGAAAAGACAGGGCTGAATTTTGCTTCAGGGAAGGTATGGGTGGATGGAGGGGAAAAGGAGCTTTCCAGATGCACTGTGGAAATACCTTTATTTTCCTACATTCCAAGAAAGAGTGTTCTAGCAAAAACAATCTCTCCTGTGGTGGAAACACATTGCCTGGCAAAGGGGATGAAAGAAAAGACTAGTATACACAGGAATCTTCCTCAAAGCCAAAGGGGAAATTAAATGCAATGATCTGTTGTGCCTATCTACATGCAATTTAGAAAGTCTGGGTGCTGTAATGAAGCCATTACTCTTAAATTGCTGCATCCCGGAATGCATGTATGTTGATGCAGAACGTAGAGTTACCTGAACAGGGATGCAGCGTGTCCATCCCACATGAGAGACTCTAGAGAGAGGTTAACTTTAATGACTACTTTCTGACCACATTCAAGCTAATGGGTTGGCTTAGGTCTACAACAACCAGTTCTCTCTCCAAATATCTCCACATATTTTAGAGGGTGGGAGATTATTAAATGTAGGACAAAAGTTGTGTATTGGTAAGCAGACATGTAAACAGATTCTCAGAGCCACATAGGAAGAACTGGGTCAAGAGAAGGGATAAGCTTATGCCCAGAAAGTATGTTAAAGAAGCTAAGGAAAGGAACAATGCTATGGCCCATTCAGGCCAAGGAAAGAGGTTCATGTGACAACAGTGATCTTGTAATCACTTACACTCGCCCGTGTAGAGGGTGACACAATATGCAAGGCAAAAAGGCAAGGCAAATTTGGACCAATCTAAGAGCACATTAGACCAGTGAACTGGAATCCAGTGTGGGGTCCCAGTTACTGATGAGCTGTCAGGGAGCTCTACCAAGACTCTGGCAGTCTCCCATATAGCTGCCAGGCCTCAGTAGGAGTACTGTTGGCAATTCTGGGCTCCACATAGAGAAACTGGAGACAATTGAGAGACATGTAACAAAAATATTAAAAGGAGTTGGAATACAAGCTGAACAAGGGAAGTTTGAAAGAACTAGATATGCTTGGTTTGGAGCAGAGGAAATTAAAGAACCATATGATTGCCGTTTTCAAATAATTGAAAGACTACCATAAAAAAGGAGAACATCTCCTTCCTCCTCCACCACAGAGGGCAGGACATGAGGTATGTGATTAAACAGGAACAAAAAAGATTTTGATTAAATCTCAGAACAAATTTTCTTGCAAGACAATAAACAAGCCACATAGGAAAGTTTTTGGAATCTCTTTCACAGATGGCTTTCAGAAATATGCTGTCTGGGGTGGTTCTGGAAAAGCACTTCCTGAAGGGACTAGATAATCCTTGAGGTCCTTACCAGTCCTATGATTTTATTAGCTAGCAGGGGCATGAATCTATGCATTTGTTAGTTAAAACATGAGTGGCACATACTCCAGGTGGCATCTATGAAACTATAGTGCTGGTGAAACCTGTCCAGTATGCACAGAGTTTTTGCTGAGAGGATCAGTAAAGAGTGCCTGACCACCAGTTGTGCTGGCCCAATTTGAGATATGACATCATGTTTCTCTGTGTTTGTACCACTTTCATGATGTGTTTGAGAAAGCTGCTGAAAGACATGTCCTGCCTACCTGCTCCTGCCTTGCACCCCCAGACTTAGAAATAAGTAGGTGAAGCATCTCTCAGGGCTCTTGAGTATGCTGAAGATGGACCTTGAGGGTCATGGTGGAGGATGTCCTCTGAATGGTTGCATTGCCTTATTTCCAGGTTTGTTGCATTTAGAGAAAGAATAGGTGAATGTCCTGCACAACAGCATTATCAGAGAACTGGAGACTCCTTGGCTAGGTGTGTGATTCCACAAGAGATGTGTGGCCACCCTCACCTCATTGACTTTTCATGTATAGCCTTCTAGTGATTTGAGAGGGATCCTCCTGTAGAATGTGTTTTGCTGTCAGTAGTAATTATAAAACTCTCCTGTAATTGACCATCTTTGCACCTAGAATGGGGAGATGTCACAGAGATGAAGAGTTACTATTTTGCTATGCAGATCACAGGAGGTCAAAACACTAATGCATATGAGATCAAGTGGGATTTATAAGATGGTCCGGCATGTCTTTTTCTAATCTCCAGTGTTCAAACACATCAAAATCCAGCGCTATAAGATGTCTTTATCTTGTATCCAGTAAATGTTGCTGCATTTACAAGAGGAATTTCTTCAACAGTTGCCTTGGTGTTTACTTTGTTTTCCTTTAATAGGTATTGCAACTAAGAATATTCAGACATGACTCATAAGAAAGCAGAGAGGAATTTTAGGAAAGGTTACACAGAAATTAAAATCTAACTAATATTAAATAATTACTCCTTGATGTATATAACACAATAGCTTTAGATGTGCTTACTATACAGCCGTTATGCAACCATCAAACTCCGTATCAATCCAATATAAAACTTCTCAGCATCTCAGAGTGGCATTAAATGAATTAACATGTATTTTACTTCCAAAACAGGTTGAAAATGAAAACTAAAGGACTCATAATGTAAACTCTTACCCCGATGAATTATTCAGTTTATTTCAGTGGGACGGTGCATCTGCATAAGAATTCCTCATGAGCAAGGTTTTGCAGAGTCAGCCCCGATGACTGGTGATAAAGTTGTCTTCAACTCAGTATTGTTTACATAAAGAAAATGTGAAGACTTAAAAAAAAATCAATTTCAGTTTATTATTTTGTTTATCATGCCTAAAGCAGATTGGGTCAGGTTCCTTCTTGCCTTTCACATTGATGTCAAGTGCGTTTGTGGTAACAATTTCTATCCACCCTCTACTGGCATCAATGGTGCCTGTACATGCAACAAAATTGGCCTTTAAAGCGGCTTAATTGCCCTTTTGCACCACTTTAATGGTGTTGCTATTCAGTGCATTCAGTGGTGTATTGTTATGTAGCAAGGTAAAACCTCTCCAAGGTATTTTAGTTTGCTATGTAACAAAGTACAACAGTGTACAGGGCACTGGAAGCCGACATGTTCAGGGAAGTTTGGGCTTGGCAGGCTTTCAGTGCCCTGTGCACCGCTGCCTTCTCCAACCGCCAGTATACCCAGCTGCCCTCCTGCCACCTTGACGCTCAGCCCCGGGGGCAAGCCAGCCGTTCCTGGGTGGGCACAGGCAGCAGTAAGGTGGCAGGGACAATGCTGGAGCCTGCCTGCCTCTCCTGCAGTGAGGAGGTGAGCTGCCAGTGGGCTGTATGATCCCTGAGCTGCAGGGGACCCCATTCCTTCCACCCATAGTGATGGTGCCCCCCGCCAACTGGTACCCAGCCTGGGTAGTCCTGTGCAGTGCTGCCACCGCAGAGGGAAGCACTGGACCCTGCTCAGCTCAGGGGCTGTGTAATCCAGCAGCAGATTATGCAGGCAGGCTCAACTGAGGAGGGAAAAAAAGCAGGGAGGAGCCTGAACATATTGTTCTTTTCTCCCGGAGCCTGCCTACCTGCCTGGGCTGCATGGAGCCCAGTGCTTCCCTCTGAGGCAGTGGCGCCCCTCAGGACCACCTGGGCTGGGTGCTAGCAGGTGGCTGCCACTTGGGGGATGCTGCCGCTGCGGAGGGAAGGACTGGGGTTCCTTGAAGCTCAGGAACCTTCCCCCCTGCACCCCGCTGCGGAAGTGGAAGGAAAAAAAAAATGATTGGGTCCCCTCACCCTTGTATACACAATAGGGGTTTACTTCTCTCTAAATTGAAATGGTGGGTTTTTAGATAACACAATTAAAAACCCACCATTTCAATTTAAGGAGATCTAAACCCCCATAATGTGTGCAAACATCCAATGACTACACAATGTGCAAGGCAGTAAAGAATCTGGGACAGAATGCTACATTATTGCCACAAAAGTACACACAACATATTTTATATGAATGATGCTTTTTCTTTTCTTTTCTTACATGGCTGCTGGAGTGTGTGGTAAAAAGGAAAGTCCAGTGCTGCAGTGTCTTGTGTATTGATAGACCTTTGTGTCTGCAAAGTTCCCTGCTGAAATCATCAGGGGTCTGCATGGGTATGTTGGCCCTGAGTGAATCTCATTGCATTGGACCTGAAAAACCAAAGAACCAATTAACACGTTAGCTAATCTCTTGCCTTTCACAGAACTGCATGTAATGCTGGGAAGAATTACTCTTACTTGATGTTACTCAGTAGAACTCAAGAGTGTTCTTCAAATTATCACAAAAAGGAAATGACAGGAAACATTTAATAATTCATGATTAATAGCATTTAAATAATCTTAATCATATATATATATGTATAGGCTTTATATGACATATAAGCCTATATAAGCCAACATATATATATTGAAGCCTTAGTCTGAGTAATTTACCTCACAAGGATAGAAGAAAAAGTGTTATCTTTGCATCTTAAAAGTTCCATGAAAATAATCAATGAGAGTTTTCCAATGACTTCAATAGGAAAAGAAATAAGGTTACAGAGCATGAGAGAAAGCTGTTTCTATATCCATTATGAATGTTACACTAACCAATGGCAATACCTTTCCTCTTTGAGGAGCTGTGACTAGCTCTTAGTACTGCAACTGCATATCTGGTTACTGGATTACAAAGAAGTCTGCATGCAACTGGTAGTAATTATTTTCACACAGTACTAACAACAGTGTGTTATATACTAAGAACTTGCAACCTAAACAGGCCACGGATGGATGAGGAGTAGAAACAAATAGCCAGTGGCTAAAAAAGGATATTTAGTATGCCTGTATTGAATCCACCTTTATACTGGTCATTTATTGATTGCCCTCTGCTAAAATGAGAAAATAAAACTCACAGATGGTGGAAACAGATTGAATAAGGTTGCTCATGATCTCAGTGATTAAGTTTGTAGTTTTCTTGGTTCATTTCAAAAGTGTAGTATTTGAATACATCAATTTTCCATTACACTATTTTAAACTCAATTGTCTAATTTAAACAGACATGTTCCTATCTTTGTTTCACATCTGTTAACTCCATTTAGACTCCAAGATATTTACCATATTCTAAGTTACCTGTAGAGAGCTATCCTTCAAAAGGAGACACTCCTCCATTTGCCAACAGCATCCCAAAAAAATCTCTGTGAAAGGAAAAAAGAATATTTTCCCTACTTAGAAGGTTAGACCAAAAAATCTTACAACTCAGAACAATTCTGTAGGTGGTCTGTGATGGAATGAGATAACCTAAACTCTACTAGTTCTCTCAGATAAGATGAACATACTTATTCAAAGTAAATAAGTCTAGCATCAAGCAATTATTACATTTGAAATCAGACACATACAACTTAATTAATTATCCACCCTTTAAGCTTGTGTCTGCCTAGGACTACTATGGGCCCAAAGGAACCCTCCATCCCTACAAGGCCCCTACAATTTTAAGAACTTATTCAAGAGCCAATCATAGAGCAGTGAGCAATTAGCCTTGTTTACACAACTCATGTAACAAAGTTTCTGTCTTCTTTGTTGCCACATGGTGCACGCTTTTGACTTACACTCTGTCTAGAGTATTGCAATAACTAACCCAAGAGCTGTTTTCATGATACTTATTTTCAACTCCAAACAGAAATATTTTAATTACAACTTTTGTCTGCAGTAAACCTAACTTCTGTGTTTGTACCAATCTGACACGCTTTCTTTAACCATGAGAGAATATGTCTTATTACATAGCACTAGTTGACTCTTTAGACAGATACTGTTTAAAGATATCTGAAGGTCAAAGAGGGGAGGTCAGGAAGGGAATATTTTTTCTAAAAGGACCTAGTCCCACATGCCCCTAGTTTATTCAAGGAATTCTTTCTCATCTGAACAGATCACAGATGTCAAAGGGACCACTTGCTTTAGCAAGTTTTTCCAGGATCCAGCTGACACATCCAGCTACATATTCCAGCTGACACCCTGCATACTCCATTCCAGATTTGCACAGGGATAGAAGTTCACCCAAGTGTGTGGTTTTCATAGACTCTGCAGTATCTTTAAAGTGTCGTATGAAGTAGGATATGATTTAGTGTGCACTTATTTTAATGAGTAACAGAGAGTATAACAGAGAGTAGTAAGGTTGACTGATACACAAGCAAATCAAATATAGTAGCTGGCTAATTCTGCATCACATATTTTGGGAAAAAAAATCTTTACACTTTGTTCTGGTCAAATAAATTGTTTTACTGTTACCTGTGCTTCTGACTTTCTCACAGATTTCTCATGGGAAAAGAGAAATGAACATACTAAAGGAACCAGACAGTAATGAATGCAATATCTATTGTATGTTTTGCTCCAAACATTACAGCTCATCATGTGATGTGCTCAACACCATCTGTGAGACACTGAGTATCTTCAGCATCCCCTAAAGTCAAGTAGGAGTTGATGGTAATTGGCACCTCACAGAATTGGGCTGCAACAGAACAAAGATTCATTCTTGTTCAGTTCTTACTTATGGCAAAACCCTTAGGGCTAAATTCACAAAGGGACTTAGGTGCCTAAGTACCAAAATTTAATACACTTTGGCACAGCTGAATTCTTCCAAACCTTACTCAGCCGATGCCTAGTCCCATTTATATTTTTACGAATAAAGTGCCCTGAGTACCTAAATATTCACTGATGGGCATAAGCAAAACCTTCACCTGGGCTAGTCCATGCCCTTGCTTTCAACTAAGCCCCAGAAGGATTCTCAAACTAAGTGTTCTCCTACCTATCTTGGGAGTTCTATCTCTTGATGCACTTACCAAATTGGCCCTTACATAAAGGACAGGCAGGATAAGATACTGTATGTAGTATCTGTATATTATTTTCCCAGAACCCTGATGGTTAGGAAACTCACTTAGTAGGTAGGAGCCTCTTTGCCAAGGGGGTTCAAGCAGGAACTTTAACTTTGATTTTCTACCTCCCAGATAAGTGTCCTTAACCACTGTGCTATTAGGATGGAGGAACCTGCTAGCACTCTCTATATATGACATTCCTTGAGACAGGTAGCTGACTAACTGTATGTGAGGGATAGGGTATTAGTGTTTTCCACCTTTCTTGCTGACCTAGGTGACCCCCTGCTTAGGTCACTGCCTTCTATCCATCTGATTCTTAGGCACCTAACTCCTTCTTTATTCTATGCTGAGCCTGAGTGTCTGACTTGATTCCTCTAGGCAAAGCACAACCTACAATGCCAGGGGAATTCACCTGAAATTAACAGCAGCAAATAAATCTGTATTATATAAACACAAAGGGCATGTCCAGAAAGGTATGCACATGTGGTTTGTGGTGCCTTCAAGCTGTTTGAGGTGCTATAAACTGGACATGATGAACGTGCAACCATTCACTGCACTGCTGATTTGGTGCGTGGTGCCAAAATCTGACACTAGGAGATCCTAGTATAAAAGAAAGCTGCAGGGGCATGCACAGTGGCAAAAAGCAGTGGCACAAATTTGTGCTACTGCTGTTTTTGCCATGGCAAATGCACACCCTTGCACATGCAGGCTCATCTGGATGCACCCAAACAGTTCCCTTTGCACTCACCTGATTTCACCAACTCTCCACTACACCACAATATGACTAAAGTTACTAATATCACTAACATGAAACATAATAATGGCAATGTATGGATGGGAACTTCCTGCTGTTAAGGTTTAAATTATGCCAGGGGAAACAGATACTTGAGCTCAGTTCTTAGAGTAGAAGATTTTATGCCACAGATCTCAGATCCTGATTCAGAGGGTCCCTATATTCAGCAAAGTTCGGAGCTGTGAATATTAGGGCTGTGAGAAGCTTTGGTAGCCAATTCAATTCAGAGGAGATTCAGTCTGATTTAGGGATCAAATCTTTGAATCCGAATTGAATTGGGAGATCAATTAAAAACTCTGAATCGATTTGAAGCATCCAAATTGAGTCAGAAAAAGATTCAGAAAAGATTTGGCAATTTGACCATAGACTAAACATGCAGCTGACACAGCTGCCTCCAACTGGTAAGTCTGGTGGGGTTGGGGGAGTGGGGAGGGACAGGGCATGGGGGATGGACAAGCTGTGGACAAGCTGGGCCTGAGACTAGGTGGGGTAGGGGGGGTGCAGGACTCGGGGAGGGGAGTGGGGGGTGAGGGATGTGGGCACAGCAGCTATGGCCTGCTGCCACTTGCCTAGCCAGGGTGAAGGGGGGGGAGGGGGGAGAATGCGTGCCCAGCTCGCTCCGGGCAGAAGGGGACAAGCGGCAGCAGGACATAGTCCCCACTCCCAGCACTGTCACACCCACACCCTGTGCCAGTTAGCAAGTGTCCCCGCTCCCAGCACTGATGTGCCTGCATCTGCACTAGGAGTGGGGACTCTGCCCTGCTGCCATTTGCCAGTGGGCACAGTGGGGTGCAGGATGCAGGCACAGCAGCATGGGGAGCGTGGACTATGCCTTGCTGCCACTTGCCCCTTTATGCCTGGAGCGAGCTGCACCTGCATCACACACCCCCTCCCCTGTGCCAGCTGGGCAAGCAGTAGCAGGGCAGAGCCCCTGCTCCAAGGGCTGCCACACCTACATCCCAAGCCCCCCCCGCCTCCCCGAGTAATGTGCCCCCCCCATCCCAGCTGGGCAGCTTGTCCCAGCTGCAGCCCCAATCTCTCC
Source organism: Crocodylus siamensis (assembly GCF_052110815.1). Lineage (NCBI taxonomy): Eukaryota > Metazoa > Chordata > Crocodylia > Crocodylidae > Crocodylus > Crocodylus siamensis. The sequence continues at coordinate 302,572,718 of NC_143395.1, forward strand.
CTCCCCCATGCCCCTTGCCTCCCTCCTCCCTCAACCCCAACAGACTTACTAGCTGGAAGCAGCTGTGTCATCTGCCTGGTTAGTCCATGGCCAAGTCTCTGAAGCGACACCAAATCTTTCAGATTTGATGTAGCTATATTGAATCAGGACAGTGATTCAAATCTCCAAATTAAATCACTGTCCTCCAAATCAGCCGAATCCAAATCCGAAACAAATACTTGCTGGTTCACATAGGCCTAGTGAATATAATCCTGCCTCTCTCCAAAGTGGGTGTCAGCTCATTTTATTTAAAGTGCACAATGCAAAAACAAAGAAAACCATTACATTTCATTGTGAACAAAGTAAAAGAATATGAGATTCAACTTCTTCTTTGAATAGTTTATAATGATTCTGAGCTATTATGGACAAGAATAGTGGTAATATAATAATAAGACAGCTGTGATATTGACATAATTGGCTATTCTAGGTAAGAATAAATTGTTCTCCTCTGCATTTTTCCTGTCCTCAATTTAAAATTGATGGACCTGTACATTACATTCCCAAACTTATCAGTAGATATCAGATATCCAGCAGGGCATGTGACTGATCATGCAGAGTATGGCTAGCAGTCTGATATCAGTAATAATAAAATAGCATTTTCTGGAAAAAGAAGAGAATCCAGCAAAAATAAGAAAGGGAAAGAAAAGCTTTACATATAATTTCTTATTACATTTTCATATATAGCAGGCAAATGGGTTGTAGATGCCTTCTCTGAATTGTTAATGTGATGAAATACCTCTAAGTGTCGAATATAATAGCAATTTGGCGTGATGGTAGGTATGGGGTTTAAGATACCCCTGTAAAAATATTCCGGAAGTTTAACCAAAAGCAGTTACTCAGTGGGAAGCCAACACCACTGAAGTAACTCTTAGAAGGTGCATCTACATTTTGGCATATGGCAACATAGCAACATGCTACCTCGCTGTATGGCACGCTACGGCCATGCAGCGATCACGTGTGTCTACATACGATCACCAGCTATATCGCTGTAGTGGCATGCTCCCTGGGTATAGCACATCGCTATGGCAACACAGTGGAAAAATTTAACAATGCACTGTGCACACAGTGCAGTAACCACCCATACTCCACTGTGCTTTAGTCCTTCCTTTTGGAAGGACTAAAGCACAGCGTCATAGTAATGTCATGATGCAGTGAGGTGTAGATGTGCCCAAACAGCATAAATATGTTAAGAAATAGATATAAATATTTGTGCTAGGGCAACACAAATATATCAAGTCTTGAGGACAACACTTCATTTCCAGTGGGAATGAAGGATTTCATTGAGGACTGTAACTATGAGGACAAATTAAAAATTGTGCCTTTTCGGAAGAATTCAAATTGTCCTTGCTTAGTGGAAGTCTCTCTTGCCTATTTTCAGAAACATTGCCTATTCAGGAGGCTTTTTATTATTTTTCTATTCTCCCTCCCCGCATGGCTTCCACATCAATGATTGTTAATGATTGTAGGGGAGGGCTGAAGGAATATTCCTTCCCTTTATTGTGGGTCACCTATTTTCATGCTCCCACCTTAGATACAACTTAATACGTAATACTTGATGCCAGATACATCCAGAAAAAGTGCACTCATCTCAGCAAAGCAAATAAGGCATAATAAAATGAAATGAAGACCTCAAATATTTCATTCTTAGCTTTGAGTTTCATTTCCTATTTTTTTTGCTCCTTAATAACATTAATCTACTTACTTCCTCTCTCATTTCCATTCCTTACTTCCATTCCATTCCCATGTCATTTCTCTTTCCCCCATTGTTGTTTCCTTCCCTCTGTCTCTCCTCTTCTGTTTCACTGTCCTGCCACATGTCCAATATCTTCTGCACACAAATCTCTGTCTCCAACCCATTTTCCTATTTTTGTTTATCCCAGCTTCTCTTTCCTTCCTGTCTGGTTACTGACTTTGCAGAAACAGTCATTAACTTCCTGTCTCTCATTATACTCCAGGACCTGACCTATTCAAAGAAAAAGGGATCTTTAGGATCAAGAGGCCTCTAAATCAGTCTCATCCACATAGCACCTACATTCCTACGTGGGCTATCCAGAACTGCTCTGGAAACCACAGCTTGAGAACCGCTATTCTGGGTGTTTGGTTGTTAATAATGAATGATGGTCAGTTTTATTCCTCAAACTAAACATGATTTGATAGTGCCATTTTGATTTACTGTTTTGTTTCCAGTAGTGCCTTTCTCACAGTCATGTTGGTAAAGTGTAGTAAGTCAATAATTGGGCTATTTAAGCTGTGACGATTGATCTCCTGCAGTCATCATAAAAAAAAAAAAAACCAGGTTAAGGTCTTTACCAATTGATTTCTTTCTACAATATGTGAATTGTCTTCAATGGGTTTTAAGACGTCATTGACTTTAACAAGCAAACAGATGCTGAAATATTAGCGCAGGCATAATTAACCTACTTTGCCCCCTTCTTCAAGCTCTCTCTCTTTAGCAAATAATGCATACAGACCTTCTGTTCTAATTGATAACTAAACACTGCCTTAGGGATGATGCCCTAGGATGAAATACATACTGTCCCACTTACACAGAAGCATGTGTTTTAATTCAGTACATTTCATAAGAGCCCCAGTGTGATCGTTGACTACATTTCCTGGTTGAATTTGTGAAGCTGTGACTACAATTGCACTGAATCACTTAATTAGATGTTATCTGTGAAACATTTATGAATACAATTGCCTGCTAACAATATACTCTCTTTTTCTCCCTTCTTAACTTTTGTGTATCAATTTGCTTGTACATATAAACATTAAGGGCTTGCCAGTGCTTGAAATGAAAAATACTGATTTATTCTTTGCTATTCCAACAGCTATTGTAATTGGAATCAGTTTTCTTAAAGTGCACCACTGATGACCTCATCATTGATTTCCAGGCCTGAGTTGTAGCCAGGTTCCTCCATTGGCTGGGGCTGCCATTCTTTCAGGGTACAGTTTCCATGAGAATAGCTGTATTTTTTTTCTACTGCAGACTGGACCAAAACAGCACATTTCTGTAATGTCCACCAAGGACATTATCTCAGACAGAACTCAGCATGGGCTAAAAACAAAAGTTCTCCAGTTCATCTCTCCCTAAAACTCAGATTCCATATTTTAAAAAAGCCAGTTGCAATTCATGGAGCAGTTACTGTTTGGCTCTGACATATGGCTACCTGGAATAGGTAGAAAAATCAGTTTCACAAGCACAAGCAATTATTTATGGTAAACCCTTTACAAAATGGATTGTAGAGATATATATATATTTGTGATTGTTTTGGTACCTCATATGCACACATATATATCTCTTATGTATAAGCTCTGAGAAAATGAAATGTCTATTTCCCAATAGGACAACAGTTCTCTAATGAAAATAAATATATATGCATCATAACACTCCCCCTAAATGTGCAATGCTATCAGAAAATAAAGATCTGCCTTTGGCTCTACAGCAACTGTTTATTTTTAGTGAATTTCACATCTACCCTGAGTTGTTTCCTCTGTTCTTTTTATACTTTGCTATGCTTTCATTTTTTCCCAGTTGCCCCAATTTGAGATGTTTCCAGTCATCACTAGCAATATTGTTTCTGCAATTCTATTATTTATTTAGATACTGCTAATGGCACAATGTTTCAGTTGTCAAGAAGCCTGATGTCTACACTTTCTCCCACTTCCTTTAAACTACATGAAAAATATATTGCATCTACTAGTTATTGGGAGAGGGGGAAACTAAATAATGGCTTTCTCAGCATCTTAGCAGGCCTACCACTGAGAAAGAGCTATGCTTTGCTGAATGAAGTCTTCCATTGGTGTCAAGAGAGGTGCCACCCACATATTTTAAGCTCATCACTATCACATCCCAGGTCAAACCATGTCCATTGCTCAGCACCCTATTACCCTCTAAAAGGTAAACTGAAAAAAAAAATCCCCTGAACTAATGTTCTAGTACTTGCTGCTTTTCAAATAGCTCATCCTGATTCTTGAAGCAGTTGTGGGACAGATTGGTTACAGTCCAGCACTTTTCAGCAGTTTCAAAGGAATTTTATTTCTCAAGCATGAAGCTCTTTTGGAAATGGTGGTGGGTTAAAAAAGAAGTCTACTGTTGCATTAGTGTCTAATGGAATAGTCTCAGCAAATAGTAGAGAAAGAGTGTTAATGGAGCTGGAATGGTCCCGGAAAAGTACAAGAGACAAGGTTTTTTGTTATCTTTTATTGAAGATTCAATCTTTTCAGGTCAACTGTATAGATGGAGAGAAGTTTGACAAGCTTTCAGGCACACCTTCCTCAAATGACTTCTCTCATTCCCTGTTTTCATTTCCATCTATTTGTTTTTCCTTCCATTCCCATGACATCTTTTATTTGGACCTCCTTTGTTGTTTGTTTCCCTATCTCTTCTCGTCTCTTCTCTTCTCTGTTTCATTGTCCAACCAGATTCTCTTTTCCTCCCAAAACATTTTCTCCAACCCGTTTTCTTAAGTTCCCCTCTTTTCTGAAAAAGCGTGCTTTGTGCTCTAAAGCTTGTCTAAGTTCTCTTCCAACTAAACAGTTGGTCTAGTTAAAGATATCACAAAAAAACCTTGGCCCTTAGCAAAAAGACTGTGTATATTGTGAGTGTAATGTGTGCAACAGCAGGGAGCAGTCTGCAGAGCTGTGCTGACTGTAATGTGGGCTACAACCCCCAGAAACCATGGGCAGAGGGTGGGGAGGGGACAAAGGAAAAAGGAAGAGGCAGCAGGAGAAGGCCAGCAGAGAAGGAGAGAATGGCAAGTAGAGTATGTGTGGTTGCTGGACACCAGGACTAAGGACAGACAGTCAAAAAACCTGAGGCTTAATCAGTTCAATCTTTTCAGCTTAGTTGAATTGATGAGACAGTGAACAGGCATTCATTTTTGATTCTGGAAATGCAGCCACATGCCTGCAGTGGCTCAGGCCAAAAGTGCAGGTGGGGATGGAGGTAGGGCTAGAGCTTGCCTCCTTACCCAGCTGAACCAGAAAGCTTGGGCCAAGGCTAGCCTGCCCACTTTGTGAGGAAGGATTCTTGGGGATATGCAAAGCATCCTGGGATGCTGGGGGACCATGAGTTAACTTGAATCTGGAGGTGATCTAGGACAGAAGAAGTTCAATAAACCAATTTAACCTAAATCAGTTAAGTCTAATATTACATCCATCCAGGTTTATCTTAAACTGGTTTGGGCCATTTTAAAAGCAGTTTATGAGCACTGAACTTCTGTTGTGTTATAGATTTGAACCAGCTTCTAATTACTTATACCAGTTTATGTGTACCTTATGTCCCTAAACTGGGAATGTTCAGTGGGACTGGAGATCTTGCTGGCTTGGTTGGCCAGGGTTGTAGACTGAAGGAGTTGGATTCAGACTTGGGAGCAAGTTCAGCCTGCTGTTTGAGTAATTTTGGAGGCTGGTTTGGGAACAGCTCTGGAGGTATGGGGGGGAACTAAGGTGCTGAGTATATGTTATCAGTGCTAATGGGGATTGGTGGTCACAGAACATAAGGCATAAGGCAAACTGCTACAGTGAGTATATAGATTTTGTTTGTTGTGTGGGCATTTGATCACAAAAGATGAGTACCCCAGTGGGAGAGGAAAACATACATATCTCATCTAGTGTCTTAAGATCTATATTCAGTCTAGCACCCTATAGTGGGGAGCCAAAAGAATAGGATAACAGGCATGAACAATCTAAAAAGACAGCTGAGTTAAGTGGATGAAATGAGGCCATCCATTAAGCTAAAAATCCTGAGTCTGTTGCTCACAGAGAAGGTCAGGGGGGTCTACCTGACAGGGGTACTCAGGAATGCTTTGGAACCAGATGGAAGTCCTGACTGGGACCATACTTCTTTCTTTAATCATAAGAGCTGGGGTTAGACGTTACACATAAACTGGTTTAAGTGATCAGAAACTGGTTTAAACCTGTAACAGATCAAATGTTCAGTGCACATAAATCAGTTTGAAAATGGCTGAAATAAGTGTAAGATAAACTTAGTTGAATGTAGTATCAGGCTTAACTGATTTGGGTCAAACCAGTTTATACAATGCCGTCCCAGACCCCTTACTGGTTTAAGTTAAACCAAACTCCCCCAGCATCCCGGCATGCTCTCAGGGCTGGGTGGGGCTCTCTGCTCCAGAGCAGAGCTGCTGAGCTGCTGCCTCCCCTCTGCTCCCTGTCTGGAACTCGGCAGAGACTGCAGGTGGCTTCCCCCTGCTACCCCTCTCCTCTCACCACTCCCTGCTAAATAGTGATTCCCCCCATCCCCTCTGCCTTACACAGACACCTCTCAGTATTAGCTAGCAGACCGCATACTGGCTACGGTCCGTGCTGTGGCAGATGAGACAAAGACAGAATCAACAGGTAGCTGGTAACATCCCTCTGTTGTTTTCTTAATGGGGTGATAAACACTGTGTTATCAGTTCCCTGTTGGGCTGGTCAGAAGTGGGGGGACCCCTCCCTAATCAGAGAGTCCTGCTGGGGTCTGGCCATGCCCCCCTCAGCTCAGCACTGTGGAAAGGAGGGCAGGGAAAATGAAGTGGGCAGTGAAGAGGAACCATTCACTACTAGCAGACACAGAGGCTCACAGAATAAGGTGGTAATTGTTGGTGCTGCTGGGTTGGGATACTGCTTGGAGGGAAAGCTAGGAGAAGTTCCTTGCCAATTCCTCCTAGATTCATGTGCCCATTGTACACAGCTGGGTATGGGGGACAGAGACACAAAGAAGCCTTCAACCCTGTGGACTGTTGGCTAAGGCAGCCAAAGGAGAAGCACTTCCAGTCTGGGACAGTGGGGTACAACCATGAACTTCAAAGGTCTGCAGACTGCCTCCTGCTGTTACATACATCACACTCACATTATACATGAATAACCTCTAAGCTTACCAAACTAGAGCATCAGCTGTCTATCTGTTCTTAATATTAATGATGCAGTATAGCAATACTTATATACATGCCATGTTTGTATGTCTGAATTTATATAACTGGAAAACTAGAATTATTAACACAATTGTAGGTTGAATATTTTTGTTTGTTTTTTAATAATTCAGTAGGAATTTTTTCCTCACCACATTTTACATTCTCTTTAAAGTCTAGAGAGTCTTTGTCTGTGGAAATACTGCTGAACTACAGGAAGGTAAAAAAAATTCTGATAAATTAGAGAGAAAGGGGAAAATTACACTATACAGTAGACTATATAGACAATTAAATTGACTTGAATTATTACAGTTTACTTGACAGTTTTCCAAGATTGCATGCTTTTCATCCGTTAAGGTTATTCACCCAATGAAAATGTCTCCTTTAAACAAAGTACAATTTTTTACTTTGGAGTAGTTGTTTTCCTCCACAACATTGGCATGTAAGACACAGGGAGTACATCTGCATATGCAATGAATGTGACTGAATATACTCCAGCACAATCGGAGCTAGACTAAATTGATCCCAACATCACCGTCTATATGTGAGTTTAAGCGCAGTAGATTACTGGACTGCTGGATAGCACTTCTGTCTGATGGGATTATCTGGCAGTGCATTAAATTAGTCAACTGCACCCTAATTGTTGTGTATATGTAGATGGTGACATTTTACTGAGTAGCAAATTAATCTGCTGCGCAGTAAAGCATTTCATGCAGATGTGCCCTGGGTTAAATTATACCCAGGTTTTTTCAGCTTTGTTTCATACAGCAGCCCATTGGGGTCTCTTTCAGAAAAGAATGCTTGTGGGTTTGATTCGTCTTGCAACCTTTTTCCTTTTGATTTCTCTTTATGTGAGACTGCAGCTCTTTTTTCCATATAGTTTGGGGTTCAAATGACATGGAAAGTATAATGGTAAATAAGGCATTTAAATACTTGGTTGCAGTAGTGCAAGTGCTTCCTCTAGTGATGCCAGGGCCAGATCTTAATCAATCTCTAAGCCTTAGGATTTTAAAGCCATATCATCCACTTCCCAAGAGAGTTATTTAGCTCCCAGTCTATGGGCCAGGCTGGGGCGGGGGGAGGGGCTACACACTTCCTGCTGCAGCTGGATTACTGGATAGTTAGGACTACAATATTCTGGGCCCAGAAGAAGGGTAAGAAAGAATGCAACCTACTAGTTATGGCACTCTGTCAGAGGAAAGAGTTCTGGATTCAGATCCCTACTGCCAGAATCATTTCTATTTGTAGCTAATGTTTATCTAATACACCCAAGCCCACAGACCAGATCTAGCCCCTGGCACAATATCATCCCATTCATGGGTCTCCCCCATAGATTTGTGGAGAGCCCCATGGGCCAGTGTGCAAGATCAGGTGCACAGGCCTACACGGGGTCTAATCCCAGCACATGGGATCCAATCCATTTCCCCTGATGGGCAGGGGCAGCATCAGGCTCCTAGAGCCTAATTGCACCTGGGTAGAAGCAGAGCACACCTGCGCAGAGATATTATAGGGCCTCCAGAATGCAGTCCTGGCTTTGCAGAAGTGCTGTGCTGGCCCTGGGGCCCTGATCCCAGTGCATGGGACAGTGCAGGGCCCTATCCAGCCCGCAGATTGGCCCCGCACCATTTGTCTAGCCTGTGGGGACAATATTGTGAGCACCTCTGGTCTAATGATAGCTCCTTGGATTCTTTATGCAGGAACTGTCAGAGAAAAGGGACACAGCAACTAAGCAGCTGTCTCCTGGCCCCTGGCCCCTAGCCCCTGGCCCCTGCCCCCTGGAGCTGCCTGCTGCCAGGGTGGGCTCTACTACCAGAGCCCAGGAGGGGACAATGTACCCCTGACCCAGGAGCAGGGAGCTCCTAGTCTCTGCAACGCAGTCTCCCAGTCCCCACACCCCAGTTGTGATTACAGAGCAAGTGCTGGAATCTCCCTGCTGCCAGGGCATGAAGACATTGTCCCTGCCCAGGCTCCGATGCTCTGGCAGCAGGCAGGTCCTGGGAGTAGAAAGCAATCTCTTGCCACTTGCTGCCTGGGAGCACATTTGCTCCCAATCAGCCATCTGTATGTGCCATACTGTGCAGTAATTACTCCCAAGTAAATTTGCCACTTGTCAGAGGTAGCAAATTTACTTGTGATTAGAGCAAATTACTGCACAATAAACATCTGCATGTGTAGTCAGTGATACTTACTGCGCAGTAATTTGCTCTAATTTTGAGTAAAGTGTCTCACAGGCTTGCCCACTCTGTATTATGCTGAACTTAATCATTTAGGTGTTCTGGTTCAGATACGCATCTCATCTCTCTGAGCAATCTGGATTCTGATTTGTGGAAGCTCATCCCTTGCTGCTGAGCCTAGGCTCCATTGAAGAGCAGAAGTTCAGGCTGGAGTTCATGTTTTGTCTAGTAATCCTACTAGCTACTGTAGATAACTTCCAATTGAGGGAATGAAAAATCTGGACTGCCTTTGGGGGGGGCATCTATGTTTCCCCATTCACTGTATAGTACAATTCTATTAGGATCATCCTTCTGGGATCGGTCATCTACACTTTAAGTTTTGCAACACTGAAGTGGTGGTACCTTAGAGGTCAATTAAGATTTATATTCCTTTACTTATTATGCAATGGCAAATGCTGAATTATAATGTTCACCCCCGATTCTAAATGAAACACGGTTTCAGACTGAATTAAAAACACACAATAGGAAAAACAAATGCCCTATTTAAAGTTATACCTCACAGAGAATATTGCGTAAAAAGAAAGTTAGTTTAAACATTTCCAATTTATTTATTAGGATACATGCTTGTACACACTATTTATATTAATTGTAAATATATAACCATATATATATAGGGTATGTGTAGATATATATGTGAAAAAGCAAGTTAGAAATCTTTAAACTTTCTTTATATAAGTATGTATGTATGTATGTACACACACACAAATATACACACACAAAAGCATCTGGTTGTGTGTATATATATATGTATATATGCATGTAAGATAAGATCAACCAGATAAGTCTGCCAGTAATTTTCTTCTTTCAAATATATGAAGTAACTAGCACTCCTTAGAGGTTTTTAATACCTTGCAACCTTTGAAAAATCACATGAGAGAAATGAACTGGATGTTTTACAGACATGTTTTGAATCTTTTACCATGAAAAAGTAGATTATAGTTGAAAGATACCAGCTTTTCCCTTGTTTTTAGTGATAAGACAGGACATCTGAGAGGAAGCTTTTCTTATTATAGAAACAGTGCATATATGTTTAATTATATATTGGTAAATTCCTTCAGTTAACATTTGTATATGCTTATTAGTATTTATTATTGCTTTATTAGAGCTGAGAGAATAATTTGCAATTAATAATTTATTTGAATGTTGCCTCCTTTTCTGTTCATAGTAGCTTTCTTAAATGCATCCATTATTCATGCATATTTCAGGGTAGAATGGACCATAGGAACTGGATTTGTGATTATCCAAAATCACTCTTTTCTATGGATTTTCTGTATTGTTGGGGCCATATATCTTGAGACAATGGAATTGCAGCAGTGGTGACAGAATTGTGGAGTGGGAGTTGTACAAATTATCCCTGCCCTGTACTATATAACCCAGTTTTTTGGGTTGTGGTCAGGGACCAGGATTTGACTCAAAGAGAGTTGGTGAAAATATTATCCTTTGCTTCTAGAATTTACTTTATTTCATTCCTTTTTCTATGGCATATTTTTCACCAGCTCCTTCCCCCAAATGCTTTAAATTAAGAGAAGATGCATCTGCATTTCATTTTCTCCTGTCTCTGACATATAATGACACATCTCTTTTCATAACTGAAGAAAGCGTGACAGGACATATCTCCTGCCTGGATTAGTCTTGATGGTTTAAATTAACCCCTTCCTCCAGAAAATTTTTGATGCTGCTTTAGAAATCAAATCAAATAATCTACTGGTGACTGATTAGAGATGGGAAAGACCCATGCTTAAAGAGTGCCTTACTAGTTTCTGTTCATATGTGACCTAATTAGGAAAAGGTCAATTTAATTTCATTCAACCCCCCATTTCATAGTGTTAAAAAAACACAGCTAGAAACCCAAGCTGGCTGTTAAGAATTTGGCTGTGGATAGCATTGCACCACAGCATTGTACTTCCGTGCACACACACTGATGTATCTGCTATTATATTTGTCACAAACAGAATCATATACACATGTCAGACTTAGCGGGGAAGACCAAACCTAGTCCATCTTGCGTGCATAATGGTTAAATATTAAGAATATAATAAATTTTGTTATAGCCTCCTGTAGCTGGATCATGCACTTTCCTGCCATATATTTAAAAATAGTTTTCCAAGTTAGAGAGTTCCCCATAAATGAAACCATAAATTCACCTCTAATAGAGTGGCCTTTCTTTCATTTCCTTGTCATAGTCAGGCAGGCCTCCTCCTCCTCAAACCTAAAACCACATAGATGGATGCCTGAGAGACAATGAAGAAAAATGTCTCTTTGACACAGTCTGCTGAGAGCCTCTCATTACTGCAGCCATCAAAGCTCAAACATACTAAAGACTCTTTTTTTTTATACATACACACTGCTTTGGGAGATACTGATCACATCATTTTCCTTTAGAAGGTAATGATTTCCCATCTTCTATCTTGTCCTGAGTTTGGATTCATCTGAATGGAAAAGTCTATCCAACTGCTCCTTAAGCCTGGTTTTCTGGCACTTCCGATGAATTTCTTACCAGAAGGCAAAAATACATAGGCTTGGTTATGTGCCAAGATTGTAGAAATAGTGTGCAAAATCATCCACCTAGTTTTCAAGACCCTCAAAATACAGAATTTATCTGCTGTTTTCAACTTTATCCTCAATGCTACTCTAGTATCAGTCTTTCATTTTCTCTTTCTGCTCCACCAAGATATAATATGGTCTGCAACAAATATTACATTTTGTCAGCTATTCTTAACTTTATTCTAACTTAAGACAGCAAAGTCAGATAGGCTTAAATGATCATCAGTGCTCTTTGTCAGTTCAATGGCCGCCTAACTTTCCAATACCTAACCAGATGTTCCATCCAACAGCATGGTGGGCCCACTCCCTTCTAAGGTCTAGCTAACTCCTCTTGCCAGCACATGGTACTGCATAAGGAACCACAAATCTCAACATGAGAGCTTTGGAACTCCTTTATTCTTTTTTGTCCCCTAAATTAAAGCCAGTTGTAAAACCCAGATGCTTGGTCTAACTAGTAGATACCTTTCCCTCTGAAGTCATGAGCACTCTTGGCAGTAGGCATGTAGGTTGAATTCCACGTAAACATTCAAAATGCTAAGCAAAAGGATATGTAGGATATGCACATGATTATATAAGGACTTCTGTAATGTGGAGCAGGGCTCAGCTGTGCCCCTCTGAAAAAACACCTCACGTGATATAACACCTTTTTCAGAAGAGTAATGATAATCATCAGAAGCCTAAAAGGGATACTTCAGGGAAGGACAGGGGGGTGTGCTGGACTCCCTAGCAACTGCTAACTGTAAGAATTTACGTATAGTTTATCTCAGTTTTATTAGCTGCCCAGTTTCTTGGGAGAAAGCTGAATGAGTGTGAGGTCCAGCCAGCAAAGAATCTCATTGTTTTGCTATAATTCAGGCTACGAAAAGACAAAATAATGTAAGGAACTATTGACCTTCTTGTTACTTGAACAATTTCTTCTCTTCATCCTGCATCTTTCTGGCTGTTGGGGGAGGCGGGGAGGGAGAGAGGGAGTAAAACCTATATTTCTGATCTCACTGGAGCCATACAGTAACAGTGCCTCATACATTTGCCTGCTGAGAAAATATGCTGCTGTTCTTCATGAAAGGAATGAAGATTTATACATCTCGTCTTTGTGCTGTGCACATCAATTCCAGCTCATGGCTTCAATAGCTACATCAGTTAGAACTCTTTGAAATGGTCAGCTGGAGGCAACAGATGATTCCTGAGTTCAGTCAAAAAAGAGCCAATCAGAAGCCTTTTTGGCACTCCAGAGTCAGTGGCTTCCTCTGCCTATGCTGTGCTGCTAAGGCAATTCATTTATGAATTGGATATAGCTAATACTCTCCAGTTCCACACTACCTTTGCTTTTATTTGGTCCGACAATCAGGTGGCACACATCAAAACTACACAGTCGATTTGTAAATGGACACAGACTACAGGGCGACGTGAGCACTAGCAACTGACTGATCTAATTGTGCTCTTTGAAAGGAGAAAAAGCTACAATTTAGTTAGCAAAAGACAAATACTTAGAAGACTTCATCATCATCTGCATTCACATTTTGATACCAATGATTTGATATTCAGGCTTTTTGTTCAAAGCAACTTTGTCATGCTAAAATGGTTAATCAATCATTTTAGTTCGCTTTTCACACTGACATTTATTGGTACCTTGAATATGCAGTTTCCATGAATAGCCCTATGTCTGAATAAAAGAAATATCTGACTGGAGTTTCTGGGTCACTAGCTATTCACAGGCTAGTGCCATCATCCCCTGATAGATGAAGGGCGGGGGTGAGGGAGGAGACGGAGGAAGATTTATCAGAGTGGCAGAAAATGGTTTCACTCCTGCTTTGTAAATCATAAAGGAAATCCCAGTGTAAATTAAGCCTCTGCCTAGTGCAATAGGTAAAATAACACATGAAGAGCAGTAAGCCTGCAGCTACATTGTCCTTTTTGCTGTTGTTGATCAGATTTCATTTGATTCCTTCTTGCCTGACATTATACTAGGGATGAGGGGTCTCACGGTTTATTAAAAGAGTTTAGAGTAGGAACAAGTCCCCAGAGCAACCAAACAGATGTGAAACAAAGACATGACACAAAGAGAAAAGAATGAAGAGCTGATCTGGAGCAAGATCCTTAGTACTTGCAACTCACACTGAAGTCATTGGAGTTGAATCGACTCAGCAATACTCAAGATCAAGCTCAATACCTCTCAGCTCTCTTTGCATGGCTATCACTAACTAGCTGGAAAGTTATACAGTGTAGGTTGGACTTACTTTAGTGCAGCCACAAATTTTCAATTAACCCCATACCTTTCAAAGGGCTTCTCCTTCCCTTGTGTAACCTTTTGTGACCTCACTTCCCAACTATTTGTGAACCAAGCCCATTCCCTGTCAAGTTTGTCTTTAATAAAACCATCAAATATTGCCTCCCAATTATCTCTTTATCCTTAAACTAAATACCTTTCATAACTAACAGTGAGAGTGGGAAAAGAAGGCAAGAAGGTTTCTCTAAGGCAACAGACCTTTAGGTCTTCTTACCACACCTTTGACCTCACAAGCATCCTCTCCTTGACATTACTCAACACTTTCATTCTGCTACACAGAACAATGAAGGTACGTCCAAAATAGTCTAATAGAATATCTAATGGGATATGTTTGGAGGCAGGGGTCCTGCATTTCTCTTAGTGGCGTTAGTTCTATATCCATGTGACTTCAACAACATTGATGGAGTAATTCTTGTTTCAAGAGCATGTGGATGGAGAATCAGACCAGTCATTCAAAATGACCTTATTGAAATAGAATCATAGAATCATAGAAGTAGAGTCGGAAGGGACCTTGTAGATCTTCAAGCCCGACCCCCCACCTGGGCGGGAGAAAAAGACTGGACTCAAATGAGTCCAGCCAGGTAGTCACAAGCCTCTTCTTAAAGATCCCCAGGGTAGGAGCCAGCACCACTTCCCTAGGAAGTTGGTTCCAGCTCCTAGCCGCCCTAACCGTGAAGTAGTTCTTGCGGATGTCTAATCTAAATCTACTCTCTAATAACTTGTGTCCATTGTTCCTTATCATGCCAGGGGGTGCTAGGGGAAACAGCGTCTCCCCTAAACCCTTCTGGTCCCCCCTAGTGAGTTTATAGACAGCCACCAGGTCCCCCCTCAGCCTTCTCTTGTGAAGGCTGAACAGGTTTAGGTCCCGCAGTCTTTCAATGTAGGGTCTGTCCTGTAGTCCCCGGATCATGCGGGTGGCCCTCCGCTTGACCCTTTCAATGTTGTCCACATCCCTCTTGAAATGGGGTGCACAGAACTGGATGCAGTACTCAGCTGTAGCCTGACCAGTGTCGCATACAGGGGGAGGATCACCTCCGTGGCTCTACTTGAGATGCACCTGTGGATGCACAACAAGGTCCAGTTAGCCCTGCCAACCGTGACCTCGCATTGTCGGCCCATGTTCATCTTGGAGTCAATAATGACTCCAAGATCCCTTTCTGCCTCTGTGCTCTCAAGAAGGGAGTTTCCCATTCTATAAGTGTGCTGCTGGTTTCTACTGCCTAAGTGCAGCACCCTGCACTTGCCAGTATTGAAACGCATCTTGTTTATGTCAGCCCACTCCTGTAACCTATCCAGGTCTTGCTGCAGTCTTTCCCTCCCTACTAGCGTGCTCACCTCACCCCAAATTGTGGTATCATCAGTGAATTTAAACAGGGTGCTTTTCACCCCGTCATCCAAATCTCTGATAAAGAGATTGAACAGTGCAGGCCCAAGGACCGAGCCCTGGGGGACTCCACTGCCCACTTCCCCCCAGGCTGAATATGACCCATCCACCACCACCCTCTGAATATGACCCTTGAGCCAATCTGCAATCCATCTGACTGTGTAGGCATCAATGCCACAGTCCCAGTCCCTGCACAAGAAAACGGACATGAAGAATTGGATACTGAAGGAATTCATACTTGGATTGGAATTCATACTTGGATTCATAATTGGATACTGAAAGGAAGAGAAAAATTGTTCCTTATAGTCGTCTCCTAGTGCCCAAACTTCTTTTACAAGTTTTCAGTTGCCCACTTTATGTGAGGACTTGCAACTCAGGCTCCTTTTACTGTCTACATAGGTTTTGGAAGATACACTGGAATAATTTTTTTAAAATATAATTTTGTTCCCATGTCTTGTACTTTAAACTGTAACGACTAGAGAAGATTGTAGAGTTTCTTTTGGCTTTCTGTTCACTGTTTAGCCTTGTCTCAATAACCTATTGATATGGCTTGGTGCTGGTTGAATGGTTTATTAGATGCCTTTCAGGTTGTGTTCTCTGAGCCCATCATTTATTGTGGACAAGGTAAAAGAATGGAGATATGAGTAATGAGGAAGTCTCTACTTGGAGTGAACTCAAAACAAGGGACCTCATTTCTCAGGATCCTCTTCAAGGACGAGGGTGGCTCCTGAACTGTATTTTTGAGAAGCACTGGGGAGAGGAACTGCAAGTGCTGCTTCTCAGCAAGTTTTGTCTCCTTTTACAGAGGCCAGTATCATCCTAGATTTTTCAAGCATACTTGTTGAGGTTTTAACTCATAATGTTATGTAACGTTTTAGAATTTTGCCTGTTATATTCCTTTTCAGTAGATTTTACTCCATTGCTATGTAGGTCCTACAAAAACACAATTAAAAACAGATAAAACTTAAATGCTGAACAAATTAGTCATAAAAAATGTTCTCAACTGACACTCTGGAATGTAGGACACCTATAGTTTAACTAGTGATTCTTTGGTACCTAACAACAGTGGAATTTTTCTTCTATTCACTCTTCTAATTCTATAAAGAAAGAAAAGGAATAAAAAATACGGTGCACAGAGATGTTTTATGAACAGTGACAGCTTTGTGGGGGGGAAACTCTGGATGGTTTTATAAAATCGTGTGTTTGAAACAGAGATAATTGCTCTGTCAAACTCATTTCTATCTATTATAGACATCTCCCTGGTGTACTTTAGTTGTTAATTTGCTCCTTGTGGAAACAGTAACTAATTTTGGATATGTTTAGGTCACATTCAAATCACAGCTATCTGTTGTTTCACTCTGGCCAAGCATCATAATGGCTTGGTATTGAGTGACTCTCAAAATGTTAAGAGTGTTGGATTTGAATAATATCTCAGACTCCCAGTTATTTCTCAGTGGGGCCATCTACATGAGACACAAACTGCAGTTGCCTAATTAGCTCTGCTTTAAAGCATCACAGTCTACATGTGTGGAGGTATTAGGCCACAGTAAACTAATTAACCCTGCCATAGGTTAGTACTCCCCGATACAAATGATATTCTATGGTGGAGTTATTTATTCTGTTGCAATACACATGGCCTGCAAAAGGAGCAAATTGAAGAGTCGAGCTTTGTAAATTTTTAAAATTAGACCTGCAAAATCTCCATTTCAAATATTGTTTGATTTTAACCACTGGCCTGATCCTCTACTCTGACCTTGGAACCTGTAACAAGGTAGCAGGTAAAAAAATGCCTTGCCCATATTTTGAGAGTGGGTACAACTGCAGGATTGTGCAATGGCTGAAGGCAGATGGTGACAGGGCTGGCTGGGGCATGAGGGTGCTACAGTGTAGGGGCTGCCTGCTGGCTAACCCTGCACTGTAGCACCCTCGTGCCCCAACGAGCCCCTCTGCAGCATGTTGAGCTGGGGGGAGCAGCTCTGGACTGGCAGACTGACCCAGCTCAAAATGCTGCACAGTGTTTACACATGTGCCAAGGAGCAATAAACTCTGGCACAAACTGTGCCAGAGTTTATTGCGTCACACTAATTTCATGTGTAGATGCACCCAGGAACTATTACGGCATTCTGCAGTCTTGGTAACATTAAAGGGAATAGCTAACGTTACAAGTCCTTCTGTTATTACCTCAGCTGCTAAACAAATTCACAGCAGTAAAGTTATTCGAGTATGCCTTCAAAGATTTTTGAACAATGCCTAGGAGAACAGAGATATGATGGAGGGAAATAATGTGAGTAAGCTCAATAGAGTGATATTACCATCCTATTATTGTTTCCAGTTAGAAAGAGAGAGAGAGTTCAGAGAGTCTGTGCATTATAACATGCTGTACTGTAGTTTGCAGCATTTCATGCCATTTTACCTCAGCCAAGCATATAATGTATGTCACCATGGTAACTGTAAGTCAAAATAGGAGATACTTTACTTCTGGCTTGGATTTTGTTTTGTGAGCATTTTGTCACTCTTCTCAAGCTTCCCTTTTTCTCTTTTCTTTGGACCTGGTTAAAATCTCACGCTGTTTTTCCACTGTGGTAAATCTATTGATTTTTGTCATGTTTTTTACGCATCTGTGAGAGCAGAATCAGGTCATATCTTTTTTTAAGATTTGGTGAAAGCAGTGATAGGTTTGAGGTACCTGTAAGGTTTAGGCAAGCATCAAAACTTTTATCTTATTGCTAATGATCTGGACCTCTTGGACCCACAAAACTGGGCTAGCAATTCTCCAAAGAACTACTTTGTTCATGAGGTTTGTATCATTGCTGCTGCTTCTTACAAGTTCTACTCATATTAACTATATTTAGACTATCCTTCTGAAGTCAGCTGTAGAGGTGGAGCAGGGCTGTGTGTGAACCACAGGCCGCATGTATAGCTGGAAGTTAACACAATTTTTTTTTTTTGGCCCATGGATTCAGTCCAGGCAAGTCCTAACTGCTATCACATAATCCTGCTGGTGTTCAGGTACCCAGTGATGAGTATGATGTGAAAACCTAGACAGATAAAAAGGCAGGTAGACAGACGTCTATCAGTGGGATTACTCCTGTCTGCCCAGCTCACGGTCAGGTGGTTGAACCGGTTTACCCTCCTTAAAAGTGTTGCTTTTGAGAATCAGTGTCTTATTCCCATTCCTTCCTCATCTTTTCTTTGAAGGTGCACTCACCAGATTCCATGCATCTTGCAAATGGTTTACTGGCACTCAAGGTTTGCTATATTGGCAGATGTCATCCCTTCCAGAAAATGCCAGCAGCCAGCTCAAATTCTGTCAATATGTTTCTGCTCCATCTGTATTCCAGGTCTCAAATATTAAGATAAGGCAATATTATATTTCACCTATAAATTTCTAAAACTCCTTCTTCCAAAAACATAATCCACTTATTAGAATTCATGTAATGTTCATGTATTATGTGCTGTATTTTAATGCATTCTGATTTAAATGCTTCAGATGATTGCATTAATGTCTTAATGCCCATCTCTTGTACAGAACAGCACCAAGCTATCTTTCTGGAAATATGAGCTACAGCCAAAATAATGTAAACACACCTCTGTGATGTGTTTTCACTATGGAAAAGAAAAACCTCAACAAGGCATATGTAGAACATGAACAGCCACCCAGGAGTACAAAGGGTTAAGAATGAAATGGGTACTTTAAAGATGACTTCTGCAGGACACATCAGGTTTTAGGCTAAACAAGGTTTCAACTCCTGCCTTAATTATTTCTTCATTGCAATAATTAGTGAGAGTTCAATACTTTTTTTAAATACAGGAAGCTTTAAACTAGCCAACTGTGACCCATGTTTAAAAGGGTAGGTAAATTCCAAAGTCACTGGAGCCTTAGTTATTCACGTAAACATTCCAGTTTCTTCGAAAATCTCAGTGCCAGCATAAGACATCTCCTTTTCCAGATATAAAGAATTTGTAGTTGTGTATAACATGGATGGATTGGTTCCTTGCCTTTGACAAGAGAAACCCATTGCTCCTGATTGGAACCATGCTTAATATAATGTAAAGATTGCAGCAGACTGGCTGTTGCAGCTACATAAAAGGCATCCACCAGAGAAGCACAGTCTAGCAATAACTAATATTAGGAAGTACCTTCAACCCACCTATAAAGATTTAATAAAGTGGTGCAAAACATATTTGTCGGTAAAAATCAAGTAACTGAAAGTAAAACTTTTACTGTTTTGAATTGCAAGGTTATTCCTCCATGGATTTCACTGTTAATTGTATTGGTGAAATGGGCGCTTGAGAGTCATTGGATTCTGACTCTGCCAGGTGACTGGAGTTAGAATGTAAAAAACAGGTTCTTCACGGTACTCCCAAGTGCCACATTTTTAACACACCATCCAGGTAATTTGTACTCCCAACTAAGTGCCAATAAAAGAATATTCCAGTCTTGGCATATGGCTTCTAAGTAGGGATACAATAAATACTCTATTTGTATTCAATTTTTACATAGTTGGTGCAATATTTCAAGTACTGTACAATGCACTTCACTTAATTGGGATGTGCTTAATCAGAAAATTCATTTAATGGGACATTGAGCTTGAATCCATTTTAAGCCCAGGAATAATTAATAGGAATGAGTGTTGAGTAAAAGGAACAGCAGTAATTCTGCATACAGAAATGCTTTCAAATTATTGAATTGTATTGATACCTAGCGTGCCAGTCTTGTTGATATTTGTTTTGTTGACCTCTCTCAGAGCAGTTTTCATTCTTTCAACTGTGATAGAACAGTAACTCATTCACCACTGCCTCTTCCAGGCTAACAGTTTACTCACTGTACTTAATGTGGGGTGTTCTACCTATCTACCTATGATTGCTACTGTACATATACCAAAATCTAATCATATTAACCCTGAACTCCATGGACCTAGTGAATTATATAAAATATTTTCTACACCTACCTTTTTTTTACCTTGTAATTGTTTTTTAATGGCATTCCAATGATCTCCATGAGGGATTACCATTTAAGAATATTCTTTTGTATTTGTAAAGAAAGAACACACAATGGATAGTCACATGATTGCTAATCTGAGCCTTCCTTTATTACATAGTATTTTATCTGATTATTAATGATGACTGTAGCATGTGCTGATTTGGCCTGTTCGGAGGCTATAGTGACAGACAGTGTTCAAATACAGCAGAGTAGGTGACATTTTCGCTAGTTCCCTTCACTCTGAATTTCAAAGGAAATGAATGTGAAGAGCAGAGCATTGTCTGGGAATTTTTCACCATGTACAAAGACATACAGAAATAACTTGATCAGTTTGTTTTATTGCACATGCTACAGTATTCCATGTTGAATACCAGGGTTGTATTATAATATAAAGTTTCTGAGTCACTTGGTAAAACTCCATTACAAAATGGTCTTGCTTAATCAGGCATTCCTGGAGTATGTGTAAAAATGGATCTACAGTTATATATGCTATTAAAAGGCATATTGATTCAGTGCATTAATAAATATTTATCACTGATGCCTAGAATATCAAATGAGTGGCTTCAGTGTTTTATAAGTTTATTTCAACTGAGAACGTCCCAACCTTCTGTATCATACTATGGACATAAGAATCACGGCAACATACCAAATGGCAGCATGATACAGAAGGGTGAGCGCTGTTTTGGGGCAGTTATGGTGTACTTCTGTCTCATGGTACGCTTCTAACTTAGGGTCCTCACCTGTAAAATAATATTTTACCAGCTACTTCACAGAGTTGTTATGAGATTTAGTTTGTGTGTGGGCTGTGCTTTGAACATAAAAAGCACTGTAAGCATGATAAATATCATTAAAAATGTCCCTTCTTTGGTTTGACTGCAGACTAACACAACAAGTAGTTAAGTAGTTCTGCAATATGAGGCTTTTCTTAGAAAACACCCAGGTATTCCCAGTTCTGTGTAGTTTATTATAATAAAAAAAAGCTGCTTTGAATTATTTTTAAGTTGTTTTAGATGACCCAACCTAATAATATCAGAATTGACAGGATTTATTATCTGTATTAATTATGTTTTTCTTAGCTTTCATCGGGTTTTTATTTCTTGCTTATTAATGAGCAAAACCAAGATGTTAATACAAGCTACTCTTCCACATCTACCTATGTGTATAAATAATGTTAAAACATTATTTGGCAATGCACGGATTTGGAGTATGTACCATGGTGAGAAACCAACTGCCATGTCATTTTATGAAGAATAACAAGCAGCATTAGCACTGACTACATCTGTAGTTGACTCACCACTGTGCTTAAAATGAAATTCGAGAGCAGAAGCTCCAGACTCTATGAAAGCAGAATTCTCAATCTTAATATTTCTGTTACATACACTTAAACATGGCTACGTGGCTGTTTAACGTTTTGGATCCACAGTTAAAGTCACTGTACAGTCTTTCAGCTTCCCTGCCATCCTTTGTAATTGTTGCAGCATCTTCTGAAACGCTTGCTGAAAAATCCTGTTTATAGGTGTCAGTAACAGTGGCTACAAATAAAAATACAAGGCAGAGTAGACTTCCACCATATACACTAAATAAAGTGCCTATATGCATGGCACAAGCTTTCGTGGGCTGACGCTAACTTCATTAGATGCTAAGAAAGGGCATGCATAAAGCAGAGTAAAAGAAGAAGAGAGAAATTGGAGTATAAAAAACAAGAGGGGGAAGAAAGAGAGAGAGGGTAATGGGAGGAGTGGGGTGCTAGAGAGGCAAACAAAGACAAAAAAACCCATAGGAAAAAAGAAGTCCCCAAAAATAATCCAGGTAATAGGATAGGAATCTTTAGTCCCTATTTAAACTATAGCTAACAGAATTCAGTCTGTGGATAATTTTTTGTTCTGCAGTTTCCCATTCAGATCAGTTTTTAAAATTTTGCTGCCTGAGAACAGCCAGCCTCTGGTCAGGAATATTGTATCCGGGAAGGTTAAAGTGTTCTGCCACAGGCCTGTATGTCTTTCTGCAGCTGATGCCATATCCTTGTTCATCTATTCTGCCATGTAGGGATTGCCTCATCTGTCCTATGTATACAGCAGAGGGGCACTGTAAGTAAATGATGGAGTATGTGGCATTGGTGGAGTTCATACTCCAAGTGAATGAACCTTGGATTCATAGATCCATAGATTCATAGATTGTAAGGGGCTGGAAGGGGCCTTGCAGATCATTGGGTCCAGTCCCCTTGCACTAGGCAGAAAGACAACTGGGGTTAAGTGACCCCAGAGAGGTGACTGTCCAGTCTCCTCTTGAAAAATTCCAGGGTAGGTGACTGTACCACCTCTGGAGGAAGTTTATTCCAGTCTGGACACCCGTACTGTGAAGGAGTTTTTAAGCCTGAAGCAGCCTTCCAGAAGTTTGTATCTATTGGTCCTGGTCTTCCCCAGGGATGCCCTAGTGAACAGTTGTTCACCTAGCTCCTGATGCACTCCTCTGACACAGTGGTAAGCTGCTACCACGTCCCCTCTCAACCTTCTCTTCTTTAGGCTAAAGAGGTCCAGATCCCTCAGCCTCTACCCATATGGCTTGCCTTGCAAGTCCCTGATCATACGGTTGGCTCTTTTCTGGACCCTCTCAAGTGTTTCCATGTCCTTACTGAAGTGCGGCACCCAGAACTGGATGCAATACTCCAACTGCAGTCTCACCAGTGCTGAGCACAGCAGGAGTATCACTTCCTTAGTTTTACATGAGATGCGTTGATTGATGCATGCCAGTGTGTTGTTTGCCCTGCTGACCACCACCTTGCACTGACGGCTCATATTCATGCGATGGTCAATCATTACCCCTAGGTCCCCTTTGGCCGTGATGCAAGTCAACTGTAACAAATGAGCCTGTATGTATGTTGAGGGTTGTTTGCCCCAGACAAAGCAATGTTAAAATGGATGTTATAATCCATGTTATTTGGTCCAATGATGATGTGATCTATATTAATGTTGGGGCACAGCTGGCATCTGTCAATTGAAAGGCCTGCTGCCTTAGAGACACCAGATGTTAGGTAGCCTGTTATTTCAGAAATGCTGCTTGGGGTTGGGAGGCTGTCTGCAAGACGTAGTTAGCCAGGTTAGTCTGAAATCAAGTAAAAGGCAGGGTAGATTTCACCTTATAAGCTAACCGAAAGTCAATAGACCCCTTGAGCCAGAAGTGGTTTGTGCCCATGACTACTTTAAGATGCTTATCCCTTTCCAGGAGAGCTTAGAGATAATAATGGTGCTTCTAAGGTGTTCAAACTGGTACAACACCAATGTTCCCACCAAGGTTTAGTGATCCATGAGCATGCCACTTCAGTCTGTGAGCACACCGCTTCGGTCCCACCTCCCCCTTTCGATGCGCACCACAGGTGCCTGAGGTACACCCTGCATAGAGCCCTAAAGGGTCAGGGACCCTGGGACTGTAGTAGAGGGTGAGCAGCCTTGTCTGGGGTCAGGGACCCCAGGGGACTGGGATGGATGGTGAGGAGCCTTGTCTGGGACCCCAGGGGGACTGGGATGACATGTGGAATGGGGCCAGGGGCCTGGAGCCCGAAGGGGCTGGGGAGCAGAACAATTCCCCAGAGCCAGCAGAGCCTGCACCAGCCCCCAGCCCCTGTCCCCGCCTCACCTTGGGGAGCAAGGAGACACATGGCAAGGAGGCACTCTGCCCCAGCTCCAGCCCCTGTCCCACCCCCACCTTGCCTCGGGGAGGAGTCGCTGCCTAAGCTTACCTCCAGTAAGTGTCCCACGCCGGCCCCGGTGCCTCTGTTGCGCTCCACACCCAGCTCCTCTCTGGGAAGCCGCAGCCCAGCTCCGCTCCAGGCAGGTGCACGGCATTAATAAGTCAGTTTACAGCAAGATTTTAAATCGTGCGCAGCTGTGCATGTGCACACCTTGGAGGGAACCTTGCACAACACCAATCCAGGATGAGTACAGTGGAGTCCCTCTGATTAGTGCTGCTGGTTTGAACATTTTAGACAAACCTCCAACCCCTTCTGGAAAACAATAACCATCTCAAACTAGTCATGGGGGACAAACCAAACTTGGTTTACAGACATCCCCCCCAACCTCAAATGGCCTCTCTGAAGCAACAGGTGCCCTCTCCCTTGTCTTTTGTATTCAAATTTCTCTCTCCCTATACAGTGTTTTATGCATGTCCCTTCACAGCAATCAAAAAGGTGAGTTTTAGCACATGAAACCTGTGCTATATTGTCTACTTTGGTTATATTATAAGAGGCAAATCTAGCTTCCCTTCTACTTGACTTCAAACTAACAAGGGTACCTACAAAGAAAAGCCCTGAAACAAAAAAAAATGGCACCAAGCCAGCCACCTAGAAAGGGCACTATATAGCTAGGGGCTGCCAGCACATATTGATCCTTTGTGTCTGGTTTTCCTTTTACTTGTGCCACATTGACATGAGTGTAAACCTACTGAGCACAGTGGTGTTACATCTAGTATACACTGACAAAATGAAAGGAGAATGAAGAATGTTATTCTTTTTTTCAAAATGGGAGAGTCAAGGCAAGTATTCTATGGTAAAACTCCATTTCACAAAATGTACATGCACTTATCCTGTCAGAAGCTTCCTCCAGCAATACAGACCAGCGGAATTCTTTTTAGTGGCTGAACATTGTATATGTACTGGAAATGGATGAGCAGAATAAAACAGCTGATCTTTGATACATTGACATTAGCCATTCCATAGTTCTCAAAGGTATTCATCAGCTTTGCAGGGTCTTGCAGCAAGGTTGTGTGTACAGAAATTAACAATTTGGATGAATTATTTTTTAAAATCTCCTGTACATAATTTAACAAATTCTAAATGCAGTGTAAATTCAGATGACTGACAGAGAAGAATAAGGAATAAAGAGAAGAATTCTGTGTTATAGCTGCTGCCAGAGCCGCTCTCAAACACAAAGGGAAACATGTTTAAAAAAGTCTTTTAAATACCCTTGGAAGCTTCTTTTGTTTCTGAGACCTGTCAAAACTGCTAAAATGTGAGTTCTGGAGAAATAACCGAGGAAGAGGAAAAGAAGAAAGAAAAGGAGCAAATTGAAGGGCTGAGCTTTGTAAATTTTTAAAAGTAGACCTGCAAAATCTCCATTTCAAATATTGTTTGATTTTAACCACTGGCCTGATCCTCTGCTCTGACCTTGGAACCTGTAACAAGGTAGCAGGTAAAAAAAATGCCTTGCCCATATTTTGAGAGTGGGTACAACTGCAGGATTGTGCAATGGCTGAAGGCCATGAATCTGGGAGACTCAAATAAAATTCTTCCATGGTTTTTTCAGTCAGCAAGTACATGAATGCTTGGTGTATTGCCCTTGAAGGAAGCACAATCAGGCTGAGTAGTGGCAGAATCATGGCTATCCTGTACCTCATCTATTTGACACTATTTGATTTCAGCAGTGGTTGGATCAGGTTGTCAGACATTGTAAGAGCATAAAAACACAAGTCTTTCTTCAGGGCAACATGGCTAAAAGAGGGCTTTTTCCTAGGGGACCAACTCTAGCTATAACCACCTCAAGAGAGCTCAGGGTATGATTTGTGTTTATTGGAACTTTCCAGTTTCAAAGCTTTACTGTGTAAGTTAAAAGTATTGGTAAGTATTAGATGATTAATTTCTTATGATAAGCCATTGCATGGTTGCAAGTGGAGGGCAGATCTCTCACATTCCAATATTTGTTATTTATAGAATTTTTCAATGTGTATTTTAACCTTGGAAAAATTACCTATTTTTTGTTACTCTGTTATAGTCAGATATTCTTTTCAGAAAGTCATATCATCAAGGCAGTCCCCACCTCAAGAGCTTGGAGGACACAGTAGGAGGACAGGATAACAGTGAACCAAGGAAGTATTTTTGCAGTAGTCGGAGCTCACTACCAATGCAGATGCATTGCAGCAGTGTAACAACATAGAAAGAAAGGCACAAATCAGCAGTGAGGTTTTCCATGGAAAAGTAGGTTACATCCTAATAGTTGCTAAGGCACATTAGAGAAAGCTCTCATGGCTCTCTTGGCATCCAAGTCAGTCAGTCAGCGTGTGCATAATTGCATTTAACAGCAACTGAAACTCTGTATCATCTCAAATTGTAAACCCAAGAAGCAAGCAGCAGGCACCCACCATCGGTTTAATATATGCTCCACCATTTTATCATATATTCTTTTCAGAACTAACTGATTGTGCATCAGGCACCTAATGCTTATCCGAGACCAAGGTGAGATAGGGAATAAGTTTCTCTACTGCTTTATTGGAGTAAGATGAAATGGAGACCTATCTGAGTGCAATCAGCATACTGAAAACATTGTAGCCCATCCTCCCTACCATTTTAATTGACTTACAGAGAACAACGGGGGAAACAAGAGAAACGTCTGTGCCATAGGACACGAAAGAAGCCTGAGGCCAGATAAAGAACTCATGGGATACCAGCAGTAACCTACAAGAATTTCTTAACTAGAAGTTTCTGATGATGACGAAAGATAGGAAAAAGATCAAAGCCTGAGTGAATGCTTTTCTTCTCTCTCCTCTGAGATGTTGAATATATTAGCACAGCAATTTGCCTGTTCCTGAATCTAAACTGTTCCATAAAAATATTTGATTTATTCTCTTTAAGTCAAGTCTAATGTATGGCACTATACAGAGCTCAAATCTCTTGGGAAACATTTTGGATTTTCCTGGCCCTCAGCCAAAAGCAGTAGAGCTGAGGGAAGGCTGAACTATGGAAAATCCTGAATGGGCCTTCAGAGTTACTCAGGCCTGTTTGAAAACATGTCAGATTTTCCCAGGCTGCAGCCAAGCAGAGGGCAGAGGTCAGGAACAGAGCCAACTAGTAAGACGGGCAAATTGTTAAACACCAAACGGGTTTCTCTGTTCTCTCTAGAAACCATTTGGATTATCCTGGCTTCATGTGAGGTTTCAAATATCTTTTGAGATAATGTGTGCCTATGATCTAGTCCATGACACCTGGGGGAAAAAAGGCCTTCTGACAAGCCCATACTCCATTACTCAACTTTTGGAAGATAATAAGAACTCCCTAAACTTTTGCATGAAATTAATCTGATTATTCAAATGTCTATTTTTTAGGCTATATCACTACTAATCAAACCATGTAAGAGAGGGAGACAATATTGATAACAGCTACCCAATCTGCTTCCCACAACAACTGGTTTTGGTGTTATCACGAGTATGATTGCTATTTTTTTCTAGCCAGGTCAAGAAGGAACCAAGATCAAGAGACCTCCTCAAGACACCAGCAGGAGAAGCCAGGTCCAGTGAGACCAGCATAGCCCACAAGTGTCACCTCCAGTTCCACAGAGAGGAAGTTAAGCTTAGGGAGTACAGCCGACTGTGCATACCCAATGCCCAAATTCAGAACAGAAAAACAATCAACTACGAACAGATTCTTGTTTTAGTGCTTCACATAGATGGAATTCATCTTTTCTCTGGGCCCCATGATTAATGTTTGTTGCATGTACCAGAGAATACTACATTGTGTGAATGCTGGTCAATGGTTTTATCAGTTCACCCAATTAATGCATTTCACTTTGTCACTGAAACAAGAGATAAATGTTAGCAGATGAATCCAGAAAGTCTTTCCTTTCCCTCCCTAACCCAAGGTATTAACATATTATTGAAGACAGAACAGAAAAAAACACCCTTCATTACTACACATGAAGATTAGATTCCTTTCAGGCTATGGGAGAGTCCCCCAAGCACTACTATGAGTTACAAGAAATAATGGCCATAAGTTGACTGAGAGTAGATTCAGGCTAGATATCAGGAGGCGCTACTTCAGTCAGGGCGGCTAGGATCTGGAACCAACTTCCAAAGGAAGTGGTGCTGGCTCCTACCCTGGGAGTCTTCAAAAAGAGGCTGGATAATCACCTAGCCAGGGTCATTTGACGCCGATGACACCAAACTTTGGGGCAAAGCATCCACGCCAGAAGATAGGCGGGTGATCCAGGCTGACCTGGACAAGCTCAGCAAATGGGCAGACGAGAACCTCATGGTGTTTAACACCGAAAAATGCAAGGTTCTCCACCTTGGGAGGAAAAACCTGCAGCACCCTTATAGGCTCGGCAGTCCTACGTTGGTTAGCACTACAGAAGAAAAAGACTTGGGGGTCATCATTGACCACAAGATGAACATGAGCCTCCAATGCGATGCTGCGGCTAGTAAAGTGACCAAAATGCTGGTGTGCATCCATAGATGCTTCTCGAGCAAATCCCGGGACGTCATTCTCCCCTTGTACTCGGCCTTGGTGAGGCCGCAGCTGGAGTACTGCGTCCAGTTTTGGGCTCCACAATTCAAAAAGGATGTGGAGAAGCTTGAGAGAGTCCAGAGGAGAGCCACGTGCATGATCAGAGGTCAGGAAAACAGATCTTACGATGACAGGCTGAGAGCCATGGGACTCTTTAGCCTGGAAAAGCGCAGGCTCAGGGATGATCTGATGGCCACCTATAAGTTTATCAGGGGTGACCACCAGGATCTGGGGGAACGTCTGTTCACCAGAGCGCCCCAAGGGATGACAAGGTTGAACGGTCACAAACTCCTGCAAGACCATTTCAGGCTGGACATAAGGAAGAATTTCTTTACTGTCTGAGCCCCCAAGGTCTGGAACAGTCTACCAGCGGAGGTGGTTCAAGCATCTACATTGAACACCTTCAAGAGTAAATTGGGTGCTTATCTTGCTGGGATCCTATGACCCCAGCTGACTTCCTGCCCTTTGGGCAGGGGGCTGGACTCGATGATCTCCCGAGGTCCCTTCCAGCCCTGATGTCTATGAAATCTATGAAATCTATGACCCCAGCATTCTTTTCTGCCCATGGCAGGGGATTGGACTTGATGATCTGCTCAGGTCCCTTCCGACCCTACCAACTATGAAACTATGAACTATATTCAACCAGGCTGTGTTTGAGCGAGACTTAAAGCTGCATGTGGGTGGATCCTGAGAGCATCACTGGGCACATCTACACAAGACATTTACTGTGGAGCTGCCTAATTAGCTTCACAGTAAAGTCTCAGTGTCTACATAGTGGTCTTACTAGGTTGCAGTAAATTAATTAACCACACCATAGGTTAGTACTTGTAAACACAAGTATTATCCTGCTGTTGCCGGCACAAGGTGCCCGAGGGAGGCAACAGTTGGGTTCGTTGCCCGGTGTGCGTCGCGCCAAATAAACACACTGGGGGAGAAGCAGACAGAGTTTATTTGAGCTCAAGTAAAAGGCACAGGGAGACTGTATTGTCTCAAATCCTGCGCGCCTAGCCCTGCAACAGCGAGATCTTTATACCCCGGTCAGTTTCACTGTCAGTGATTTTCCACCCGCTAGCCCCCCTTTCCCTCCTCCCTCCTCCTTTCTCTCTCCGAGCGGTGCCCTTGCATTCCACAGATAACAGTTTTAGCTCACCTGCTTTCCAGAAGGACAGGAGATTGCAGGCGCCAAAGAAAGGGTTGCAAAGGTTGGGCAAGGGGGGGCTTTGGCTCATCTGAGCCTGGAGCAGAAGGACTTCCTCGACACTTGTAGTCTTCCATCCCTCTGAGTTACCCAGGGTTATGCCCAGTGACACCAACAGCTCCCCCCTTTGAGAATACTCAACAAAGTTTTGGCTGAGTTTTCTCATATTCTGAAGACAAAAAGTGATTGAGTGTTTGAGGATTGGAATCTTCAATGCAAGGGTATAATGAGGCGCTCGGGGAGGGGGATGCACAGACTTTGTGCAGGAGGGCGTTACAGCACGCAAATAAGAGGAGAGTTACTAAACACAACACAACACAACACTGGTGATCAGGAGGTGAAGGATGCCCGCTCCTAGGCCTCCGAGGTTGGGCAACCAGCTCCAGAGAGAATCAAAGACAGGGGTTTCACGTTCCTGACTTTTCCACAGCTCAAAAGCCTGTTCAGCTGAAATGTGTTTGTTAATACCTTGGGAATTTTCTGGGATATAAGTACAACATTCGTTCCCAATTAGAGCACATACCCCGCCATGAGAAGCTAAAACATAATCTAGGGCCTGACGGTTTTGAAGAGATAATAAACAAAGTTGATAAATCTTGGAGTTAAGGCTCTTTTCAATAGCTAAAGTGTCATTAGCAAATTTTGTAAGGAACGCAGAAAGTTGACGATACAGCTTGGCTAACCGGCCCACTCCGTACGCCGGGAGAAGGATCATGCCAAGTCTGTCTCGTGATGAATCCAGTTCTTGTGTCCATCGACCTTTGCCACTGTGTGGGAAACTAGTAGGACAGGGTGAGGTCCTTTCCACTTCTCTTGGAGGGGCTCATCCTTCCAGGTCCGAATGAGCATGGAATCTCCGGCTGTAACAAGTGGACTGGAGCATCCAGCGGAAGAGGCTGCAAGTCTTTAGTGCACCTATGGAGAGAAGACAGAACAGCAGACAGAGAACACATATACCATGACAAAATATTACATCCTATTTCCCACTCCCCTGCTAGAACCGGCATCCCGTTCATAGGCCATGCGCTTCCAAACATAATCTCAAAGGGGCTAAGCCCTAATCTTCCCTTGGGAGGGCACGGATACGAAGCAAAGCAAGGGGCAAAGCATTGGGCCATCGCAGAGAGGCCTCCTGGCAGATCTTTGATAGATGACGCTTGAGGGTCTGATTTGTACCTTCTACTACACCATTAGCTTGTGGTTGCCATGCAGTATGGAGTTTCCAGGGGATCTGTAAGGCATCTGAGATGTTTTGGATGATCTTTGAAGTGAAATGTGTTCCGTTGTCAGATTCCATCCACTGGGGAAGTCCGAAGCGGGGAATAACTTCCCGGACGAATTTTAGAGCTACAGTCTTGGCTGTACAATTGCAACATGGAAAGGCTTCAGGCCATCCGCTGAATCGATCTACTATAACAAGGAGATACTTAAATCCTTGAGTTCGGGGGAACTCAGTAAAGTCTATTTGCCAAACCAGTCCGGGGCCTGGAGTAGGTTCCAAAGTGGCTGGAGGTGCTGAGAGACTGGGTCGAGGGTTATTCTTTTGACAAATTGAACAGCTGGCCTGTATTTGGGAGGCCAGAGGTCGAAGTCCAGAGGTTAGAAAATATTTGTTCACCAACTGAGTGAGAGCTTCTTTTCCAGCATGTGTAGTTTGATGTAGCCGTTGCAACACCAGCTGGGTCAGGCTCTTTGGTAGGAGGATCCTCCCGTCCGTGGAGCAGAGCCATCCCTTCTTTTCTTGGAGACCAAGCTTGTCGGCTAGTTCTTTTTCTTCATATGAGTACTGGGGATCCGGGAGCTCCCCCACTGATGGAATGAGAGCATGCATAGGGATGTCCTCAGGGTGGCAGTAATTTTAGCTTCTCTGTCTGCCCGGGCATTACCCCTGGCTACATCTTGATCCTCTTTCTGATGTGCCTTACAGTGCATTACTGCCACTTCCGAGGGAAGTTGAACAGCTTCCAGGAGTCAGAGAATTTGGGGTCCATACTTCACTGGAGAGCCTTGGGCTGTCAGCAGTCCCCTTTGTTTCCATAGGCCAGCA
Organism: Crocodylus siamensis; assembly: GCF_052110815.1. Taxonomy (NCBI): domain Eukaryota; kingdom Metazoa; phylum Chordata; order Crocodylia; family Crocodylidae; genus Crocodylus; species Crocodylus siamensis. Next base: position 302,604,609 of record NC_143395.1, read on the forward strand.
TGGGCATGCAGTACTCCAAAAGCATACCTAGAGTCAGTATAGATGTTGACTCATTTCCCTTTTGACAGTTCTAGTGCCCGGGTCAGGGCCACCAGTTCAGCAAGTTGAGCAGATGTTCCGGCGGGCAAACCCTTGGCCTCAACAACGTCATAGAGGGTCACAACAGCATAACCTGCCCTCCTTTGCCCTTCTACAACAATGCTACTGCCATCAGTGTACCACTCACAATCAGCATTCAGAAGTGGCTGATCCTGTAGGTCTGCACGGCTGGAGTACTGTGCATCTATGATGTCTAAACAATCATGCTCTTGTTCTTCCATTTCAGGTAAGAGAGTAGCCAGGTTGAGGGAGGGGCAGGGCTGCAGAGTCACTTCAGGGTTCTCCAACAGCTTAGCTTGGTACCGAGCCACTCGAGCCTGGGTGAGCCAGAGACCCCCCTTTGCGTCTAGCAGAGCCTGGACCATATGAGGGGTATACACCTGCATGACTCCTCCCAGCGTTAACTTTTCCGCTTCCTCAAGTATTAGGGCAGTTGCCGCAACTGCTCATAAACACGCTGGCCATCCCTTGGCGACTGGATCAAGCTGTTTGGAGAAATAAGCAACGGGACGTTTCCACGCGCCCAACAATTGAGTAAGCATTCCCAGAGCCATCCCTTTTCGTTCATGCACATACAATTGGAAAGGTTTAGAAAGGTCCGGTAACTCCAGGGCGGGGGCTTCCATTAGTTTCCTTTTTAGTATCTTAAATGCCTTGTCGGCTTCTGAAGTCCAATTTGGAGTCAAATTACACTTCTGCAAGATATCTGTCTTGTTCCATAAAGCCATAAACAATTGTGCATACAAATTGTGCATACTGGGGCTGCTCCAACCCACCTCAATGTGCTGTAGTCCTGGGCACACATGTAAATTCAGTGCCCAGGAGCAATAAACTCCAGTGCAAACTGCACCAGAGTTTGTGCATTCACGTTAATAGCACATGTAGATATGACTACTGAGAAGCATACCATACCCACTTGTTCTCGCTCCGTTCAACCTTAGAATTGAAGCAGTGAAGGCACTCTGTGGGTGCCCAAAGCAGCACTTTTGAACACATCAAGAACCCAGGTCATAACATGAGGTCATGAGTATGCCCACAGGGGAACTGGCATCTCACATCCAGGTTAATGTGCCTGGAGCAAAAGGAAGTAGGCAGGACTTCTTTCTTTGTTGGTGTGACTAAGAACTTTGTTGCTGTAACGTGGACTTCTGTTTCCACCATGTTAGACAGTAGGGGGCAGTTCGGGGGGGAGAAGCAGAGAGAGAGGCAGACTGTTTTACCACCTCATTTCTGAGCCAGCATGTGCAGAGAGGGAATTAGTAGCAAAGTGCTTCTCTGCAGCACATTCAAGAGCATGATAGCAATGGCATAAGCATACCTTGTGAGTAAGAGGAACATAAGAATTTTTTAAGACCGTTGCAGATACATGCCAAAGCAATGGGGGCAAAAGTTTCAGAAAGGAGAAATTTAGAACCCAGTGTGTAGAAATCATAAGTGGAAAAGGTCATACAACAACAAGATGTGGAACAGAAGAGAAAAGGGAGGTTACTTAAGCACAAAATGAGAATTGGTCAAGGAGCAAGCGAGTGAACAAAGGAGATTAGGAAACAGAGAAATGAAAGATCAGAAAAATTTATGGACTTCAACTAAATCAATGTAAGGGACTTGTCAATTGATTTCAGAATGGCCACACAATGTGGGATGTGCATCAATTTAAGTAGGGCTACGGACACACAGACATGCAGTAATTTAAACTGTCCCAGTTAAAAAAAAAAAAATCCCTCCCCAGCAATGGAAGATTTGCTCCAGGATAAATTGGGACTAAATTTCTCACCCATTCAAATACCTGCCTTTCAGTGCAGAGCCCACTAATTTCCCATGCTTTCTAATGTACAGCCTGCTTGTTTGTGTACAGCTGCCACTGCGATGTGCCCCAGGTTTATGCCTTAAGTTTCACTTCTCCATTCTGGTGTCCATAACAAAAGCCAGTTTAAATTAGTGTGATTTGGCTAGGGACAAGGTTGTAGGGATAACTCTGATTAAAGGGGGGAAAAAGGAGATTTAGTTTGAGTATTTCAAAGGAGCATAAGGCAGTTAGGTGGACAGCTCTTATGAAATTCTAATAGGATTGAAATGCCTACCTCTTAGGCTTCCTTGAAAACCCTAATTTCAGTTTATTAGGCTCAGCTCCATCTTGGCTAATGTAATGCACCATTTCATGGGTAGACATGAAGCTGTGTACAGTGGGCTTTTGTATGAAATGAAGAAATGTTTTCATTCTGAATGAAAGTGCTTTGTGGGCAGACCTAAAAAAACCTTTGAGTAACTGGTTCAATAATTAAAGGTGTCAGGAGCTAAGTTAAAAGAGGTAGGCATGACATGCCAAAAAATAAATAGAGATCTAGATGACAAAATGCAGGTGACAGTCATTCATTAATAAGTGCTGTGTTGAGTAAAGATAGACCCCCCAAAATTGCTTATACTGTTAGCATATACTATATGCTTCTTTGGTGTCTTTAATCTCATATCACTGATAAAATCAAGATTTTAAAATATTCAACACAGTTTAACCAAGACAGAAATGTCTGAGTGTAAATGAAAGTGAAATTATCAGGGTTTTTTTAGATATACACAGGCAAACTGATTAAACTAATAGTTATAATTACAGTGATCATACAATACTACACTCTTAGGCATTCACTGCAATTGTAAGTCTTTTAGAATACAGAGGTTCATTATTGTTTAGAGACTACTTGGATAGCAGAGAATTAGACCACTTCTGTCTATAAACACGTTCAAACATAATAGGCTGCATATGCCATGATGATAAACTATAGCAATTGCTGGACAAGTATCAGGAAGTTTGCTGATGAATAATATACTGCTAAAAGGGTCAAAATGAAGCCATTAGTAAAAGAGGGTAATGTGTGTAAGTTGTAAAAGCCAGATGCATACACATTATAGTCAGACATAAATGGTAGAATAAGTCTCTACAATGACTAAGCTGGATTTACACATAATGATATGCTACAGTGGTGACTTGCCATGAATTCTCTACTACATTTAAATTAATATGTCAAAAGAAATAAACATGCACTCCAATTTCTTAAAAGGAAAAAAGCTCATACAGTTAAGTTTGGCATCTGTTTATTAGCAACAGAAAAAACAAAAAGATTTCTGTAATCAATGCCGCTTAAAAGTGTATGTGAAAATTCTATCATCCTCAAACCATAAAAAAATTCAAAAGATACATATGCCAGATTCCATAGGCCACTAGTAATAAAATTAAAGATTGATGCTAAAATATTGGTTTATAGCACATATTAGTTCACAGCTAGGAACAAGAGATTTTTTTTCACTGTTGATCAAAATACATACTTATTGGGCACATCTATATATTCATTAATGAGCCTTAGATACTGCTCATTTCATTTACTACTTGCTTAATAGAGTACTAACTATTTGCACAGTGACTAGAGTTACTGCGCAGGAGCTCCAGCACATGGTTATTTTGTGACGCTTACTGCACTGCCTAAAAACATTGCAGAGTAAGCTATTAGCACAGTTTTTAACCACCATGCTACTGTGCAGTGTTATTTGGCTAATGCACAGTAAGCATCTCGTGTAGACGTGCCCTGTAGTTCAGATAAGTATTTTAGACATGTAACAGACAAGCTAGACTGCATGTATCAAAGGGTTAAAACAAGTAAAAATCTGTAGCGCTTTCAGCTAACATCACCTCTTTGCCATTATAGCTGATGCTAAGAAATGTATTAAGCCAAAATCAAAACACCAATTTAATCACTGGTTGCTGAAATTTAAAAAAAAACAACCCAAAAACAGATATCTATAACTCACATATGGCTTGAATAAGATTTTTGGGCACAGAGCACCTTACCGGATCGGGCCCAAAAGTATCATTGAGCCCTGAAGATAACATTGGGGTAGAATCATTTGACAAGCCTTAGTTAAATATTTGTCATATAGAGTTGATATAGCCATATCTGTGACTTCTCACGAATTCTGAAAAAGAAAGTCATGGGGATTAGAGGAGAATCCTTCAGTGGGTGCACTCAGGAGAATTTAGGGGGTATATGCACAATAGGTGTAAATAATCACACTCCAATTGACTTCAATGGAACTACGGTGCGTTACATCTGCCCCCTAATATCTACAGTCCCTTTGTTTTCTTTACATTTTTTCCCCCATAAGCTGTGGGCCATTCTTAACAGTACCTATAACAGCAGAGAAACAGTAAAAGAGGTTGGAGGGCAGGAGACATTGGTGCAATCTGGTAGTTTTGTGCTGCATCATTGGAGCAAGAGGATCTTCAGCATAAGGGGATGCTGTGGCAACAAAGAAGAGATAAAGGCTGTGACATTATCCCTCTTCCTGCCTATTGCTGGTGAAGGGCACTTGGCTGGAGAAGGGGGAGGATTTACAGTGCAGTATTCAGCATAAGTTAGTTCTTCTTTTTGAAAATCTTGGCAGTCAAAATAAGTTAGAAAAGCTTAAGACAATGATAACTTTAACCTATAACTCAGAATCCAGCTGTACAAATATGCAACTTCAGACAGCAAAGGTGAACCTCATGCCACCAGAGTAGTATCTGCACTGTTTGTACATGAACAGTAGCTAAGATTTGGTCCAAAAGGTTTCTTTGCGATTGGGAACATTGTTTTACTAATTATAATGTTGGATTTAAGAAGCTTCTGTTGCTCACAGATGGACTGTCAAGATTGTCACTTGAGTATGACTATTTTAATAGCCACTTAATTAATTAAATTGACTCCACGTGCTAAAATCATCACAAACGCAGCATCTAAAAAGCCCTTGTAGGAGTCATTCTGTGAGAAACAAATTAAAATCAGTATATTTTATGTGCCATATAGACATTATTCACTAGTCCTTCATGAGTACACAGATTTGTATTTGATGAAATCTATACTGTACAATGAAAGACACAGAAGTTACATGTGGTGACACAGTGGGGACTGGTACTGGCAATAAAAATGTAGTAACCACTAAAAAGTATGTCAACTGTAACTGCATCTGTCGACATAGAGCTTCAGTAGTATTGGTGGAAACACTAGGAGAAAGCTAATACTTCAGCTTTACTAGCCCATCTGTGGCAGCCATGTGTCTTGCTATTGCTGATTCTGAGCAAATTTCATCAGAAATCTACATGAAACACAAATGCAAAGGCAGCCTAACAAAGAGGTCATGCAGATATTTCACCATTTGGATTACCAGACAAAATTGTGATTTCTGAATATACTCTGATACGATTCTTAATACATAAACACAACAAGACTTTAAATTAAAGAGTCTTCCTTTTTCAGTTTAGAAATACATATAGACTTTGCTCTTTTCGCCAAACAAGCAGAATGATTTCCTAACTTTTTACCTTGGGACACTGTTTATTATTACCATAATAATTTCTGTCTCATATCCATATACCATTACTATACCCAAGCTCCATTTTCACAATCCATGAACAATACAATGAAGCACCAGTATGACATTCAGATTAACCAAAGCTCTTAGTTAACTGAAGGGTGGTTCTCTCCCATAATTAAACTCTCCATTTCTGCTAAGATCACAAGATTTCAATCTTTGGAAGAGGATTGAAGAGCAATAGATTTGTTTTTCCAGATATTAGAAGCACTGGTAGGTAGTGTTCTATTCATATGTTGTGGCATATTAGAGTTGGTGGCAAACTTTCTGTAATGTAAGTAGGTAAAACATGATTACCTAAATCCATTATTTTTCAAACATTTCAGATAAAGCAGAGTTAATAACCAATAGTTTATTCAGCAGGTATAACCTTCATATGCCACAGAATTTTGCAGGAACAATTCATGATTTTCTTAAATGTGTTAAGTATCCAAATGATACAGGTTGTAGCCATAATGGTCTCGAGGCAAAAGGAATCAGAACTCTGTGTAGAGGTGATACTGTTTATTAGACCAACTAGATATTTGCAAAAGAATGCTTTATTTGCAAGCTTTGGGGCACACTCACCATTCTTCAGGCATAGGAGATTATAAAATTACAGATTATAAAAATTCTCCTGGTAGAAATGAAAATTTCTATTCCACAGGAGAGCTGATGGTACTATAAAATCTCCTGATTAGAAAAGTTCATTTTGTGCAAATTAGGCTCACATAAAAGTTAGAGCACTCTGTTTACTAGGGCTGTGTGAAGCTTTGGTTCCCTGATTCGATTGGGCCAAGATACAGCCTGATTTGGTGGCCTAATCTCTGAATCCAAATCAAATTAGAGGACCCTTTATTTTCTCTACATCAAATCGGAAACCTCTGAATTGATTCAGAGAGATCCAGAAAGATTAGGAGATTTGGACGTAGAGACAGCTTTAAATGTTTTTTCTACATACCTCCAGGTAGCAGGGGCTCGTGAATGCTGAGATGCTGGGGCACATGGAGTGTCCCACAGAAGCATGGGGGGCTCCCCAGGGCGCTCAGCAGCACACCTGGAAGTGGACCAAAAGCACTTCTGGGTCCGCCAGGGAGCACACTGGGCACCCCCCCCACTCCCCTGACTCAATGACCGGTGCCTCCTAGGTCTGCATGGGGGGGGCAACTGGGGTCCCCTTATGGCCAACTGCCAAGCTGGGGAGGTGTGCCCCCCCCAGCATGCTCCCTGGCATACCGGAAGTGACCGGAAGTATTTCTGGGTTCGCCACCAAGCACATGGAGGGCTTCCCCCATCCACCTGCACTCCTGAGGGATGCTCCATGTGCATCACAACATTCACGAGCTGCACCTGCTACCTAAAGGTATGTAGAAAAAACTTTTAAAGATGTGCCTATGATTCTCTGAATCAGCATCAAATCTTCAGATTCGGATTCAGCCAAATCAAATCAGGTACAGCGATCCAAATCCATGAGTCGAATCGACAGTGATTCAATTTGTTGATTCAGATCTCTGTCCCTGATTTGGGCTGAATCCAAATCAGATAGGGCCTGCTTTGCACACCCCTACTGTTTACCTCAGGGTTGTCTGATGGTAAGCAGGATGGTGAATTATGTTTCCTTCTTGTTATGAAGTTTCATATTTCACAGGAGGATGGGTAGATGGAATGCTCTCCTGGACAAGGAATTTCTCGTGTGTTGAGGCAGCTCTGAGCTCCGTGAACATGCAAATTTAGCTTGCAAGAAAAGGCAAGAGCAAGGGTGTCAGCTTTCAGGTTTTAAGGTGTTGAATTTTGTTTCCTTCTTGTAAAATTATGAAGTTTTCATTTCAAAAAGTAGTTGAGTGATTTTAAGAAAAAAATATCTCTAGCATTTAGGACTAATTTTTGTGGTCAGTTAAAATATAGAGGGCCAGATCCTATTCTACCTATTGGAGAACTAAGGAACTAGTTATATTTCCCTTTGTATGCCTAAATGGTAGCTGGGCAAGTGTTATTTTGGGGCATCTATACATGTGCTTTGAAGATGATGGGGGCACTTTAATTAGAGAAGCTCTGAGAGCCGCTTTAATTAAAGAACCCAGAGAACCTCAGGTATCAGCATCCCCCTGCTTCAAAATGGTGGTGGAGGTGCTTAATATAAAGCTTGCTTGATGAGCTTTAGATGAAGTGCCCCCACCATCATTTTGAAGCTTGGGGGTGCTGATACACAAGACATGGGAGGCTGCTGGAGCATGTTAATAACCTCACTCCAACAGACTCAATTAATCAAGTCAGCCTCCACACTCATGTATAGGCACGCTTCGATACTTATGTAAAGTGTACCCACTCAGGGTAGTTGTTACAGGTGGTAACTAAAGCAACTACCTGGTTTAAGCTTAGCACTCAGTTTGCACCCTTTGCTGAGTACCTGGAATGGTTCCCTCGAGGGAGGTCCCTTTCTATTCACCTGCCATGTGCCATATCATAGAATCATAGAATCAATAAGTCGGAAGGGACCTAGACAGATCATCGAGTCTGACCCCCTGCCATGGGCAGGAATGAGCACTGGGGGTGGGAGGGGTCGTAAGACCTGAGCCAGGTGCCTATCCAGTCTCCTCTTGAAGATTTCCAGGGAAGGTGAGAGTACCATCTCTCTGGGAAGCCTATTCTAGGCTCTGGCCACCCTTAGAGTGAAGTAGTTCTTCCTAATATCTAACGTAAACCTATCCTCCCTCAGCTTGTGGCCGTTGTTCCTGGTGACCCCAAGGGGGACCCTGGTGAACAGACTTTCCCCGAGTCCCTGCTGCTGGCCCCTGATAAGGTTGTAGGCAGCCACAAGATCCCCCCTCAGTCTCCTCTTGTGGAGACTGAAGAGATTCAGGTCCCTCAGCCTTTTCTCATAGGGCTGGCCACGGAGGCCCCCAACCATGTGAGTGGCCCTCCTCTGGACCCTCTCCAAGTGCTCCACATCCCTCTTGAAGTGCAGTGCCCAGAATTGGACACAGTTCTCCTGCCATGTCTTGACTGAAAAGAAAAATAATAGGAAGGGAAATTCCAATAAAATAGATGACACACCACCCTCAGGTAGGCTCCATTTATGTGTGTTACTTGGGGCTCCTCCTCCCCTGCACCCCATCCACATTCCAGGCAGATCTTATCAGTGAAACGGTGTGGGACATTCTTGGAATACACAGCCCTTATTCACAAAGTTGTAGCCCAATTAGTGAGCATGCTTGTCTGGACAGGAGTGTCACGTAGTATGCTCTCCGCTAGGGGCCAATTAATTATAATGCCACTTGTCCACTCAATTCATAAATCCTTTTAGAGACTAAGGATTAACTTTAAACTTAAAATAATCCTATGTTTAGTTTCTTCATTCTGCAGCTTTGATTATGGTTTCAAGAAAAACAGTCCTGTTATGGTGGCTGAACCTGCCTGAGGCTCTGACTGTGAGCTAGTCCCAATCAATTAAGATGCACGGGCACAATCCATCCTTGTTACATCTCAGGCTGTGCCTTTAAATCAATTATCCATCTTTGTGCCTTTAAATCAATTATCCATCTTTGTAGAAACTCGAATACAATTAACTCTGATACCAGAGCTGGTCTGCTGCATAAGTACCCCTTACACTGATTCTTCATGGGTTACCATGAGCAATCAGTCCCAGACTCTGGGAGAGGGAACCTCCAACAAAACAAAGAAGAATAGATATAACCCCTCAAATGCCTTCAGTCTTGCGCTCTGCAAGGGGTGGACTCACGTATCCCCTGTTCCTGCTTAGTCAGGATGTGTGGTCCACCAGTCACCAGGATCTCTTCTGGTCCAAGTCTCCAAGGTTTAGAACCCCTGTGGATTCTCTATATGCAAGCTCCAAGGGAATCCCTCTTCACTCTAAGCTCCAATAACCTTACTGGAGCTGGGGGAGCTCTCTTGGCTCTGTCTCCATCTCAATAAGCTGCTCCCCCTCTTTGGCATTCTGGACACAGTTTTATTACAGCACTCCCCATGCATCTACTTACATGCAGGGAGCACATACTTTTAAAATGGGGCTGTGGCTGAGCATACTGCTCCATCTCCAAGACTCCTGTGCCTGCAGGTCAGTTGTGCTCATTACCAGCCTTGCTGGACTACTGTCCTCTGTGGACTGAGGCCTCTTGGTGTATCCCACAGAGCAGACAACCACCTTGTTGCATTGTGCGGTGACATAAAGGTAGCAATTGTATTTCCCCTGCAGTGCGTGTGTAGACTAAGGTACCGGAGGTACCGGAGGACTGGAAGAGGGCCAACGTGGTCCCCATCTTCAAAAAAGGCAGGAAGGAGGACCCGGGAAACTATAGGCCGGTTAGTCTTACCTCGATCCTAGGCAAGCTGTTCGAGAAAATTATGCTGGCACACATCCAGGAGGGGCCAGCAGGAGACTGCATGCTTAGGGGTAACCAACATGGGTTCATCAGTGGAAGATCCTGTCAGACCAACCTGGTGGCCTTTTACGATCAGATCACCAGATCGTTAGACACAGGGGTAGCAGTGGATATAGTCTTCCTGGACTTCCAGAAGGCTTTTGACACTGTCTCTCACCCTGTTCTCATTAAGAAACTGGGGGGCTGTGGTGTAGACACCCACACAGTCAAATGGGGCGCCAACTGGCTGGAGGGCCGCACCCAGAGGGTGGTAGTAGATGGGTCCTTCTCAACCTGGAAGGATGTGGGCACTGGGGTTCCACAGGGCTCGGTCCTCGGGCCCGCACTGTTCAACATCTTCATCAGCAATTTGGATGAAAGGGTAGAAAGCACCCTGTTCAAATTTGCTGATGACACTAAGATGTGGGGGGACGTGGGCACACTGGAAGGATGCAACAGGCTACAATCAGACCTCGACAGGTTACAAGGGTGGGCGGATGAGAATAGGATGGGTTTCAACACAGACAAGTGCAAGGTGATGCACCTCGGGAGGAACAACTGGCACCATACCTACAGGTGAGGGAACTCCCCTCTTGTCAGCACGGAGGCGGAAAGGGATCTGGGGGTCATCATTGACTCCAAGATGAACATGGGCCGGCAGTGTGGGGAGGCAGTCAGGAAGGCCAACCGCACCTTGGCATGCATCCACAGATGCATCTCGAGCAGGTCCAAGGAGGTGATCCTCCCCCTCTATGCGGCACTGGTCAGGCTGCAGCTGGAGTACTGCGTCCAATTCTGGGCGCCGCACTTCAAGAGGGATGTCGACAGCATGGAGAGGGTCCAGAGGAGGGCCACTCATATGATCAGGGGACAGTAGGGCAGGCCCTATGAGGACAGGCTGTGGGACCTGAATCTGTTCAGCCTCCACAAGAGACGGCTGAGGGGGGATCTTGTGGCCTGTTATAAACTAGTCAGGGGGGATCAGCAGGCATTGGGGAAGTCACTGTTTCCCCGAGCACCACCAGGAGTGACCAGGAATAACGGTCACAAGCTGGCAGAGGGTAGATTTAGGTTAGATATCAGGAGGCGCTACTTCACAGTCAGGGCGGCTAGGGTCTGGAACCAGCTTCCAAGAGAAGTGGTGCAGGCTCCTACCCTGGGGGTGTTTAAGAGGAGGTTAGATGAACATCTTGCTGGGGTCATTTGACCCCAGTATTCTTTCCTGCCATGGCAGGGGGTCGGACTAGATGATCTGCTCAGCTCCCTTCCGACCCTACAAACTATGAAACTATGAAACTAAGTATACATAGTAAGCTATACTCTAGCTAGGCAGTTTTGAGATCATATTTCACATTCAGCTACTGGGGGCTTAAAAGGGGGGGGGAACTTCTCTCTTCTCTCTTCTTCTTTCCTGACTCATTTTCTGAGACTTGTGCTTAGGTACACACAGTTGTGCCCGGTCAATATGTAGTCCCACTGTGTTTGCTCAGTGTACCCATACATATTTATGCATCTACAGTGTGGTGGCAGCATGAAAAACAGCCAGATAGTTTGTCCCATCTACAGGTTACATGTAAGACATGATAAACTAGTTAATCATGTCTTAAGATGTCATCCAGCCACACATTCAATCAATTAATGGTGTAAGAAAAGGAGGAATAAGCCAAGACATTATTCCACAAAATACGTGTAACAACTCTACAGCTTATTCCTATCCCGTCATTAATTGAACATCTGGCCAGGAGCTCCTGTGTCTGGGAGATCCATCAGCTAATCAGGGCTCCCAGCCAGGGGCCCATGTGCACCGCAGAGCCTGGGAGCTCACAGCTGACCACATGTCTCAGTTGTGGGGAGCCCCATCAAATGACAGGGCTCCCAGCTGCATGGGTGCCTGAAGCAACCTGTGACTGGAAACCCTTGTCAGCTGATGGGGCTCCCAGTGGCAGAAATGCATGTCCATCCATGACCTGGGAGCCTGTCAGCTGAGGGGGCTCCCAGCTGTGATAACTTGCTACTTACTGGTACACAGGGAGCTCTCCTGAACTGGCAATAAGACATGATTAGCAATCCCACAGTCAGATTGGCAAGAAGCACATTTATGTGGCTCATGCATCAGATCCCATCACACCTTTATCTGCATGTCTAGAGGGTACCTTGCACACAAAAGGGAAACTAAATCCTAACAATAAGTGGCACTTCGGTATCTAAGTGTGATTCCCATTTTCACCTTGCTTCAGTGCCTGAAAAATCATTATCATAGTTATTTTTATCCACCATAACCTTTGGACTAGGGGAACCATATATCCTGGATTGGCCAAGGCAGTCCCAGATTTCAGCGGCTGCTCCCAGCCAGCAAGTGAAAATTAAAACAAACGTCTTGGGTGTGGGGCATGGGGCAGAGAGGAAGAGCAGCATGAGCTGTTAAATATGAAGCCCTAGCAGAGAGCAAAATTGCCCTAATAGGTTAGCTGGATTCATTGAATGACCATTTAAAAAGGGATTGTTAACTCCTGTGAAGAAAACAATGGGCCATTGACTCCTTAGGTGCTGGAATAATAATACCAGTGGTACCCCACCCCTACCTCTGCCTGTGGCAGAGTGGTCACTCTACTTAAGACTAAGAACATAGCCATGCCACGATGGCAGCATGCTGCAGTAACCATGAGCCACCCTGACCATCCAGTCCTACATGCAAGCTTCACTCAGGAGTATACTGGCAAAGGCTGTCCAGGGTTGTCCCAAAAGGCCACTCTCAATCACTCCAGAGAATAAGGCCACAAAAGTATCTGCAGAGGGTTTCCACAGAGTGTCTTCAGCAGCATCATTCTGAGTTTGGAGCACATCAGAGGTGCAGAGGAGGGAGGTGTCACATTGGCAACATGTAGGCATTGCCAATGCACATGCACTCCCTGAGATTGGCGGTGCTCCCCCTGCAAAAAAGCGCCACTGACACTGCCAGCAGCCCCTGCGGGTAGTTGCCATTTGCCACCTTGCCCCACGCTCCCACTGCCGACACCACTGGCAGCGTCTACGGGTGGCCTCCGACTGCTGGTTAGTACTCACTACACCCCTCCACTGCTGCAGCCACCTGTGGGAGCTCCCAGCTCGGCCCACCCCCACCACTGACACCATCATGGCTGCCTGCGGGAGTTCCCCCCTCAGTGCCACCACACCTCCGCTGCCAACACTGACACCTGCAGGCAGTTGCTGTGCCCCCACAGCCTCAAGGAGCATGCATCCTTCATGAGGTGTAAGCAGGATGTGTACAGGCTGCTCCCCCTATCCTGGCCACAACCTGTTACCAGCCTTAGTCATAAAAAGTGACAAGAAGAAAGTCCACTCACCTTTTTTGTTTATGATCTTTCTTGGATTCGAGCAAGATGGGATAAGACCATACTATAGAATCCTAATAGGGGAATAAGATTTAGCTTAGGCTGATCTGCTTTTACATAGATATGACATAGTATTTTCTTCTTTTCCAACTGGATAAGCATAATATTTACATGCAAATTGCCAATACCAATACTTTTAATTCAACCCCCCCCTTTCTACTATTACACTGCTATATTCACTAAAAAGTCAAGATTGTTATTTCATCCAGAAAGGTAAGCAAATATTTACCAAAATTCTACTACAGGATTAATTCAGCTCTGGTTTCAAGTGTAACCTCTTCTGTGCAGGAGAGCTCAATGGGAAATTAATAGTCTGATTATCTGGGAGATCCTAACTCCCACAGTTAGTAAAAAATACACAAAAGTGCAGTTTGCTGCATGCTTCAAGTGATGAGACTTTGGCATCAATGAAGCACAACAAAAAAAAACATTTTGGTACAGGGTTGCTCAGCCTCCAGCATGCAAGCTAAATGCAGCCTGCAGAGCTTTGGAATCTGACCCAGGAGGCTCCCCACAGGTTGGGAAATCTGGTGGCAGGGAAGCGGTAGCAATTAATACTTACACCCCTCCCCATTGCTAAATTCTCAAGCCCCACATGGTGAATTGGAACTAGGCCATGATCCTCCCCTTCCATAGACAGATCAGGGCGAAGCCACTCTCCCTTCCCTTCATGGACAGACTGGGGATGGGCTCTGTCCCCTTCTCCTAGCACAGCTGGGATACCGCCCTCCCCCTGTGTGGCTGGATCAGGGCTGGGCTACTGCCACTACCTCTCATGCCCACTTCCTCCTGTCCAGCCACCTTGGGGCAGGGCATGCCCCCTTCCTCGCATGGGGTCATGCCATGTGTCCTTCCCCCCATGCAGCTGGAACAGGGCCAAGCTGCCTCGCTCCATGCTGCTGGATGGGACTGCGTCCACCCTGAACCGCATCTTGGGTCCACCAGCCAGATCTAGACCATGTAGGGACCAGGCACTGCCCACCCAGTCCACCGGAAAATGGTTAAGCATCACTGTATTAGCATATTAGCACATGAAAATTCTCATGCATGCATCTACTTGCCATTAAGCAGCATCTCTTTCTTCTTTAAACCAAGCCCAAGACAACAAACTTTATAGAATATGACAGGACTGGAATGAAAATTAAGAAAGCCTGCTTAATGTAAGCTAAAGCAATTTTTACTAATGTATTCATTTGTATTTCATGTGGGGAGACATAACACACCAGAATAATTTTTTAATTGCTACTGAGGAGTCCAGACTTCACGCCAGACAAAATAATAACCAAATTTTGGAGATATATATGAATTCAGCAAGGAGATTATATCACTTATGTGTATGAGTAATTTAATATGGAGCGAAATATTTGAGCATGCAATTGTAGGGGAAATGAAAAGTCACATTACATTATAGGGCCCAGCATTACTTTGTGAATTAGCAATGCTATGTGCCATTCAACTGTCTGAAGGAATCAAGAATGTCACTGTGACAAATTCTTCATATGGCATTGCAGAAAGTACTGGAGTGCCTGAGATTAATCCCGCTGACTGTTCAATGAGCTGCAGTAACAGTAGCTGAGACACTTTCAGGAACAGAGCTGTTCCAAAAATGTAACATTAGTGCACAATACTTAGGGACCTACCAAAATCACGCTTGTGCAGATTTTGTGGATATCATGAAATTGAGTGATCTCTGTGAAATCCACAGGGGAAAAAAATCTTCACCCAGGGGAAGAGGGGAGAGGGGCTGCTGGCACAAAAGTAAGCAGGCAAGATGACTGCTGCCCCTCACCACTGATTGGCTGAGAGGGCTGCCTGTCATGCAGCCCCACCCCTCACCAATTAGCAGTGAGGGGCAGGGCTGCATGACAGACATCACTCTCAGCCAACCAGTGGCAAGGGGCAGGTCCATGCAACAGACAGCCCTCTCCACCAATCAGTGACAGGAGGCATGGCACTGGAGCACTTCTGACCAATTAGAGGCACGGGGGGCCCCAGCCATGGTAAGTCCTCAAAAATGGCAACCAGTGCCATGATCTGCCCATGAAATCACCCAGGCACCTCCTTGAGTAAACTCCTAACAATACCTAACAGAAAGTCCTTCCAGAGCAAATATTGCACAGCTATAATCATGAATTTATTTTAGAGTCTTTCTTATGAAAAACTTTTTATTATGCCAGATTCAGAGTAAAATTGATATAAATATGAAATTCAGATAAGCCACTTGCTTTCAATAACTATTATTCAGCATTAGACAATAATGAGAGCATTCCCTCCCTACCCTCAGACCTTTAATCACCAGTAGAATGGAATTGAACTCCACTGTCTGCTTCTTTCCCAGACCTGAAGAAGGCTATTTTGTGCCTCAAGCTTGTCCAAGGTCTCTCCTAATTATACAGTTGGTCCAATAAAAATATCACAAAATAAACCCTTGATTTTTATATATTTTCAGACCCATCATGGCTATAACACCATTCTAGTGCCATTAAAATTCCATTGCTTTCTGAGGTTCTAAAATGTTTGGCTATCTGGGCAGGCATGTATATGCATGACATTTTATTAATTCCATTGCTACAAGTCTTTATTTCAAATCCCATCAAGAATGGGAACCAAAGAATTGCTAGAATATTGCTAGAGGTTGTATTTGATTGGGCAATTTTTTTTTAATGTAGTTTTGAATTAAAATTCAAATTTTGACAAAAAAAAATAAAACCACAGTAAAATTCAGCAACATTTTCTTTCCATTTTTAACTAGTTCTACTGAGGCTATTTCAAGCTAAGATTGGAAATGGAAGTGCCTGAAAAATCTTATAAGCATGCCTAGTTAACTAGAGAGGTCTGTTGGCACTGGATTTATGACCCAGCTATTGTGTTCTGGGACCCTCAGACTGACCACAACCTCTCCATTCAACGATAGGCAAATGTTATTGATACATAGTGATAGTAGATACGAATAAGGCAGGCAAGGCAAAAAAAAATAACCACCCAAATTCTATATCTACCAGTCCTAGGGCTGTCACAGAGGGAAGGTATGTGCACTCAGTACATGAGCTTCACCCTGAAGTTCTCTCTTGAATATCAGATGTCAGCAGCCTGGAGGTAGAGGGATGAGGCCCACCCCTGCCCGCAACGGGGTAGGTAATACAGGCTGCTGGTATGCCTTCTGTCCATTGTGGCCTTGGGTTCCCCCCTCAGGGACTCTTTGCTGTTCTGAAACCCTCTATTCATATTCTCTCTCACCTCCTGATGACGCTTCATCTCTGGGTACCAATGACTGGTTTCCCTGTTGTCATCATACTGTCGACTTTCTGTCCTGTCAGCATATTCTTTTGTTCCAACAAACCCATCACATGCACACATCTTAATCTGGTTATTTACCAGGCCTCGGCATTTGGTCTGTGTGCCCATCTGGACTTGAATAGCCTTTCTTGAGCAGCTCAGGATTTGATACTTATCTTGTCTATGTTCTCCCTTCATCACCTGCGCTGATCATGTGTCACCTTCCCAGGGAAGCCCCTGATACTCACCCACCACGACTTGATGTTTAGTCCAAGAGCAGGAGGTTCCCTTATAGCTGGGACTTGCTTGGAGGTGTCACCAGCAGTTGTTTCTGGGGCTCCACCACCCTTACATCCCTTCCATGCACCAACCAGTTGAATTTGGCCGTGGTTTAATTAGCCTGAACCCCTCAGGTGCTGGGCCTAGTGGCATGGCCCCAATCTGGATAAAGGTCCCCTGTTTCTAGGCTCAGCCAAGAATGTCTGCACTATGCCTGCCGGTTGCACTCCCTGCTTGGGACCACATGCTTTCTGGCCACTGGGTATCCTGATAGGCTTTCAGAGTCCTCGCCTGGTCCCTCAATCCCAGGAGTGAAGCATATGCCTGATCTCCAGCCCCAGGAGTAATGGAAATGTAGAAAGAAGAAATAAACAAAAGTGTCAAGGGGTCACTGTTCCTCCTCTCTACTCATGCATCCTGCATGCAATGCTGTGGTCCATCCCTTGGAGTCCTTCCAGGCTCTGGTGCCAAGTGCTGCTCTTTTGTGGGATGGACCCCTCTTTGGCACTTTTTCCTGGGTCCCTGCAGGGAGGTGATTCTGGCCATACCAGCGGGGAACACACAGCTGCCTCCCAGCTGTTGCTCGCCAGCTTCTTCTCTGCAGCCAGCTTTTATTGAAGCTGGCCGGCACATCTTGATGATACCACTGCCCCATGCCAGCCCCAGCCACACAGACAAGCAGTTGATGAACCATGCAGGAAGCTCTTCCAGCTGCTGCCAGTTCTTGCTTGCTGCACCTGCACTGTGTGAGTTTTTCTCTGATACAGGGCTTTTGGGGTCATTCCCTCCAGGGCCACAGGATTTCCCCGTCATGATTCTGACACCGGCAAAGGGGTTTCCACCCCTTTTCTTTTGTCCCCCTGCAACAGTCTATTTACCAAAACCAGAAATCCCAAGGGCTCTGCAGTTGGACACTGTGACCTGGCACCAATGCTGCAGAGTCCCTTATCTCTTTTCGGGTATACACTGTTCATTTTATGCAACAGTGTGGTACATGTCTTCAGTTTCCCAGCCTGTGTGTCTGCTGGCTTCAGACACAGTAGGCCTTGAGGAACTTTGTCACAAACAGGGTTTTAGAAATCAGTTAACTCTTGCCATTCCCCAGGACCAGTGTTCTAATGCAATATCTACTTTATGTACAAGCCTGTGAATGCCAGGCCTCAAACACTCGATCCCGTGCAGCTCTGGCCCAAGTGCTGGGGGGTGTATGCCTTGTAAATTTCTGCAAATTGCTGAGTTGGTGTTCCCTCCATGGGTAGTCTTCCCCTATCTTGCTTTCCCTGACTTTGAATGTTCCTCAGTGTGGGGGAGGTTGTCTACCCAGGGTCTTCTGCGGCGCACGGTCTACCCAACGGTAACCCACGGGGCTCTGCCACCCCTACAACCCGTCCTCACACCACCTCGATGGATTGCTTGATCTTCATGGCCATGTGCCTCTTCTTACATCCCTGAGGAGCCTCTTGAGTTCCTTCCCATCTGGGATGTCAGCCCCCCGAGGCCGGTTTCCTTACTCCGCCCTGGTTGTCCAGACTCGGGGCCTCACTCCTGGAACCTGTCCTCATCTTGGGTGTACCCTCACCCTAAGGCCTTAATCTGATAAGAAGCCCTCTGGGCCTTCACCTACCTATTCTGTTTCTAAGAGCCACTCCTGACTCTCAATCCCCTCTCACCAGGGAAACACAAAAGAAAAACATGAAAGAAAAACACCACACATCTGATATCGCTAGGACTCAGTGCTACTTTCTCCCTTGGTCCCTTGTGCCAGGGCACCATGTACTGAGTTCCCTATGGTCTATTTAAATACTGACCTCCGTTCGGGGTCATGTACTTGTGGCCTCCTATTCGGGTCATGTCTTCCCCTTTCTTCCACTCCCTTGGTGAGCCCAACATTGCCCCGCTCTCCCTTCTGGGGTGTCCCAATCTGGGTGTCTTGCATTTTCATGGCCCTTCTTGTTGCTGCTGTCACGACCCTCCCAGCAGGGAGAGTTCCTCTTCCTCCCTACTGTTCCCAATACTCCCACCCATAGAGATGAGTGCCTTTGCTCGCCCTTCGCCACCTCCCTTGGTGCTGCCGCTCTCGCCGGTTGCAAGGGCTACTTCTGGCTCGCCCCGGCATTGGTAGATTGCTCCTTGCCACTACTGCAGCTGCTGGCATCTGGAGCCTCTTCTGTCTCTTCCTGCATTGCTTCTCCCTCCCTGGGAGAGTCCTGGTGGGGTCCAGCATCCCCACACTCCCCGGGTCTGCACTCTCCTTCCCTTTCCCTCCTCTGCCAGCCATTTATATCGCTGCTGGCTGGCACCTGCCAGTGACATCATTGGCCAGCCTCAGCTGAATAAAGGTAAGGCTAACAAGCTGCATGGATTTCTCTCTCTGCTCCTGCGGTGTCACAGCTCCAGCTGAGGGTAAGGACTTTTTTCTTGTTTTAGCTTCTGTCTTCATTTGTTTCTCTTTTTCCTGTCCTGCCTGCCTCCTGTAACTTCCTTTTCTTGTTCGGGGTCCTTCCCCCCATTTTCTCCCGGGACAAAGCCAATTCCCAAAGCAAACTTCTAAATATCATTTTCTAGCCATCAAGGTGAAGTTTAAATTTGCAGTCTTAATACCCATGTTCTTCTCTTTAAACATTCTGAGTGATTGTGCTGAACATAATAAACTATTCTGGACTTTAGAGAAGAAATTGACACTAAAGATCCAGATGCTTTGAATAACAATGTTAATATTTTGGGAACCAAGGTATTTGTCTTGTCTGGCGCCAGGAACATCAACTATAACCACTATGGTATGGCTTTTACAATAATAGTGCATCATTATTCAATGCCTCCCAGTCAGCCCATGGATCAGTTATAAATGATAATGCATTAACAAGTTGACAAAACTGTAATAAAGTGATTCTCTACATCCTGCAGTAAAAACAGGTCTGCTAAAGTCATCCAATTTTCATAGTACATTGTAAACACAGAGATCAGGGCCCAGATTTTATTTTATTACTCTTACTAACTTTGAGGAATCCCTTAATTTATGAGTGGTCCCATTAACTTCAACTGTTATTACAGGTATCAGGATGTTATCCTATAGAAAATAATGTTCTTGCTACTGATATAACTCATTTTTTTAAAGAAACAGTTATTCTGGATGCCTTGAACTTATTTTTGTTAACTGTTATGGTCTGCTACAGAGGCGTCAGGTTTTTTTAAAGGGAGTGAAATTTTTATGCCAAATTTATTGTCAAGGTCAAGAGAAATGGCTCAGTATTTATTTGCTCTGGTATCCAGCTACTTTATTCACTTGTACACATCTGTCATGACCCTTTTCCTTTACTGGAGAGACTAATCAAGGATACAGGCTCTAATGAAGATAATCTTTTATTATCTCAGGTGTCTGATTGCATTATGGTTCCAATTGTACTTCCAGTTTTAAAGGTTGGGTCTGGGCAAATTGGGCAACAAACTTCCTACTTAAAAATAACAGTTTTTGCTTTGGACTACATTGTTAAAGGGATCTCAATCCAGCCACAACTTTTATGGGTTCAGCAATTTCAGGTACAAATCTATAAGTACAATCAGGTCCCTTTATAATCTTTTTTATAAAAATAGTTTTGTTTAACTACCTAGGTAGCAAAAAGTGCTTGTTTAGTAACTGGTTTTGTCTTCCACAGGATATATCATACTGAAACTACTTGCATCATGGAGTTCTTCCTTTGCCATGTTTCCACCAATAGTTAGCTAGCCCCAGCTAGGAGAAGGATAGTAAGCACTCTGACAGGTGTAGTAATCTTATTGAACAAAATGCTCTCATAGTGGATATAGAAAGCTAGGATATCTTAGAAAGTCAGTATGTTCTGATGTTAACGACTGAGGGTCATATTCTTTAATTCTAACCAACTTATTGGGCCTTGTTACAAGAAGGTGTCTGAGGGCCATTGTGATGCCCCCTTGTGCCTCTTTCTGTCTTGTTTAACCTCACTCATCTTGTCAGATAACAACCCATTCAGTCACCTGTCACACGATATTGGTAAAAAAAGTTAATGAGGGAGGCTGCCCACTTGAGGTTGGTGAGTCTTCTAGGAGCTGGTGAGTCTTCTAGGGCTCTCTCTCTCCTCTTTGTCCTTGGTGCTTGTTTCCTCAGGCCCCACTGGCCTTAAGGGTTAGGTTCATGACCTCCTTCCTCCCCTACAGCCACATCCATGCCTTGCAGATTATACAAATCTGACCCCAGTGCTCTTTCCTGTCCAGGGCAGGGGGGTGGACTTGATGATCTACTGAGGTCCCTTCTGACCCAAAAAAACCTAATCTATGAAATTATCGTTCGAGCAGGGCCTTCATCCCTTTGCACTGCTTGGGCCCTCTGGCCCCAAATATTTTTCTGGGGCTTTGACCTTTGTGGTTTTGGCCCCCTTCCTCTAACTGGGTCTGCTACCCCAAGATTGACTGTTCTGGACCCCAGCTTCTGGGTCCTAGGGGCTCTCACCACTCTGTTTCAGGCTTTCAATGCTAGTCAGGGTCTCTCTGGTACCTCCCTGAACTCCCTTCTAATCAGCTAAACCTCCCACTTTGGCATAGCTGCATAGCATGAATTCTCCCATGCAGCTTGTCTTGCTCCCTGGCTGTATCCAGGCTTTGCCACTAGCAATCTCTGCTTTAAAAACAGAACCTTTGGCTTCTTGTTATAGGCACCTAAGGGGACTTTAGTGTGTAAGTGCAATTCTGTTCCAGCCTGTTCATGTCCCTAAAAATCCATCAGTCCACCTACATTTCTAACTTACTTTGGAGTTACAAAAAAGCAGTGAGGAGAAATTTGTAATGATCACCAGATTCAGTAAACACAGGCATACATGAATGAGAAAAACTAAAGTAACAAATCTTAATTAAGAAGCAGGAGGCAACATCTGCAGACCCTTTGTCTAGTTCTAACTAACTGGTTACTCCCTAACTGAGGGACCATCTTCTAAGTCCTATATCTTCTAAATTAGGGACAGTGTCTAAATTATAACTTTTATCATTAAAGCTGTATCTTTTGTATGAACAGTTTTTAGGGACTCAAGAAGGGTGGAACAGAGTTACATTTAAGTGCCTAAGTTCACCTAAGCACCTAATAGCGGGAATTGAATCTGGCTCTACAGCCCTATGTTAAAGCCAGGGGTGAATAAAGAGAATGAGTGTATTCTAAAAATCAATGTGATGTCATCTCTCTGATCAGTCTGATTAGCAGGTATCTGTTGGAAGAGCAGAAGTATCTCTATTACCTTGACAGCAAGTTCCGGGAAGTTGCCAGTGTAGGGGCAAGGAAGGTGTCCTGTATTTGGTTCATGTAAATGGAAGTGGTTTGGTCAACTTGACAACAAAAGATGAAAAAGTTGTTCCTGGCTAGTTACTATTTACCAGTTAGAGCATAAACCAAGTATATTTACACTCCACTTTGGTACTGAGAAGGAGTGTTCATTATGTTGCTAATTTGTCCGATCATTTCTTCTTTCCTATCAACAGTAATGAAGTCAAATCTTATGTAGGGGAGGCTTGATAAAGCTATGATCCCTGCCAGAAATTACTGCATGTCTGTCCTACTTTCAGAGTTTGGAACAGGTAGGTGATAACGTTATCCTGCTTCTAATGCAAAGTGAAGACTAGGCTATTGGCATTTCAACCTATGCTGTCTCTCACCTAACAATTTGCTGTGGAGACTGAACAGGAAAGGACATAGAGCTGAGTTTTGCAAAACTCTGTACATAATAGCTTTTAGGAACAAGGAGTTGCTGACTAGCATGAGCCTCTGGGATCTTCCTGAAAGGAAGAATGGGTATGTAGCTTAGCTCATCCTTACCACGTTGTGCACATGGGATGTTGGCATCTTAGAAGCAGCATTAAGCAAAGTTGACTGCAGATGTTTTACTATCAAAATGAGCATTTCACTTTTGTCCAAGGTGCCATCTTTATTCTACTACAATGGGACATTCAGGTCACAAGACTGCTTGAGATGAACCTAGAATACTGGCAGAAGTTTGCTACTGCTGGGATTGCTTTAACACTGTCTTGATGTCATGAAAAGAAGATTAGAGACCCTACACCTTGATTAAAAAGCTTGTTGGCATCTTGGCCACCATCTGACTACTAACTAAACTTATCATGTTTTTCTAGGCTTAAGAGAAAGTGGACCATGAATCTGTCACATTTACAATAAATAGGAAGATTTCAGAAAAGGGAACGAAACACTATCCAAAGGCTTGGAGGCATGTTTTATATGGAAAGATTAAAAGAGCTAAATATGTTCTGGTATACCAAATAATGACTAAAGTGTATGTGGAGGCAGGGGTGGGGGGAAGGAGGAGAGAGATGGGATGTGGGGGTGGAAATATGATAGCAGGCAATCATTAAAGTTGATCTTTCTAGCATATATACATTGTCTCTAATTCACTGCACTAGCTGCTATATACTATACTAAATCTGATACACAAATAAAAGAAGTTGTCAGTTCATATTGTTTTAGAAGATAACAGTATTTCATCAGGGTAGCAGTAGGAAAATCATTCCTTTAGAGTTGATTCTTCAGTAAGATACTGGATTTGAAGCTTTTGTCTTTCAAGATTTAATGGAGAAAATTGATTTATCCCTTTGATCAATCATGGATGACTTAGCCCTTTTTTAGTCCAAGTCTTTGAAAATCCATCTGTATAAGTTTCATTATGCTCTTAATACCTGTCAGTCTTTAAACATATAGTAAAAAAGTAAGAGAGAAGACTTCTTCCTGTTCTCAAACACACAATGTTATTTGGTACTAGCTTAAGCAAATTAATTTGGGGGGGGGGACTTTATGAATTGCAATCACATAGCATAGCAATCGTAATTTGAAATGATAATACTATGTTAAATACTATCATCCTGCAATTTTCATAAGGTGGTTTTAAAATAAAATAGAAAGATCTGCTCTTTTTAAAAAGACTAGAAACTTTGAATGTATCACTTAACTTCAGGATCAAGAAAAATTCAGATGATATTGTTAGTTTTTTTAGACCTTCAACTTGTTTATCTCCTTTTTGTATCTGAGGCAGGAGCTTCTTACCAGGTTAGGAAAGAGATACTGTTAAGTAGGTTTAAGTCTAAGATTAAGGTCTAGCTCTTTAAAAAAAAGTTTTATGAAACCCAGTATGCATTAGATAATTTTCAGAAAACTTTGAAACAGAAAGCCATTGCTGAAACACAGCATTGAAAAATAATCAACCTTTCTCAGAAGCATTCAAATAAAGATCACTATTTTAAAAGTGTTTAGAGAAAACAAAACTCACTATAAATGTGAGTGGAAACAACTAACTGAGTTTCATTTTTCAAGTGGAACAAAATATAAAAAGTAAATTAGGAGTTTTGTTTTTCCTCTTGAATTCTAACTTTCCATGTAAATAATGTAAATGCAGTCATAGAAATGCTAAGAAAACACCTGCAGTGAAGATGTATGGAACAGCATTTTAATCTCTACTGTGTCTCTGAACTTTTACATTTCACTGATTGCTAAGATTCTTGCTGTTTTATATATAGTATTTGATCTTAGAATAACAGGGTTTGACAGCATCTGTGATAAAGCTGCAATTCCATGACTTCTTGCAGACAGGGAGTTCATAAAGCTACACAGGGACATAGCAGTCCCACTAAATATTAAAAAAATTGCAAGATATGGGCCTACAATGTTTAAGTAAATACTGGCAGCTTAACCTTAAAAGTAGTTTTGTGTCTCCTATGTACGATCAACCCCTCCAACTCCCAGTTAATATCAAGGGGGTCCAAGAGTGGGTTGGCATCTTTAATGAGGTACTTAGCATCTAGCAGAATTGAATACATTCAGATGAAGGGACTCGCTAAGGTCAATGGAGAACTCTGTCTTCACTTCAGTGGTAGGAAGACTGGAGTTTAAATCATAGGCATCTATTTGCACCTTTAGACATTTAAAGATCTAGCTTTTCATCCTATCATCTTGAACCAGTTGTTGCTCAGACAGAACTCCTGTTCTCCACTGCCTTGTACAATGTATAGTGAGTGCAAAATAACACGCTGCCATTTTCATGGTGTCATTTTATACCTAATAGTCACAGGTACTGCTACCTTCCCAAGGTGCAAAACTGGATGAGTAGGCCTGTTTTATGCAGCACCTAGTGCTAGATGAAATCTTAATGTTAAGGATTCTTTGTTCCAAACAGAGCACACAAAAAGCTAATGCATTACATTATGCCTACACTAAAAGTGAAGTTGTAATTATAGTACTGGTTGACACACCCGAGCTAGTTTTAATCTATTCCTTTAAACCGGGTACCAATAGCAGTCCAGTTGAAGTTACGGATTTCAGCATGCATGCTCAGATCCAGCATCCCAGGTGAGTTTGTATTACCCACTGAAGTTTTTACTGTATTGGTACCTGAAGTTATCCAGATTATTATGGCTTCACAAGTATGTCTATGAATGCTGTAGTCATAACTCCTGAATTCAGGTTAGATAAAGTCTAAGTTTAGAAATGGGTCAGAATTGAGCACTGCATATTTTGAACGGAGCCATTTACAACACAATTATTTTTAAAAACACTACTACAGTCATCCAGTGAAAAGGAGACCACATTCAAGATGTCTTCCTCAAGTACCAGAGTAACTCATGTGTCTTTAAAGATTACACTGTCCAAACTGTGAACATGTAAGACAGATAGTTTCATAGTTGGTAGAGTCGGAAGGGACCTGAGCAGAACATCAAGTCCGAACTCGTGCCACGGCAGGAAAGAATACTGGGGTCAAACGACCCCAGCAAGGTGTTCATCTAGCCTCCTCTTAAAGACCCTCAGGGTAGGAGCCTGCACCACTTCGCTTGGAAGTTGGTTCCAGATCCTAGCCGCTCTGACCATGAAGTAGCACCTCCTGATATCTAGCCTAAATCTACCCTCTGCTAACTAGTGACCATTATTTTTGGTCACTCCTGGTAGTGCTCAGGGGAACAGGGACTTCCCCAATGCCTGCTGGTCCCCCGTGACTAGTTTGTAACAGGCCACTAGATCCCCCCTCAGCCTTCTCTTGTGGAGGCTGAACAGGTTCAGATCCCATAGCCTCTCCTCGTAGGGCCTGCCCTGCTGCCCCCTGATCATGCGAGTGGCCCTCCTCTGGACCCTCTCCATGTTGTCCACGTCCCTCTTGAAGTGCAGCTCCCAGAACTGGACGCGGTACTTCATGTACTGCATCCAGTGCTGCATAGAGGGGGAGTATCACCTCCTTGGACCTGCTCAAGATGCATCCGTGGATGCATGACAAGGTATGGTTGGTACATCTTAGTGTCATCAGCAAATTTGAACAGGGTGCTTTTTACCCCCTCGTCCAAGTCACTGATGAAGATGTTGAACAGTGCAGGCCTGAGGACCGAGCCCTGCAGAACCCCACTGCCCACGTCCCTTCAGGTCAAAAATGACCCATCTACCACCACTCTCTGTGTGTGGCCCTCCAGGCAGTTAGCGACCCATTTGACTGTGTAGGTGTCAACATCACAGTCCCCCAGTTTTTTAATGAGAACGGGGTGAGAGACAGTGTCGAAGGCCTTCCGAAAGTCCAGAAAGACTATGTCCACTGCTACCCCTGCACCTAAGGATTTGGTGACCTGGTCATTGAAGGCCACCGGGTTGGTCTGACAGGACCTGCCTCTAATGAACCTGTGTTTGTTGCCTCTAAGCATACTCTCCCCTGCTGGCCCCTTGTGGACATGTGCCAGAATAATTCTCTCAAAAACCTTACCCAGAATTGAGGCAAGACAAACTGGCCTATAGTTTCCTGGGTCCTCTTTCCTCTCTTTTTTGAAGATGGGAACCACGTTGGCCCTCTTCCAGTCCTCTGGCACCACACCAGAACACCACAAGTTCTTGTAAAGGCGTGCCAGGGGTCCCTAATTCCCACAGCACTCGGGTGGAGATTGTCCGAACCAGCTGATTTAAATGGATCCAGTCCCTCCAGAAGTTCCCTGACTAGATCCTCACTGACCCTTGGCCTAGGTGTGCCTCCCCAGGGGCCTGAGGGGGACCCAGTGAGGGGGCTGATCTGGTCCCTGCTCAGGAACATGGAGGCAAAGAAGTTATTAAATAGGTTAGCTTTGTCGTCTGGTGTGATGACCAAATTTCCTAGCGTGTCCTGCAGGGGCCTCACATTACCCAGTACCTTCTTTTTGCCCCCTATATATTTAAAAAAGGACTTCTTGTTGTCCTTGATTCGGGAAGCTAGTCCCAGTTTCATCTCCACCTTGGCCTTCCTGACTGCCCCCCTGCATCCCCGAGCAACAGCAGTACAGTCCTCCCTGGTGATAGCCCCTCCCTTCCATTGGGTGTGTGCCTCCCTTTGAGCTAGGAGACATTCCCAGATGCTTTTGGTGAGCCATGGGGGCTTTTGCCTCCTGCAATCAGACCTAGACAGATTACAGGGGTGGACGGATGAGAATAGGATGGGATTCAACACTGGCAAGTGCAAGGTGATGCACCTGGGGAGAAACAATCAGTACCATACCTACTGGCTGGGGAACTCCCTTCTTGTCAGAACAGAGGCAGAAAAGGATCTTGGAGTCATCATTGATGCCAAGATGAACATGGGCCGGCAGTGTGGGGATGCGGTCAGGAAGGCCAACCGCACCTTGTCATGCATCCACAGATGCATCTCGAGCAGGTCCAAGGAGGTGATACTCCCTCTTTATGTGACACTGGTCAGGCCACAGCTGGAGTACTATGTCCAGTTCTGGGTGCCGCACTTCAAGAGGGATGTGGACAATATGGAGAGGGTCCAGAAGAGGGCCACTCACATGATCAGGGGGCAGCAGGGCAGGACCTACAAGGAAAGGCTACAGGATCTGAACCTGTTCAGCCTCCACAAGAGAAGGCTGAGGGGGGATCTAGTGACCTGTTACAAACTAGTTAGAGGGGACCAGCAGGCATTGGGGAAGTCCCTGTTCCCCCAAGCACTGCCAGGAGTGACCAGGAACAACGGTCACAAGCTGGCAGAAGGTAGATTTAGGCTAGATATCAGGAGGTGCTACTTCATGGTCAGGGCGGCTAGGATCTGGAACCAACTTCCAAGCGAAGTGGTGCAGGCTCCTACCCTGAGGGTCTTTAAGAGGAGGCTAGATGTACACATTGCTGGGGTCGTTTGACCCCAGTACTCTTTCCTGCCATGGCAGGGGGTCAGACTCAATGATCTGCTCAGGTCCCTTCCGACCCTAGAAACTATGACACTATGAAACTATATTTATGAAAGAGTTAAAGTGAAGGTTTTAGGTCTCATTTTAAAATTTTCAAATCTCAACCCTTCTATTTGCTCCTTTTCCTTCTACTTTTCCTCTTTCTCAGTTATTTCTCCAGAACTCACATTTTAGCAGTTCTGACAGGTCTCAGAAACAAAAGAAGCTTCCAAGGGTATTTAAAAGACTTTTTAAAACACTTTTGCCTTTGTGTTTGAGAGAGGCTCTGGCAGCAGCTATAATACAGAATTCTTCTCTTTATTCCCCCTTATTTTCTGTCAGTCATCTGAATTTACACTGCATTTAGATTTTGTTACATTACGTACAGGAAATTTTTAAAAATAATTTGTGCAAATTGTTCATTTCTGTACACACAATGTTGCTGCAAGACCCTGCAAAGCTGATGAATAACTCTGAGAACTATGGAATTGCTATTGTCAATGTATCAAAGATCAGCTGTTTTATTCTGCTCATCCATTTCCAGTACATATACAATGTTCAGGCACTAAAAAGAATTCCACTGGTCTGTATTGCTGGAGGAAGCTTCTGACAGGATAAGTGCATGTACATTTTGTGAAATGAAGTTTTACCATATAGTACTTGCCTTGATTCTCTCATTTTGAAAAAAAGAATAAAATTCTTAATTCTCCTTTCACCTGTTGCAGTGTATAGTAGATGTAACTGCTGAGCTCAGTAGGTTTACATTCATGTCAATGTGGCACATATAAAAGGAAAACCAGATGCAAAGGATCAATATGTGCTGGCAGCCCCTAGCTATATAGAACCATTTCTAGGTAGCTGGCCTGGTGCCATTTTCTTTGTTTCAGGACTTTTCTTTGTAGGTACCCTTATTAGTCTGAAGTCAAGTAGAAAGGAAGCTAGATTTGCCCCTTATAATCTAACAAAGTAGACAATATAGCAAAAGCTTTCATGGGCTTATATAAAGCAGAGACCTATATAACATAAGCTTTTGTGAGCCCAAGCTCCCTCCATCAGATGCTATGAAAGGACATAAATAGAGAGAGTGTATAAAATGGCGAGAATTATTTGAATACAAAAGACAGGAAGAGATGGAGGGAGAGGTGGGAGGGTTGCAGTGCTGGGAGAGGCAAAGTAAGCAATAAACACATAGGAACAATGGGATCACAAAAGCTAATTCTGGTAATTGGACAGGAATATTTAGTTCTAGTTTAAACTCCAGTTAACACAATCCAATCCATAAACCACATAGATGGTTTTTTGTTCTGCAAGTCCCCATTAAAATCAGTTTTAAAGTTTTGCTGCCAAAAAGCAGCTACACTCAGGCCAGTAATAGAGGGCATTTATACATGTGCTTCAGGAGTGGGGTGGGATGGACACTTTAATTAGAGCCTCTCCCAGAGCCACTCTAAATAAAGAGCTTGGAGCATCTTGTATATCAACGTCCCTGTGCTCCAAAAATGGCGGTGGAGGCACTTGATCTAAAACTTATCAAGCTAGCTTTAGTTTAAGCACCCTTGCCACCATTCTGAAGTGTGGGAACACTGATACACATGATGTGGGAGGCTGCTGGAGCATAGTAATTGCCACACTCCAGCAAACTCAATTAATCAAGTCTGCTCCAATGCACTGGACTTACAGTGCACCACAGCAGCTTCCCTGCTTGTGTTTAGGCACCCAGAGTGTCCAGGGGGGTTACAGCATTCTGCTACAAGCCTGCATGTCCTTCTGCAGTTAATTTAATTGTGGTGTTCATTCATTCTGTCACATAGGGATTGTCCTGTCTGTCCAATGTACATGGCAGGGGGACACTGTAAGTAGGTGATGAAGTACATGGCATTGGTAGAATTGAAAGTGAATGAACTTTGGATGTTATAATCCATGTTATTCTGTCCAGTGATGATGTGGTTTATATTGATGTTGGGCCACAGCTGTCCTCTGTGCATTGAAAGGTCTGGTGCCTCAGTGTGATGAGGACTTAGGTAGCCTGTTGCTTCAGAGCTACTACTTGCAGTTGGGAGGCTGTCTGCAAGATGTAGTTCACCAAGTCAGTCTGAAGTCAAGTAGAATCCAGGGTATATTTATACCTTAGAGGTAAGGATCTACCTAAAGTGCACAGAAAGGAAGTAAAAATTGCAGGCCAGTTGTTGTGCCCAGAAACATTTTCGCATTCTTTACCCAGTGTGCCCCTCCCCCCCCCCCCCCCACTGACTGGCAGAGATGGCTGCCCTTCATGTGGCCGCATCTCTCGTCACTGACTGGTGGAGAGGAGTAGGCTGAATAAAAGGCAGCCCTCTTGGACAATCAGCAGTGGAGGAAGGAGGGTGTGACTGCCATCTGGGTTGCTCCTTTTTGTGCCAGTAGCTTCACTTCCCACCACCCCTGCCGGTGGGATGCAAAGCAAGGCTACATTGGCTGCTGACTCCCACCAGGGAGACAGTATTTTATTTTTTCTGAGTTTTTTTCCTGTAGATTCTGCAAAAAATTGTGGGGAATACCAGTTTTTGCAGAGAGAGCAAAAATTGCCTTTTTTGTTGTTTTTGCAAAATTTCTAATTGAATAGATCCCTACTTACATGCTAATCAAAAGTAGATAGATCTCATAAGCCAGTAGAAGTTAGTCCCCCATGACTGCTTTGAGATGGTTATCTTTTTCCAGGAGGGATGGAGATCATAAATGGTGTGTCTAAGCCACTACAAAACCAACCCGGGACATTTGCCTTACTTTCTGTGTGACTTCAGACTAACATAGCTAACCACCACCCCACCATCACAAGGCCCCTGAGAGTGTAGTCAGTAAAAGCTTCTAGTTCTCCGTTCAAATGACTGTGCCCAGACAAAGATTCAGCATAGCTTACAGTGATGCAAAGCTGCAATTATGGGAATTCCTTCTCAGACTTTAGCTAGAGCATGCTCACTGAGGACAGAATTTTTGGTTTAACAGATGGTAAAAACACCAAAAATCTAGCATCTCAGAAATGCAAAGCATATAACTTGACCCAGTTTGGACGCGTACTTACAAGGATGGCAAAAAGCATATACAGATCACTCAAGTTTCTGCCCTGAATCACGTGGCTGTGAGACCTGTTCAAAGAAGGTCACTAGAGTTTTCTAATATGGGCAAAATAGTGTATTTTTTCCCCCTAATCTCATTCCCAGAAACATCCAATCTGTTTGGCTGATTTTAAAAAGAGGAAGAAAAACAATTAGCCCAGTGCAAACAGTTGGCATGTAAAATTTAAGCCTGAATGATTAATGTTTAACAAGTTATAAGCAGATGAAAACAAGGTCTTATAATCAGATGTGTCAGGCAACCCAAATAAAATACAGTGCCGTCAGCTCTGTGTATAAGAGGGCTCTGTTTGCTCTGATGTACAATTCAACTTGAATGTAGTCAAAATTCTTTCAGCCAAAATTCCTGGCCAGCCACTACACATGATAATTAGAATAATTAGAATAGAGAGAGGATTGTTAGGTCTCCTCCTACCACGGATCACATGGAGCACAGAACTTGAACCATGACTGGTAGGGAGACAGGATCAGGAGTAAAGGGAGACCCGTGAAAGGCTATGCAGCCTTAATGTGTGTAAGCTTAACCCCCAGACTAACACCAGAGGTTTCTTCTGCTACATTCATTTCTGTCTTCTGCTACATCATCTTTACTTTTCATTTTCTATCTGCAAATTACACATGGTGCTCTCAAGACTACTCAGGACCTTTATAAATACTTGAAAGTTTGGCCCTCGTTTCTCAAATGCCATAAAATAAACTATGATATTCTTCAGACTCCCAGGTATGATATAAATATGATAGATATGGAAACAATAGAGCAATCCTATCTAGTATGAATAGTCAGTACAGAGGAGGAAAAAAATCGATGACTGCTCAGGGTTTAAGAAAGATCTGTAGGTTAATATCTAGCCTTTAACACTGGGAGACCTCAGTTCAAACCTCAAGGAAGGGATAACTATAAATGGGTTTGATAGATTCATTTGAATTCCTAGTAGACACATGTCGGTATCACAGAACCACTGTGCAGTTTGGCATAATTGGCAATCGCTATTCAGGAAAAGGGGGAACCACAGTAGGAGGCTTGATATAGGTCATAACTGAGGTGCCTTAGGAAGCTTGTGCATGTGGAAGCTTATATAACACCAACACACACATTCTGTCTGGCTCTAGCCAGTGCTGTGAGACTCTCATGAGAATTACATTAATAACAAAAAAGAAGATGAAAGAACTCATTGGGGCATTCCTCTTGAATCCACACAGCTAATGAACTCACAGGTCAACTTCACTCAGTTCACTCATGCTGAACTAGAGATTTGTTAAAAACTTTGAGCAATGCTCCAATGGGCTTTTTAAAAAAGTTCTCTGAATGGATATTTATTTTATTTTCACTAGTTTTAGAGCACCAAAGCAGATCAAATACATGGAACTTTCCCACAGAATTCAGAGTAAGACGTGCACACAGAGAAAAATCTGCTGATGAGAAAACCTTCACATGATGAATATAAGCATCCATCCATGTTGCAATTATCTTGCTTCCTGAACACATATTCTGAGAACTTAATCTTGTACCCACCCATAAGGGCATGCAAGGTTTCAAATGAAGTGGAAATGCCAAGCCTGATTTTGTAGCTGTTGAGTATGTTCTACTTAGATGAGGATGTAAAAAAAACGTCAGTTATGGATTCCTAATTTTGGCTGGGGGTCACTGGGACAATGCAGCCCTCAAGCCCATCCTTTATATATCAGCGAAGTCCAGAGCTGAGGGAAAGAAGAGCAGAAGTTGACATTTTACTGACATCTTATTTTCCTGCAGAGGAAGACCAATTGCTTCATTCTTCCATGTAGGCTAAGATCAAGTGTAATAGCCTCTTGAAGGCTCGGATCGAAAACATTTATTATTATACGTAATTATACATACATACATACACACACACACAGACACACACACACACACACACACATATATATATGTCCCACAACATCTACGTGGAACACATCACAGGCCACTGCCAGTACTCCGACCCCACCAGATGAACTGCCGCCGGACCGGACCCAAAGGGACCACCTGAATACCCTCTCTGCACCAGATGCACCTTCACTTTTGAGAGGATTCTTCAGCAACAGACAACCTTGCTCCACCCAGAAAGGACCCCTGCAATGAGACTCTATATGGACTGAGACACTTTCTTCGAACCACTTCCTCCACCATTGCGGACCATTGTAACGGGTTCGTGTGTATTTATCCTCTTTTTCTCTCAGCATCACGAACCCCCCCCCCCTTCCCTCTTCCTCCCTCCCCCCCTCCCCAAGCCCCCAGGCTTAGTTGGCTAACATTGTATCTCCTGTAATGTAGTTACGTTCCCCTCCTCACCCCCATCCATCTAATGTTAGTCCTTCTCTCCATAATCATTGCCTCAAGGTTATTTCCATCCCCATACCTCATATGACTAAAGACCATAAAATTCCTGACAACAGAGCCTACCTTTCCCCCCAAATCTATAAGACTGTAACTTTTCCTCCCACAACATAGACAAGAGCCTTTGACATCATTCTATTTCAGAGGCTCCAAATTTCCTATTGTCAAAAGCATGAATTTCCCATTATTCATGTCTACAAGTAATAATAGCAAAATTAAGCTTTCTGCCTGGCATACTTGACCTGATCAAGTCAGGTCAAAGTACACTGAAGGTTGCTACAGTGGCAGTAGATAGTACTACTTGGACATATATACACATCCTCCAGAGAGGCAGCCTCTCTAATTAAAATGCCCAGAGCGTCTTGTTTATCAGCATCTCTGCACTGAAAAATGGAGGCAGGAGCGCTTTAACTAACGCTCATCAAATGAGCTTTAGTTAAAGAGCCCCCACTGCCATTTTTCAGCATGGGGATGCTAATACATATGATGCTAGAGTCTGCTGTAGTGCAGATGCTATAATTACAGTGTGTCAGAACAGCCTTGCTGCATGTGTATAGGCACCCCCTGTGACTAGTCAATCCTGAATGCAGAGCAGCATTCAAGTAACTTGGCAAACACAAGAAGTGCCAGTGACTTCATGAAGATAAGTGCCTACTGCAACCTCTGATGAAGGAAGTATCATAGAAACACAAGAAAACGATTACTTGCATTTAACCAATGACAGCTGCAAAGTAGAGGGGAAGACAATGTGAAACCATGAATAAAACATGATAATGTGGGGCTAGAGATTGCTTAATAATTTTTAAAAATATAAATTCTTCAAAATACCTCCATGCATCCCTGAAACAGAGACTTATAAATAAGGTTGTTAATTTTTCCTAAAACCCAATATGAGAAACATGGATCTCAAGCCCAAGTAAATGACAAGAATATGATATTCAAGTCTGTAACTAAATAAGTAAGTACTTTGGTTTCTTTTTGGAGACCAGTATACTTTTACTATCTTTTCCAGCACCTATTACAACATTTCATTAACAAAACAAAAAACAGCAAACCAACAGGGCCTTGCAAAACGGCACTGTTCTGTTTTGACATGAGTTTCGAGGTCTGGACGGAACAGCATTTTGTTTCGAATTTCATTTTGAGTCAAAACACCTGTTCCACTTCGCTTCATCCAAACAGTGAGGCTGTTCAATGTTTGGCCTTTATATGTGGCTAAATAAGGGAATACAAGCTCTACACCTTCTCTAAATTGTTTTTCCATTCTGTCCTTGTATGGTGGTTGTTAAACCAGATTTACACTGAGACTGCTGAAGTAGTATCAGGAGCTGCAATCTATCAAGACTGTCTGAAATGTCCTCTAGTTGCCTTTGTAAGTTGAGTTTTTCTCTATACAGCTTTTTGTTGCTTATAATAAGGGCTATGTTTTTCATCAAAATCCTCTATTTCCTCTGAAAAAAATGTTAAAATGTTTCTTGTACCTGGATGCAAACTGGCCTCCAATAGGTATCTTTTGTGCCTTTTTGCTACCAATAAATGAATATTTTTCATTTTGCAGAACAGGTTGATAGTAATGTTAAACAGAAAAAGGTTGCATGGTTCCTATCTAATCCCATTTGTTGCCTTTCAGTGATTTTTAAGACATAGTCACTGACTGGTCCTTCCTGGTTGTTTAGGTGCAGAAAATGAATTCTCCTAAACAAAGTTGATATTGACGAGCAGATGTAAAGCTTGAAGTAGAGGTTTGAATGATTAGATAAGACAACAGCACCAGAAACATTTCAACTTGCAGGATTAAACACATCTATATTCTATTCTTCCTTTCAAAAGATAAGGTTTAATGAAGTAGTGCAAACAATTTCTAAGAATCGAAAGAAAACAGCTTTCTGCATCTTTGGAAGTGAGCATCAGATTTTTTCTACCAGACTTTTCTATATTTTCTAATGGTTTACTGTCTTACACCACATCACTTTGATACATCAACAAAAGGACTTAGTTGCCTTGCTGCCTGTTGGAATCCTCAGCCCCAAATTATGTATCAAGGCTTCAATGAAGCCTTGGTACATACTTTGGTACAATGAAGGAGGACAGTAAGGTGCCTTAGAACCATAAATTCTAGGATCCATAAATTTCAACCTGCTGGGTGAAGAGCTTTCTAAATGAGTGGTTCTCAGCTTTTTTAGACTCAAGTTAATCACTGGAAAAAATTCTATCTCTTGACTTTTGCTTGTTTTTGACTATGGAAAATAATAGAGTAATTCTTTTATTGCAAAGAACTCAGAAAGACCACAACAGGGCAGAATGGTTTTGACACTATGGCCACGACCGCATGACCACAGATATTTGGTTCCTGGGGGACAAGTAGCAGCACTGCACCTTGCCCGTGCCACATGCACTTTGACACACAGCAAGTTACACTGGGGGCAGTAGGGGAAGCTGAAGGCAAAACTATGTGGGCCCCAGCAGCCTTACCTGGGGTCCTGGAGGCTTCTATGGGCTAAAGCTGTGGTGCTCCTACTGGGTGGAGCCTGGCTGGCAGCCACAGCACAGCTCTGGGTGGCCTACCTCCACTTTTGGCAGTCTGCACTGCCCGAGCCTGCACGGCTCTGTTTTGTTTGGGTTTTTTTCTGCAGGAAAAAACCAGAGCAGTGCATGTGCATGCATGGGCAGCATGCCCTTGCAGTGTGGAGAACACTGGACTGTGTGGTATGTGGTGCTGCAGACATGTTTGCAGCACCACATACTGCATGGATGTGCCCTATGAGTTTCTATTTGAAATCTCTTGGTAGATCTTGTGAATCACGTGTAGGTGTTTGCACACCTAATAGTGCTAATGTTTCATAGATTTAATAGATTTTTAGGGTCTGAAGAGACCTCAAGCGATCATTGAGTCCACCCTGCCCTGGACAGGAAAGAGTGCTGGGGTCAGATGACCCCAGCTGGGTGCTTGCCTAGCCTCCGCTTAAAGGCCTCCAAGGTAGGGGGAAGCACCACCTACCTGGAAGCCCATTCCAGATTTTGGCAACCCTCACCATAAAGAAATTTTTCCTAATGTCTAATTTAAATCTGCTCTCCGTCAGTTTATGGTCATTGTTCCTAGTAACCCCAAGATAAACAGAGTATCCCCTATTCCTTGCTGCCCCACCTCCACCAATGAATTTGTAGATGGCCACATGTTGTGCAGCACTGCACAGCACCTTTTAAAGGATCTCACGGCACCCCAGGGTGCTGAGGCAATATGGTTGAGACTCATTGGCTTAAGTGTCTCCAGGATTGGACAGACACTGAACTGCAAGTTTCTAGGATCTAAATTTTTGGTCTTTGGTATCTCAAATAGCAGTTGTACGCTTAAATCCTAGTCCTTTTTTTCCTATATCTCCTTAATATTAGCCATGTTGCACAAGAAATCCACATGGTGATTCTTCGTAATCGTTACCAATCATTGAGCCAGCACTTGGGATATTGATCACCAGCTTTTCTATTATAGTTAGAATTCAAAACCAGCCACTGCTAAATTCAGGCCTGATAAGCAAAAGATGAACTAAGGATCTTTATACTGAATCATAGGATCATAGACACTTCCCACTCCCTTGAAATTTCTAGATTCTAGTAAATCAGAATCCATCCCCAATAATCCAGAATTCCACCCTGTAACGAGGTGCATGGCTCAGGGCTGGAAACTCAGCTACAGTGGGGTAAAAAGCAGCGTTCCTGCTAAGCTGTGTGGTGTGTGCAGCCATGCAAGCGCACCTGGCAGCACGGCATGAGCGCGCCTGTGCAGCCACGAATGCCGCACAGCTTAGAGAGAACCCTGTGCAGTGAAATATGTGGCTCTGGAGCTGAAGCCCAGCTGCAGGGGGTTAAAGCAGGGGTGGGCATTTATTGCAGCTGGAGGGCCACTTAATGAATTTTGGGGACCTGTCAAGGGCCACATCCATCTTTGTCTATCTTGTCTCTTGCTTACTCTCTCTCTCTTCTCTTCTCTTCTCTGTCTCTCTGTCTCTCTCTTTCTTCTCTGCTTTCTTTCCCTGTCTCTCTCTCTCTCTTCTCTCTCTCTTTTATCTCTCTCTTCTCTTCTCTGTCTCCTTTGTCTGTCTGTCTCTCTCGCCTCTCTCTGTTCCTTCTCTTCTCACTGTCTCTCTCCTCTTCTTTCTGTCTCTCTTCCACTCCTTCCCTTCCTCCCCTTCCCTCCCTCCCTTTCTCTCCCTCCAGAACCACGCTGAAACTGTAGTTTGCCATCATGGCTCATCTGTGGACCCAGATGGAGAGGTAAGGAAGAACAAAAAGGGAATGATTGGCAGAGAGACGGAAAGAAGAGGAGAGGGAGAGAGATGCTACCACCCACCCGGCACAGCAGCAGCTCCTGCCTGGGTCCTTGGCTGTCACCACTGGCAGGTTCCAGGTCAGAGCTCTGGGCAGGAGCTTGCACCTTGCCAGGTGGGTGGTGGCAGCAGCTGTGGCCTCTGCCAACAGGTTCCATGACGGGGCTCATGAACCTGCCCACAGTGGCCACAGCTGCTGCCACCACCACCCACTGCATCAGAAATCCTGCTGGGTCCACAGCTGATGCCTAATGCTGCTGGGTGGAAGCATTCCCACCTCTGGTAGTGACCAGAACTGCTGGCTGTCTGTGGGCCAGATCCAGTGAGTTGGTGGCTGGCCACCTTCAGGCCAGACAGAATCTCTTGTTGGGCTGGATGCAGTCCACAGGCCATATTTAGCCCACCCCTGGGTTACAGAGAGGGTCTGACTGCTGAGGAGCCCAGAATCAGCTGTCAAGGCTGATTGACACATCCTATGGAGAAGTTAAAAGCTCCTCAGGAGAAGGGGAAGAAAAGGCTGGTATGCTGAGGAACCAGCACCAAGCCAGGATTGCCTCTCTCCTGAGGTTTTAAGAAGAACTTGGAGGGTTTGTTTTTGTTTACTAGTTGCCTACTGCTTATGTGATTGCTTGCCTTGTTCATTATGGGGACAAGCACTTCCTGGTGGAATAACTTGATTAAACTGAAAGCTGACTAGACTTGATGAGGAAACTGGCTCTGGGGTTGGTCTAGCAGAGGGAC
The DNA here is from genome assembly GCF_052110815.1 of Crocodylus siamensis. Lineage (NCBI taxonomy): Eukaryota > Metazoa > Chordata > Crocodylia > Crocodylidae > Crocodylus > Crocodylus siamensis. The sequence goes on from NC_143395.1 coordinate 302,643,102, forward strand.
AGCCCACAATATACCCATTCACCACTAACATCTGGTAACAACTGATTTTTTTTCCCCCATAGGTTTATCAACTCTGCTATCACAGGGCCTTTTTTTTTTTTAATGAGCAAGAACTTTGATATTCTCTTCTCCTTTTACCGTGGTTAAGGTTTTCATTCATAGACTGAATTTAAACCTTAATATCTGGATACAAAAATATATTCCAAATCTGTGTTATTTCCCTGTGAATACTTTAGGGTCATATATCTTCCAAAATGGGGGAAAAAATTAAGCACACTAATAAAATCTGAGGAAGAACAAGACCTTAAAAAACAATAAAAAGGGTTTTATAGTTCCACTGATAGACGATGAAGAAAAATTATAATGTGTATAAACATCATAGAACCATGCAAGTTAAAAATGGAAGAGCCATATTAGATCAATTAGTTAATCTCCCTCCAAATGAAGTGTTACTCCCTACAGTACAATATAACTTATGCTTTCTATTGCTTTTTTGCCACAGCCATTTGGATATACAGTAGAAACTAATTTCCACTAATGACTGAGGGACCTTTTGTGAACGATTGAACTTTGGGAGCAATTAAACAACATAAAACACATAAGCAAATCTGCAATGAGAAAACTGTTTTCCACAAGACCAGCTGACAACAGTCCTGAAGCTGGTATGTTAGAAAGACAGAAATCTGATACAGATATGTAGGTATCTCAAGTGCACATTCAAAAGGCTTTAAGTGTATGACACATTTGAACTGAAAACATTGTAGCAAACTGTGCTCCCCCTGTGGATACTGAAGGGTTACAAGAATATGCAAGTCAAAACACAGCCAGCACTAAAATTACAGTAGCTTAGTAACAGGAAAAACATAGTGATGATGGAATGAACCCAGAAATAACTTATGTTAAATTAGCCTAGTAATGGGCAATTAGCATGAATGTGGTGCATACAAATATGCCTTAGGTATTACAGCACTAATTACTCAGAGGCTTTGTTATTCAGACCTTTTCTGCCGTTTGTCTTTTTCTTTCAGGTTACAGCTACATGTCATATTGTGTCTAGTTTTATTGTAAAAAAGCAAGGGGTACAGTGGATATCATCAATAACCATTGCGCACAACGTAGTATGTCTGGTTTGTCCAACTCAGTTTTTTTCCAGAGACTTAAGTACATAAAGCCATGTAATGCCTCCAATCTACATATACAGCCACCATATCTATGGGAACATGAATGGATTGAAGCAGTATATGGCCTCTGTGAAACTCACTGTTAAATTGGCTGGGATGATGTAGTTGGGGATGGTCCTGCTTTGAGCAGGGATTGGATTAAATGACCTCCAGAGGTCCCTTCCAACCATCATTTTCTATGATTCCCTGATTCTAAATCTGGCTGGTTTAGCTGCATGTTCTCTTTGCAGATATCTAGTTATTGCAGCAACCACCATGAAGGGCTGAAAAAGAGTGATGGCTTGATTTGTCAGAGCACTTTAGAATTACAAGAGATTTTCCGCAGCTGGGATGGATCTCTAATGAGCAGTTCCGAGCCACTCTGGTAATTTCATCTTTTATGGATTAGAAGTTTCCATTATTTAAGCAGTGGTAGAGGTATATTAATTAATTTTTCACTGATGCATCTAAGTGGCCTTCACACACAGTAGACAAATAAAATCAGCAGTGAAATCATGGTTTAATTATTTACCTAGCAACAACTTAGAATCAATACAACATCTCCTACCTACTGCCAGAACTTAATCTCCATTCCATTCATTTGCTTTTATGTGGCTATCAAGTAATCAGGAAACAAAGGGAGAGGGCATTTCATTCATATACTTATCCCTCATCAGAAAGGCCTTGGTGAACAATTATTTGACCCCTTTTCTTTTAGTGAATTATCCATGGATGGATCATGAGTTTGACTGTTTTGTTGGTGAATAGCTCTTTACAAACATATTTGAGTCTAATTGTTGCAAGTGCTCCTTCAAGTGTTTGTTATTCAGAACTCCCTGTGTGAACCAGGTCAGCTCATTCATATGGTATAATTTCTATTTCTTGATTAGGGAGCCTCTCTAAAAGGAGATTTCCTCAAACAACACAGAGGTTTTAACGCCTACAAGAACAGGGCAGTGAATATTTTTTGTTTAAGAGACCAACCAGGTGTTAAATGTCTGTGAAATTCCTTGTTACATTTCTGAAATTGCAAAGAGAACAGCAGAAAGAAGTAGGGGGATGCTGTGGCAATACTACATGTAGTTATTATCTTTCTGTGCCTCCTCTTAACTTTTCATCAAAAAACAGGCAAGAGTTACACATTCTCAGGATTACTCAGAAATTTTACAAAGTTCATCCTCAGAGCTATTGGATGTAAAACCCTGATAAGTGGATGTTAATCATTTCCAGCCAATAGGAAGAGTGATTATAGTATGGTTTGTCAGTAAACAAATATTTAATGCACAGAGAAAACCTTGTAAATTCTATAAAACATTGTAAATAGTTCCTGGAGTACCATGAATGATTGTTAAACAAAAACTTTTGGTCATTAAACCTACTGGTATTACAGACACCCTCTCCCAATCCTTTATTTCTGTTACATATTTACATTTAAAAAGGTTAATTTTCCTGCGAGCACCCAGAGATGATATCTTAGTCTTTACATAGCAGGTAGTGAGTGACCTTTCAGAATGTGATAAGAATAGCTATTTTTTCTAACAAATGCTTCAACACTCTGTCAGCAAACAATCTGGGGTCTCCACAACTAGCAGGTTTCCAACCCTTGGATTAATAGCTGACTCGTCTCCAATGCACATTAACATGCATTAGTTAATGCATATTAAATCTAGTTCCTCCATTGTGAGGTACTAGGAAAATGTGTATTAACCTGTCTTAATGCACATTAACTAAAGAGCATGGCTCCCCGTGAAACTAACAACTGCAGTCTGTATCCAGAGTAGTACAGGTACTGAAATTGGCACATAAAATATCTATTCACTGCATCACTAAGGCTCTAGGTATTTTTTCTAAGCCTATCTTAGTTTGTAAAGAGAATACAAACTTTCACTTTAAGGAGGTCTATCCCATCCTATGCTTAGCTGTGATGGAATCCCAGTACCACCTACAAGCTACATGCAAGTTCTACAGGCCCTATTTGCTCTATGGGTAAGAAATGCTTCTCTCCCAAGTTCTCCCTCTAGATCTAATAAAACATAAACATTGTTTGTGGTATAAAACATTCTCCTAATGGAGGGTTTTTCTAGCATGTAAAACTGGGATTACACTCACCTGTATCCAAATTAGTACAAATATTGGCATCTAGCTCTCACAGCAAGCACATCTCTTGGTCCCACTTCAATCATTTACTAAGTCCACAGTGCTAGCTCACCCCCATACTTATAATTTCCTGCCTCCATCCTTGTGCTCTGATTGGTTCACCTCTGAAAATGTCAATACACATGGCACCTTCAGCATTTCCTTACCAAAATTAAACCTTCCTTTAAAGATGCAAACACAGCTACCGTGTCCCATAACTGTTGCATCCTGTTTTGGAAGTTTCTGGATCTCCCTTGCTAGGTTATCCTTCCTTCTGCTTGCTTGTAGAGACACCAAGTATACAATTTTATCTCTTCTTCTCCTTTCTCTGCATAAAACAAAGGAACAGAATAATGCAAATAGGCCACATAAATAGAATGATTTTTTTATATGAAAGGGGCTGAAAGAGAAATAAAGTAGTCTTTGAGGCTAGGAACACATGTTGCATTTGTCCCTGGACAAGCTGTCTTCTGTGTTTGTCCTGGAACAGAAATATCCTGGGATCTGGCATGTGCCCATATCACCCCTTTAGTCAGGATTTAGTGAGTGGCTGAATACACTCTCATTTTTCTGCTATTGATTCAATAATGCAATCCCAGGATAACCATTCAGAAACACTTTGCAATGTCCCAGGATAAACTGTTAGCACTTCTTATTCTGTGAACCTTTTTAGATTTTAACCCAGGACAGTAGACATGGACATGTGAATGACTGCACTTTGTCCCACGATAAAATGGTTTATCCTGGAAGAAATGTAACATCTATCTGTAGCCTGAGAGAACATGCTCCATTCTCCTCTCTAGCATGCTCTGCCATTGATTTTTTTTTATGTTGAGTTCCCTCATCACTGAGGTAAAAAGTAACTTAAGACTTTTGCTGGGAAACCACCACACTATCCAAAAGGTGGCTTATTTTTGTCCTATCATATTTCTGCTCAATTAGTGAGTTACTGGGGATAAATCAGTAAAAAATATTGTATAATTAGTAAGATCCAAGAGCTGAGTTTTGACCTTAACAGTTTTCCTAAGAGTGTACCAAGTGATTTTGCAAACACCAGTACTTGTACAAGTACCACAATGAATAAAATGAAACATGGAAAAGATATAATTGTGTTGATTATTTTGTATCTAAGGCACTTATACCAAGATATAGCTGGTATAAATTTTGAGGCACATTTAAACTGGTAGGTGAAGAAAAGTTGAAGCGGGTAAGTGTCTACCATCTATACCAGTTAATAACAAATACTGTAAGGGACAACATGCATTATGTAACTACAAAAGTTAAAAAATATAACAAGGCTTCATTTTGAATGATAGCTTAGAAAATGTGATAAACACATAGAACACACATGATTTTCTTGCTGCTTGAAAATACATTATGTTACTTTATCACATAATTACCATGGTAAATTTGACCTGGTTTACTGAATTATGATGCTGAATGTCCAAGGCTAGGAAACTTGCTCATTTTCTTTTTCTGCATTTAAAAAAAAGTCCAAAGCGTATAGATGACCCTGTTTGTGTTCACTGGCATGTGATGTCTAATTTTGGCTGACTACCTCCTTTACCTTATTTTATGGAATGGAAAACAAAGAGTGGGTTCTACTGAGAGAGAACACTTCGTGGTGGACTAGAATTATGCATCGTCCTTTCAAATGAAGCCTGTTACTAGCCTTCGATGCAATTTTTTTTAGAAAAATATATTACACTGGTTTTACATTAATTCTGCACCTTATCTATCCTTTCCACAGTTGTCCATAAAGATTGCATAACTCATTTCAAATGCCAGTGCAAGCACATGAGTTTAATTTGTATTTGGTGGGAACAGTAAAGATCATGAAAATTTAGTATGCATATGCCATCACCTCTAAACAGAAGATCAGGGGAATACAGAATGTCAAAACCATGTAACAATAAAGAATAAAGTTTGAAAGGAAAGAATGCTTAATACCCCATGTAACCTATTAGACACCCAGCTCATGTTGACAAAATAGTAGGAATGGTCGAAATATTTTAGATAAAATAAGATCTGGCATAAGTGATTATCCAGAAGTTAAAATTACCTTTTTCAAAGTTAAGAATAGTTGAATGAGTTCTTTTAATTTGTTATTTTTAAATGTCATGTGCTCTTATATTTCAGAGACCAAGAAAAAAAAGTTCCTTTAATTGCATCTGTTTCTGCATTTTCTTTCAGTGTTGTAGTAGTCACAACCAGGAACAGGGAGGTGATTAGCTAGATTTGTCTGAAGTCAGGCAAAAGATAAGAGATTGTGGCACCTTAGAAACTGGTTCAGAGGCATGAGCTTTCATAGGCAACAAACTACTTCATCAGATGCTACGAATGGACTTGCTTTACAAAAGGGTTTAAATGGAGAGGAATTGAAATACAAAGGAAAGGGACAGAAGAGAGAACAGAGCTGAAAGAGGCAAGAGGTGGGTTGAAAAGATCTAATTCATTTCTTGGACACAACGCTGAAGTTTTGCAATGTTCACATCACCACCACATTGTATCAGAAACTAATCAAACTCTGCGGTTACCTCTGTGCCACCAGTTTTCATCTTAGTACTCCACCAGACCCATCATACATTATAACCGTATCTGCTGTGATCCCATCAGGGATGCACACCAGGGATCTGGAACAGGGTTTCCTACACTTACAATACAATCCTAAAACCACAGCCACTCAAATTAACAGAGCCAAACTCAGACCTCACGCCAACCTGCTACAATATCAACCTTGTAATAAGGACAATAGAATCCCTCTGGTTGTTACTTGCAGACCCCAGCTTGAACACACTGGACACATCATTAACACCCTCTAGTCCGTTCTGGAAAATAATAATCATCTCAAGGTAACCTTGGAGGATAAGTTTGTCCTGTTTTACTGGCAGCCCCCTACCTCTAAAGATATCTTTAAAGCAGGGGTAGACAAAATGCAGCCCACGGGCCAGATGCAACCCAGCAGGGCATTCTATCCAGCCCGCGGGGCCCCTAAAAAATTTAGAAAATGAATATTTATCTGCCCCTGGTTGCCTGTCATACTGCCCTCAATGGCTCGCCAAAACTCAGTAAACAGCCCTCTGCCCAAAATAATTGCCCACCCCTGCTCTAAAGCAACAGACTGTTTAACTGCATTTCTCACCAAGCCACCATACCTTGCTTCAAACCCTAATGCCGGCTGTGCCCCCTCATCAACAAAGACCACATCATCACTAGACCAAAACACATGAAATAGAATATCTGGGGTACATTCACATGCTCCTGTACCAACATATTTGCCATCACCTGCTTACAGTTACCCTCTGTCTTTACCCAGACAAGGCAATCCCTACACACAAGAATGAATGGACACTGATGTCACATCAATTCCAGAAATACACACAAGCCTGTGAACACTTTGATCTCCCTGGATGTTCCATCTCAGTGCTCAGAGTAGCTATCTTTCAACAACAAAATGTGTAAAACCATCCTGAATGCAAAACTGAAGAACATTGGTTTGTATTCAACATAGTCTCAACAGAGAAAATGGATTCTTTTCCCATTGCCTGGTATTAACTCCAGCTGTTTATTCCTAATGTTCCCTAATCTTTTGGGCATGAAGTGCCCTTGGTCAGTTGATGACAGAGAGGTTGTTCAATAGCTCTCCCAATGATACAGTTGATCCAAAAGATATTACAGAAATGGCTTGCCTATCATATATTTCCTGGTTCATCATACATTTCCTGGACCAACCCCACTATGTCTCTTAGTGTGTTAACTGCCTCGTTTACCTTTGTTTACCTTTTGACCTTTGCAACCCATCTTTTGCCATGTGTGGACCATGAATTGCAGCTTTGCCCTGGCTCCACACCATGCTGTCACCACTGCAAGGTCCCAGCCCCAGACCAGCTCCCTTCCCAGCTGTGCACCCTGCCAGCACTGTAGGAGCCAGTCTTCATGGAAACCCTGGACCTGTGCTGTCACAGTGCCACCACTACTGGGGTCTCCATGGAAACTGGCCACAGCAGCACAGGCAGGAGCTGCTAGGAAATGGAGTCCGACCACTGGATGGATCCACCATTTTGCCCACCCCTAGTCTAAGGTGACACCCTGTGCTGCCTACAACATGGACTAGTGGGCATATCTACACATGCAATTAATGCACCTGAATAAACACTGGCACAGTTCACACTGGAGTCTGCTGTTCCTAGGTGCAGTGTCTTCACGTGGACCCAGGATGTCAGCAGTTAGAGTCAGAGAATAGCAGCCCTGGGATAGCAAGGAACTCAGGGGGTTAGCACCAGGCTCCAGGTGCCAGCATCCAGCAGCAGGGGGGCTGGTTGGGGTATAAGTATGCTAAAGTGTGGGACTGATCACTGTGGAGGTAATTAGTCAGCTTTGCTGTAAAGCGCACATGTAGTTATTAAATACTACCAATCAGAACTTAGGTGTGGTGGTGCAGTCTCACTCCCTTTCCACAGTGTAGCTAGATGGGTCCAGCATCCCCAGATATTTGGATTCCCTGTGGAGTCTGGACCATGTTACAGGAGCAGTAGTGGGGGACTTTTTTAAGTCCCCAAAGCAAGTAGGAATCCTCCCTCTCTTATCCTTAATGTTCATGGGGCTTCTCCTCCCCTTCCATTCCTCCCCTTCCTCTTCCCCTTCCCCTCTCTACTTATATCTCTGGGTGCAGGAAGGAGAGACTAGCTCACTCCTCCCCCCCACCAACTGATCTGAGGCAGAGGGGAGCCCCAGAGCCACTCCCATCTTTGTCAAGCTGAGGCTGCAGGGAGCCAGGCTCAGACAGGTACAGTGGCAGCAGTGGCAATACACTGGTTCCCCTGCCCTGTCTGGCTCTTTCCCAGGTGTTACCCACAAGCCCAGGAGCAGGGAGGGGGAACCTGCCTGCTGCTGCTGTTGTTGTTGACCCATCTCCCCGTGCCCATCAGCCCAGCTCCCCAGCAGTAACTCCACACAACACTGGCTACAGCAAGGCAGAAGCAGCCAGGAGAGTGGTTGCAGCAGGTGAATATCCCCTTCCTGCACCCAGAGGGATAAGTAAAGGTAAAGGAATAGGAATAGGAGGGGAAGGGAGATGCTGCTAAGCATGGAAGGGAAAGGATGAGGGGATGAGGTGCTAATGGGGAGAAGAGGGGAGGGAGAAGTCTGGAAATGCAGGGTGGGGGGAGGGGTGTAACCACCCATGCAGCACCAGTCATGGCTCCTGCACTTCCCTTTTCAAAATCTTGGATCCACCTATGACAAGGCACCAAACCATTAGCAATCGATTCAGATGTGAGTCTGGCCATGTAAGATACAAGAAGCACTAGAAATATTCTGAGAAATCCTGATCCTATGAAAGTGTGAGAAAAATTCAGGTTTGATTTAGATAAACACTGTAATTTTGGAAAATAGTCACATTAAAACACATTTGGTATGTAAAGGGGAGTGGGGGGAGGGAGGGGGCAGTGCTCCTAGGCTCAGAGAATTGTAAACCTCCTTCTATTAGTGAAGCCAGTGATATATAACAATTGATTACTGGGGACAACAGTAGAGAACAGAAGAGAACAGGAATGAAGGTCATACGTTAATAACATGTGTTCTGATAGGGGACACTGAGCAGAGGACACTGGTTAGTACTCACTGCTCCTCAAATGTGCCCAAGGAGCCAGTGGATGCTACTCAGGGAAAGATGTTTGATGAGTCTTGCCAGTTTGGAGAAGTTTGACCAGGAGTTCCTGTGCCTTGGTAGGGCCATGGATAGGGAGCATGTAAAATAAAAGGTGTGGAGGGAAATGCAGCCAGAACCTCGGGCGGAAATGCCCTGAACACAGGCATGCTCCAAGGTCCCCTCTACTGACAGAAGGGCCAGGTGCTGGGTATATCCATGACATGCATCAGATACATGCCTATGTAGACAGCTCTATGCAAGACCCACCAACTTCAACTTAAAGCACAATCTTCACCAGGCTGTGTTTTTCTCCAAACAGAGTTCAGTCCAAGCCCAGTGAATGGTTTATCAATATCATGAGTAATCATGGCCCCAACTTCATGTAAATCCAATCCTATTTATAGTTTGGTATTGAAATGATGTATTGCAGAATCTTCATACAAAATCAGCCAAGATTCAGCCCTTATAATGCAGCTGAGATTTGGGTTGAGGCCAAAAATCCAAGCAAAACACGAGGGCCATAAACCAATAAGAATAAAGCATTTAGGTCAAAAAGTAATTTGTGTTTCCTAATATAGAGTATTGATAGATTATCTGTGGACTAATCTTGGGGTCTTCTCTGGAGGACTGAAAATTCCCTTGTCAGCTACATGTGGAGCCGATTCTCCATAACAGAATTTGGCCCCTCTCTATGGCCAAATGATTACCTCTCACTGCCAGACCAGCAGGCTGCCAGATCTGAATGGGAGACAGAGGCAGAAGCAGTTGAAGGAAACATAGCAGTTTCCACAAATAACTTAGGAAATACTGAGTTAAGATTTTTAGACTTGGCCCTGTGTGTTTTGTGGTGTGGTAAACAATAGAGACTTGTTACATGAAAGTTTGAGAGAAACTGTTGTAATGTTCAGGCAGCTGGTTAGTGTTCTTTTTTATTTTATTGTATTGAGCATGTTTCTCAAATATATATTGAAATTATGTAGGTCCGGACAAATTCATTTAGTAAGCAAACTTTCTTTAAAAAAACAAAACAAAGGGTGTGGATCTAGTAAGAGATTAATTAAGGTCAATTGAGAAATTTCCAAGGAAAAAAAAAAAGGAAAAAACACCTGTTCTGGATCTACACAAAGTCTTTGTCTTTCCCTGACTGACTCGCTATCTTGCTCTCGATAAAACAGCTGAATCAAATACTGGCAGCTGGCCAGCTTATTTTTCATCCCAAACCTAAAGGTGAAAGGCAGTGAATTTGTGAGCTGTTCATAGCAAGTCTATGAAGAGTTTGTTCACTAGAGATTAGATTTCTGGTGAACAGCTTTTATCTGCCACTGCTATCACTTTGTATATCCTTCTACTGTCCCTCCTGATTCCTGCCTGTGCTAACGCGATATGATGGGCCTACCTGTTTAACTCTGCAGGCTAAACTTCAACTTCATTACTATGCATGAGATCTGTTTCCCCCTCCAATTTAACATTACTAGTGTAATTTGCAGACTTCTTAACTGAATCACAAATCTCATAAATGACCATTTTTTTTCCTTGGGACAGGAAGAGCTTATTATTTACCATTTCTTCCAATTTACAGCTTATGTAAATGTCATACTTCCACGGTTCCTTTTCACTCTGGTTTACTCTCTGGCTCAGGTGTCACAGAAATTATATAACTTTGCTCTCATCTGATCATTAAACTAATCCATAGAATTATAACCACAGTTTAATTCTATTGGCTTGGGTTATACCTCGTGTCATACATGTTCCAAACAATGACTTCTCTCTGATGCAATTTTCTCCCCGATATCTGCATGTTTTTTGTCAAGTCAGTTTCTTTCTGTTTCCTTCCCTTCTCTGCTTCCAGCATATCAAGTTTGTTTTTGAAGGTACAGTGCTTTATAGTACTGATCTGTGACACAAACACTCACTACAATAAGATATACACTACAAATTCACATATGCTACAAATAACAAATCTCTCGCCATGTCTTTTGTATCACTGTAGGCCTTTGAAAACATCTTGTGTTATATATGCCATTATCCTGCAACTACTCAACACCTTACAATTAATGTTTAAATATTGTTGTTTTTCTTTTTCATAGTGATGGATTTTCTTAAATTATATGCCTTCCACTATGCAAGATCTCAGGGAGAAACAACTGTTAATTTTGCAGTTAAAAGCAGGTTTTAAACCTCCTGCTTTAAGAATTGACACAACACTCAGTTGATTAATAGCAGAAAGGCCTGCTTTAATAGCTACCAACAAGCTAAAAAACCTAAATGACAGAACAGACTCTTTCTTAACATTCAATATATGAGCTATTACAGTCCTTGTATTATTTTAGCTGCAAGAGATTTTTACCCAAGCAGTTGGGTTCTTGTCAGATTTCATAACGTGGGTCCTTCCCTTGTGATCTAGGTGCAGGATGACTTCTTGATTTTCCCTGAACTGAACACCTTGCTGGCAGTTCTATCTTGCTTTTTATACTGTTTTAAAAATGTATAGCTTCAAAGCATTTTTCCTTGATTTTCCAATAATTTTCTTTTTAGGGGAACTACCACACTTATTTTTAGACTTGGGTAGAGAGTTGAGGTCTATCACCTCAGTGCCTAGTGGGTGGCACCTAGTAGCAGAGCAACTGTTTTCTCTTCTTGATAGTGCTCTCAGCATCCTCATCCACTTTTGCCCCAGGCCTCATTGTGACTGTTATTATTTTCCACCATGGGGTCTGGTATTGGCTGCTATGAACTCAACTTTCTCTACCCCTAATGGGTTGCAGCCATTAGCAGAGTTTGATTTTCTTTGTGGCAGACTTGTCACCACAACCCAGTCTTGCCCCAGCCACTGTCTTGCATTTTTGTGCAACAGGCACTGTCCAAGCTTTCACAGCCATCAGTTAATACATGTCTAATTTAACCCAAGAGCAGGGAGAGGTAGTTAGCCATGTTAGTTTGAAGTCAGGAAGGGTAGATTTTCATCTTTTAGGACAACTAAATCAAAGATGTATGATGTGAGCTTTTATGAGCTCACTTCATCAGACGCAATGTGTTACTGCTCAGGTTCATGAAAGCTCACACTAGACATCTCTGATTTAGTTAGTCAATAAGGTGAAAATCTACCCTGTCTTCTGCCTGATTTGGTGAGATCATCCAGTCCAGCCCCCCTGCCATAGGCAGGAAGTCTGCTGGGGTCAAATAATTCCAGCAAGATAAGCATCCAAAACATTTTGAATGAGCCTAGAGTAGGTGCTTGTACCACCTCTGGGGGGAGCCTGTTCCAGACCCTGGACACTCGGACTGTAAAGAAGTTTTTCTTTATGCCTAATCTAAACCAACCTTCCAGGAGTTTGTAGCCATTAGATCTTGTTCTCCCTAGGGGGGTCCTGGTGAACAACTGTTCTCCCAGTTCCTGATGCACACCCCTTATATACTGATAGGCTGCCACCAAGTCTTCCCTGAGCCTTCTCTTCTCCAGGATGACTTAAACCAAAGCACTGATGAGATTTGGAAAGTTAGTACCTTCCACAGTTTTTCCAAAGGTGTTCATCAGTGTTGCTTTCTGAAGGTTTTATGATCTTACAATAAAACTAAATTCAAGATTATGTTACAAAACCCACATCACAAAATTGCCATGCACAATTGCCATTACACTTACGCTTTTCAAAACCCAGATTTTCATCAATTACTGTCCTAACTGGTTATATTGGTAAATCTTTTATTTAATTTTAAGCTGAACAATCTCATTATGTAGAAAAGAAATATCCACTCTCCTTTCCTTTTTTATAATAACCATATCTGATCTTCCAGCATACACTTCCTGAAGAATAACAATTGAAAAATCCCATATTATTTTTACATTCTTACTCTGTACAACTGTGCCTGGTCTGTGGTGGTCATAGTCCATACTTGCAGAGCACTGAGTAAAGTATCTTACCCAACACAACACAGAGTAGGTCAACGGTAGAGCAAAGACTATAATCTAGCCATCCTGTGTCACACGCTAGTGCCTTATCCACAGTTGGACCATGTTTCCTCTCTAAAAGCATTCAATAGTGGCAATTTATGTGACCTTGGGAATAAGGTTAAATTGCTTTAAAGTTTTAAGAAAGTAGCTTGGCTGAGTATTTTGAAAACACAATAGATAAGAGGCAGCTGCTCTAGTCAACGTCTTTCTATGGTAAATTAGGGGCTTTGGGGACAAACGTTTTACTTTATTTTTGTCACTCTGATGGAAGTCATAGGATTCAGCATCTGTTGTCAGTCACTCTGAAATGAAATTTCATATGGAAGGAAAGGGATTGTAAGAAAAAAATCCAAGCAAAGAGAGATGAAAGGAACTGCATTAGAAGATAAAATAGCTTTAGAAGAGCTGAAGTTCATCCATTTGCAGCTGGAATCTACTGTGACAGTGGCTGGTCGTGATGAACTTTGATATATCTAAAGGTGTAACAACTGTCCTTCCCACTATTTTGAAAAATTTAACCACCACAAATTGTTAATGAAGGTAAAAAGGATTCCTACACATGTTGCAGTAATAAGACCCACTGCTGTAGTTTAGGGCTTGTAAATCAGCTTGCTATAGTTTTTCTCTCTAAAGTCAATTCTGTCATGATGGAGAAAAAAGAAGAATAAAAGGACTGATAAAATGCTGCCAGGGTACTATGACAAACACCTATATCTTCTTTCCTTTCAATCAGTATTGCTACTGCTCAGTTCACTGAATCTTGTACTTCAGAGCATGAAACACTATCCATTTACTCTTTTATATCACAAGTACTTTATTCATATTCTCTTAGATCAATGGTAAAAAGAACTTTATTCATATTCTCTTAAGAAGGAAGCATCTACTTTTTTATAGTTTTAAAGCAGGGATGTAACATACCTGTAAGGATTCATAAATGATGAAACAGTGAATTTGGGTTTACACAATCCCAGAAACTAGCTCCAGAATGAAAGCCTTTAGCAGTCGGAAGAATAAAAACTTCCCTCCTCTTCACCAAGGAAGGGAAGTTTACCACCTGATAAATTCGACCAGCTTCACATATTTCTAGAATGTCTGTTTTTGCACAAGGACTACCTACAGCAGACAATTGCTTGTCCTCTGTTAGAAAATACAACTCTCTAGGAGGTACAAAACAGGAAATGACTGCCACTCATACAAACATTCTACAATGTAAGCAAATTTGGAACATTAGAAAATGAAGGGGAAAATAAACTTCATTATAGTCTTTAGTAATCCTATTAATCTACAACATCACAGCCAGATTAAGAGTCTGTTGCAATCTGATAGGAGTGTGAGCATCGCTAATGCTTACTGATTAGAAGAAGCATTCCTCTAACTAGAAAGTTACAAAGAGAAAAAAATTGATATGCCAATCTTGCCAGCTTGAAGCACTCTCAAAGTAACATCTTGAGCAGCACCAACTACACACAGCCTTTTATGAAACGAAGTCTGCCAAAAGCCAATGAGGCAAATACATTACAGTATCTACAGAATTCCAGCTAGCAGTAAAACTTCATGTACAAAGAAAGTATCATATAAAGAGAAATAAGTACACTCATACTTCTTGCTATATTACATTATTGACAGGAAATTAAATTGCTGCCTCTCTTTTAAAAAATGGATGTGTCCCGTAGCTAGAACAGTGTACTAGAAATCAAGGAACCTAAGGTCTGATGTTGACCATCTGTATGACCTTGGCTAGACAGAAAATCAAGGCTGAAGAAAAGGGGCTCGATCTAATGTAGAGGACCAAAGTCTGGGAGGTTGACAATTCAGGGTGCCATTAAGCTTAGGCAAATCTCTCTGCCTTCTGCCTCATCTTGTCTCCAAGAAGTCAAAATAATGAAACCCTCTTATACCAAACATTTGGGGGAAAATGGTATATAAGAACAAAATACCATTATATCATATATTGTTTGGTATATTTTTTTTGATTTAGTATATTTGTGTGTGTGTGTGTGTGTGTGTGTGTGTGTTGTGCTGGATCAAAAAAGTTAGTGTTTCTCTCTTTAAATAATTGTAGACTTTTCAGAGTCTGTTATTTTACATCTAAGTAGCTCATAACACTGCCCAACTCAGATTTGGGGAATTTATAGTGCAATATGCTCACAATACTGTGAACACAGACCAAGTAGGGAAGTGTATGCCATTTATATTTTAGTGATATAAAGTAACGTTTTTCTCACTAAAATACCACTAAAATATCAATAAAAATAGAAAGTATTATAAAGGCTATATACTTCCCTATCTGGCTGGGGAGGGAAAAGCCATCTTTTTTGATTTGTCATGTTTTTAAATTGCATGTTTTATGCAATATAATATCACCCAGCTTTAAGAAATGATTTACCACACTAGGGCGAAAACATATATCCTCATTTTTTCCCTAATGACTTAGTATGCAGATGAATGACACTGCAGTATCCAATAGGTGTTCATATGTGTGCAGCAGTATAAAACAGATATCAAAGTATGCAAAAGAATAGGGTAATTCAAACATGTCACATCATGGATTTCCCCCATGTATTACCAACCCCCTTCAAGCTCAATTAGTGTTCAGGGCCCCAGTTCAGCAAAGCACTCAAGCATGCAGCTGACGAACAGGGCCATTTACCTACTGGCTTCAGTGGGACTATTCACACGCTTAAAATTAAGCAAGTATTAGGTCTTGCTAGATTGAAGCCTCACTCATTGCGGCAAAATGCAGTTTTGGCAGATCTTCAGAGAGAGCCTCTTATGTTGTGGTTAAGAATGAATGGAGAAGAAATGGTGAGACAAAAGAAAGTGAACTAGAAAGAGGATAAATAAGGAAAGGTAGAGAAGGTGCAAAAAGATTTACTGTTACACTCGAATCCCTGTGTTAATTAAAATGCAAGTCTACTTTGAATTATAGGGCCATAATTCCATTTTGGAATCCTAGTGTCTATCCAAGCCACTTGAGCCACACTCTGGAGGTTTATCATCTCCTCAGAACTCTTCAATAAAAGCATAGCTCTGTAATTCACAGTGCTTGTTCATTTATTATATACAGGCCTGTATGTATTATAAATGAAAGCCTGTAATAGGTTTCAGAGCTGGTTGACTACACTGAAAAAATCTTCATTGCGTAATTTATTTGATCTCTTTTGCCATTAATCATTGACTAAATTATTCATTGAATAATAACTGACCAGCTACAGAGCTGGTCAAAAACTACTAGAAATATTTGCGGACTATATTGTAGTATTCAACAGAAAACTGTAGAATTTGATGAATAATGTATCTGAACACCTCTAATGGTTATATAAAAATGCTTTCTTGCTTCATTGGTATTGTACAGCATATTTTGTTTGCTACATTCACGCATGTCTGGTAGCTTTGTGTATGTCTATATTTCTATATCAAACTACAACATCCATTTTGTTTTCTGATACATTTTTGATTGTACAACCGTACTGTGACCTTTACGTTTTGCTAGAATATTCAGAAGCTATTACGGAGCGTCTCCCATCTGTCTGAAAGCTTTAAATAAAAGGCTGTTGAATCTTGATGATCTTCAACCTGGCCAGTGGGTCAAACGACAGATCCCATCGTGCCTTATTGCCAGTGCAGGACGACCCCAATCTTAGGCTCCCCCTGCACCAGCAATAAGCAACCTCTAAAAGCTGGGAGTATTCTCAGTTGTGGGGCTTCCAGCTGCAGGGGAATCCTACACACCCCTTGCAGTGATCTCCCCACCCTGGGGGTGGCACCCTACAGCTACTGGGACCCACGGCTGTGAATGCTGAGTCCTCATAGCATACTTCCCAGTGCCTGGACCCAGATGGAGCCACAGCTGCAGGGTGTGGCTATGAATAGGGATCATCTTGAGCAAAGAAGGGAGCCAGGCAGAGGAAACTATAATGTACAGGCAGGTTATGACAGAGGGAATGATCAATAGGCAAGGTATTTTTTTAATCAGGGAGGCACCTGACAGAGGACAGCTGCTTTGTAAAAGGAAGACTCTCATGTTGACCATTTTAGAGAAAGGAAGGAGAACCACAAGCACAAGGCAAGGCTGTGTAAGAGAAAAAGTGGAAGGGTCCCGGATACCTGAGATAATTCTGACCCAAGGCCAAAAAATGCTCCAGAATGGCAAGGCAACTGAGGCAAACTAGGGTGTATATTCATGGCTTACAGTTTGCTGAAATTCCTGAGAGTCCTGGGGAGTTAGTACTGAGTCAACTGGGCTGTGACCAAGAGCTGTAACCAAGGGGCAACAGAGAGCCAGTACTGCAATCTCCTCAGGCACAGGGAAGATCAAAAGCACACTAAACTAATAATGTGTGCACACTAAATACAGCCTGGACAGAGTCCAAAACAAGAAGGTTAATTAGGGCTATGACAAGTGCAAGAAAAAGAGTAAGAAAGTAATAGCAGGAAAATAAATAGAATGGGTAGGGACCTACTTAAAACATGGTTTCATAGATTTCATGGAAGCCGCAGAAAACAGAGCTATTTATGATTGCCAGAAAATCCAGCACTGGCTGCAATTTCCTTTGAAATCAACCAAAAAGAAAAAAAGTAGTAGTGACATAGACTGAGTGAAGGCATCCTCCACCAATCAGTGGCAAGGAGGAGGCTGCCATGAAATGCCTGTGAAACCGGCTCTGCGTACCACAAGCAGGTCACAAAAAACCCTTTGATTCAATGAGAGTTAGGTAGGCCCCTAGTTTTGGGCCAAGTTTTCCAGCACAAACCCTACTTACTACACCTCCTCTATCAATTTCCACAACCATTTATTTGCCTTCACAGGTTAAAAGTTTGATGCCCCTTATTACGTACTTTAACTTTTCTGAACAAACCATTATGGCCGGGAGATCGTTGGAAATACATTAATCCATTTAATATGAGATCTGCGAATTCTGGGCACACAGGCTGTTCTTTGATTGAACATCAGAGCAGTGACCTATCTACTTTTTTATGGCATTCTGAATGTTTCATCACCGAAATACCAACAAATCTTTGATGTTCTCTTACCCTTCATACAAATTCACAGTAAATAAAGTGGCATGATTTCTATCTGTGTGTGTGGTCATGCGTGTGAGATTACCATTGTGATCAATATAACATCTAAGAAAGTGACCAGCTTCAATATCCACATGATGCAGATTTAAGTTAATGGAGCTATGCCAGCTGGCACTGAAGTTCTGGCTGACAGAGCCTGTGTTTATGCAATTTTTATATCCTGTATTCAAAAACAGGATGACTGAGGGATTTTTTCTGGATAGCTAAAGACACCTAAAGTGCATAAGCTCTTTGCAATAATTCTCAAGAAATTTTCTGCCTCTCAGCTAGCCAGTGATACTGGGCCTGTTTCAAATCCCATACAAATCAGAAGCTGCTTTGTATTGCCATTTGCTGCACTGAAATCCAAAAACTGAAGTCATAGAGAATCTTAAATTTTTCTGTAGTTTTCCTCAGGGAGAAGCAAGGTAGCTCTGAATGGTAGATAAGTTTGGCCCCATATCTGCAATACTTTACATGACACAGAAGTCCAAGATGGATCCTGCCAGTTGTATTAATGGAAATAGTGGGGAGGTGTTATTTGCAGAAGTTATATGGCCCATAATATTCAGATGCCCACTCATGGAATTAAAAATGAAGGCTAAATTATAGAGAAGTTAACATCAAGTGCCACCTAGCTCTGTGTTTTATCACCCTCATACTCCAGCCAGCCAGTCCAGCTGCCCCATGCTGCCCAATTCTCCCCCGGGGTCCCCTGCTCTGCCTTGGCTCTAACTGCTGCAGTCCCAGGTACACATTGAAACGTTGCACTTGGGAACAGTTTTCTCTGGTGCAAACTGCCAGAGTTTATCACATTGCCTTCGTGGCATATGTAAATACACCCATTGTCAGTAAGTGTATCATAATATGGCCCTTAATCTACATGGAGTTTTAAATAAAGAACTATATACCTCCTTTGTCTGTGTATACAGCTCTCTCTAACATCTGTGAAAGCTGCATGTCCAAACTGACAATATACTGCCCAATTGGTCCTTTATACTGTAATAGGTAACACTTTGATTTGATGGTTGCTCATTAGTGTGCTGGAAATACCTAATAGTAAATATATTCTATGTAAATATTTTACAACTAATAAACCTAAACACAAAATCCTCACCTAGTTATTATTCAGGCAAAGTTCTCATTGATTACATTGTGAACATTGCCTGAGTAGAGGCTGCAGGATTTGGCCCAAACACATTTATTCTGTAGAATTGTTATTACAAAACAATCACTGCAAATGCAATTATTTTCAGGACAGCACAGCAGAGAATGCCCTATTCCCCAAGTAGACATCAAACCCAATAATTAGGAAAAAACAATGAACGCTCCAAAATGATTTGGTGAGTAATCACAAGTAACAGCAAACACAATCTATGCCAGTGAATATTATTCCACTTCAAATACAGTGGCAAACTGAAACAGAAGAACAAACAAGAGACATCTTGGGACAAACAAGTTGTGCTTTACTGTCATTGTGTGTAAGCAGTTACTGGTAAAAGCATATTATTTAAAATATCTAAATTCTGAATACAAAAAAGCTCACTAAATGCTTTTCGGGTTTTTTTCATAGCACAGGTTTCATAAAGATGAGTCTTACTTTATTGTGATCTTTAAAATGTTGGCTACAATACTTCCATCAATTCATTTCAAATAAAAACCACCAGGGTCATAGAAACAACCCACTCTTACCAGAGGTCATTCAGTAATCATTGCTTTGTCCTGATGCCATTTAGTTACTGCAGCATTCTCCATTGAAGCCTTTCTACCAATTAATTAAAAAGTCAACTCTATGAACTGTTTCTGTGTGACTGCTGCAAGTACGTGATTTAAATTGTGTATATGAGCAACGTATAGTAACCACAGATACCACCACACAGTAACTACTGAGTAATAAAGAAATGGCTTTCTAGGCTGTGAGGATGATACTAAGATCAGATATGACTCAAAAACAAAGGTGCTGGAAATTTCCTTTTTTGATATTTGGTTTCAGTCCAGTTGAACAGAAACCATTTGTTTTTCAAAATTTCTCGCAACTGGAAGCTCCCTGGCCCCTGAAGATGCACAGTGAAATGAGTATCACGATCTTGTCAGTATCAGTGTTAACCCAGATCATGAAATTGACAAGAACATCAATTTCCCAAGGTCCCTTCTCCAAGCAGATGCAATATATGTTTTGCCCCAGAACCAGGGACCTCATAGTGGCCATTGCTTTCAGCTCAGGGCAGAACTATTAGATGCACCTATTTCAGGCCTATTAATCTGAAACTTCTAAAATCCCTAGCACAGGACACATGCCGCTTGTATACCCTGAGACCAAGGACTGCGGCTTTCTGGTTGGTGATGGGGGCAAAAGCAAAATGGCTAATGAGTATGCAAAAACTGAAATTACTACATCAAGGCAAAAGCAAATTTCAAGCAGCCTCATGCTTCAACATTGAGAGGGAAAGAACATCTCCAGAATATGTTACCAACAGGCACATTGAAATATAAATCTGGCGTATACAATTTTAATAAATCTATCAAATCAGTGGCCATACCATTTAACTGGAGAAAAACATAATTTGGACAACAACAGATCCTTTAGTGTGACTTCAGCAGTAAGCATGCTTTCAGAACAAATTTCTAAGGAATAAATAATTAAAGACATGGAAGTAAATAGAAAATGAGACAAACTACAATGTGAGTTTAGCAAAATAAGATCAAGCCAAAGTAATCCAATACCTATCTTTGGTAAGTGATTTTCTAAAAAAGATTTTTTTGTGAATATAATGTAAAACTATAGATGAATTAGCATTAACAGATTCAGCAGAAAATAACTTTAAATTCACATGTGCAGATTCAACACATTACATCCACATATCTCACAGCGAAAATATGGAAGCCTTTTCGAGGGCCAATGTGGTTCCCATCTTCAAAAAGGGGAAGAAGGAGGACCCAGGAAACTATAGGCCAGTTAGTCTTACCTCGATCCTGGGCAAGCTTTTTGAGAAAATTAGTCTGGCGCATATCCACGAGGGGACAGCAGGGGATACTATGCTTAGGGGCAACCAACACAGGTTCATTAGCGGCAGGTCCTGTCAGACTGACCTGGTGGCCTTCTATGACCAGATCACCAAATCCTTAGATGCAGGGGTAGCAGTGGACATAGTCTTCCTGGACTTTTGGAAGGCCTTTGACACTGTCTCTCACCCCGTTCTCATTAAGAAACTGGAGGGCTGTGGTGTCGACACCTACACAGTCAACTGAGTCGCCAACTTGTTGGACGGCTGCACCCAGAGAGTGGTGGTGGATGGGTCATTTTCGACTTGGAGGATGTGGGCAGTGGGGTTCCACAGGGCTCGGTCCTTGGGCTGGCACTGTTCAACATCTTCATCAGTGACTTGGACGAGGGGGTAAAAAGCACCCTGTTCAAATTTACTGATGACACTAAGATGTGGGGGGATGTGGGCATGCTAGAAGGGAGGAATAGGTTGCAATCGGACCTAGACAGGTTACAAGGGTGGGCGGATAAGAATAGAATGGGATTCAACACCGACAAGTGCAAAGTGATGCACCTGGGGAGGAACAACAGACACCATACCTACAGGTTGGGGAATTCCCTTCTTGTCAATACAGAGGCAGAAAAGCATCTTGGAGTCATCATTGACTCCAAGATAAACATGGGCCAGCAGTGTGGAGAGCCAGTTAAGAAGGCCAACCGTACCTTGGCATGCATCCACAGATGCATCTCGAGCAGGTCCAAGGAGGTGATCCTCCCCCTCTATGCAGCACTGGTCAGACCGCAGGTAGAGCACTGAGTCCAGTTCTGGGCGCTGCACTTCAAGAGC
This sequence comes from Crocodylus siamensis, assembly GCF_052110815.1. Taxonomy (NCBI): domain Eukaryota; kingdom Metazoa; phylum Chordata; order Crocodylia; family Crocodylidae; genus Crocodylus; species Crocodylus siamensis. Next base: position 302,664,888 of record NC_143395.1, read on the forward strand.
AATGTGGACAACATGGAGAGGGTCCAGAGGAGGGCCACTTGCATGATCAGGGGGCAGCAGACCAGGCCCTACAAGGAGAGACTACGGGACCTGAACCTGTTTAGCCTCCACAAGAGAAGGCTGAGAGGGGATCTAGTGGCCTGTTACAAACTAGTCAGGGGGGACCAGCAGGCACTGGGGGAGTCACTGTTCCCCCGAGCATTGCCATGAATGACCAGGAATAACGGTCACAAGCTGGCAGAGGGTAGATTTAAGCTAGATATCAGGAGGCGCTACTTCACAGTCAGGGCGGCTAGGATCTGGAACCAACTTCCAAGAGAAGTGGTGCTGGCTCCTACCCTGGGGGTTTTTAAGAGGTGGCTGGATGTACACCTTGCTGGGGTCTTTTGACCCCAGTACTCTTTCCTGCCGTGGCAGGGGGTCAGACTAGATGATCTACTCAGGTCCCTTTTGACCCTAGAAACTATGAAACTGTGAGATCACCTTTTTGCCTGGGAGCTGTAAAGAATCCCATAGGAAAATACAGTCTGCTCTCTAGGCATACTGAGAACTTCTGAAAAGATGAAGTCAGGGAGTATAATGTGTTTTTGACTTTGGACAGTGGTCTTAATGTGGAGGAAGGTTATACAGGTAGGAATATTTATAATAGCAGACTACTTAGTGTGAGTAAAGTGGACAGTATTAGGCCCCAAGCAAGCTGCCAGCTGCACTTTGATTGGTAGGTTTTTTGACTTTGAAGAGTAGCTCTATACCAGTACATTAATGCAGATAAATTCTTCTACCCAAAATCCGAAGTAGCTGAAGATCCAAGAAGAATTCCTGTTTTAAGCCTGTTAATAAACATCAGATCTCTCACTTCCCACCATCGCTCTCCAGTGTCTTTATGTCTTAGTAGAATTACCTTCGCATTTTCTACTATGAGTCAGCCAAGACACAGCTACAGCCAGTAGCTCTGGAAAAGCACACGTCCATATTCCATAGATGAGATTAAAAAAAGCAGCAGAGCTGAAGGTCGTTCTGCAAGGCTCCTCAGCATGAGTCAAAGCAACAGAGTCTACTGCTTTGCTCATGGTGCTTTTATACAAGTGCTACAAAGATTGCACTAGTTTCAAGTTGATTCCCAGTGTAATGTGAGTGTTGATTCTGATCCTTGAACTCTGGTGTATTTTGGTTCTAGCTATCTTAAAAATACGCTTGTCCTCTTCTGACACATAAGCTCAATGGGGATGCTCTCACTGACAGAATTAAGATTTCGACTCTGCACAGGTTGCAAGCAGAGCATTCTCAGGTCTCAGAGGGGGCATTGGACACTGGGATTTGCTTCCTTGTTAGACTGAAAGCCAATTAAATACTCAATGCCTAATGGCTTCTCCAGATAAGATTTCAGCACAGCCCTTTTCTCATTACTTCAGTCCACTCAGTTCCTCCATTCTGCTTTTTTGGGTTCTGCTTCCTAGATTTCATTAGAGCAACTCTGACGAGTAGAAAGAAATTGTCTGTTAATATGTAAATGTAAAGGTGTTGTTACTTTCAAGAAGTAAATAATCATGTTTAGCTTCTGAGCTTAAATACAAAGGGATAGTGTTATGATCTATTACTACATAGCTCTAATTTTGGCCTCTATCAATTAAAAACATAACTACTAATGAATCAGGAATGAAGTCTTAATAAAAAATAAGATTAAAAATATGTATCGTGTTTTTCATTTTTGATATATGTACTTAATATTCTCTTTTATCACTGCAGGAAGATAGTGATCTTGCCAAAAGCTATAACAGAAGGAGAGAAAAACACTGATAAACAGCCAACAGTTAACCATTTAGCTGCCAAATGTCATTAAAGCTGAATCTCAAACATCTAAATGGTTTAATCTGTCAGTGCACAGCATAAACATAATGAGGAATGGGCATTTATGCTCCTTGTGTAACTCCTGCAATATACCATGAGTTACAACTATCAGATCTCTCATGTGGAACAGTACTGGTTATTGTTTGTTGCTTGTTCCATGATTGAATTGACGATACTCTTTAGGTTTTAAGAATTTGATTATGTTCAGGTTAAGATCTTCATCCGCCTCCCCACCCATCACCCCCACCTAGCTGTGGCTGACAGCTGACCATAAATAGGAGGTGGGAATGGGGAGAGAGTCTGTGCTGGCTCAGGTCTGGGAGAGTCAGGGACGGGTTGGGTGGGAGAAGCCTCAGTTCTCCTCCCTGTCCCACTGCCTAGTTGTGCTTGACAGCTGGCCACAGGCAGGAGGTGGGGCTAAAGAAAGAGGCTTTGCTGGCTCAGCTTTGTGAGAGTCAGGGGGCAGGACCCGCTAACCACAAGTGTGAGCTGAGTGCTAGCATGCATCCCTGAGAAGGGAAGCTAGCGAGGAGACACAAAGATGCCTGTGATGCCAGCAGACAGCAACCTAACATGAATAGGCGGGGATATGGTACAGAAGTTCAGTGCACCCATCTGACTTAAATTGATCCAGATCGATCTTAGATCAGGTTTGGCCATTTTAAAACCAGTCTATGTGTGCTGAACTTCTGTTCTGTTATTGGTGTAGACCAGTTTTCAGGCACTTATACCAGTTTATGTGCAATGTCTGTACCTGGACAGGTTGTACAGGGTCCACACAAAATCGATGGCTGAAAGGGCTGGTAACTGGATGGGGAACATTTCATCCCTACATTTCTGATGATAACTGGCTCACTTTAATAATGACCAAGGGATATTGCTATCTCACTGCTGTTGGTGCTGATGTGATTTATGAGCCATTTTTGGAAATGTTGACACATAAATATAAAGAATAAATAAATAAATATAGAATGCAAACCAATATACAAGCTGTAAGTGAACATAAAAACATTGAACATTTGATTAGTCATTCATAACAGAAACTATGATTCTATAGTCCATCAGTTTTCTTCAGTTAATTGGCTCAAATGAGCTCCTCAATGATAAGAATAATGTACTAATTGTTCTTACATTTCATCAGAACTTTATAGTGGTGATGCTCTACTTGTGATTTAAAGGGTACTCTTTATCATAAATCCCTTATTTTAAACTCTTCTAGCTTTTAAGATAAAGAAAATATCTTTGGATTGAAATTTTTTCAGGGCACCTTAAGTGCAGAGATGAACATTTTGATAAAGTTCCTAAAAATTCTAATTTGCCATTTTGGGGATGTTGCAGGATGTTCTGAAAGTAAAAATATGCCATTTTGCATTTGCCATCTTTTCCCCCCAACAAAAGACCATAGGAAACCTGTGATTATTTATATAGTTCTGCTGCAGGACCCAGTGACAGTCCTGGAGCCAAATGAAGGATAAGTATTAACCAAAGAGCTGTAATGACATGCATGTTCCTAGATGAATTGTGGGAAACTCCAGTTAAAAAGAAAACAACTATAGTATATATTCATATGTTGCATTATTTATGATTAAAGGGAAGACATACGCATGTGTGTAGCAGGGCACTAAGGTGCCTGCTACTTGAAAAGCAGCAGTGTGGGCTCAGGTGCTGGTTGCTAGGGGCAACCAGGGCCCACACCTGGTGAGTCAGCTGACTGGAGTGGGGAGGGCTGACTACTATAAGACCCAGGCTGGAGGCTGTGAGTGCTCTCTCTGTCAGCTGGCAGCCAGGAAGAAGGAGTACTGCCTGACTAAGAGAAAGAGATCGGCCCTGAATGTGGGAAAGAGGAAAAGGCCTGGTTGTATAAGCCACTAGTTACACGGGTGAGAGTTATGGTGTGGTTTGGAGAACATTTAGCCAGGAGGCTTAGATTTGTGTTATAGCTGATTGGCTTGTGTTATTGCTTTTGTCGTTAGACCAGAGGACTGGGTGAGGCTATTAGGGGTTGGAGGAGGCCTCATAGGGGCTCCACAGCAGCGTGGGGACCCCAATGCCAGAGAGGGCACAACATTTAGGGGTGCACTGACCCCTGCCCTGAGAAGGGGAGCAGAGGATTGGGGGGACTAGGTAGGACGAGGCTGCCTTAATCCTACAGGAGGTTTAAGACCCGAGGAGGAGATTTGGAGGGGCTAGGCATGGCTACCACCACCTACCCCAAGGCCCCAGAGCGGGCGGCTCAAGAGGCCCCAGAGCGGGGACAGAGATTGACAAGTGCCAGGAAGCATGGTCGCAAAGCAAGCCAGAAGCGCTGGTGGGGCACAGGGGAGTGAAATTGACTAAACAATGTCCAGTACATCTGCGAGGCTTGGGGCATGGTACAGGGGTGGTTGGAGCCACGCTTAGCCCATAAGGCTGGGATGCCTGGAACCCCACTATAGAACAGAGCCCCAGGGGGAACCAGTAGACCTGTAGCCAAGGGAATGAAGGGCAGCCTCCCTACATAACTACAGAACATCAAAGACATGGCAGGCGAGATTGTGAGCATGCTTTAACACCAACTTGGCACGGTAGGGGGCATTAGGGGAGATCACGGCCACCCCTAGGATGCCACTATGTTGTGGTAAAAATAAAATCTTTGATAATGTTGTCTGTAAAGACTTGCAGATGAGTAAGTTGAAGAGCCACTTGTGGCTCATGAACTGTGATTGAAGGATCATGGATTGTAAACTGTTCCTCTTAGTGTTGTCTTATTTTCTTCTATTCTCCATTATACCATTCTGCCATATCTTGCATTAATGTAAACTATAAAGTAATCAAGGCTGGCTGGAGCAGGTACCACATGAGGCTTATGTCCCGGTCCAACCAGAGCAAGAGCTCTGTGTGGCACAGCCCTGGACCAGCTGGAGTGAACCATATGTTCCCTGATTGATCCACGGGCCAAGTCCAGTTTGCAAGGCTGGCCCCATGCTGTTTTGGCACATGAACCAGTCCCAGGACATTCATATGGCCCTTGAGTAGCCACTGGGGCCAGATGAGTTTTACACCCCTGTCCTAACCTATCAAAGACCTCAAAGAAATGGTATAAGAATCTTGATATTTGCATTTATACAGTGCTTTCTACCATAGGGGTCTGCTGATGGCAAAGTGATTCAAGAGTTTTGCTATTGCTCTCTAGTTTCAAGTCTTACTCTATAGCCCTTAACCCCAGTCAACTAAGCTGCAGTTAGGGATCTAATTGTTTGGGTTGGGCACTCATAGGTGGCCAGATGTGATGCCTGCTATATTATTCTTTTGTGTAGTTGGATGCAGAAACAAGAGTTTCTCATGCTCCACAAAGGCTTGGGAGGACCTTGAGAGGAAAGGGTATTAAGTCATTCAGAGCCCTTTCTGGTAACATCTGAAGAGTAAGAAAAAAAGCACCTCATTTTTTGAAGCCCAAAGAAGTGAGGCACAAAGATACTTCACATCCATACTCTGAGGGTGGTAGGTTGACCTTTGGATCTTATCTGTGTCATAATCACGTTAATGATTATGTAGATCATGCTGCAGGATAAAGGGGCTCTATCAAGGTTAGAGAGCATATTTTAGGAATGGCTTTGGCCCATCTGTTTTGATTATTGTTGTAGTTTTTAAACATGGCACCTATATCCAGATGTTTTGATAAGTCCCCTTTCACTGGCCAAAAAGAAAACACAGGTATTAAGGCAGAGGAGTTATTGCATATGCAATAATAGGAAATAGTACACATGCACAACAGGGGCTGAGTTACACTGCTGTGGGAAACATAACTCAGAGTTTAGTACTTAAAATATTTATTGATTTTTAGTTTCAATTGCTGAAAATAATTTTTATGAAATCTTGAACTCCTAACATATTGGTAGTTTGCAACAGCACATATGGGGCCTAATTCATCGTGTTACTCCAGGTTTATGCTAGGGTAACTCTATTTATTTCTAATACACCTATAGAGGGAATTGGCAGTAACCAATATATTTAGGTTTCCTAATACTCTTCCTTATAAAGGATTCTTGAAACCACTTTGGGAAAGACTAATATCTCCATTTCTGCAGCAGGTAAAAGCCTCCAGGCCAGAAAAGTGCCCCCAGGAAATTCCTTTCAGGATAGCTGAGATTTAAAACCTTAGAAAATCCCTGTCCTCTGACTCTCATTATCAGTAAAATGTTACCATCATGTCAGAATAATAACCGAACTTGAACATTCTGGTCTCAGTCGGGACCCATATCACCATCACCATAATGGTGATGCCAGCAGCTGCAGCACCACATTGAACAATGAATTCTATCAATAGACATCCCAGCTATTGTCAGAGTACTTCTAGTGGGATGGAAGACAAGGACAGCACAACTGGTGCTTGCCAGTGCCCTAATCCTCCCCAGGTCCAGCACACGGTCACAGCTGCTGTCCCTCTCAACCCACCACATATGGCCTGGGAGATTCTCTGTTTTCTGGGGTGGAGAGAAAAAAGAAGGATGTGTTTACACGGCTTTGGTGATCTCATTCCCCCTGGACAAGACCATTTTCCTCCATCTGTAATTAGGTTTGAAGCTCAGAGATAGTAACAATCATATAAACTGTAAAATATATATCACTGCATGATTATTAGCAAAGTTTAAACACAGAACCTTCAGAGGAGATTGTTACCATTTCAAGTTACTACCTTTCATTATGAACAAAACATAGCAAGTTAAAAGAACATTGTTAAGATTGCAAAGTCAAGCGCTTGAAAATTAGGAAATGACAAACTTAGGTTACCCATGCATAGTTTATTCTCCCCATTTGTATGTTTATATAATACAATCTGAATTAAATGATCAAATGCTATGGCTTGGGTTGGGTTTTTTTTGGGGGGGGGGGCGGGGGGTTGAGGGGGAGCTGAAAAAGGGCCTCTGTTTTACCCAGTGCACAGGTTAGCTAGACAATGTTCAGGGGATGAATCAGGATTGTGCAGGGAATAAGGCTGTTAGATAGGCCATTAAGGCATGGGTTTTTAGGAAGTAAAAAGATGGCATTATGGTTAAGTCAGGTAAAGCTTGCAGCAAAGATTTCAATTTTTTCTCTACTACTCTTCCTAGAAGTGATGCAGGGTAAGTCACTTATAAGAATATTTTGGCTACTGGCCACTAATGGATTTTCATCCTTTGCTAGGTCCAAGTTTAGATATTTGAAGTCCAATTAAGAAATGCACTAAGCATTCAGACCTGCATCTGAAGTCAAAGGCTAGATACATACATACAAAAAGCCTGAAGTGGAATTGATCTAAAGTAACACAGTTTTCTGTAAGCAGTGTAGGTTAGATTGGTAGCAAACAGAAAACACGTCACCCTTTGGTTGCGGGGGGGGGGGGGGGGGGGAAGCAAATCTTAGACTGTGTTTTGCCATTTTTAAACCAGTCTGTGTGTGCCTAACTTCTGTTCTGTTATGGGCAGAGACTGGTTTCCAAACACTTATACCAGTAAAAGTGTAATGCCTGTACCTGGTTAAAGAATGCTGCTGGATTGTCAGTAGTGCTACAAGTAAAAGCATGATCCAGAGTAGGGATTGGTAACCTACAGCCTGCCAAGTGATTTCATCTGGCCCTTGAAGCCTGCATTTTGGTAGCAGAGCAATTCAGTAGTGCTTCAGCAGTGGTGGGATTCTGCAGTGGGTTGCATGCATGGGGCTGGTGGTGGAAAGAAGTTGTGGCAACAGAAGCCAGGTCAAAGCACTGCCTGACTTAAGCAGAGCTGCCTTATTTCAGTCCATCATTCCAAAAAGGTTTCTGACTCCCCAGTTTAGAGCATGACCATAGAACAGTAAGTCAAAAGGTACTGTACTATAATCCTGGCTCTGCTACTGATTTGCTTTGGAGCTACAGGTACTTCTTGTCTTGGTTTTCTGTTTAGTAAAATGATTTATTGCCATATAAAATACAGCTTGTGGGAGGGATCCAACCCATAAAAGGACTTTGTCTGGCCTGCGGCAGGTCCCTTGGTCCCACCTAGCCCAAAAGCCATCCGGCCCATGGTGCATCCCAGGCACACAACAGGGCTGGGGCAGCTCGGCAGCTGGACTCCATTTCTAGGCAGCCCAGGTGGTGGTGGCTCCTTCTGGCTGTCACCACCCCTGGCCCCAGCCCCATGGACACTGGTGGGGGTCCATGCACACAGCCCCGGCCTGCCCTGCACCTGCTCCAGACTCACCTCAGCCTGAGTGGACCAGCTCTGGACCAGACAGGACCTACACACACAGCCCTGACCCCAGCCCACCCTACACATGCTCTGGGCCACCTGCCCATGCTGAGTGTGGTGGCAGCCAGGCAGAAGATGCTGCTAGGTATTAGGGAAAAGCAGCTACCTCCACCTCACCACTACCAGGCCCTTCTTTCTGCAGCCACCTAGATCCTGCATCTGGGCTGCCCTGCTGTTCCCCTCTACCACAGTCACCGCTGCCATCAGCACTGCCTCTGGGCTGCACAGAGGGGCAGTGGTAGCAGTGGAGAGGAGCTGCAGGGCAGCCTGAGCATGGACTATGGATGACCACAGCAAGAAAGACCCAGCAGGAGTGGGGGGGAGGTGGCTATTTTTCTCCCGTGCTCAGCAGTAGCTTCTGCCTGGCTGCCACTGCTGTTCATCATGGATGGGCCAGTCCAGAGCAGGCTCGGGAAGGGCTGGGGTCAGAGCTGTGTGTATGGGTCCCCACTGCTCTGGAGCTAGTCCATTCCACCTGGGGTGAGTCCAGAATGGAGTCCAGAATGCACTGACCTGCTGCTGGGTGCTCATGGCGTTGGCAGGGAGGAGCAGCAGGGTGCACAGACTGCAAGCTGTTGCACAGCGGAGGCTGCTGACCAGCCTGCAGTAGCCCCCAAAGCTGCCTATGTGGCTCATGGGCCCAAATGGTTGCCCATCCCGGATTTATCTGTTATTGCTACAGCAGAATCAAAGGGCCAATGAAGAATGAGATTCTGCTGCGTTATGCACTTTACAAACACATAGCAGTATACAGTCCCTGCCCCAAAGAGCTTATAATTTCAACAGACAAAGGAGGAAGTGGAGCAAAGCGTATCAAGATCAAGCAGAGTGAGCATTGTGATGCCAGCAAATGCCCTGTGAATTCCAAGTTTTTAGTTTTCTAGAAGGAAGGGGGGAAGAGGTGGATTATGTTCATTGATTCTTTGGTTATTTATCAATAAGCTAAAGTGAAGAAACAGAACAGCAGTGAGGAGGATAAAGCAGGAGAGTAAAGGTTGGGTAGAGAGTGAAGCTGAAGGAAGAGACTGAATGAAAAGGACAATGAGTAAATAAAAGCTCTTCTGGTCTGCTTTTTGTATTTCTTTCTCTCCTCTGTAACTCTCAAAAAGCAATCCTAACATATATAGGCCTGATTCTCCTTTCACCCACATTAGTGTGATGATAATAGTGTAATCCTATGTCATTCTACTGATTTCAGGAGTTTTTCCTTAATTATTCCATTCCAACAACAAATAAGAAGGGGAGGCATTAAACCATGATCAGAGTAATGTCGTAAACCTGCTTGGTGGAGTCTTTAAAGGATCATTTGTACAAGCTGTGTTCATGAACTTAGAGCTAGTGGACTATGCTTACTAATGTAACTACTTTATATGAGTAAGTGCTCATCAGTGTCAAAAAAGGTTGTACATTCACTAACTGTAAAGTGTGCAGAGGTTTTTGCTAGTAGGAGAGCAGACCAAGGGCCTGATGAATGGTGTAAATTGATGTTAACTCAATTAAGTTCAGCTCTCAACTATGCCAATTTCCAACAACTGAGGTCCTGACCCAAGACCTTTCCTCAAAGCACGTTACAATCCAAAGGATTTATCCCACATTGACTCCTAAAAATCTCATTGGCTTCCGTGGAAATTTTAGGTGTTTACAGAATAAAGATCTGACTTAAGTTAAACTGTTAAAGTAAAAATTAATTAAAAAATCATGACAACAGTAGGATAAAAAGAAGCAAGACAAAAGAAAAGAAGGGAAATTATTTTTGAGAGGACATAAATTGTCTTTGGCTCTGTATATCCTTGGCTGAGGAGGGTCTGCTGATCGTTTTTAAAAAGCTCAAGTGTAGGTCAAGTGTAGTGTACTGGAGCAGAGATCAGAGGTGAAAGCACTACAGGATTTTTTTCCTTGAGAATAAGAACCTGTGTATGTGTGTACTCTTAATTACCCAGCTACCTAAATTATTTGAATGTCCGTATAAAAAAATGTTCTTCAGATCACTGTGATCAGCACATTTACAGAATATGTGAGACAGTAGGGGGAGAGGAAGAGAGAAGTGAGGAAATAAAGCAAATAGACAGAGAAGATGAGAAAGACAATAGGTATTTTTATTCCTTTAGCAAAGTCTAAAATGAAAGAAATTAAGTTAGGAAAACTATCAGCTTGGGGCCATATGCAACTAGAATTATGTGCCTGGGATAAAGGTAATATAGCTTCATTTACTCTAGCCCTTTGCTAAACTGGCTGGTGACCGTGAGAAAGTGACTTGCTTCTGTGATTCAGTTACAGACCTGATACTCCTAGGCCAGGAATCCCCACTAGCCTTTCTGGGGATTAGAGAAAGAGAATGGGAACAGTGAATCACCAACTTCCCTAGGGTAGGGGAAGGACATTTAGAACGGCAAGAGAAGTTGCAGAGAAGTTGTTAGATGTCAGGAGACTGCAAATCTGAATTTGGAAAAGAGGGAGAAACAGATGCACAGGCACAGGCCCAAAAGGCCACTGTGCTTTAATATTTAAAATAAACATCCACAGCCTGAAAAGTCAGTAGACTCGCACTATTAGAATGCAATCATATGTAGATGTAAGGACTGTATCCAGATCAGCATTCTTTGCCCTCAAATTGTGGTGGTGTCCTACTGCACAAGATGGTCACTAAAGCATCCCTGCTGCTTCATATTTCTTAGAAAATCTGTATTTTTTCTAGTTCATCTTTTCTGTTCACCAAATATGAACAGTATGTATTTATAGTAGTATGCTTCACAAATCTTTACCTGTTGCCAAAAGATTTTTCATATTTGCTTCCCATTCTGATCACAGACTAGATCCTGTCAACTTGCATGAGTATTTCCATTCATTTTGGTTAAACTATTCAGGTGACTAAGGGGAACTAGATTTAGCCCCATCCATCTGTCACGGTAAAATTTATGGTTATATGCTAACAACACAGAAGAGCTGGAAACTGACATGCGCATACCAACTCTGTGTCTGGAAAATTCCAGGACTTACCCAGCACATGCCCCCTGGGTGACCTTAAGACCTGTCAGTCATCACTGACCCACTTTCCTCACAAACGCATGCTCAGTAACAGCAGGAGCATGAGATCATCGCTCCAGAAATTTCTTGGAGGATAGCAGCTTGATTGGCTACGGGGCCACTTTAAAAGCTTGTGAGACCCCCTCCCTCGGGGGGAGACCCACTCGACTGACAGACAGAGGCTGACGTGTCAGGGACTGTCTTGTCAGGAGAGATCCCACCTGAAAGCAGAGGCTGCGACGGCAGGGACTGCTCTCCGGGAGGGCTTACCAACCCACTGGTCTCCTCCCTCGGTGTATTTGGTTTTCGATTCTTCTTCGTTTTGATCCTACGGTTACCAGACTGATTTGGCTTTCAATCCTGACTATGATTCTGCTCAACCCGACTTACTTCAATTATGGTTTCATCTCGGCATCCCGGCTTGTGACCTCCGCATCGGCTACCACCACCTCTCTTCATTGTCCATCTTGGACTGGCGTCACGACGTTATCAACGAGTTACAGTTTTGTTCTCGTTAACCGTTACCCACGTATCAGCTGTTGACCAGCCCTGGGACTAGCAAGTGGGCAGCCGCCCCTATCCTTCGGGGTAGAACGCAAGGGCTCGCTCGTGAACCCCGTGGGCCAACAGACCCCTTTTGTTGTTTGTTATCGTTTTGTCCGTAACTGTAACTGAAGAAAGCAGCTCTGCCTACGCAACTAAGCGTAAGTGAATAAATCTCGTACATCTTGAAACCATACGCGTGTCCCGTGCCACTCAGACTCCTCGCCACGAATCCCACCTGTCCGTGTTCCAACGCCACCCTCGACCCACTGTGACCTTGGGGCCCTGTTCCCCCCCCAACACCATCTAACTAAACAGTACTCCAAGTGCAGCTACAAGCCACAGCAAAAATTTTTGAACAGTGTCCATAACCAATATAAGAGGAAGACTATCAGTCACTCAAGTGATGCTGTTAAAATTGTGGTTGAAAAGGCATTGTTTAAGCACTTTATATTGGTATGTCATTCATTCACCCAATGCTCAATTAAGTTATAAAATGAAGGAATATTGATGAGTGCTTGCTTAAATTCTGAATAGAACACTGATGGGTTGATAAATATTCACATTTTATTGGGCATTCTTCTAAAATGTATTCACTGTTTGAATACTGATAGAAAATAACAGCCAGTAGACATGCAGATGTTACTTTCATTAATGGATTAATGTGATGTGTGATATATAATCCTGATTGCCATTAAATCAAACTTCAGTAGATGAGCTGGCATATTTAACAAACTTAGTCATTTTGTATGGAATGGTGACAAGATGACTCATCACAATGACACCCCACAGACAGAGGTGGCACTCACTGCAGACTGCAAGAAAGCTGGCTTAGTTTCTATCACCTGCTTTTAGCAGTAGCTATACAATTTGACTCAATTATCTTGAAATCTTTTGGGTTATGTAATTTTAGAATAACTTGCATACCCTACCAAAAGTCATAAGACAAGATGGGGAAACTGTTTCCTCAACAAGCATTTTTCTGCTTGGAATTCTCTACTAAATGATTCTCTTCTAGATTCTATCCCTGATCTTCCACTATCTTGCTCTACGTATAGCCATTTCCACCAGGGATAAAGAGGTTTGATTTGCTACAAGAGCAAAAAGAAAATAAATTACATCTTTATTGCATTTGCTTTGCACAAGGTAAAAGCATCTGGTACAAAGAATTATTTTAGAATTTCTTTTAGAAATGTGGGTCTTGGACACTAACAAGATACATGATTTTAAAATAATTATAATAATGTACTTCTAAGGAGACAGTGTGCTACTTCTCTACAGCTTATTGTTAAATGATCTGATGTATAAAAAAAAATCAGTCTGTAAGCCTCAAATAACTGGTAGACAATGCGTATTTTAAAGAGTTGGTTGTACTATTTATCTACAGTTTATTGTTCTTAAATGATTTGATGCTAGGAGAAAAATCATATGTGAATCAACAAATACTTTGGAGGTTGCTGTATATTCTTGCATTCTTGTGTTGAATGCAAGGATAAAGTAAGCATATTATCTGTAAGCTTGTTTAATCATGGGGTGTCCTTGAAAAGGAACTGTTGTTTTAATGGAAATATACTAAAGAGATGAAGTAGTATAATAAGCAAATAAATAAAAATTCATGTACGATGGTGAGCTGCTGGTAGGCCAGCAGCCCCTGAGCTGCCGGGCCTTCCATCTGTGGCAGTGGTGCCCCCCCCAGGGCCAACCAGGTGGGCTGCCAGTGGGCCATGTGCTGCCCAAACTCCCAGGGAGCTCCCAGGCAGGTCCAGACAGTGCTGCTCGCCGGGGACAGTGTATAAATTTTAAGTTAAAAATTTGGCTTATACACCATGAAATATGGTAGTTAAAAGATGCTTACAGCATGGAATACCTGACTTGCCTCAGTATGATACTACTTAAATTCAACAGTTAGGTCCCACATGTAAGACTTGAAATATTCCCATTTAGACACAATGGGCGCTTCCACATGTCGGCCAATGGTGATGTAGCAGTGTGCCACATCATGCGCTACATCGCTGTATGGTACACTACGGTGTCATAGAGATTACACAGGTCTACACAGGAAAGCTAGCTACGTCACCATAGTGGCATGCTCCCCGCTTATAGCATGCTGCTATGGTGATGCAGGGAGGAAATTTAAGTGTGTGCCACCCATACAGCGCAGTATGGGCAGTTGCTGTGTTGTGTTTTAGTACTTCCAAAAGGTGCAGTAACAATGTCACCTTATGGTGACATGTACACTCACCCAATATAACTTGAAATGATTGGAAATGCATACAAGAGGAAAGTCTATGCGCACATCAAATATTTGATCATGAAAATTAAGTTAAGAGAATGTTTAGGTTGCAGATAGCACTGGTAAAACCCAGAAATGGCAAAGTTAAGTCTATATGTGTAACTGTATTGGTATCCTCTTGTGTATGCACTCAGATTTTGAGTCTATATTCCATGTATGTATGCATAAATTATGTTTACACAGATATCTTATGAATGTAGTTTAGGATTTTCAACTTTAATAGAATTAAATTAGACAAACTGAATACTTTTAAAAATCTCACCCATACTGAGAAATCCCACCCATTACTTGAGAAATTGTGAAAGGATATAATGAAAGACTGATTTGCAGTACCAGTGCACAAGGGTTAAAGACTGCAAACTCAAGTCCATTTTTTCCCAAACTGGCTTATAAATCTGCAGTCCTGACGCTCCGTGAACTTCAGGTTTCAAAATATAATTCACATGTTTTTTTCTAGAAATGCAATAAACTAAAGTCTATAATGTGGAAATGCTGCCTCTTCTATCCAGGAGACTTTATTTACTACAAATGGCATATCCTATTCTAGTTGGTCAGTATCCTTGTCAAAATGTTTAAATTGTTTTTTAAAAAGTCCCACCAAACAGAAAATACACAACTACTGGCAACAGACCATGTCCTTTCCAGAACACCAATGTTCAGGTAGTAAGTTCCCTTTGTATCCCTGGTAGTCATTATTTTGATAATTGATATTAAAGCCTTATGAAAGGCTTGAGGATCTCAATCAAATAACCCTTAAAATTGTCAGGACTGACAATTCAGAAGATGCATTTGTCAGTGTGTTCTGGGACTGCCTGGTTTCTTGGTGCTTGGGTAAGTGGGATCATTATCATAATACCTAAAATGAAGCAGCTCTGCAGCAAAAGGCCCAAAATGACAAGGGGTGGCAGATGCCACACAGGGATCCCCTTCTGTTACATTCCAGGCAAGATGGACTCATTTGTTTGTTGTCTATTTCTAGCATCAATACTGGCATTTGCTGGTAGAGAATACCAGAGAGCCCATGAGGCAAAGGGTTAGGCTGAGATGCTACTGGAGGTTTCAGCAGTACAAAGCAGCTGCAAAATTCCCTTGCCTGGCAACTCTTCGCTGACTAACACTGCCCAGCAAAAAAGCAGCAGCGTTGAAAATGTGGGGTGTTGAAAGGATGAATGAGAGATACGATGATTTAATCTATCCCTTCAGCAGTCTCCGCTTAGCTCATTGTTTGTGAACCTAGCCGTGCTTACATATGCTTCCCTAAATTCCCCATTTTCTGCAGCCTCAGCAAAGAAGGCAAGACCTGAAAGACCACTTATGTACCCTTTTATCCTTGAGAGTGGTCTCCACAGATTAGCCTGTGGAGGCAGAGTCACTGCACGTGTTCCATTTGTTCACCAGATAAAAAGACTTTCATTTCCAGTTCTGTAAATCCACTATATGTTACGAATAGTAAAAAGAAGAAAAAGTTAAAAAATCACCTAATAACAAAGAGTGATTCTTTCTTTTTTCTGCTCTTTTGTTTAACTTATTAATAATAAATAGAACAACTATGCTGCTATTTAGCAGAGTCTTATTGCCAGAATGGTTTAGTGCCCTGAGATTGAACAGAAAGGCCTGCAGTGTATCAGTGTAGCCAACATCCTGTTACTCAGAGGTCCATAAGCAGGAGGCATGAAGGGATATTACAGCAAAATCCTGAAACTTGTACTTGGGCAAAATTCCCACTTGGCTCAAAAGGGAAATTTTCTTAAGTAACGCCTGCATGATTGGACTATAGAATTTTTTATTGGTTGGTTTACAATGTATGAGAAAGATTATACTCAAGTTGAAATTGAAAGAAAAAGAGCAATGAAGAGGAAAGAACAGAGGCTGTGGTTAATTTAAAAGCAAGGTTGAATGTATTTATTTATTGTGGGTGGGCTTTTCTAAATTAAAATTCTCCCAGTTACTTGCAGAACCAGTAAAACAAGACTGAGTGGGGTTATTCATACACCCATTAATTCCTGTGAAGAAATGGCTAAGCCATTGGTTTGTCCACCACATGGTAAATTCACAAAGGGTTGCGTAATCGAGTTTACCAAGGAAGTGTAGCCTAAAATTTTTAAAAATATATTTACCTTTAAAAATGAAAAACTGTTTTTCTAAAATGCACTTAATCTTGCATGGGGAAGTTTTGTGTTCTGGTTATTTATCAGGCTAGTTGATAGATTCATCACATAGTAACGCTTTAAATACAAGGATAAATACTTGTGCTGTAGACAGAACATACCCAATATAGAAGCAGCTGCTTTGTTGGTGATTTCTGGTCCTGACTAACATTCTCCACTCCAAGTTTATCTTCCTGGCCTTTTGCCAGCATGTATTTTTTTGTCTAGCCCTTCAGATTTAGCAACAGCAAGCAGCTGTAGCACTACAGTGACTCTAAAAGAGACAGCGCATAAATGACACGGTGGGGCATATATCAACTGAATCCCAATAGGAAAGAAACTTTTACCAAACTCCCCTCCCTTCCCCCTACTCTCCAGTACTGTGAGGCCAAACCTTGCAGAATGCTGAATGAGGTGTTCCCACTGAAAGACATGCTGGACAAGACAAGATTTTAACAGGGACTATGGTAACTTACGTAACAGCAGCACAGCTCACTGGGCTGCAAGCTGGGTGAGCATGGTGTGTTTGAAGGACCCTTTGCAGAAAGGGCAGCAAAATGCTTGCAACGGGTGGCATGGCTTTTTGGAAGCATGAAGATATACTGTGCACTGTGCATGCTTTTTATTGGACCCTTAGCACAGTGACCAGAGCCATGTTGCCAACGAAGGGCTCTGATTGGCGGTGCCTGCACTATAAAACAGCCGAAGAGCAGGAAACGAAAGGAAGGAGGATCCGATTCAGCATGGAGAGAGAGGGGGCAGAGGTGCAGCCCTCCTGCTGCTGGAAAGGGAACTGAGGTTTGCTCTGGGAAATGAATCCCAGGACATGGGAGAGCCTGTGTTACCCCACAAGGAGCTGAATTTCCCACCGGGTGCAAAGCTGTGCGGCTTCAAGACACAGGTGACAGGGAGGACATGAGAAAGCAAAGGGTCAGCTGCAGGTGGTAGGCTGTTCGGGAGCCAGGATAGAGCCCTGTGAGAGGGAGCCCAGTCTAAGCCAGGAAGGCTTGGGGCTGCAGGAACAAAGGACCTGCTGGGGAAGGGGAACCCCTGTACTGGACTGTGAGCCTCAGGAGGGGAGACAGCCTCAGAGGAGGAATGGTTGAGGAAGAACAAACCTCAGGGGCGAGGTGTGAGGGGACACATAACCCCGTAGCACACGCAGACAATTTATTGCAGGGTAAATAGAAGGAAGCCACCTGCCACACCATGGACTGGACGCTTGGTGTCACGGACGAAAAATTTGAGGAAGGGAAACCCAAGTCCAAAGAGAAAACAGAGCCACATTCATGCCACCTAGCAGCAGACCACCTCAATAACTGTGTTGCTGTTTTATTTTCAGGAGGGTGGGTTCCTGCTATTGGAGGAAAACTGGTTTTAAAGGTTATAACCAAGGGAATGTAACCAGAGAGGGGGGTTGATTGTAAGGGTAAGAACCACTGATCCTCTTCATGTTGTACTTGTAAATAGTATTCAACTTGTTGGGTCGTTTTATTATCCGTTACTGATTATATATATATATGTATATATATATATCCTGCATATATATATATGTTTGTGTGTATATATATATATATATATGTATGTATGTCCCACAGGGTTCAGTTCTTGACCCTGTGCTGTTTAACATCTTTATTAATGATTTAGAAGAGGATGTGGAAAGTGCACTGGCCAAGTCTGTGGACGATACTAAGTTATGGGGAAAAACAGTCACTCTAGGGGATAGGATGTGGATCCAAGTGGACCTGGGCAAGCTGGAAAGGTGGGTGGAGTGGAACCGGATGCAGTTCAAAAAAGATAAATGCAGAGTGCTTCACCTAGGAAAAAGTAACCAGCAAGATGAATATAGGTTAGGAGTTGTCCTGGCCAGCCTGATGGCTGAAAGGGAGCTCAAAGTTACGGTTGATCACAGGATGAATATAAGCCACCGGTGTGATGCTGTAGTCAACAGAGCTAATAGCATACTGGGATGCATTAGCTGATGCATTTCAAGCAGGGCTAAGGAAATGATACTTCTTCCATACTCGGTGCTGGTGAGACCCCAGCTGGAGTACTATGTCCAGTTCTGGGCACTGCACTTCAAAAAAGATATGGAGAATCTTGAAAGGGCCCAGAGAAGGGCCACAAGAATAAGTAAGGGCCTGGAGGACAAACCTTATGAGGAAAGACTAAGGGATTTGGAACTGTTCAGCCTGGGGAAGAGAAGACTGAGGCAGGACTTGGTGACCATTAGGGCTGTGCGAAGCTTTGGGTAGTGATTCAATTCAGAGGAGATTCAGCCCGAGTCGGTGGCTGAATCTCCAAATCCAAATTTAATTAGGGGACTAATAAAAAGGTCCAAATCAATTCGAAGTTCTCCAGATCTTTGTAAAAGATTCAGAGAGCCTTGATGATTCGGGCAGTCCCCGCCACTGCAGCACGGAGCTGGAGCCAGACTTGGAGCTGGAAACTAGGGGTGAGGGAGGAGGGAGAGGGGAGGGGACCATGAGGGAACCCCTGCCAGGCCCATCCTCTGCCTGCTCCCTCAGCCCCCCTGACCCCAACCCGCTCCCCCAGCACTCCCCCCATCGCTGCCCCACCTGCTCCAGCTCCTGGTACTTTAAATAAAAGCCCCGACTCCCTGGGTGCTGCCTGGCAGGGGGGCAATCCCTGCTGCCCCCCACTGCCCTATGCTGTGCCCCACTCAAATCACCGAATTGAATCTCTGTCCCCCGAATCAGTCTAGTCTGAATCTGAAGTGAATACTAGCCACTTCGCGCAGGCCTAGTGGCCATCTATAAGTATGTAAGGGGTGAATAACAAGAGCTGGGAGAAAAACTATTCAATAGGCACCCCAGGGGAGGACCAGGAGCAATGGCCATAAACTGTTAGAGGATGGCTTCAGGTTGGATGTAAGGAAGAACTTCCTTATGGTAGAGGTGACCAGAATCTGGAAAAGACTTCCCATAGAAGTAGCATAGCCCCCAACCTTGCAAGTCTTCAAGAGGAGACTGGACAGACACCTTACTGGGATCATTTGATCTCAGCATTATTCCTGCCCAAAGCAGGGGGTGGACTCAGTCAACTCTGAAGGTCCGTTCCAGCCCTTAATATCTATGATTCTGTCCTGCCATGGCACTTCATTTTACTGCAGCCTAGTTGTACTTTAGTGCTTGTTTCGAAATTTCTCAAGAAAGAAAGAAAATGGTACCATGCTAACAAATAATTTTCAAGACTTATTTTTCTAAGTCAGGCAAAATTCTTTTGAATGAGCTGGCTTTTGAAAACTCTTGTATCTTTTTTCCCCTCTCATCTTTTTGTGTGAGAGCTAGACAAAGAAGACTCTAGGGAGAACATGCGTTTTAATAGCAAAAGCCCTGATCCTGCAAGATTTACACAGCATTTAACAGTAAGCACGTGTGATCTCATTATGAACATGATTTTAGCAGTTAAGGCCTTGGGCCTGCAACAACTTGTATGCATCACATTACAATGATCACATATGAGTTCATGATAACATATGCTCATTTTTTCAAATTCTGACAGCCTCCTGCAAAATAGGGCATATCCCTTTAAAGAAAATGTGCTTAGTTAATTTGTATTATTTTTACTGCACCCAAATCATGCCAGATGGTTTCAAATAGAAAAACATATTCTATTGGAGCTGTGCAAAATCAAAATGAAATGGAGGGCTTCAAAACAGCCTTGAAATTTAAACAAAGGCAGTCGAAATGTTTTGAAAGTTTTGAAACACTTTTTGAGTTTTGAAGCTCAAGCTGGGCCTGCAGGGAAACAGAAAGTAAGGAAAGGGAGGGGGAAGGACTGCTCTCATATTGACTGTGTAGCTGGCCAGTGACCATGATTCTTCCCTGAGGTCCCTTCCAATCCCAGTGCTCTGGGGGAGGGATGGAAAAACAGCATAAAAGGTAGCATTGTCTGAACTGGCCTGCTTTTTGCCTTGGGGTCTGACAATTACTGAGCTGTCTTGCAGCAGCTCAGGAGCGTTAGACAATGAAGTCTACTCCTAGCATTGATTTGAATCATTTCCTACTTACAAGCTAGCCTAGCAAGTGTTATTCCACAATACCTTTTGCTTTCTTCTAGACCCTTTTACTTTATTACTATATCCATTGATTTTTTTTTTTCAATTTTATAATTATATTGGCTATTACACTGTAGAATTAAAATAGGAAGGGAGATACATTTATATTTTATTTCTATACATTTTTACCTTGTGGCATATACACACCTTATACAATTTATATAGGATTGCAGATACATTTATATATTTGTATAAAAACAAGACGCTATGAAACACAGCACAGAGCATGGTGAAAAGGTAGTTAGAAAGCCTTCAGGGAGGGGTGGAACAGGGGGTAGAGGGAAAGGTGTAAGTTCCTCCCCAGGTGATAAATGTTCCTAGCTGGGGCAAGCTGCTGTCACCAGACATCCAAGCACTGGTGAGGTTGCTGAAGGAGGGCATCAGAAAATGGCTTGATCGCTTACAGTCCAGCGCAGTCCATGTGCTGGCTGCCATGTGTGACCCAAGGGTGAAGGGCAGCACATACAGGAGCCAAAGGCTGAGTCAGTGGATGGAAGTACTGGTGAAGAGAGTCAGGGAGGCAGAACGGTGAAGGTTGGGGGACGTGGAAGAGGAGGATCCACTGTCCCATGCTAGCATGCCATCTACCAGCCAGTCTCCTCCCCCACCACAGGCACTGCCAATGTGGACCAAGGGCATGGCTTCCATGATGGAGTCCAGCTTTTCAGAGCCAGGCCTATGAACTTCACTTCATCAGCCTCCTAGGTAGTAGGTATAGAAGCTCACGGACTCAATATACACAGTGGAATTCTGACACACTACAACCTGTCAGACATCTGACACCCCAGACAGTGGCAACACGTAGGAGGTGCACAGGGGTGCCCGTGCACCCCATGAGAGTGCCAGTACACCCCGATTGGTCAGGCTTATCACCTAGGTGATGGCCGGGGGGCAGGCAGGAGCACCAGTGCCCCCCTGCAAGTGCCGGCCAACCATTGCAGCCAGTCCCAGAAGCAAGATCTGCCTTGGGGGACCCCCTACCCCTGGCAGCAAGATCAGCAGTGGGGGAGACCACCCCCCCCGGGCTGTGCATTTGGCTGGGGGAGAACCCCCACCCCAAGAAGCAAGACTGGTCACAGGGGGGGCACATGCCCGCCCCTGACTAAGGCAGCACCAGTCACCAAGGTCCCCAGGTACCTCTCTACTTTTACCTGTGCTGCTACATTCTCCTTCCCCCACACTCCAGCCTGTCCCTCACCCCCTGATGCCTCCATTTTCATTTTCACTGACTGACTTTCTTGTCTGCATTGCATGCCAGCCTCTGGCTTCTTTACTATTCCTTCCCTCCAGGAACAGCACACACACCGACTAACTGCAGGTGCTTCCTCAGCCTGACAAAGGGTTTTTCAACCTGAAAGTTTCCTAAGATATATCTCTGTAACTATTCAGTTGGTCTGCTAAAACTTACCAAATTAGATTGACCAAAAGGAAAGGACCTCGTCTGCCAGTGCCATGTTCTTATACCAACACCCCTAGCACCCGACTGCAAATAGGCAGGGCCCTGGGCACATCTAAGCCCCAGGCCTGGGGCTGGCAGGGAGAGTTCTTTGGCAGCTGCCAGAGAAGAAGCTCCTGCAGAGAGGAAAGAAAGGCTCTGTCACAGTTTGGCTGCCTGAGATGCTGCTGGTGCTACTGTGCTGCTTACTAAGTTATTACCTGTTGTCATTTAAAGTGGTGGGCTGCACTGAGGATGTAGGGGAGGAGGAGATTTTATTGGGGCACACTACTATGTCATGTAGAGGCCCCAATGCCAGTGAGGGCATGCCTTAACACACACACAGTGTCACCCGTCACAAGTTTTGCTTGTCGGCAACCTAAGGTGTAGTTTCCCAGAAGCCCTTAAACCCATCTCCTTGAAACCTGGCAGGTGTCATGGCCTCAGAAGGGGCTACCATCCCTGCAAGTTTCAGCAGAATCAGGCAAGAAATGACAAAGTTACAGGCAGTTTTGTGCTTCCCCTTTATAGCCTAATGGCAAAACATCAAAACAGCATTGAAACAGTTTCAATGAAACAAAACAGAACAGTGGTTTTGAAATGAAATGAAAAACAAAACACTATCCCATCAAAATGTCGAAACAGAAATCAAAACAGAATGGTGCAGTTTCACACAGCCCTATAGTCTATTCCCCCGAGAGCTGACAATCTAAGGCCCCAATTTTGTAACTGTAAATACCTGGAAGCCCACTCAGCATGCATGAAACTCCACTGTAGTCAGGGGAGCAGCTTGACTGCCTGTCTCTGCCCACTGCAGACCCAATTACAGGATCAAGGCCTAATTCAAATATGTGATGCCATACGTGGAGCTCTAGGTTAAGGAAAATGAGGGTTACAGAAGATCTGATGGTCATTTAGCCTAGGCGTATGCATATTTCAGTGGCTCAGCTTCTACTATTGATTTTTTTTTTGTGGGCATGATAAGAGTTTTTATAGAAATATTTATTTTGTAAATCACTGCAGGAAGGTGTCAGATGACAGACTCTGCAAGTAGGGCCTTAGCAAGCTTTCATACACCCTAGTTAATGATTTTTTTTCAGAACCCTTCTGCAGAAAGTGAAAGGCTAATTAAAGGTAGTTAAGGGCAGGAAAATATTGTTTCATATAGCAATGTGTAATGACAGCTCAGACAGTTAAATGATTAAGCTGCTTACGGAGAGAACTACTCTGCCCTAAGGCTTAAATCCTGCAGGGTTGCAAGGGAGCTGAGCTTTTAAGATCTTTTTGCCCTTTATGTTTCTCAGCACCTTGTACGCAGCGGCTGGCACCATACAGGATTTGGTATAGAGACTGTGTGTATTATTGGCGTATTGTATTTAGTGAGCCATTTAGTGAAGCCCATTTTCCAGTATATTTGGAACCTGATCTTGCAAGGCAAATGCTGTCTGTGGCATTAGTATCTTATGACCTTTAGGGCATTTAGCAAACTGCTTTAAATATTGACATGCTTGACAGCCACACTTGTAGCACAGTAGAGCCATTTAAAAGGCATGTCAATGTATGTTCTTGCAACAGAATAAACCTAGAGTTTACCTTGCAGAATCTAAGCCCCCAACCGGCTTTTGAAAAATGGAATGAGGTAGAGAATAGTGTGCATTTCTACATTTACTGGCTCTGTTTATGCCCTTAATCGTAGTCAAAATAACATAGGGGAAACCCATTCTCATGGTCTTTTTGATCAATTTGTACTGGAAGGACTGAGAAAATGTTCAGAAAGTACTGCAAATATTATCTGAGAGCCTCTGGTAAGATGTCTCATTTCAATTATTCAAATCCAAACAAGCATTGAAACATTTTTCCAATAGATTATGCAGATCCTTCCAAAATTTGCCAAATTCACATCCTGTTTGCCAATAGAAGTTTCCTTCATTTACCTGTCCAATCTAAATTTGTTCTGCTATTTTTCAGCACAAGTCTTTTCTCTGGTTATTTCCCACATGACTTTTTTATAGACATATATGTGTGCAGTGTGCGCAAATTGCCTTATTGTGACAAATAGGTAGCTAGAGAATGGGAAGCTAGATGTGATGCAGATTCATAAAACACCTTACTCTATCTATCACTGTTGTTCCAGAACACTTGCTAATAGTGCACTATGTTGCACAAAAGTTCAAGGTGAGGTTATGGATCATTACTGCAAAACTTACATAGCCCAAAATACCATATTTATAAACTTCTAGACAGCTGAATTAGGCAAGGGAATTAACTACAAAGACATTTCCCCTTTTTCCCCTCAGTATATAATATTGAATAGAAAAGAAATGTTACTTCTTGCTACTTTTCTTATAACGCTTCTCTCTGCTGCATTTTGTGCTATATTATATAGGAAACATAAATACAAAAAGGAAACCACCAAATAGTGTAAGGTGGTGATGGTGGATGGAAAAAGGACCTGTACAAGGAGAATGGGTGGTAACAGTGACATTGACATACACCTCATTCATTCCCCTTTGCTGTTTAAATTTATGCGCATTCATTCAGTTTGAGTAATGGAAAGCTCCAGTCCACACAATAAATTGGTTAAAAAGTGGGTCTAACTTCCATGCCAAAGGGAAACATGAATATGTGAAGCAGTAATCAGAAAAGTATATGATGTAAAAGGGTCCTTCGTCCTTTATTTTATCCTCTTACATGCTCCAGGTAAGTGTTATTTACGAAGGATCAAAAAGAAGTACTGGCTCTGTCCTCCATTTGGTATCACTGTTGAAAAGCACACCCTACCTAAAAGCTACTGCTCAATAGGGGTGTGCGAAATGTGCCATATTCGATTTGGATTCAGCCTGAATTGGGGGCAGTGATTCGATTTGTTGCTTCAGATCTCTGTCCCAATTCATTTCAGTCAAATCCAAATCTGAAAATTCGATGCTGATTCAAAGAATCAGCAATTTGGCCTTAGACACAGCTGTAAATGTTTTTTCTACATGCCTCTAGGTAACAGGCATGGCTTGTGAACACTGCAGTGGTGGGGTGCATGGAGTGTCCCACAGGAGTGCAGGGGGACCCCCCACGTGCTCGGCAGTGGACCCAGAAGTGATCCGGGAGTACTTCTAGTCCATTTCCGGGTCCACTGCTGAGCATGCAAGGGACTCCCCCTGTGCCCCTCTGGCTTGGTGATTGGCCATGGAGGGACCCCAGGTGTCCCCCCAGACCCAGGAGGGAACAGTTGTCGAGCCAGGGGGCATGGTGGGGTCTCCTGTATGCCCTGTGGCAGACCTGGAAGTGGACTGAAAGTGCTTCTGGTCCACTTCCAGGTCCACTGCCAAGCGCACTGGAGACCCCACCACACACTCCGGTGGGATGCTCCATCTGCCCAACCATGTCAGTGTTTGAAGCCACCTGGTACCTTGACCTTGAGGGAGTATGTAGAAAAAAACATTTAAACCTGTGTCTATGTCTAAATCATCGAATCTCTCTGAATCGATTTGGAGGGTTCCGATTCGATTCGGAGAAGTTAAAGGGTCTCCGGATTCAATTCAGATTTGGAGATTCAGCCACCAAATCAGGCCAAATCTCTGCTGAAGTGAATCAACAAGCGAAGCTTCACACCACCCTACTGCTCAATAGATGACATACCCTAGAAATGTAACAGCACATTGGTAATCACCAGAGTGGACTTGAATATATAACAAACAATTAGCACACCCTAGACAGAAAACCTAAGAGCAGAGCTGGGTATATGAACAAGTCCACTATAAGGTGGGTACATTGGCTTATTTGCAGAAGTAAAGCACTTACAAAGTAGGAGCAAGGCACTCGCAGGGTGTTTTCTGGAGGCTTTCTTGGGGTCGGTTTATAAGGGGTGTAGATACAGTATTAATGATCTCATAGACCTGCTTACTGACTCTATCATCCTTATCAAACTGAGTGTTATCAGTGTGCCAATGTAAATCCAGAGTACCTGAAGGAATGCCAACACAGAACAATGGAATTTTTCTGGATTTACACTGCTGCAAATGGTATTACATCGCTTATAACTTACATCAGTATTTGCACTGTGATGGAAAATAGCTCCTTGTCACCAGCATTTGATCAGTTTATTATTGTTTTGGGTTAGTGCCCAAAATGAGTGTGGCATTTTGCAGACACTGAGGAAGATATAGTCCCTGCCTTGACTATTGTGTAGCCTACAGGATAGTGCAGGGGTAACCAATCCACAGCATGCATGCCACAAGTAGCGCTGGCAGCTGTCACACACGGCAATGAGCATGGATTACTCAAATTGCGATTTTGCAATTTTTGTGGAAACTGCAAAAAAAAAGGCGGTTTTCCCCAAACACAGCAAAAAATGGTGGTTTCTTTGATTTTTCATGAAATCACTGAAGAAAACTGTACTAAAAGTAAAATGCTGGCTCCCCAGTGGGAGCCAGCAGCTGATGCAGCCTGGCATCACAACCTGCCAAAGCGGGGGGAGAGGAGGCAGGGGCAGGTGAGCTACTAGCACATAGGGGAGCAGCTAAGATGGTGGCTGCTACCTCCTCCTCCCTCCATTGCTGATTGGCCAAAAGGGCTGCCTTTTGTGGGGCCCTACCCCTCTCCTCCAATCAGCAGTGAGAGGTGGGGCCTCCAGGGCCCCTCAGCCAATCAGTAGAGGGAGGGGGGATGGGACTCACCACAACACGACTGTGAAAATGGGACCAGGCACCATGAGCAGCCCACAATTTTTCCTTTGCCTTGGCACAATTGAAGTATATCCCTACCTATGACCCAGAAGTCATACAAGCAGCTGCTATGCCTGGCACATAAGCTGCAGGCCTTCGTTAAAGGGAGGCACTGGAGTAAAGGCAGGACTATGTGAAGTTAAGTTGGGACAGGACACTGCTGCAAGAGGAGGTGTCCGGTTTCACCACCAAAAGCCAGGTTAACCCTCTGTGGTCCTGCAGGAATCTCAACTTGCCGCATAAAACTATGGCACTTTGCAGGGACCAGGGAAGGGTAAACCTGGCTCTTGGCAGTGACACCTCACAGAGCACCTTGCTGCTCCTGCTGTGCTCTTTGTATCCAGAGCCTTGAGCTCTGCCCCCTCCTTCTGGCACCCCAAAGCACCAACTTTCAGACACAACTCAGGGAGAGAGAGGAGTAGAGGTCAGAGTGGTCTTTGGGGAGGAGGTAAGGCTTACTTTGTGACACACTTGCTGAAAAAGCCACCAAGAGAGAACTGGAGGGTGCAATATTGGATGCAACATGTAATCAAAATGATCTAGGTAATAGACACACATTAGTTTTGCATTTTCTCACTCAAATTCTGCCTTCTCCCACCAATCTGTGTTTTTAGCCCTTCTCATTGGCAATTACATCCTGAAGTCCTTTTTCCTATGAGTGTCATGTCAGATACTCCAATTGTGTCTCTGCTATTGTTACTAGTTCTTCTGTGGCAATACCTTCAAACTTTTCTTTCATTAAAGGGAAGGGAGGTGGCAGGGGTCATCCATCCTCCCGGGCTCCACTGAGTCACAGACAAGGGTCCTGCACAGATGCAGTACGCCTTCCACCACCCTCAGACTTGAGTTGCTTGGGATCCTTCTTACATTGGTCTTCCAGAGTCAGTCATCTTACACATTGTACCTACCCTTGTTCTATGGTCTCGTTTTTCTCTGTGACAGAAATACCCTTGTTGTCTCAATGCTATCAGCAGAACCTCTGCCTGGGAAAATGCTCACCTATAGAAGTTATCCAGCAATGCACAAAATAGTTAGAGAGCTCCTACTCCTCCAGCTTTCCAGGCCAGCTCATTATGAGATTCACAGTCTCTATTGTCACAGAGAAAACAAAGCCAGAAGCAACAAGCAGCCAAGGCCTTATAAGGACTGCTACCAACTCTCTTGATGTTCCAAAAGCCTTGTGTTCCCCCGTGGACTCTGTTCCTATCCTACCTCTTTTAACAACTGATTTTCGTTGTTGCTGTTGTTGCTTCCTTCTGGATTCTCTCCAGTTGACCCACATCTTTCTTGAAGTGTGGGGCCTAAAGCTTGACCCTGTGCTCCACCTGAAATCATTACCCGTGTTGGATTGGAATGATAGGTGTACTTCACAGATCTTTCACATAACCCTCCTGTTTGTTTTGTGCCAGTATGGCATTTGCTTTGCCACAACAGTATGACACTGCTGGCTCAGTATTCCTTGTGCTCTTTCTCTTTAGCTGCAAATAAGTCTTTTTTTTGTAGGGAGACACCCATTTGACTTGCTTTTAGATAATATTAAGGATAGTATGAAGTGCCTCTTTCTTGGGAAAAGAGAAAAAAGTATAGCTCAGTGGTTCTCAAACTTTTTTTTTCGTGGACCACTTGAAAATTGCTGAGGGTCTCAGCAGGCCATTTAAACTTTTTTTTGTTCTACAAATCAGAGCACACAATTCATTTTAATATCAGTAACCTTACCTTTCTAATGTGATGGATATGCCTGTTTTTTTTGAGCAAAGTTCTAGGAAGTCGGGCATAATGTTTGTCAGCTTTAGCCTTCAGTTACCTTTCTGCAGACCACCTGAATGGAGCTCATGGACCAGTGGTGGTCCATGAACCACAGTTTGAAAACCTCTGGCTTAGATAGTCTAGAGCTGCTATTATTGTTGGAGCCCAATCCTGTTTTTATTAGGACAAAACAAGCACAGGCCAAACTGGGAGGAGAAAAATACCAACAACATAGGAAATGTAGCTTGTTTTTGCTGACTTCCACTTGCAACCTAGCTGCTGGCAAAACCCAATGACATCACACCATCAGCACACACACAGCACAAGGCCACACACAGATCTGGCAAACAAAACAGTGTCAACAGTTTTAGAACATTGTTTTAGCTAATCACAGGTTCAAGCAGTGCTGCAGAAGGTGGGGTTATCTTGGCTAGATTTGCCAAAGTGTAACCCAGAGACAAAATGAAAGATAGAGACATAAATGGGGAAAGAGAGGGAGAAGGTAACAGCAGGAACCCAAGGCTCAGATGCCAGGAACTATTTAGCTGAAGCTGGTGAGTTTGAGGACATTTCAGTACTGCTTTCTGACCCAGACTGGTAAGGGTGCCTTTCAGTATTAGGGTAACAAAGGTTCAATGATAACACTGTAGATTCTGGGATCCCAAGATATGATGGAGGCATGGATTATTCTGGTAAAGCACGGCCATTCCAGATCATATGGCACCATACCCCCAGGAACGGGGGTATTTTGTTAACCTGAAACAACCAAAACATACAACTCAGCTCAAATTATTTCATCCCATTTCTAGAATCTGTCAGATTGTCAAGCCAAACCACAATTTTGCCAGAAGCATTGAAGTCATCTTATCACAATTTTTTTTATGTAGTCAGTCCAGTTTGAATCAATCTCTTTGTCCGGCTTTTGCTAACTTTTATAAACAATTCTATGTTTGACTGAGCTGGAGTTTTGTTACCTTTGGCAGAGAGCAGGTCTGTGAACAATATATCTTATGTTTTTCCTTAGTTAAGTAAGTGTTAAGATTAGGAGTCTGTGCATGGTAGGGAAAGGAACTTGTAGTTACATTATTCCTAATCTCTACCATCAGTGCAGAACTGACCTGTCCTATGGACAAATTTGGCAGTTGCCCAGTTTAGCAGAATTGGATTAATAATCAATGGTTTCTAATTTGTCAGTATGGTTAGTTTGTGAATTTGCGAGAGTGGGTTAGAAAAAGTTATTTTGCCCAGGGCTGCAAAATGAGTAGGGCCAGCCCTGTATACATATTTGCATCTGTAGCCTGTAATGGGGCTTGCCTTGATACAATTTATTCTGGCACCTTTGCTGAATACCAGTAAAGTCTTGTTTTAACTCCAGTGCAGGACATCTACTTTATGCATATTAAGCAAGGCCGAATTAATGCATATGCAAATTAGACACATGCCTAGGGCCCAGAGCTGCAGGGGGGCTCTGGTCCTTCCCTCCATGGTGGCGGTGCTAATAGCCCCGTCCACCTTCTGTTCCCCTCCCCTCCACCAGCATCATCACCTTGCAACAGTTTCTTCCTAGCCGCGATTCCAAGCCCGGCTCCCCATGGGCAGCAGCCGGGGTGAAGAGGTGGGTCTCGACCAGCCCAGGGCCCATGAGTTTGTTTGCCTAGGGCCTGTTACAGGGTTAATCTGGCCCTAGCATTGAGCATAGTTTAAATGTCTCAGATGGAAATAGATCCTAGGATCTTTGGATATAATATCAAGCCCTCTTGAAACAGAATGATTCTGTTTCTCAGTAAAACTCAGAATCCATCATAGTGGATGATCCATCATAGTGACTCTCTTTATCATGTTTGTCATATGCATCTTCACTGCAGTCAAAATTTTAACTGCAGGTCACGTAAAGTTACAACTTCAGGTCAGGCTAGCAGTGTAGCCCCAGCAACATGGTATTTAGTGCAGTATGCAGGGCCCATCAGGGATCTCTGGTAAATGCTGAGGCAGTTAGCCCACACTGAGCTCTGTGCCTCTGTAGCTACCCTGCTAATGGTACCCACACTAGCTAGTTTGCAATTAGTTCAGGTATGCATATCTGAGAACTTTGACTGCCATGTAGATGTATCCTTAAAAGGAATAGATGGAATCCATTAATATAATAACATTTGAGGGCTTTCTGGAGAGTAAATGTAAAACACATTTGAATGATTATAATTTTGCTGTTCCAGCATTGGTTAAATAGTCATAGCAGAAGCAATTACTGAGTACATTCCTTCATGCTATGAAAACCTGTATTTCCAGATCTTAGCCATTATGAAAAGATATAAAAGTTTGTGGGTTTTTTTGACCAGAACATGCACCATAGGCCAAATTAAAGCTGAGCAGTGCTATTGATCCTCTCTAAAGCAGCAGTTAGCATATCTGTGTTCCAGTCTCAATCTGTCAGACTGTTTCTAGATATTAAAATTTTCTTGGCGCAGCAGCCATCCATAAACTCTGCGTCCCTCTGTGGAACACAGTTTTAAATTGGCTAATATTTCATTCAAGTCCTCTTAGGGTAATAGTTACCACTTGTATACAAAATGAGGATCTAATATAAAACATTGACCCAAAAAGTGCACCCCAACCTAGAAAACTTTAAAATATATAAATAACATTCTGCTTTTCTTCCAGCTCTAAAAATGACTCACCATTCTCCTCCACTGTGTTCTCTTATACATCTAAGTGACACTTATTGCTTTCTATTTTATATAAATTTCTGTATTCCAAGGCAGAGCCCATCATTTTAGTTTTAAAAAGCGTCCTTTTCTGGCTGACTTTTAAATCATTTGTTTTCTGTGATATCATTTATCTTTGTTCATTAATTAATGCTTTTTTCTTTCCTCTGTGTTCTTAGAACCAGGTCAAGGTAAAGTTTTTTTGAAAGGAAGAAGTGACAAGCCAGGAAAAGAGGATGTGCAAGGAGCCTCCTTTTTGACCCATATGCAAGTCAATCACAGCAACAGAAGCTATGACTAGCCACTTCTGCTGAGCTTTCTTCAGGGTGCAAGTCACACATAAAGAGTTAGGAGGAAGTAGAATCCTAGCACCGCTCCCTTCCCATAAAATAGGGCCATCAGGGTTACAGGAGATATGTTCCCTGTAGGTCTGTTTGATAGTGTGTCACCCAAGGGTGGTGCTGCTCTGCATACCTGCAGAAGCTTCGTGGCACTGAAAGTACCGGTGTGTTGTCCTTAAAGCAGTCAGTCATTTTCATATAGCTATAATTGGCAGTGACATTATAACAAGGAGGGCTGTCAAAAACAAGTCCTGTGCTTTAGACTCATAGACATTAGGGCTGGAAGGGACCTCAGAAAATCATCAAGTCCAGCCCCCTACCCCAGGGGCAGGAAGTCAGTAGGGATCATAGGATCCCAGGAAGTTAAACATTCAAATGTCTCTTGAAGGTGTTCAAAGTAGGTACTTAAACAACCTTTGGCGGCAGTTTATTCCAAACCTTGGGGGCTTGAACAGTAAAGAAGTTTTTCCTTATGTCCGGCCTAAAACCATCTTGGAGGAGTGTCTGACTGTTTGACCTTGTCATCCCTTGGGGTGCTCTGGTGAACAGATGTTCCCCCAGATCCTGGTGAGCCTCAACATTTGAAAACTGGAAATCAGGAGGGATCCAAACTCATGTCTTTCCCTGAACCCGTAAATCTGGAGCAATTCTAATAAAGAGCTCTGGGTTTGATTGCTTTGCTTGTCTCAAACAGAGATGAGCATGTCTGTGAAAATATTATCTTTCTAAGACCTCAGTGGTTAATTTTTCATTTTGCAAAACCAAAATGATTCAGATCCTATGGTCAGGGGAAGAGAGATGGTGATCAGAAGCCCTACACAGGCCAGTCAAGAGTTAACAGGTGCCTGAATACTTTGGCACCCATGGTGTTGTACCTGAAGAACATGGTCACATCAACTCTGCAGCAGACCCACCTGCATGGCTGCCATTAAGGAAGGAGATCAGTGCATTAAGGGAAGTATCAGGAGATACTGGCTTGTCTTCTGGAAGCCCTGTAAAAGTATGAGCAAGTAACAGGAGTGGAGTTAGCCGGTTTTAGGAGTAGGCACAGAATTCCTGGGAGATGTTCCTGGGATTAGTGTTCTTCCAAAAAGTAGAGAATGAGGTGAAACCTTGAATGGTCTGAAAAGGAGTCAGAATAGGCTTGAAGTGGCTTAAGCTGTATGCTATTCAGTTGTTAAGCATCTGTAGGTGCTTCACAAACAGATCCAGGGAATTGATTCTCTCCCTCTATGTGGCACTAATCAGACTGCAGCTGGAGTACTGTGTCCAGTTCTGGATGCTGCAGTTCAAGCAGGATGCGGTCAACCTGGAGAGGGTCCAAAGAAGGACCACTCGCCTGATTAGGTCAGGGTTACCAGCATCTGGAATGGGCTCCCAAAGGAGGTGGTGCTCATCCCATCCTTGGGGGTCTTCAAGAAGAGACTGGACACGCACCTTGCTGGGATCACATGACCCCAGGGTTGGTGACACTTTTCTTGCCTGCCAGGGGCAGGGGGTCAGACTGCATGGCCCACTGAGGTCCCTTCTGACTCTATGAATCTGTGACGGAAGGAGGAGAGGCTGGGGAGGTGCCATCCTAATAGACAAATGGGATTATAGAGGAGGCCTGGAGGGGTGGAAGGTGCCATGTGGAAGATGGCTATTGTGTGGGATGTTTTGTGTTGATAAGTCCTATTGCTTTCAAATCAACAGAAGAAAAATGATGCTAATACTACAAAAGGGTGCTCTGGAATGGTGGGTAGCGACAAAAACCCCACAAGAGAGCTGGGACAGTGAAGTATGCTACTGGAAAGAAAGGGAGGGTATTAGACAACTGTTCACAGTTTGGAGCCCATCTCTGTTTCTAAGTGTTTAAACCTGTTTAGTTCCAGCATTACTTCTAATGTTTCCTTCAGTAGGCAACCCAAGTAATGAGCACTTCTGACCCTCTCAAAGACTTATTTTTATTAATTGTCCACAATTTAATTTAAAATAATTTCTATTAATCCATTTGTGGTAGGTTACACAAACCTCAGACAGCCCAGGAAAGTATTACCAGGCCGCTCTGGAGTCAGTCAGTCCTGATCTACTTTACCTGTCATACAGGAGGATTAAAAAAGAGAGAGCACAGCTCATCTCATTAAGAGGAAGTGAAGACCTCCAACTCTGGATCACCTACTCTTAGTCAAAAGCTCAGCTTTGGGCAGAATGAGAGACTGCTGCCTGATAGAGCCTCCCTGAGGGAAGACAGGCTTGATGCAGGATTGTTATTTCTACCCAGTGCTTTTCTGCTTTTTCTGAATAAGCCAGCTGACAATTGTGCCGTATGTGAACGACACAACTTAAAAAACCTTTGCCAACTGCAACTGAGCAGAGAACCAATAGTGATTTGTCACATACCCAAGAGTGGCTTGTTCAAACATTCTAGTGTCTGTCCCACTGGATAACGTGGGAATGTTATGGCGGTACCTTTACACTATGTTAAAAAAATATCCCTGTATCCTCAAATAGAAACATTAACCTCCCCTTGCACTCTGCACTGTGCCAACACACCTGTGTTGGCAAGCTGTCAAATCCTCTGTTCCTGACATTAATTGGATCACCTACTGAACAGGGAACTGATGGAAAATGTAATGAGAGGAGATGACTATTGGAGAATAACTGTTATCCTGCCCATCAATAGTGATGAAAGTGACACAGAAGAGTCATTCTCTATCCCTTGCTCCTCCTCCCACCTTCCCCCAGAAAAACATTTATATGGTATCAAACATCACGTATGGTATATTGGTATATAAAGCCATTTTTTCCTAAGTTTACCTCTGAACACTCAGGGCAGCTTGAACAATCAGAACCTGAAGTCTCAACAATAAAGCGCAGTTCCTGGCAGGGTGAGTCACTGAGTAGACAGCAATTATCAGCTGATTTTAAGTGGAAGCCTGCTGTTTTCTTAAATGACCCACTATATGGGGTGAATTTTATGACAGGGTGCAATCCAAACATAAAAAAAACTTCTTTATTTCTGCTTTTACTTGTTTCAGCACAGCAAAGAAAACAAATATAAGTACACTATCAACAGTGAATGACTTCAGGAAGAGCTGAATTTTAGCTGTGAGGCTTAAGCTGAAGTCTTAAAAAAGAAAAAAAGGAAATAAATTATCTCAGTGTTTACCTGAGATGATTTTTAACACACTGAGAAGCAGAAAACTTTGTATCCTAAGACTTCATCATATTCCTGTTCTGGATAAAATTATGAGGATTGTGTTTGAGCTACACTGTGGGCATGAAGTCAACTATTTAGCAATACTTTTCAAATGCCAGTTAAAATGCATTGGCACAGTGAGTTGATGTAAAGCAGAACCATCATAAGGTTCTGGGTAAACTGAGCTTTGATAATCAAATTAGCTGAAAAATGATCTTTGTTTATATGGCTTGTTGGTCTTCTAATAAGCACGTTGTTCTAGCAGAGCCAACCCAGCTCCCTTCCATGGCTATGTATGAAATCAAAGTGTGGGGAACTGGCGTCAATGTTTGAAAATGGGTGCATCTATACAATGCATTAATACACCTCAGCCTAAGATAATGCACATTACAGGTGTGCATCTACATGTTCATGTCCTTAATGTGTGTTAACTTGGGCTAATCACACCAAAATTTGATACTTGAAAATTCAAGTATCAAATTTAGGCATGATTAGTTAATGCTTATTAACACATGTGTAGACACAGCCCAGCACTAACTGTAGTGCCAAGTCTGCCCTGCCATTAGGGAGCTGGCCTGAGCCCAGCCCCAGGGAACACCCAGAGGTTGGAGTGCTGGACACTGGGGCCCTTCCCTCTAGCCCCTGTCCTCCCTACCATGACTCCCTATTCTGAGCTTGAAGACCCAAAATATTGTATGCCATTTTCCCCTTGTAAGCAGGTTTTTTATTATTAATGGGTGGGGAGGGTGGTGGAGGGCTCTGTTAGTTGAGGGGGGAGGGATGAGGGTGGGAATTGTGAGGGTAATAAAGTGTTTTTGTTTCACCCATGTGCATGTCCTGAGAGTGGTGCTGGGGGTAGGCAGGGCATAGGGGGGTGTGGGCGGTGGGCAGGCAGGCTGGAGCAGGAAGTGCAGGAGGAGGGGGTCAGGCTGGGCCTCCCACAGCTGGTATCCTGCCCCCGCTGGCAGGTGCACAGTTCTCCTGAGGCCTGGGTAGGGAGAAGCCCGCTGAGGCCGGCAAGGCCAGAACCATGGCCAGCAGGAGTACAGGGTGCTGCTCATTACTGGAAGGGGCTGGGCTGGGCTGGGCTGGGCTGGAGCAACAGAGTGCTGGGCAGCACCGGCAGAGCAGGGGCAGGAGCTGGAGCTGGAGCTGGAGCTGGAGCTGGAGCAACCCTGGCATGGGGAGATAGAATGGGCAAGGAGGGAGCTGCTGCATGCTGCCCCTGCATTGGACACACAGCTCCTGGGCAGGGAAGGGGCTGGCCAGGGATCAGTTTCCCAGATGGCTGCCAGGTGCTGGCAGCTGGGTCTTGCTTCAACATGGCTGCCAAGTGCTGGCACCCATGTAGCCAGAGGCTGGAGCTCCCCCCAGTGGCCACAGGGGCATATGGCAGGGCTGCCAGGACTAGGGAATAACCTGCACGTGTATCCATCTACCAAACTGAGTCACACTTAAATGCACTTGTAGACACTCAGTCAGGATTTTTTCCCCCATTCCATTTCCATTTCAAATCCTCTTGTTCCATATCTATTGGGCAGGGTGGGGGAGTGATATAGGACTATGACAGTCATACTGATTTTTGCTTCCAAGGGTAAGCACTCAGCTACTGCTTAATAGGTTCAATATAAGAACCAAAGGTTTGGGGGTTTCTTTTAACAAAGAGCTGTCTTCAGGAATAGTAAATTAGAGCTTCCTTCCCATGATATAAACAAATATATATTCTGATGGGCAGTATCCAGGAAGCAAATAACATTTCAGTTAGGTGCAAAAGTTAAAAATCATAAGCACAAAAGAACTTGAGCGAACAAGGTTTGGAAGCCAATATTGTTTTGTAACACTGAATGGCGCTTAGGTTAAAGACACAGATTTGAG
The DNA here is from genome assembly GCF_052110815.1 of Crocodylus siamensis. Classification (NCBI taxonomy): domain Eukaryota; kingdom Metazoa; phylum Chordata; order Crocodylia; family Crocodylidae; genus Crocodylus; species Crocodylus siamensis. The sequence continues at coordinate 302,701,067 of NC_143395.1, forward strand.
GTGCTTATTGTTTTACTCCATGCTGAATTCCAAACACTATTGTCAGGGTTGCCTTAGAGATGTTTGCCAGGCTGAGAGTCTCTGAAATTTTCCTGCAACAGATTCCTTTAAAAGCTTATGCATGAAAGATTATGCAGGGAAGGAATAGAAGAGCAAGTATCTGGCTAATCAATTCACATTTGTCATCTATGTCAGAGAAATTTTGTAACTAAAGAAATCTCTTTAAAGGAGACTGTAATGTAATTTTTCAGCAGATAGTATGTGGGGGGGGAATCACAAATTTGATTAAGCCGAATTTCCCTAGCAGCTCACAACAAAAGAAAAATAAATTACTTGAATATTAAATCCTCTGGGTTTTATAATTCTGGCTTTAACAAATTTCTTCTTTAAAAGGTGATTTATTTCTAACTATTATGTGTGCCTTACCCAAACTTATACATTTAGAAAAATTAACACTCTTAGCAAAAGGTATACAAATCATGGTTTGCAAAGGCCTTTTATACCAAATTACACCAAGCATCAGTTTGAAGGTGGTTAACTGAGTATCTCAAGTGTTACAGGATCTTTCCCTGGTCGGGCTTACCACAGATCATGAATAGGCGGGAGAACAGTGAACAGGCTTGGTAGCTTTTATTACTGAATATCAGCGTAGCCGCACAGCGGCTAGAACTCACCACGCCTCACGCACCCTAATGGTGCGCGAGACCGATGAACCTGGCTGGTGAGTAGGTTCTGAGGTTCAGGTCGCCGGGATCAGGCGGGTCTCTGCGTCCTCCTTCAGTTGGCCACACCGAAGGCTGAGCCGTGTCCGTATTAATCTGCCGTGAATCGTTCCGAGTCCGTTGGACGCAGAAAGGACCCTGATGATCAGGTGCAGGCTCCTTTTATAGCTTAGGTGACGTGCGGTGGTGTGATTGCGTGAGGCACCTTTCAATAGGCCCATGGCACTGACTGACTGGCGCTGGACTCCGCCTTGTGGAAAGTTTTAGCTACCGCTTATCTCTTACATTGCTGGCAGAAAAACAACTATGGTCTGCCTAGCAACTGTTACATAACTCTGTGTAACTTTTCTGACTGGCGAACATGGCCACTTAACAAGCACAGTGATCACAACACCAAGTAGGAACACCCTTGCCCCTTCTGCTTTTGTGTACTTCTTTCCTGACTTCTGGAGGTGGCATGCTTTCAGCCAAGATGGATAGACCTCCATAGGGCTTTAGAGCCAGTTCACCATCCAAGCTGCAACTTATTAAGGGTCACTTCTCTGACACGTGGGCATCAGCAGATCTAGGATTTTTTTTTAAAATCCTGGAGTGGGATGAGTGTGGCAGAGTAAAGCAGAGTTGGGGCATGACATGGCTGCAAAGTGTCGTTGCCAGAAGCCAAGTTAGCCTTTCCTTGACTGCTGGTGCTGCAGTTGTATATGGTGAGCAAAGACCAAAATTCATCATTGGCTGCAGAGTCAGGGAAGAGTTAACCAGGCTCTTGATGGAAACATCTCCTCTTGAAGCAATGCCCTACCCATGGCTCACTCTTCTTCACTTTCTCATAGGGAGGAGAAATCAAAGGGGGATGTGACTGCACCAATGCACTCCACCCTGGATTTCCTCTCACCCTATAGCTATGAAGTCTGCAAAGTTTTTGGGCGCCATGAGTTGGACCTACTGTTCTCCCTATGTGGAAAAGAGGCTGGGAAGCATAAAGACATTTCTTCATTGAAAGAAAATGGTTGGTGAACTGAAACAAAGACTGTTCCCTGGTCTACAGCACAACAGACTCTCTAGGCATTAGTCCATTAGCCACTGCACTAAGAATTATGATAGTTTCTCAAGTGGTTGCAGTGAGAATTTTATTTCTTCCACTACCCTCCTGGGTGAGGTAACACTTCTTCCTCCTTCCAAAAGCCCCACTGATAGTCGGGATTCTCACCAAACACATTCCTACTAATGTGTGTTAAGAGTAGGAATCTTAACATCTATTTTTAATCTATCTAGGATAGTTTTTCTGTCTCAGAAAACCACTGGTAACATTTCCCTTGATGTGTTCCTGCTGCCAATGGGAATAAAAAGCATATTTGCACATCATGTATAGTCAATATCTGGATTCTTTACAGCTCCATGGTGTATAGGGAGGAGCAGAGGAGGGGAGGTGTTAAAAGCAGTTTAAGGTTTGCTTGAAAAATAATATCAATGTGGGCAAATCCAATCAACGTTCCATCACACTTTCTACTGCATTATATTTAATAGATTAATAATTAGCATATTATCCAGTGACATCTCTATTTGCCTGTCTGTGAAAAGTTGAATTACAGACAAAACCAACTTTGAACCCTTTCACATTCTTTCTTCTGCAGCAGACCTATTTCTTACCAAGGTGGCTTACAGAATGGAACTCTATCGTATCTATATATATATATGTCCTTTTCATATCACCTGCCCCTGAGATGCAGTTCCTCTGAGGCAGATGAAACTACTCCAGCAATACTACATAACACTTCTCTTATACGAAGAGAGAATACGTTATCTGTCTGTGAAGTGGCAAGGGAATTTAGGTATTTGGAATGGTTAAGTTGGAATTTAGCCAGGAAACCACTGACAACACGCCTGCTCTTTCAGAAATGCTACATATTGTTGGACTTCTAAATAGCCCAAAGTGAGCAAGGCCTTAATGTCAAATGTCACCTGAATGTGTCCTCTCAGCAAGAGAGAGCTCCCTTGTGCAACCCTGGGCCTTTTTTTATTATTATTACTTCTGACTCCAAGTGTTGAATCTTCTGTCACCTCATGTTTTCCCTGGAGCATTCTCATCCAAGTAATAACCTAGACTGACCCAGTTTAGTTAATGAGATATTACTGGACTGAAGCCCAAAGTGGTTTGTGCAGATATGTTAGCTAAACTCTGCTTCTCGGTGCTTTTCAGCATAGCATGTGACTTTCCATCATACTACTAGGTTATGATACCCAAGCCATAAAGGACTGGCCTAACAGAAAAGAGATGAAATATCTCTTCTTGCAAAAATTTGGGTTAAGCTTATATTGGATGGGTTTGATAATACAAATTAAACATGGTTTAATAATAGATATTATTTTTGATGCTATGATGATAGGCTTGTTTGTAGATATATAGGAATAGGTAGGCAAAAAGTGTCTATATACATTTGTGGTGGATATTAGCTTGCAAGTCATTTGTTAGAAAATAGTTTTAACATATTTAAACAGACTTAAGTTTATACTAATGAATTAATAGATTAAAAAAATAAATAGCCATGTAGAAATATGTTTGGAGTTTTGGTCAGATGAGCCTCTGTAAACCTAGGAATATTCAGCCTTTATGTCCTGAAGCATTTAATATGGGGGGAAAAATCAATGGCTTTATACAGAAATCACACTAATTTTTTTAAAACTCAGCTAAAATGTGAGATCTTTGCTAGAGACATTTTCAACTTTTCTACAGAAATCTAGAACTGGGATACACTTTTGTACCAAATCAGGATACAACCTGATACAGGTCATTCCATAGAATTTTCCACGTAGTCAGAATAGATTATGAATAGCAGGAAGTATCACTTCTTGAAGACTGACTGTTCACTCAAACATAAACAGCTGACCTAATCACTTGGAGCAGTGCTATGGAACTGCTTGAAAACTAATATAAGTAATGCACCAGATACCAACAGGTTAGCAGAAGCAGGTGCTTGAAGTTGTTTTCAGTTATCTGTAAATGTTATTACATATCAGAGTATGTGATATTCTCAAGTTATTTTAGAGATGACACAAATTGCATGTTATGGTATGGTACAGTATTGCAAGTAATATACACGAAGTGCTGTCAGGAGATCTTGGGACTAAGCCATTATTGTCTCACTAAGATTTAGCACAGTAAGGGTTTGAATGTGATGATGAATCTCTTGGCTCTCTCTTGTAAAATATAACTCTGATTTGATAGGTTAATACTAAGAGTGTAAGCTGATGTATATTTATCATGCTCCAAGTGCCTTTAAACCACTTTTTAAAAGTAAAGGTATGGATGACATGCAGTATCGAAATGCTATGACTTGGCCTAAACCATAAAATATATCATATTTGCTGAGTGTTAATCAACAATAGAAGATGGGCAAGACCCTCATCTTTATTGCATTCTTTTAGTCCATTCCTAGCATCTGAGGAAGTAGGTTGTTTGAAAGTTCATGACTCTCTGAACCAGTTAGCCTCTAAGGGCATTTATAAACATACCTTTTTGTCCTATGTCATGCCAGAGATCCAGCAGGTTGGAGCTGACTTGTTTAACTGAGTCTGCTCTGCACTTGAGCCAACGTGCACTGCGCTGCGTCACATGCAGTTCTATAAGTGGCAAAACGTGTGTCAGCACACACAAAGTGGCAGTGGTGCACTTCTGAACTAAACACCTTCAGCGTGCTGGAGCGTTGTAATCAGAATGCTCCAGGTGCTGCAGTGTTTCATGTATCCAGCATCGAAAAAGTTTTAGTTAAAGTGCCCCCATCGCCACGTTGAAATGGGGGACAGAGAATACAAGAGACTCTGTGGGTCTTTAACTAAACCAGACCATGCAAGCTGCTTTAATGGTCTGCTTTAAAACGCATCCCCCTCCATGCCCCGGAGCATGTGTAAAGATGCGCTAAGGTGCCACCCTGCTGAACCTTTGATCCTTACAGCACAGACCAGGCTTGTTTTAAATCTTCTTCAAAAGGAAGGCTGTTTCTCTGATTGCAAGGGGAGGGGTTCACAGGACTCTGTGCCATGCCAAATCCACATTTAATTCAGCTTAGACTATGTGGGAGTTAAATAAACGAAGTGGACTCATAATATTTAACATATGGTTGAGAGTTTTTCCCCATAAAATGGAAGGTATATTCTAATATTAATGCCTGTGTTCTGTTGCAAGCAGGAAGTTCATTACAAGGCTCTCTTGTAAAAGTGAATTTCCCCAGTTTATTTGCAAGGGACTCTGTGGTCAAATCTTTGCATGTCTGCCTAATGCTGATATAGTGGCAAAAGGCTACCATGTTCCCTCAGGGCTATGATCTTAAACAGATATGTTATTTAATAAAAATTTAAATCTAGGCCAAGAACCCATGCCTTCTATGGTAATATTGTTAAATGGTTTCAGCCTGTTACTTCTCTTCCTCTCAAATTCAAACCATTAGCCTTCCCTACAAAGTACCACTGAGAAGTATTGAAAGAGAGTTTCCTTCTTAGATTTATTCATATTTTTAAGTACAAGAGTGTATTTGGAAAGCAAATTCTAAAGAACTGTGGAAGCAACAAGGAGAGCAACATCAGGTGGTCAGCTTATTGGAAAGACATTCGAAGGCCAATATGACCTGTAACAAATATTGATGTGAATTAAGCTCTGAGATAAATGCTAAGTTTAATTTTGCAAGATATTCAACTAACATTTTCCAGTCCTCACACCCATCTTGGGAGGTAAATAAGTATTTTGACCAAATTGCATTACTCAGAATCAAGACAGCACAGTTAAAAGGGATATAAACAAAACTGGAAAGATTTTCCCAGCTGGTGATTGTACCAGCCTTGGAGTTTCCCACTACTTATGCCAACTTCCAGTGCTCCCAGGCAATTTCATCATGACTATTCTCAACTGATGAGTGGGTCCTCCTGATGCTACAACTAGCTGGTGTCGTGAGCAGTAGCCCTGAGTCCAAGGTCAAGCTCACAAAAAGTTGGTTCCTTTGAGTGCTCTTCAACATACTAATTGCTCAGACCAGAAGAAACTGCATGGGAAAGAGTCTAGCAAATTTCACCAGCTTGGTATTTAGTTCATTCTCTCCTTGTGCACTTCTTGACTCTGACCCCCCTGCAGCCCCTACCTTGTGGAGTCCTATTAGCCATAGCATCTGCTATGGTCTTCTGAGACTTCAATTAAAATATAGGATTAGAATGGACTTCCTGGCTCCAGTCCCCCTGGACTTCCTGAGTCCAGTCCCCTGCTGTTGCAGATAACTATATCATGGAATCCCTTCCATAAAAATTACCATCATACACAAGTTAAGAATAGTAGAAGCAAAGAAATCCACTAGAAGCCTGTTTCAGAATGTCATACTGTGGCTAGAAACCTAATTTCTAATGTGTTCACATCTGGTTTATACCCCTTTGTTTTTCTGCCAGCACTGTCCTTCGCTGTAAAACAGTGGTGCTCAACCTTTTGGCCCTGGATCAGATAAGTGGAGTGGGACTGGTCTATAGGCTGGATTAGGCCCTGGGGCCCAGCATCACCCCGTCCTGCTCCCTATATCCCAATATTGATTCCTGGGAGCCTAGAACCACCCTCTCTGACTCCCACATGCTAGGACTACTATTAGTCTTAAAGTCATCAGTCAGTAGTTCTTTCTGCACGATACCCATTTCCTTCTCTATTTTAATGGTGTTTCCTGACTTGTGTCATCAAGAAAAACTTACCTTTTAAGATAAGATGATTAATGAAAGTATTAAGCAAGATCTATTCTAGGACTGATCCTCAAAGAAACCCCATGAATTTCCCCTTTTAGCTCAGTACTTCTCCTTCTACCTGTTGTTATCTCCCCTTTAGCCAATTCCTTATCCACCCTGCAATTCTTACACTAATGTCTATCCTACCTGATTAACTATTAATTTCTATGCAAACTATTAAATACTTAACTGATTTTCCAATGGAAAACAAAGGAAATGTAGAGCTAGTCGATTTGGACTTCAATCATCATTTCAAAGCAAGATATCAGATTAGCTTTGTAAATCTAATGTTCCATCAATATCCCATTTTCCATCTTTCTCCACCTCTTTAAGTATTCTTCAAAAATCATTCTAATGGATAGCATTGAGATCAGGAAGTCTGAGATTGCCCAAATCACATTTTTCCCCTTATTAAAAATAGGTACTACATTTGCCATTCCGAAACATGGTATGTGTCTGATTTGATGTATCCCAAATCCTTGATACCAGACATATAATTTCACGTGCCAATTCTTTCAGAAATCTAGGATGGAAATTGTCTTGCCCCCTTGACTGAAGTGAATTAAGTAATTTGAGGTTTCCTACCATCTTATTTGTGGTGACTTTCATTTCTGTATGCTTATTGCTGTTAGCCAGTCTCCTCCTGCCTTTCCTGTTCCCTTATTGAAGACTGAGATGAAACACTTAATTTAACTTTAGGTACCTGCCTAAATTACCTTTAATCTCTACCCGCTATCTCGCTGGATAGTAGCTCCACTTTGTCTTTCTTCGTTATTTGTATGGTTGAATAAGCTTTTGCTATTTAAAATCCTTTGAAAAGTCAAACTCAGACTGACTTTTTTTTTTTTTTTAAGTTCTCACTTTATCCCTGCACTTAGCCTCCAAGTCACAGCTTTCTTTGCTGGTCATGTCTATTTTCCTATTACTTATTATCTAGAATGCTGTAAATTCCCACTGGTCTGTCCACACAAGATACTATGTTGCTATTGCGCCATAGGGTGGAAAACAACTTGTGCAGCACTGGGACTGGGTAGTACCAGCGGTTACTGCATAGTCATTTAGTACGTGCTTTGGTGCACATGTAGACATGTCCACTGAGAGTTAAAATACATGTATATGAAATGCTGAAACCTGTCTACTCTGACATTCTGGGTATTTTTATGCAAGAAATATTTATGACCAAATCTATGAGAATTCTATTTATAAGTATTATCTTTACTTTTCAGTTAGCAGCTGACAGATACATTATCACCTCTTCAGCTGCCTCCCATTGGAATAAAACTAAGCAGTATTTTCATGAAGATGATTATACAGGGTTCAGACAGTTCTGTTCATTTACAAAGCCTCTTTCTGTTATCTCCACCTACTAAACAAAAGACTTATCAATGTGTATAAACACAAAGAGCTTTCACCTCCTGCCCTCTCCCCCACCAACCCTACCACTGAGGTGAGGGAATCATATTCTCAGCCATCTGAGAATATGATAGAGTTGTGTTTTTGGTCACTGAGCTTAGGGTTGAACACGTCTTAGACATGACAAAGATGCAGTCACTTGCCTTGGAGGTTGAAAGATGGAGTCCTAGGATTATTGTCTATGTTTTGCTTAATGTAGAAAGAGGATTCTAATTCATACGGAGCATGAATTATCAACTGATGTTTGTTTCTCATTAGAAAAAGATCACTGCAATGCTGAAGAAAATTGGAAAATGAAAATGAATGTTGTCTGGAGCTCCAGGCATTGATGAGATGTCTGACATGGTATAAATTTCCCCATGGTAAATATTGGCTGTGGGAGAAGGGAAACGGGTAATCAGTGAATGTTTTTTCTTTGGTTTATTCTTATGCTTCTTCCATAAGGTTTTGGTATCCCATTTGGGTTTCTTTACACTCAGTAAGACATACAAAAAACTAGAACTCCTGGTTCCAAAATGCTACCTTTTATTAGACCAACTGGAAATAAAAGGTATCATTTTGGAACCAAGAGTTCTAGTTTTTTGTATGTCTTTTTGTCTCAGATCAAGATGGCTACTCAGTACACCCCTTTACACTCAGTAAGCTTTTGCCATTGGTTTCAAAATTTGTCCTGCTCTATTAATGAACTTGTCTAAGTCCTTAGAAAAGTTTTTGTACTTTGCTCCTGTTCTACCTTTTGTTCTCTGTAGTAAAGTAAATGCGAAAAGCTGAACAAATAATTGATAAATGTAGCACTATGCTATTTATAGCACCTCTAGGAAGTGACAAGGAGTAAGAAGATGGCTGTCATTGTTGAAGCATGAAAAGCCTCAGCCTAGACAATTTGAGAATGCAGACATGTCTCAGCAAGGAGTAAGGCTGCACTGGCTTTTTGGAAGGAAAAAAAAAGCAAGCTTACTGTCTCTTTCAGCAGCTGGCTTTGGACCATCTTTAAAAAATAAAAACAAAAAGCCTCTTGCGCTGATTCTTATCTTGCACTGCTCATAACAACCTTAATGGAAATCAATCTAAGTAAAACACCAGCTCCTTACAGAGAAACATCATCAGGAAAAAAGAGCAATTTTTTATAATTGGAAAAGATTTGCAGTGATTCTTCAATGTACTTTCTAGTCTAGCAGTTGAACAACCTAGAGCTACATACTCTATGCTCCAGTGGATGATATATAAAGGATAACTGCAGGCAAAATATAGAGATATAAGGTACTAGGCTCTACACATGGCAAAATAAACTGCATAAAATACCGTTTCTGATTTCACTATTGGCAAGAAGCTTTGAAATCCTACCATAACACTTCAAAAATCTCAGTTATTGATTGTTCTTTCTTCACTGTGGAATTCTGCACAAGAAGTCTAGCTGACTTGCATCCTGACTTTATGCAGCTGTCAGTGTAAAATACCAAATTTTACCAAATGGTCTGATTTGCCCAGGACAGTCCCAGTTTAAAAAACTGACCTGTTTCCCATCAGGAATTTTAATTTGAAACAAAATCTTGATTTTAAGTTTTGCCCCCAGAGAAATGCATACTGCCCCAGTACAGCTCCAGGAAATGCTTTGGTAAGGCACACCATGCTCGGTCCTTGTGTGCAACCAGAAGTAGTTTAGCACCTTGGCTAAGTACAGACAGTCAAAAAGCTCAAGGCTGAATCGATTCAGTCTTTGCAGGTTAGTCTAAGCTGCAAAGATTAAGCTGAGAAACAACTGGACACACATTTACTTTTGATTCAGGAAACCCAGCCACATACCTTCCATGGCCCAGGCCAGAAGCCAAGGAGTGCTAGAGCAGGGCTTTCTGGCACTTATTCTTCTTGCTGCCCCCAAAGACTCTGGGATTTGCAGTCCAGCATCACAGAAGCAGGACTCCACATGTTTGCTTATCACTTTCTCTTCCTGCTCCTAGGTGCCTCTGGGATGTGCAGTCCAGTCACAGCCAGCAGTGCCCTTCAGTAAGTTTAGCAGAGCAGGGCAGGGCAGCTCTGTACTTGAGGGAAGAGGGAGTTAACTGGGGAGGGGGGTGGGGTTTAAACCTCCTCCCTGGCCTCAGACTCCAGTCAGGGTTTGCCTGGGGGGAGAGATCATCCCTGCCTATCTCCCCCTCTTCCTCCTTCCCCCAACCAGCACAGGGGTGGAAAGCATGTTGGGGTGCTGGGGGACTCTGATTTAACTTGAACCAGAAAGGGGTCTGGGACAGAAGTTTCATAAACAGAAGTTTGGCCCAAATCAGTTCAGTCTGATACTATATTCAACCCGGTTTATCTTAAACCAGTTTCAGACATTTTGAAACTGGTTTATGTTCACTGAACTTCTGTTCTGTTACAGGTTTAAATCAGTTTGTGGTCACTTAAACCAGCTTATGTGTTACTTCTGTCCCTAGCCCTTATAACAGGAGGCACATGCACTGCAGTAAACTAGGCTGAGAGGGAAAGCCTATGGGCATATAAATAGGACTAACATAGCACCGCTTGTGCTTCAGAAGTGTGAGGAGTGGGCATAGTGTATCACAGTTGTAATGGAGCAACTGTGTCCTAGTTCCCACTCCCATAATTTTGGTAGGTTACGCAGTGCCTCTTTTGCTAAGATCCTTCCCTCCAGCCACCATTCCTTGGATTCTATCCTATTTTTTGTCTGTTTTTTTTAAACAAGCCGCACAGTCTAACTCTGCCTGAAGGTGTCAAGAGATATGCAGGTTTTTCGCCTGAGCTTTGTAATTCTGGAGAGTACTTAGTTCCCACACTGGTACGTAGTCTTTAGAATTATAAAAAGAGCAGACAACAGGCATAATTCTGCTGCAGCACAGCTTCCCAAATTGTGGCCTAAGGAATATTCTGTAGCAGTCTGCAGATACCAGGCTGGTGACATGATACTGGTCTGGCCTGTCTTTAATGATAATTTAAATTAATATGCAGGTACAAATATATTAGAATGTTTCTTAATATAGCTCTTCAATGTAAACAGCTGTTAAAATTATCACAGAAATGTTATGCTACTGTATGTGGAAAAGGAAACTTTTTGCAGGACTCCAAATCGGAAAAAAATTGTCTGAGACAACCTAACTAAAACAGTATGACAACATTTCAGAAGTTGCAGAATGCTACAGGTTTATCCTGCAGAGACTGACTGTGCAGTTACTAAAGCTAATGGAAGTGATGCTATTGACCTCCATGAGAGTAGGATGACAGCCATCAGTTTGGTAATATAAACACATTTTTTTTTCCAGTGCTTATCCTTACACTAGCACTTACATAATCCCTATTGAAATTCCAGCCCTGCTTACGTGTACATATATTTCCCGTTAATCTTTAAATATAGGAAAAGTGACTGACTCAAGAATATAGCCTCCAGACTTTGACTCTTAATGTAAGTAGAATTTAATTCTAAACCTACCTTACCAGCTGGGACTTCAAACCCATATTATGGACATTTCAGCAAATGATTAGAAGAATTTCATCTTAAATGGTTTTTTTCCACTCCCTGTTGTTTTATACAATAGTTTCTTTCAGTTGAGCTCAGCTGCTAGGTTGGGAGAGGAAACTGGGGCTGTTCCTGTATAAAATGAAAGCCACAATGCAGTCATGACTGAGACCTGAAGGAAATGCAACTAACACCTAAACTGTGGGTGGAAAGGAATTTTGAGACTTGCTACCTTAAACTGCTGCTTGTCCAGGACTGTGTATAATAAACCTTGAAATCCAAATGACTCTAGTTTTTTGGAGAAAACTCCATCGTTGGATAGGGAAAGGGAAAACATACCCAATATCTTTTCTCACACTTCACCAAACACCCAAGTTTTATTGAATTCTCTTTATGTCATTCTAACATAAGGCCCAATCCCTCAGGTTCAGAAGTCAGAAAGCTTTTTGCCACTGATATCAAATAGTCTCAAAACTAGGCTCAACCTGCCTGTTTTTACTATCTCCTTCCTATATACTTACAGCATGGGATTTTCAGAAATATTGACCACTGGACTAGTTCTGCTTGGGTGGAGGCCAGTGGGAGCATAGTCCTATGCTGAGCACTTCTGGCATTTTTCCCTTTGCTTATAGTCATCACTCAAATTTTTCTCTTGGTTTCTTTGCAGCTCTCATTCACTTATTTGTTGATGGGTCATAAATGACACCCCTTTTTGTCCTCCTGTGCTGTGTCAGACTCTAAGAATTGCCTCTGTTACAAGAGAGGGAAGAAAATGGAAACACCATCCCTGCATCAGCAGTAAGTTGCATCTGATCTTAAAGGTTTAAACTATGAAAGAAAACAGTTTGGTTATAATATCAGATATTACTACAAATGTGCCATTAACTGATGATAAAATAAATACAATAAAACCCCATAAAATAGGTTCCAACATTTTAGAAAGTTCAGAACAAAATTTCAGAACTTTCCATAGTGAAAATTTCAAAAAATATTCAATCACATTCTGAAAGTCAACATTTCTCAGGACCTGAAAATTCTGAGTTTTTACCAACTCTTATCATGAGTGCCTCTCTTCAACCTGCATGTCAGTATGTGTTTGCATGCTTATTCTTTGAGAGAATGACCATGCTCCATAGCTTAAAAGGACCCTCTCTCTACCATGTTCTCATGGTGACTTTCTCATAAGTCCTGGACTATTCAACTTAAAAAATAAACAGCTTAGTAATCTAATGTGGTCAATGGTACCAGGCCTTGTTTAAACCTTGATAAATGAAAAAACCCTTCAGCTTCTAAGCCAAGTAGTTTCTGAGCTGCTATGTTCCTTTAAATTACAAACAACAAAAAAAAAGCTATAACGATTTTCAAACACTTCAGTACCTCTGAATTTTTTAAGCTATTATTTCTAATGAATGCCTTGGCTGATTTCCTCCCACAACTTTGTAAAAAGCCTATTCTGCCAGAAGAGTGGATGTGAGAAACTTCAGACAGATTGATTTTTCATCTCTAGTCTAACTTTGCCAAAACAGCCTATATTAGCTACACAAACTTTACTAAGGAGAAACTACCAGCTCTGTAACACACAAAAGATAGTCATTTAAGTCCTCGCTGAATAAGGGATCTAAAAGAAGAACTATTGTGATATGTATTCTGGAACATTTGTAATCTTCCTGAAACACCTGGCAATCAAACAACTAAAGACTTGGGTTTTAGCACAACATCACTCAGTCTTCCCACAAGGGAAAGATTCTACAGGTTGTGTAATGTATTTTAACTTTAGTGTGGTTTGCCAGAACTAAATACCTGAATTTTCCATTGTATCTTGTTTCCAGAGCAATGAGGAACTTCATTACAAAACCATGCAGAATGGACTGAAGAAATGCAAAAGATTTCATTAACCCTGCAGTCCAGCTTTCTGCCAGTGCATGATGCACCGTTCAGGATGTTTCTTAGTTTGTGTATTCTGTCTGGTTTTAAAAAGCCTGCACACCAGTTTCCACCATGTGTACATTATTCCCAGTCCTAACACAGTTGGGACGAACCTTCTCAGGTGTGCCACAAATTAGCCCGGCATCCTCACCAAGTACCACTTTGATCCCTTTCCCATTCCTGCTCTAAGCTCCCTGCCCAATCTGCTGTTTGGCTTTCTACTTCCTGCCCTACCAGTCACTGCTGCCTGTCCCCTCCCCAGCCTGCTGAGGCTGTCTGTGCCATAGGTTGGCTATCCTTAATCTAACAAGTTTATTCGCAATTGTTTTTTACATGTAATCTGAGATTTCCTTTTCTTTAGTTTTGTCCCTTTCCTTTTGTTTGTCTTCATCTTCCTTCTCCAGTTGCATCTTGCTCTGTTTTCCCCCATTTGTCACTGCTCAGTTAAATGGTATATCTCCAGCTCTCTCAATTCTCCAACCTCATTACTTGTGTTTTGGTTTTCTGAAATTTGTTGATATCTTTCTGCTCAGAAGATGCACTAACTGAAAACAATACTTCTGGAGCAATTACATGAGAGCAAGGGAGACTGTCATCCCCCTGCTGTGTGATACTCCTCTGCATATACAGCACACATTTGCATTGCCCCTTTTTAGCTGGTATATCACATTACAAATGCATACATGCCATTCCTTGTCAGCCCTAAGTCTCTTTAAGTATTGCTGCCTTCCAGATGTCTCTTCTCCGCACACTGAATATGTGTGTTTGCCTTATTTTCCTCCCAGTTGTATTAATTTGTGAGGGTTTTTCCCCAAATGGAATCCAGCTTTCTAATCTCTCTACATTCCTTTAGTTATGTGTCTATGCTAAATGGTATTTGCAACTCCTTCCAATTTAGTAGCACCTACAAGCTTCACCAGTGCACTATTTATTTGCTTTTTAAGATCATTAATGAAGATTTTAGTTAATACTAGCCTTAATACCAGAAGCCATCTACTAAAGCATATCTAAAAGTTATCAGTTCCAAGGCCTGTTGCGGGCTGAATCTGAGTGCACAGGAGTGCTGTGGTCTTCAAGGAACCCAGGAGCAGGCAGGGAAGGGGATTCCCCGCCCCTCCCTCCCCAGCACATCCACCACTCTTGGGCTGATCAGAGAGCAGGGCAGTGATCTGGGAATGGAAGGGTCAATGGGGGGCAGAGAGGGCAACTGGAGTGGTAGAAGAGCAATCTGGGGAGTAAAGGGGGTGATTTGGGGATTGGGGAGGCAATTTGTAGCACAATGGAGGCAACAGCCCAGCAGCTTCCCAACCACCCTACACCTGGCTTCTCTTCCACCCATTTTCCCTCCCTCCTCACTAACCCCATCCCCACCCTGGTTGGTCCAGGGCCATAGATTCATGGATGACAGGTAATCTACCAGGAAGCAGTGCCTCCTAAGATACTGCAGTACTAGATTGGTGTTTTTATCTCAGGTGAACATGCAGAAGTTAATTTAATTCAATCTTGGTAGCCCAGTTCAAAGATAACATTTGTCCAAAGTAGCATAACTTTAAAATGCCTAAAGGGCACTTAGCAATTTTTAATGAGCCTTAATATGTTAACATTCAAATTTTAAGGGCTCTTAACATGATCTAATTCTAGGGTGCAGACAGAGGTGACACTTTTTGCCTGATTTGGCCACAGAAAGTAGTTTATAGCTGTGACCAAACATATCCACCCCACCCTTGAGCACCAGCTGGGGAGCTCCAGAAATGAGCTTCTTCCGCTGCCTTTCCCCGCCCCAATTCTGAAAACAGTGAGCACTAGCAGAGAGCCTGGCCATTGCTCTGCAAACCTGGCCCACAGCTAGCTTCCCCTCCCCCCTGGAACGAACAGTGAACTTCTGTTTGGTCCTGGGTAATGTTGGAGATACAGCTGGGAGCTGCACTTCTGTCTGCACCCCTAATGTCTAACTTCACCTCTAGTTTTTTGGTCTCTGACCTGTTCCTTTATCCTGCTTGTTTGTTCCTGGTTTCCTGTTCCTAAGGTGCTGCTTCCCGACTTCATCCGTGTTCTTGCCTGCACGCTCCTTGTCCCAGACTCCACCCTGGTCCCTTGTGCTTTCATACTTCTTTGCTGGCTGTTTGACCTAATGCACTTCTAGACCCCTGTCCTCTGATGGACAGCTCTTGGCACACGGTTTAGTTTGGCAGTCGCCCACATTCCAGTCCCATACAGTTATAGCTGCCAGCTCCAGGCCCCCCTGGCCAGTCTGGATCCGTCCTGTTTCTGACTTCCTACTAGCTCGTGGCAGTATCCAGGATGACTATTTATTTCATAGCTCCTTACAGGCCTCAGGCTCCTGACCCATCTGCTTCTGATTCCCCTGAGTTACGACAATTTAAGATCAAGGCTAGTTGGTCAAGCCCACATTCTGGTTGTCTTACTCCTTTCTCTTTCAACATTTTTTCAACCCAAAGATAGTTTCTGTCCCAAACCATTTAAATGATTGTTTATTTGAAAGTTTGTGAAACACTTTATTTAATACTGAATCAGAATCCAATTCTGTTCTGTTACTTCTGCTCTGATCCTATTCTTCCACCTATTTTGAGATGCCTAATAAACCTATCAAATTTGTCTACTGGCACTTCTTACCTTTTTGTTGTTAAAAACTACTTAACTCCACAACTAGTCATATGAAAAATCAATGGGACCACTTGTGAAATAAATATCTACTTGGGAGTCAGAGTGACACAATCTGGCTAGGTAGGTTAAGTGTGTTGTTCACCCCATCAACATATTTTCTTTTACTATTTTACTTTAGTTAATGTTAAATGTAGGTACTGGAATTTACCAAGATCCCTTTTCTTTCTTTTTCTGAAGACCAGCATTTTGCTTACTTCTACCAGTCCTTTATTAGCTTATCTGAAGCCCAAGACTATTCTGGTACAAGAAAGTTGCAGCTGTGCAATCAGTATTAAACTTAAACCTATTGCAAATCAGCCTTAAGCTACCACTCATAAATAAACCATTCATAAAACTGAAATAAGAGTGTCCCATAGGATTCTGCAGTATTTTAACTAAATTGGTTTTAAATCATATCATTAGTTAAATGACTGCAATTTTCAACTGTAGACAAAGCCTGCAACTTGTATAATTGTAATAGGTCATTGTCCTAGCATATCATCATAGCCACCTGGATTGTATATGTTTATGTTTTCCAAGTTATTTTAAGCAGATTTCCTTCCTTCCCAATATTTCAACCTTTTTGATCTATATTATTCTTGTTGATGACAGATTTGATAATAGAGTAAATGATTCAGTCACCTTTGAAACATTAATTTTGAGTCTTTTTCTTTTAGTAATGGAACTGCTTCCTCCCCATCCCTGAAAGCTCTTTGTAGTCCCCTCAATACCTCTAGCAAGTATTAATTCATTTTACTTTTCTACTCCTTGGTATCAAGTTTAATTCCAAACCTGAGGCTCACTCAGAGGTTCATAAACCTTTCAAGTGAGGCAAAATCCAGTTTCAAGTGAATCTGCTCCCATTTATGGTTTCTCATCAAAACTAAACAAAACCAAACAAAATTCATGGTTATAGTAACAGTCCAGATTCTACCTGGAGGTCAAAAGCCTTATGAATTTGCATCAGTGTTGTCCAACAAAATCTTGTGTTTTCATATCCTTTCAGTGCAGAGCTAGGCAAAATGGTGAGTTTTACCAGAGCTTTGCTTTGAATTTTTGTGTTATTCAAACCCTAAACTCTAAAACCAAGCACAGATGGAAAAATCCAGAGACTAACCTGACCCTCGGTTAAATGAAACACTGACTGTCACGCAGCTGCACCCATTTCCAAAAGGGCATCAGGTTCACACTACTGTATCAGAATATATCTCATCATGTATGTTTGTGATGGCTGCACTTTCAGTTCTTATTCTAGGGACTGAACAAGCAATCACTTGAAGTCAAAGCATGAGCTGTTTCAGCTTAACCCAGGCTCTGTAGTTATGGGGTTTGACAATTCAATCCTCTTTGAATCAGTACAGACGGGGAAATATAAAATGTATTTCAGCAGTATTCTATATTTGCATAAAGTCTTTATATTGATAGGGTCAAATTATGTCAAAGAGGGATAGGTGGCTGGGTGACGGGGGCGCTATTGCTATGGCTGGGTCATAAGGCCAGGAAAAGTCATAATGTCTCCTTTGAACCAATTTGTCAATAATATCTAAATGAAGCAGTCAGATTTTCAAAAGTTCTCATAGGCAGTAACATAACTAGGTATGGGCAAGAGGAACATGAGCTCTGGGCAATGCTGGAACAGAGCCAAGGGGTCTCAAGATTTCAGCAGTTATAGCCTCCATCAGGCAGGGAGCTTGCAGCATGTGAAAGAAGAAGTCTGCAGCCAGGGGATTAATCCTGCTGCTGAATGAGGCATTTTATAATCATCACTCCACATGGCTATCAGTGGTACCCTCAAGCCCCACTGCCTGCATCCTATCCTGGGCTCTTGAGACCCCTGACTACATCCTGTGGATCTTAGCTACCTCCTGCTGCTCAGTGCTGACCACAGACCACAGCTGCCAAGCCTCAAACCCCACTGCCAGGTCTGCTGTGCTGCTCAGGGCACCAAAAATAGTAGTTACACCTCTGCTTATAGGCTTCCACTTGGGAAAATCAGCAAATCCCTGCCTTCTGACCAGTAGTGTGACTAGGGGGAAGTAAGCAGGGCATGTGCCCTGGCTGTTGACTTAGAAAGGGTGCCAGAATCACCACACGTCCTCTCCTCTCCCCACCCCCCGGGTCTGCTAGGTTGGCATAGCCTTGTGCCAACCACCCACAGAAGCTGGGCACTCCTGCACCCCACAGTGTATGGGTGGGAAGCAAAAGGGTACACCCCAGCCTTGATTTTTGCCATGGGAGGCACAGATCTGCTCCCCTCCCTCCCTAGATAATACTGGGCCAGAGTAGGGCATAAGAGACAGCCCCTGGGGTGCCCCCACTGCTGGGCTGCTGCCTCTGACAGGCAGACTCACCAAATCCCAGCTGCAAGAAGCCTGTGGCTTGGGCTTCCTGCAGCCCAGTAGCGTATCTATGGAGGGTGGGGAAAGGAGCAGCATCTCTTATGGCAAAAATCCTGGAGATGGGGGTGCTACACTACAGTGCTCAGGACTTCCTGGCTTCTATTGCTGGGTGGCATGGGGCTGTGCTTGCATAGCACAGGTTTTGAGGGACAGGGGCTTTTTGGTGCCCACAAATAAGCCTACTCCTCAACTACAGCAGCATGAGCACATGCTACTGCAGTCACAGCAAGGAGAGAGCCCAGGGAAGTAAAAGTCTTTGCCTGCCTCCCCCCTCCTCCTCTCTAACTCTCCATGGTCACCACTTTGTCTGGGGCACTGCAGGAGATTGCTATGTCTTTGCCTCCCACTTAGAGAAGAGCAAGGTTGGCTGGGCTCTGACTGCAGTGGAAAGTCTGGCCTTTTCTTTAGGTTTCTAAATGGGAGGTGAGCCACTGTAAAGGGGGAAAATTGTTCTTGGTGTATCAACCAGTCTCCCAGAGCTTGTGGCAAGCAGTGATGAGTTTGATTCCCCAAACAATGTCTCTTTGGCCCAGCCAGTGCTGCTGGCAGTATTAACTATTACCTTCTGACTCACAATTGGAAACTTTAGTGATAAGGATCAATTAGGCCTGCATTTTATACTGCGTGCTGGAGGCTAGGAAGGATGAGATTCTTTCAGACAGATTTGCATCTAGTGCACCTTGCAGTGATAATCACAATTTACCATATCTAATCTTAAATGTCAGCTTGAGTGGGATGACTGAAGCTGATTCTTTAACCTTCCACACCAGCTTGGTGCCAGTATAAATAAATACACTGATACTGAGGTACAGGCATAGAGAACTACACCTTTTGTTTACCACATGTTTTATCCATAAGGACCAGAGTTCCTTTGCTTTTAAAAAGGAGAAAGCCTTTACTTCTGTTTGTTTTTTCCCTGTCGTTTGTAATTAGAACGATCAATGTGCTTAGACAGAAAGCAATGAGATAACAGCATTATCATGCTTTGGTGAATGAGTCCCCGTTCTGTTTGAATCCATGTATCACAGATTACTGTAATATAATTACTGTTGTTTTTGAGTCTCAAGAGATTTTTACAAGTATGTTTTCAAATGAAAATTGATCGCAGCTAGCTGTGTGAAGGAGCAGAAATAAAAAGTTTAAGCTGTGAAAAGTTCAAAAAGTCTGTTCTAACAGGCTTTGGTATATTGTGTAATATATTGTATAAGGCCTCCAATGAAACTCTGGTGAATTTACTGAAAGCCCAAAGCGCTTGCTCTGGTCTGCAGGTTGTTTTAATTGGGAGCTCGTAATAAGAGTCTAGAATGTAACAACAAAAATAAAAATGGAATTTCAAAAGATGATAGTGGTGTTACTTTTCCTTCCCTTACTCTTATACACACAGCTAGCTCTTAGTCATTCTTCTAAAAATAATTCCATTTCCAGGGAAAATGCATAACTTTTTATTATTGGAAGTTTTCCTCTAGGCAATAAATGGGGGCCTAATTTTTCCCAGGTGCTCTCTTTTGGGTCCTCTTTGGATCACATTTCTTCCCCCTCACCACCTTTTAATGATCTAATCTATGGCATTTCATTTGGGGTAATAAAAAGATGGAAGTAGCTTTCCACCAAGTTCATGAGTGTTGTTCAATCTACAGCCAAAGGTGATTGCTGCAGCTTGCTTTATTGCACCTGAGCCCTTTCCTTTCACGGTAACAGAGCCAGTGTTGTATCAAGTAGCTGTGCATGTGGATGGTGGCATTCACCTTTAGATGACCAAGGATATGCCCTAGTCCATTTGTCTTTCTGATTTCCACCTTTTCCTCTTACGATAAATGTCTCACATAGTTTATATCAGGTATTTCATCCTCAGGTAGATAAACTGTGCTACTGCCCATGCAAAAGTTGCCTGAGTAAAATGCAGTGCTTCTCTGTAGTGGAGGCCAACAGCCAAGTGGACAAGTACCAAGTACCCCTTACAGAGTGAGGGAAAGGATTTAGTATACATCTAGTATAAGCTAAATGCACCCTTTTCTTATGTGAGGGGCCATAGGATTTTACTGAACAAATGTAGACGTCTCTGTCATGAGTTCTGATTCCTAAAGGGAAGGTTGAGTCAGCCCCTCTGGGACTTGGATTTGTTTCAGGGAGTTGAAGTATTTCACATAAGAAGCTTAGCCTACACCACGGAGTTTTGCTGACAGAATCCGAATGCATTCATACTGCAAGCCCCTCTGCAGTGCCACAGCACTCCCCACTGTTACTTCGCCTCTGCTGAGAGCTTTAGCCAGCTACTTCCCTCCATTCAGCAGTTCTCTTTCTTAAATGTAATTTGCATGCTAGCTGTTAAGCTGCCGACCCCCCGCCCAATGCATGAGCATGCTCACACCCCTGTGGCTTGGAGGTGATGGTTACTGTCTGCCTCCAGAAATTCCCTCAAAAGAGGCAAATGAGAGTCAACCTTGCCTTATGCTGCTGTGCCCTCTTCTCCTGACTCTTGTTCCTGTCTTCCCCCACGCTGCTCTCCTCTTTCAGGGACATCTCCTTTGTGTGGTCCCTTCTCTGTCCATTACTTTTTCTGTTCTCTGATATACTGGATCCAGCATGGGGAGACAAGAATCCCCAAATTCCAGTCTGGGCTCACCATCTGACTTGTCCTGTGGTCTTACATCAGTCACACCTTTCACAGGACAAATTCAGTCATGATGCAAGTAGCAGCAATGATGGGTAAGGATTGAGCTGGTCAAATACCTGTTGTCAAAACTTGCTTGAAATAGAAATGTTTTGTGGAGGCAGCATGACTTTGAGGATGTAATTACCTTTCTCTGTCCAACTCTGGTAATGATACTTGACTATCTCACAGGGGAAATGAGGACAGATTAAATACTGTGTTGTGACAAAATAAAGCGTTGTATAAGTATTAAAGGTTCTGTCTTTCTCTCTTCTATCATGCCTATTTCCCTGTCTTTCTCCTCTTCTTGTCCTTCTGTCATGCATACTCCTCTACCCTTCTATTTTTTCCCCTTTTTTGCAAGTTCAACAGCAGCAGCAACAGTAACACTGTACAGAATGGCTGGAGACTTTCAAAGAAGGATTAGGAAGGATGAAAGAATCCGAAATCAAAATGGCTTACTAGGATTCTAGTCAGTCTCCCTCTGGAGCATCTCCCTTGTGTAAAACCTGTCTGTCCTTAATGCAGAGAAAAATGGACTAAGATTGTTTTCCTTTCGCATCAAAATCTTACCGAAGAAGGCTGCTTCAGAGGGGAGCAGACTAGGCTGCTATTGTTTTTTTGCAGCTAGTATCTTGCATAAAAATGCTTTGGTGGGGGAATTGCAGGGCACTTCTTCAGGTTTGCCTAGTTAATTGACTATGTTTAGAGCTTGTCCTTGTCCTTGTCCTGAACTTGGATTTCTTAGAAGAGCACATAGTGCTACTGCTAGGTGCCTTCCAGCAACTCTAGGGCCCACATGACTTAGCTTATTCTCTTTATTCTACCCATCGTCTCTTTATTCTACCCATGTTTCTGTACTGGGACTTCAGGGATCACCTTAGCCTCTAGCAGTAATGTGACAGAATGGATGAGAAGCAGGTAACTGGAGCAGGGAAAGAAAAAGAGAATAGGGGAGCAGTGACATGCTGCCTAGAACAGAGGTAGTTGCTGGGCCCCAATTCAGCACTAAAAGCTTGTCTAATGTTATAAAATCTTAGTACTTTGGCATATGAGGATTAATGTTGTGTCTGTTAAAAACTAAATACTATTAATAGAACAACGAGGCAGCATAACATTATATACCACAGTCACTTTATACCATTCGGGTCTTGTAATTAAGACCTGGAAGTGAAAGTAAACACAATTTGTGCCTCTCTTACAGCCCTTTTAGATGCTGGAGACGTGTCTAGTGGCTGTAATGTAAATGAGAATAAGGCATATGCATTGCTACAACTGCTTCACACATCATTAACATATAACCTTCTATGATGCAATCTGTCAGCATTAGGCATGGTGTAGAGGAAGTTCATAGAATCATGGAGAAGTAGGGCTGAAAAGAACACCCATGGCCCATTTTATCCAACCTATTGCCTCAAGCAGGATCATCTCTCTCCAGGGCAGCTGTAACAGGCCCTCTGCCCCATTACTGAGGGGAAGAGGGAGCCCAGGGTCAGCTGGCCAGCCCCAGTCTCTTGGACAAACTCACAATGGAAAAGGGGATTTAAATAAAATGGCCACCTGCCCCAGGTGCAGGTGGTGATTGACAAGACTAAGGCATTCACAGAAAATCAGGTGACTCTGGGAAAGGCTTATATGTCACCTGCCATCTCTGTGTCCCTGGGTACAGTACCCAGCCTGTCTGACTCACAAAGGTCTCTCCCCCTCCCTGCCGCTACCTCTGCCTGAACCAGAACTGATCAGAAGGACTTACAAAAGGCAATGAAGATGCAGTGATATCTTTGGATAAGGGTGGCAGGATTAAGGCAATTCCCCTAGTCCCATTTGCATCAGAGGTGGGACAGGAAAGCACTTTCATTAGCATTCAGGATGGAGAACAGAGATTCCAAGGCAAGGACTGCACTGACCTCTGGAATCAGAGAAGCAGGGGAGCACTGCATGATGGGGAATCTCTGCTCCAAATGCTAATCAACCCATGTCTACACACACCTAGCTCAGCATTTATCAGACCGATTCTAGTGATTACTCCTGTACTGATACCCAAAACACTGAATCTGCCTGTTTTCATTGTGAGATCTCTCAGGGTACGAGATCATTCCCACAGCCAGGAATAATCAGTTCCCATTGTCCAGCATAACAAAACAAGTCTGGTCTACTCCCTTGAGGCATTGTTTACCCATAAACAAACCTACTGTTCCCCCTTGAACCACTGTTATTTCCCTACAAAAACCCCCACACAAGTTCAAGTTTCTGTTCTGGTGCTTGGATCCAAAAGATGCACCAGTTCCACTGGGACTTCACTTTCTCTTTTCCTGTGTCAAATACCTTCAAATACCTGATTGTGCTGGGGGCTCTGCCTGTCTCAGGCACTCTGGACCCTAAGCTGAGCAGCTTGTCTATGAGTCCTAACAAACACCTGGGAAACTCAACCCAGGGGAGGCACACACCAGCCTAGGGTCAATGAGGACCTAGTCAGGGAACTTCTGGAAGGACTGGACGTATTTAAATTGGCTGGCCCTGACAATCTCCACCCCAGAGTGCTGAGGGAATTAGCTGAGGTCATTGCAGGACCCCTGCCATGGCTTTACGAGCGCTCATGGTGCTCTGGTGTGGTGCCAGAGGGCTGGAAAAGGGCCAATGTGGTTCCCATTTTCAAAAAAGGGTGGAAGGAGGACCCAGGAAACTATAGGCCAGTCAGTCTTACCTCGATCCTGGGTAAGCTTTTTGAGAGAGTTATCATGGCACATGTCCATAAGGGGCCAGCGGGGGAGGTTATGCTTAGGGGCAACCAACACAGGTTCATTAGAGACAGGTTCTGTCAGACCAACCTGGTGGCCTTCTATGACCAGGTCACAAAATCCTTAGCTGCAGGGGTAGCAGTGGACATTGTATTTCTGGACTTTAGGAACACCTTCAACACTGTCTCTCACCCCATTGTCATTAAAAAACTAGGGGACTGTGGCGTCGACACCTATACAGTCAATTGGGTCACTAACTGGCTGGAGGGCCGCACCCAGAGAGTGGTGGTGGGTGGGTTATTTTTGACCTGGAGGGATGTGGGCAGTGGGGTCCCCCAGGGCTCAGTCCTCAGGTCTGCACTGTTCAACATCTTCATCAGCGACTTGGACGTGGGGGTAAAAAACACCCTGTTCAAATTCACAGACGACACTAAGATGTGGGGGGGAAGAGGGCACACTGGAAGGGAAGAGTAGGCTACAATCAGACCTAGACAGGTTACAGGGGTGGGCAGATGAGAATAGGATGGGTTTCAACACTGACAAGTGCAAGGTGATGCACCTGGGGAGGAAGAGCCAGCACCATACCTACAGGCTGGGGAACTCCCTTCTCGTCAGTGCAAAGGCAGAAAAGGATCTTGAAGTCATTATTGATGCCAAAATGAACATGGGCCGGCCGTGTGGGGATGCAGTCAGGAAGGCCAACTGCACCTTGTCATGCATCCGCAAATGCATCTCAAGCAGGTCCAAGGAAGTGATCCTCCCCCTCTATGTGGCACTGGTCAGGCCACAGCTGGAGTACTGCATCCAGTTCTGGGCACCGCACTTCACGAGGGATGTGGACAACATGGAGAGGGTCCAGAGGAGAGCCACCTGCATGATCAGGGGGCAGCAGGGCAGGCCCTACGAGGAGAGGCTAAGGGACCTGAACCTGTTCAGCCTCCACAAGAGAAGGCTGAGGGGGGATCTAGTGGCCTGTTACAGACTAGTCAGAGGGGACCAGCAGGCATTGGGGGATTCCCTGTTCCCCCGAGCTCTCCCAGGAGTGACTAGAAATAACGGTCACAAGCTGGCAGAAGGTAGATTCAGGCTAGATATCAGGAGGCACTACTTCACGGTCAGGGCGGCTAGGATCTGAAACCAACTTCCAAGCGACACTGGCTCCTACCCTGGGGGTCTTTAAGAGGAGGCTGAATGAACACCTTGCTGGGGTCGTTTGACCCCAGTACCCTTTCCTGCCATGGCAGGGGGTCAGACTTGATGATCTGCTCTGGTCCCTTCTGACCCTACCAACTATAAAACTATGAAACTATGAAGTTCAAGCTTCGCTGAGCGGTGAGTCCCCAACTCTCTGTCTCTATTTAAGCCCACTTTCTAAACCTCAGACTTGATGTAATCCCTCTCTCTCTTCCTCTCTCTCTTACTTCAGGCACAGCTTTCTAAACCCAACTTTTGCTGATCAATCTTGAGCTAGACTTCCCCAAACACCCAATTGAATCTGTGTAATATTATAACTGCTTTGTTTACTTCTCTCTCCTTGTATGGCTATTACTACTAGTGTCATTATAAGTCTCATATACGTGGCAATAAAATAACGTTTATGGTCAAGCTAGTTACCATACTCTCTCTCACTGAACTTCATTTATTCTTTCTTGTCCTCAACCTCCCTATTTGCTCAGCAGCAACACTTCTTTTACCTAAGCCAAAGATCCCTGTAAAGCCCAAAAATCCTGTGGGCTCTGCTCATCAAGGGAGTTACTACCAGGACAATTGGGACAAGAGATTGGGAAGTGCTGAGTCCAGGGCATATGAGGATGTCAGCCTGTAAATACTGAGTAACATTGCCCGCTCAGACTTGCTCTGTTAACTTGTGTGTGTGTGCATTATGCCTGACTCCATTTTATTGTTGCCCTGCTGAACTAAGCTCTGTGCTGAGTCTGGGGCATATGAGGGTGTCAGCCTGTAAATACTGATTGACCTGGCCCAGCTCAGATGTGCTCTGTTCCTGTGCTGAGTCCAGGGCACATGAGGATGTCAGCCTGGAAATTCTGACCAAACCTGCCCACTCAGATGTGCTCTGTTAGCTTGTGTGCATGTGTCTGACTGCATTTCATTGTTTCCCTGCTGAACTAAGTTCTGTACTGAGTCTGTGTCACGAGGGTGTCAGCCTCTAAATGCTGATTGACCTTGCCAACTCAGATGTGCTCTGCTCCTGTGCTGAGTGTGTAGCATGTGAGGGCGTCAGCCTGGAACTGCTGAATAACCCTGCCCACTCAGACGTGCCCTGTTAATATGTGTGTGTGTGTGTGTGTGTGTGTGTGTATTTGATCAGTTCAGTGGCTGAAGGAACCCAGTCCCATTGAAACTAAACCCTGCAAGGTAGCTCCGTGGGGACTGAGGACTTGCAGAAGGGAGAGATAAGGTCCATATGGAAACACAAGTGACACAAGCAGTACACTGACAGAATTACGGAGACCTCAGAAACGTAACCCTAATAAATGAGCATACCCCAAAAGGGACAGGCAAATCTGGTAACATAAGCCTAGAGTATGACCCAGAGGAGGGAGTTTGGCTTTAGGAGCTGTGGGAGTCAGGGATCCAGGAAGGAGCCAGTACAAGTTGCTCATAGAAGAACAAGAACTCTTGGTGGCAGAGGAGCTGGAGAAGACAGCAAAAGACCAGTGCTATTGAAGGGTGAGATTAATCCTAGGAGGGAAACCTTTTGTTTTGAGAGCAGATGCTCATGTTTTTGGCTCATGTTTAAACCAGAGGACTAGATGTGACTGTAAGGGGTGTACTGGAGACCACCAGGGTGCTACAGAGGCCAATAGAGAGCACTTCCGGGGCCTGAAGCCCAGTGGGCTGTGTGAGGGCAGAAATCCAAACACTGCAGATGGATGATGGTTGTGTATTGGAGGACTGAGTACCTGGCTGCAAAGACTGAGTGGGGTGCAAACCCAGAGTGCAGAAAAGTGAGACCAGGGGGCCAAGAGGCTCAGAGCCCACAAGGGGCAAGGTGGAGCATGGGACCATGGGGTCCTGGTGTAGTGAACCTAGAGCAGAAAAACCCAGCTAGATTAATATAGGCCAAGGCCTCAACCCGGAAAAGAACCTACCTCAAACCCACTTCTGCCTCCTAGAGGCATCTTCCCTACAAAAGTATAACATCAAGGCATGGCAGATGAGATAACAGGGTCATCAAACCCTCAGAAGCTAGGGGGGATAATAAGATAGGGAGCAGCCAGGAGGGGAGATCTTGCTGCTCCAGTGTAGGGCATGTTACAAGTGGTGCACTGGCCAGGACATGTGGTTAGTCAGTGACACAGTTTCCTGTACCAGTCATAAAGCAACTTTGTGCCCAAACACGAGCCATAAAGTTCGGCAGGATAAAGCATAGAAATAAAGTAGTTGTTATGGCTACTAGCCAGCAACAAGCTATAGCCAGTGAACAGACCCAGAAGCAGGAAGCTAAGATAGAAGATAAAATACATTTGTAGTTTCACCAAGATAAAACTCTGCAAATATTAGTCTTGGAAAACCAGAAAGTGCTCATGAAGGCAAAGAAGGCAAAGACTGAAACAAAATAGCTGCACCTTCTTTGCATCTTCTGTTAAGAGTTCACCCTGGCTATTTAGCACTGGATCCATGGCTTCCTTGGTCTTTCTTTTCTGGCCAACATACTTATAGAACCTCTTCCTCTTGTCTGCAACCTCCCTCATCAGGTGTAGCTCATTTTTTATCTTTGCCTTCCTGATTTTGTTCCTGAAGGTTTTTGCTATTTTCTAATATACTTCCTTGGTGACCTGCCGACTTGCTCAGTAAGTCTGCAATAGGGAAGAGAGATGAAGCTTCTTGTTCATCTCTCAAGTCTTTTGACCAGCTTTCCTAGTGACATCTTTGCCCCACTCAAATTATCTTCCTTCTAGTATTTTGTCACATCTCCTTACAGTTTCATTGCAATGCCTTCCCTTCTCTCTGACCCTGAAATCACCATTTTATTTTGTGTCCCTCACCAGTAACATGTGGCCTGACATACGGCCCCTTGTCCCAATTTGTTCTTGTTCCATCCTTTAATCCAGTCTTAACTATACCCTGCTCTATGCCCACTTCTGGAGACCTGACTTCCTCACTCAAGCCAAAATCTTCTGATTATCACTTGTTTTCCTCTGGACAGACTCTTATCCCCTGATGAACTGCCAATCCCAGAAGCTACCACCATCTTCCTCCTCATCCTCCAACCACAACCTTTTCATTCATGAGGTCTTGGAAAAGAAAAGGTTGATCTTGTTCATCAAGAATTGTTTTTAATTTCATAATTCATCGAATTCACAGGCATAGCCTGTGAAGGAACTTGCTTCTTGGGATACATTTCTAAAATGCCTACGCTTTGAGATGTTTATTTCAGAATGAGCAGTTGCTGTCAGTTAATTTCATCTGAGAGTTAGTTTTGATTCATTCTTCTCACTTCCTCCTTTTCTCTTCATAAGTTTATTGAAAATTGAACATCTCCATTTCCCTCATATTTAAAGTTAGAAACTTATGCCTCCCCTTCACCTGCTGTATTTCTTCTGAAAAGGGCAACCCAATGATGTAAGAATTGTTCTTGTAGTTATTTTTATTGATCAGCTGAAGGAAAGAGCACATGAAGCCCATATAAACATGGTGCCAGAAAATACACTACTCATTCCTGCTTGGAAAAATCACTCTTAAAAATATTAGGTCAAATAACATCTGATATAATGACCTTGCCTCCATCTGAGTTACACTAGGAATTAATTTGGTCCATTATGTAGAAAAGTTAATGTATACCCATGACTTTTCCTCCTGTTCCCGACTCACTCCCCATTAGGCAGCAGCCACTGGAATGGTCAAACAAAGCTTTAGCATATTTTGCTATGTCCCTATAAAAATAAGATCAAAGGAATACATTTCATGTAATAAATGTCATAAGCAAATTTCTCCGTAACAGAGAAATGGCATGTGGCTGGTAAAGGAAAAGCAACAAATCAGGAAGATACACACAAACTTGTATCCTTTAATACCAAGAGGGATCTTTACATCATCTAACTTGAACACTTGTGTGTCATGGCTCACTCCATTTCATTCTTTTCACCCAGTACTGAGCCCACTAAAATAGGTTTGGGTAATGCCCATCGTCCAAAAGATTTGACTTGAAGAGACATCAAGAGCTGGAGAATCTACCATTTCCTTTCAATGTTTGTTCCAAATGCTAATTACCTTCACTGCTGAAAAAAATGCTTCATTTCTAAATGGAATTTGGTTGCCTTCCTTCTGGTACTGGTTCTTGTTATGACTTTCTCTGCTGAATAAAACTGCCCTTTAGTATTTTCTCCTTGTGCAGGTACTTATGCATGGTAATCAAATCTTCTCTCAGTTGTCTTTTTGATAAGCTAAACAGATTGAGCTCTTTAAATCTGTTATGCTTACAGAAGAATACACATTTCTTAAAACACCTGTCACTCCCTTGTGGTCTTATGTCAGTGTACAACCAGGATCATCCAGGAATAAGTCTGAGAGAGCAGACAAGAGCTGACATTCTCAAACCAGTACATTGTAGGCATTTGCTATAGTTTTTACATCCCTGAAGGAAAACTAAAATCAGTTACACTGTAGAATATGCCATGATCTGAAAAAAATACAGAATATAGGGTACAGGTTGCCCTTGCTTTATGCTGTACATACATTCCTGGAAAATGGTGCATTACCCAAATTCGCATAAAGGGAACCTACTTTACAATGTAATAAATAAGGATACATTTCAAGACCTCAACTGTACTGACCCCCAGACCCATCTCTACCACTTTTACAAGACCATTTTGGTGCTCACCAACAGCAGACAGTACACACAAGCACAGGGCAGTATCATAATGGAGAGGGCAACTACAGAAACACATGTCACAGACAACAAACGAGGAGCACAGATCTACACAGAAGACTATAGTTTGGTGCGCATCGCTACCACAACACACTGCACAAAGTGGCTGACTGCGGGCTTCCACCACTCTGATTGCATAAGAGTGAATTTACCTTGCATATAAAAATGTGGGGGTAGATGTGGCGGCAAAGAGCTCACGGGCCAAGTTCACAAGTGACACCAAGTTATGGGGAAGCATGGTCACGCTTTAAGATAGGCTACAGATACAGGCAGACGTAGACAGGCTAGCAGGTTGGACAGATAAGAATCTGATAAAGTTCAATGTTGAGAAATGTAAAGTGCTCCACCTCAGGACAAGCAACCCCCAACACAACTACAGGCTTGGTGGCACCAAACTGACTAGCAGCAGGAATGAAAGGGACCTGGGAGTAATAATAGACAGCAGTATGAATATGAGCCAGCAGTGAGATGCTGTAGCCAGTAGGGCAAATAATACTCTGGCATGCATCAATTGATGCATCTCCAGCAAAGCCAAGGAGGTGATTCTTCCGCTCTACTCACCACTGGTGAGACTGCAGCTGGAGTGCTGCATCCAATTCTGGGTACCACACTTCAACAGGGACATGGACAAGCTTGAGAGAGTCCAAAGAAGAGCCACCCATATGATCAGAGTCTTACACGACAAGCCATATGAGAAAAGACTGAGGGATCTGGGACTCTACGGCCTGAAGAAAATAAGGCTGAGAAGGGACATGGTAGCAATTTACCATTATAATGGGAGAATACATCAAGGGCTCGGTGAGCAACTGTTCACCAGGGCACCCGAGGGGAAAACCAGGAGTAATGGCCACAAACTCCTGGAAGATCGATTCAGGCTCAACATTAGGAAAAATTTCTTCACAGTCAAGGTGTCCAGACTGTGGAATAAGCTCCCTCCAGAGGTGGTGTAATCACCTACCCTGGAAATCTTCAAGAGGAGACTAGACAGTCGCCTTACTGACCCCCAGTTATCTTTCCTGCTTGGTGCACGGGACTAGGCCTGATGATTTTCTGAGGTCCCTTCCAGCCTTCCAGCCTGTCCCTAGTGGGGGGCGAATCGGGGCGAATGCCTCAGACCCCACACTTTGGGGGGCCCTGCAGAGTCAAGTGGAGTGGCGGCTCCACATCCCGACACTCAGTAGCACCCCCAAACCACTGATGCCACTGCCGGCATCGGCGGTGGCAGCTTTTTCAGATCCAGGGCCTGGATCAGAGCGGAAGTGGGGCCCCACATGGGCTGATCTGCCCCAGGCCCCACACCCTGCTCGAGTCATCTCTGCTTACAATCTATGAATGTGAATCTATGAATCTATGAAATTTTTAGTATAAAAAGGGTCATCACATAAGACTGAATTTGCACATATAGAACCACATAAAGCAAGGGAAACCTGTATTTCAAAGTATACAAAGTGCACACATGTATACATATATATACTATCTATCAACATAAGAAAGGAAAACAAATGTTGAAGACTTAATTCTCATGTGCCTTTCACCTTGAATAGTCATCTACAGTTATCTAAAAGTAGGTATAATGTGCTACTGAATCAATGGCTTTTATAATCACTTTATTTTAAGTGAAGGCACCAGGCAGTAGAGAATCAGGCTTTACATTTCTTCAACCCAGCTTGGCATGACATAGATTTTAAGAAGGCTAGAGGCTTCCTTTGGAAGGCAAGACCCTTGAAGTAGAATAAGTGTCAGGTTCCTTAAAACAACTTGCCATTTAAGGTGGTCTTAAGAGAAACGTATTTAAAGTGAAATTTCACCAGATTTTTGACTCTCTGTTGTTACATACTGCTTGACATCCCAGTATGCAAGTTCCATGACAATTCCTCCTTTCATTGTTCTGTTTTCATTTTCTTCCTGCTTCTATAAACTCAGATCTAATCTTTTATTCTCTATCACCCCTAATTTATTATTACTTTCTCAGTTTCCTCCTGTCTTTGGCATATCTATATGTTAGGTTATATGTGGAGTTTTCGTTTCTCTGATGTTTTTTGTTCTTTTTTAACTCAGATGTATGAGCCAACAATTTTCTAGGTTAAATGTCATTTTATTTCCTCTCCACATTTCTAACCTCTCTCATGGATCTGTCTCAAAGTGGTGTTTTCAACATCTTTTAATTTTCCATCTTAGAATTTAATACTGTCTAGGAAAAGCAACACCCCTTTTCCTAGATAATAAAATCTCATAGCTGCTGGCTGTAAATTAGACTGACACCCACTTTAAGCCTCCTTTACTTATCACAGTGGCATAAAAGGGCCTTAGTATGAGCAAGAATCAATTAAAAGGGTGTGTCAGTATAAGTTATGTGTTTTGACTGCTGTCTAAATCAGTTCCTTGTCTACTGCTACCCCAATCCTTCTATTAGTTTTGGTGATTTCTGAGGGATGGAGGAGGCCTCCAAGACCCGCTCTAATTAAAGTGCCCAGAACATCTCATGTTTCAGCATCCCTGGTCTTCACAACGACAATGGGGGCACTTCATCTAAAGGTCATTCCATGAGTTTTAGATAAAGTGCCCCCGCCACCATTTTGAAATGCAGGGATGCTGATATATGAGATGGGGGAGGCTGCTGGAACACAGTAATTACCACGCTCCAGCAGGC
The DNA here is from genome assembly GCF_052110815.1 of Crocodylus siamensis. Classification (NCBI taxonomy): domain Eukaryota; kingdom Metazoa; phylum Chordata; order Crocodylia; family Crocodylidae; genus Crocodylus; species Crocodylus siamensis. The sequence continues at coordinate 302,733,336 of NC_143395.1, forward strand.
TTGATTAATCGAGTCTGCTCTGACATGCTGTAATTCCAGTGCATCAGAGCAGCCTCCCTGCTCATGTATAGGCACCCTGGATGACCTTGAGGACTGGAGCAATAAAACAGGGTGAAATTCAAGAGTACAAAATGGAAGTTTATGCCATTTTACTGCAAGATGGGAGTTCATCCACTGACAATACCTCAGGGAGGTGAAGGATCTGGGTATTATAGCTAATGACATAATGATTATGAGCTGCTTTTATAGCAAACCTGCCAAAAAAAGCAAATGCAATCCTAGATTGCCTCAGAAATTTATTTTTTTGGTAGAAATAAGCACAAATGCCACTGTACAACACATTAATAAAGCTATAACTGGAATACTATGGGTGGTTCTGGTCACCAATGTTCAAAAGAGTGGGTGGGTACAGAGAACGGAGAAACTTTCAGAAAAACAGGAACTTAAAGAGGTTATTGTTCACTGTTACAAAAAAATGCTGGGAGGGGATATAAATTGACAGTGAATACATTTACACTAGATATTAGAAGGGCTTTTCCAAACAGAGCAGAGGTTCTAAAAGAATCTTCCCATAGAAGAAGCAGGACAAAAGTAAGAACACCAACAACAAGAGACCTTAAAAGAGACACTGATAAATCTATGCAAGGAAATAGATGATGTGCTTATGATTTACCTGCAATAGCAGAGGTGGGCTCAATGACCCAGGTCAATGTTCCTAAGAAAGCTAGATCTGCTGAGATCCTGAGATTGATGACAACAAAAGTTGGACATCTGATGTCATTTGGCAGTCAAGGACAGAATGTAACAAGACTAGTACTTATCTAAAGTTATTTGAATTCACAACAAACTTGGTGCTCAGACATGCTTAATTGAACGGAAGATTAATATAAAAAAAATTATTCTGTGCTATTTTCACAAAACAGATAACCGATGATCTAAAATATGCTTTTTAATTCATAGTTGTTTTTTTTTCTTTTGGGAAATATGCCTTCTGAGGGGAACATTCTTTTTTCAATATGTGTTTATATGGTGAATCCTTATTAATTAGTTAAATATTACTTACTAATTGAGGCAAATTTCCAGGTTGAGCAAGAACCTTAAGACATGGCCTAATGCTAGTGAGTATTGAGGAGAGTACACAAGCACTGAAAAAAGAATTAAAGCCTAAAATACTAGTTGCATGATCCTGAGAGAGCAGGCTCTTCTCTAATAATTTGCATCTCAGGCCTGCAGAAGACATACTGCTTTTGTAGGTTAGAGGAGAGAGTGTTTCATATTGGCTGAATTTTAAAAAATGGTTATATTTTCACTGATCATATAGGTGGATAATCTATTTGAATGTCCTGTACCTGATTGTACTTGGTACCTACGACCACAAAAACATCTCTAGGAAATGACCAGGAGTAATACTGTGTGCGCAGTCCATTTAGAAAGAGAGGATATTTATGACTACACTGCATTAATGTAAGGTTCTCAAGTACGCCACATTTCTCTAAGTAAAAATAGGTGCAAAACCCCTGTCCCTTTCCTTGCATTCTATATGCATTGAACCACACGGTTAAGCTAATTAAGATCATGAAATCCCTGAGCTATAACAATACTTGCAGTTCAGTTCCTTGGGAAACTGCAAGTGGGTTAATATGGCTGCTGTTTGGCAGAATTCTGAAAAAAAAGGTAAGACAGCACAAAACAGCAGCTGTCACGTGAAATAGGACGGCATTGTTTGAATAACTCTTCCATCATATGCAGACAGGGTTCTTTTCTACTTATGCTTTCCTCTTGTTAGGCTTTCACATTTTTTGTCTTACTACTTTGCCTGGATTTCCATCACATTTATTGTCTGATGATTGCTTTTTCAAGAAACCTGATCCGTGTGAAGGACTTAGATTACCAGAGTGGTTAAAGAAGAAGGCCACAAGCTGTTCTGCAAATGACAGTCTGGCGTCAAAATTTAGGATTTTCCCAGAGTTAGATATAACTTGCTCTGAGTTTGGGCAAACAAGACTACCATCTCTCCCCCATCTCCCTCTTCATGCCTGCTAATGAGAGTCTTGGGGTTGCTGGATTATGTTACCACTTACAACTTCTGCAAAATGGGGTGGTGTTTGCAAAGAAAGAGCTGCATACAGATTCACAATTACACTACGTTAGCAGCACAGCTTGATGTATTCAGCAAATAAAATATATTCTTCGCTGGTGGTAGAAGACAAACTTAGCTTCCACCAAAGAGAATGCCCTAATTTGCCCTAATGTTCTTTCTTCTTAGTCTTCCTAGTGATCAGCAGACTACCAACCAAGCCTCCATGCTGAGCTGAAAGGAAGCACACAGAGTTGAAAGCACTTCAGCCTTAATGCAAACCCCTCATTAAGAAACATGAAATGCTCTATTTGATATGGTAAAGTAATGGGCAATGAAAAAATGAATACAGCAGCTATGAAAAATAGCACATGAACAAAAAATCTTTTCTCTTATACCAGTCCATATTGTAATCTTTTTGGTATATCATTATTTAGACCTCAACTTGCTTTGAAAAAACTCTGCTGGACTGTGGTGGTGTCTTTTTTTTCAAATAAGGAAGAAAATGCTTTTGCTTGTGGAGGGTGGGGGGAGCAGATTCTGCCCCTTTTGCACAGGCTGAGTGGTATCTTATTCTATAAATAATTCTGCTGAATCCACTGAGATAATATGAGGTATAAGTATTGGATAAACTAGAGGTCCAGCACCCCTGACACTATCTTACTAAGACTTCAGCAAAATCTTAGCTCAACAAAACCTCAGCTTCCAGCAGGTCTCCCTTCCCCTTTTCCATTGTTTAACAAGCTCTCTGATTCAAACCAAGTTTCTTCCTTCTCTCTTCCTTCCTGGAGCATAGCCCATTGGGGCTGACAAAAATATAACAAGCTTCAAGGCACTTACAAATTGCATCTGAAAGATGGTAAGTGATGTATCTTCTAGGAAAATTAGGGAGTTTGACAGGAGGTTCAACAACAAGGGGAAAATTAATTGGTTCACAGAGCAAAGTAGTGAAATGGGGTACACCTACCCAGGTATCTGTGTGGGTACTGGTGATGGTTTTTCTTTTAAAATCATTAGAACTAATTATTTTCTTTACTTATTCAGTGTATAACAAAGATGTAAAAGATTCAAGTGTACTATCAGACTCTGGACATGTAACCCCTGCACACTTCCCCTCTGTAAGCCAGTCTGATCAGCTGGTCAACAGTAATTAATGTTACACTTAAGTAGTTACACTTACAGGGCATGTCTTCAAGTGCCTCTTTTAGTGGGCTTAGCCTAAAATCACCATTTTAAGGCACATTAAGGACACATATCTACACATGCCTTAATGTACCCTAAAAATGGTGATTTAAGGCTATAGGAGCCTAAATTTGGTATCTGCATAAAGTAGATATCAAATTTAGGTGCAAATAGCTAAGTCGCATTAGCTCATGTGTAGACGCGCTAATGCACATTAACGCAGTGTAAGCCAATGGATAAACACTGTGTTAAAATACATTAGTGCATCTGTACATGCACTAATGCTATTAAGCTATTCAAGCCTAAATTTAATGTTCCTTCATGAGTATTAGCGTGTCCACATATAGAGGTGCATTAAGGCACACGTAAATACACATGTTGACATGCCCACTGGGTCATTTCTTTAATCTTAATAAGTGTTACATGCAGTAAACCAGGGACATAAATGAACTGTGCAGGGCTGGGGCCTGACCATCCTGGCTACTCACAACAGTAAGGCGTTGCTGAATCACAAACGCAAAACAAGAACCAAGTGGTAGCAACTGCCTGACCCGTGGTGCCTGTCTGTTTGTATCATGTTCCACCTCTGTCCTTTGCAATTCTTGAGGCGTCAGTGAGAATGTTGTGGATACTGAGACCCATTTCCTGCATAGCATCATATTTAATGTATCTGCAAGGAGTTTATGCTAATTTTAACAAAGCATAGAACAGACAGGCAGTGATAAATATGAACCTACGTCAAGTGGGTCTTGGATGTGTAAATTCCCCAAAATTTTCATCATTAATAATGGCCCTTAGTCATTCCTCTGGTAACAGTGTCCTTGAGTCTGATGAGCTATTGTGGTGAATGGTAATCATTTAGCTTCATTTCATCTTCCTGGAAACATTCCCTTTGAATTTAACTCACTGAAGAATCACTCCAAAGATTTTTATCATCCCAAAAATGTACACATTAGCTGAATGGCTTCATATAACATGTTTTTTTCTTAACTCAGCAGAATTAAAAAATGTGTTCCCCGGACTATTGTGGTGACCTACATCTGGCAGTTTCCTTGGAGATACTGGGTTTTTTTAAGCTAAAAAAAACCTCTTTGGTATATGGAGGCATTTGCATCTTTTTATTTAACAAAACTACAAATCCAGCTACTACAACTCATTAAACTAACAAAATTAATACACTACACCCTCACTGTTGAGACGTGAGTTGAGGGAAGGTTTTACATCATTTCTCTAGATATTAAAACATTTAATTCAGCGCCACTGAAACATTGTCAAACCTCAGGTCATTTCAATGTTGAAGCAAAATACTCCCTGTAGAAATTTCACAGATATCAGCTCTGAGTTACTGTTGATGAATCCTTCAAGAGCTATAAAATTTCTTCAAGCCCAAGAGCACTTTTTACCCTAGTTTACTGTGGCCTTTCTGCCTCCTGGAAGAGTGGCCATCATTAGTGATATATCAGCTGTGTTAATGCAGTCCCATACAATAGCTAAACATTCCAGGGTGCCCTCTTTCTCAGTCTGAAAAGTAGAAAATGGAATTCTTCCCTAACACTGGATCCTGAATAGAAATAAAATTTGTAAGATTATGCCAACCAGAGAAGACATGGAGAAAGGCAAATTGAAATTGTCTTCCTCTGTTCTTCTTTGGCTTCTAACTTAGCCAAAATATTGCTCCCATTGAATAAATATTGTAAGTCTTGAATTTTCCTGGAGCTTCCAGTGCTCTTTACCTAATCAGTGGGCACATCTACATGTGCAATTAATGCACCTAAATTTTCTGCACAGAAAATTCAGGTATATTAAACTGTCCCTGGGGATGCATCTGAACGTGCACCTGTGTGGGAAGCAAATTTGCTCCTGATGGGAGTGTTCAATCCAGAGCTGTTCCTGCCCTGCTCTTCCCCCCTGCAGCAGCCAGAGGGAGCCCTAGCCTCCCCTGGATGCCAGCCCTGGACTGGCAGGGGTCACTCGGGGCAGCCCCAGACTGGCAGAGGGTATGGGGGTAGGGTTCAGGCCTGGTCTCTGAGGAGGTGGGAGGGGACCTGGGAACAGCTCTGTGACTACCCCCTAGAGCTCTGTGCAATGCAGAGCTGCTCCAGGGTGTGGGTGGAGAGTTGTCCCTACCCCCCACACCCTGGAGCTTAGAGCTAAGTTGTGGCTCCAGCTGCCTGGTCTGATCAGAAGCAATTTGCTCCCAGTCAATGTCTACACATGCACTTTAGCACATTAGTTTAATGTGCCACTTTCTAGTACCTGTATCTACCAGCACTAGAAAACAGTACATTAGACTAATCTACTGTGCAGTAATTGTTACGCAAATGTAGATGGTGATGCTTTTCTGTGCATTAGATTAGTCTAATGTGCAGTAAAGCATCTCATGTAGATGCATCCAATGAGTAATAGCTACACGTGGGTCAAAATAGGTTTTCTATAGCCTTCTTATTTGTTTCACATAATTAATTAATACCTTGTATAGGTAATCAGTAGTCACATGCATGCATTATTTTTAAGGCCAGACAAAGTGCTTTGTATCTTCCTCTTATAAATATGTTTAATTTTAGTTATAGGATTAATTTACTTCTCATGTTATCCTCATTAAAACATTTGAGTTCTGGTGACTCACAACTCTATTTTATCGTGCTGGATCTCTCTGTTGAATTCCCACATCTTACCTTATCTCTTGTCTTGCTGGTAAATTAAGCTCTACATAGCTTTTTATTTTCCCATCAAACTTATTTCTTCTTCATCCTTCATCCATTACCCTGAACATCAGCATCTCCATGTCACTTGTACATTTAATGAAAGGGTTCATCAACTCTTTCCTTTCATTTTCCCTCTATATCCAGGTCATGTCAAAATCCTATCATTTCTTTCCTTACTCTGTTTAATAAACTGGACCCTTCTTTTCTGTCTTGACAGATAAAAATCTCATCTATACAATCTCTCACACTAGCATGTTGACATCACTCCCTATTTCACCCCGACCCCGCTCACCCTCCAAAGCAGCTTTACATAGCATAGACCTGGGAACTCTGAACAACTAGCAGGGGCTGGGAAAAAATTAGGTTGACCGTATACCTTTAAATGAATCACCATATGATACACATATTCAATGGAGTAACAATGGGATCATTCTGTTGTAGCCTATACCTTTTTTTATCCAATCTCTTCCCAAACACTCATTGTCCTCACATGTCACAATTAGAAATAGATGGTAACTCATTAAGTAGAGTGAAATTTGGCTACCCAGGAAGATCCATAAGCGAACATTTGATATGGGAGTGAGAGAAGATGCCTAATGAATGGAATGAGACTGTTATATGCCCGATTTCTAAGAAAGATAGCAAAACAGTGTAGAAACTACAGGGGAATTAGCTCTGCTCCTAGCTACATATAAAATATTGTCATCGATCTTATCACAAAGATTTTCTCCCTACATAAAAGAAAATTTAGGAGATTATCAATGAGGTTTTTGCAGAGATAGACTCACATTAGGCCAGATCTTTGCTATACAGCATCTTATGAGAAAGTATTAGAAATATGACTTAGACATTCATCATTTGACTTAAAACAGGCTTATGACAGCATTCATAGAGCCTTTGGAATAATAATGATAGAATTTGGATTCCCTCAGAAGCTCATGACATGATTAGGGCATGTGTGACAGACACAAAAATGAGAGTTAAAGTGGATGGAAACCTCTCTGAAGCCTCCATCACTACAACTGGTCTGAGACAAGATGATGCACATTCCCCAATATTGTTCAACCTAAGGTTGTAACAAATTGTCAGATTGGTGACTAAAATTAAAGAAGGGATCCTACTCAGGGGATTGCACAATAGTTTGGGGTATACAGATGACCTGGAAAGAATATTAAAAGACTCTGTAGAATGTGTAACATCCAAGAGAGTAGGACTTATACTGAACAGCAAGAAGACCAAATATATGGAGGTCACATGCAAGAATGCAACTAGAAGAGTGAAACAAGACTTTATATAGGAAACAATAGCTTTCAGAGGGTCCAAGTATCTTGGCTTATTGTTGACTGACACAAATGAGATTAGCATGGAGATTATTACAAGGATACAGAGTGGGAATAAAACATCTGCAGCTCTAAACATACTTCTTGCATCCAAGATACTGTCCAGAAGAATGATATTGCATCTAAGCAACATCATTATTAGACCTGTTGTGATATATGGGAGTGAAACTTGGTGTATGGTGCTGAAAGACCAACAGAAATTGATTTGTTTTGAAATAATATTCTCAGGAAGATAGTTGGAAAAGTGAAAGACCCAGAGCAGGGGAAATGGAGGCAAAGAAATAATGAAAAACTACAAAATATCACAGAACAGACCCTTATTACAAGTGTAGTGCATGCACAGTTGTTAGCATCAATCAGCCATGTTGTGAGAGTGGAGGAATTGAAAAACATCAAAATTATCTATAAATATTAACTGATAGGACAACAGCCTCCAGGTAGGCCTTGCCAGTGGTTAATGAACAACATAAGAAACCTGAAGGTACAGAATCTGGGGCAAAATTAGGAGGATACAGCTCATAAAAGATTAAAATAGAGGCACATCATCAAGGAAGCCAAAGCACTGTAAGTGCTTGTTAGTCATTGTAAATAAGTAATCCTGAGGAAAAGGTATACATTAAAAACACATTCTACTGCGCACTTTGAAGTATAGTAGTAATAATGGCAAAGCAAGAAAGTAGTTATAGCAGTGTGGTATTCACCTTCATAACAATAGGTATTCCTAAATTATCAAATCACTGTATTTGATGGAGTCCCTAGTCTGAGTTTTAAAAAGTCATTATAAAAGTAAGCAGAGCAGTAACAGCAATATTTAGAGCAATATGACAAGTGTTCTCAGTACACAAGTTTGAAATACTGCTGATGGATTTGGGCAGTACAGGGTGCTATCTGTCAATACATGACAAATTCTTCTTTAGTGTGCACATGGAAATCCCAATAGAGAGGGGCTGTCAATAAAAGGCTGATGACAGAATAGTTAAGGTGTCATTACAGACCCAGAGGTTGCAATTCAAACTTCTCTCTGGTCCCATGCAAACCATCCCCAATCTACCCAGTCGTCTGAGGGTTGCTGGTCATTTAGAAAGCCAGATGTGGATGCCTCGTCATGTTTTTGTGTGCCATTGTCTATGCAAGCTGATATGCCTTAATTCTACTAGTCAACAAAAAATGTAAAAATTGAAATATCTAAGACAATGCTGTGATTTGTTCAACAATTGCATCTAGAATGTGATATTCATTGAGTGTAGAGAATAAATGAACATGAAGAAACCATTGCAGATCTCATCTGACAAACAGGGAAGCTGGAGAAAGCTTAATACATTATTCACTAGGAAGTGGTGGAATCACGGAGTGAGCAGATGTAAAAGACTCATTGTACAAGATATTCAGCTTCTGAAATGAGAGTATATTGCATGCTTCTTGAATCCCATTAAAAACATTAGTATGCAAAAATTATGACAAAAATCTAAACAAAACTGTGCCCAAAATAAACTTCATTTTGGATTATACCTTCCTGTGTGAGTTTTGTTTGATTGTTTGTTTTAGTAGCACGTAAGTGTTGTAAGTACATTTAATTTAGATTTAATAAGACATTTAAATCATACTAAATAAATAACAACAGATAACTGAGAATATATTTCTTACAGAATAAGCCAAAGGAAAAGATATATAACAAAATATATATGCTTCTGTTTTTAATAATTGCAAATGTGTTGCATGTAATAGAAACTGAAATTTAATATTTCTCAAATCATATGGGACTATATTTTCAAATGCAGCCCCTAAATTTCTTCACAGAACTCTGCATTTGCAATATGCATGAACAAATAGTTCCATTCAAACCTGCATCTTGTTTAGCCATATAGTTATCCAAGCTATGGCATTTGCACATGCAAATTTGAGAACAAATTTGCAAACCAGGTTAAAGTCCCATAATACTTTGGCCCAGCTTATATCCGTCATATTTTATCTAATTGTAAATAAACTATAATAACCATCTGTTTTTTCATTAACTATCATTGTATTCCATTTAAACAATACCAGTCTTGGGTATTTATTTTTAATTACTTCATATGCTAGTCTTAGAAGAGGAATGGTCCATTAAGCTTTTGGTCCAATAGCTTTTGGTGCTGTCCTGCAAAGCTAGGCTTACTAGTCTGAGAACAGTTCTTTTACTAGAGCTAGCATATATAGTTTGAATTATCAGCATCTCCTGGCAATTTTCTGGCTTTGGTGAATCCAGAAATTATTTTGGAGAGGCACAAGACAACATGGAAGTTACAAACCTGGTCACTGAATAATAGGGTTTTGTTCTCTCTTCTAGCCAATTAACACTGAGAAATCTGGTTGGGATTTGAGTTGAATTTGCCATAAGCAGTAAATTAGAACAAAGTTAAAGAGTTTTAGGTGCAAAAGGAGGTCATCTGAGCTATGCACATTTGCAACCATTTTGACTGACGTGTTCACAGCAGGGGGATGCTAAGTATAGAAGGGGATGAGTGGGCACACCAGGACTGGAGTGTGATGTTCTGCTGCTGAGTAGAGAGAGTGAGGGCAGATGTCTAAAAAGTGTGACTGTTGGATCTCTAGGTAGAGCTGACAAGCTTGCACAGTAGATTATTACAATTTTGATCGTTGGCAGCCAGTTTTACCACATGGTCACAGTAAGTCACTTATCAAGGATAACAAGGTAGGTTTTGACCTGCAACAAGTTTTCATCTGAGTAAGTTATACTAGCTTGTACACCTGTGTAAGTTAAACCTGTGTCTGGAGAAGATAGATGACCAGCTCTCTCACACTAGATGCCTGCAGTATATACAGTTTCAGTGCATCACCGATTGGGTAGTAGGAAACCCAGTAGGAATTAATTTGCATTGATCAAACAGTTCCCTCTGAAAAAAAATGACTACACTTGAAGACACGTGATCTCTACACCAGTGTAGCTTAGCCCAGTGAAAAGTTAATCTTGACTTTCTGAGGGTTGCATTGTGGGTGTGGACACACATAACAACTGAACTGTTCAAATGAATGTCACTGATTGGTAATTGGTTTTCAGTTGTTGCAATTCAGAGGTATCCGCAAATACCTGCTCAAGGGTTCTAATGAATGGTCACCTTTTAAACACTGCAGTGCTGTCGCACCACCATGAAGGAGTGGGTGTGAGTACCCAGTTCAGCATGCTTTCCAGTGGCAAGTGCCCAGTGTCCCCAGAATTTTCCTAGCAGGCAAAAATGACCCCAATTGGCAGGACGCAAGAGAACATGAGGCTGCTTCTGCATCCCAGAGAGCTGCCCAAGGGCTCTGCCTGAGGATCCAGCTCTAAGAAGACTTTCCCTAGATAGCTGCTTAATTAATTCCAATTTACCCCAACACACTATGAGATTGGTTGGCAGTCTCTAGCAGTAGACATTTGATTGCTGTATGAGGGGAAACTGAATCACTGAACAATGGGCACTTAGTACCAAAAATGGCTGTCAATGTGTTTGATCAGTGTGAGTTGCCCCAATAATTATTCATTGGTCCTTGTCCTCCACAGTATACCTCCTCTACTCCCCAGCCTGCCCTAACTGTTCCACTCTGCACACATATCTCAATGCAACTGCAACAATGCCAGTTGACTGAGCTGTTTCAGGTACTGCCCCCCAAACCCTCGCTGCTCCTCCAAATAAGACTCTGACACCATGGACCAGGGTGGATCACAGGCAATGGAAGTAATTTAATAGCTCAGTAGGGGAAGTACTTTTAAAGCTGCAACATGGAGAAATCTTGGGCAGCCCCAAGACCACCTGGACTCTGGGAGCCCATAAGCAAGGGGGCCCCCCTGCACCCTTATCCCAAATTAGCCTGGGATGCCACAGACTGCAGTCAAGAGCAGGCCATAGAGTTTGGGGAAGTAGAGTTCTGGCTGGCAGAGCAGGCAGTTGCCATGGGGTGGGGAAGAAGTACAGTGTGGGATGCCTAGAGGACCAATCAGATACTAGTTACAGAATGCCTGGTGTCCATACATAACACTAAACTGGTTCACAGAAAACCAATTCAAAACAATACCTCATTATCCAGGTATCATTTGGAAATATTTCATGAGCTATAAACCAATCTCAACTGGATTTTACATTTGGACACTTCTAATTTAAACTGCATTTTAAACAGCCTACGTGTTATTTGTTCCTGTACCCAACATGTCTGCTCCACATTTATATCCATGTGAAGTGAGATTACCTCATGTGTGTCATGGATCAGCCCCTAGAGATAGGTAGATTGTATTTTTCTGGGTACCTGTGGGAGACATTCATAAGCCAAATCACAAAGGTATAGTGAAAATGAAAGATGCAGAAAGCTGATTTCAGAATATTTAGCTTCATGCTACAACAGAACTTGAATATGGCTCTCAGATCAGAATTCAAGATTTTTTCAAGACTGAAAACCCCAAGATTGAGAACCCAGGCATCAGCATGGATGAACTGATGTGACTTTTGGAAAGACTGTTAATAGTCAAAAATAGTTAAAAATAAATGGAGTGTCTATATAACCTTGAGGTAAGCTTTTGCATTGAGGTTTGCAGGAACAGTGTGTCATTCATATGGACTCTGAAGTATCACTTTTCTCGAGGAAGTTCTGCAAAATGAACAAACCAATGAAAAGGTATCCTAGATCGGGGGTTAGCAATTGACAGCCCACAGCCTGCATCCAGCCTGTGGAGCCTCTGGATCCAACCCAGGGAGCTGTAGCTTCAGCAGCATTCAGTGATGAGGTGCTCTCCCTGCGTTACACTGCAGTCAGCTGCCTGGGGCTCTGGTGGAAGGGGAGTTCTGCCTATGCTGCACCACACTTGGGTGACATGGGCTCTGGCAGAGGCAAAGGGTGCTGCTGTGCCATGCTGCAGCTGAGTGGCAGAGAGAAGCAGTGATGGCATTTGGGTCCTAATGCCTTCCCACCTTCAAGCTCAGTTGGGTCATTCTGGACCCCTGCTGGAAAACATCACTGATCATCTTCTAGATGGTTTTCTTGCAGGCTGGTGTGCTGTGAGCATGGCAAAACCTGGCGTAATCTGCAATTAGAAGGCAGTCTGATGTTAGCAAGACTAATTTGAGCATAAAATATTCCAGTACCTTGTAGTAAACCCCAAGCAATAATATAAAGCAACCATTGGTTGCCTTAAAAAACAACCAACAAACAGGGCTATGCTCTAATGACACCGCTTCATCCTTCCCTCATGAAGGATTCTTATGTAGAGCAGAGCTGAGCAAGCTGAGTTTGCTCATGAAAGTCAAGACACTGTTGGAATTCAAGGAATTCACTGTCATACCCTGGGGAAGTGCCAGTGTTCAGTTCCTACACTGTTTTTTCAAACTTGTTCACCAAGATTGCTTCTAGTTAGGCATTTTTCAGAGGAATGGTCCCCCCATCTGTTGAATATCTGACACTACGTTCTTGCCCAAGGAAGGGAAAAGAGGGACTACTGACATTAAGTAGATGAGTTACAACCTGGTTGGTGTATTGGTAGGGAGGAATTACTCCCCTACTAAAGCTCATGTAGTAAGGAAATGGACTGGCAATTTCTCCCATAGTACAAAAAAAGATTCAAATTCTGTTGCTGAGCTATGTGATTTTCACAGTAGAAAAGCTCTTTAAAAGAGATTTCACACTTAAATTACACTATAGTGCAAACTGACAAAATATGTATTTCAGTCATTTGTTCCATGTTTCACTGCATAACCAATTTGTCAAAGTGTGCGTTATGTGCTTCAATTTGGGCTCAGTGCACAGAGGATGCAAATCAGTTATAAGAAATTACTGAAAACGTGAAATTCTAATTATTTATTTCATTTTCACCCCCAACAGTCCTAAACATAACATGAAGTTCTGAAAAATTTCAGTTTGAAAATGATGAAACAAAATATTTTGTGATTTTTGATAAAAATGAAGTGTTTGATCATGACTGAAGCAGTGTCCCAGTTTGGTATGTCAGACCAAAGAGCAATACTTTATTTTGGCTTTGCTTAACATTGAGTTACACTGAGTTATCTCATCAGACATGGAACCCTGATGGGGAGAGTCGTTCCGGTGCCTTGTGATCTTGTTCTCTTTTGCAGAGCAGGCTCCCTGATTGTTATGCTGCATCTCTCATGATGCATCTTGGTGGACAGCAAGGGGGAATGTGACTGCTGGGAATATAGTGAGATGAAACAGTAGTTTCTCAACCAACTCTGTATTATTTCTGATATTCCTTGCCTCAAAGACTCATGTGCTAAAACACAGGAATTTGCTAGTTCAGTTGCTGGTATTACTTCAGAAGTCCCTTGTTTCCTTTGTCTTCCACAGGTGTATTTGAAGGTGGAGAGATATGAGCTGTGCCAGTGGTGAAGAGTGACAGGAACAGGTGAAACTGCTAATATAATAGAAGCACATACACCTTGATGTTGCGCCTATCCCTGGTTGTATCCAACTGCAGTCTGGGAGAGACTACGGAGTGGTTCAAAATGTGAGTAATGACCAGGCATCCTGATTTTCTCTGATAAAAAAAAATCCCCAATTTCCAGGTTAAAAAAGGTAACCCAAAATCCACATTTTTCCATGATTAAAATGAAACACCACTATATATACATCTGTGTGTTACTGGTTGTAGCAGGGCACTAAGGTGCCTGCTACTGACAATAGTAGTATGGGCTCAGCTGCTGGTTGCTAGGGGCAACCAGGAGGAGCCAGGGCCGGCACCTGGTGGGTCAGCTGACTGGAAGGGGCAGGGCTGACCGCCATAAAACAGAGACAAGAGGCTGTGGGAGCGCTCTCTCTGTTTCTCTCTCCCTCTCTTGACTGGCAGCTGGGTCAAAGGGGCACTGTTAGGCTGAGGGAAAGAGCTTGACCCTGAAAGGAAAGAAAGGAGAAAGGCCGGGAAGTATAAGTCATTTGTTACGGGTGCAATATGGTGTGGGCTAGAGAATGTTTGTTTAGAGTTAGGTTCTAGCTAGGAGGCTTATGTTTGAGTTATAGCCGATTGGCTTGCGTTATTATGTTGATTGTTTGTTGTTACACGGAGGACTGGGTGTGGCTGTAGGGGTGGAGCAGGCCTCATAGGAGCTCCCCAGTAGCGTGGGGGTTCCTGGCGCTGGAGAGAGTGCTGCATTTTGGGGTGTCCTGACCCTGGCCCCAGTGTGGGCAGCATCGGGCGGAGCCCAGTGGGGCGCAGGCAAGAAGCCCCAGTGGGGCGCAAGACCCGGAAAGGGGGTCTGGAGGCCGGGCATGGCTACAGCCACCTGAGTCCTGATCATGGGAAGCCCCAGTGGGGCGTAGGACCCGAGAAGGGGGTCTGGGGACCGGGTAAGGCCGAGGCCGCCTGAGCCCCGATTGCGGGAGTTGCAAACAAGTTCCTAGTGTGGGTGTGAGCACGAGACAGGCCCCGGTGCGGGCTGCGGGAATCGCGAGGCGAGACAGGCCCTGGTGCGGGCTGCGGGAATCGCGAGGCGAGACAGGCCCCGGTGCGGGCTGCGGGAATCGCGAGGCGAGACAGGCCCCGGTGCGGGCGAGACCGTGGGGAGAATTGCGGGTATCACGTGGAGCCCCAGGGAGGCCACCTGAGCCTCGATTGTGGGGAATCACGAGGCAAGGCCCCAGCGCGGGCTATGAGAGCGGCGGGGAGACAGGCTGCGAGTACGGAGACGAGTATGGAGACCCGTGAGGGCACGGGTGACGGCAGGACTCGCATGCAGCCCAGAGGTGGGAGTGCACCGGGCAACTAGACTGAGCCAAGATACATCAAGGCACCGTGCCAAAGAGGGTAGAAAGGCAGCCTCCCCTTTACTATATCAACATCAAAGACATGGTGGGCGAGATAAAGAGGGTGCATTTAAACCGGATTTGGCACAGTAGGTAAGGGGCTGTAGGGGAGTTCATGGCACCCCTAGATCGCGTGCTGCCACACTGGTGTTTTGTTTTAATCACAGAAAAATGTGGATTTTGAGTTTCTTTTTTTAACCCCAAAAGTGGGGATTTTTTAATCAGAGAAAACCAGGATCCCTGGTAATGACACCCCCTCTTGAACAGATGTTCTTGACAGCTGGCAGGTTATGTCCCACCTGATAAGCATGAAGAGCTCCTCTTGCTGTACATATTTCCAGGAATGTTTAGGGGGCTAAAATGTGAAAGAGCAAAAAATAAATAAATGTAAAGTCTCACCACAGCCTTCCATATTCTTTGGAGGAGTGTATACAGTCAGTGGCTGCTTCAGTGGTGCAGTTTCTCCCTGTAATTCCAAGGCAGGACTAACTCCTCACTTCACAGACTCTCTCCTGTGTTATGCCCTGAGGCACAGGAGTGCTAACCAGAAACACACTAGGAAACTTAACAATGCCCGCAGCAGCAGAATAGCAGAATAACTCCAACCCAGTGTATGGAATGTGTCAATCTCATGTACCACTCTGCTAACATAATAGGTACAACAGCATATGAAATCATTTTTTGTTTGTGTTACAGTGCAAGTTTAATGATACTGAGGTATGTTTTGCATTTATGTGTATATTGGAAATGGGAGTGAAGCATGCTGTTGAAAATCATGTAGGCAATATAAAGGTGGAAAGGGACACACAAGAAATTGCTCCTTTAAGTCTGTGGAAGAATTCTCTTCCCAACTCCTGCTTTTGGGGGGTGAGAGATTGTTGATTTTTTTCCTTTTCTTTGTCTTGGTCTCCTCACCTGTCTGTCAATCTGGTTGCCTCGGGTTGTGGCATATGTGACCAGGATCAGGTAAGAGGGGTAGACCTAGCCTCGATTGTTTTGAGCTCTGACCTCATGACATGGGGGCAGGGGCTTGAGTCCATGTCAAGGTGTGATGCTTTTCAAACTGGTTGATCAGCATCAAACAACACCTGTCTCTGACTGGGTCTAGAAGGTGAGGTCAGGAGGCCTATTTAAGAGACAGGCTCTCCAGGAACAGGGGGGAGACATGTTGGGCCTTTTACACAGCAGCTAGAACCTCTGCAACTCTCTTTCTTCTGGGATGCTGAAGTGGGTAAATTACCAAAAACTTAACTAGAAAGTAGCTTACAGTAGTTTAGAAGTGTATTAAACTGCTGTCAGGCAGATTCTTTTTGCTCAGGGTTATTTTTTGATACTTCTCTGACTTGTACCCCTCCCCAAGTTTACCCTCTCTACCCAATAAAGCTATCCACTATAGCAAGCTTTGTGAGGGATTTGGCATACCTTTACACTTCCTTTGCTCAGCTGACTAAGGGAGGCTACTTTCTGTGCTTCAGGTTAAAGGAAGCACCCCAATATATTGCAGTGGGTCAAGCACCCTCAAGATCTACAAGACCTGTGTACTCTGGGGGGCATGACCCGAACAAAGACCAGATCCCAAGTGGTGGCAGTGGTTACCCCATGCTTGTGGTGGTGCTTCATGAAGGGGATCAACCTTACATAGGCACCCCAGGGGAGGCACTGAAGGCTTGGGTTTTGGTCAGGTACAGTGAGGCAGGTGGCTCAGCATAGAAGCGCCCCCTACTAGCCTGCCTACTGATCTGTCTAAGCTTTTAGGTTTTGAGTGCCTCTTCCTTTAACTCTGCCTACAAACAAGGTTTGTATGTTATATTAATGTGATAGCTGATTATTCCATCCTTTTGTTTGCCGTATTCCTGTTAATTAACTCTAGCAGTGTGTGACACCGCACTGAGACTGCCCACAAGTGGTTTGAAGGAGTTTCCTTTTCTACACCTAGGGCATGTAGGTGAGTTGTTTATAAAGAACTCCTGTCTCACACATGTGCTTTTACTTCATCACTCTCCCACTTTTCTTATGTTTAATGTTATCTACACAGGATTGAGCAAAATGTCCCATTTCTTTTGGAAAATTATTACTTTTCTATTCTGCTTGGCTGTCTCTAGCTTGCTAGACATTATTCCCTTTTTCCTTCAGTATTATCTTTCCTTTCCAGAATAGGATCTTTCTGACTATAGAGACATTGTATATCTAATTAAGGCTGATGAACAGTTTCTCAGTGAGTAACTCTTTACACCCTCATGGAAATGGAAGTAGCCCTCATTATAACAAAATTAGTGCTAAAAGTGGAGGAATTTATTTCAAGGAGAGAGAAACATGCCCATATGAAAAGGGTCTTGAGAGCCTTCCAAAGTCTATGTATGTGATATGGAGAACACCTGAGTCAAAAGCTTTTCAAAAGTCCATTAAATTATATCAGTCAGTTGTTTGTTCTCTATATTATTGATAAACTTAGGCTAGGTACAGACATTACACACAAACTGGTGTAAGTGGTCAGAAACCAGTATAAACCCTTAACCAAACAAAAGTTCAGTGCATATAGGCTGGTTTAAAAATGGCAGAACCTGATCTAAGATGGAGCTGGATTGATGTGGTCTCAGATTTCATAGATTTAGGTTAGACAGTATATCGAGCTTCTGTACCAGATCCCTTACCAACTCAAGTTAGCTTGCTGCCTGCCAGCATCTCCAGCTGCTTTGAAGTCCCCGCTACCCTCCTCTCACAGGGAGGTGTGCTAGCAGCTGGTCTGCACTGCTCTGGCTGAACACCTAGCCATCCCCACCCCAAGGATCTCAGAGGTAAGTCAGCACAGCCCCTCTGCCCAACCCCACTCCTGCCTGTGGCCAGCTATGAACCACAGCCAGGCAGAGGAGAAGGAGGGGGAAATGAAGTTTCCTTCCCCACAGAGCTGGAACTGACTCTTTCATACCAGAGCCCCTCTGCCCAGCCCTACCTCCTGCCTATGGCCAAATCTTAACCAGAGCCAGCCAGTGGGGAGCAGGGGTGAGGCAGGGGGGAAGGGAGCATCTTTAGCTCAGTATGTTTCTATCTTTATACAAAGTCCCTAGATGGGGGAGGCACACCACAGAATGAAGGATTTGGACCCATTGGACCTCTGATGACCCACTTTGGGGCTCTCCTAGAAGCCTAGGGTTGGGCATGGGGTGTGTGGTTCCATGGTGATGGCAGACACCTGGAAGCCCATTCTGTCTGGCAGGGAAAGGGCACTCAGAAGAAGGAAGGATTGGGTCCCTTGGAGATCTGGCAAATGGCAGGTGGCATCAGCAGGCACGCGGTATACTTTTGGGAATTGTGTTGGGCTCCTCCTGCTGCTACCTGCCATTTGCTAGAGCTCTGAGGGACCCAATCCTTCCTTCTGCAGAGCATTTCCCACCCCCACCCCCACCACTGCCAGCCAGGCTGCCAGGTAATCCATGGTGACCCAATTTGGGGCTCTCCTAGAAGCCTAGGGCTGGGCATGGGGCAGGGTGGTCCCTGGTGACAGGGTTTGGTGGTGTGCTTGCCCTTGCCCAGCAGCCAATCAGAGGTGGCCCAGCCACTCAACTCCAGTAGATATTCTCTGGCAGCCCAAGGAGCCCATGGGGCATGGTGGGAGGTATGCGGCAGCACCTGCAACCTGCTGGCCTCAGCCAGTGCAGGCAGCCTACATGCGCCCCCCACATCCCCTCCCCACCCCCACACCAAAGGGCAAAAGTGTGTTCTGTTCAGTCCCAGTCTAGCCCATACCACTTACAGAAACCTGCATAAGTTAGATAGATTCTGCCTCGGGCTTCTTGAACATCTGTACTTGGCCTCAAATGAACCACAGTTTAAGGATATGCTTTTTGTTTCCAGAAGCTGTTTTGTTTTTTTAGCTAAACATAGTAGCGCTAACTAGTCTGTAATTTCAAGGATTCTACTTAGAATATACCTAAAGACAGGTGCTCTTCCTCTGGCAGCTCAATTTAATGAAGTTCATTCATGGATCATGAAAGACAGGTAGTTCCTCTTTTGGGGGAGGGGGCTGTCATTTTTGTATTACTGCCTTGTTTATATTATACATGTCACGTGCTCAAGTGCTTTCAGATCCTGTGATACATGAGAGATGCTATGTAAGTACTAAATAGATAATGATTAGATACTTTACAAATATATTAACATATTTTATGAATACATATATTACATCTGGTTTTATGTTCTGTTGTTAATATTTTGCACAGATATAGTGCTATTAATTCTGTTTTTCCACTCCTGCAAATCTGGGAATTATTTTAAGGAGAGAATGAAAATACTTGCAAACAAGATGTTTTCCACTTGCTGATTGCATGCTTTGTTATATTTTACATGAGCCTGTGAGTGAATGTAGTGTTTATGAAAATGAGGGATTATCAATACTAGCTCAAGCCAAGCAAAGTTTTGGCAGGTGTTGTGCAAGCTTTCCCTGCACAACTCATCCAATGTGCCTACAACCTGTTCTTCAGCACCCTTACTAATCCAGTCCTGGGTCTCTCTTGAGCCGAGAGTGCCAAATATAATGAATTATGTTAAATTGTATGGATGTTTAGGGACATGAATAACTGAGGATTAGAATGAGACCACTAAAATCACACTTGCTTAACACAGAATTTTAATCACACTCTTAAATAAATATTGCTCTTAAGTTTTAAAGGGAAAATGAGGTCAGATGCTGAGGCTTCACCAGCCTCAACAAGGAAACATTGAAGGCTGTTCTATTCTTCTCCTTATTTGGCAATTGCATGATGCCAATTGGAAACTATGAAAGATGCTCTTCCTGTAGCTGCATCTGACTCCTTGGCAGGCTGGCCTGGCTGGTTTTGCTGGCATTCTTCAAGTTGCCTGCAAAGCTCTCATATTGTCATTGAGCCATCCAATCTGGGCTTGCACTCTTCAAAATGTTTTATTTAATTCATCTTTAATTTTGAGAATTTCTGGAATTTAATTCTATTCCAAAAATCTCAATCCCTCACCCTCGACTACAACACTTCCTACTGAAAGAATTTGCTAGGATCAGAAAGGTGTGTTTTGTGACTGAATCTAGCGAATATGGCGTGGGTCAAGGATACACAGCAATCTGCCTTTCTTGTGAATTGTTACAGCATCCAGCATGCTGGAAACACTATCTCAGTTGAGGCCTTGAAACATTGCTGTTATGTAAATAATAAAATCATATTATTATGTTTATTACCAGTTGTATTATCGCGTTGTAATCCTACTTCAGTATTAACTGGCATTTGCATTTATAGTCTTGGAAATCCTGCAAGTTTCTTAGTTAATTCAGAGAGTTTTATTAAAGGCTTCTGTCTAATACTGAGGTATTATTCTGCAATATATTTTCATACTTTATTCCCTGTAAGTCTCATAGAATCATAGAAGTAGGGTCGGAAGTGACCTTATAGATCTTCAAATCCGACCCCCCACCTGGGCAGAAGGAAAGCTGGGCTCAAATGACTCCAGCCAGGTAGGCATCAAGTCTCTTCTTAAAGGCCCCCAGGGTAGGAGCCAGCATCACTTCCCTTGGAAGTTGGTTCCAGATCCTAGCCGCCCTGACTGCGAAGTACTTCTTATGGATGTCTAATCTAAACCTCTTCTCCAGCAACTTGTGGCCGTTATTTCTTGTTATGCCAGGGGGCACTAGGGGAAACAAGGTCTCTCCCAAATGCTTCTGGTCCCCCCTAGTGAGTTTATAGACGGTCACCAGGTTCCCCCCTCTTCTCTTGTGAAGGCTGAACAGGTTCAGGTCCCGCAGTCTCTCATTGTAGGGCATGCCCTGTAGTCCCCGGATCATGCAAGTGGCCCTCCTCTGGACCCTCTCAATGTTGTCCACATCCCTTCTGAAGTGGGGTGCACAGAACTGGACGCAGTACTTCAGCTGTGGCCTGACTAGGGTCGTGTAGACACTGATCAGTGTCTCCTGACTTGCTCTTTTATGAAAAGTACATCAACAATAAATGTAGAACAAAATTCTTGAGCCCAGTTCTATAGTACCCAAGTAAACTAGCTATATATTTTTTTGAAAGCTGGCCCTCTGCATCCTTGGCAATAGCAGTTGCGCAACACTCTAAACAATCAAAGCTTCTGAATGCTTGTTAAATGGGTTAAAGAGAAGTATTTTAGGTATCAGGCTAGAAAATATTGGCCTTATTTTCCACTTCTTTTTAAAAAGCAGGTCACAGAACTTGGAATTTCTGGTTTTTAATAAATGTTGAATTTTCAAATTTTGTTTTTCCCGAACCCGGAACCAATTCTGTTTAATGTTTTACCATTAGGGTGGCCATCACAGAAGACAGTCCAGTTGTCCTCTGTCCTCTATTGATACAAAACCAGACATAAAGGCGTCGGGTTTCGTATTAATAGAGGACAGAGGACAGAATAGCAGGACACAGGAATGTCCTCTATTTAACATTCAGTAGGATTTCATAAAATGTTTGTTTCAGAAACATGGTGTTTCCCAAATGAAATATGCTTTATCAGTTCCATTCCTAGGGTTTTTTTGTGGCTAGCTGGGAAGCTGACCAGCATCACACCCATTTTAGTCAGCAGCTGCAGCGGCTTTCAGGATCTGCAATACTGGCAGGTCTGTAATCCCAGGTTCTTTCAGGGTCTGCAGTCATTGCAGATCACTCAGTAAGCAAAGACCCTAAGGTTACCAGGTGACTGGATCAGCTGATTGCCTGGGTTGCATCATTTTCAGACTTAATAAATCACCATACAAGCTAGCTCAAGTCTTTATGCTTAGGCAGTCTCTGCCTGAGAGTTGCAGGCTGCAGAAGTCAGGGAGCCCAAGGAGAAAGCTGGCTTAAGAGATTAGATGTGCTGGGCCCCTAGCTATAGGATTGGTCACAGGATGAGCCTGCCCTGGAGCAGGAGACTCTGGAAACCTTTCTAAGGACTTCCAGGCATTTGACTCCATGCAGAGAGCCTGAAAGTTTGTATTCCAGTCTGAATTATGGCTCTCAGGCACCCATGCTCCTGGCCATACTGTGAGTGTCTGTGGTTGCCAAGTTCCTCATGCAGAAGCTCAGGATCCAGCTGTCTCTGGGGCTCTCTCTCTGGGGCACTCCTGAGCTACGAACTGTGTCAGATTGCTGTGAAGCCAGGTAAGCAAGCTGGCAGGAAACCTGCCCATGTTTCATTGGAAGACTCATCTGATAGGACATGAAATATTTCATTTCTGATGAACGGCATTTCTGATGGAGAATGCATTCACTCCAAAACATTCTGGCTGGCTCAGCATGAGATACAATGCCTATTTAAAGTGAGGATGCCCATTGGCTGAAGCTGTATAAAACAACAACCATCATCACTCTATTTTAACAAAAGGAAGTTATTTTAATGTCAACAACTATCCTAAAGAAACTTGGCAAGCCCTGCAGTGTCCAGGCGGACGTATCAGTGAGTGAATGTGCTTGGAGTCGTGACTACTGTATATGTCAGGCTTTATCTCCCATGTGTAAAAGTTGCCATGGCAACAGGAGCTCTGCAAATAATTATATAAATAATAAATGAAAGATTTTTATAAGCATGCATTAAAGCTGCACCTCTCATACAAGCTGCTTTTGTTACACAAATGTGAGGAAAAGTGTTGTGTGGAATTTTTCTGCATTTAATTGTTAACCTGAGGAAAGTAATATGTTCTACAAATATTTGCTGGAAGTGAGCATCCAGAATTATTGACCTAAGAGGTAAATATTGACCTATGTGAAGCATTATGTTTTGTAAGACAAAGAATGATGTTATGCTCATTGAAACAGGATATCACTAGCCAGATGCTGGGCCCCTCTCCAGGCAAGCAAGGAGTTTGGAAGACCCAGGGCGATCCCTGTTTGAAAGATTTTTCAGCAAGTGTAGAACCATAACAACCTTGTTGCGCTGATAGTTGTGCTGTGCTTTTTTGTCTCAAACCACACACTGTAGTCATAGAAAAGAGACTTGGCTGGGACATGTATAAGCTCCAGGGGGCTCTTGCTAGTCTAGTCCAGTGGGGACCAACCTTTTGGCAGGTGAGCCATGAATTAGTCCTGCACCCTCCCCAAGTGCCACTCCAATCCCTTTCCCATGTCTGATCTGCTGCTTTACTTTCTGGTTCCTTCCCTGTGCCTCCTGCCAGATCTGCTACTTGGTTTTCTCCTCCCCTCCCTATCTGTCCCTGTGCTCCCTGCTTCCTCCCTGATATGCCACATGCCAGCACAGAGGTCAGCCTTGCCATACTTGGCATCTATGCCACAGGTTGGCCACCCCTGCTCTAGTCCACACAAGTGACTATCCCCGATTTCACAGATGGCGTAGCATGAAGCTGATGTAACACCATTTATTCACTGTTTCTCACAATTTGTGTGCCGAGCCTATCATTGCTCCCTGCCTGAATCTGACAACATGCATTATTCTATACATTCCAAAGACCGTTGTCCTGCGGTTGCTCTTTGCCCAGGATTCTGGTTTAAGGCAGTTGAAGTTCTCCTGCCAAGAGGAACTGGGGAATCGGACTCTGAATATTTTAGTCAGACAGACCCTGCAGTCTCTCTGTTATGTCTCAGAATGCATTGTTTAAAAATATTCTTTTAAAACTAAGAAATGGAATGAGTGCTCCAGGGGAAAAAAATACAAAGCTATTGTTCCAGGGTTTTTGGTTGTAGCCATGTTGGTGTAAGGATATAGGCAGGCAAGGTTCCTTGGGTAGATGTGATATCTTTTATTAGACCAACTGAGTATTAGACAGTTGAGTATTAGACTACTCAGTTGGTCTAATAAAAGAAAAGATATCACAACTACCCAAAAAACCTTGCAAGACTATTGTTCAGCACTTTAAAACTAATCAGGAGCAAAATGTTCATATGTTTACTGGATTGGTTCATCAGAAATTAATAATGTTTTTAGTAAGCTCAGTGACTCAGAATGCAGTATTTACAAATGCAGTCTGATTGGCTAACATGATTCCAGATAATCTCCAGTATTTTTGATTAATAAATAGGTAAACATACTTGGCTCATTTCAGTCAAAAGCTTTGACTGAAAATTTCAGCCAATTATGAGCTCTGATTTTTTAAAATTATTTCTTCCTGTTTGTTTAAAGTTATTATAATGGCTTTTGATAAATCTAGCTATGAATAACTATAGATATAAAATATACAGTTAATAAAGATTACCAGGACTAATAACAAGATGGAAAGAAGATTCACTTTTCAGCATACTCTAAAGGTCAACAAATTTGTTTTTTTGAATGAAGACGTTGAATTAGCTCCAAGTTCGGGGTTCCAAACTCAGGAGAAATGCACTGCCACCAGCTCCCTGCTTTTCATATTAGAAGCCAACTGTCTAATTACCTCCACTTAACGCAACTGTGTCGAGTTGTTAGATAGGCAAATCCCAAACCATTTAGAGCTTAAGCTTGTACTTCAGCCACTATTTCAGACGGTAAAGGGCTGGTGTAGAAGCCTTATGGTATAAATACCTGGTGAAACTTGTGGCCAGTTAAAAATTAGTTCAGATTCTTAAATGGTGGTAAGGGTAACCCATAAATAAAATGTACTATTGTAACCATCAGCAGTCCCTCACTATGACGCTGACAGTCTTCCAGTAAAAAGGTAAGCAATTAATGATTTTGCTGAGGAGACAGATCAGGGGTACTGATGTTAATATCACATTTCTCAGATTGGCCTTAACGGTATCCTTGAATCTCTCTTGCCCACCTCTAGAGCAGTGAGCATCAGTGAGTTTGGAATATAGGGCCTGTCTTGGGACCCGGTTTTCAAGCATCCTGTCCAACAGTGCTGGTGCCATATAAACATGATGTCAAATCCTGGTAGTGTCTGCTTGAGCCAGAATGCTGGTATTCATTCTTATGTCCTTCCAACTAATATGAAGGGTTTTCTGAAGACATAATTGACGATCACACTGCAAAGCTTTCAGGTGTTTCCAAGATGTACTCCAAGTTGCACACCTATACAACAGGGTAAAAATGACAACAGCCTAGTGGATGAGAAGTTTGATTTGGGTCCTGATGTCAGGATCAACAAAGACATGATTTTGGAGACATCCAAAGGCTGTGCTAGCAGATTTTATCCAGTATTGAATATAGTTGTCTATATTTATTTTTTGGAAAAGGTGGCTATCCAGCTGGGGAAAATGTTCAACATTCTCCAAGGATTGTCCACTAATTATAACATGTAGAGGGGAAGCTGGTTGCTTTGGGGTAGGTTGGTACAGTATCTTGGTTTTCATGACATTGACAGTAAATTCAAGAATTTCATACACCTCACAGAAACAGGCTAGAGTGCCCTAAAGCTCTTCAGTTTAGTAGGCACACATGACAACAGCGTGTTGGAGATCAATAATTGAGGTGTTGATTATCTTTGATTTGGAATGTAGCCAGCTGATATTAAAGAGATTTCCATCCATGCAATACTGGATGCTGACTCCAGATGGCAATGAGATATGTAATTGCTGTGATATAGATGGAAAGGAGGGTTAACGTGATCACACATTCTTGATTAACTCCAGTTCTAATAGTAAAGGGATCTGTTTCCAAACTGTTGCTTAGGACAGTTGCTGACAGGTTGTGAAGAAGTCTGATAATGTTAATAAATTCTGGAAAGCATCCAGATCTTACCCAGGCCTTTCTGTTGGTTGAATAGAAGACCTTAGTGAGGTCAATGAAGGCCATGTAAACATCTCAGTATTGCTCACAGCACATCTCCTGCAGCCATGTAATAACAAAGACCATATCTATTGTACTTCTGAGTAGGGGTGTGAGAAACAGGCCCTATTCATTTTGGATTCAGATTCAAGCCAAATCAGGGACAGTGATTTGATTAGTTGATTCAGATCACTGTCCCTGATTCAATTCCACCAAATCCGAATCTGAATATTAAATACTGATTCAGAGAATCATTGATTCTGACATAGACACAGCTTTAAATGTTTTTTCTACATACCTTGAGGTACCAGGCATAGCTTCTGGATGCTAAGATGCTGGGGTGAATGGAATGCCCCACAGGAGTGTGGGAGGGCTGTGTGTTCAGCAGCAAACCCAGAAGTGGACCAGAAGTATTTTTGGTCCACTTCCAGGTCCACTGCAGAGTGTGCTAGGGGCCTCCCCTGCACCCCCCAGCTGGGTAATCAGTTGCAAGGGGACCCTAGGTGCTCCCTGAATCCAGGAAGCAACAGTCATTGAGCCAGAGGGGTCCATGGGGCCCCCAACGCACTCTCCCCAGCGGACCCAGAAGTGGACCAGAAGTGCTCCTGGTCCACTTCTGGGTCTGCTGCCGAGTGCGCTAGGGAGCCTCCTGTGCTTCTGTGCTTTTGTGGGACACTCTGTGTATGTAGAAAAACTTTTAAAGCTGTGTCTATGTCTGAATTGCCAAATCTTTCTGAATCTCTCCAAATCAATTCGGAGGGTTCCCATTAAATTTGGAGAAATTAGTGGGTCCTCTGATTTGATTTAGATTCAGAGATTTGGCCACCAAATTGGCCCAAATCTACGCTGAATCGAATCAGGGACTGAAGCTTTGCACAGCCCTACTTCTGAGTGATCTGCAACCATGCTGGCACTCAGGTATACTCTTTTGAGTGAAAAAAGTGAGTCTTTTTGTGGAGAATGTGGGGGAGGCTGCCACAATGCTTGCGGCAATCTGCTCTATTCCTTTCTTGATTACGGTAATGATTATGGCATCTCTGAAGGCACTGGGAATATGTTCTTGTTTCCAGATTTTCTTAATAACAATGTGTCATGGATGAGAGAGCTTTTTTTCCACCTTGATTATAAATTTCATCTAGTATTAGCCATAAGTAGAATGCATTATTGTTGTCTAATCCCAGGGTGACAAGTTCATGGATGAATATAGCAAGATCTGCATCCTAATGATACAGCTACATGCCTATTGTAATGTATAGCTAGAAACAACATCTATGCCACTGATCACTCAGGAACAGCATCAGAATGAGCAATAAAACGTTGTACTCGTCATTTCTGCCATTTCTTCCAGCTGATTCTCAAGACTTCTGAATGTGATATGTCCAACAGCTTTTTTTATGTCTATGGTGGCTTTAGCTAAATGATCCCCAGAGAGGATTTGGACCACCTACACAAAGGCATATTTATCAATTTTTGTACCCTTCTTAGTGTATGCCAAGCACCAGAGAGAGGAGGAGAGGTTGGAAGGATTACCTTTTCACACATGGACTGCTCCTGCTACTGCCAGATTGTAAGCTACCCACACAAAGGCTACTACTGCCATGGCCCATACATCCCCTGTCAGTTGGTGCCAGGGCCTGTTGCCCTGCTCTCCTACCCCTAGTTACACTACTGCAGCTACAGGAAATTGCTGTATTCTATGTTTCATTAAACTAGGCAAGCAGTGACAAATTTAAGTCTCACGAGTTAGTGGAGAAGTTTACTTCACTGATTAAATCATGATGCATTTAGTTGCAAATAATTCTGGATTCTCTTTATGGAATTGCTGAAAGAATGATGAAAGAAGAGTACTTTATTTTCCAATTTAGTTTCCTGGCATGTCACCTCAGTGAAGTTCCAGTGTACATCAGAAAGCTAGCCCCCCCCCCCCCTTTTTTGCCCTCATTTGCCAAAAAAATGCTATGCTAAAGGCAGAAATATGTTAGCATGAGAATGAAATGCCACAGAGACCAGGTTGTCAATGTATTTTTATATATGAATTGTTTCCAGATCCCTTTGTTTTATTTAAACTGACCGTACCACTGCTCTAACCTCTTCCAAAATACCGTAGTGCTGGTAGAGGTCATACCCTTTGCTAACTGACAGTTCACTTGTCCCTTGGAGAAAAGGAAAACTGTATCTCAAGTGTAAGAAGAAAATCATAACATAACAGGTCTAGAGCAGCCTGAATTTGATCAAGCCAACTAGGAAAGAATTCAGTGTATTACCCTACATATCTTTTCCTATTCCTACAATTTTTAAATAAATCTAACTGATTTATGTTTGACAGTGTCCTCTTCCCCAAATAACTACTAGCTCCTGCACTTTTGTATCCTGTCTACAGTTCAAATAAAGATAGTAACTTATTGGTTTTAAGAGTGGAATAACTTAGGGCCCCCTTTATTGCAAAGGAGCACAGAAGAGACTCGAGTACAGTGAGCAACAGTATTGAATTATTTATTACCACAGATTTTCTTCCCTTTACTGTAGCACTACAGGCTAGTGCCTATACCACAATGCTGATTCAAGTAACAGTCTGGTAATAGCACATATGAAAACTGCAAAGGTGAAATAAGCTTGTTCAGATCTAAATCAGGGCAAATTAGTGGAAGGGCAAATCCTGATAAAAATGTTTGTATGTATAGTAGTTATCTTCTCTTGCTCATTAGGAAAGCTTATATGGAGGAATCTAGCAATGAAACTTTGATTCTAAATTTCTCTAGTAGTCCAACATGAAATATTTATACAGCTTCAGTCGCATTGCATCCACTAAATGAGAGCAAATGTAGTGAACTCCCTTTACGTTTGTTTCTCTACACATCATTTTTAATGGAAATCATGCTTATCCTATTCTCAGTTCAGTCTGGTCTAAGCAATGTCACATTTTTACTGCTATGTTTGGCCTTCAGGTGGCAATTGTAATCACCTCTGTGGTTGGTCACCTGTTCACCCATCCTATGACCCCAGCTGACTTCCAGCCCTTATGGAAGTCCATTTCATATGGAAAGTCTCCCATTGAATTTCTTCTTGCAATGAATTTGTATATTTATCATGACTTCAGTGATCAGTGTAGTATACCATCTTTTTCCATAATAAAGTCTTCACTAGTAAAAGTCATTTGCCTAAATCTTAAGTGACTCTGCTGCCTCAGTTTTTGGGCACAGACAGAAGTGACAATTTTTGCCCCATCTGGCCACAGAAAGCCATTTATAGATGTGACCAAACACAAGTGCACAGCTGCAGCACACTTCAAAAGTGGCCAATTGGGTGAAAAACTGAACCCTCATTGCATGAGGGGTAAGATAAAGACTATTCAAAACAGACTGTCTTCTGTAACGTCTATCTGCGCTGCCTCCCAGCCTGTCATTATTTTCAGAATGGGAGGGGGGAAGGGAGGGAGTGTAGCCTGGGAGTTTTTCAGCCCCCAGTTGGAGAGTGGAGCAGGTGTATTAGCCCCCACCCCAAGGTTGGGGGGGCTCCAATTCACCTACCCCACCCTCCAGCACCAGCTGAGGACCCCCTAGAGCAAACTCCCTCTGCTGTCCTTCCCCCTTCCCATTCTGAAAACAACCCAGCCTTGCAGGGAGGAGGGGCCATTGCTAGGGGAAACTGCCTGCAGCCTGGAAGCCAGTAGCTAGATTTCCTTCCCCCTTGGAACCATCAATGAACTTCTGTTTGGTCCAGGGGATCACAGTAACACAGAACACTTCCTGCAAAGCATTCTCAGCTACAGTGGAGAGCTGCACTTCTCTCTGCACCCTTAGTCATCTAATTTCCCATAAAAGCTGCATTTCATAGTTTTACAGTTATGCTAGGGCAGTGGCAGTACCTGTGGTGGGATGCTTCAGCATGTACCATGGAGATCATTGCCATTTAGACTATAGGCAGGGGAATGAGAGAGCGTGATAGACCTGGAGAAAGCCAATAAAAGCTGAGCTACTGTATGTGAGAAAGTAAGTGCTTTGTTGACCTGGTTTGGCTGGGGCACTTAGGGCAGATAGCTTTCTTCAGGATGAATTTGTTCTTCCACCTGCCAACAGGGCAAATTTCCAGGGTCCTTCTACTGATGTGAATGGCAATGGGTCTTTCTAATACAGGTTTTTAGAGGCTAAAAGAAAACAGCAGTAGCTCCTTCAATCAATAGAAGATATCAGACTAACTTGTCCATGATATATTGTTAACAAGCAGGTGAGTGATGGGCTTTACCTTTACAGAGTTCTGTAAAAATCTGGAGGGCTTTCTGGGTATTTTATGGTTGGTTGGTTGGTTGGTTGGTTGTTTGCATACCAGCTTGTGTGCACCCGATGCTGGTAAAGTTGTCTGCAAAAACTGGTGGGGGGAATTGAGTACTAAAAATAGCCTATGTACACATTTATAGCAGGTCAAAAAAGCAATAATGAAACTTTCACCATTTTTTTAAACATTTTTTGAAATTATGTTGAGATTTTTTCCAAATATGCTACCTAGTAATCTCAGAAACCAAAACAAATTGGACAATTTACTAACACAAAAAATAGAAAAGAAAAAGAAAATCTATATTCTTAGTAGAAATCAACACTTCAATGAAAATATTCATTTAAAAAGATGTAGAATAGTCTGACCAGGCCTATAACATAAATGGAAAGAAAAGAGGTAAAGAAACATCCACTTGAAAATGTATGCTTTTAGATGGAAGCTATTTACTAAAAGAATGATTCTGTAAAGATGAACTGTTCTACTCTCAAATATGGACAGTTTCCTATCTTAAGATGCTCTTTTAACAACTTCAAATATTTTTCTTGGGCCCCAAAACTCCTCATCATAGTCATTATAAATCACAGAATCCTGTTATGGTCTTCTGTTTCACTAGTACCTATTACTAATATTTTATAAATACTAAAAAGCATGATTTACAAATAATATTTGTCATTATTATTTTGTTTCATGAAACATTAATTTATTCTTACCCATTAAGTCATACTGAAGACTTAAAGGTGATTGGTAAATATTTTTAGAAACAAGAATATAGTACATATATGTTGAATATCCCAATTCAGAGAGAACATAAGCATACAGTGTAGGATTTTCACTTGCCATTAATCATTATGGGTGCCTATACATGTGTGGGGAGGCTGCTTTGACATACTGTAATTATAGCACATTGGAGCAGACTCAATTAATAGTGTCTGTTGGCGGGTGGTAATTATTGTGGCTTCAGCAGACTCCAGCATCATGTGTATCAGCATCCCCGCACTGAAAAATGGTGGTAGGGGTGCTTCAACTAAAGCTCATTCTACAAGTTTTAGTTAAAGTGCCCCTGCCACCATTTTTCAGTGCAGGGATCCTGATACAAGTGACGTTCTGGGTGCTTTAACTAAAGCAGCTCTTAGAGCCGCTCTACTTAAAATGCTCCACCCTTCCCACTCCTGGAGCATGTGTATAAACGCCCTATAGTTATAATGAAGTTGAGGATCTAGCTTATAATTTTTAAAATTACCCCTAAATTATATTTAAACTCAAAGAGTTGGAGGCAATATCCTGCACTACACATCTGTAAAAATCCTGTTTTTTCTGGAACAACTAACAAGAGAGAAAAGTCAGGCATGGAACTATAGAAACAAAAATAAAGTCTCTGTGGAAAAATACTTCTTATAAAGAAGAAACATTAAAGGTTAAAAAACACCTGCTCAGAGGAAAAATAACAGTATGATAGTATACACTGGACTCTGCCTTCATTGGATTGCTTTTCAGAAGCGATAAAATGCAAAAGGCAAAAAAAGCTCATTCTTTCCAATCATATCTACTCCTCCCAAGAACTAAAATTACAAGTTTTGGTCTCAGATTCTCTTCTTCAGCCCAAAAAGAAGTCAACGATGCCAGTGTCTACTCTTACATTGATTTAAGGTAAATATATTTACACATCTTTCTCAAACTTTCTGCTAGTTTTCCTTCTTTAATACAATTCTTTCCATGGAACATTGTTAATAATGAGATTATTTAAATATATAACTGACATGTGTCTTATGGTGCCCTAAAATATGAGTTGAATGTTTTCCAAAGGAATCTGCAAAAACTACACTTCTATGGGCTACACTATTCAGATGCATATGTGCCAATTAACAGATACATAGGCACCATAGATCTAATTTCAGAAATCATAGAATCATAGAAAATTAGGGTTGGAAGGGACCTCAGGAGGTCATCTAGTCCAACCCCTGCTAAAAGCAGGACCATCCCCAACTACATCATCCCAGCCAGAGTTCTGACTATCTGGGTCTTAACAGTCTCCAAGGATGGAGCTTCCACAACCTCTCTGGGTAACCTGTTCCATTGTTTTAATACCCTCCTAGTGAGAAATTTCTTCCTAATATCTAACCTAAACTTCTCTTGCTGCAACTTGAAACCATTGTTCCTTTTTCTGTCATCTGCCACCACTGAGAACAGTCTAGCTTCTCTTTTGAACCCCCTGCCAGGTAGTTGAAGGCTGGTATTAAATCCCTTCTCAGTCTTCTATCCTATAGACTAAAAACCCAGCTCCCTCAGCCTCTTCTCATAAGTCATGTCCCCCAGCCCCTGAACAATTTTCATTGCCCTCTGCTGGACTCTCTCCAATGTGTTCACATCCTTTCTGTAGTGGGGGCCCAAAACTGAACACATTACTCCAGATGTGACCTCACCAATGCTGAATAGAGAGAAAGAATCACTTCCCTTGCTCTGCTGCAACATGCCTACCAATGCAGCCCAGTATGCCATTAGCCTTCTGCTGACTTATATTCAGCTTTTTGTCCACTGTAACCCTCACATCTTCTTCTGCAGAGCTGCTGCTTCTGTAGCCTCCTTTTCCTTTCTTAAATATGGTCACTATGTTTGCCCTTTTCCAATCATCCAGAACCTCTTCTTATAGCTATGAGTTGTCAAAGATCATAGCCAGCAGCTCTGTAATCAGATCAGCCAACTCCCTTGGCACTCTTCGGTTCATCGCATCTGGCCCCATGGACTTGTACACATCCAGCTTTTCTAAACAGTCCCTAAGCTGTTCTTTCACCACTTCTGGCTTCTCACCTCCTCCCCAAACTGTGCTGCCAGGTATACTAGTCTGGGAGTGGACTTCCCTGCGAAGACTGAGGTAAAAATAGCATTGAGTACTTCAGCCTTTTCTGCAGCATCTGTCTCTAGTTGCCTCCCCCATTCAGTAAGAAACCCACACTTTCCCTAATCTTCCTCTTGTTACTAAAACATAATCATTCTAAACTCCAATTGAAGTCAATGGGAGCTGTGGATGTTCAGCATCTATAAGTAGCAGGCTCAATGTCCAATATTATTTCATGTTTAAGGCCTAATTCTAATCTTGCATCAGTTTGGCACCAAAATGACACTAGAATCATAACTATATGGTACTGACTTGGAATGCAAATTAGCCTATGATATATATACATCCTCTCCTTCTCCTATGTATTAGAGATTGATAGGAGATTTTGGCTGAATCAGGAGTACAGGGTTGGGTCCTGTTTAGTAATGTTAGGAGTATAATAGACGGAGCTAAAAGCATATCTGCTCTGTTAAACAATTATGTACAGAAGTTCTCACTCACAGTACTAAAAATATATCCCTGAGCAAATGGTGTTGCACAACATGCATAAAGTTTGCATTTGGACATGGAGCTTTATCCTGAAACCAGAGGTACCTAGCAATTAAAGGGCAAAGGGCTACCCAGAACTATCAGTTGTGTCAGTCTCCCACACTTTTTGGTGCTTTCTTCATAGAAGGGATGCACCATTATTAAAGGTTTAACTCTTTGCACTGCCAGCACTGCCCAACAAATGAAGGCTATTATTATCACTGAGGCTGACTTTGGAGATGCATCTCCATGTTTCAACAAACAGCAGTGGAGTGAGACTTACAATGGATATTTACTGTAATACAATAATACTGGTCTAGATCCAGAGAGTTCAATAAAACTGAGACCTAAAGATATGATCAAATATATTTAAGACTAATGTAAGTAAATATGGTCCATTTTTCTCGAAATAGCAACAAAAAAATGGAAGAATAAATCAAATTAACCTCACATATTCTCGAATTATTTCCATCAGGTGTATCAGTGCACATGTTTTATATGCTAAACAAGCTGTCCAATCATTCCAGTGTACTAAAGTGAGCATCTTTTCCTCTTACATACAGAGATTTTTTAAATTACATCTTAGGTCATTGGGTGCACATGGAAGCATGTGCATCCCCTGAGATTGGCCATACACTGCCTGGAAACACCAGCCAAGAAAGTGGAAGTGCCAGTGGAAGTGCACTTCCAGTTTTTCTGCTGGTGATTTCGGGCTTGGTGATCAGCCGCTGGGGGAACTGCCCTGCCCCCCGGTCAGTGATCAACCACTGGGGACCCCTCCCCTCGAACCCCCCCGGTTGCTGATCTGGTGCCCCCCGAGACTCGGGAGGCACC
This sequence comes from Crocodylus siamensis, assembly GCF_052110815.1. NCBI lineage: Eukaryota > Metazoa > Chordata > Crocodylia > Crocodylidae > Crocodylus > Crocodylus siamensis. The sequence goes on from NC_143395.1 coordinate 302,767,530, forward strand.
AGTCACCCATGTCTTGGATGAAGCTGCTAATTATTTCAGGAAAGGAAGCTTTTTCATCTTTTGACACGCTCTTCTTGCAATATTTGTTCTAGATATAATGAAGTGGCAGTTAATGGGGGTGCTTGGTCCTGTTTTGGTGTGTCTGGATAGGATGGTGCTTCTGTCCCACAGCTGCTTCTGAGCTTGGGAGATGTCTCAGTTAATGCATCCTCATAAAAAGGATGTTATTATTTATTCATTCAGCACAGAACCTGGGACTAGATGGTATAAAGCCAACTGGCTGACCAGAGCTGTTCCTAGAGGAAAAACTGCTGAATACTCTAGGACAGAATTCTAGAAGGACAGATGCTTTCTAAGCAAAGTGATTTGAACTCTGTTTTAGCGGTTAAATTCAGGCTTTATTGTACCATCAAAAGGGAGAAATTCTTAAATCGGGGGTCATCATTCAGCTTGTATCCCTATAGAGTCTGCTAGTCAGACCACATCAATTTTCCCATTCAGTTCCCCAACAGCTGGCCCGCCTGGCAAGCAGCAGCAGACCTAGGAACCTGGGAAGACTGCCTTTAAGCTGGCCCTTGCAGAGCTCCAAGGCTCCTACACCTCAGTACAAAGCCTACCCACTGGCTCAAAGCAGGACTGTGTAGAGGTTTCCAGGCTCCTCTCAGCTCAGTATCCCAGCAGGTGGCCTGCCAGAGCCCTGAGCAGTTTGAGGAACACTGCCAATTGTATTCAGAAAAGCTTTGAAACAATGTTGCTTTGATACTTAGAAACACAACATTTTGGATTTTGTCCCATTCTACAAGAAATGTCTAACTTACGAGTTTTTGTGCAAATGTGGAACAATTTTTTTATTTTTTTACTGTTTGAAAATTCAGAATGTGTTGGGGAAGGTGGATTTTGGGTCCTGACCAGTTCCAGTATTGAAGCCTAAAAATGGATGTAGGTGACTAGAAGGATTTTCAAGCCATGTGAAAACATTTAAAATCCAATGTTAAAGGCTAAAGGACTCATTTCATTCACTTTGGGGCCCATTTAAACTACTCTTGCAATATACTTTTAGCACTTGCCATAAGACCTGCTTATGTTTACATGTAAAGTAAACATGTTGCAGTGAAAATGGGGATTAGGTGTTAAAGCCTGGATTTTTGAAAGGATTTGATTGCCTATTGAAATCAGTAAGGTTAAGCAACTTAATGCCTTAAACAATCTGGATCCAAATTCCTATATCTCAGCTGATTTCCATCCTGTACTATTTTTGCACTCAGAATACTATTCAGAATCAGGTATAATGTGCATTTGAGAAGTCGATTAGTGCTAGATTGAAGGTAGGACTTTAGGCATGCATCCCTTTTGGTTTTAGTAAAACTGTACACTTCACACTCAACCTCATGCTGTTTTTATACTGTTTTTAAAAATATCTCATGCTCCATCCCTCCTCTCTTTTACATAAAGAATATCAATCAGCATTCCTTTGATGAACTGCATGGACACTAATGCTGAAGACTAGCTTAGACTTGCCTGCCTAATGAAATCCACTTCCAAACACTTATTTTTAAGGAAGCAATAATGAGCCAGTTGTAAGTTCACCCAAAAGGGGGTCAGAGGTGAACAACAATTACCAGATGGAAAAAAGCTCCTTAGTCACTGCCTGCACGTAGGAATTCCTTTTAAAGTTTAGCCATTGCTTTAAGTGCATGCCCTTGTACACATGCCACGTAAACTGTCTCTCATGTGGAGACAAGAAAACAGACACCAACAAAGATACAAAAGGAAGCAGAAGTGGGTAAAATAAATGACACAACAAAATATGGCCAGAAAATTATCATTAAATGATTGAGCTCCAACTGACTTAAAACAATTACTTAAATCAGCTTGCAGAAAATCACTTTGCTATTGCTCTCCCCTCCCTCGCTGCCTTTCTGACTCCTTTTATTAGAAGCTTCTATAAGCAAGGAGCCTTCTTGTACATCTGGAAAGTGCTTCAGTTATCATTAAAACCAGTCAAGCCTACAATTTATGCAATTAATTTGGGGTCTAAGGTCTTTGGGATAGGGGAACCAGCATCTTGTAAACCGGTATGCGGGAACAAAAGGGTAAATTTCAGCAACATTCCTCAATTTAATCTTTTAATTAGAGAATATGTACCAAAATGTATGTGCAATATTCAGTACACTCTAAACAATACTATTGATATGTTTACTTTTATATATACTCCATGGATTTCCAAACCAGCTTGCTTTCTGTTTTGAAAGCATCAGTAATCTATTCTGGCTTCATCTTTAATTTCCTTGCCATCCATAGCAATATATAAGTATTTTGAATATCTTGCAACCAAGCCCTCCTTCATCTCCCCCCTCGACATCAAAAGGATGATTGCTATATAATTTCTATAATCAGGGTTCTATGCTTCCTTATACAATTTACTCTGTGTTTTGGATGATCTGTTCATACTCTCCTGTTATTTATTTATGTATTTATGTATAGGCCAGCCAAATGCATACATGTTGGTTGTGTTAAAACCAGACTGCAAACCAAATGTATTTAAACTGTGTAACATGGACCCTGGACCTCCCCTTTACTGAGAGAGGGGTCAAGCAGTGCCCCAAATTGCAAAGCTGGAAAGAGAGCATGTTACAAATAACAGAGCTCTGTGCAGTTAATTAGGTAATGGCTGCATCTGAGCTGAGCATGCTCCTACCAGTGAGAAACCCCTGTGCCCAGTTCTGAGAGATAGAGGATAGATCATGGGATTGAAAGAGGGCAGAACCTAAAGCCATATAAGCCTGGCTTCTAGGCAGAGGAGCTCATTTTGGCCAGGAGCGATGAGGAAAGAGGAGCTTCTGTGAGACTGGGCTTCAAACCAACTGAACCAGAGGGTGTTTAGTTGTGCTGGTTTCAAGGTGATGGTTTTCTGTTTATGTTAAGGCATGGGGTGGCTAGTAGAGGAATGAGAAGGCCACTAAAGGGCACTGTGAGAGGGTGCTATTGGTGATTGGTTTGTGTGTGATTGGTTTACATTTCCCCCAGTGGGAATACTGGAAGTCCAGAGAAGATGCTGAGTGTGCTCTGCCCGGGACAGGATGGGCATTGGGCATTTATGCCCAAGGGGAGCTTGAACTGCTCTAGAGGGCACTCCAGAAGTACCAGGATAGCCTATGTGGGATAGCAAGCATGTCCAGTCAGCAGAATGGAGTATGAGACTAGAATACCGGGGAGGGCTGAGTCTGACTGAAGTGCACTGTGGAGTGGACTGGAGGGTTAAGCCTGAGTTTAGCTTACTGTGAATGGAGCTGCCATAAATGGCAGTTGAGAGCTCAAAGAACAAACTACCCAGAAGTGAAGCAAATGGAAGGCAGGCAAGGCCTGGAAGGATGGCTTCAAGATGCTAAATGTGGTTAGGAGAACCTGGTTGGGAGTAGAAGCCCTAAGATGGACATTGATTGTGGGCAAGAAGCCCTGAGACTTAGATTGGCTATGTGAGTTTGATACAACCTTCAAACTGCAAGGCAGGCTTGATAGAGTAAGTGGGACTTAGTTATAGGCTAAGAGGGCCAGAATCTGGTTGGACCAAGATGGGTATTAGAACAGTAAAGGAGAGACACAAATCTGGAAAGTCAGCAGGTGGTTTCTGGCAAGGAACCACTATGCGGCTTTGTATTTGGGCCTGACAGGCCCATCATAGGATGGCCAGACAGACTACCCCATGATGAGCAGGGCAAAACAGAGCACCAAAAGTGCAGCTCTGGTGACTAACGGCACCCTCACAAATTATAATAACAATTTAACAGCAAAGGTAAAGTAGGTGGAATTAAAGGGAAGTAGTGAAAAGGATGGAGGACCAGGCACATAGGGCAGACTGCCAAGTAATGTCAGATTTAGCAGTGCAAAACCTGTTATAACAGTGATTCACAACATACCATTGTGTGTTTCTATGCGAAGAATGGAACCAGAACACCACACTTTCCTATTCTCCCACTCATGCCTTTATTGAACACAGCCCACCCAGAATCCAGAATAAGAGTCACTTTCCTCAAAATACAACTGATGGAGTGGATAGATTTCCCAAGCCAAAAAAGCATGGATTTCTCCTAGTGGATGGAGAAACCAAGTCAGGGAACAGTCATAAACTGATAAAACGTGTGTCAGAGATCTATACCAAGGAACCGTTCTCATCTATATACCTTAGTATAAATAATTCAACCAAATCCAACCCTCCCCAATCTCTTTGTTAGTTTCTATTAAGTCCTCCAGCATCTGAACCAAAGCCTCAGATTTGCATGCAGCTCAAGGTACTGTGCTCTCTGCCGTGCTTCCTTACAGATTTTATAGGCAGTGATTTAGTAGTCTGAACACTCAGTGCATTTGCCCTTTATGTGTAGGCATGGGTAGTGAATTTACACAAACTATTAGGGGACGGAATTCCACCCATATGGAAGAGAGCAAATGAGATCCAATAATACATTGGTCAGACCTTGTTTATCTCTCTGTTTCCCTAGCCATTTCTTCTTGTACTCTGTAATAATTATATGGGTTCCTGTTCTATTGCTGAACAGATATTGGTGAATTAGAACTGTTCTCTTCATTATATTAGTGTCTATTAGTACATCTCTTTTGCTTGACAGTCTTGTATTTCATATGAGGAAAGAAAGACAATAAAATTGTAGGTTTGTTTTCAAGATGAATGCTAAGAGAAAGACATGACAAAGGGAATAATGCTTTTAAAAGAACAGATTCTAGGTCTTTGCAACATTATTGGGAAGAAGCATAGAAATGCAAGATAAATGACAATACCGATGAACTCTCTTAAATTCCAGGAGATGTGAGTGATGGGAGGGAGTGATACAAATCAGGTGAGTTTCAGTTAGTTTACCTTTGGTGTGCATTATCCTGGAGTCTATTGTTTCCAGGGAAGAGAGCATGTCTCATATGTTATGTTTCTGGGAAGAAGAATGGAAGTCAATCTATCTGGAGCAAGTCTGGTGATTCATTGCTGCAAAGGTGTTCTTGAAATCTGTAAGTAACATAACTCCCTGGGCATGTAGTTGAGCTAGCTTTGCATGTATAAAAACTTTACAAAGCAAAAGGAAAAGGAAAAGAAATTTCATTGCACATAAAGTAAGAGAAATGTAACAGAAAGGTCCCTTCCATCCCTAAATTTTCTGTGAATCAGGGGCCTTAATACTTCCAAAGAACAGCGCAGGAACGGGAAAAATATAAGGAAGTAGAAAAAAATAGCAAGAACTCAGAATGGGCACTTAAAATGAAATCATATAATTCCATCCTAATATCATATTTACTTGGGTTTTTTTACTGCTGCTGTGCACTAGGCAAATATTTACATGGCTCTATCAATAGTGACATCTAAGAGAGTTTTCCCCTCTGTGTTTACAGTGAACTTAGAACCCATCATGAGAAGTTTAAATTGTTACCTTTGATACATACTATTCACTTTTCTGCATTGACTTACATTCATTGCCATTCTGGTCAAGTATTGATTTTGGGTAGATCCTTACATAATTATATATACTCTATACACTTACCTATACTTAATACCTAAACTAAGGCATCCAGTTCCACATTTGGGCAATTGTATGGGCACTTAGGTACTTAAAATGCATGAAACATCTAAAGCGACAGTTTAAGTATCCAAAGTCATAATAGTGCTACACTTCAGAATCTAGTTTGTAAATTGCCTTGATGAGTTCAAATGCCTGACTAAGTAGTTATTAATTTTTGTTGTTGTTATAAGCCAAATTGCTGGCACATCTATAGGTGTATAGAAAGTCTTTTTAAGGGATCTGACTTAGCCAAATTATACAAATAATTTACCTTCACTAAGTTTATACACACACATAAATTTATATATACAGACCAATATAAGTGAAGTTTAATTATTAAGATTAATTTGTAATAAGTTTAATTATTAAGCCTAAAAGGCAAAAAGACCTAAGTCTGCTAGGCATAGATGTATACAAGCAGAGAAGAAAATATTGTTATTATAGTTGTGCAGAGAACAGTAATTCTAGTTTTCAAAGTATTTCAAGATTTAAAAGTTTGTCATGGTTCCAATTTTGAACAAAACCACAACATTTCAGTGTTATCTGTAGGAGGAAATAACCGTACCCCACCTAGTCCTAGAAGCCCTGCCTCAGGGGCCATCCTCCTGGCAGACCTTCTCTGACCCAGTGACTCTGGGAGGCATGGCACTCCCAGCCCTTCAGCAGTTTACCTCTAAGACTTCTCTTGGAACTCAGTGCCAAGGAGTCCCAAGCATGGGAACTTCAGAGTGGGCTCTAGGGCTTCCCCCCATCCAAATTCCCCTTAGTTTGATGCAGTTATTGGCAGGTGAGCTGGGAATCAAGCAGGTATGTACTGAAGGAAGTCCCAGGTGTTCAAACAGTGCACCCAGGAGCTATAAACTCCAGCACCAAGCAGAACTAATCCACCAAGCAGAACTTTTAATGCGAGATGTTTTAAAACTTCTCAGCTGTTACAGGTAATCACTAGCATGTCTGAGATATTGCACTGAACAGTTAGTGAACAGGATTGGGCAACTCCTTCATTCACAACTGACTTGGACTCCCAAAAGCCTGTTCAATTTATTTTAGAGTCAAGCTTTGATGGCTTAGATATTAGGAGGTTTCTTTCCACAGAAGTGACCTACCACTTCAGGGCTTGCATTGCTAAAGCAGGATAGGAAAGGTTTCTCAGGTCCCAAGATAGATATTCTGGGGTGTGAAAATGAAAGAAACCGATCCCTCCAGCCTAGCCAATTCCCTACTGGTTAGACTTGTGTCACCGTAATATCTGATTCAGAGCAGTAACTTGACCTTGGACATCTCAAGTGGGCTGAAATGTGCCGGACAGGACAAGGGTTAACCAATGCTTCCCAGTGCATGAATACCTATTTATTCATTTAAAAGGGAGAAAAATTCAGAGAATGAAAGAAACCCCAAATAAACCAGCAGCCAGGTTGCTAGAGCACTCACCTGGATGTAGGGTATCCAGGTCCAAGACCCTGTTTTGCCTGATGCAGAGTGAATATTCTCCATATGTTTCTGGTCTGCCCCCACTTTGCACCCTGCTGTAGTTTTTGTCTAATCATTTCAAATGATATTGGTATCATCTCAACCAAGAACCAGAAAATATTTGAAACCTCAAATACTTCCATGGGGTAGGAGAACCATTTTCTGCCCAGCTCAGCTCACTGTACCTTTATTCCAAGAAGCTCTATGCTCTTGACCACACTCTCATCTTAGCCATAATTTATCAGTTGTACCTTGCACTAATTGCATCACTTTTTTGTCATCCATGATTCCATCAGGTTGGTAAAGTAAATCTGTGAAAAAAAATCAATTACTTGTTCCTTGTTTTGATACTAGGAAAGGATACCTGCAAACAAACAAAATAAACAACCTTGTCCTCCTTGAGAAACAAGGAAGTACACCTAGAAAAATCAAACACTAGCATAAAAAGCATATGCTGGGTTTTAGCCAATCATAGTTTCTGGCACCAAAGACATTAAGAGAAGCAGAGGCTATATATGTCTTGAAAAAAAATATCCATATTGTCTTTTATTAGAGACCAGTGTATTAAAGGTATTGTGTTGCTGGTTTCAGTGTAAATCTTCTATAAAAGAAGCAGAAAGAGAGGCGCTCACCATAGTATCTTTAAAATTGGCTAATGTGTCATCTGATTAGTGTGTTTGTTTGAGTTGGGTCATCTGGGCTGCATGAGGTAATATCATGAAACATGTAGGGATTCATTACCAGAGCAGTTCTGTACCAGTTATCTTGCTATTCCCACTACAAAGAACAAACAAGTACTTTCCCATTAAACCTGCTCCCTATTCACTCCCCAGTATAAAGTACCAATTAGCTGAAGATAACAGTAAAATAAACTACTTTAATTAGGCAACAGAAAATGGCAGTTAAACATAAAAGTGAATATGTAAATATGCTGATTATCTCAGTACTTGATAAATCATTCCTTTTCTCTGAAGAAGGCAGGTATTTCTTCCTACTGAAGCATGGGAACATCTACTATCTTAAAATTACTTCATTAGATAAATTTAAAATTAGTTCCAAATAATTAAATTGCTACCTCTGTATTTCTGAGAGATGTCTTGCTTATTTTTCTTTGGTAGACTAGCTTCTCAAGTACAGCTGTGAATTTTTAATTTTCATTCCAGAGAAGATGGCAGCATTGTAAAATTTTCTTTCATCCTGAATAGGAAGAAAAAGTATTTGTGTTTCCCACAAAACAGATCACTTAGGAGGTAATGGAAAACTTACAAATGAAGCATGTTGTTTTGACTTGTATTGTATGTCTTTCAAGCATGCAGACTTTGGTCTTATTAAACAACAGCTTTGTGATTATCAAAAAAACAGAAAAAACCCCTCAAAACCAAAACAAAGCAAAACAAACTTGAATATTTTTTTATCAAAAATGTCAACAAAATCAGTACATTCCTGTGACATGTTTTTCTTTTCATTTCATTTCATTGAATCAGTATTGCCAGACTGAAAAGTGCTGTATCAGAATTTTTTCAAGCAAGTCTACTGTTAAGTCTTAAAGTCTTTCATCAGAAGGTATCAAGGTCACAGTTAAGTCTTCCTCTCTAGCTTCCTTAGTTTAGCTGAAACAAGTTTGCTTCTTACAGAGATAGATACCTATCGCTGTGCCATTACAGAATTAGCTTTATTTTATAGAAATATTACAATAGGGTATCACACACTTAGTTGAATACTGGAGTTAAAGTGTAGACAAACAAACAAATTAAAGCCAGTGCCTAGATGACAGTACTTGGCAAATCAAATGTAAAACCATAAAAATACAAGCTAATTTGAGGAGAAATTTGCTAGACATAAATGGTAATAATAAAAAATTATTTAACTACATTAGAAGCCAAAGACCTGTCAGGGGGTCAGTTGGGCTTTTGGATGATCAGGAGTGCTAAAGGATATAAAAAGAGTGCTAAAGGATGACAGGGCCATTGCAGAGAAACTAATGCATTCTTTGCACCTGTCTTCACTGTTGAAAATGTTAGGAAGTTTCTGTCATTGGATCTACTCCTGTCTAGGGGCAAGTCTGTGGAACTGACACAAATTGAGGTTTCAATAGCTGAAGTTGTAGAGGAAACTGAACAGAAACTCAACAGTAGCAAATAACCAGGACCATAGGTAACATGTAAGTGGTGACAGTGAGGGGGTACAACTCTGCCTCACTGGTGCCCTTGCCCCCATCCCCATTGCTGCTGGGCACTGGCTCCAGCAAGGCTGCAGCCCCTCACTCCATGACCCACTGTAAGCACAGGAATCGTGCTGCCACTGCTGCCCATGTTGCTGCTGGATCCTACCTCCAGCAAGGCTGCAGCCCCTCACCCCACTATAGGCATACAAATAGGGGGAAGAGGGGACACATGCCCATCATTCCCCTCCCATGAATTGCCTATGACCAGGACCTAAGGTCCTGAAGGAGCTCAGATCAGAAATTGCCAATTTCTTAACTGCAGTAAGTAACCTATCACTAAAAACAGCCTCAGTATGGGAGGAATGGAGGGTTACTAGTATTAGGGGTGTGCAAAGCAGGCCCTATTTGATTCAGATTTGACCCAAATCAGGGACAGTGATTTGATTTGGGCAAATCCGAATCTGAAGGTTTGATGCTGATTCAGAGAATCAGCAATTCGGACATAGACACAGCTTTAAAAGTTTTTTCTACATACCCTGAGGTAGCAGGCACAGCTCATGATTGCTGTGATGCTGAGGCACATGGAGCATCCCACAGGAGTGCAGGGGGGCCCTCCACATGCTTGGCGGTGTCGGGGAATCAAGCCCCAAGGTCACGGTGGGCCGAGGGTTTGGATCAAACAGACGGGATTAGCGGCAAGGAGTCAGAGCAGTTCGGGACACGTGCAGTTTCAAGTAAGGTAAATTTTATTTTGACTTACGCTACAAGATGATGAAGCATAGGCAGCAGACTTGCTTGTTCATTTACAGTATTAACACAAACGAACAAACAAACAAAGGTATCTTTCGGTTCATGGGGTTCCCGAGCCGAGGCCTTGCTTTCTAGCCCAGGGGCTAGGTGCAGCTGCCCAACTCAATAGTCCCAGAACTGGGCGACAGCTCATAAAAGGGAGCAATGAACAACTGTAACACGTCGTCGGTGATGGACGAATGATGAACCAGGTAAGGTGAACGTAGGTGAAGCCGGGTCAGTAACGGGGGTGTCGAAGATAGCGATGTCAAGGATGAAGCCAGATGCGTAATCAGTGAGGTCGGAATAAAGGTCGGTATCAGGTAATCAAGGTGAAGATGAAATCGATCGATCGAGAATAGGCTGCAAAGCCCACAGCAGCGGGGAGACCAGTGGAGCTCTGGCAAGTAACCAGGGCTCTAGGCCTAGAAGGCTCTCCTGAGGAGCAGTCCCTGCAATAGCAGCCTCTGCTTTCAGGTCGGGTCTGGTCTCCACCGTGGGCAGGAACTTACAAGCCTTTTATATGATTTTGGTGGCCAATCAGGTAGCTTTCTTCATAGAAATTTCTGGTCGAATTATGTCATACTTTGTGTAAGACTGAGCATGCGTAGGGTGTCAGTTTAGATTTCCTCATGGCAGGGCCATGACTGACAAGCCAGAGGTCGCACAGGGGACATGTGCTGGGCATGCTTGTAGCCCTCTGGGGATTTTCCACTGCCTCATATGCACATGTCAACACTTAAGTCTGTGTTATCCAGCATTACATTCAAATTCAGTTCTGACAGGCGGCAAACCCAGAAGTGGACTGGAAGTACTTCCAGTCCACTTCTGGGTCTGCCAGAGAGCACACTGTCCCCCATGCCTCCACTGCTCAGCTACTGGCCGCAGGGGGACCCCAGGTACCGCCCCCGCAAGACCCAGGAGATACCAGTTGCCGAGCTGGAGGGGGGTGGGGGACCGCCCAGCACACTCCCCAGTGGACCCGAAAGTGGACCGGAAGTGCTTCTGGTCCACTTCTGGGTCTGCTGCCAAGTGCACTGGGGAGCCCCCTGTGCTTCTGTGGGACACTCCATGCACCCCAGCACTGCAGCGCTCATGAGCCCCTGCTACATAGAGGTATGTAGAAAAAACATTTAGAGCTGTGTCTATGTCCAAATCTTCGAATCTCTCCGAATTGTTTGGGAGGGTTCTGATTCGATTCGAAGACATTAAAGTGTCCTCTGATTCAACTTGGATTTGGCGATTTGGCCACCGAATCGGGCTGAATCTCTGCTTAACTGAATCAGGGAGCAAAGCTTCACACAGCACTAACCAGTATAACTCCAATATTTAAAAAGGGCTCTAGCAGGGATGCAGGGCAGTACAGGCTGGTGAGTCTCACATCCATTCTGTATATAAATGATAGTAAAAATAAGAATTGTTTAGCACATGGGAAAACATGACTTTCTGGGGACCATGACATCAGTGTGGTTTTGGCAAAGGGAAATGATGCCTTTGACAAGCACCCTTATCAGAGGCTCTTAATGAAGTAAGATAGTAATGGGATTACAGCAGAGGTCCATTAGTGAATTAGAAATTAGTTTAATGATAGAAAACAAAGAGTGAGTATAAATGAACAGTTTTCAGGATGGAAAGAAATAAGCAGTGGGGTTCCCCAGGGATCAGTTTTGAGACCAGTGATTTTTAACACATCCATAAATGATCTGGAATATGTGGTGGCGAGGTGGCCAGATTTGCAGATGACACAGAATTATTCAAATGTGGGCTGTGAGGAACTACAGAAGGATCTGGAAATACTGAGCAAATGGGAAACTGAATGGCATATGAAATTCAATGTTAGATAAGTGTAAAGCAATGTATGCACATAGGCAAAAGTAGCCCAAGCTATCCTTGCACTATGATGGGCTTCTACAGTAACTGTTACCACACAGGAAAGAGATCTGGGAATCATGCTGGTCAGTTTGCTAAAACATCAGCTCACTGCTCAGCAGCTGTCAAAAGGCAAAGAAAATACAGCTAGGAATTGCTGTATTTACTCAAATAGAACACGGCCCTGATTATAAGACGACCCCCCCCCCCAGTTATTAGTTTCTATATATAGAAAATGTATACATTTGTTATAATTTTCCAGGTGGTTTTGCCCTGAAAGTATCCTTCTTCCACTGCTACAGTGGGGAAAATAAATCTGGGGATTTATTTATTGCTCTCTGCTTCCCCCTAACTTTTTCCCCTGGTAGCCCTCTCCCCTCTCCTTGCTAACAGCCCCTGCTCTCCCTGAGTACATGGAAGTGAAGAGTAACTATGGACACTATGTTATTTCTTATTCAGATGGGCTACTCTAAGCTGTTATTGTAGATTCCTATCAGCTTGTTTACCCAAAGTGGACCATGTGTTTTATAGTCATACTTAGTGCTGGCTACATTTAATCAACTTCATAAACACATGCTTCTTTTGGCAGCAGTTTAATAATAGTGTATTTAGTGGGATTTCCTTGTATGCAATTATAAGATGAGGGTCTTTTTCCCTCATGGCAACCCGGGGGAAAAAAGCCTTGTCTTGTGTTTGAGTAAATACAGTAGTAAGAAGGGAATTGTGAACAAAATGGAAAAGTATCATTTTGCCCCTTTATAAATCCATGGTGCATCCACACCTAGAATACTGTGCCCAGTTTTGGTCCCCACACCTGAAAAAAGGATATAGAAAAACTAGAGAAAGTACAGAGAAAGGTAATAAGGTTGATTAGTGTCATGGAGGGACATCCAAATGAGGACAGGCTAAAGAAGGTAGGCCTATTCAGTTTAGAAAAAAAGATGATTGAGGGGGAAGATGATAAGAGTTTACAAAATACTAAATGTAAAGGGAAAGTAAATAGGGATTTATTATCTACTCTCTCTCACAATACAAGAACTAGGGGTTATGAAATGAAACTAGTAAGTAGTACGTTTAAAACTAACAAAAGGAAGTTCTTTTTCAGAGTGCATAATTCAAGTGTTGAATTCCTTGCTGGAAGATCAGGTTCTTTGGCTTGATGTGATATCTTTTATTAGAGCAACTGAGTAGTTGGAGAAAAGTTATTTGCAAGCTTTCGGGTGCAGTCACTTTCAGGCATAGGGAGTCTCTGCTATTTTGAGATCTCCAAGGAATGAAAGAAGCTAAAAGTGTGACAGAATGCCAGTGAGAATGTAAATAGGTAGACATTAGGAAAACAAAAGGTAGAGAAGGAAAGGGAGGGAGAAACGAGGGGTCAGGGGGAAGCCAAAGTTAAGTAAGGGAGACTCTAGTGTAGTAGTTTTCCAAGGCCAAAAAGAGGCTGTCTGACAAAATGTTATGGAAGCTGAGAGTTTAACCAGATCCAAAAGAAGGGATCGAATTCTTGGAGGAAAGAAGTGTCTGTAGCTACTAAACATGGGAATTAGTGGTAGAGCCTCTGAATCAAAACTTTTTAGATCTTAAATGCTGGAAGCTGCAAGTGGGAGAGGAACAGGGGAAAAACCCTGGTACCCTGTTCACTCCTCCTTTCAGCATCATCTCTGCCATTGTGTGACAGGATATTGGGCAAGATGGACCCAGGGTCTGACCCATAAATGGCAGTCAATTCTGGAGTGAAGGAGAAAAGATAAACCCTCTGAATCTGATGTTTGTCCATACCTTTACACCTATATTAAAATAATGATGAAATCTTGCCCTGGCTTGGCTTCTATTTACCCCAGTGCAATTGGAGGCATATGAACAACTCCCACACACCGGGAATTCTGGCAAGCCCATACTTCCTGTTAATGTTGTTGTGTTAAAGCGATTGCCCATACCCTGATAAACCCATTTTGTATGTGTGTAACTTCAGATATCATAATAATTCATTGATGAGAACTGATCATATACACAGATAAGTATAAACAGTTTTTTTGCAGGATTGAAACGCATCAAAGGAGCAATTCTTTTAAGTTAGTGGTTTTACCTTTATGTAAAACTAGCTTAAGATCAAAATCAGGCCCTAGTTTACTAGGGAGAAAAGGGTTATGGCAACCCATAATTCATTTATCAAAATATATATCTCTTAATATTATGAAAGTATTGGAGTGATGTTGTAGCTGTGATGGTCCAGGAAATATGTGAGAAGCAAGATTTTCTGTGACTGATACCTTTTATTGGACCTACTGCACAGTTAGAATAGACTTAGAAAACGTTTCAAATGTAAGGCATTCTCCTACTGCAGACCTTCAGACTAAAAGTTTTGATCTATTTATTGATTTTAGTTGTTCATTGAACTTCACTGAAGCAGTGTGAAAGGTTTTGCTTCCTTTAACTAGTATTAAATGTGCTTATATAGCCTCTTTCTGAATTCCTAAGCAAACTTTTCTTTCAAACACCATTAATTTGATCCTGTTGTCATATCTAGAAAACAGCCCAAACCTGCTGCTGTAAACACTGGGTGATCATGAAGACAGGAACAAGTTCTCTTGAAGAATGCCCCATGTCCAAAAACTTGTCTATGTTTATCCCAATGATGCAGCTGGCCCACAAAAATCCTTACCTCTTCCATGTCTCTTTTAATGAATTTTATTAAAGGTGTTTCAAAAGGAGAAAAATAAGTTTGGAAACATCTAATCCACATACCAAAGTGTAGTCAAGGGGAACTTAGCAAAGAGGAATTTGCAATATTGGCCTTCATCCACACTTATGTTCTTAATGCCAACTCAAATCCAAAATGGACCTCCTAGAATTTATGGATTAAATGATGCTCTAATACAGGGCTGTCATGTATCATGGGCTGCCACAAGTGTGTAGTAAGTACATAAGAAATCAGGCAAAGAACATAGGGTAGAGAGCAGAAAGCAGAGCTAGGCCATCTGAGTGCTCAGGACGGGCACAGGCTGAATTTGTGGCATACCTGCCAAAAAGTTGGCCCCCAGTGCTCTAATGCATACCGCTAACTAATGATCCCATAGAGATTCTTCAGCACTCTGGAATCAGATAGTTGTAAAGGAGCTGTGGACATGCCCCTCTTTGTATGACCATGCCTCTCACAAAAGGAGTAGGAAGAATAGCACAGGGACTACTGTGGTTGCAATTTGACTATTAAAGCTGAGCGAAAACCTAATTTTTTTTAAAGTTTAGGCAAGTATGCGTATGTGTGTGTGTGTAAATATATGTATATATATATTCATTTTGGATCAAATAAAATGTTTTATTCTACTCAGAACTAAGCTTTTTCATGGCAAAGTATTAAATTAAAATACTAAGGAGTAGGAGTTACTGCCTGCTCCCTGTTGGAGCACAGTGGCTAGGATATTCATCTGAAATGTGAGCAACCCAGAAAAGGGATTCAAACTGAGGTTTCCTGCACTAACCTCCAGAATATATCAGGGCATTCTGGGTGGAGTTCCTCTCTTGTGAGTGCTAATTATCTTTTCTTAGGATAATTAAATAATGTCATTGAGGATTTAATGGCTGTGAAAACCTAATACCCAGATTATTTTGGACTCAGGCAAAAAAGTTGTGACTATTGACTTTAATTGTTTATTAAATTTCACTGAAGCAATGTGAACTGTTTTGCTTCTTTCAACTTGTATTATATTTGCTCATACATACGTTTCTGAGTTCTTATGCATGTTTTTCTTTCAACCGCATCAGCTCCACCTTTCTTCATCTGTTTCTAGAGAACAGCAAAAATCTGCTGTTATAAACACTAGGTGATCTGCTGTATAAACACTAGGTGATCATGAAGGCAGGAAGACAGAATATAAACATCTGGCTCATGATGACATGATCTTATTGAACATAAGACTTTGCTCTGTTAAGTTCTGTTCCCTGGGGTACTTGCTAATAATCACCATGACAAAATTATCTTATAGGAATTGTAAAGCACCCAATATAAAATATCTTTAGACATTTGTACTGGAGAAGAGGGGCCCCAAGAAGTTAAGAACACTTGGAATGTAACGCACTCCATAGGACTTATTCTTTTGCAAGGTAACACTGAAGGAATGAAGTTGAACAAGGCTATTAGTAACTGATTTCAAAGGGGAAGGAGTGGTCCAAAGGCAGGAAGAGGGGAACCACAGAAGCCCCAGAGAGACAGCAGCCACATTACGGCAAGGACATGAGCCAATGGTGGGGAGCCAAAGCACGGAGCCTGTGAACATAAGCTGACATGCTGATTTTCTTTGTCACATTAGCTAGTGGCAGTTATTACCCATGGATGGTACTGTTTGTTTTTTTTTCTTTTTGATTAACGAATAAGACCTGCGGTTTGGGTGAAGCTATTAGGGGAAGGAGGAGGGCTCATTTTGAAGACCCAGTATAGAGTGGAGACCCCAGTGCCAGCGAGGGTGCTGCTTTCAGGGGGGCACTGACCCCAGTGCCAGTGAGGGCATGGCTTTTGGGGGGGACAGATTCTGACAGCACAATCTTAAAAAGGCCAGGGAGGTCTGGTGTACCTGAGGTACAATTTTACTGGGGGGGGGGGGGGGGGGCGTTGGGACTGAGTTCAGGGTCATCCCCTGGTTTTGAACTTGCAACCCCCTTGCTATGGGCCTGGCACCCAGACTGCTGAACCAGGCTCTAAAATGCAGCAGGAAAGGGAACCACGAGCCTCAAGACACTGGAAAAGGCTAGAGCCTCAGAGTCAAACCCT
This sequence comes from Crocodylus siamensis, assembly GCF_052110815.1. Taxonomy (NCBI): domain Eukaryota; kingdom Metazoa; phylum Chordata; order Crocodylia; family Crocodylidae; genus Crocodylus; species Crocodylus siamensis. Next base: position 302,784,145 of record NC_143395.1, read on the forward strand.
GTTCAGTGGGTTTAGATGGGGAGGCCTAGCTAGAGAAAAACAGGGGTCAGGCCCGCATAGGTGAAAGGCCCCAACATACACAATACAGTAGGCAGTCTCCTGCTCGCAAGAACATCATCATAATAATTTCCATCAAGACGTGGCAGGAGAGTATAAGGTGGGACATAAGAACTCCAAAGAAGGCTCCAAGGGCACCCCACACAATGCGCGGATTACCAGGGAAGATGGTGCTGGGGAGGGCAAACTGTCACATGGAGCAATGCTCTTTATACTCCTCCCTAGTTGTTTGTCCAAGTGTCCACTTGTATGCTTCCTTTTTGTGTCCCGAGCTGGTCTTCTGTCATACTTGCTAGTCTTCCTGTGTATCTGGATGGTTCATTCCTGCACCCTGAGTACAGTTTCTTTAAAAGTAAAAACAGCTCCTCTGGACTCCTTTCCCCACTCAAAATGGTTGCCCAGGGGATCCTGCCTATCAGTTCCCTGAGTGAGTCAAAGTCTACTTTTCTAAAGTTCACAGTCCTTACTCTGCTGCTCTCCATCCTTCCTTTCCTTAGGATCCTGAACTCAATCATCTTGTAGTCACTGCTGCCCAGCTTGCCATCTACTAATACATTTCCTACCAATTCTTCCCCATTTGTGAGCAGCAGATCACAAAGAGCATGTCACAAAGAGCATGGCCCCTAGGTGGCCTCTCCAGCACTTGCACCAAGAAATTGTCCCCAACACTCTCCAAAAACTTCCTGGATTGCCTGTACACTGCTATATTGCCCTCCCAGCAGATGTTAAGGGTGACTGAAGTCTCTCATGAAAATCAGGGCCTGTGATCTGAAAAATTCTGGTAGCTGTTTGAGGAAAGCCTCATCTACCATGTCATCACTTTTGTTGCCTTCCCTTCTGGCCCTAAGCCAGAGACTTTCAACAGGCCTATCTCTAGTTTCATACTGGAGCTTTAAGTAGTTACACAGCTCTTTTACATAAAAAGCAACTCCTCCTCCTCCTCTTTTTCCCTGCCTGTCCTTCCTGAACAGTTTGCACCCATCCATGACAGTGCTCGAGTCATGCAAGTTATCCCACCAAGCCTCTGTTATTCCAATCACATCAAAGTTCCATGACTGTGTGAGGAGTTGCAATTCTTCCTGCTTGTTTCCCAGATCTGTGCATTCATGTACAGGCATCTACAGTAACTAGCCAATTGCGCTACTTTGTCAGGAAAAATGAGAGCCTCCCCTGTTGCCCCCTCCTGCTTGTGCTTCTTCTAGGTCACCTGCTTCCCCATTTACCTCAGAGCTTTGGTCTGCAACACTCCCCTACCCCCAACAAACTTATTTTAAAGTGAATCTATGAAACTTCCCATGGTTGATGCTTTGGAGCCTTGCCACCTTCTCCTGTAGCTCTCTTGCCTGCTTCCTGAGGATACCAGCGGGAGACCTCCTTGCTAGGTTAGCAAGCCTGTCTGTAAAGATGTTCTTCCTTCTCTTTGTCAGGTGTATTGCATCTCTTCCTAGTAATCCTTTTTCTTGGAACAACGTCTCAGGATCTAAGAAGCCAGAATCCTGCTGGTGACACCATCTGCACAGCCATGCATTGATCTTCAGGATGCATCTTCTCTTGCCCAAGCCCTTGACTGGAAGGATCAAGAAGAAAACCACCTAAGCCCCTGACCCCTGCACCCAGAATCCTGTAGCCACTTATGATCTGCTGAGGATCCCCTCTGGAAGTATTATTAGTGCCCACATGAATGAGCAGTATGGGGTAATAGTCAGAGAGCCAAATGAGGCTCAGTAAACCCTTGGTGGCATCACAGTTCCAGACTCTGGGTAAGAAGCAGATCTCCTGAGACAACCTGAGGTCAGGCAGGCAAAAGGATGCTTCTATCGCCCACGGAAGGGAATCACCAACCACCACCACCACCCATCACTTCCTCTTGGTGTCAGTGGGTTTGATATTTTTAAGTTTGGGGAGGCCTGGTCTCCTGTGTTGCTAGGGCTCCATATCTATTCTCCAGCCAAACTTCTTCAGGCGGAGATAAAGACTTCTGCTTACTGCCAGAGGTCACAAGCTTCCAGCTTCCAGCTTCCACCTTCCTGGGAGCCCATGTCTTCTTTCTCTGGTTGCCTCTGGCAGTCCTTCCCCCACAGTCCTAGAGGTCTCCTCCAGCTCTGAATACATGAACTATTCATGTTTGGGGAAGCTTTGGAGCCTCACCATCTCCTTCTGCAGATCTCTTGCCTGCTCCCTGAGGACACTGCCAGGAGGCACCACTCACATCTTAGGCATTCCCTCACCTAGCTGTCACTGGAAAGAACTTGCAAGCCACATTCCACAAAGTAGCAAATCAGGACCTGGGTAGAAACTGGTGGTGAGCAATCCTGCCTGGACCAACACCTCACAGGTTCAAGCAGAGCAAGAGCTGGCAGTGGTAGTGGTTCTGGCATTACAATGCCCTCCGGTCAACCGCCTTTGTTCTCTAGCTAAACAAGAGACTTAGGTACTGATCTAACTTCTGAGTTTTAGCTAGTTATGCTAAATATCTAAGTTAATTTCTCTTAACTAAAGAAAGAACTTACCTTAAAAGCTCCTATTCAAAAAAGTGAGGTGGCAAACTGACCAGTTTGCTGCCCCTGTTTGATGACTTTCTGGTCACTTGGGAGTCCTTTTACACTCTCCTGGGCCTGGCCTGGCTCCACCCCCTTGATAGAACTTTTGTCAGACACAGGTAGCAATCACTCGGCTAGCAAAGCTCCCAACTGCTCAGAGCACACACCCAAACACCAAGCCAAACACACAGACACCTCTGGCTGATCTAGTCCCTGGTGCCTGGCTCCTCTTCCTCTCCCTATCCTCCCCTTGCTCCCAGCTAACTGCCCTCAAACTGTCCTTTTTGGTATCCCTGCTCATTTGCTGACATACTTGCCCCAAATGGCTCTTCTTCCACCACTTCCACAGAACACTGCATTCTACTGGTAACTAGACAGACACGGGAGAAACATGATGTTGCAGTATAGGGACTTTCTATACTCTGAAACCTTTTCCATGAGTGAGGCCTTATTCACTGCAGCAGTAAATACATACTTGCTGCTGGCAAAATTAATTTTAGATATGAAATCTTATCAACACGCAGCACTTGTTTTCATTTTTAAATTCTAGTGTTTGTTTTACAAGGAATTTCAACCCTTTCTGCAGATAAAAATTGCCCATAACTGCAATAGAAATCATAGTTGATTAGATCAGATTGCAAATACCTTAGCATATTTCACAAAGTAAAAACAGTAAAATCGTGGTAAGTTCCCATGATTAAAATTCCCCTAAGTATTAAAGCCTGAAGAACAGCTGGACTCTGGCTTCTGATATTTATTGATAGACTGTGCCAAGAGTTCACCAATGTGTCACGGCAGATGCAATGAGGCAAAGGCATGCTATTGGTCACTCTGACACAAACATCAGTCCACATTGTCCCTACATCTGGCCATTAGTTAAAATATCTGTTACCAATACTGCTTTGCACCCATTCTTCCTTTTTTGAACAAAGTGACTGAAAATCTAGGGAATCACTTTCTACTACTAGCATCTAGCCAGGCATCACTTATGCACAAAGCACAAAAAGAGTATTGTTGGAGCTGGTGACTTGTAACCTACTTTTATGGTACAATGGGATCTGATCTGAGGCCCAAATAGCCACATGTCCTTCCATGCTACATATGAAACATCTTTGTGGCTGCCATGCCACATATGCATGGCAGACAGCATGATTTTGGGATCAGGGTTAGATCCAAATCATGCAACTGCTGGTATAGGAAGCCTGGCACTTGGACTGTTCTTTCCATAGTGCCCTTTCAGGTTGTCAGGAATGAGTCTGGGGGTTACCAATGGGCTCTGTTGTGCACACAGGACATACAGTGTGAATTAAAAACAAGCCAGAATCTTATCAGGGGATAAAGGCACAACACTGCATTTATTGGAACATAAAACATACAACATGAAAAAAATAAAGAACAGCAAGATTATTTGCTTCACTCATTTCCATGCATACTCATTCATTCATTCATTCATACAAAGAAACAAACACACACACACAGAGATAATTAGACAGTCCCGCAAAGGTTAAGGTGTTACTAAGTTTCAAGGTCAGTCTGGTGGCTGGCCAGGCTGACCAAGAGAGTTGGAGTCAGGTCTTGTTGGATGTACCCAAAACTCCTTCTTGCAGGTGGAAGAGACCCAAAGCTTTGTCTTTCTGTTCATTCTTTATAGTAATCCATAGAGCCTATAGATTTTGCTGAGTCAGCTGCAAAGGCCATCCTTCTTGTCCTGTTGGCAGGCTGGGGTTGGAAGGTGTGTGAGAGAGAAGGAGCCACTGGGCTCCAAAGCACACGGGCTAAACAAAGGCTCAGCGGCCCTAGGTCTGCAGCCCCAAGGAGCCTGGCAGAAATCTCCCTTACCCAGGTGTTTTGGAAGAGGAGGGGCAGAGAATTCCCACGCCGAAAGTAAAACCCCCAGAGGGGACTTAGAGCCAAGGCTGCTGGCCCGGCAGGGTGCAGAACTGTTTGTTTACGTGCCAGGAGCTGGCAGAGCCCAGCAGTGAGAATGGTACCATAATAATCCTAATAGAGGGGCACTATAGACTTTCGTGGTACCATAATCCATGTAAAAGTGGCACAAGCCAATAAGATGGACTCAAGGTGCTAAAAGAAATCATGGTGACCTCCACAAGAGGCTCTGAGAGAGAGAGAGAGAGAGAGAGAGAGAGAGCCATCAAAGAGGGACTGACCACACGAAGGTCAATTTTGGTTTAGATCTTGGCTGCAAACAGCAGGAACAGTGACACAGGCCAGGAGAGCCTTCTCTGTCTTCTTGTCTTCTTTTTTGGTCTTTTGTTGGTTGTTTGATTGGAACTGAGGACATGTGGCAGGACCAACTGGCTGGTCAGAACCCAGTGGAATGGGCAAGGGTGTAGGGGTGGCAGAGCCCTCAGGAACACAGGACCCCATGGGACGATGGTGAGACTACTAATTGGACTACACGTACAGGTAATGAACCAACTCCATTAACATCAAGTCATGGCAGACAAAACGTGGGCACATAGATCATCAATTAGAATCAATAACATACCAGTCAAGCAACAGGTGGTGTCCTACAGGTCTGCAAGTGACTGCACTTCTTGACAGTAGGTTGTGACCTTTTGGCTTTGTGGTTTGTTATCTTCAGGGGCCATCACTTGCAGTCTTCAGCCATCAGGACGGAGCATGATTTAGTGTTGCTAATCCTTCACTGTTGACTCAAGTCCACTGTAGCCCTTAACTGTTAAACCACAGAAGGCTATTTTCACCTGCTACAAGAGGCCAGTGCCGTCACTGCCACATTCTTTCGTTACCTCTTTCCACACAAGCCAGATATATCTACCCACACCAGACATACTGCAAACCCTTACACAAGCATTCTCTTTATCCTAAATTTAAGTTCTGAAGTTATGAGTCAAACATGTCTAAAATCATGAGACCAATGTCAAATACATTTTATGCTAAGCAATAAGAAATTTGAAATACATGGTTAATTCCAAATGCCAGTAATGACTAATTAAATTATAATAAATCATACCAAGATTAACTTTATCTTAATGGTTAGTAAATCATAACAAAATTAACTTTATTTTAATGGTTAAATCTTTTCCTTACATAAAAAGAGAAGTAACAAAATAAACAGTCAAAATAATTAGTCAATATCAAGTTAAGCAATCAAAGCAATTATAATCACTGCAATACTACAGCTCCCCCTACCTAGGAAGTTTAAACCTGTGCACTAGGCAGCCCTGCATAGATTCCACACACCCCCCCCGCACTATAGGTCTGCACCAATCAGTTTTTACATTCTATATATTCAAATTAATGTGTGATACAACACTACCACAAAGCTGTAGCATTAATTTAAGGTGGAACATCTTTGTGGCTGGTTTGTCATTTTATCATGCCTTAAATTGCTTGCATATGTGGCACACTACAATTGATGTCACTATTAACACATTAATCTCAAAATTTCACACTCGTGCCATTAGATTAGTCAACCACAGAGTTGATCAGGAAGTCTGAAGAACCTGAATCAGTTAACTGATTCTGTGACTTCTTCTTCCTGGAAAGATCCAGGGCATAGTAATAAGATACTTCTGTGGTTATCTTGATTTTTCTTGTATGGGGGTCACATGGAAACCATAGATTAATTTAGTTGACTGTTTTCCTTTACATGACAGTAGATTAGTAGAGTAAACAGGTGAAGTCTCACATCCAAGAAAGAAGAGGTGGGATGGCTTCAGAGCTATGTGATAGAGTATTCTGTGGCATAGTGGATATTGCATAGCAATGTATTTCTTTACTAACCTGTTGTTTTTATTGCAGAAATGAAACCTAATTAAATACAGTTCATCTTTATTTAATAAAGACTTCCATAATTTCCAGCTGTGGCTGTGCCCACTTTTCATTTTGATATGCATCTGTGCCCATATTATATCATTCTTCTAAACTGGGTGACACTTTTTTTATACCTGTCTCACTACCATCCTGTAGATTCACATGTTCATGAGCAAAACCCAAAAACAAAAGAACCACCAAAATCACCACAGATTACATTATGCTGTAGTTTACTGAAAATCTCCTCTAGTCTTGATCACTTTAATTAATTAAATCCCATTTGTTTTTGCTTCCTATTTTTCAAATCACATAGCTCAGAAGATCTGATACATTGACACTATCTTGTTATTTTTGGTCACTCTCTCTACACAGCACTACTGTGCCATTGCTGCATATTTTTAATTAGTTTCACCACAGTCATCAGCTTTATGATTATCTCTGCATCTTGAACACCTGGTCTGACTTTAGAAATTACTTGCCATCTGGTCAAATACAAGGTAATTATAACAATTTAATGACAGGATAAAATAATGTTTGTTAAGAGATTTCATAGTTCTCCTGATTCCTTCCAGTCATGCAGGTTTGTTACATTACATCAAATTAAAATTAAAACCACCACCCAGTTAACTTATTTTTTTGTTAATAGACTTTCACAAAGTAACATTCAAAAGCATCCTTTGGAGTTAGTTTACTCTTACTCTCTGCAGACATTATGTTTTTGAGAAACACATGAGTTACTACTTTAAACTCACTGATATGATACTTATTCTATAACATCCATTGTATATAACTAAATGAAGCAGTAAATGGCTCTTGTCTGGCTAACAAATACTGAGGCAACTGGAGGGGAGCCATTTGTTAGAAGTACACACAAATGGAATATCACTAAATGTGCTACAAACTTTTTTTCTACACAGTTTAATATTACTATATTCATGGACTTGGTAGATGATATGCTGCACAAAGCTATAAATAAGCTGATTCTTGTGAAAAGTCACTGGATCATATAATGAACTTCATGCAGTCTGGCTCCTCTTCTGATTGGTTCACTTGATGACACTTGGGTGAAAAATCATTTTCCCCTCCCCACATTAGGTACTAGCTGAGAAAACTACTTGAAGAGAACTTTCACAAAGTGCCTTTCACAAGCATTTTTAATACATTACCAATAGTCCTTTTGTTTAATAAAATTATTGCAGGGGGTGGGGAAGGTGGGGAAATGGATTCATGGAATTTGTTTTACCTGCCACAAGCCTACAGTATCTTGATTTTTTTTTTATCCTTAATTCTTCTCAGCATTTTTAATTTCCTAAATCCTGTAGTTAACACCAACAAGAATTCAAGGTATCTGTATTACAGCACAGATCGTGTATCTCTGTACAGCGATTCTACCAGGTGGTTTTGACAACTAAAAGGCCTGGGATTGAAGGGTTCTTTCTGTATACTTACCACACAGGACCAGTTTCAACCTCAGGACAGAAACTCAGAAAGCTAAATACCATTGAGAGAGAATTCTTCTTCCTTCTAAGCAAAAAACCCATTCTTCCAAATAAAATAAAGGCTGCTTATGGATGTTTAAAAAAAGTGCTTTACCAGAAGCAGCAGCACATTAGTTTGACTTGGGTGCAGTGTCTGTATAGATTGGGTGCTTCAACGGGGCTTTTTGGTGCTCTTATCTAATAGCTGATTCAAACAGCTATTAGATAAGCGTACCAAAAAAGCCCCACTAAAGTGCTCAATCTCTACAGACATCGGGCAAGCCAGGTCCAACTAACATGATGCCCCTTCTGGGTATGCGCAGGACTTAGCACAGGAGTGCACCAAGTTTAAAGTAAAGCAAAATTTTTTTGAAATGTCTTTAAGCAGCCAGAATGTGCTGGGGAGTAGAGAGGAGGCACAGAGTTAACATATGAAAGCCAGTCACAATAAACAATGCCTGTCTAGATCTATTAAACGAGACTCCCTTGACTAGGCCCTCCCTGCCTGGGTATCTTGGCAGTCCTTCACTTCCAATGTCAATAAAGCATTGTTCTCATCATAGCAACTTCCCTCCCTCATGGTACCTTCACTCGCTGCCGTCTGAGATAAATAGAATCCAGCATTTGGCCTGGCTTTTTTCCATGCCCTAAGAGAAGTACTTGGTCTCCCATCCCAAAAGCTGTAAAACCTAGACCAGCTATAGTGATTACAGCTTTTATTGAATACTGGTTGGGCAACGCATTACCAGAATTCCCCAACATTTTTCTGTGGTTTCAAGAAGGCTCCCTCTGTGCCACTGTCTTCCTGGAAAAGACAGAAAAGTCAACTTCTTCTGGCAAAAGCTGCTTCTACAGCCTTTACTCTATTCTCCAAATAACATCAATAGCCAGTTCCCTGCATCTGGGACAGTGGTGCTCAACCTCCAGCCCAGGGGCCAGATTTAGCCCATGCAGCTATGTCATCTATCGCACAGGACTGAAAATTTGACCATGGGGAAAGCAGTAGAAGTGTTAGTTGCTGCTCCCCTGCTGCCAAATATTCAGAGCCACAGGGAGTGCTACAGGCCAAATAATGTGGCCCTGCATGCTAGATCACTCCAGTGGTCAGCTGGATTTGGGTGCATAGGGTTGGGTTGAACTGTTAGTGGACCTACAGAGTGGTGCTATGTAGGATCTGGTCCATGGAGCCAGAAGTTTGAGCACCACTGACCAAGGAGATCTTCAGGTCACAGGGCTTACATTGTTAAAAAAAATAAAAGCCCTTGAAGACTCCATAGGACTTAATGAGAAGGGAAAGAGGATTTCTCAGTGTAAAAGCACATTATTGACAAAAACCTGATTTTTGTCATAGAAAAGTATTTCTTGATAAATCATATAATGGACTCCAAACAAAACCTTTATTGGATAAATGCCAAACTCTGGTAACAGGAGATAATCTTCAGACTCTTGCCCCTGTTGTGTACTTGTATGAACAAAGCTAGAACTTGATTCTGCAGTCAATTCCACACAGGCAAGCCCCTGTCTCTAAACAGAGCCCCACTGACTTCTGGTGCAGCACCAGGTCTTAGAAGTATTCTTCAAATAAAATCCCAAACTATTTTTTGCATTATCTTAAATGAAGAACACACAAGAGACTTCTTTCTTAGTACATTTTAATTTTATAGGAAGACCTTAAAAAGAAGCAGCAACACAAGGTTAAAATGAGGTAGTGCTTTTTGGTGGATTTGGAAATAGACTATCAAGGAAAAGAAAGTTTAATTTCAAGAGTTATACATCTCTTTCATTCCCCAGAGCACAGAAATAACACACACCCTGAGAAATAATGAAGATGCCAAATTCAATAGTATAGTTTGGATAGATATACAGTCCTGACCCTAGTGAAGCCAATGGCAAAAGTCCCATTGCTGTCATCAGGGTCAGGATGTCAGCCAGAGATGAGAATGAAGATAATATGATAGAGGTGGATTTAATAGGATATGAAATATATTCAGGATACAAAGCAAAATCAACAAATGTGACCATAGAACTGGAAAAAAAGGAGTCTTCAGACATGAAACTTCAGGAACCTCAGTAAATAATCTTTTATTCATAAGTGTGTGTGTGTGTGTGTGTGTGCGCGCGCGTGCGCGCGAGAGAGAATAATCTTAGTTCTTAGACCTTTCATTTTATTTCCAGTGCTTTGGATATGCTGTTTCAAACTCAAAAGTTTAAATGACATTAAATCTAATTTTAATTCAAAAAATAAGATTTAGATTGTAAATTTGTATGGCTTGGAAAACTGTTTGCAGTGAAACATTAGATATTATTTCTGGAACAATAGGTTTAAGGGCAGGTTGCTGTATCTGCAGGTTTAACAACCTAAAGAACAGAGACAGCTAGCAGACTCTACAGAGTGAAATACACTAGGAAAATAGGCCACATTTAAAAATGTGTTAGCTAACATTCCTTTAAACACAACCTTATGCCTTGTGTAGGCAGAGCATGTTAACCCATCTTGATTGAAGCTAGCATGGAATGCACTGGAAACAGGGCCAGAGGGGACTAAGATAAGAGACATTTTCCATTTTCTCAGTTCCCTGGTGTGTTGTTGCTATATCAGTATGGAGCAATCTTCTTGTAATGCTAATCTTTTATTTTGTTTTGTATGGTAAGGGAAAGAAGTAGAACAAAAAAGAAAGAACGATGGAGATTTAATTCCCTGCCTTACAATTTAATCTCCGGATCTGATTTTGACCTTAAGGACCTCTCTGGAATCAGTAGCAGGATGAGAGAGAAAATTTCTGCCACACCATATAATAAGCAACTCCACTGATTAGAGCTATACCCAAAGTTCTGAGGAAAGAATCGTGAGTTCACCTTCAGTAAACATTTTTACATAAAATGAACTCTTAAAACCAAATTCTGTCCTTCACTCCATATCCAGCTTTCTATTTATGTTTCTAATCTGTTTCAGCAGATAAAGTTGTCTTTAAATGTTATGGCCTCCTAAAGGTGGGATCAAATTAACTTTTTTCAATCTTTTATTACTCTTGGGTTGCCAGTATAACTAAATCCCTAGGCAGAATATAATCAGGGTGTAAGGAGCTGCTTAGCGGGGCTGCTCAGCCTGAGACCCAGCTGCAGATAGGCAGCAGTTAGGAGTTTGCCTGGCTAGCAGGCTGGCAGCAGCTGCAATTGATGAGTAAATTAGAGTAGACTCACAAATGCTAAGGACAGAAATCACACATAAACCAGTATAGTGATCAGAAAGTGGTTCAAACCTGTAAAACAACAAAAGGTCTGTGCACATAAACCACTTTCAAAATGTTCAGAACTGGTTTAAGATAAAGCTGGATGGTTGTAGTGTCAGAAGGCATTTATATACACATATGTTTTCAGCCCACGATGCTCCAGAGATCTGCCACTTTGGAGCAGACTTGATTAATCAATCAGTCTGCTCTGCACACGACCTGATGTAAACTACACTGTACCACGTGCAGTTGTATAAGCAGCTAAATGCTCGTCAGCACACAGAAAATGGCAGCAGTGTGCTTCTGAACTAAAGCGCCTCTGATGCGTTTTAGTTCAAAAGCACACCGCCGCCGTTTTCTCAGTGCTGACACCCATTTTGCCACTTATACAACTATATTTGCCACAGTGCTGAGCACTTTTCAAAAACACCTTCTGCTGCATGAGTACAAATGCCCAGACTATGTAGGTTAAGTCAGTTTACTGAACTTCCATCCCAGGTCCTAGCTAGATTCAAGTTAACTCAGTCCTCCAGCATCCCATGATGCTTTGCACCTCCCCTGCAAACCCCATCACAGGGTGGGTGGGCTAGTCTTGGCCAAAGCTGTCTCTCCAGCTGAGCAGGAAGGTGTGCTCTAGCACCCCCCTGGCTTCTGGCCTGGGACACTGCTGGCATATGGCTGCAAAATGAGTGTCTGTTCACTTGCTTATCCATTCAATCTACACAGCTTAGGCTATGCTGAGAAGATTGAATTGATTCAGGCTTTTTGACTATCTGTACTTAGCAAAAGAAAGAGGTCTAAAAGTTCCACAAGCTGGGAGGAGAGAGAGAGATAAGGTTGTTGTGCTGAGGGAGAAGCATAGAGTCTGGGTTGCCATCAAGGTCAGAGAAAGACTTCAGGTTTTGGTCTCTCTCTTTCTATTTGTTGTTTTCCATAATTTTTTGCTTTATGGTTTGCATTTGTTTCTTTAGGGACAGACTACCCCATGGAAAATAAACCCAGAACATAGAGCTGACTGGCATTGAGGAGAAAGGTGGGTGAGTGACCTGCTTACACAGGTTGAATCTGAGATCTCATGGTACAATCCTCTGCTGAAATCCATAATTCATATGCAGACATAGGCTCAAAACTCTGTATGTGCTAAAGCCACGATGCCTAGTGGAAGACAAAGAAGGAGACTGTCTTAGAAGATATTACCCTAACACATCAGAAAAGTTAGCTGCTAACATCCTCCTGGACCTGCACTTAAAGAAAAAAAAGTGGCGGGGTCATGAAGCTGCTGCTTATAGTTCCAACTAAGCTTTTGATACCTGGAGTTAGTTTAGCTCCTTATTGTTCAGATTTGTTAACTCTAAAACTAAGCATCGCAAAGGATTTGTCTGTAAATCAGATGTTCCCTCCAACCTAAGCTTTCCGGGAAGGCACAGAAGGAGTGCTGCAACAATTGGAGCAGTCATCCATCTAATTCAGTATTATTTCTCTTGCCAGTGGCAGGACCAAAGTTCCAGAGGAAAGTACATGAAGCCTCTGCAACAATTATGGAATAAACTACTCACAAGGAAATTTTCTTCCTAACTTTTATCAGCTGATGGCTGATATTTCTGTCATTAAGCCACAGTTTTATGAGAGTGATGCCTTTTCAAATTCTGAAGGTGAGGAGTGTGGCGGTCTATCCACAGTTTTCACCATACTGCATCTGATCTTGGTTCCTTGTTGTTCTTTCTTTTGGCCGGGTACAGTTTGTCATTACTGATAAACCACTGGGCATCACTCATTGGATTTTTTGTAAGTAACTCTTATTGCAGCAGTCATCTTACCTACAGCTGGTCAGACACCAGTGAACAAGTTTTAGCAGAACAATGATCTCTTTGTCAGGTGGTCAGATCATTTGAGCAGCTGCAATTCCATAGGAATATACCCCTCTCTCATGCCCCCCCTCCAAAATAAAGCTGTACTGTTGTACCCAAAGAAAATCCTCTCTTCACATACAGTTTGAAGGGATAAAGACTGGGTTAAATGTTTTTACATTCCATATACAGGCTCAATGTCTGAAATACTTATGAAAACATCATTATATTTAGATCCTGTCTATATAGAACCAAAGATTCATTGTGTTAAGGAGATGCCAGATCTGGGACTAACACCTATATCTGCACTAAGCCTTCCTGTAAAAAAATATTTATGCTGCATATAATATTTCCAGCATGTATATCAGGGCATCAGTGATCAATTGTATACCTTGTACAGCCTATATTTCTCACTCATCAAGTGGGATTAATGTGGAAATATTTCTATAGTCTGTCAAATGACATAAGTGATTTTACACTAAATGGAAAATGTATCTAGTGAACATAGAAGCCAGGTTTGTAACATGTTTTCAATACTAGGAATCTGACTTTTTGGCTTGCTACAGTTTAAAAAGTAACCTATTACAGTTTAGCAATACCATATTTTCTAATGACCACTGCTTTTAAAAAAATGACTGTTAGCATTCATTACTATATTTATTTAATTAGTTTTAGTTTATCAAGAAAACTTAGGTTTAGGTAATGAATCATTTCTAATTTTGAACAAACTGTTAAATTCAATTGAAGCATTAGAAATGTTGTGTAGATTTTTTCCTTGTTTCTGTGGTCTGATGCCATATCTAACATTTTTTCAGTGCATCTCTTTGACACAAAAGCACAGCTCAACATTATATAAAGAACACTATGACCTTGGAAAGTAATCAGCACTGATATCCTTCAGCTATCTATGTATTTCAGACTCAATCTCTCTCAAACTCTTCTTGACATGTGGCATTTATTCAAGACTTCAAAGCAAAATAATTCTCTCTCAGTATGTTTGTCTTCACTGTGATATATCAACATGTAAATTTGGCTTCATAAAGGCTTAGAACCATCCCAAGTAAAGAAAGGAGGGAGAGTAATGGTATTTTTAGTGGTCATCCAATGACCATCAGGATACAAAGACAGTTTTTGAGCATCTGGCTTTTTGGCAGTGACAACAACTGCTGGTTTCTGTTGAGACAATCTGTCAAAGCAGCTGGTAGGAAACAAAATTGTGCTGGCATACTCAAAAACCAAGCTATATTCTAATCCATGCATCCTTGGTATCTCTCAGTAAACATCTAATTTATCAAATAAGATTTACAAAAACTACACATTATGCAAGAGTCCTATCTAGAAATCATATGGAATTGTAATTTAGTGAAAGCATAGTCATTACTTATAAATGTGGATATGAAATATGTACAATGCTGTTATATACATGCACAATAGAAAATACTACCCTACTGCAAAACATGAAATAATAACTACTTTAGCAAGCTTGGAATGATCATTCATTTCTCAAGTAGTGGAAACTCTCAGGATCCAATTATAGGCCTACAGTTTGCCCTTTTTCTGAATATCTGCATACTTAATTTAATCGTATGTGCTGTCATGCATACAGTCCAATGCTGGTTCAACATACTATAGAACTCAAAATGCTGTTGATGAGATCAAAGCAAGTTTTACTCAACCTTGAAGAGTGCTTTGGTCTAAACATCTGGGCTAAAATCTGGTTATAGCATGGCTAGGCCTCTAACAAGTTTAACAATTACTGGCTTACTCAGTATGCTTTGCAGTTTAATCAGGACCTAATGACAAATAGTACTGGTTTGTTTATCTAATCTACATTTTTGTCCATCACCATCATATCTTACTGCCTGAAAGAAAAAAAAGAAGAGAGTACTTGACATCTCTCATTTCACTCGGAAAGCTCTCACATGCCAAACAGAACTGCATCTACTTTTTCTATTTTTATCATTATTTTCCATTTTTTTTTATTTTTTCCTCATTTATTTGCAAGTAGTTACATTCAGGCCAAGAATACTATATTTTAGAAACAAACAAACAACCCTGAAAGGCAATATAGTAACATTTTGGGAATGTCCTTCAAGGAATGTCACAAAGCCACTTGCTCAGTGTATGTTCAGTGTTAAGTGTGACATTCAGATACTGCATTTGTCTGAAAGGAAATCCTTCATCCTTGTATTTGTAGAGGAGTAGCTTTCATCCTTTGCAGTTGTTGTATTTTTTTAGCAAATACAACTGTGATGCAATAAAGATTGGAAAGCATTTAAAATACTAAATATAAGGCAGAGGCATAAACAGATGAGGTGGATAAGTATAAAAATATCAAAAGTGATTTAAAAAGGCATCATACATACTGTATTTTTTCACATGCAACTCACATTTTCTTTCTACCCCCCTCCCCCGCAATGAGGTATGCATTAAGCTAGGAAGCGGATTTTCTGCCTGGGATAAAAGAACACTGCTTTGATTCCTGCTCTATAGTAAAGCAACTGTGGCATTACTAGTCAGGTAGTTGAAGAAGTCAGTTGAATGAGTGGCTCACTGTTTTTCACTCCACTAGTGTTACCAATCGTTTCTTTTTAATGCTCTTCATATCTATTAATCAAGCTGACTTTTCTTAGGGCAATTTTGCTATCTGCTAGCTCAGGGGTGGGCAAAATGGCAGATCCAGCCAGCAGCCAGAGTCCATCTCCCAGCAGCCCCTGCCCACATGACTGGGACCAGTCTCCATGAAGACCCCAGCCACAGCTGTAGGTGATAGTGTGAGGCTGGGGTTGTCATGGAGACTGGCCCCAGCCATGCTGGCAGTTCATGTGGCAGGGCAGAGCAAGAGACTACTCCAGAGCTGCTGGGATCTTGCGGCAGGGGCAGCATGGTTGGGGACCAGGGCAGAGGATCTGCAGCCAGTATGCTCTGGGCAGGGTGCACAGGCAGTGAATCACAGCTGTGCCCTGCCTCCTTGCAGTGGTGACAGCCAGGTCCCAAGCCAAGGCAGAGCCACAATCCACTGCTTGCACACCCCTGCCTGGAGTGTGCAGGCTGCAGATTGCAGCTCTGTCCTGGCTCTGGACCAAACTGCCTTGCCACAAGATCCCAGCAGCTCCAGAGCAGTGCCCTGCCCTGCCAATGCAGCTAGGACCAGTCTCTATGGCAACCCCAGCCTTGCACTGTCACAGCACAGCTGTGGCTGGGGTCTCCATGGAAACCAGTTTCAGCCATGTGGGCTGGGCCTGCTGGGAAATGGAGTCCACTGCCAACTGGAACTGGCCCAGACTTTGCCCAACCCCTGTACTAGCTGCTCCTGGTCTCTCTCCTCCTATTACAGCCATGGGGACTCTTTAGTTCTTTCAAAACCATAGATATTTCTATGGAGACCAGGCTTCAGCAGTATATGGGGTTTCAGCTTCAGTTATGCCGGAGAAAAAGGCAGGCAAGTCAGCTGAAGTTTAGTCTCTGTCCCCACTCTATGCATCCATAACACTGGAAAAAAAAAATTTCTTCCTTATTCTGCCTTTCAAAAACAAGGTATATTGGTATATTGTATGCAAAAAATATGGTATTTACACATTCACTAGCCAACTATCTTGCAAAATTAGGGATGCAACACCCTAAATAAAAGTAATTTTATCCAGTTTAATAGAGGATTACTATGGAAAGAATCAAGGTAACATTCCACCAGTACAAATTACTGGGCACATCTACACATGCATTTGATCAGGGATCAGTTTACTCACTAGTAAACTACTCGTGAGTAAATATGCTCCTGGGAAGACACCTAGACATGCAGGGAAGCAGGAGCAAATTTGCTGCTAACGGGAGGAAACTCCTACTGCTTTGTGGGGCCTGGCAATGGGCCCCTGCCACTACAAGAGAAAGCTCTAGGCTCCTCTGGGTGCTAGCCCAGGGGCTGGCAGGGAGCACTGGGCAAGGAGACAGTTGTCTCCTGGCCAGGGCTGGGACATTACACTTTGCCTCCGGTGGCTGCCTGCTGCCAGGGCAAGGACAATGTCTCCCTGCCCCAGTAGTAGGGAGGTCCTGGCTCTGGCTCCCTGATCAGGGGCAAGAGATTTGGAAGCAGATTCAGGTGAGGGGCAGGTCCCAGGCTCCTGCCTCAATCTACTGGTGGGACACCTAACAGCTAGCTCGCTGATGGCTGCCCCACAGGTGGATCCGGGCATGAGGCCCACCCCTGCAGCTCTTTCCAAATCCTGTACCTTGATCACCTGACTGGGGCACAGGTCTGGAACCTGCCCCTAACCAGGACAGTTTTTAGACCCCTGCTCCATGATTGCGGGACAGAGGCTGGAGAGCTTGTTCCCTACTGAGCTTCATGATCACACAGCTGGGCAGGGAAAAGGCTGGCCAGCCCTCACCAGCAGGGAGCTCCCAGTATCAGCATTGTGGTCGCAGGACCAGCACTGGGAGAACCTTACCTCCCAGGCCAAGCTCTGCAGTCATGGGCCTTGGGCTGGGAAACCCTTATCTCCCAGCATCAGCTCCATGGTCACAGAGTTGGTGCTAGAAAATCCTTACCTCCCAGTCTGAGCTTCACAGTTATGGGGCTTGGGCTGGGAGGCCCTTATCTCACAGAACCAGCTTCAGAGTCTTGGGGCTAGTGCTGGACTGGGAGATAAGGTTCCCCCAAGTTCCATGGTCTCAGGGTACAGACTGGGAAATCCTAATCTCCCAGTACCAGCTCCACAATCACAAGGCCAGTGCTGGGAGATCTTTATATCTCAGCCTGAGTTCGGTGGTTGCAAGTCTCAGGCTGGGAGATAAGGATCTGCCAGCAGGAACTACAAAGCTGGCACTGGGAGATAAGGACCTCCTGGCCCCCACTGCTTGATTGCAATCTCAGAGCCAGGGGTTGGGAGCACCCTGCTGCCAGGGCAGAGGGATATAGTCCCTGCCCAGGCTCCAGGGGCAGCTTATTTAGGAGGTCATTTCTGGTCTTAATTTTCTGAGCTACCTTGGTAAAGTGCTACCATGTGTTCTTGAGTTACTCCTAGATTTACTGTAATTGGTTCATCTGATAGTTGTTTCTTATTTAGGAGGATATTGAATTCTTGTGAAAGGTTAGCATGACTGAGATGAAAGCATGAGAACACTGTCTTTGACACACTGGGCTGTAGAATTCACTTTATACAATTAGCAATAATAACTGATTTGTCTGGTTCAGATTGTCTGCCATCATTAAAAATCAGTCTCTTAAAGCCAGATAAATTTCATCTGCATACTTGAATGGCCTTGAAATTCTTGGAGGCAAATTATTCATAAATATGTTGAAAAGAGCTGAAGTGGTAACAGATCCCTGAGGGAGTTCATTCTTCTGAATACTCTGTGCACAGCTTATTGCCTGGCACTGCTTAGAACTGTCTGTCTTGAAGTATCATTTCCATAACCACAACAACCCACTGAGATAATGTCTTGCCATCTTGTCTAGTAGGCCAGCATGCCATATAGTATCATATGCTGCTGTCAAGTCAGGAAACACAACCTCTATCTTCTCCTGTCAGAAGTAATTTTCTATGTTGTCAGTAAGAGCAAGAACCTGGTCACAAGTGCTGCTGTTAGGTCTGAAAAACATCCGGTCCCCACACAGAGCTCATGGTTTTACATGACCAAGATTCTTTGCAGAATTAGCTGCTCCAGGGGTTTGTAAGCACAGCTCAGAAGTGATATTCAACTACAGATAGTTGGAATGAAATTATTCCCTTCTGGTTGTGGTATAGCTATCACTCTAGCCTTCTGCCATCTCATAGAATCATAGAAAATTAGGTTTGGAAGGGACCTCAGGGATCATCTAGTCCAACCCCTTGCTCAAAGCAGGACCATCCCCTACTATATTATCCCATAGTTTCATAGATTTATAGTTGGTAGGGTTGGAAGGGACCTAAGCAGATCATCAAGTCTGACCCCCTGCCATGGACAGGAAAGAATGCTGGGATCAAACAACCCCAGCTAGGTGATTGTCTAACCTCCTTTTGAAGACCCCCAGGGTAGGTGCAAGCACCATCTCCCCTGGAAGCTAGCTCCAGCTCCTACCCACCCTGACCGTGACGGTTTCCCCAGCCAAGGTTGTGTCAAGACAAAGATGGAGATTCCACAACCTTTCTAAGTGACCAGTTCTAGTTCTCCACCACCCTCCTAGTGAGAAAGTTGTTCTGAATATGAAACCTAAACTTCCCTTGCTACAACTGGAGGCCATTGTTCCTTCTTCTGTCATCTATCATAACTGACAACAATCTAGCTCCATCCTTTTTGGAACCACCCTTCAGGTAGTTAAAAGCTGCTGTCAAATCCTGCCTCAGTCTTCTCTTCTGCAGACTAAATAAACCCAGTTCCCTCAACCTCTTCTTAGAAATCATGTGCCCTAGCCCCTGAACCATTTTAGTTGCTTTCTGCTAGACTCTCCAACTTTTCTACATTCTTTTCATTGAGCACCTGGAACTGGACACAGCACTCCAGGTGTGACCTCACCAGTACAACATAAGAGAGGAATAATCACTCCTATTGCCCTGCTGGCAACAGTCCTACTAATGCAGCCCATTATGATGTTAATTTTCTTAGCAACAAAGGCACACTGTTGGCTCATGTTCAGCTTATTGTCCACTGTAACCCCCACGTCCTTTTCTGCAGAGCTCCTTGTCAGCCAGTCAGTCCCCAGGCTGTACTTACTGGTGCTGATTGTTCCACCCTAAGTGCAAGGCTTTGCACTTATCCTTGTTGAGCATCATGATATTTCTTTTGATCCAGTCTTCCAATTTGTCTAGGCCTCTCTGAATCCTAGCCCCACCCTCCAGTGTATCTACTACATCCCCTAGCTTGGCACCATCTACAAACTTGCTTAGGGTGCAATCCATCCCATCTTCCAGATCTCTTAATGAAGATGCTTATCAAAACCAGCCCTAGTACCAGCCCCTGGAGGACTCCACTTGATACCGGCTGCCAGCTGGATATTGAGCCATTCATTACTACCCACAGAGCCCTACAATCCATCCAGCTATCTATCTACCTTACAGTCCATTTACCCAACCCATACCTCCTCAGCTTGCTTGCAAGAATGCTTTGGGAGACAGTATCAAAAGCCTTGCTAAAGTCAAGGTATATCATACCTATAGCTTTCCCTGTATCCACAGAGCCAGTTCTCATCATAACCTGTCATCTCCTAGGTATCTGGTTCCCAGTTCATTTTCATGACACATATGCAATGAGCAGACTGAATCTGGATATACCAGATCCTAATTACAATGGAATGATATTCACTGATTCTTCACTTTCCAATATTCAACTCAATGCCAAGGAGCTAGTAGCCACAGGGTGCTCTGAAATGGAGAACCTCATGTCCCATTACAAACCTGACATTATCTTTCTCTAATAGTTTTTTGTAGTCTCTTTTCTTGCCATTATACTGAACGTGGTGTTTTTAAGAAGTTATAATATTGTTGATTGCAGTCTTTGTGGAAAATAGGACAAAACCACTACATACAAAATGTAATATCATTGATATTGAAACCCTACCAGCTGCTTCATCTCACTATGGCATTATAATAGTAAATGTAAGCTTGTCAATGCTTATAATCTCCTTAACAAAGCTTGGATTTCCCCACCTTAGCAAACATATCATCATCCATTCATTTAATGTTGAGGACTTTAAGAGGCTATGGAGAATCTGATAAAAATGGTCTTGATTAATCTGATCAGTGATCCATATCTCCTACATAGCCCCAAGCAGCTTCTCCCTCTGCATAATAGTAGAAGAGCTAGACCAGCAGTTCCCAACGCGGTGCCCGCAGGCACCATGACAATCCCGCAGTACCTCCCCCGGTTTATTCAGGTGCCCACGTGCATTTTCACAATCAGGAAAAATCCAACAAAAAATGCTGTCACTGCTGATTTAACTCAGAACAGCAACACTTCAAAAATGTTTTCATAGGCTGTACGTAACAGCCGCCAAAATGAGACCGAGTCAGTCTGACTGACGTAATGACGGAGTGGCGTTTACTACTCTGTCCCCAAATGAAACTATGCCCGTGTGCATATCCAGGATTCTAAATTCTAAACTTTAATATTCATATGGGTACCCACAGCTTTTCTTTTTAATTTGAATGTGCCCTTGGGCACAAACTTTGGGAACCCAAACTTTGGGAACTCTCCCAGACTCATCCATATTCCCTCAGCAAGGAATCAGTCATCAGTCTCCTGCAGAGTCATTGGAAACATCCCACACAGTCAATACCATCCCATTTTCACTCACATAGGAGCAATGATTAGCATAATTAGCATAATAGCATAATAACCACCATCCAGTAGAGCTATAGAAAAGCAGACTGAAAAAAATACTCCAAGTTGATTAACAAGTACATAGTGTATATATCTGATTATAGTTCTGGAGAAAAAGCTGCTTATATTTGCTTCTTCAAACCAATATACAAAATAGCTACCAAATCCATCTAAAGTGGCTGCCAAAAATATATACCTTTTTTAGATAAGGAAAATGCATAAGCTGATGACCCAGATATAGCAAACCATCTTTATTGATAGCTTCAATGCGTATCACAGGGAATGTTAGTAAGAAGACGTATCAAAAATGGACTTGACAAGGTACAGAAGAAAAGTGCGGTCACTCAAAGGCAAGGTGAAAACATTACATAAACTATCACTCATATCCTGGATTTCACCCTGTGCAATCATTTATGCTTGTGTAATGAAAATATGAAACGCTACAGCTGGGGTGAGCAAATGTTAAATATTGATCTGGTCATGTTTCAAACCCACTTTGTACACATGTCAATTGTTAAAGGGAGTATAACTAAGCAGTGAAAAATCATAAGTTTAGGTGGATCAAGATTTAGTCCTTCAGTGTCAAATGTGTTATTTACATGAAGAGCTTTCTGTTTCAGATGGAATCACATGGTTAACTCAAAATTTTGGTTTCCAGAAATGCAAGTCATTTCAATTAAAATACAATACATACTTTTCCTTAATACCTTTTTTGGTAAGAATAACAAGTCTTGAAGCTACATCAGAAACAAGTACTCTTGAACTTCTCACAAAAGACAACAATTACAAAGTGTCTATACTTTACTCTGAGAAGCTGTATTTCTGTGTTATACTCCAAAACTAGTGGCTATCTATATACAAGTGGACAGGTATGTAACACCTCTTGTGTATGAAGACATTTGTGTTAGATGAGATAATATCTGTTTAATATGATAAATTTCCCTCATCTAGAAAAGTGACACTTCTGTAAGGCGTATATAGATATGCATTGTCATGGTAAGTTGTTTTTACAAGTAACTGCTGTCTTTATAGGAGGTCAGTCTATGTAACTTTATTATTAATAGATTTGGTTAAAACTGCAAGAGGCAACTGAACTGAGTTTAAATAAGCCAAATGCTGTGTTTTATGGAGTTTTATTAGTTGCTTTGAAATGCAGATTTGTATTAGCTAAGCATGAAATAAAAGGACATGGTAGCTGTACATGCAAGATAAGTGGAAGACAAATATTCACATATTCATGTTTCACCTCTCTTCTCAGGGTTTTTTGTATTTATGTTATTAGAGGTTATTTCTGGGGGGCATCACTGCTGCCTGCATTTTTAGGCACAGCAGGTGATGGGTGTTAGAAGCTTATGTTAAGACTATTTTTATTAGCTTCACTTTTCAGGTGATTTGCTTACTAGTTTTAAGACAGTGACACTGTCAAAAACAACATCATGGGCACTGCACTTTTGAAAAAAAAATTATTATTATTTTTTAATTTCATATGTTGCCCCCTGTTGCCAGGAGGGCTTGGGTAGGCAAAGGACCAGGGATTATGCAGCTAATGAGGCAATCAATTGTACCTGGCCCTGGAAAAAGAAGGAGAAAAAAGGACCAGTCAGGTGGCTGGAAGGAGACTGGGCTGAGGAATATAAGTCCTGTTTCTGAACTGGAAACCCTGTTTCTGAACTGAAAAGGGCAGTCTGGCCCTGAAGGGAAACCCTGGATAAGTCTACCACAGGAGCAGGCCTGGCAGGCATTCAAGCAGTCCCAGAGAAGAAAGAACCAAGGGAAACTCATGGCTTAAGGGGAAGTATTAACCCAGGGTTGGGAAGATTTTGCTTCACAGCCACTGTTGTGTTGTGTTTAAAGACTGGAGGACTAGTTTGTGGCCATAGTGGAAGATGCAGCCATGGACTGGAGTGCTTTAGAGAGCTCCCTTTGCAGTAAGCACCAAGAGACTTGGCCCTAAGGCAGAGGGGCAGAGGTGATCAAGGTGCAAGGGACCCCTGACAAAAAGGCCAGGTTGAACCGTGGAGGGTGAGGACTTGAACAGTAGGTCCAGGTAAAGGGTGTGGCTAGAGGGGAAAAGAGGCCAAGTCTGAGATACCCGAGACCTGGACAAGTGTCTCAGTAGCCCTTTAAAGGGGAAGTATTGCAAGAAGACAAAAAGCCCTCAGGTGTGGCTGGTAGGTTGAACAAAGCGGCATAACGCATGAGGTGATTACTGCCCCTCAAGGACTCCTCCCATCATCAAGTAACACCAAAGGCATGGCTGATGAGTGACTGGAGGTAAAGCAAGGGTGTGAAGAAACGAGCAAATTGACAGATCCCTGAAGGTACTATAATGCTTAATTTGCCAACGTCTTCCACTTTATGCATTTGCTAATACTTGTGCAGCTACCACACATTCAGCTACCTACAGCAGCAATACTTAGATTCAAAGTGTATTTTGACAGTGGTTTTGTAAATGTATGATAAAAAGTTTGTACAGCTTGTAAGCTGTCAACAACTTAAACAAGTATTATTTTCCATTTTTGAACAGTTTCCTGGATTAAAACAAACACTGAACAAATCCTAGCGAAAAAAACCTTTTTTTAAACATAGCATTATACATTTTTATTGACCGCTTTATTAGACTACTTTAGCCTCATTAGCATGCTCCTAAATGGAAGTCCATCAGCAGCTGAAAGTAGAAGCAGTAAACTTCTTACTTCCTGCATTGCATTCACCTTTCCTTCTATTAAAAGTGCTTTTACAAAAATCATCAAGTAAGACCAGATGAACCCTTTTAACAAGCAGTACCAACCAGGAGTTCTTGAAGGCAGGTCACACAGGGTGCCACAAATGTCTTTAAATCAAAATAGCCTCCCATGACCCACACATCCGAGAAAGCTTTCAGATCAGGTCCAACTGAAGGTATCCACATTATATGCTTACAACTTCTCTCTACAGAAGGATAGTAATAGTGTTCCAAAGCTTACACCTAACTGATATCAGGAGTACAGCTCAATAATCTACAGGCATTATATTTTGAAAAACTGTGTATCAGGTGATAAGAGACCCATGATCATGGACCCGGAGGAACAGACTTCTATCTTAAACTCCATTTTTGCACAGAGGAAGCTGATTTCCTGCCTATAGGAACTTTTTACCATCTCTAATTTTCCCTGAGCCTGAGAGAAGGCATGTGAGCTCAAAAGATTGCAGGAAAAGATATTTTTTGCGATTTCTTAGTTAGTTCGTCTAATAAAAGGTATCTATGAACCAAGAGTTCTAGAGTTTTGCATTTCTTTGTCTCAGACCAACACAGTTAACAAATACACCCCTATCAGTTGATAAAGCATATTAACACACTTGTATGCAGGCTTAGCAGAATTCATAGACATAGATTTCATAGACATTTGGGCTGGAAGGGACCCTGGAGGATCATCGAGCCCAGCCCCCTGCCCCAGGGGCAGGAAGTCAGCAACGATCATAGGATCCCAGCAAGATAAGCATGCAAATGTGTCTTGAAGGCATTCAAAGTGGGTGCTTGAACCGCCTGCGCTGGCAGTCTATTCCAAACCTTGGGGGCTTGGACAGTAAAGTAGTTCTTCCTTATGTCCAACCTGAATCGGGTGCAGTGGAGTTTGTGACCATTTGATCTTGTCATCTCTTGGGGCGCTCTGGTGAAAAGACATTCTCCCAGATACTGGTGTTCACCCCTGATAAGCTTATAGGTGGCCATCAGATCACCCCTGAGCCTGCGCTTTTCCAGGCTAAAAAGCCCCATGGCTCTCAGCCTCTCATCATAAGGTCTGTTTTCCTGACCTCTAATCATGTGCGTGGCTCTCCTCTGCACTCTCTGAAGCTTCTCCACATCCTTTTTGAATTGTGGAGCCCAAACATGGACGCAGTACTCCAGCTGCGGCTTCACCAAGGCCAAGTACAAGGCGGGAATGATGTCCCAGGAATTGTTTGAGAAGCATCTATGGATGCAAGCCAGCATTTTGCTCACTTTAGTAGCTGCAGCATCACATTGAAAGCTCATCTTCACCTTGTGGTCAATAATGACCCCCAAGTCCCTTTCACCTGTAGTGCAAACTAGCGTAGCACTGCCAAGCCTATAAACATGCTGCAGGTTTTCCCTCCCAAGGTGGAGAACCTTGCATTTTTCAGTGTTGAACACCATCAGGTTCTCATCTGCCCATTTCATGAGTCTGTCAAGATCTGCCTGGATCACCCTCCTGTCCTCAGGCGTGGATGCTTTACCACAGAGTTTGGTGTTGTCGGCGAACTTGGCCAGTCCGCTTCTGACACCGATGTCCACATCACTAATGAAGATGTTAAACAGTAAAGGCGCTAGGACAGAGCCTTGAGGGACCCCACTGGTCACAGTGCACCAAGACGATTGGCTTCCATCAACCACCACCCTCTGGGTCCTACTGCAGAGCCAGTTCCCCAGCCAGCAGATCGTGGTGAGGTCAAGGCTGCAGTTAGCCAGTTTAGCCAAGAGGTGATCATGGGATACCAGATTTAATGCTTTTTTAAAGTTGAGGTATACGACGTTGATCTCTTCCTCCTTGTCCAGGTGATAAATCACCTGGTCATAAAAGGGAATGGGATTGGTCAAGCAAGACCTACCTTGCACAACATTTGCCTTCTTTCAATCTTTGGGCACTTCACCAGAGCACCAGGATTTCTCAAAGATCCATGCCAGGGGCTGAGCTATGATGTTTGCCAGCTCCTTGAGTACCCTTGGGTGTAAACTGTCAGGGACAGCTGACTTGAAGGTGTCCAGCCTGTCAAGGTGTTCCTTCACAAGGTCAGCTTTGATGGGGGATAAGGAATCTCTCTCACCCAGGCCTCTCTGACCCACAGTGGGCAGTGGTGTCCCATGGGACTGATGAAAGACTGATGCAAAGCACCCATTTAGCAAGTTTGCATTTTCATAGGCATTGGTTGTCAGTTGTCCCATCTGGTTTAGCAGGGGTCCAATGTCGCCCTTGCTTTTCCTCCAGTTCCCCACATATCTAGAAAAGGACTTTTTATTATCATTGATATTTGTAGCTAGCTGGAGTTTCATCGCAGCCTTAGCTTTCCTGGTTTGCTCTCTGCAGGTCTGGACCAAAGCAGAGTATTCCTCCTTGGTGGTGGGTCCATCCTTTGTAGGTCTTCCTTTTAAGATGCAAGAGGTCCACCAGTTCCCTGGAGAGCCAAGGGGGCTGCTGTGTCCTTTTCCTGCCTTTCCTCCGAGACGGGGTGGACTGTGCTTGTGCATCCAGGATTGCTCCCTTGAGGAGCAATCACTCGTCCTGACCTCCCCTCCCTTTTCAGTTGTGGCCCTTCAGGGCCTCACCGACAAGCCTCCTTAGCTTGTCAAAGTCAACTTGCCTGAAGTCAAGGACTTCTGTATTACTGACTGACTTGCCAGCTTTACGGCAGATGGTGAAGGTGATCAGCTCATGGTCACTGTCACCCAGCTTCCCTTCAGTCATTAGGTCACTGATTAGGTCATCCCCAGTTGCCAGTATGAGGTCGAGCAGCACTTTACCTCTCGTCCACCCGTAGATTTCCTGCATCAGAGAGAGGTCATCCACTTCCAAGAGAAATCTTTGTGATCACTCAGATTTGGCTGAGCACTCCTCCCACAAGATGTCTAAGTAGTTAAATTCTCCCATGACAACCACATACCAGGAGTGAGCGGCCTCAGCCAATTCTCTGACAAACTCCTGGTCAAGGTCTTGACCCTGGGTAGGTGGGCTATAATAGACATCAACTGTAGTATCCCCTGTGCTGTATTCCCCATGGATTTTAACCCAGAGGGTCTCAAGTTGTCTGCCGTGGGTGCCAGTGTTGGCTTGCAGGGACATATAGCTTTCCTTGACATAGAGAGCTACACCCCCACCCCTTTTGTCCACTCAGTCCCTCCTGTACAGGGTATAGCCATCTGTATCCATGGCCCAGTCATGGGTGGAGTCCCACTAGGTCTCCCTTATCTCTA
Organism: Crocodylus siamensis; assembly: GCF_052110815.1. Lineage (NCBI taxonomy): Eukaryota > Metazoa > Chordata > Crocodylia > Crocodylidae > Crocodylus > Crocodylus siamensis. The sequence goes on from NC_143395.1 coordinate 302,811,358, forward strand.
TGACATCATAGTTATTTGCATTTAGCAGGAGAACAAGTTCCTCCTGTTTATTCCCCAAGGTCCTGGCATTTGTGTATAGGCATGCACGTGTCTCCTTAGGGGCCCTTGCCTTGCCTACAGATTGTTTCAGGGCTGGGGCAAGGGTGGGTTCCCTTAAATGCCTTGGCCTGATGGCTTTGTAAGGGTTGCTCAGCCGGCCATCAATGACAGTAGTTCCCCCATCCCCTGGCAGGCTTAGTTTGAAGTCCAATGGAGCAAGTCAGCCAGTTTGGCTGAGAAGAGCCTCCTCCCCAGCAGAGAGAGGTGGAGGCCCTTCCCAACAGCTCGCTGCCTCTCTCACCAAAAAGCAGACCATGGTCGTGGAAGCCAAAGCCTTCCCGATGACACCAGTGCCATAGTCTTTGGTTAACTTTTATTTTTTAATAGCTCTGATCGCTAAAGTTGATGCTTATTTTTAAGCATTTATTTTTATTTTTATTGACTTATAGTGAGGGTTGTGCAAAGTTAAGGGTGTGGGGGACAGACAGTTTTAGTAATGACAGTATACTGTTAAGAACTTTATAAAATCATGTCAAAATATAAAAAGTAAATATCCATAAATAATAAGTCATACCTACTTTAAATCATTCTGTCTTTCGTCAGGAAAAGCCCAGCAGGCAGAGATCAGAAGAGGGACTATTCAGCCTAGAAAGGAGAAGACTTCGGGGGGGATTTCGTGGCAGCTTACAAATATATCAGGACAGGGCATCAGAGGGTAGGCAAACAACTATTCACCAAAGCCCCTCAGAGGAAAACCAAGAGCAACGGTCATAAACTTCTAGAAGAAGGTTTCATACTGGATATAAGAAAAAACTTCTTCATGGTTTGTGTGACGAAACTCTGGAATAGACTCCCAGCAGGGGTCGTGCAGGCACCTACCATGGAGATTTTCAAAAGGAGACTGGATGCACACCTTGCTGGGGTTATTTCCCCCAGCAGTCTTTCCTGCCCAGAGCAGGGGGGCTGGATCCAGTGATCTCACAAGGTCCCTTCCAGCCGCTAAACTTGTGTGAATCTGGGAGGAGAGAAGCAGCACTCCCAGAGCCCTGGGACCATAGGAAGAGGCAATGGTTGCCCTTGGCCCTGTGCACTTAGCTGGCCCAACCAAGGCAGGACCCCGCTGTCACCTAGCTGAAACCTCAAATACTCTTCCCCCTTCCCTCCACTCCCCTCCTTCTGGGCTTTGGGTAGTGGTTTGTTTAAGTAGCTTGTTATCTCCCTCCAGCCCACTTCCCCACCTGTGAAGAAGCAACTAATGGTTTAATTGAGTCATTAGGCCATAAGGAACAGTTAATTGCTTAATTGATGATTCATTAGGCCACTCATTGTTTTTCCTCTTTAACCTCTCTGTCTCTCCATCTCTCTTTCTCCACTGTCCAGTATCAGGGACAGGGGTTCCCTGTTACAGTCCCCTTTCTATAAATTTCAATAACTGCTGATGGAAACAATTCTCCTCCAGCCTGTGAGCATGAGGTGCAATTGATGTTTATCGATAAAAATTGAATCCTGCCAAGCCTACGTATGTGCTTTCACGTTCCAAAGCACTCCTAAAATCAAATTGTTGCTATGTGAAGAAGTTACTTTTTAAACCAATGTTTTGAATGAAACCAATGCATGGCTCTATGGTAAATTTTCCTAAAGGTTTAATTGAAATCTCTAGTGGGTTTTTTTGAATAAGTAAATATTCTTTTTTTTAACAAACATGCACAAATGTGATTGCAGGTATTTAATCTTTGCATAGGTCTACAGCCAAAATAACAGACATTTGGAAGTTGCAGTTTCATTTGAAACTCAGTCTCATTGTCTGGCACTTCATAGATTCAATTTAGATGAAACTGGGATTGAGCAAGGAGGGACTTTCACATTAAGCATGTGAAGTAGTCTCCCTTCCCCTTCCCCACTTCCAAGGTTCAGCATATGTGTAAAAATAGTGCCCTTGTAGGTGTTTAAGAACAGGAGGCAAGCACATAAATTCCTGTGAGTCTCTAGGCCTAAGTTCACAATAAACAAATCAGTCAGGTATACTTTTCAAATCATTAGAAAACGGAGGCATAGCTGTGTAAAAGGATGTGCTTCTTCGAGTAGCCTGCAATGCCTGAATACTAGTCATACCTGAGAAACAGACAAGAGTTGGAAGGCTGGAGTGGCCCCATTTTATTGCCCTGAGGGGCAAAGGACCAATAGATTTGGCATAAAACTGATGTATGGCTGGCTGGGAAGGAGGGCACTTACGTGGGTATTATGAGAAAGTGAGGGTTTGCAAAGGAGATGGAAGATCCACATCAGCAAACATCATTTCAGGACATGATTTGAAACTCCCTACATTTTTAAAGTAATTTGGTCTTCTGTAATTCAGCTCTACTAGGCCTACCATATTGGTGTACTTATTTCAAATAGCTGAAACAGGAAAATTAAATGAAAATATACATTATTAAAAATGCATCCAGCAGAGGATTATCACATTTGAAATGTACTATATTTTTATCATTTAGCTAAGCTAGCTAACATTAACTTCCAGAGAAACATGTACATTTAGTAGCCTCAAGTAATACTTGTGTTGACTTGTACTTGAAATGGTTTTTTTTCCTAATGAAATTAGAAAACATGAGAGTAAAGGAATAAGCTGCTGTGATTTCCATGATCAAAATGAAGCCTCTCTCTGTGTGTGTGTGTGTGGTGTTTCATTTTAATCATGGAAGAATGTGGATTTTGGGTTACTTTTTTAAAATGCCCCAAAAAGGGGATTTTTTTTAAATCAGAGAAAATCAGGAACCCTGGTGATTTAGTAAATTGTTTGGTAGGCTAATTCCCAAATTTTCATCTCATTGCAAATTGATTTGAAGCTAATTTTGATCACAAGAGAAAATTAATCTATAAATTTCCTCCAGGTTCCTAATATGAAGGTGAATGTTGTCATCTTATCACTCTCCATGCAGTTCTTCTTCACATGTACTGTTGCTTAGGGAATTCTGGCTCCGTTTTTGGCCTATGTAAAGGGAACTATAAAATGGCACAACTTGATGGAATTTGGCAAGCTGTGTGCTGCAGTCGTCAAACACTAGAAAACGTGGTGACTAGGGAAAATGGAAATTCATTGACAGAGTTCTAGTATTAGGAGAACTATAAATTTATCAGATTAATTCCAAATTTTTATATCCAATACCTCTCCACTGAAGAGATGTACAATATTTGTGGTATTACCACAGGATAATGCAGTAGAATTATATGAAGTTAATGGCTAATGTTTCCAATGCATTTCCCAGAAATTAATTCTGTCACAATGGTTCATGTCAGCACTGTTTAGTATAGGGTGCACAATGTGAGGCCTGCCAGAGCAATCCCAATAGACTTGCTTTAATTCCTCATTAAGGGTTTTCTTAAATGAATAGAATTTAAAAAGTAAACAACTTTGTCCTTTGTCCTCACTTCACAGCAATTCATTAATCTATGCCTGGGCCTACATCTGTGGTTCAGTTTCCTGTTTATAAATGCGCTGAATGCTTACATCTAATCACAGTAGATCCCACTTGTCACAGCCCACCACTGAAAGTATACTTTGCTTGTGGCCATCAATACAGTTTGAGTTGGACACTCTTGGTTTAGTAAATATGATACCCAAGTCAGTACCATTATCACATAAAAGCCCCCAACCATACATTGTATTTATGGGAACGATAACATTCTATGCATGCTTCTTGCACTGTGCATTTTTACATCTACACATAAACAATAAAGTAACATGATTACATATGACCTGAAACCCAACATGCATACAGAATAACCCAACTGAACCTTAGCTCAGTCAAATGATAATTCACAACAGTAGATGAAAGGTAATGCAAAATAAGGCACAAAAGTGAGAGCGGGGGGAAAGGACATTAAAAGTAACAGTCTCTTTAGTCCAGAAAATTCTACTCAATCAATCAATCAAATTCTATGATTTTCTTTTCCTCCAAGAATCACACTCACATAACAGCAAAAAATATTATTGCCACGTGCAGGTGTGCATGCCTCCACTCACTCAGCACTATTTTCAGGCTTCAGTTAGAAAGCACAGCAAAGATTGAACTTTCAAAGATTAAGCAGTCCTTGTTTCTCACCAAACTTTTAAATGAATAGAGCCTGCAAAGTGCCTCTGATGCTTTTCAGTGAATTTACTGCCCAAGACGCTTATTACAAGCGTTAGCAGTAATTTACCCATCATTAATCAGAGCAGTCGGTTACAATTCTTCTCAATCATTCTGAATCCTTACTTTACCAGTTGGCTACAATATTTTATACTGCCATTAGTCTTAAAGCCTCAGCAAAAAGCTTGTAAATTTAGACAGTGCCAGAGAACTGAAAACTGTAGCACCCTATTTTTCACTAATTTATTGTCTCTGTTTATATTTGTGCCAAGACTTGGGCTTTCCCACTGATCAAGATTTGAAATATGCAGTCATAAACTGTTCTCTTGTGTTGGGCCATCAGATTAGTAGGAGAAAATCATGTTTTGCTTATTGCAGACATTAGTTATAGAGTTATTCATTACACAAGAATATCTCTCTTCAGATTTACAAACTTAAATCTCTCACTTGGGTTATTTGTCACATTACCTGTAGGATCAGAAGACAGTTTCCCTATTTTTTTAATTGAACAACTAGAGATACTGCAGATAGTGTTGCACCTTAAAAATACAAGAAATAAATGGTTTGTTACGCCACTGAAGGTATCTTTTTTCAGTAAAACAATCCCACAGTATTTTAGCATGAAAAGCAATTTCTGTTTTTCAGTGCATATCTCTCGCACAATGGAGCAGTTTGTGTATGCTAGGCTACATTTTCAAAATCAACTATAGCTGAGCTGTGATTACAGTCTCCACTAGTAAAAGGAAGTCACTGACTGTAGCACTTAAAAGGCAAAGCAGTTTCATATTTATGCTTTCTTATGCTGTCAGAAAAGCCAATCAAGCCATACATTTGTACTAAAGATGCCCAAAGGAGGAAAGAAAAGTACTAATGTGCCTTTGTTAATACACCTCTTAATTCATCTGTAAAATTCATACCAGGAGTCCAATCTTTGTGCCAGTTCAGAAAACCTTTGAAACAAAAAGCATTTTACAAATTCAATGATTTTCTGGAAATCATTTTGAGCTGGCTATTGTGCTTCATCAGCATGAAGTCCAGTGCTGCATCAGATTAGTGAGGCATACCGTTACCCCCAAAGGCTTAAAATTCCTTCAGTTTCATATCAGTCATTTTGCCACAAGCTCTGGAATTCCCGTAACACAATCCTTAACATGGAAAATAAGGGTAGGAATACTTAAAATATTAACTTTAGCTTGTCCAACATACTCTATGCTGATAAAATATGCATTTCCAGATGTTTGGTTTAATAGTCTAAAGAAATAGGCATCCCATTCAGATTTTAACTAGCTAGTTCCATGTATCAACTAGGCCTTGACAGATGACCTTGAAACAAAACCATTGTTTTAATTAGAAATTGCAGATTTTTTTGTTGTTGTTGAATCTAATGTTTTGCAGAATCTGTTTGATATTGGCAGCATTCCACCAGACACCAGCTTTTGCCTGGCCATTGAGCTGGGTCAGAGTAGCCGTGGCTGCCAAGGGACCCCCAGGGTTCAGCCTGCCAGCCTTGGGCTGCTCCGATGAGGCTCATGTGCTGAGAAGGGGCTGGTTGGGGCATGCAGCTGCTCTAGTGCCAGGCTAGCCAGCAGGAAGCCCCTGCCCTGAAGCATCCTTGTGCTCCAGCCAACAGGTTAATGTCTACATGTGCACTGACACAGAGTAAAAAACTCGGCAGCAGGATAGTACTTGTATTTACAAGTACTACCCTGCTGTGGAGCCTAATAGGGCTGCACATGTACACACGAGACATTTCATAGTTTCATAGTTTCTAGGGTCAGAAGGGACCTGAGCAGATCATCTAGTCCGACCCCCTGCCATAGCAGGAAAGAATACTGGGGTCAAATGACCCCAGCAAGATGTTCATCTAACCTCCTCTTAAAAACCCCCAGGGTAGGAGCCTGCATCACTTCTCTTGGAAGTTGGTTCCAGATCCTAGCCGCCCTGACCGTGAAGTAGCGCCTCTTGATATCTAGCCTAAACCTGCCCTCTGCCAGCTTGTGACAGTTATTCCTGGTCACTCCTGGCGGTGCTCGGGAGAACAGTGACTCCCCCAGTGCCTGCTGATGCCCCCTGACTAGTTTATAACAGGCCACAAGATCCCCCCTCAGCCTTCTCTTTTGGAGGCTGAACAGGTTCAGGTCCCGTAGCCTCTCCTCATAGGGCCTGCCCTGTTGTCCCCTGATCATACGAGTGGCCCTCCTCTGGACCCTCTCCATGCTGTCCACATCCCTCTTGAAGTGTGGGGCCCAGAACTGAACTCAGTACTCCAACTGCGGCCTGACCAGTGCCGCAGAGAGGGGGAGGATCACCTTTTTGGACCTGCTCGAGATGCATCTGTGGATGCATGACAAGGTGCGGTTGGCCTTCCTGACTGCATCCCCACACTGCCGGCCCATGTTCATCTTGGAGTCAATGATGACCCCAAGATCCTTTTCTGCCTCCATGCTGACAAGAGGGGAGTTCCCTAACCTGTAGGTATGGTGCCGGTTGTTCCTCCCCAGGTGCATCACCTTGCACTTGTCTATGTTGAAACCCATCCTATTCTCATCCACCCACCCTTGTAACCTGTCGAGGTCTGATTGTAGCCTGTTGCATCCTTCCAGTGTGCCCACGTCCCCCCACATCTTAGTGTCATCAGCAAATTTGAACAGGGTGCTTTTTACCCCCTCGTCCAAATCACTGATGAAGATGTTGAACAGTGAGGGCCCGAGGACCGAGCCCTGCGGAACACCACTGCCCACGTCCTTCCAGGTTGAGACGGACCCATCCACTACCACCCTCTGGGTGCGGCCCTCCAGCCAGTTGGCGCCCCATTTGACTGTGTGGGTGTCTACACCACACCCCCACAGTTTCTTAATGAGAACGGGGTGAGAGACAGTGTCAAAAGCCTTCCGGAATTCCAGGAAGATTATATCCGCTGCTACCCCTGCATCTAATGATCTGGTGATCTGATCGTAAAAGGCCACCAGGTTGATCTGACAGGACCTGCCACTGATGAACGCATGTTGGTTGCCCCTAAGCATGCAGTCCCCTGCTGGCCCCTCCTGGATGTGTGCCAGAATAATTTTCTTGAACAGCTTGCCTAGGATCGAGGTAAGACTAAACGGCCTGTAGTTTCCTGGGTCCTCCTTCCTGCCTTTTTTGAAGATGGGAACCACGTTGGCCCTCTTCCAGTCCTCTGGTACCTCACCAGAGCACCACGAGTGCTCATAAAGCCGTGCCAGGGGACTTGCAATGACCTCGGCCAGTTCCTTTAGAACTCTAGGGTGGAGATCATCCGGACCGGCTGACTTGAATACGTCCAACCCCTCCAGAAGCTCCCTAACTAAATCCTCGCTAACCCGTGGCCCAGGTGTGCCTCCCCCAGGGCCCGAGGGGGGCCCAGCAGGGAGGTGGCTGTTCTGGTCCCTACTTAGGAAGATGGAGGCAAAGAAATCATTAAATATGTTAGCTTTGCCATCTGGTGTGACGACCAAATTTCCCAATGCGTCCTGCAAGGGCCCCACATTACCCGGGACCTTCTATTTACCCCTATGTATTTAAAAAAGGACTTCTTATTGTCCTTAATCTGTGAAGCTAGTCCCAGTTCCATCTCTGCCTTGGCCTTCCTAACTACCCCCCTACATCCCCGAGCAACTACAGAATAGTCCTCCCTGGTGATGACCTCTTCCTTCCATTGGGTGTAAGCCTCCTTTTTAGCAAGGAGACATTCCCGGATGCTTTTGGTGCAGAGGTTATTAGTAGAGGTGTGCAAAGCGGGCCCTATTAGATTTGAATTAGGATTTGGCCCAAATCAGGGACAGTGATTTGATTCGTTGATTTGGATAACTGTCCCTGATTCAATCTGGCTGAATTTGAATCTGAAGATTCAATGCTGATTTGGAGAACCAGCAATTCAGACATAGACACAGCTTTAAAAGTTTTTTTCTACATACCTTGAGGAAGCAGGTGCGGCTCGTGATTGCTGTGATGCTAGGGTGCATGGAGCGTCCCACAGGAGTGTGTGGGGGTCCTCCACCTGCTCGGTGGTGAACCCAGAAGTGGACCAGATGTAGTTCCAGTCCACTTCCAGGTCTGCCGGGAAGCACATTGGGGGGCACCCCCACACCTCCCCAGCACAACAGTCAGCCACAGGGGGACCCCAGATGTCCCCCCAGACCTAAGAGGCACTAGTCACCAAGCCAGGAGGGTGCAGGGGGTCCCCCCCAGTGCACTCCCTGGCAGATCCTGAAGTGGACTGGAAGTACTTCCTGTCTACTGCCAGGTTCACTGCTGAGCACATGGAGGGCCCCCCACACTCTGCTGCCAAGCACACTGGGCAGCCCCCTATGCTTCTGTGGGGACATTCCATGCACCCCAGCATCACAGTGTTCACGAGCCCCTACTACTTAGGGGCATGTAGAAAAATCATTTAAAGCTGTCTCTATGTTCAAATCTCCAAATCTGGACCCATACTGTTCAACATTTTCATTAACGATGTGGACATTGGAGTTAGGAGTGGACTGGCCAAGTTTGCCGATGACACCAAACTTTGGGGCAAAGCGTCCACGCCAGAAGATAGGCAGGTGATCCAGGCTGACCTGGACAAGCTCAGCAAATGGGCAGACGAGAACCTCATGGTGTTTAACACCGAAAAATGCAAGGTTCTCCACCTTGGGAGGAAAAACCTGCAGCACCCTTATAGGCTCGGCAGTGCTATGTTGGATAGCACTACAGAAGAAAGAGACTTGGGGGTCATCATTGACCACAAGATGAACATGAGCCTCCAATGCGATGCTGCGGCTAGTAAAGTGACCAAAATGCTGGCGTGCATCCATAGATGCTTCTCGAGCAAATCCCGGGACGTCATTCTCCCCTTGTACTCGGCCTTGGTGAGGCCGCAGCTGGAGTACTGCGTCCAGTTTTGGGCTCCACAATTCAAAAAGGATGTGGAGAAGCTTGAGAGAGTCCAGAGGAGAGCCACGCGCATGATCAGAGGTTAGGAAAACAGATCTTATGATGACAGGCTGAGAGCCATGGGACTCTTTAGCCTGGAAAAGCGTAGGCTCAGGGGTGATCTGATGGCCACCTATAAGTTTATCGGGGTGACCACCAGGATCTGGGGGAACGTCTGTTCACCAGAGCGCCCCAAGGGATGACGAAGTCGAACGGTCACAAACTCCTGCAAGACCGTTTCAGGCTGGACATAAGGAAGAATTTCTTTACTGTCCGAGCCCCCAAGGTCTGGAACAGTCTGCCAGCGGAGGTGGTTCAAGCACCTACATTGAACATCTTCAAGAGTAAATTGGATGCTTATCTTGCTGGGATCCTATGACCCCAGCTGACTTCCTGCCCTTTGGGCAGGGGGCTGGACTCGATGATCTCCCGAGGTCCCTTCCAGCCCTAATGTCTATGAAATCTATGAAATCTCTCTGAATTGATTTGGAAGGTTCACATTCGACTCAGAGAGATTAAAGGGTCCTCTGATTCAATTTAGATTTGGAGATTTGGCCACCAAATCAGGCCAAATCTCTGCTGAATAGAATCAGGGATCGAAGCTTCACACAGCCTTCGTAATTATTCTACTACTACACAGTAAATGTAATCGTGTGGATACGTCCCTTGTGTCTTAATCTAAGAGAAGGGTAGTGATGTTGTCAGGATCTACATATCCATGTAAAGTTCTTTGAGGGAGACAGATGAAAAATAGTAAGGCTTTTTATTACTCTTTGGCACCACATCTCTGAGCTTTCTGAACAGTTTTTAAAATGTCTTCTAACTGAATGGTCTGAAAAGACTGGCAATGAAATGTCAGCCTTGTATCCTTTGACCTCTAGCATGAACTCAACACTGGCAGGTGCTTTTGATCTACAGATATTAACATCTGCTATTTTACTGGCCTCAATAAATAGCTATTTAAAAACATTAGATTAAGGTAAATGAGTTTGAATTTTCTAAAATATGATGTTTTTCACCATTTAGAATTCAAATTTGGAAAATATTAAAAGGACAAAGTTAACTTATTTAGAGATGACATTTAAATGTCATCTCCAAAAAGCACTCAATTTTATAATTATATATGCTTGTCCCCAGATTCAGGAGGAAGAAAACAACAAGTCTGGCTGTATCTAGTTTCAGAAAAAGCTAAAAAGTGATACTGTGGTGTGAGGTCTACTAGAAGGTCTTGCAAACCAAGAAGAAGAGGTGAATGATGCATTCTTCAACCAGGTAACAAGAATATCTAAAATTTACAAGATAGTACCAATGAGGATTTTCACTTGCCTAATATCTGCTGGATGAATAATACAGCAACGTATATAATGTCTAGTAAATTCTGTACTTGTATAGAAGACAGCTTTCTGTTGTTCAGTGCATCATCTATCTTGGCTCTTGTTCTAATCAATACAGAAGAATTGGTTGTAAATGTGAAGGTGATATGAACTTGTGATGAAGTGAATATGATATGATCAATTCATAATTCTAAAAAAGGAAAGGTTTGAGAACAGCAAGATAAGGGAACTGGACTTCAAAAGGGTCCAGACTTCAATCTATTTGGAAAAATAATAGCTAAGATCCCATGAGATTGAATAATAGAGTTCCAGAATGACTAGTAGTTCCTAAACCATGTAACATGGAATGCTCAAGAAGAAGCTGTTTTGACATGATGGAAAGATAAAATAAACCACAGGAGATCAATGTAGCTACACAAGGAGCTTCTTAAACACTTCAAAACCAAAAGAGTACTATAAAGCCAATTAAAAGAAGGGTGAGTCACCACGGAAGTATACCATGGAATAGCAAGAATTTGCAGGGACAAGAATAATGGAAGCAAAGGCAAAAACCAAAATACAACTCACAAGGGCTGTTAAAGATGATAAAAGAGTGTTCCATAAGTATAATAGTCCAAAAAAGAAAGACCAAGGAAACCATGGGTGCACTGCATAATAGTGAAGATGAGATGATTAATTACTAGAAGATACAAAGAAGGCAGAGCTGCTCAGTGGCTACTTTGCCTCAGTCTTCACAAAAAAAATCAATTACAACTATATAGCTAACCACATTAATACAGATAAAGAAAGAGAAGGGCTATGGATTATGGTAAGTAAGAGTATGGCAGAGGGCTTTTGCCACATCTGAGCAAATGTAAATCAGGAGGGTCTGATAAAACCCACCCCATGGTGCTGAAGAAATCTCATAGCCACTTAAAACAGTAGTGTTCCATCTCCAGCCTGTGAGCCAAGTCCAGCTTGCACAGCCACAGCATCGAGGCCATGAGACTCCCCACCAGTCAGGAAATGACCTAATGGGGAAGCAGTAGCAATTTAATACTGCCACACTTTCTCTGCTGCCAAATTCCCAAGCCCCACAATTGGATCAGAGCTGGGCCATTCCCTACACACAGCCAGGTTGGGGGCAGGCCATGCTCCTTTCTCCCCATGGAGCTGAGCTATACCTTCTCCCCCTACAAGGCTGGCTCAGAGCCAAACTATACCCCCTTCCCTGTCCTGTATGGCCAGAACTGGTATGTGGGTGGATCGGACCCAGGTCATGCCCTCTCCTCCCCCACAGGGCCAGACTGTGGCCAGGCCATGTCCCCTGCCCCTGCATGGCTGGATCAGGGTCAGGATGCCCCCTGCTCCCCTCCACATGGCCAGATGGCATCCTGCTATGCCCCCCTCTGGATTCTGGATCAGGACCACCAGCTGGATCCAGCCTGTGGACTGACTGGGCACCTCTCATGCGAAAAGAGTGGGCGGATGAGAATAGGATGGGATTCAACACAGACAAGTGCAAGGTGATGCACCTGGGGAGGAACAACCGGCACCATACCTACAGGTTAGGGAACTCCCCTCTTGTCAGCACAGAGGCGGAAAAGGATCTTGGAGTCATAATTGACTCCAAGATGAACATGGGTCGGCAGTGTGGGAAGGCAGTTAGGAAGGCCAACCGCACCTTGTCATGCATCCATAGATGCATCTCGAGCAGGTCCAAAAAGGTGATCCTCCCCCTCTATGCAGCACTGGTCAGGCCACAATTGGAGAACTGCGTCCAGTTCTGGGTGCTACACTTCAAGAGGGATGTGGACAGTATGGATAGGGTCCAGAGGAGGGCCACTCGCATGATCGGGGGCAGCAGGGCAGGCCCTATGAGGAGAGGCTACGGGACCTGAACCTGTTCAGCCTCCAAAAGAGAAGGCTGAGGGGGGATCTTGTGGCCTGTTATAAACTAGTCAGGGGGCATCAGCAGGCATTGGGGGAGTCACTGTTCCCCCGAGCACCACCAGGAGTGACCAGGAATAATGGTCACAAGCTGGCAGAGGGTAGGTTTAGGTTAGATATCAGGAGGCACTACTTCAAGGTCAGGGCGGCTAGGGCCTGGAACCAACTTCCAAGAGAAGTGGTGCAGGCTCCTACCCTGGGGGTTTTTAAGAGGAGGTTAGATGAACACCTTGCTGGGGTCGTTTGACCCCAGTACTCTTTCCTGCCATGGCAGGGGGTCAGACTAGATGATCTGCTCAGGTCCCTTCCGACCCTAGAAACTATGAAACTATGAAACTATAAAACAGGTTGAGCCCCAGTGACTGACAATAATATCTATAATATCATGGATGACAGGCAAGATCTCAGAGGACATAAGAACTTAAGAAGTGCCATTCTGGGTCAGACCAAAGGTTTATCTAGCCAAATATACTGTCTCCAGCTATGGCAATTAGTAGATTTTTTGGAGGTAGACTGTATGAACAGGGCATGTCTAGACTAATCCATCCCTTGTTGTCATAGGTGATATGTAGAGTGGTATGGGGGGGCATGTGCCCCCCCTGAAACTGGCCACTGCCAATGCTGCTGCCAGCATCTGCGAGTGGTCGCCTCTTGCCACCTTGCTGCCGATACTGCTGTGGCTGCCTGCAGGAAATTCCTGCTCAGCCCGCCATCACTGCCAATGTCATCACAGCCACCTGTGGGCAGTCCCCACTCAACCTGCCCTCACTACCAATCCTACCATGGCCGCCTGTAGGTGGTCCCCACTCGCCACCGCCACTCCCTCGCCACTGCCTGTGGGTGGTTGCTGTGCCCCCCCACCCACCCCCCAGCCTCAGGAGACACAAATCATTCATGCTTGTCATGCTTTCCCTGGCACCAGCCATCACTTTTTTAAAAAAAACAAATATAAAATGAGTGATACCTGGCTGGATGGCAGCACTATGGAAAAGGATTTGGGAGTCTTGGTAGATCACAGACTCAGTGAGTCTGCAATGCACAAATGGCTAATGCAGTTTTGGCATCCATCAATAGAATCATTAGGTGCAAGACACGGGAGGTGATAGTGCCTGTCTAAGCAAGGGTTACACATCTAGAGTACTATGTGCAGTTCTGGGGTCCACATTTTAAAAAAGATGTGGAGAAGTTAGAGAGGTTCCAGAGGTGGGCAACAAAGATGATCACAGTCTTGAAAAACAAGTCATATGAGGAGAGGCTAAAGATGCTAGGCATATCTTGCAGAAAAGGTGCTTAAGAGGAGGTATGATAGAAGTCTTCTGACCCTTGAAGTACTATCATAAAGAAGACACACAGCACCTTTTCTCTTTTGCTACAGAGAGAAGGACTCAGACCAATGGCATGAAGTTGCAGCAAAGAACACTTAGATTGGATATCAGGAAAAAACTTCTTCACTGTACCAAACTAACACCAAGACCCATGAACACCAACCCTTTTCTTGGATCAGCCTTTTTGGCCTCACCCCCTATTTCCTTTGGCTGAGACCCTCAGCCAAAGTCCACTGATTCAGGCCCTAGCTCTCCAAGCCTCAGCCTCATAGAAGATGACGCCTGCCATGTACCCTCTTCCCACACAACAGCCATTGCCAGTTCTCTGGTCTCAAATTTAAGTAACAGAAGGAAACCAGGACACAAAAGGTTAATCAGGTGGTTATAACTCAGATGAGCCCCTCAGGACCATAGCAATTGTTAATCTCACAAGGAGCTGCCTTAATTCTCACCAGCCCCAGGGGTACCTCCTTTTTACTCTCAGTCAGCTCTGCCTTGCCCCATTGTCCCATTCCTTTCCCCATTGCCTGTGGGCCTGAACTGCTTATATGTGGCCAAGCCCTCCCCCTGAACCACTGCCCCTGAAGATGAGCCCAGGTTTTTCTGCTCAGCTTAATAAACTGTTCGGCTTTTCTTGTACCACAGCCTTCCCCAGCTTCTTAGCAGTCCCTGGGCTCTAACTTTGATTCTCTTCTGGATTGCTCTTTCACCTGTGAGTCCCTACAGCCTGGGTCCCAGAAATCTTCTGTTTCCCTCTTTGCTCCCTCCATTGTGCATGGGTAACAGGGTTTGCGTTCCTTGTTACAATATGCCTATGCTCTATTATGGGTATTTTCCATGCTTTTGGCCATTGCTGGTTGCCCCCACTCTCATTTCTGCTCCATGGGTCAGGATGTTTTTAAGGCTTCCTCAGAGGCATTGGTTGTTGGCTACAGCCAATACTGGGGACCTTGACTGGACTGTGCCAGGACTCCTGCTGAAACCAAAGCTGGATGTTCCTGGATAGAAGGTCTTGCCCTACTACTAGGGTAAGATTAATTGCCATATTTGAGGTAAGGAGGGAATTTTAACCCATGGTCAGATTGGTATGGACTGTAGGGGTTGTTTGCCTTCCACTGTAGCAGGGGGCATGGCCCTCTACCCAGGATCTCTTGAATCTATATATATTGACAACATTTCATAGAAGCAGGACCTTGGCTACCATTGTTCCCCTGCCTTACCTCTGGCACATCAGGTGTTAGGTCTGTGTTATGTCTGGATTGATCGTAGTCTTACATAGAGTTTAGATGATGGTTTGTATAAGATGGTTTGGACAGAGAGGGGATTGGATTAGTTGACCCCTGGAGGTCCCTTCCAGCCCTACTTTTCTGATTCTGTGCTAATTTTCTAAGGAGTTTTGCTGCTGAAAATAATCTGGTAGTTTTGCTGGATCAATGTGGTGAAGCTGCAGAAAGAAACTAATGCAGTTTGAGGCTACATTAACAGTACTATTGTTTGTAGGACTTGGGAGTACCAATCTACTTGGTACAGGTGAGACCTCAACTGACATATTGGATGCAGTTCTGGTCTCCACATTTTCAGAAGTATGTGGAAGATCCAGAGGCAAGCAATGAAAATGATAAAAGGACTTGAAGAAAACTAGGTACATTTATGTTGGGGTAAAGGGAGAAGAGATGAAGGGGAATCATGCTAACAATTTTCAAATATGTGAAAGAAGAAGGCAGGACACGAAGCAATGGGTGTAACTGTGGCAAAAAATAAATTAAGAATAAATCTCAGAAAAAAAACTTCCTAAATGTCAGTGGAACGAGCCGCTCAGAGAAATTCTGAAATCTCTTACAACTGGAGGTTTTCAAAAAGAAGCTGGATAAGCATTTGCCCAAGATGACTTAGGAATTTTGCACAGAGTTAGACTAAATGACACTTGAGATCCCTTCCAACCATATGATTTGATAGTTTTACAACACCAATCTCAAGAAACTCAAGGAACAGATAGCTACTACCTGGTAAGACATAACAGCGGCAATGCCGGAATTCCTTTAAAAACTCCACATAGTCATGGAATTTCTTTAAAGTCTTCACTTAAAAACATCATTTTAGTAGCTATGAGCATTTTTATTAGACAAAATACTGGTCTCAGCTGTGTCTGTGGCAGAGATTAGCCAGAAGTTGAGCAGTCCTGCTAGACTTTGCACCCATAAATCTTTAAGTAGACAGTGAGTATGAATGATCACTTTCTGACACAATCATGTAGTGCTTGTCTGTCTGTCTAACCTTGTAATATAAGATTGACAGACTCTACCCTCTCCAAACTCCATAGATTGCAATCAGTCATTGAGGAATAACTGACTGCATTCATTACTCCCTGATGTCCCATTGGGAAAAGTTGAAAAGGGCTAAAATATTTCACTAGTTTTCACAAACACTGAGCATTTCCAAGTCTTTCAGTGGGTATTCAAAAGCACAAAAACTATACCACTTTATTTAATGTACCTAATGTAGTCTTGGAATAGGGCCTAATTTTAAGTACCCAGATATAAAAATCCAGGCCTAATTCTGTTGTAAGTTACAGGAAAGCCAAAAAGTACCTGGATTTTGTAAGCTTCTTCTACCCTTAAATTAAGATTGACTGCATGGATTTTTGTGATATAGTGATGAAAAAAATTAGCTCCCAGGCTTGGAAGTGAAATTTATCTCTGCTATGAATGTATATAGCCAAGTGATAAAACATTGAAAGGAGGATTTACAGTGTAAAAGATAGATATTTTAGTGATACAGCTGTATGAGTCTACGGCAGTAAAAATGAGAAGCAATATTTAAAATATGTGGTTTTAGAGGGACAGCCTATAGATTCTTGTGCACAGGGTAATGTTAAAATAAGAATAGATGTTAATTATGTGCTAACCAACTATGTTTATGGAGAAAATGCTGTGTATAGATATTATCTTACTCTCACAAAATAATGTATATGAATCTAATGATCACAGATGCAGTAGCTTTAACATTAGGTAACACAGTTATTACTGTTTTGAGGAACACATGATGATTAGAAGTTAAAAATTACAATGGAAACGTAAAACAGAATCATGTGTAGATATCTATGACATTCAAAGAGAAGAAACTTCTCTCTTGCTGTCCTGATGGCCTTGAGGCAATTTTGGAATTCTGTTGTGTTTGTCAGAGGCTCAACAAAGAAACGAGGTACCTGGGATACCCAAACGCATAGGGACAGTGGCAATTCCCAGCTGCCACCGGGCTGCCAGTACAATTGTGCAGCTATGGTGGCCGCTAATATTTTTCCATCCCCCTCCCTACGCCTCCACTTTGGCACCTGGGGTGGCTCTTGTGGCTGCCCCTTCTTAGTAATGCTACTGGTTTTTATTTTTAAAAAACCAAATTCTGGCCCTTGGTTTTTGAGTCAGATCCTCAGCATCTGTATAGCAGCACAATTCCTCTGCTATCAGCCTATTTGCACCAAATGAGGAGCTGGCTCTTTAAATTTTGTATCACTATATGAAAAAAAATATTTAAATCCAATTAAACTAGTGAGGAGGTTGATCCTGCAGTTCTTACTCAGATAGACCCTCTGATGTCTGGTGGTTGTTCTCCGTAAGTAAGATGTGCAGAATTAGGTCTTAAGAATTGGATTTGACCTACTTCTGCCCCCTAAAATCAATGTAAATACTCCCCTTGACTTCAGTGGGACGTGGATCAAATTCTAAAAGCCAATCTTGTTAGGTGCTCAGACACTTCATCAATTTAAACAGTAGCAGATAATGCTCTGTGTGACATGGGATCTGACCCAAAGGAAGTAAAGGCGTTGTTGGTGAATAAACTCTAAGCAATGGATACTTCGTACAAAGTGTAATTTGTGTGTATGGTACATGCTACTATGGGACATGTAGCAAGGCAGGCCACAGAGAATTATATGACTGTTTTTTTCAATACATCTCAAAATGAATGAGTTAAGAGAAATTTAATGAGGTTTAGAAATAATACTCTTAAAAATCTATACAGAAAACTTCTCCTCCATGGAAATAATTACATATAAGATTTAGGGAATAATTATATTCATTAGATTAATGAAGGAAAGCTAATATATTGCAGCAGTGCTCCTCCTACTCAGCATTCCTATAAATTATAAATAACATTCAATTTAGTATAACTCCATGGAGGAGACAGTGTCCTTAATCTTCAGATGGATTTCAAGCCATAGCCTTCATTAATCAGAAGAGAAAGGAGTTCTTTCCAACATGTTTTACATTTAGCAAGAAACAGCAAAGAAAATAACAAATTTTAGGTAGAGAATTAAAGTCAGACCATAGCCATAAGAAACTCACAGCAAAGAAACACAGATCATTTTTGACAGTTCAAAATAACCTCAGACTATTTAAGAACAGTCTTTCCAGGCATGGGTCTGATGTTCACATTTTGCAATCACTTGAATTTAAAGACAGCCCAAAGATTTTGTTTCTGAGCAGGTTTCAAAGTTAGGTCTTTGGGTTCCAATCGGAGGCCAAGTCAGGTCAAGTAACATTAAGGTTTGGAGTCCAAGGTACTGTGCTGAAATGCCACAAATTGTAATTTCATGAATTTGCCTAATAATCAACCTTTTACAAGATTCAGCAAAGATTTCATAACTATGCTCATTTAAACTGAGATTTCATGAAAGCAGCAGTTTGAGATAGTGGCTTCATTTGAGCCAGAACTAGAGAAATAGGGTTTTTTGCATTCTGGACCTGATCTAAGATCAAAACTGTACGGGCAAATTCTTAACAACAGATTCAGTTTGAAACATCTTTAATTTCAAAGGGGTCTGAATTACAGGTTACAGTGCTGGATCTTCCTGGGAATGGATCCTCACATTATTATATATGGCACTTTTTAAAATATATTCTTTAAAAAAATGCCAAACATGAAATGACTTTATGCTAAACTGCTTTCAGATGGGATGTTTTGGAAAAGCAGCACAACATAATATCTTCCCATTTTGCACTACCAGATTTTTAGAGACTACTAATGCTATTGTCCTAGAATTCCATCTCTTCTCCATACCTTCCTGAATGTACTACTTTGTTCAGACATTGAAATGCTGAGAGGATTATCATAAAATTGTTTTAAACCTTTGGAACGAAACATTGGCATGTGCAATTTTGCAGTCCAGGTTGTAAAAAACACTACAAATAATTTAGTTCAGGTTGGGAGTAGGACTGTAACTCACTGTTCACCAGAGGGGACAGCTGCTGATCCATATTTTATGGACCGTACATTTTTAATGAAATGAGGTACAGCATTCCATTTCAGAATGGCACAAAATGCTCGTAGTTCTCAAATTTGATTAAAAACCTTGGCTGCAGCTCCTGACTTCAATTATACCTTTTTAAGTGCCAGTCCCATTACTCCTTCCCTGCTAAACAACAGTATGTGCCCCATTTTTCTCTCTCTCATGATAGATGCCCTCCAGTGCCTCACCCCGCTCTACTGAGGTATTTGCTAAGATTGGGCATGTCTACATGAGACATTTACTACGGAGTAGGCTAATTAGCTCCACAGTAAGCATTGCACGTCTACACATGCAGGGCTATTAGGCTTGAGTAAATTAATAAACTCCCCACTAGTGTAGTACTTGTACAAGTACTATCGCGTGGCAGAGCTTTTTGTCTGCAGCAGTGCACATGTTGATACTGACATAACTTTCAAAATTGTTTCTCCTCCTGCTGCCCTTTGCTTTTTCAGGCTGTCTAAAATCCTCCTGAGCTAGATTCTATCCTTTTATCTGCTTTTCTCCTCCTTTTTTGCAATTTTTACCCCTTTTTCTTAGTGTCTCCTCCCCTTGCTCCCTGCCATAAACTCACCTCTGCCTTGCTGAGGGGCTTCCCTAATTGAGGGTGGCTTTTCACTTTCTTGGTGGGCTTCGGCCCACTGTTCTCCATTTACATAAGAAAAGGCCTGCCTTACTGACCCAGAACTATAGCTTTGGCAGCTGTCTCTTTGCCCCAATCTTCCCTGCCCCTTTATTTTAGAATTTTGTGGTTTTTATCTTATTTCTCTCCTCCTTTTTGCCTTGTTATACAGGTTTTCTCTCTCCCCTTTCATTTTTGTGTCCCATCCCCCCATCCCCCCACCTCCACACACTAATACAGACACCCCCTCTCCTGGAACAGCAGCCTAAAAAAAAAATCTTTTGTGTAACCCTTTCCATACGAAAATGGCCAGCTTTCACAATCAGAGATCTTCAAATCTCTCACAAGTCCACAGCTTGCAGGCCCTTGCCCCTGATTCTGTTGGAGTGGAGGAATGCAGCCTGGAAATTGGAAACCTGGTATGCCACTACAATATCTGTTATGCTGCCTGGTTTAACAGAGTGTCCATGGTTTTCCTAAACTGCCTGAAACTCATGAACAAGGTGTCACAATCAGAGGTGACTTCAACACTGCTTTGCCCTTGGACAGTCCAGCTATAAAGGTCACACAGTTCCTTATCCCAGTGATGACAAGCTAGCTGAGGATCTGGTTCATGACAGTAAGATAATGAGCCCCCTTCATAAAATCTCACTTGGCTGGAAAGCCCTTGAGCTCAAGCATGTCCTGTCCTTCATGAGGCAGGTGTTTATGATGCTGAAGGATGGGGACATATCTTAGAAAACCACCCTGTGACACATGTTGGGTGAGCAGGAGTATGTGGTATACCTCTCCATGGGGAAGACCATGTGTTTTCACTGCCCAGTGACCACTTTACATGAAGTGCAGTGAAGAAGCAGGCTACAGCAAGGAAAGCCCCATGCAAGGGGGAACAGTCCTACCCCAACCCAGGGTGAGGAACAGAATGGAGAACCCAAGCCCCTACACAGTGCACACCTGCCTTCTCTGGAGCTTTTGGCACCAGGAAGACAGATTTTCATCCACCCCATCCAACCCATTCAGGTGAAATCTTGATGCCTATTGCTGGAGCTCAACCCCAAGAGTCAGGAAAACCTGCTCCACCCAGCCCAAAACTGTCCCAGGACTTTCTCTTCACCCCCGAGAAGCTAATCTCCCACAATCCAGCCCCCAAGTATAAAGATCAGAAGCAAAGCCAGGACTCAGAAGCTTCAGCCCAGAAAAACATGGCCCTTAAGGTAGCTGAGGTTTATATAAACCTTTAAAAACTCTTCACAAGGGAAGGAAGAGACCCAGGGATGGTGACAGCCCTGGTGGGAAGGTGACTCCCTCAAAGCCTCAGCCCCATCCTTCTCCCACAGTCCCAAACCCCTCCTGCTCTGAACCAGACACTGACTCAAAATCTGAGGATGAGAAGAAAGAAGGGGAAACTATGGGCTCTGATAATGATGTGCTGGAGAGTCCCCCTCCCCACAATCAAGGGGCAAAACTATTATCCTTTAGTGAGGGTATGATGCACCCTTGTAGGAGAACCACTAGTCCTTGGATGCTTTCTTTGGGGATACAGTCAAGGAAGGTTACTGCCTTGAAAGCATGATATTAAGTTTCTTGATGAGACCAAGGGATCCTGGAAGGTTGAAAAAATACCAGAACATTTACTCTGATAGTAAATGTTTCCTATTCTTGGCTCATAGAGCAACAAAGAAACTGCCAGCTGAGGAAGCAACACAACTCTGCCCCATGACTGCCAAGGGCAATGTTCTGGGCTATCCTAGATGATACATAACCCTTCCTTCTTGCTCCATGTTTCTTCTCTGTTTGTTGTCACCCTCTCAGACCTCTCACAATGCTGATTTTTACTCCTGGCTCACTCGGCATAAATAGATGTTGGGACCTGTGAAAGTGAGCAGTTTTCTCTGAGTTCCTGAATGAGAAATAATTAGACTTTGCCTTGTTCCATGAGACACACACGGATGGGACTAATGAAGCAGACTGGCACAATGGATGGAGGGGAAGAGCCCTCCTCAGATATAGCACCAGCTCCATCATGAACATTGTCATCCTCCTTTCACAAAAAGTGAGACTGGTTTCAGGAGTTGCCGAGGAAATCATCTCTGGTCATCAATTGATGGTCCAAGCCACTTAGGAGAAGCTCCCCCTCATCCTAATTAACTCCCAATGAAGACCAGGAGACAGTGTGCTTTTTCAGGATGCTGGCTGGCCTCTTGCAGACTGTAGCCAATGACAATGACTTCCTTGTCCTCCCTGTGGATCTGCTTCATATCACTGATCACTGCCTGCCTCTGCTTTGCTGCAGCCCTGTTACTCAGTCAAGACTCTCAGCCCACAGTCTGGTGTGAACTGGGCTTTTCTGATTTGACTCACAGCTGAGCATCCTACTGATGTCCCAGTGTTAGCCTGCTAGAGGACACCCACTTTCAGGACTACTTCACTCACCTGCAGCAGAGTTTGAGAAGCAACTTTCTGTCCTGGAAAGAGTGGTAGCAAATAGGGAAAGCACAAATGAAGATTTTCTGTCTAAGCAGGCAACCCAGGACTGCTGCCAAAGTGTGCAGGGGCTCAAGAAAGGTATCCTGGATCTTAAGGCTGCCCTGAGGGATACCAGTAATGACCATGGGCTGCCTGAGAACCTCAAGCTCCAGAAGAAGCATTTGAGATAAATGGTGGATGGCATGGTCCAGGGCATAGGGGAATCTAAGAACTCACAGAGACCCAGTTCCTTTTCAACCTAGAGAAAAAGTGCACAGATTAAAAGATGATCAGCCTCCCCAAAAACCCCATCAGGCCAGGTGCTAACAGACCCGTTTGAGATCCGAGAGCATTGCCATTAGTTTTTATATGGAGCTGTTTGCAGTTAAGACTGCCTGCCCAGGGACCATTCAACACATGCACAAAGGCTTCCCCAAGCCCTCCTTGTCTAGGCTGACAAGTTCAAACAGGAGCTATCCTTAGCAGAGCTAATTGATGCCACTGAGGGCCTCAGCACAGGCAAGGTGCCAGACCTTGACAGATTACCTGTCAAATTCTACAAGACTTTCTGGCCTGTCCTCTACCCAGACCACCTGCACTTCTTCTATGAGAGCCTCAAAGATGAGATCCTACCACTCAGCTGCCAGCAAACAGTTCTTATGCTACTGCCCATGAAAGGCTTTGTGGGTGTTGGGATTTCAGTCTCTGATGATATAAGTATATTTGTTCCAACAAGTTTCATGCTCAGCCCCTGGAAGGGCCACATACTTTTTGCACTTTCTCCTTCTGTTTGTAATATTTTTACAAATGTTTAAAACATCAAAAAGCCTCTTATACTCACACACATCCCAGAACTATTATTCCCACTGCTTGCCCTGTTAGGCATTTAAAGCCACACCAAGCTCCATGTTGCATTTGTATCCAGGGAGGATGGAATAGGCTTTCGGCCTCAGTGCTCCTTTTGCCAATAGGTGGTAGACACCATTCCTCTTTCCTTCATGGAATAAATATCTTATTCAGAAAGGGGAACTCTTCCTGTGGGTCTACGTGGCTTTTTAGGACCCCTTTACATAGTTAATACTAAAGAAGTTATTGTTAGTGTAAGGGCTAAAACAAATGGGGTTTGTGCTGCAAGCTAAAGCTGGCATTGTGTATTTTTTTTAAAGGTAGCCACTGTACTTTTCTCAGATTGCTTTTCTCTCTCTGTCTCTCTCTCTTAAAAAAGATGGTGTAGATTGACGGCATTGGCAGGGCAACACAAGGACTGCAGATGCCAGCACCATGCCTTGTCTGAACAGAAAACTTTCTCCTTTCACAAATGCTATACAAATGCTCAGTCATCTATTCCCCAGAAGAAATAAGGGGCAAATTATCCAAGTAGTTGGCAGGCTGCCATATAACTAAAAGGATTAATACACTGTATTTATATTTTGATTCCTGACCATTTTATAACAGCCGATTTCAGGTCTCTTTAAAGGGCAACGTGCACTGCTACAAGTAAAAAAAGAAAGACGGAACTGAGAAAACATCCAGCGACAGTTAATGAGAAGGCTTCTCTGAGAAGAAAATAGTTTGTGCTTACTTTTTAATTAACTAGCACCAGGTGAGTTCAAACCAGACCCATCAAGGGCATGAGTGAGTGAATGAGCCAACTGCCATAAACTTGCCCTAAACATGGGGCTTTAGAAAACAAATGTCTTAAGTTGCTTTGTCATTTTGTGCTCTGATACTGCTGTGAAACTTCTACAACACCCTGGTGAACAGCTATCACACTTGCAATTCTCTTCCTGCCATGGCTTTTTGAATTCTTTGCCTGTACCTCCCTCTAGTGACCTGAAAGTGATGTAACACAGCAAGAAATACTCAAATGTCCTCAATGAAGTAGGACAACAATTATTATTTATGGGAGAACTTAGGAGCCCCATGTCATGAAGCAGGACCCCATTGAGCCAACAGTACATTTTGGAGGCTTTGTTTTAAAAAAACAATATTAGGTCAATTATATTTTCTTTTCTATAAAACATTTTTCCTTGGAAAACTGTTTCCATACATTTGCTCAACTGTGAATCTCACTATTGGTTTGGAGATAAATTACATTGCTATCCTTCCCTGTTTTCAGTGCATTTTATATTCTAATTGTCCAGTTGGAGGAAGTAGATGCAGCTTGTATTAAATCCCTGTCATGTGTCATCTAAATTCTAAATCTATATTCATTAATTAATCTACATGCCATAGTCAGCTTATACAAATCTAACTGTGCCACACAGAACTAATCCTACTCATAAGAACATAATCTTTTTCCTGAACCATCTCACAGAAGTTCAGGGACTGCTCAATAAGAGTATACTTTAAGGAAGACAAATGCATAAATGAATAAATCCTGATGAAAGAACATTTAAGCAGTTGTTGACAGGCCTACAGTAATCAATTGGTAAACACTGTGTGTCTATTGAGCATTTACGAGTATATTGGCATTCCTCCTGTTTCAGGTCTCTGTGTCAGCTGAGCCTCAATTATAAAAGGTAATTATTGTAGAAGGTAACAGCGATGGCCAGCAGCCAATACAATTATTTAGATCTCACTGACAAGGACTACTAATGCAACAGCATGTAGGAAAACTGTAATTCATAGCATGTGAATCAGATTGCTTTCCCTTACAGTGCAAAAAGTACATTGTACAAGGACATGCAGCTGCCCTGAAACAGACTGCTGCTGTCCTACTGATCTGAAGCCAAGGACATAAATGATCTAATTTAATTTCAAATTTAGTAGTTGACCAACATATATTGAACATGAAAGACTTCCCATACACCAGCCAATGCCATACCGGTATCAGTGAATGAAACTTAACTATTTTTCAACTAATTTTCTGAAGTACACCTTGGTGTTAGCTACAGGGTGGGGAATCTGCAGGTACAAGGTAACCTAGGGGATAGTGACCATCGATTGATTGAATTCACTATCCGGCGAAGGGTGGGTAAACTAACCAGCAGGACTGAAGTGCTAGACTTCAGAAATGCTAACTTTACTAACTAATTTCCTGAGCACATTGAGGCATTAAAGCTCAAGAGCATTAGCAAAATGGGGGTCCAGGAAGGGTGGTTGTTCCTCAAGGGAGCAATCCTACAGGCACAGAAGGAGACAATCCCATTGCACATAAAAGGGGGCAAAGGGGCCAAGAAGCTCTCTTGGCTGAACAGAGAAGTCCAGGAAAACCTAAGGGCAAAGGAAGAGGGATACAGGCTGTGGAAACAGGAGGTAGCAAGGAGGAGTATAACTCCCTGGCTCACACTTGCAGGGTCCCAGTTAGGAAGGCCAAAGCAGGATTAGAATTTAGGCAGGCGACAAAAATTCAGGACAACAAAAAGTCCTTCAGGTATATAGGGAGCAAAAGGAAGGTGCAGGATAGCATAGGCCTACAGGATAAACTAGGGTAATTGGTGACAGAGAGTGGGAACAAATCTGAGCTCTTCAATGAGTTCTTTGCATCTGTATTTCTAGACACAGACCAAGACAAATCTCCCAATTGGATCAGAGATAGACACAGGAAGGACACCAGCCCACCAGCTGTTAGCACAGGATTAGTAAAAGGGCACTTGGAGGGGCTGGATGTTTTCAAATCAGCGGGTCCAGATGAACTTCAGCCAAGGGTGCTGAAGGAACTGGCCAGTGTCATAGCAGAGCCACTGGCATGGCTGTTCAAGCACTCATGATGCTCCGGTTAGGTCCCAGAGGACTGGAAAAGGGCCAATATGGTTCCTATTTTCAAGAAGGGGAGGAGGGAGGAACCGGGAAACTAGGCCAGTTAGTCTCAGCTCTATCCTTGGGAAAACTCTTGAAAAAATCATTAAGGATCACATTTGTGGGAGCCCAGTGGGGGAAATAACGCTAAAAGGAAATCAGCATGGGTTCATTTCAGATAGATCCTTCCTGACTAACCTTGTTTCTTTTTAGGTGCAGGAGTCAAGGTAGATGTCATCTACCTAGACTTTAAGAAGGCCTTCAATACAGTATCACATTCTGTTCTCGTAAATAAACTGACAGGCCGTGATGTAGATGATTGCATGGTCAGGTGGGTGTCAAACTGGCTTAGGGGTCACACCCAGAGAGTGTTGGTAGATGGGTCGATATCGACCTGGAAAGATGTAGGCAGTGCTGTCTCGCAAGGCTTGGTCCTTGGACTGGTGCTATTTACTGTCTTCATCAGTGGCTTGGGTAAGGGCATAGAGAGCACCCTGTCCAGATGATACCAATTTATGGGGCAAAGTTAACACACCAGAGGGTAGGGAACAGATCCAGGTGGATCTGGACAAGCTGGAAAAATGGGCAGAATGAAACAGGATGCAGTTCAACAAAAACAAGTGCAAAGTGCTGCACCTGGGCAGAAAGAACCACCAACACATGTACAGGCTGGGGGTTGACCTGCTCAGCAGCACAGCAGTGGAAAGGGATCTTGGAGTCATAGTTGACTCCATGATGAACACGAGTTGTCAATGTGACAAAGTGATCAACAAAACTAACTGCACTTCATCATGCATTAGCAGATGCATGATGAACAGATCCAGGAAGGTGATGCTTCTCTGTGCGGCACTGGTCAGACCATAGTTGGAGTATTGCATGCAGTTTTGGGCACTGCACTTCAAAAGGGATGTGCAGAAACTTGAGTGGGTTCAGGGGAGGGCCACTTGTATAGTCAGAGGCCTGCAGGCAAGGCCCTACAAGGAGAGACTGAGGGACCTAGATCTCTTCAGCCTTTGCAAGAGAAGGCTGAGAGGTGATCTTTTGACTGCCTATAAATTCATCAGGGGAGGCTGTCATGGGGTGGGACCTAGGATCAGCCGTGAAGCTCCCTAGCACCCCCTGCTGTGTCAATTAAGGTGATCCAGCACCCTCAACTCGCCCACCACGTCTTTGCTATTATAAAGTTCAGTATGGAAGGCTGCCTACTCTCACCTTAGACACTGCGCTGGTGTTACCTCCATCCCCGGTGGGGTGCTCCAACACCCCCAGCCTTATGGGCAATGCGTGCCTCCTACCTCCCCTTCAGCACGCCCCAAGCCTCGCAGTTGTCCCTGGACGTTATTAGGTCCCTTCGCCCTCTAGCGCCCTCTCTGGCGCCCCTGGGCTCGTCACTCCCTGGTGCCCCTCTCTGGCACCCTTGGGCTTGCTACACACCTGGCGCCCCTGGGCTTGTCACGCCCTGATGCCCCTCTTGGGCGTTCCTAGACTTATTACACACCTGGCGCCCCTTCACCAGCACCCCTGGGCTGCTCGTGCAACTTGCGCCCCTCCTACCGGTGCCTCTGGGCTGGTCACGTACCTGGTGTCCCCTTTACTGGCGCCTCTGGGCTGGTCCTACGACCCACGCCCCTTTACCAGCACCCATTGGGCTTGTCCCATAACCCGCACCCCTTTACCGGTGTCTCTGGGCTAGTCACGCAGCCTGTGCCCCTCTATCGGGGTCCCTGGGCTTGCCTCGCCCAGGCAACTCCCCACCGGGGCCTGTCTTGCACTCTCCACACTCCTTGCCCTCTCTGGGGCCTCTCGCCCTCCTTTGGGCTTCCCTTCCCACTCTGGGCCTATGCCACGCTTCTCGCGCTTGTGCCACACTTCCTCGCCCCCTCTGGGGTCTATGCCGCGCTTCCCGCGCTTCTCACCCCCTCTGGGGCCTGTCCATACCCCGGTTGGGGCTCAGGTGGCCGCAGCCATGCCTGGCCCCCTGGACCACCATCTGGGTCACTTGCCCTACTGGGGCTTCTCCCGCCCCACAGGGCGGGGTCCACCCCCTCAGGGGCCTATGCCGTTTATGGGATTGTCCCACAACCAGCACCCTTCTCTGGTGCCCCTGGGCTCGTCCCACAACCAGCGCCCCCTGTCTGGAGCCCCTGGGCTTCTCTGTACCCCAGTTGGGGCTCAGGTGGCCGCAGCTGTGCCTGGCCCCCTGGACCACCGTCTGGGTCACTTGCCCTACTAGGGCTTCTCCCCGACTAGCCCCACAGGGCGGGGGTCAACACCCCCCTTGCACACGCCTCACTGGCGTGAACAGCTGTGCCCGCCCGGCACCGCTTGCTGTGCCCCGCTGGGCACCAGGAACCCCCAGATTATTGGGGGCTCCCGTGAGGCCTCCTCACACCCCTACAGCCTCACCCGGTCCTCCGGTGTAACAATAACTCAACCACGAGCCAAACGGCTGCCACATAAACAACAAGGAGCCTCCAGGCTCATAGCATAAACTTCAAGCCACCCTGGCTCCCAACCATACCTTGCTTAGGGTTTACACTCTCCCGCATCATTGCAGCTGGTCAGCATGTTCAGGCTGCAACCCTCGACTCGGCCTCCTCAGCACTCCCGCAGAGCTCCTGCTCCTGCAGCTGCCAGAAGGGAACTGCTCGCTAGGCTCCAGCCTGGGCTGTTTATAAAGGCCCAGTCCTGCCCCTTTCTGGCCACATGACCTGCCTGGTTGCCCCAGCAACTGGCACTTGAGCTGCCCTGATAATTGGCAGCTCTCCTTAATTTCTCTCCAGGCACGGGGCACCCTAGTGCCCCCGTGACAGAGGGCAGCAGGGAATAGGAGATGCTCTATTTACTAAGGCACCCCCTGGAATAACTAGGAACAATGGCTACAAATTGATGGAGAGCAGATTTAGGTTGGACCTTCACAGTAAGGGTTGCCAGAATCTGGAATGGACAAGGGAGGTGGTGCTCTCCTCTACCTTGGGAGTCTTCAAGAGAAGACTGGACAAGCACCTAGCTGGGGTCATCTGACCCCAGTGCTCTTTCCTGCCCAGGGCAGAGGTCCAACTCAGTGATCTACTGAGGTCCTTTCCAACCCTAACATCTATGAATCTATGAAAATATCTCAACATATCTATCTATATTTGTGCGTGAGACTTGTTAATTGTTAACTTCATGCTGAAATACAAAGGCAGAATTTGGCTTCTTGAATTTAATGAGCATTCCTCTAAAGTAAGAAAGTACAAAGGCAACTTTGAAACTCTCCAAAGTTCAAGGACCATCAGCCCTAAAGGCCATGATAGATGTTATATTTTGCAACTCGATAATGTATTACAGCCTGTAACATGGTACATATGCATGGAGTGATATCTTGTTTAGAGGACTAAACATCATTTGATAACTAAAGTTTGATGGACGTGGTTTAGCTGAACCAGATGTAGTTGAACCAGGTTCTGCAACTGGTTTTGAACATCTGTCACATTAGGGTCTGTCTGCATTGAGAGTTGTGTATTCATCCATCAGGTGTAGCTCCAGAGCTTGTAATTTCTTATCTCCGTGCTTCCTTGTTCTGGAATGGGTGTGAGTGAGGTTAAATAGATAAAACCAGGTTCTGCTGGTTTTGCTGGAAATGCAAAGTACTCAATTATCACCTTGGTATTTGCCAACTTGAAAATTTGAGTAACCACTTGAGCTAGTAGGTTTCAGAAGTGGGATCCTAGACAGTCCTGAAGACTTGATCCTCAGTGCCCTGGTCTGCTTCCCCATACCCTGCTCTAGATTGCACCAGGGGCGGGGAGGCAGCCCAGCTGCAGTCTCACCGAGGCTGAGTAGAGAGGGAGGATGACATCCTTAACCCTGCTCAAGATGCCTCAATAGAGGCATGCCAGTGTTTGATTAGCTCTGACAGCTACAGCATTGTATTAGTGGCTTATGCTCATTTTGTGTTCTGTTATGACACCCAAGTCTCATTCATGGGTGGTGTTGGCAAGCATATCACTGCTGAGCTTGTAAGTGTGTTGGGAGTTATTGCTCCCCAGACGGAGCACTTTACATGTCTCTGTATTAAATGCCATCAGGTTGAAGTCTGCCCACATCGCAAGTGTGTCCAGGTCATCCAGTATGGCCAGCCTGTCCTCAAGCGTGACCATGGTCCCCCATAATTTAGTGTTGTTTTCAAACTTTGCCAGGTCACTTTTAATATCTGAATTCAAATAGTTGATAAACATGTTGAAAAGCACTGGTCCAAGTACTGAACCCTGAGGGTCAATGGTCACCTTCCACCATGTTGACTCAGTTCCATCATTCAATACACTCTGGGTCTTACCTCGAAGCCAATTACCTAGCCACTGGGCTGTAAAGTAGTCAAGGCTGCATTTTCCCAATTTTACCATGAAGACATCATGGGAAACTAGGTTGAAGGCCTTGTTGTAGTCCAAATATATTACATCAACCTCATTTTCCCTATCCAGGTGATGAATTACCTGATCATAAGGGGAAATGAGGTTGGTCAGGCATGACCTACCCGTAATGAGGACATATTGGCTATCCTTCAGAATACTGACTTCTGTTAGCCTAATGGTAATGCATTCTTTGATAATTTTTTCCATGATTTTACCAGGTATTTAGGGCAAACTGCTTGGCCTGTAATTCCTCAGGTCCTCCATTCTCCTTTTCTTGAAGATAGGCACCATACTGACCCTTTTCTAGTCTTCTGGAGCCTCTCCTGAGCACCACAAATCTTCAAATAACTGCCATAGGTCAAGCAATGATGTTGGCCACTTCTTTTAGCACTTGGGTATAGTTCAGCCAGTCCTGCTGACTTGTAGATATTTAACCTCTCTAGGCGCTCCCCCACAAGATCTTAATCAACTATGGGAGGGCTGATGTAATACAAGGGGCCTTATGCGTTGCGCTGCCTGCCAGGTATGTAGCCCCTCCCTTCAACTCGCCTGCCACGACTTGACGTTATGCTATAAAGAGAGAGAGTTCAATGGAGATCTTCCTGGGAGGGCTCCCCGGGAAATGGAACTACTCACAATTCTGGCTTGATGTGCCACAGGGCTCCACCTCCCCTACGCCCTGTTCACTCGCCAACCGGATGGGCATCCGCACAGTGGTGGTTCAGCCTTGCGGGCTTACCCACAGCTTGCTTTGGGAGGAATCCCATGTCCAAGTGGGGCTGAGCTGATACTTGTCCCTCCTGTTTCGGTGCGTAACCTTCCCTCCCTTGAGGTTGTCAGTCTATCTAGGTGTGATGTCGCACCTACTGTAGTGCCTCTGAGCGGGGTGCTTGGTTCTTACCCCACTTCTCTCTATCATTCTGATTTTTCTTTTCAAAAGAAGTATACTCCTGGGGAGGAGAGGGATGTGGAGCTGCTTCCTTTCCCCCAGCCTCCTACAGTGGGCTCAAATGCCTCCCCTGCTCTGCCTTCCACAGGGGGCTCAAATGCTTCCCCTGCTCTGTCTGCTGGTGCTGTGCTGGTTGTGTTGCTCTTCTCCTGTGCAGGAGCCTCAGCACGTCTGGCATGACTGCACCACAGTGCTCTCTCTCTCTGGCTCTTCCCCCACCTGCATTCTGGCAAGGCTTTTAAACTTTCCCGCTGTGGCCAGTACAGACACCATGATTGGTCCAGCTGTTCCCCGCCCAGAAACAGCTGATTAAACAGACAGCGTAACACCAGCTCACGTGGCCATGGCCGCAATCCCGGCTCCTGCTCTGGCTGCCCAGAGGTAAGTTTTCCCCGCGGGGGGCTGTTTCTGGGGTTTGGGGCCTGTGGCGATTACCCTCTCCCCTGTGGGAGCCTGTGGGGGAGCCTTGACACCACAGTTGATCATCCTGTATCCTGTCCAGCAGGGTATCACCCTTGGACTTGTGGAATACCAACATGAAGTATTTATTCAAGAGTTCAGTTTTGTTCTGAGTGTCAGTTATCAGCTGTCCCATTTCGTTCATCAGGTGCCTTGTGCTTCCCTTATTTTTTCTCCAACTTCCTATATATCTAAAGAAGGACTTTTTGTTGTCCTTGATTCTGATTGCCAATTTGTATTTGGTTTGTGCCTTTGCAATCTTAATCTGCTCCCTGCAAGTGCAGGCTGTTGCTAAGTACTCCTCTTTGGTGATTATTTCTAACTTCTATTCCTTGTAAGCTTCTCTTTTTAATTTCAGGAGGTCCATAGCTTCCCTATTGAGCCAAGGGGGTCTACCAGCCCTTTTGCTGCCTTTCTTATAAAAGGAAATGGACTTCCTTTGTGCTTCTAGGATCTCCTCGTTGAGGAACAACCACTCGTCTTCTACTTCCTTCCTCATCAGACCATGGTCCTGCAGGGCCTCACCAATCAATCTCCTAAGCTTATGGAAGTCAGCTTTCCTAAAATCAAGGATTTCTACCCTACTATCTGACTTCCCTGCCTGATGGTGGATGGAGAAAGTGGTCGTCTCATGGTCACTGTCACCTAGTTTCCCTTCAATCCTCAGGTTGCTCACTAGATTGTCCCCTTGGGCAGAACCAAGTCTAAGAGTGCCTTGCCCTTGGTCGACCTGTAGACTTCTTGAGTTAGATAGAGTTCTTCAATGCAAGTGAGGAAGCTTTGTGAGTGATCAGATCTTGCCGAGTGCTCATCCCACAAGATGTCTGGGCAGTAGAAGTCACCCATGATGACTACGCTCCAGGAGCATGCAGCCTCTGCCAGTTCTCCAGAGAATTCCTGATTGAGCTCTTCCTCTTGGTTTGGAGTTCTGTAGTAAACTCCTGCAGTCAAATCCCTTTCTCCATGCTCTCCCTGTATCTTGACCCAGAGGGTCTCAAGTCACCCTTCTATGCTTCCAATCTTCGCTTCTAGGCAGGTGTAATGTTTCTTCACATGGAGAGCAATTCCTCCACCCTTCTTCCCAACAGGATCCCTCCTATACAGGGTATATCCCTCTATACCTGTGGTCCAATCATAGGTGGAGTTCCACCAGTTCTCTGTTATCCCTATGAGATTGTATTACATGTTGGTTAGCAGAAGGGCCAGTTCCTCCTGCTTGGTTCCCATGCTTCTGGTGTGTGTGTACGGGCAACTAAACCTACCATTGGAAACCGTAGGCTTCCTGGTGAGCTGTGGAATAACCAGTCCTTTGGCTGGTGTCAGAGTATGCGTCCTATTGTACCCTGGTATGCTGGTTTCAAGGTTGCCGTTTCTTGGGCTTTTACTAGTAGTTGTTGGCCCATCCCCTGGTGATCTCAGTTTAAAGTTCTGCTAGTTCTTTGCCAGGAATCATCAAAAATTCTGCAAACTGAGATCCTCCAAATAAAGATGCTTTTTTTATGCCCTGTTAAATTTACTCTTCTGCTAACCCACAATAATTTTACACTTATGATAACTAGAAATACAGGCTTCTGTATCCAAAATAAGAATGCTGACACAGCCTTTAAATTTTACAACCAAATGGATAGAAACTGGAAGGCTAGTACATAGGAGGAATTAGTGAGTAATTAACTTGGTAATTGCTACCATTGTGAAGTCAAGTAGCCCCTTGACAACAAATAATGGTGGGATTGCCATCTCCTCCCCATCCCCTCCCCTTCAAAAAAGAAACCAGGCTCAGAATAGCAAGCAAATAAAGTTTATTCTTTACAGAGAGGAAAGCTTTAATTTACTATATATATATAATTAATTACAGATAAATTAAAGCTAAGCTATTAAAGCCAACTATTTAAATCTTAAATATTTAAGCTTTTAATATTCATTTATTTATTTAAGATTAAGTATTTAAGCTTTCAAAGTATTTAAATTAAAGTTAAGCAATTCAAACTAAATTAAAATTCAAAAGATATATTTTCTGTCTAGAACAACACTACCTAGAGCATAAGAATTCAAAGTACATAAATCTACTCTGTAAAAAATATTGTGGCATGTAAGTGCTATCCAGTGGCTCTACGACATACATAACTTAATACACATGATTGAATGAATGTCTACCACCCCTCTAGACAGTGTATGCAACTAAATTGGATGCAGCTGACTCCACATTTAGATACATCACTTGCATGTGCATCAAGGCCTTATGTTCCTGTCTGGCACCATCTCAACTCCCTATGCAGTAACTTGCAAGTTGTTTGCTCTAATGAGCATGTGAGGCAACTAAAGCTTCTCTTCAGGTTGTGCCTATAACAGTGTCACTTTGCAGGATGTTTGTGAGAAGATGGTCTGACTTCATTCCCTCCTCATACAGAAATTCTATGAATTTCCAAATATGATCCATCTGAAATCCATCTGTAACTGAGAGCAAATACTTAACCTGCTGTGGAAGGTGGTGCCTCTATCTCCTCTCAGGTTGATAACTGACTGATATTTAAGCAGGTGAGATTTTGCATCCCAAGAGGGCAGTGAAGAAACACTAAATGCTATTTCTACACCATGGTTAACCTGTAAGTTGGATCCATTTAAGAAAGTAGACTTGAGGAGCCTTTCAAATGGACTTTTACTCACTTAGAGACTCATTTTTAGAAGACATTAGATGGCCAGTCTGAGAACAAGTAGTACTTCAAATCAGTTACACCAGAAACCACATGCTGTAATTGCAAGCATCGTCCAGGTAGGAGCTGAATATTTCAGTTCTGAATTTTAGCTGAATGCTATTCAGATGTCATGCAGCAAAAGTGATTTATCACTCCACAGTATTTACTGCTCACCAGATGACCTCTGTCTAGCCTTCATTTGATGCTTCCATTATCAGACATTCATCATGTCTGCATGAGACGTAATGGAGCCCCTACCCCATTTGTGAAGAGGAGGGAGCCAGGGAGCAACCAGCTGGCTCCAAGGTTCTGGAGGAACCAGTATATATCCTTTAAGAAAAATGACTGCTTTCTCCAGGTGTGGGAAGCATAATCAGGACTATGATTGCCAGGCCTGGTGAGGAAGTGGTTGGACAGATGACCCAGGCTACAGACTGCATAAAGCCAGGACCATAGCTGAGGCCCAGGACTAACTCTAACCATCAGAGCAAAAGAGCTCCAGATCACAGGGTCTGAGATGAAGCCCTGCAGCACCAGGCACCAAAGCTAAGTTATTTTGGTTATGTGTTTATTTGTTATCCTCATGGTTGGGGATCAGGGATTTCCCCCAGGCTGGGGAAAATAATTTAGTTTTAAGTAGTCTTCTTGTAGCTATGTTTATGTTTGCAACCACAGGACCAGAAGCAGCTTCAAGGGGAGGCTTGTAGGCTTGTAGGGAGCACCTAGAGATGACCTGCTGCTTTGCTGGAGGACCTGACTGAGGAGTGAAGAGCAGAGCCTGGAACCAAACAGACTTTTTGCACAAGACCTGACCCCAAAGGGACAAAGAGCGAAAGAGGGCCTGAAGCCCAAAGACTGTGTGCACAAGCCCTAGGCTGAAATGGTGAGACCAGAGTCCAGAAGTCAAGATCCAGGGCAGTGGACCTGGGCTGAGGGGCACATCCAGAGTAAGAGGGGCAAGGCCAGAAGGCCAAAGCCCAGACAAAGATTTAAAGACTAAAGGGCCAAGTGCTTCAGGTTTTAAATCTTGAACAGGCAGGGGACAATGTTCTCCAGATAGAGAGACTGTTCAGTACAGCAGGGCTCCAAATCAAGCCAACCCAGTCAAGCCTGAAGAGATGCTAAGCAGAAAGGGTGCCCAAGCCCACTGAGCTCTAAGGGCAGCCTCCCTGTTTAACTTTAAAATCAAGATGCAGGGAGGACCCCTGAGAGGTCAGGTGGGCAAGTGGTGTTAGGGAGTATCCAGTTGGCCACTAGGGTCTGACCTGCTACATGTGTATAAAAACATATTAATTCATTAATAAACCTGGTCCACCCTGTTATATTGTGTTTTATGATTGCAGGAATTTTAAAAAAAGGAAAGTCAATGAGTTTCTGATGATCTTTGTGGAGAATTCAGGTGTCTAGTTCCTTTAGCATTTTGCAGGAGATGTGAGATGGGTTCAGAAATCAGCTACAACATAGTAACTAAAAGTGGTGAAAAAAATTGCTAACCTTAACAGTGTATATTTATAAAGCATCTTTCAGCCAAAAGTTTTCTAAACTTGTGAGAAGTTTCAGTAACTGTAGTTGCAATTGAGATCACTGAGATTAGGGTACAACTAGCGTAGGCCTAGTACTATTGCCTATTGATGGCTAGAAAATTATATTTAGGGGTTTGCTCATAGAAATTGGCTGGTAGGTAAAGTAGATGTTGCATTAAAACAGTGGCCCAGGGGAATGCCAAGAGTTAATTGATTTCAAAAAGCCTGTTTGTGAAAAAATTTTCTTCAAGGCCCACAGTGTCTAAAACCAGCAGACACTGTCTCTAAGACCAGTGGACTAGCAGGCATACACAGGCTGTGAAATTGAAAATATGTACCACACTGTTCCATAACATAAGATAAGGGACTCTACTGTGGTGGCCAGGTCACAATGACCAACTGGAGAGCATTTGGGATTTCCAGTTTTGGTAGATGAACCAAATTAGGAGGCCACTAAATGACCAAATTAAAATGGGTACATGTGATGGGCTTGAGAAACAAAGGAATATGCTGACAGAACAGAACATGGACAGTATGATGACCACAGGGAAACCAATCAATGGTATCCAGAGATGAAAAGTCATCGGAGGAGGAAAATACAAAAACAGTCACAAAGGGTCCCCAAAAGGGGAACCTGAGACTAACATTGACAAAGGGTGTATCACCAACCCGTTTCACCCACTCCATTTGTGGCAGAGGTTGAGGGGGAGGGGCCTCAGCCCTTGATCTCCAGGCTGCTGATTGCTGACATTCAAAGAGAAAGAACCAGAGGGTGAAGCTCATATACTGGCTAAAGGTACCGTCCCTCTGTGAGCCCTAGGACTGTTAGATATAGAATCGAGTGAGGGAGAAGGATATTTTGTTTGCCTAGCCTGCATTATTCATATCTGCTATCACTGTGTATCAATAAAATTTGCCTATTATTGAATGAAGAAGTCATGGTCAGTCTGAGGATTTGGGTCCACCTGAAAAAAGATATCTGGGTCATAAATCTAGTGCCAACACCTACCATGAGTCTCTGCTCCAGAAGAGTCCAAACAGGCAAAGATAGTAGGTGGGAACAAAACCCAGGGGTGAAGTGACTTACCCAAGATTACAAGCTAGGCCAGTCACAGAGTCAGGAATAGAATCCGGGTCTTGTATCCTCTGCTTCACAGGAGCTGAGAAAGGGATCAGGACTGAGCCCTTACAGGAAAAGGCTTTCATACTTCTCCAGAAAGGGAGAATTGACTTAAGAGAAACATTTTGTAAAAGGGAAAAGAAAGCAAAAGGATTAGCAACTAGGGTAGGAGGTTAAGATCAAAGTTGTCCCTTGTTGTAGGGGAATTAAAGAGAAAAGAATTAACTGGGAGATTGGCTGAGTAAAGCTACCTGTTTTGAAAAGCAAATACGAGATGTCCTACTGGCAGAAGGCATTGGTATTAAATAAGATATAGGTAGCTGAAAGTACACTATGGGACTTTGCTAAAGGAGAATGGCCAAGCTGAGATGGTTGTTGGAGTTGTAACATGGTTTTAGTGGCTGAAGTAATGGATCAGATCACAAGGAGGTTTACTGGAGAGCTAACCAGCAACAAGGTTGTACTAGGTATGGGGTGAGTTATAGAAAGATCATAGAGAAGTAATGTTTTCTCTGTGCTCTAAGTATTAACCACCAAAAGTGATAAGATTGTCCATCTGAATGATCACACCAAATGTAGCCCAGTGTCTCCTGATATCAGGCTGGGATATCAGTTCTGACTGAGGAGGAGGAGGAGGAAACTCGTACTAAATCATCAGTACCATCTTTTGCAATTCATGGCACCTGTTACCCAGAAGAGAAGAGAAGGAATCCTCCACAGCCCTTAGTACTTACAGCCATAACTAGGAACAGCACAGTCAGATGTCTCTCTCTCTCTCTCTCTCTCTCTCTCTCTCTCACACACACACACACACACACACACACACACACACACACTCCTTTTCATGCCTAGCTCAGAAGCAGGTAATTTGTTCATCCAGCAGAGGGCACCATGCTACTTCTCTATCTGTTTTGCACTCCTGCTTTCCATTTCTCCTATACAATGAAGGCAAATACAAATGTTATATTTGTCTTCACACTCAACTCTTTCCCTAGGGCAGACAATATTTAGTTAATGCTAATTTCCTCTTTGCCATCTGCATCATTGTTCCCAATATAATAAACCCAGCTTTCCAGATAAGTATAATTTTAAAAAAGTGAAAGAAGTGAGAGAAAATAGTCTCAAATGTGTTTTGTTTTTTCAGCCCAAAGGAAGTATACCTCTAAAATGTCATTAAAATCTCTCTCTTGACAAATGTGTAGTTTGGTTTTCACTTCTGTCTACAATGGAAGCAGGTCATTTAAGAATTCGTAATCTATCAGATGTATAATTTATAAACTGTTAAACAAAATGAATCAAATCATACCCTTAATTATGTTGCTGCCAATGCTAAGTAACTCCACCAAAGTCTGCAGGAGCTGTGCACTGTAAATTAAACCAGGATCTGATCCAGTAATAAGTCTGGGCATTGGTTCAATTGGTCCAAATGACTTTAGAGGGATTAATGAAAAACAAGACCAAATCTTGCCCTACTTTTTACAGTGCCTGGCAGAATGGGGCCTTGATTCTGACTGGGGATTCTGGATGTTATGCAGTGCACCTATATAGTAGTAACATGCAAAAAAAAATCATTACTCATATAAAGTTCAAGATCTAACTGTATGGCACTTTCACATACATTGCTCCAGACAGAACTTGAGCAGGGTTGAATAGATGCATGCTTAGATAACTAAGTCAACTTATTCACTTCATACATGGGGCAGAATCTAGTCATCTGTATTTTTTATTGCTTTCTCTGGTCTTTACCCCCACCAAATAATTGCAGGCAGAGATCATGACTCGTCTATAGCCAAGTTAGAAATATTTAGTTTTTATTGTATCAGTCCCTTCAGCCTCCTAGATTCATGGATTCATTCATCTGGGTGCAATGAATAGAGAAGGATCTAGAACTGATATTCCAAGAATGGTTGCATCAGAGCCATGGGGAAATGTAATGTATATGCAGCTGCAGGTTATAACAAGCATTTTTAAAGCTATAGTGCTTTGTAAATTGCTATTTAATTTCATATCTGGGCTCAACCTCCTGACATTCTTGGCATTACTGCTTCATAGGGCTCATCCTCCCTAAGACTGTTTCAGGTATATTTTTCACCAGATACATTCTCTCCATTTTCCAAGTTCAAATCTGTTGCTTCCCCAAAAGTCTTTTCCAATATTCCCCAGACTTGCTTCCTGAGAATGTTATTCACTACCCTGCCTTCTCCTGTCATCTCCTCCAATCTGCTGTTACCTACTCTTGCCCCTTTTCCTGCTCAAACCATTCCCCTATTCCCCTCAGAAGAGCAGAAAACAAAAGCCAGAAGAAACATTAGGGATCTTAGGCCTCTTCACAATTTTGGTGTCATTATTCAACTTTCAACAGATTCTAAAGTTGCATTTTCAAAAAATCTCAGCCTAGGTTGTGTCCTCTACCTGAGCAGATATAGGCCATGTCTACACAAGATGTTGACTGTGCAGATATTACTGCACACTTATTTAATACTTAAATAAGCAAGTATTAAACTACTGCACAGTAACCCAAGTGCCATCAAATGCCTTTTTTGTGATGCTACTGTGCAGTAGTCCAGTACTATTGTACAGTAGTATCACATTATGGTTTTTGCCCCACAATGCTACTGCACAGTAGTATCAAGCTACTGCGCAGTCAGCATCTCGTGTAGATGTGGCCATAGAGTAGAATGCCAAGAAACATGCAGTTGGTTGCTCACTGAACTTCATTGTAACTGTTATCTATGGTGTTCCTGTAGCAGTACAAGTATAACTAAACCACTGCAACATAAAACCTGTTTCATTCATGATTAAATTCAGACAATATAGTATCACTCTGGGAGCAGGCTGAGATAGCAGTTAGAACATAATTGCTCCTAGGTATTCTCAAGCAGCAGTATGCCCCACACCTCCCTTTAGAAGCATTTAAAAATTACCTCACTCCATAAGATTTTGTTTCAATTCACTTTTCTAAATTCCCCTATGTTAACAAGGTATTTTTTCCATGCTCTCAAAAATAGCAAAAGGTTTTCTAAGGAAAAATAAGAACTCTTTACAGAATTAAAAAAAAAAACAACTACACTATAAGAACATGAGGTAACATTCAGCTGATTGAACAAGGAGTAGTTTGGTGTTCATCTGTGTATGGTACCATATTTTCTTGCATATGCTGCACACCATTTTCCCCAAAACTAATGGCTGGAACTTAAACCTGCATTTTATGCAAGGAATATGGTAAGAGCAGATTTTTCCTCTTACTAGCTGAAATTAAAAGTAAAGATCCATGGGAAGTAGAACAATGAGCAGAATAAGATCCCTAACTACTGCTACTTACTGGGCATGTCTACATGATACATTTACTGAAGGGTTGCCTAATTAGCTCTGCAGTAAACATCTCAGCATCTACACATGCAGTCCTATTAGGATGGAGTAAACTTATTCACTGCACCGATTAGTACTTGTCAATACAAGTACTATCCTGTGGCGGAGTTTTTTACTCTGCAGTAGCACATGTCGAGATGCTGACAGGGCTGGCTGGGGCACAAGGGTGCTTCAGTGTGGGGGCTGCATGCCAGAGTTTACTGCTGCATACTAATTACACATGTAGATGCGCCTAATTACTACAAGGATAGATCTCTTTTTCTTTATTCTGTCTTTCAAAAAAAAAAGTGCATACTCTGTCTTGGACTGTATTGTTTTCTGTTGCACTAATACCATTTTGTTCTACTAATATCATTCTATTCTATTCCATACTAATATTATGCTTCAGCCCCTGTCTACTAACTGAATGCTTCACTTAACATGTTCTCACTATGTCATTTAAAATATACAGGGTGGACTAGACAGCCAAAATTATATTGCTCTTTAGCTTTTTCATTTCCTACATTTTCATTATTTTAAAACATTCAATCCTTATACTATATTTTTGTCATATTTTGCATGTCCTGAATTTTGCCTTCTTATTTCTGAACTTCTGTGGCTGGCACAGCAGAGAAGCTAAAATTCCTCATCCTCCATGAACTGCATCTCAGGGAAACAAGTTTCTTTGGGTAAATGTGATTTCTTTTATTGGACCAACTAAATAGTTGAAAAAAAATGTTGTTTGCAAGCTTTCGGCCACAAACACCCTTCTTCAGGCATTAGGAGACTAGGATAACTATCTGCTATACTTTTGTGTTCTCCTGGATGGAATCAAAGGTAATATGTAAAATGCATGTCTGTGAAAATGCAGAAGAGTAGCAGTGAGGATCAGAGTCCATGGGAGACAATAGGTGTGACACAGGTGGATGTGGGTGGGGAGGGGAAGGGTGAGGAAAGGGGGAAGGTTGACCTGGTGATAGAATGTAGCAAGTAACATGTAGAGAGGTTACCTGGGGTTATTGGATGGCAGACAGTTTATAAAGTGCCATAAATCTAATGTTTATATTTAGTCCTTGATTTTTGGTATCCAGTAGATTTATGAAGTGAAGTTTCATAGATTTCATAGATTTCATAGACATTAGGGCTGGAAGGGACCTCGGGAGATCGAGTCCAACCCCCTGCCCAAAGGGCAGGAAGTCAGCTGGGGTCATAGGATCCCAGCAAGATAAGCATCCAATTTACTCTTGAAGGTGTTCAGTGTAGGTGCTTGAACCACCTCCGATGGCAGACTGTTCCAGACCTTGGGGGCTCGGACAGTAAAGAAATTCTTCCTTATGTCCAGCCTGAAACGGACTTGCAGGAGTTTGTGACCGTTCGACCTCGTCATCCCTTGGGGCGCTCTGGTGAACAAACGTTCCTCCAGATCCTGGTGGTCACCCCTGATAAACTTATAGGTGGCCATCAGATCACCCCTGAGCCTACGCTTTTCCAGGCTAAAAAGTCCCATGGCTCTCAGCCTGTCATCATAAGATCTGTTTTCCTAACCTCTGATCATGCGCGTGGCTCTCCTCTGGACTCTCTCAAGCTTCTCCACATCCTTTTTGAATTGTGGAGCCCAAAACTGGATGCAGTATTCCAGCTGCGGCCTCACCAAGGCTGAGTACAAGGGGAGAATGACATCCCGGGATTTGCTCGAGAAGCATCTATGGATGCAAGCCAGCGTTTTGGTCGCTTTACTAGCCGCAGCATCGCATTGCAGGCTCATGTTCATCTTGTGGCCAATGATGACCCCCAAGTCTCTTTCTTCTGTAGTGCTAGCCAACGTAGCACTGCCGAGCCTATAAGGATGCTGCAGGTTTTTCCTCCCAAGGTGGAGAACCTTGCATTTTTCGGTGTTAAACACCATCAGGTTCTCATCTGCCCATTTGCTGAGCTTGTCCAGGTCAGCCTGGATCACCCGCCTATCTTCTGGCATGGATGCTTTGCCCCAAAGTTTGGTGTCATCAGCGAACTTGGCCAGTCCACTCCTGACTCCAATGTCCACATCGTTAATGAAGATGTTGAACAGTATGGGTCCCAGGACAGAGCCTTGAGGGACCCCACTGGTCACAGGGCACCACGATGAGTGACTGCCATCAATTACAACTCTCTGGGTCCGACCACGGAGCCATTTTCCCAGCCAGTGGATCGTGGTGGAGCCAAGGCCACAACTGGGCAGTTTGGCCAAGAGGTGATCATGGGATACCAGATCAAAAGCTTTTTTGAAGTCAAGATATATGACATCAATCTCTTCTCCCTCGTCCAGGTGATAGGTCACCTGGTCATAGAAGGAAATGAGATTGGTCAAACAAGACCTACCCGCAACAAACCCGTGCTGGCTATCCCTTAGAATGTTAGCCTGGACCAGGCCATCCTTGATAAACTTTTCTAAGATCTTCCCCAGGATAGAAGTCAGGCTAATGGGCCTGTAGTTAGCCGGATCCACTCTCCTCCCTTTCTTGAAGATCGGCACCACATTGGCCTTCTTCCAGTCTTTGGGAACTACACCAGAGCACCAGGAGTTTTCAAAGATCCGTGCCAGGGGCTGGGCTATGACGCTCGCCAGCTCCTTGAGTACCCTGGGGTGCAGATTGTCAGGGCCGGATGACAGGGCTGGATCCAGCTTCTCAAGGTGTTCCTTCATGAGGTCAGCATTTATGGAGGGTAGGGGATCCCCATCACCCGGATCTCACTGTCCCATAGCAGGCATGGGCGTCCCATGGGACTGATGAAAGACTGACGCAAAGTACCTATTTAATAGGTTGGCTTTTTCCTGGGTGTCAGTTGTCAGTTGCCCCATCTGGTTTTGCAGGGGTCCAACGTTGCCCTTGCTTTTCCTCCAGCTCCCCACATATCTGAAAAAGGACTTTTTCTTGTCCTTGATGCCTGAAGCTAGTTGGAGTTCAGTTGCAGCCTTGGCTTTCCTGATTTGCTCCCTGCAGGACCAGACCAGCGCAGAATAATCCTCCTTGGAGGTGAATCCCATCCTCCATCCTTTGTAGGCTTTCCTTTTTAGCCGCAGGAGGTCCGCTAGGTCCCTGGAGAGCCAGGAGGGCTGCTGTGCCTTCTTGCTGCCTTTCCTCCGTGTTGGAATAGATTTAGCTTGTGCATTGAGGATCGCTTCCTTGAAAAGCAACCACTCTTCTTGAACTCCCATCTCCCTGGGGTCATGGTCCCTGAGGGCCTGACCGACTAGCCTCTTGAGCTCGTCAAAGTCGGCTTTTCTGAAGTCAAGGACTTCTGTGTTGCTGACTGACTTGCCAGCTTTATGGCGGATGGTGAAGGTGATCAGCTCGTGGTCACTGTCACCCAGCTTCCCATTGATCACTAGGTCGCCGATTAGGTCATCCCCTGTAGCCAGTACCAGGTCGAGCAGCGCTTTGCCTCTCATTGGCCCATAGATTTCTTGAGTCAGGTAGAAGTCATCCACGCACGAGAGAAAGCTTTGCAACCGCTTGGATTTTGCTGAGTGATCTTCCCACGAGATGTCCGGGTAATTGAAGTCACCCATGACAACCAAGGTCCTGGGGCAAGCGGCCTCAGTCAGTTCCCGGGCGAACTCCTGGTCAAGCTCAGGACTTTGAGTGGGAGGTCTGTAGGAGACTCCCACCATTGTGTCCCCTGTGCCGTATTCCCCACGAATTTTTACCCAGAGGGTCTCTAGCTGTCCATGCCAGTCGCCAACATCAGCTTGCAGGGACATGTAGCTTTCCTTCACATAGAGAGCTACACCCCCGCCCCTTTTGTCAACACGATCCCTCCTGTACAGGGTATAGCCCTCTATACCCGTGGTCCAGTCATGGGTGGAGTCCCGCCAGGTCTCCGTTATCCCAATGACGTCATAATTCTTTGCACTGAGCAGGAGGATGAGCTCCTCCTGCTTGTTGCCCAGGCTCCTGGCATTAGTGCACAGGCAGGCAAGTGTCCCCTTGGGGGCTCTTGCCTTGCCCACAGATTGTGCCAGGGCTGGGGAAGGGGTGGGCTCCCTTAAGTGCCTTGGTCTGCTGGCTTTGCAAGGGTTGCTCAGCAGGCCAGCAGTGGCAGTAGTCCCCCCATCCCCCAGCGGGCTTAGTTTAAAGCCCGGTGGAGCAGGTCAGCCAGCCTGGCTGAGAAGAGCCTCCTCCCCAGGGGAGAGAGGTGGAGGCCATCTCTTCCCAGCAGCTCGCTGCCTCTCTCGCCAAAGAGCGGGCTGTGGTCATGGAAGCCAAAGCCTTCCCAATGACACCAGCTCCGCAGTCTTTGGTTCACTGCGTGGATCCTCCTCTCCCTCCTCAGCCCATAGCCTGAGACTGGGAGGATTGATAA
Organism: Crocodylus siamensis; assembly: GCF_052110815.1. Taxonomy (NCBI): domain Eukaryota; kingdom Metazoa; phylum Chordata; order Crocodylia; family Crocodylidae; genus Crocodylus; species Crocodylus siamensis. The sequence continues at coordinate 302,855,987 of NC_143395.1, forward strand.
GTTCATAGGCTTATCTATGAAAAGTATTTTATAAATTCCCTTTGAGGATTAGAACTGAGAGAATGGAGAGAGAATGATTCTCTTATGAGACGTGGGTACTCACAGGTACTTGGACATTAGATATTCAGTGTGCATTCATTCTGTTATGCAGTTGTTCTTTGGTTTCTCCTACATATTTTCCATCAGGGCATTTCACAGGGCTGTGCAAAGTTTCAGTGGCTGATTCAATTCAGCAGAGATTGGCATGATTCAGCAGCCAAATCTCCAAATCCAAATTGAATTAAGAGACCCTTTAATCTCTCTGAATCAAATCAGAACATTCTGAATCAATTTGAAGAGATTCAGAGAGATTTGATTATTCAGACATAGACACAGCTTTAAATGTTTTTTCTAGATACCTCAAGGTACCAGGCAGCTCGTAAATGCTGAGATGCTGGGTGGGCAGCTGGGGTGTCTCCCCATGGCCAATTGCTGAGCCGGGGGAGCATGGGGGGCTGCCCTGTACTCCTGTGGGGCACTCCACCTGCCCCACCATTGCTGCATTCACGAGACACACCTGGCATCTTGAGATCTATAGAAAAAGCATTTAAAACTGTGTCTATGGCCAAATTCCTGATTCTCCAAATCAGCATTGAATCTTCAGATTTGAATTGGGCTGAATCGAATCAAGATAGTGATCCAAATCAACTGATCACATCACTATCCCCAATTCGAGCCAAATATGAACCCAAATTGAATACAGCCCTTTTTGCACACCCTTAGCATTTAGTGCACTAGATGAGATTAATTACATTTCTGGAGGTGCAGGTATAAGATCAGGGGGACAGTCACCAGGAAGCAGGAAACCCTCCCCATGGTGGAACTGGGGACATGGGTAACCTGCCCCTACATGAAAAACCCTGAAATCAGGGGTTACTTACCAATTTCAGGCTAACAAGTGCAGGACAAGTCTTGCCAGGAAGAAACGCCCACGTGGTTTGTCAGCCACACTTATTTCCAGCTGAAACCGGCATGGGCGGATTACATCATTGATGAATGCCATCCAGAAAGAATAAAAGCCAGCACCGAAGCCAAGACGGGAGGACAAGCTGCACTAAGATCAAGTGGCTTGTAGTGCATGGAAGGGGTGTAGGGGAGGTGGAGCCCTACAACTATCTGTCGGGAAGTGTGACCAATCCTGAGGAGTCATCAACAGGGGAACCCATGACTGAGGGTCCGATCAAAGTTGTGGCAGATGGGTTTTCGGGTTTTCCCTGGGGTGATCGAGGACCCCTCCAGAGGTTACATAAGCCCACACAGCGCCCAACACCAGTTGCATCCACTAAGGCGGCACTTGACTGGATATTCAAAACCAGGCAGTCACAGTGGGGAATAGTTATTGTGGGAGTGGTGGAGATATATTGGCAGGTTTTACATTTCTTGTCCCAGCATGGTCAAGTTCCATTTGGTGTGTTTTTGGGCCATAGGAAGTTTGCTTATGGTGATGAGATTGGCAAGGTCCAGTGCTTATTTAAAGGCTAGGATGTCAACATTGACAAGTGCAAGGTACTGCACGTGGGGAGGAAGAACCAGTAGCATACCTACAGGCTGGGGAACTCACTTCTTATCAGTGCAGAGGCAGAAAAGGATCTTGGAGTCATTATTGATGCGAAAATGAACATGGGCCAACACCGTGGGGATGCAGTCAGGAAGGCCAACCATATCTTGTCTTGCATCCACACATGCTCCTCAAGCAGGTCCAAGGAGGTGATCATCCCCCTCTATGCGGCAATGGTCAGGCCGCAGTTGGAGTACTGCATCCAGTTCTGGGAGCCGCACTTCAGGAGGGATGTGGACAGCATGGAGAGGGTCCAAAGGAGGGCCACTCGCATGATCAGGGGGCAGCAGGGCAGGCCCTACAAAGAGAGGCTAAGGGACCTGAACCTGTTCAGCCTCCACAAGAGAAGGCTGAGGGGGGATCTAGTGGCCATTTACAAACTAGTCAGAGGGGACCAGGCATTGGGAGAGTCCCTGTTGCCCTGAGCAGTAGCAGGAGTGATTAGAAATAATGGTTACAAGCTGGCAAATTTAGGCTAGATATCATGAGGCGCTACTTGAGGCAGCTAGGATCTGGAAACAACTTCCAAGGGAAGTGGTGCTGGCTCCTACCCTGAGGTCTTTAAGAGGAGGCTAGATGAACACCTTGCTGGGGTCGTTTGACCCCAATACTCTTTCCTGCCATGGCAGGGGGTCAGACCTGATGATCTGCTCAGGTCCCTTCCAACCCTACCAACTATGAAATTATTAAACTATGAGTGGTTCTGGGAAGATCTCTTTAAGTATTGGGTCTTCTTCTAGTATGGGTTGCAATTATTTGAGGATTTTTCTTATAGATTCCAGGGAGGGATGGTATGTCATAACTAATGGTGTGCGATTTGTGGGAATTTTCTTTTTGTACTGTAGCAGTTCTTCACATGGTACCCAGGTGATTCTTCAAAAGTGCAATCTATCTCTCTGGAGGAGTATCCTTGTTGAATGAAATCCCTTTTGAAATTTGTGAGGTGACTATCACAGGTATTCTCAGTGCAAATCTGGTGGTATCTGAAGGCTTGGCTGTATATACAGTTATCTTGTTGAGTTTAAGGTGATTGCTGGTTCTGTGCAGATATGTATGTTGGTCCATGGGTTTCTTGTATTTGGTGGTTTGTATTTTATCATTCTGGATATTGATCATAGTGTCTAAAAAGGAAAAGTTGGTACTGGAGCATTCAAGAGAGAGTCTGATGGAGAGGAGATGATTATTGAATTTGTGATGGAAAGAAATAAGACATTGCAGGTTGCCAGTCCAAATGATTATGTCAGCTATGTATTGTAAATATAACATGGGTTTGATGGTGTGGTTCTTAATAAATTCTTCTTCCAGGTGGGCCATAAAAAAGTTGGCATATTGTGGGGCTATTTTGGTCCCCTTAGCTGTGCTCATGGTCTGGAGGTTGTGTTGGATATTGAAAGTCAAGTTGTTGCATGAGAGGATGAACTGTATAAGTTTATATATTTATAAGTAATATATTTAAGTCCATAGTCTGACACTTGTAGATATGTAAGTCTAGGTTGGATGCCATTCTGGTGTGGCATGTTGGTATATAAGGTGGTAACATCCGTGGTGGCTAGGAGGGTATTGCTGGGAAGTTGGTCTATGTTTCTATGTGTCTTTTCATTTTCAATGAATTTTGAACTGATGAAATGTTTCTGACTGACAGCTCTGGAAATTGAATTTTGTATTTATCTTTGAAGCAAGTACAGCTTGACTAGAATCATTAGTATAAGTTTGTAATCTTACCAATGTGTTTCTATCCTACACCAAAGGGAACATATGTAGAGGTGAAACTCCTATTTCCCCCTGGAAATATACATGGTAAATAGGAGTTTCAACTCTACGTACAATGTGGGGTAAATAGGAGTTTCACCTCTAAATACAATGTGGAGTCTTCCAAGCTAGCCAAGTGCTAGTTTACCCACCTGCCTTTGGGCATGCCACCCACCTGACTCTCCTGCCACACCTTGTTGTTAATTAATTATGATATTAATTAAGAAAAGAGGCTGCCCATTCTTGCCCCGATGCCAGGGGGCATTATCTGCAACTCCATTCCTCCCCTACACCACAGCCCAAGCTTCGCAGATGGCATCCAATGTTCCTGGCTTACAGCCAGACCAAGCTTAGGCCTCATTGTCAGGCCTCAGTCACACACAGATTCATACCACCCTCCTCTTACTAGGGCCTCTCACACTCCACCCTCTCTCACAGAGTCTCTTTCATGCATCAACAACTCATACTGCCTTGCTCCCTCTTGGAGTGGGCCCCTTAGGCCATAGGCTTTACCTAAGTCATACCTTGTTTGGGAGACTGTACCTGCCTCCGCTCTACAGTCTGTTCCTGCGCCACCTTTGCCCGGACAATCAATCTCATCTGCCTCGATCCCACATGCAGACCCCAGAGGATATTTCTGTCGTCTTCCAAGAGACCCCCACCTCTCCTGCCATGACTTTGAATGACTCTTCAGTGGACGGGGTTTGAAGTTGCCTCCAGGGTCAGCACGTGACTCAGTGTGCACTCACAGGGCTCCAACCTCCCCTATACCCTGGCCATGTGCCACCTTTGTGAGGTGGGCCTTTTGGTTTTGTTCACAGCCAGCCCCATGGGTATCTTCTCTAGCCTCTGTGCTGCCTCTCAGTGGCAGTCACCCTGGGTTCCTGGTCGGACTCCTGTGGGTGGGTCTGAAGATCCACAGTTTTCGGGCCTGTCTTCTCCAGATCCCTTAGCATCTGCCCCGGTGGGTTCCTATGCCGCCTCTTTCTCTTCCCTTCCATGAGGTCCCGGCAACCCTCGCCTGATGCTAGGGACTTAACCCACCTGCCCTCCCTAAAGGAGATGGCAATGGATGGCCCCTGAAGGGGACCGCTACCATGGCCTAGACTCTAAACCCCTCTTCCCTGGAACACCCATTGTGACACTGAAACAGCCTGACCCACCACCATGGCTATTGGAGAGGTGAAGCCAAAAAAAACAAAGAGGGGAAGGACCCCAAAGAAACAGGGCACCCACTGTGGACTCCTGCCACACACCTTCCCCCTTAAAATAATTCCTGGGGGAGGTTTCCCCTGCTGCTTCTCCAAAGCAGGCTCCACTCAGAGCCTGTGAGAGCCCTCAAGTGGCAAGCACCCCCAAAGGTGCTCCACCACACAACTTCCCCCTTAAAATGACATTCAGGGGCTTCACTTGGCTGCCTTCTCTGCTGGTTTTGTCCCAGCCTACTGCAGCCCCAGCCACTTGGTGAGCACCCCAAAGGTGCTCTACCACCATACACATTCACGGGCCTGGGCACATGGAACATTTGCACCACCGTAATCTGCCTTTTCACAGTAGAATTTCAAGTATGACATAGACTTTTTAAGGAAAAACAGGTAAAACTGAATCATGTAAGTTCTACCATGCACCAGTATTTTCTGCCCGGTATTGTTTATCTTGATGTAGCTGTTAGTTTAAGCCAAGCAATCTATTACCATTTCCCCTGACATCTGGCGACAAGATGCTCTGTCTACCACTGCCCTGGGATGGGTGTGCATCTGTCCTCTCTCAAGCCTGTACCACTTCCATCAATGTAAAAAGCCAACATAAGTTACACTTGCAGAAGTGTGTGGTGTGTTCAGCTGTAGTGAAATCACTACAGCTAAGGTTAAAGATGTGGTTTTACTTTCATGCTATTTGAAGCAGAAGTCAGGATTGCCAAACTGACAGAAAACAAAAAGAGAATCACACATGACAGACCAGGGATATATAACTTAATATGCTCCTGGAAACTGGTGAGAAACTGGTCACGAGGCTGTGTAACAACTGAAATAAAATAGAAAGCAGGGAAGTTTTGATGATGTTTAGATGTTCATTATTATTTATATTCATTAGCATTTGTGACCCAGCATAGTTATTTGCTTGGGTTAAGTGTTAATTGTTGACCTGGAAGCAGAGAAAGTAACCTATTATGTCTGCTTCTATGTCTTCTTCTCATCCCTTGTTCTCTTTTAACTTTGACAACCTGTCCCTCACCTGGCACTCTCAGGATCATATAATTGTTTTCAGTGGTTTTATTTTGGGGTGGAAACATTATAAACTTATGCTTTGTACCTGCTATCATGCATACTTGATCATGTCTTCCACAGCATGAAATGCAAAAATGCCATTAATGGATGCAGTATGTAACAGGGTCTCTGTCAGGAGCCCTGTTACTTGAACAAACACCTGGGCACCGTTACTGACAACACCCAGTCGGGTGGGGGAAAATTCTCCACCTAACTCAGGATTGGCTGACACACTTAAGCTCCCAGGAATAAAATCAGAGGCAGGACTCGGGGAGAATGCCTTCAGGCATGAGAAGAACAGCAGAATGGCGTGGGTCAGGCATTCACCCAAAGACAGCTGGTGAGATCAGAGGGGCTGAGGCTCCTCAACATGGTCTGGGGAAAATCCTGTGATCAAAGGAGGGCCCCAGCTTGAGAGAGACTAGTGCCAGCTGCAAGCAACAGCCAGGGACACTCCCAACTCTGAGGAGGGAAGCAGGAAGCAGGGTATGACAAATGCAGCCGCAAACCAATCAATTACCAGCAGGGAGCGGCAGCATGAGTAAAGGAGAAGGGAATAGTGGGGGAAGTCTCAGGAAACGAGGGAGGCTGAGCATAGGCTGTAGTGGCCAGCCCCAGCAAACTTGGAAGAATAACCGAGAAAAGGGGTTGCCCTGTCATTTACGCCAGCAACAGGGCAAAGTACTGTAGCTGCACTTCGCTAATGACTTAATTAGTGACATGGAGCACCAACAGGGACTTACCTTGAGGTTCTCAAAGGCAGGGATCATCTCCAAAGCTAACGATCAGTTCTGAGAGAAAGTTGAGGAGGCTGTTGCCTGCAACTCAGGCCACTGTAAAAGAAAAGGGAATTAAAAATCAATGGAGTGACTTGATGTGTCCGGGAAAGTTATTCTGCGAATACTGACTAACATTATACCAATCTTCTTCCTCCCCTCATAAGATCAAAGTCATGGCAGGCGAGTACAAGAGGAAACGGGTGGTATTGCACAATCCTGACAACACAGTGAAAACTGATGACCAGTGGTATGATGGCTCACCAAAACTGTAGGTCTATTAACACATCTGTGAGGCTGGGTAATTTATGTGCAGTTCCAGCATGTTTTCCACAGTTAGGAAAATAACTTGTGGTCTTTTAGAGATAAATAATCAATTACTGGGTTTGTGGGGAGAAAAGCCTTAATGGTTAAGGGCTGGGCACAATAGGCAAGCATGCTTCACTGACCAAATATGTAAAGAAACTGATCTATTAGAGTTTTAACCAAGTTGGCACAGATACTTACTTTGCCAGCCACTTACTGGTGAGTAGAAGAAAGAACCTTCCTTTAGGGATAATTTACTCCATAATTTTTTCCTGAGGCTTTTTTGTGTTTCCTTGCTATCAACTAGGTAATGTTTTATCTCAGAAATAAAGAACTTGAAAAGAAACTAGAGCAGTTAGGAGTTCTGCATGATGGAGTTGTTTGCATTTTGGAAGCATGGTTATAGTATGTGGCATCACAGGGAACATAGCTCTTTTGGCACTTTCTGTCCTGTACATTTTACATGAACTCCTACCCCACAAATGAAAGTTAAGATCAATAGGGGCATGCACCAAGTTCATATAACTTTTCCTCATGTACCAGGTCAGATACAGTGTTCATAAGATTGTTATAGCTCAGTAACCATAACATAAATTACAATATCAGACCCTCTTCTGTCACCTAACCCATAACATAAAGAATGAAGATGCACTGACAGAAAATGTAGAGGGTACATTTCAACAATAATTAGCAAAAAAGTAATGGCTGCAGGAATGCCAGACAAAGAAATGATCCTTAAAATATTGAGAATATTAGTGGTCCCTACAAAAGATTGTGGGTGTGCTATCAAGCATGGGTGCTGAGTACATGGGGGTCAGAGGGCCCTGGTCCCCCTTTCGAAGAGGGCTGTCACCTGAAATGCATAAAGCTTTCTACATGCCCTTCATCTTAGGCCACACCCTCCTCCATGCAAAAATAAGTGAGCTGTGCTATCAAGAGAAAAAAATCTGCACCAGAGGAAAGAAGTACCTCAAAAGGCAGCTTCTACAGGAATGGCAAAGACATTAGCAATGATTAAGTTCAGTTGCTTTTGAATTTGGTGCCATCAAACAATGCGTTGCATGTTCATTACTGAGATATATTTCATATTAGCTAATTAGGAGAAAATATAATCAACGATGAAACTTGCAACGTTAGGCTCTTTTTTAAAACGTTCATCTTTTTGTGGCCTATAATGTTCAGTTCTGGGTTTGGTTTTGTATCAGACTGTCCAAACAGAACAAATAAAGCTTTGCAGTGCATTGGTATTCTGTAGACCTCACTGTTCTTCATTCTTTTTGTTTTCCTTAATTCAAAATATATGTCAATTTCAACCAAAAATGCATGTTTCCATACACTAAGAGCAAAACATGACAACAGCAGTTAAATACCAAGTTAAATGTTTTAAAAAATGAGCCAACATTTCTACTGGCAAAACTCTATTGATTTCAATGGAGTTGTAGCATAGAAAATTATGCCCAGTAGCCAAATATTTTCAAAAACAGTTTTGTTGGTTGACACAATTTGTAAACTGAGTCTTTTTCTTTCCCCAGTACTAGCAGTTAAAGTGAAATGAGGTCTTCACTTTCTCTGTTCTTCTGGGTTACTCTATGGAATCTCATTTAATAATGTCCTCTGCAAATAGGGTTTTTGAACTACAATACTTGATAAGAGACTTGTTTTTCAGTGTTTCTCTTATAAAGTATTTTTATGAATTATTAAAGGAGTTATTTACAGCCTCCTAATGGCATTATTTAAAAAATTAGATGAAAACCTGATGATATAAATGCACTATATATATGAACATATTTAAAAAAAATATTAATGCAACTCACAAATCAATTTAAGTAGCACTTTCATTCACAGATATACAAATATTAGCTTTCACACAACCATTTGCCCCTTCTCAATTTATAAGCAAGTCTCAGCACATCAAAGCAGACATCAAAGGACAGCTCCCACTCAGTACCCTTCTGCAAGAGATTGACAGTTTTAATAACATTTAACATGACACACATCATCCTAAAGAGCATCATAATACCACTGCACTTGGGACAAAAATAAGGTAACTATCAGGAATACAGAGAAAGATAGATTGAAGAACAAAGTAGGCATTTGTTCATAATCTGAAGTATGTAAGAAGCATCAAAGCTTTAAACATCTTGCTGAGCAACATACAAAAGGGTTTGTTTTGCAAATATTAAGAACAAGCAGACAAACTAAGAGTAGATGCACTGGAGTGGGTACCAAGGAATTTAACTCTCAAGTCTGATGAGAGGGGATAGACTAAAGCTGGTTAAACAACTAAATTATCCAGTGGCATGACCAGGGCAGGTTGAGTAGATTACCGGACCTAGTAGCCAATTTCAAGAGAGTACTAGCATCATCCAACATTGCTCTGCATCCCTATTCTCCAGTGCTCACATTACACTCTCTTCCCCCCTGTTCTTCAGCACTCAGCAGCATCTCTGCCCAGGGCACAAAAATTGCTAGTTATGCTTCTAGAATTGTCTCTCAAGCTTGGGAGGGCACCTGCATTACCACTGCCATCAGCCTAATCCCAGTGCTTTTATGAGCTGTGCACCTCCACTGATAATCAGATAAACAATGTTATCTACTAGACTGACCCACAGACTTATATTTGTCACCATTTCAGGTATGAAATAATATTACAGGACTTTGTCTCCGTCTGGTTCCTTTTGATGCCTCAAACACCTTACATTTCTGAACAGAAGTCACTAAGCATCTCAGGAGCACTGTGAATTTACACAGATAGGGTTTCCTGACTGGGTGTCAGTAATACTGTTCTTTTTCCACCTTCCTAACATTAGTGCAGGCAAGTAACTTCTGCACTCATGACAGAAAGGCTTGGTCCTTGCATTTCCAGGAGAAGGTTGTATTTTCAGCAGGTTACATTTGCTTGGTCTATGATGCTGTATTTTAAACCATAATCCAAAATATTAGCTAATTTCCCATAAATTAATTGCCTAGTGAACAATAGTTGGGATATTTTTTTAAGAAAACTGAGAGAAAGACTGATTAAAAGGCCAATGTTAGTGTATTTTTAAAAACATACATTATCAGTTTAGCTTGTTTGGGGGACCTACATTTTTCCTGGGAAAAAGATCTTTCCACTCTTAGGAATTAGTAACTGGGGAGGTGGTTCTACAAGCCTTCCACACACTGGGCACATCCTGACAAGCAGGAGTGTGCATTTCCCATGGGACAAATAGTAGTGGTGCATCTTTGTGCCACTGCTATTTGTCCCCAGGCATGCCCCAGCACGTGCGCTCCTGCATGTGGCAAAGTGACCCAGGTGGGGTAGGGAAGGCATGGGTCAGCACCGGTGCTTACTCCAGCAGCCTTACCTAGGGCTCTACAGGCCTCCCAGGGCAGCAGCAGCACTGAGCTGGCCACAGAGAGCCTGGCCTGCAGCCAGAGTGTAGTTCTGGCCATCCAGGATCTGGTTGCTGGTGGCAAATGCTGCTGCCATGTGCACCACACCACTTTTCTTTGTAGTGGTTATTTTTTTACACCAGGATCTCCTGATATAAAAAAACCCACCATACTGCAAATTAGCAGTGTGGCAAATGGGTATGTGTACACCACGTGCAGTTTGTGTCACCTCAGATGTATTTGAGGTGTTGCAGACTGTATATGCACTCTCTTCAGGATGCGCCCACTGGATGCATCTACACTTGCCATTAATGTGATTGAATAAACTCCAGTGCAGTTTGTGCCAAGTTTAGATGTGTACCCAGGTGTAACAAGGCACCCTAGCCCTGTCACCAGAAAGCAGGTCGGCCCTTTTAAGGCCAGAACTTTCTGGGCACGGAGCGCTGGTTAGAAAGGGGTTAAATGCTGAGCCTGGCCAGCTAGTCAGCTGACCCGAAGGGGCAGGACTGTAAAAACCCTGGGCAGAGCATAGTAGGGGACAGCAGCTAAAGGGGAAGGAGTGCCTCTGAGAGGTCCACAGAGAAGCTGGGAGAGTGGTCCAAAGGTGGAAACTACAGAAGCTGTGGAGAGACGGCAGCTGCACACAGCAAGGACTGTAGCCGACGATGGGGAGCTGAAGAATTACCCTGCGAATGTAAGGTGACATGCTGCTTTTCTTGATCATATTTGCTGGTGGCAATTATTATGCATGGACTTGACTGTTTATTTTTCCCTTTTTGATTATTGAATAAAACCAGTGGTTTGGGTAAAGGAGAAAGCCTCATTTTTGGTGCCCACTGCAGAGTGGGGACCCTGGCACCAGCAAGGGCATGGTTTTTTGGGGGGTAACTAGGCCCCAGATCCCATGGGGGCACAGGATTTTGAGGTGCTCTGACACCAGTGCCTGAAGGCACAATGTTGAAAGGGTAGGGAGGGCTGGTGCACCTGAGGTGTGATTTTTTGTTTTGTTTGGGGGGTTTTTTGGACTGGGGGAAGGCAAGCTCAGGGCCATCCCCTGGCCTTGAACTTGCAGCCCACATGGCTGTGGAGCCAGTGGCCTTGCCTTGGGGCCAGGCTTCAGGTAAGAGTTCAAGACACCAGAAAAGGCTACAGCCTCAGAGTCAAACCCTGTTTGGTGGGTTTTAGATAGGGAGGCCTACCTAGAGAAAGACAGGGGCAGGCCCATGTAGATGAAAGGCCCCAACATACAACATACAATAAGCAGTCTCCCACTCACAAGAACATGAACAATAATTGCCATCAAGACACAGCAGTCTAGCAGAAGGTGGGACATAAGAACTCCAAAGAAGACTCCAATGGCGCCCCACATAAGGCACAGATTACCAGGGAAGATGGTGCTGGGGAGGGTGACCTGTTACACCAGGGCTACAGCCCTGCCAGCCTGGGGTTGTTCTGACTCAGGTCAATGTGCTGTGGAGGTGCTGGCTGCACTGACGCACCCTTGTCCCCCAGCCCCATCAGCATCTACATGTGCATTGCAGCTCATTAAATAATACCACCTTAGAATAGTACTTGTGTTTACAAATACTAAGCTATGCAGTGTTTATTAGTTTACTCTGGCCTAATAGAGAGGCAAATATAGACTCTGAGACTTTACTGTGGAGCTAATTTGGCAATTCCACAGTAAAGGTCTTGCGCAGACACACCCACTTGAGCATGCAGTTCCACTTGCATGGGAGACTGCCTCACAACTGTATACTGCTCACGAGAAGCAGAAGCTGCAGAAGCCAGTTTCAGGCCTAGCAGCTGTTACCTATAAACAAAGGCCTCTGAAGCCTACTTGTGGAAGAGTTGGGAATGAAAGGAAGAGGAGGCACCTCCATCTAGGACAAAGCAAATGAAAATAGACAAATCAAGCTTAGCAATATTTACGAAGGAAAACAGGGTTTCCTCAAAGGAGCTATGCTGGGGAGCACATGGCTAGAAGGAGAGAGGTACTGGCTGGCAGGGGAATTTCTGTGGAAGGTAGTGCTGGGAAGCTGCATGAGGAGACACAGCAGGCAAAGGGGACCTAGTGAATGATGTACATAGGGCAGAATGACAGCCAGGCAGTAAAGCTAGCCCTCTTCTGCTAGGGACAGACATTACACATAAACCAGTTTAAGTGATCGGAAACCAGTTTAAACCTGTTAGGCTAGGGACAGATATTCAAAAAGCCTGAGCCTGAATTGATTCTATTTTTGCTGGTTAGTCTAACCTGGCTAGGCTAAATCAGTTCATAACCATACAGATATCCCAGAAATGCAGACACATGCCTGCGGTAGCAAAGGCTACAAGCTGGTCAGGAGGGGCAGTAGAAGAGCCCTCCCTTTAGTGCTGAGCTGAGGGGCGTGTGGCCAGGCAAGATGCTCTGACTATGGAAAGTTCGTTTCCCACCCACCCCCTTCCGCCTCCCCTCCTTGATAACAGAGCATTTATCAGCTGGGTTATCAACATTTCTCCAGGGCTGCCCAGAGGGGGGCACAACTGAGGCAATTTGCCCCTTGCCGCAGCTCCTGTGTGTACCATTGGCCCCTGCCCTGTGACATTGCTCACCAGAATTCTTGGTATTTTGTTTTCATGAAAAAAAGGAAATTGGTGTATTAGAGTGTAAAATGGCACTGAATCATTCTCAACATGTAATCATGACATTATGGGACCTGTCCCCAACCATGAATTAAATATGATGCATAGCTTTGTGTGAAACAGGTGCTAATTTGAGGCTTAAGTGACTGTTGCACTGATGTCCAAGGAAGAGTCTAAACCAGTCACAGTAAGGTAACATCTTTCTTTACCTCTGGGCAGCAATGGAGACAAGATTGATCAGGCAGGCTTATGATTGGCCTAGCCTAGGGCAATTAGCCCTGGTTACAGAGTCTGTTGTGAGGAGAGAAGGAACAGGGAAAGTTTAAGGAGGGATCTGTGGCAGTGCTGGGCTGTTGTCACAGAAAAGCCTCCAAAGGAAAGAGGTTCAAGAAGAGAGTGAATGTGAGTTCTGAGTCCTTCTTGACTGAAGAAGCCTATGCTCCAAAATGCAAATCTTGATTTCAGTATTGCAAAAATGACTTGCTCTCTTCTGGTCCTTCAAACAGCAGCAGTTGCTTACTAAGGCCCATAAGAATATGAACAGTCTCACAATGCCCTTAATCAAGGGGTTAAAGGCTAAGTGTACACATTTATTCTTGTATGTAAAATATTGCCCTTTCATGAGAGGTAAAGCAGAAAAAAAATATGAGCTCTAATGGCAAATGTTTTGAAAGTTAAATGGAAACAGTTTTTATGACTCTCTGCCATACTGCTAATTGCTGACAAGTACTCTATATTAGAGTGTTGTTCATCAACACCTTGTTATGGAGTGCTGCATTATCCACAGGACACATGACATTAGGGCCTGATACTAGCAGAGCAGTAGGGAAAGAAACCATTTATATGATGTGTGTGCAGCATACTCTCACAAGTGAACATAGAGGGTCTGTCCATCTGGAATAAAACAGATCTTCCTAATCAATTACTTGGCATGTAGCTAAATGTATGTTCCTATTGATTCTTAGTTGAACCAAAATAAAACAAATGCATTTTAACCTTACAGATAAGAGCTCAGGTATCTCAAAGACTTTGGAAACCATTAATTATTTCTTAACCTGTTTCCCACAAACTCTATTATTTATCAAGAGAGCACTTCCCTGATATTTTGCTTTACAAATGAGCTACTTAATTTTTTTCAAGTTCTTGATCACCTGTTTAATAAATCATTGTCAGGAGATAAAAACCATATACCTGCTCTTGCAATCCTTATTTATTGTAGCATTTCTGCTATAATTTGCAAGTCGGTTTGTGTGAGTGAGGAAGACCTGTAGAACCAAACCAGGTTCTACTCCCTTAGCTAGATCCTCCCTACTTATATTTTATACTATTATATTTTCTTACTACATCTATATTGATAACCTGAGCCACTGACAGATATTCATTTGAAGGCATGATGGGTTCTGATCTCAACATCACATCATCTGCCATGTCAAACATGACAGGACCCATGATTTTGCGATTAGGGATCAGATCCCAGCCACACCTAATTTTTTTAAGGATGGGGCCAGGATCATGATCCCAGGCTGCACCTACACCAGCAAGTAGAAAACTGAGTACCCAATGAACTTGTGCAGTCCTGGGGCTAAGACTGCCAATCACCTGATCTCAGCCCTGGGACCACACCAGTTCATGAAGACTCCAATATGGTCCTCCAACTGCGACCACCTACTGCATCCCCAGGACTGCACTGTACTCTTAAACTAACTCCAGTACAGTCCTGGGGCTGGGATTGCCCATCAGCTGATGGGCTGTCCCAACCCCAAGACCTCAACAAAGTGAGTTCCACACTCCAACTGATGGTCCCAGAACACTGGCCACACATTCAATTTAAGGCACAATGGAAACCAACCACTAAATTACACATATTTTGTAGAATAATTTTGTGTCTTAATCCCCATTTCATTGCATCATTAACTGCATGAACATAGCACTTAAGACATGATTAATTGGTTAATCTCACCTTGAGTGTGAAATCTGTCATGGCCACTTCTGGATATTATACCACAGGTGTTGGAATTGTCTGAATTACTTTAACTTAGGACCCTCATTTGTCCCGCCATTTTCCAGTTCCAAATGTGTCTCACAATAGAACGCAGAAAAAGGCATATTTCCTCTTCCTGCTGGCTTCAGCTAACTAAAATTCCCTGTGAGGATAGTTTCCTACGGAGAAACAGGACTACTTGTACTTGACTATCTTTGAGATCTGTAACACTTTGAGAACTTTAATTAATTAAATCAGTGCCCAGCAAGTACAGTATAACAGAATAATAGTACCTAGTTCCTAATTATTCGGGATCCTGATTTTCTCTGATTAAAAAAATTCCCGATTTTTGGTTTTGAAAAAGTAACCCCACATCCACATTTTACCATGATTAAAATGAAACACCACTAATATATATCGTTATCTATATATTGGTGGTGTTTCATTTTAATCATGGTAAAATGTGGATGTGGAGTTACTACTTTTAATTTAAAAATTGGGTGTATTCTTTTATCAGAGAAAACTAGGTTCCCTGCTAATTATACATAAAAGATACATGTTTGCAAATGAGTTTACATCTTAATCTTCAATCTTTTTTGCTTTTGGTTCAAAACAGTACATTTTGTGAGTGCTACAAATTATTTAAATAAAGACAATGGAGAACTTACTACATATAATATCCAAAGCTAATATTTCCAAGAATGGCTTCTGGTTTGGAGTATCTTGGGTGAAATCCTGCTTGCACTGATGCCAAAATTCCCACTCAGTTTAAGAAAGCCAAGACTCCACTCCTTAATTTTGGCTGCCTATCTCCAGTCATATAAAAATGCAAAAGAAGGAAGGAAAGAAGACATTTAAAAGTTGATCAAGTCCAAACAATGTAGGCACTCATTCAAGAAAGCACCTATGTTCTTAACTTGTGGGCCCAGTGGTGTCAATGAATCTTAAGCACATACTTAAATCCTTTCGTGATAGATTCTTTTCTGAATTGGGACAACCCCTATAAGCATATATGAATCTGGGCTCAAAAATAGTGAGGTATTCCATGTCTGTTAAAACCACCTTTCAAATTGGCTTTTTAAAGAACAGTAAGGAAACTAGGCATCTAATTACCATTGAACTTAATGGGACTGAAGTATGGTACATGCTTAAGTTCTTCTGAACATTCCAGAGTGAAGGATACCTAAACCATTTACAACATTTAGTGTAAGTATGAAAACAGAAGCTTGGTTGAAATTACTGAGTACTATAAATGTTTCTAACATAATTGTATAAGTGATTTGAAGAATGATCTTGTGCAGTAATTAGATTCAGATCTTTTAAGGCCAGTTGAGATTGTTGTCATCATCTTAGTATAGCATGATATGGGCCATAGAATTTCCCTGCTGATTCTTGCAACCAGCTCAGTATACGTGGTTGAGATCAACCAAATCATTCTAGAAAGGCCTCCCATCTTGAATGAAAGGATGCCTATACCACATCCTACTGAGAGGAAACATCCCAAAACACATCCTGCCCACTGCTTCTGCTTGCATGCACTAAACCCAGGAATGCGGCAGAAAATCAGCTGTAGGTTTGGTCCCCAAGGCTGCTTGCAAGATGCCAGTCTCCTGCATGTTTCAGGATGGCCATAGGGTTGTCCCCACAGTGGCTTAAGAGTGGCTTCACTGAATCATTTCCAGGTTTGATGGATGAGGTATGCTTACAAGTGCTTCCTCCTTTAACCATGTAGGATATGTTGCAGACATACCCTTAGAGTGAAAGAGAATCCAACATTACTCCAGGTGAGTTGTTCGAGTGGCCAGTCATCTTCAAAGTTAAAACTACAAGCCATATCATAACCAGGGTATGAAATACAGGGGAGCTCAGGGGGGCTGAGTCCCCCCATAAGAGAGACAAGAGCCCCTAGCCCACCCCACAACTTTCTAAGCCGCTCAGGTCACAGTGGCAGTGGCAGTGGCAGTGGCAGTGGCTGCAGCTCCTTCTGGCTTCTGGCTGCTGCAACCCCCCCCCCCCCAAGAGTCAGAGTGTAATTGAACCCTAATCATAACTCATTTTCACACGTGTTATACACGAATCCTTAACTTTATCAGTCTCTGACTGTTTGAGTGCTTTAGGCCCCTTCTGCATATGCAGGTGAAGATGTGGAGGGATCTAATGCATGGTCCATACAGTCATCCTTCCTGCCATACTACACAAGCATGGCAGACAGGGTGACTGTGGGATCTAGTATAAGATCCTATCACACTTGATTGCTGGCACAGATGAAGCCTGTGGCTGCCATCCTGGGTTCCCCCTGCACCAGCAACTAGTAAGCTCCCATAGCTGGAAGTCCTGCAGCTGACAGGACTGTCATCCCCAGCTGCACCCCACATGCAGCCAGGACTGTGAGTCCCACATCTGATGGGTGTGGGGTGCAACTGGGGCTAAGAGTCTCTCCCAGCTGCAGAGGTACCTCAGGCACAGGTGAGGCTGCAAGTCCCCCAGCTGACAGGACTTTCCACCCCAGCTGGACCTCATACATGTGGGGCACAACTGGGGCTAAGAGCCCTTTTAGTTGGGGGACCTGCGGCCCTGGCTGCATGGTGGGGGAGGGGCCTGAAACTGGGACATCACAGTCGCTGCAGTCTCCCAGGCAAAGGGGTACAGACTACACATGCAAATTAAAACTGGATAGGTACCAGCTGTAAAGTTATTACATGTTTTACAGCAATAACTTTATGGCTTGTTGGCCCCTTTTAAGGCACCATAGTTAATTTACACATGTAGCCAGGCTAAATTAATCGTGCAATTATCCAGGTAATTGTGCAGTAGCTATTACATATGGAGGAGGCCTTAGTGCCCAACCTGTGTTCCATATAATGACAGAAGTAGTTATCCATATTAGCCTGAAGTCAAGCAGCAGGCAGGGAAGGGTGGCACCCCAGGGCCATGTTTCACATGATGATTAGCACATGCTGAATACACTTAAAATGCAAGCAAGCACAAGTTCAAAGCAGTAAGATGTGCTAAGCATGTTCATATCATAGCAAAGTTAGGATTTTTTGCATGAGGCATATATGTAGGTAACATGCTCAGCTATTGTTAGCCTGCTACATGGAGATATATGAACAATTTGCTCATATTATCACCCAGCCATGATATTATTAGGTATGATATTAGCCAGAGACCTCTTTGCAATTCCAAGAAGGGAAGAGAAAAGCCATAAACATCAAGAAGAAGGATCTGGGCTCTTTCACTTGTCAGGTTCATTTCATAGATTTCATTTCATAGACATTTGGGCTGGAAGGGACCCCAGAGGATCATAGAGTCCAGCCCCCTGCCCCAGGGGCAGGAAGTCAGCAGGGATCATAGGATCCTAGCAAGATAAGCATCCAAATGTATCTTGAAGGCATTCAAAGTAGGTGCTTGAACTGCCTCCGGCAGCAGTCTATTCCAAACCTTGGGGGCTCGGACAGTGAAGAAGTTCTTTCTCATGTCCAGCCTGAACCGGTCACAGTGGAGTTTGTGACCATTCGATCTTGTCATCCCTTGGGGGGCTCTGGTGAACAGTCGGTCCCCCAGATCCTGATGAGCACCCCGATAAGCTTATAGGTGGCCACCAGATCACCCCTGAGCCTGCCCTTTTCCAGGCTGAATAGCCCCATGGATCTCAGCCTTTCATCATAAGGTCTGTTTTCCTGACCTCTGATCATGCGTGTGGCTCTCCTCTGCACCCTCTCAAGCTTCTCCACATCCTTTTTGAATTGTGGAGCCCAAAACTGGACACAGTACTCTAGCTGCGGCCTCACCAAGGCTGAGTACAGCAGGAGAATGACATCCATAGGTTCTGCTTGAGAAGCATCTATGGATGCAAGCCAGCGTTTTGCTCGCTTTACTAGCCACTGCATCACACTGAAGGCTCATGTTCATTTTGTGGTCAACCATGATCCCCAAGTCCATTTCGTCGTCTGTAGTGCTAACCGTAGCACTGCCGAGCCTATATACATGGTACAGGTTTTTCCTCCCAAGGTGGAGAACCTTGCATTTTTCAGTGTTGAACACCATCAGGTTCTCGTCTGCCCATTTCATGACTCTGTCCAGTCCTGGATCACCCTCCTATCCTCAGGTGTGGATGCTTTACCCCAGAGTTTGGTGTCATTGGCAAACTTGGCCAGTCCACTTCTGACTCCAGTGTCCACATCATTCTTGATGAAGACTGAAGTTGAAAGCTGGGTGCCTGCAGCCCTGGAGGTTCTGTGGTTAGGAATGGCAATCAGCTGATTGTTAGTCTCAGCACCAGCACCACACTGGAGCCAATTCAAGGCTCCCTTCCCATGCCAGGGTTGATTGTTGGTCCCAGTCCCCATGCCACACTGGAGCTGGTTCAAGACTCTGATGCAGTGCTGGGGCTGGGACAAACAATCAGCAAGGTGTGCATGCTAGAGATCATAGTAATCATTATTCTGCAACTGCTTAGAACATACCTTAATTTTACCACCACACAGATTTAACACAAGGCCCTTTGTGACTAACTCATTCAGAAAGAAATAAGTTTTCATAGACAACAGCCTACTTTGTCAGAGGCTATGAACTGCCGTGAGTAGGCTGTTGGCTATGACAGCTTATGCCTTTCTGAGTAAGTCTCTAGATGCCACCTTCCTGTTTCTTTTGATGTATTAGTTCATCATTTGCCATTAAGCAGGGATTCGCTTTTGTGCTGTCTCTAACATCAGCCACACTTGCACAAGGCTCAATGTTAAAACCCGCCTCCGCCCATAAACCACACTAGGCAGCATTTGGAAACTGAATTAGCTAATTTAGAAGCAAAATCAAAAGCTGAACTGACCTTGGGAAAGCTTAGTCATGTGTTATAAACTAAAAATAATAGTATTCGCAGTGTATCTACTTTTTCTGCTCACTGATTTCTTCTGATTTTGGTGACACTTTGTGGGAAAATGTACTTTTGCATGTGATATAACTTTTGTGGGGTGAAAAACACTTTCATATGGCATTTTTACCACTATTAAATGCATGTAAAAGGTCAGACCTGTACTTCAAATCCACAAAGCATCATTGAAGTCATGGATTTGTGCTGATCCATATGAGTGGAATATCTGATTGAAAACATGTTTTTGAAAAGAAAAGATGTCAACCTTGTATAGAAGGGTGATTTTCTTTGTGCAAATGAAAAGAAATATATCTTTTGCCTGAATATTTCAGTGTTTTGTTGCATGAATAAAAACCTCACACTACAAGTATGTGTTTTATAATAGAAGTGCCTTAATAAATATCTTCTATACAAGTGTATTTCAATTTGGGTCTCTCAAACCGGGGAGCTATCTACTTCTGATCATTTGTGTTGTTGCAGTCTCTGCCTGCTCAATTGATCTCCCTGTTATTGTTTTTCTGTCTTCTCATCTATACCAGTGGAATGATCTTGCCCTTTCCTCTGCTGTGCCTATTTTCTCAGCTCATTTAACAATGAGGTACAGTTTCTATCTATGGAAATAGAAAAGCCCTGGGAATGGAGTAGAAAACTAAGACAGTGTCAAATTATTGTAAATTATGTTTGAGTAAAATCGGGGTTTTTTCGAATTTTCCTAAAGCTTTCTTGTACTCAGTCTTACATGCATCTCACTTTCCAGTGGGATTCTTATTCAGTCATTCATGACTGAAATTTAGCTGTATTTTAATCTACAACTCTATTCTCACATCAAAAGATCATTAATTTTAAACTATGATTACTTGATTTCATGCCTAACAAATTCAAAACATAAATTATGAACACTGGAGTTGACACCATTCAAATCCCAATCTTTGCTCCCATCCTTAAGTTACCTGCATCTCCGTCTGAAGCAGGCACCACTGAATTCTGTAGCTTGAACTATGTACCTGCTCAGAGCATTACTACTTCTTCAAGTTTTGCTTACTCCCCACAGACATCAAGGTTGGGCTCTGGAATGAGTGGATGCTGAACATTTACTGCATCTCCTCCTAACCTGAGAATGGGTGTAATCTTGGCCCTAGCACTACAAAACACTGACTGATACAGTTGGACCAGATGTAATGATTTGCTACCAATCCATACGAATAACAATTTCCAATCCTTCAGGATTAATGGGAGAAGGGAAGGAATTATGCTTTATCCTAAGCAGTGTAGCTGTGCACTTCACCTTACATGAGGCACATTATATGCTCACAGTCTAACCTAGTATGTGCATGAGCTCTCATAAGCTACCTGGTATGCCATTCTGGTCTTGTAGTGGTATCTGCAAATGTTGTATACAGCTGGATTGCAAGTGATACCTATGCATTATGTTGGTGTTTGGATAAATTTTCATAGATTTCATAGACATTAGGGCTGGAAGGGACCTCGGGAGATCATCAAGTCCAGCCGCCTGCCCAAAGGGCAGGCAGTCAGTTGGGGTCATAGGATCCCAGCAAGATAAGCATCCAATTTACTCTTGAAGGTGTTCAATGTAGGTGCTTGAACCACCTCCTACGGCAGACTGTTCAAGACCTTGGGGGCTCAGACAGTAAAGAAATTCTTCCTTATGTCCAGCTTGAAACTTGCAGGAGTTTGTGACTGTTTGACCTAGTCATCCCTTGGGGGGCTCTGGTGAACAAACGTTCCCCCAGATCCTGGTGGTCACCCCTGATAAACTTATAGGTGGCCATCAGATCACCCCTGAGCCTACGCTTTTCCAGGCTAAAAAGTCCCATGTCTCTCAGCCTATCATCATAAGATCTGTTTTCCTGACCTCTGATCATGCGCGTGGCTCTTCTCTGGACTCTCTCAAGCTTCTCCACATCCTTTTTGAATTGTGGAGCCCAAAACTGGATGCAGTACTCCAGCTGCGGCCTCACCAAGGCCGAGTACAAGGGGAGAATGGCGTCCCGATATTTGCTCGAGAAGCATCTATGGATGCAAGCCAGCATTTTGGTCGCTTTATTAGCCGCAGCATAGCATCGCATCGCATCGCATTTTAAGTAAATGGGTGACTGATTTGACTGATTGCTACCTGCCCAGTGCAAGATTACAAGATAGCATGGTACTCCTTGGATTCACTTGATGAACAGTTACAACAAGGGAGGAAAAAAGAACATCAAGGGTTAGCTACTCCCCTTTCCATGAAGGTGAACAAGGAATAGAATAGTAGCAAGGTGAAAATAAAAATAATAATCAAATCAATGCACCTATGTTGTTGTTGCACGGTGGGAATGACCTGTTCATTATATCAGGTGCCACAAACTACTGCCCCACATCCTGGGGAAGCCAGAAGGTTGGCACCAAATTGTAAGTCATTGGTGTCTACACAAGATGTTTACTGTGGTGTTGACTAATTACCTGTGCAGTAAACATCTCAGCATCTGCATGTGCATCCCTATTAGGGCACAGAAAACTAATAAACTCCACAGCATGGTAGTCCTACTCTGCTGTGGAGTTTTTTCATGCACAGCAGTA
The DNA here is from genome assembly GCF_052110815.1 of Crocodylus siamensis. NCBI lineage: Eukaryota > Metazoa > Chordata > Crocodylia > Crocodylidae > Crocodylus > Crocodylus siamensis. Next base: position 302,878,110 of record NC_143395.1, read on the forward strand.
CGTGTACATGGCTGGGTCATGAGGGTGCTTCAGTGCAGGGGCTGTCTACCTGCACTGAAGCACCCTCAAGCCTGAGCCAGCCCCTGTGCACAGTTGGAGCAGCCCCAGGCTCCTGCCAGCCAGGACCACTGTGGCCCAGCTCAGTGTTCCACGACCTGGGTGTATGTGTAAACCGTATGCCCAGGAGCTTCCCAGGAATGATAAACTGTGTAGCAATAAGCCCACTGAGTGAGTTTTGTCCTTCATCTGCTTCTAGTGCAGCACAATTCTGCACTGTCTCCTTACAAATGGTGCTGTTGATCAAGTTTTTAAACTCCTTTTTCCCCTTTCTTTAATTTGCATGTCAATGCAGCAGGGATTATGCAGTTGAATGAAGTCTTGTCATTCATTTAGTTTTTGTGTCTTAAAAGTTATCAGCTCCAAATCCAACTCTGCCTTTAAACAAACAGGTAAGGACCACACGGCTATCTTTAGCAGTACAAAGGGCATTCAGGCTACTTACATGGATTTTGGATTCTACCCTATGATAGCAGAAGAAAAATGGAAAAGGAGGGGTTTGAACCTACATTTACCGCTCCTCAGAAAAGTGCCTTAACTGCTAGGTCCTGGGCACCTCCCACCTCTTCTGTGGAAACTTGGCCTACTGTGCAGTGAAAAGGAGAAATGTTGGGCCAGGAAAACAGGACACAAGAAATGTGTGGCTCAGGGAGATTAATACTGCCCTAGGAGGGAAAGGCGCTTGAGTTCTACTCGCCTTAATAGGCTAAAGAGGAGTTGGATTTGGGCCCAAGTGCTTGACCAAAACTTCCTGGTTTGTATTATGGTACCCAGGATTCTAAGGTAGCCACCCATCCAAACATTAGCCAAGGTCAAGACTGCTTAACTTCCAAGATGCAGTTCAGGTGGCAGTTGACCTTTTAAACTAAGCAACGGAACTAAAATCTGCATGTGTGTGTAGTGGGATACTATCTTCAAGGCCTTGTGAGCTATGTCACCAGGTGGATTTGCAGATTTAGGAAGACAATGATGTATTGATTTCTACTGAGTTTACATTTCTTTGAATTAATTTAAAAAAACCCCGTCAGAATATATGCTATTAGTATGGGACAGGTTTGGTAATAATTGGGAAAGATATTTATGAATGTCAAGGAGAGATTTACACACACACAATCACAGCATTTTTTCTTTGACTGACCTGTATAATATACCATCTCTTTGTATTAACAACACTAGGAATATGACTGTTTTAGTTTTTAATAAATCATAGCTAAAGGATCAAATATGTTTTGGTATTTTAAAATGTTTGTATACCCAGTGTCCAATCTGTAGTTTATTTTAATAGACAGTTATTGGGTAACTTGGGGAAATGTTACTGATTTCTATTATTTTGTTATCAATTTAAGAGACTATTTTTAAAGGAAAAATTGCCATTAATCACCTAATTCTGTAGTAACTACATGTCTTTCAGCCATTTATGCCTTATAAAAATATTTATTTTATTATATTTCAGATGTGCTTGCTATGTGCCAGATCCTGTGTACATACACAGGAAGAGATAGTCCCTGCCCCAAGGAATTTAATATGTGAAAGTACAATTTTATATGAGAAAATTGAACTCACTCCAATTCTGTACTTTCAGCATCTGTTCTAACAGCTTTGAACTTAGAGGATCTTCTCAACCTGCAAATCTTCCCTTTCTTCTTCAAGCGACTAGATTATGTATGTTAATGTTATTGCAATATGATCTTGATGTTAGATCCTGTTATAAAATAAGATTTTTTCCCCTCTGTATTCTGTCTGCAGGGTGGGGAGAGGGAGAGTGGATTTTTAGCATTGGTTTATTTAGATTTCTCAGGTTTAAATTTAAATAAAACCAACTTCCAGCGCTACCACCCTATGAGCCTATGAAAGCTTGAGTTTCTGTCCATGGTGCTGATCAGCTGTCAATTTAGTATTGCATCTCTAGGTAGCAACAAGGAGCAAATATCAACTCTATATTGTTTTTAGTATTCAATGGACACATCTGCACATTTGCTTGACTGTGCAGTTGTTACTGCATGGTCATTTAATACTTGCTTTAGCAACTAGGCTAAATGTAGAAAGTACTAAATGACTGTGCAGTAATTACCATTACTGGACAGTCCCAGGGGCACATGGATCTGCACAGTAACTCATTGCTTCTGCACAATAATGCTGGCATCACAGTTCATGCCTGCTGACACTACTTCACTTTAGCAACAGCTTGTCACTATGGCGAAGCAGAATCTCATGTAGATGCACCCACTAACTCTGAATAATATAGAAAACAGATTTTAAAGTAGGAGGTTTAAATTAAAACACAGGTAGTAGTTGAAACACTTCATTTTACATAATTATTATACTACCTCTCATGTTAAAAACAGTTTAATTTTATATTCTAAAATGACACTGCAGTTAATACCATCACCATAATCAAGTGCCAATGACTGTACATACACTGAGTTTATAAAAGTCTTGAAAATCACACTGTATTCATAAACATATTAATGAATCCATGATAGTTTCAGTTCCCACATCAGCTTACAACATGCACAGAAATGAAACCACAGAGTTGCATACAATTATGTTAAATATCTCACAAAATAAGACAATTCAGAGCTTGAAGACACTCCTTTTCCTTCCCCTCTTTCTTTGATTAAGTTAAAAGTGCTTGGCCATATTTTGGCTAGAGATGTTCATGCAGAAAGAAAGCCTTCAATATGGTATCTCATCCTATTCTTATAAATAAATTGAGTGGCTGTGACGTAGATGATTACACGATCGGGGGTGGCAAATTGGCTAATGGGATGCACCCAAAGAGTGGTGGTGGATGGGTTGGCATCAGCCTGGAAAGATGTGCGCAGTGGAGTTCCCAAAGCTTGGTCCTTGGACCAGTGTTGTTCAATGTCTTCATCAGTGACTTAGATAAGGGTGTGGAGAGCACTCTGTCCAAATTCACAGTTGACACCAAATTATTGGGTAAAGTAAACACACTAGTGTGTAGGGAATGAATCCGGGCAGATCTGAACAAGTTGGAGAAGTGCACAGAACAGATTAGGACACAATTCAACAAGGACAAATGCAAGTGTTGCATCTAGGGAGAAGAAATCACCAGCACACTTACAGGCTGGGAGATAACCCACCTCAGCAGCACTGTAGCAGAAAGGGATCTCAGAGTCATAGTTGACTCCAAGATAAACATGAGTCATCAGTGTGATGAAATGATCAGTAAAGCTAACCACACTTTATCATGCATTAGCAGGTGCATCACAAACAGGACCAGAGAGGTGATACTTCCCCTCTATGCAGCACTGGTGAGACTACAGATGAAGTATTGCATCCAGTATTGGGCGCCATACTTCAAGAGGGATGTGGATAACCTTGAGAGGGTCCAGAGGAGGGCCACTCATATAGTTAGGGACCTGCAGGTAAGGTTCTTTGAGGAGAGATTTCATAGATTTCATAGACTTTTGGGCTGGAAGGGACCCCAGAAAATCATCGAGTCCAGCCCCCTGCTCCAGGGGCAGGAAGTCAGCAAGGATCATAGGATCCCAGCAAGATAAGCATCCAAATGTGTTTTGAAGGTGTTCAAAGTGGGCGCATGAACTGCCTCAGGTGGCAGTCTATTCCAAACCTTGGGGGCTCGGACAGTGAAGAAGTTCTTTCTCATGTCCAGCCTGAACCGGTCACAGTGGAGTTTGTGACCATTCGATCTTGTCATCCCTTGGGGAGCTCTGGTGAACAGACGTTCTCCCAGATCCTGATGAGCACCCCGATAAGCTTAAAGGTGGCCACCAAATCACCCCTGAGCCTGCCCTTTTCCAGGCTGAATAGCCCCATGGATCTCAGCCTTTCATCATAAGGTCTGTTTTCCTGACCTCTGATCATGCGCGTGGCTCTCCTCTGCACCCTCTCAAGCTTCTCCACATCCTTTTTGAATTGCAGAGCCCAAAACTGTATGCAGTACTCCAGCTGCAGCCTCACCAAGGCTGAGAACAGCAGGAGAATGACATCCGTAGGTTCTGCTTGAGAAAGATCTATGGATGCAAGCCAGCGTTTTGCTCGCTTTACTAGCCACCACATCACACTGAAGACTCATGTTCATCTTGTGGTCAACCATGATCCCCAAGTCCCTTTCATCTGTAGAGCTAACCAGCGTAGCACTACCAAGCCTATAAGTATGGTGCAGGTTTTTCCTCCCAAGGTGGACAACCTTGCATTTTTTGGTGTTGAACACCATCAGGTTCTCATCTTCCCGTTTCACGAGTCTGTCCAGATCCACCTGGATCACCCTCCTATCCTCGGGTGCGGATGCTTTACCCCAGAGTTTGATGTCATAGGAAAACTTGGCCAGTCCACTTCTGACACCAATGTCCACATCATTGATGAAGATGTTAAACAGTATAGGCCCTAGGACAGAGCCTTGTTGGACCCCACTGGTCACAGTGCACCAAGGTGATTGAAACAGCGCACCAAGATGATTGAAAAGGACTTGAATCTCTTCAGCCTCCACAAAAGAAAGCTGAGAGGTAATGTGGCTGTTTACAAATTCATCAGAGGGGGAGATCAGCAGGAGATGCTCTGTTTACCAGGGCACCCCTTGGAGTAACTAGAAATAACAGCCACAAACTGACAGAGAGCAGATTCAGGTTAGACATCAGGAAGAACTTCTTTACAGAAAAGGTAGCCAGACTCTGAAATGGGCTTCCAAGAGAGGTGGTGCTCTCCCCTACCTTGGGGGTCTTTAAGAGGAGACTGGACAAGCACCTGGCTGGGGTCATCTGACCTCAGCGCTCTTTCATGCCTAGGGCAGGGGGTCAGACTCGATGATCTTCTGATATACCTTCTGACCCTACTAACTATGAATCTATGTATATTAGAGGTCAAAACATGAACACATACTGCATTTACTGAAATACAGTCCCACAGTGGGCATGATGGGAATAGAGCAATAGCTTATATTCTGTGTGTTTTTGCTTCTTTGAGTTTGTCAGGCCTTTTAAAATTATTTGAAAGGAACATTCTTTGAGGTTTACCATCTTCAGCTAGAGTATACAAGGTCTTGTTTCCTTTTTCTCATTATGCCTAACAACTGCAGGATGGATAAGTTGTACAGCTACAAAGTATGCAATAAATTATGAATCACCTTGACAGACTGTTTTTATAAAGAGGCATATACAAATATTATGTTTACCTACAATTTGTTTAACTTATGAAAGTGTAGATTGAAAGGATGACTTCACAATAAATCTGTGAGAGCACTTGGGTAATGGAGCCTAGCTTCCTTTTTTGCAGCTCTGGGAAACTCTGCTAATTTATTACCTCCTTTTTATGAACCTTGTAGTTTAGAGCAGTTAGTAGCAAAAGATCAAAATGAAAAGTATCGTGGAAGCTCCACCAGACTGGAATCCATTTTTCATAGCGCATTTTCCTAATTCAAGTTGAATGAAAAACAAATCCTAAAAAACTGCTTGTTTTCATGCTATTTACATTTACCTCCCTCTGTGTCAAAGCCTAATACCTTAAGGAAAAGTTCATGAATCTGCACTGCATGATTTATACTTTTGCATAAATAAAGCATGAAATTAATTCCTTTAATTAAATTTTAAACCCATCAAAACTGCTGAAGAAAGTCATTACCAGAGAATTAATTCCACTTGTCTGTTACCAGCAGTTCTGTTTTGTGCACCATATAGCCTCATTTCAAGCCACAAGATAAGTTTAATGAACACTGTGTAAGTTTCCCACCTCCTCTGCTAGTACCTCTCTGTTCTGTATGGACCATATCTAGAGTTTGGAAGGTCTCCTTTTTCCTTCAGACTTTGCCCATCAAAAGACCACCAGCCTGTTTCACTGACAATGGTAATACAAACCTAAAATAATGACCACCTGCTGAAAGCTAACCAGGCTCCCCATGCACAAACCATTACTGTATCAATGGGACTGGCTAGGACACAGCCTATAGCTCTATTCCACACTGAAGGCCTTATCCAACAAACTGAAGGCCTTATCCTCACCATAAGGATATTTTTACAGATCCAAAAGTATTAGCCATATGATGTACTATAAGCATGGGCATGCTCTATTCTGATTCTTACTTCAAGCATCCAGAACAGAAATAATATGTCAAGTAGTCTGCTGTAGGTGGGTTGTTCAGCAAATCCTGGGGGTAGCAGATCTCACTGTGTATTGTCTCTTATTGCAATTATGCTGATGCACCATAGTAGGAGAGACATAAATTATGCTATGACTAAACTATTTTCTGTCTTCTCCCGGAAACATTCTTGCTGGTTCATAGCTCAGAGTCCTTTCTATATACTAGCACTCGGCACCATACGTAGACTCCTGGTGGCCCCGAGCAATGTTCCCTCTAAGGAGCAGTGGTCCATGAGCGTGCCACCTCAGTCCGTGAGCTACCACTACTTTCTAGTGCAGAATGAGATTTCAATAAACCAGGAGTTTCAAACTCACTCTGGGCCCCGAGCTAGATCTGGATCATGGGGGCTGGTCTGAGCCCAGATCCATGAATCCAGCAGCAGCTGCAGTGAGTCCAGGGCCAGGGCCAATGGTGTGGGTCCCAAAGCAGGTGACACCATGGGTCAGGGATTAGGTGGCAGCACAGGTCTGGGGACAGGTAGCAGTGTTGATCCGGGATTGGGCAGTAGCAAAGCAAGTGAAGGCTGTAACTCCATCATCCTCATTTGCTAGGGCTGTGCGAAGCTTTGGTCCCTGATTCAATTCGGTGGAGATTTGGTAGTCCAGCAGGCTAACAGAAGAGTTCTGCAGGCTGGATCTGATGGGCTATATATTTGACACCCCTGCAGTAAGATATCTGGAGCAGCTTAAGTGCACAAAGGCTGTAGAAGAAGGTACTCAGTGCTGTTGTCAATGGAAGGTTTCTTTTAAACAAGTCAGATGTTTTTCTGGCTGAAAATAAAGTTTCAAAGTTATGATAAAGTGGGTGCAAAGATACTTTAACAGTGCTTTCTGGTACACAATTGTTGGATCAGTGTCTTCAAACAAACTACGCCGTAAGGCACATAACCACTGCTGATTAAAATATGCTTTTTCACTTAACATGGACTTTTCCCTGAAAAATTGCTTCCTTTTATACCTGTCAGTTTCATACTACCTTGTATGCACCGTGTTTCTTATTCAGTAAAATACTTATGTGCATGTGCATCAGAAATCCAGTGTAGTCTGTGAGATTACTCACCTACTAAAAGCTAAACATGTGTTCAAGCATTTTTATCTACCAAGGGCCCAACCACTGACACCAGTGCCAAAATCTGCCAAACTGGTGACAATGGGTTGTGAAACACAAAAATGAATCATTGTTTGAACTATTTAATTTGTGAGGCTAATAGTGTTTATTGCCAGCTGTCTTTAGGCAGCAATGATTGAAGTTAATTGTTGAATGTCTAATAAAGAGGGAGAACTGTTATGGGTAAAATTCACTTGGGCGTAGAACCTACAAAAGTCTATGTAGCATTTTCCATTGAAGCCCTTAGGCTATGATGAATGGCCTTTATATTTTATCTACTAAAACCCTTGATTGCTCTCATATTAATCAAGTTGGCTCTCCATTCTCTCTCAGGTAATTCAGAATCAATGTTCCATTTTGGGAAAAGCTTCTGATTCTTTGTTTGAAATGAAGCCTGGCTCTAAACCCAGTAGGAATTTCATCCAGTTTCTTCTCAAGGAGAAAAAAACTCCCCAATCAAGTTCAACCATGTGGTCCATCAGGAAACTGTCTCTATTGTCCAGGCTACCCGGAAACATTTGTGAACTCACAATTGTATGCAAACAAAACAAACTGATACTTCTGTCTGTTGAAGTCTGAAGTCACTCAATTGTAGTACAATAAGCATTAGGTCTAAAGATATGTCCAGTTCTGACATTTGGGAGAGATTAGATTGTATTTGAAACCAGAAGTGCTGGTTCTGTTAACTTTATTCCATAGTGCAAATATTACAGTTGGACAATTTCACATACATTTGATACATATTTGATAAATACTGAAAAGTAGTTTACTCCAAATAGAGCTCTAATAAACTATTACATTTTGTGTTCATTTAAGGTTATTCATAATAGGTGAGCTATGTACAATTTCTTTTGCATTTCTCTAAGGTTAGCTCTACTGTGATATTTTCACAAACAAATTATTAACTTTGTTTTAAGTAGTTTTCCTACACCTTTTAGACATAAGCATGCTTACAAAATGAGCCCCAGTGTGATGAACTTAGTTAAAAGAATGGCTTCCAAAAAGAAAAAAAAATAAGGCTGTTGTTTACAAATGTAAATTTAAATTTGTGAGAGTTTAGGAAAATTTTGATAATCTGTTGCTCTGGGATAACATTAACCTCTCTGCAAAGGCCAAGTGGGACGTTTGTTATGAAAGCATAAGTCAGATACAAACAGTGCATATGGCTTGTGTTGGTCTTTCCTACAGAGAGATTGCATGCATAAGGAACTTTAATATAACAGCTCTGTGAGCTTCTGTGGCCTCTGAGGTTGGAGGAAACAGGCAGAACCCTGGCTCCCTTAGTGACTATAGGATACCAGCTTTCTTGTCTACTTTTCAAGCAATGTACTACCATTGGGTCATAATAGCTCCTTTTTACATATTGCATTGTGAGGAATTCTGGTAAGCATTCCACTACAAATTAATTTAAATGTTAGAACAATGTTCATAGTTTCATAGTTTCTAGGGTCGGAAGGGACCTGAGTAGATCATCTAGTCCGACCCCCTGCCATGGCAGGAAAGAGTACTGGGGTCAAACAACCCCAGCAAGGTGTACATCTAACCTCCTCTTAAAGACCCCCAGGGTAGGAGCCTGCACCACTTCTCTTGGAAGTTGGTTCCAGATCCTAGCCGCCCTGAGAGTGACGTAGCGCCTCCTGATATCTAGCCTAAATCTACCCTCTGCCAGCTTGTGACTGTTATTCCTGGTCACTCCTGGCAGTGCTCAGGGGAACAGGGACTTCCCCAATGCCTGCTGATCCCCCCTGACTAGTTTGTAACAGGCCACTAGATCCCCCCTCAGCCTTCTCTTGTGGAGGCTGAACAGGTTCAGGTCCCGTAGCCTCTCCTCATAGGGCCTTCCCTGCTGCCCCCTGATCATGCGAGTGGCCCTCCTCTGGACCCTCTCCATGTTGTCCACATCCCTCTTGAAGTGCGGCGCCCAGAACTGGACGCAGTACTCCAGCTGCGGCCTGACCAGTGCCACATAGAGGGGGAGGATCACCTCCCTGGACCTGCTTGAGATGCATCTGTGGATGCATGACAAGGTACGGTTGGCCTTCCTGACTGCATCCCCACACTGCTGGCCCATGTTCATCTTGGAGTCAATGATGACTCCAAGATCCTTTTCCGCCTCTGTACTGACAAGAAGGGAGTTCCCCAGCCTGTAGGTATGGTGCCAGTTGTTCCTCCCTAGGTGCATCACTTTGCACTTGTCAGTGTTGAATCCCATCCTATTCTCATCCGCCCACCCCTGTAACCTGTCTAGGTCAGATTGCAGCCTATTCCTCCCTTCTAGCATGCCCACATCCCCCCACATCTTAGTGTCATCAGCAAATTTGAACAGGGTGCTTTTTACCCCCTCGTCCAAGTCACTGATGAAGATGTTGAACAGTGCGGGCCCGAGGACCAAGCCCTGCGGAACCCCACTGCCCACATCCCTCCAGGCTGAAAATGACCCATCCACCACCACTCTCTGGGTGCGGCCCTCCAGCCAGTTGGCGACCCAATTGACTGTGTGGGTGTCGACACCACAGTCCCCCAGTTTCTTAATGAGAACAGGGTGAGAGACAGTGTCGAAGGCCTTCCGAAAGTCCAGGAAGACTATGTCCACTGCTACCCCTGCATCTAATGATTTGGTGATCTGATCATAGAAGGCCACCAGGTTGGTCTGACAGGACCTGCCACTAATGAACCCGTGTTGGTTGCCCCTAAGCATGACCTCCCCTGCTGGCCCCTCGTGGATATGCGCCAGAATAATTTTCTCAAAAAGCTTGCCCAGGATCGAGGTAAGACTAACTGGCCTATAGTTTCCTGGGTCCTCCTTCTTACCCTTTTTGAAGATGGGAACCACATTGGCCCTCTTCCAGTCCTCTGGCACCACACCAGAGCACCACGAGTGCTCATAAAGCCATGCCAGGGGTCCTGCAATGACCTCAGCCAATTCCTTTAGTACTCTAGGGTGGAGATCGTCTGGACTGGCTGACTTGAATACATCCAGTCCCTCCAGAAGTTCCCTAACTAGTTCCTCACTAACCCTTGGCCTAGGTGTGCCTCCCCTGGGGCCTGAGGGGGGCCCAGAGGGGGGTGACTGTTCCGGTCCCTGCTTAGGAAAATGGAGGCAAAGAAATCATTAAATATGTTGGCTTTGTCATCTGGTGTGATGACCAAATTTCCTAATGTGTCCTGCAGGGGCCCCACATTACCCGGAACCTTCTTTTTACCCCCTATGTATTTAAAGAAGGACTTCTTATTATCCTTAATCTGGGAAGCTAGTCCCAGTTCCATCTCTGCCTTGGCCTTCCTGACTGCCCCCCTACATCCCCAAGCAACTGCAGTATAGTCATCCCTGGTGATGGCCCCTCCTTTCCATTGGGTGTACGCCTCCCTTTTAGCTAGGAGACATTCCCGGATGCTTTTGGTGAGCCATGGGGGCTTGTGTGCCCTCCTGCTCCCTTTGATCCGTGTTGGGATTACCTCCCTTTGGGCTTGGAGGATCATCTCCTTAAGGAGCAACCACTCTCCTTGGACACCTGGCTCCCCTCCCCTCCGGGACCTCAGTGCTTCCCCGACTATTCTCCTTAGCTCATTGAAGTTTGCCCTCCTGAAATCTAGGGCTGCTGCCTTGCTGCAGGCCTTTGCCACCTTGCGCTGGATGGTGAATTCCAGCAGGCGATGATCACTGTCGCCCAGGTGGTCGAGCACCCGCAGCCCCCTCACCAGGTCATCTCCCGTGGCCAGCACCAGGTCCAACAAGGCATCTCCCCTGGTGGGGCTGTGCACCTCCTGGGTTAGATGGAGGTCCTGCATTCTGGCTAAGAACCTATGTGAGCAGTCAGATCTGGCTGACTGCTCTTCCCAGCAGATGTCCGGGAAGTTCAGGTCCCCCATGACTACCACATCCTTAGACTTCACTACCTCCATGAGCTGACCTAAGAATTCCTGGTCAAGCTCTTCCCCTTGGTTGGGAGGTCTGTAGTAGACCCCCACTGTTAAGTCTCTTTCCCCTTGACTGCCTTGTATTCTAACCCAAAGCACTTCAGAGTGCCCTTCCTCTGATTCTTTGTTAATTGATGAGGATGGGTATTCCTCCTTAATGTAGAGTGCCACGCCCCCACCTTTCCTTCCTATCCTGTCCCTCCTGTACAGCCTATAGCCCTTGACATTCACCGCCCAGTCATGCGTTGAGTCCCACCACGTTTCAGTGATCCCCACTATGTCCAGGTTGGTGTCAGCTAGCAGGAGGGTGAGTTCCTCCTGCTTGTTTCCCATACTATGAGCATTTGTGTAGAGGCATTTGAGGCCTCCTGTGGATGTGTGTACTGGCCCCCTAATCACAGCATTGCCCTGGCCCCTGTCGCTTACCTGTGTATATGTTTCGCTCGTCCGGTCTAGGCTGGGCTGTACTTGTGGGTGTTGCTTGGTCTGGCAGTCCAATGATTCCTCCACCCTCATCTTCCCCTTCCCCCAACAAGCCTAGTTTAAAGCCCGCCGGAGGAGGTCCGCCAACCTAGAAGAAAACACACGCTTACCTTTAGGGGAAAGGTGGAGCCCATCCCATCCAAGCATGTCTCTTGTCGTGATGTGCCGGTCATGGTTGAGGAAGCCAAAGCCTGCCTCGAGACACCATTCCGAAGCCGCCAGTTGGTCTCCGCGATGCACATTTCATGCCGTCTTCCACGTCCACTCACTGGTAGGATAGAAGAGAAAACCACCTGTGCGCCTATCTCCTTTAGCACACACCCCAGAGCGTGGTAGTCCTCCATCAGGCGATCAGGGCTTCTCCTGGCCGCATCATTAGTACCCACATGGACTAGGACCATGGGGTAGTAATCGGTGGGCTGAATCATGGTTTGGATCATCCCTTTCATGTCCTGAATCTTTGCTCCAGGTAGGCAGTAGACCTCATGTGCCGAGGGGTCCTGGTGACAGATGGGGCCCTCTGTACCTCTCAGGATGGAGTTGCCTATGATGATCACGTGACGCTTTCTCCTCCTGGCCTGCTTATCTCCTTCAGCCTGCTCGGGACGTGGAGAGCGTGGAGTTTCCTCCTCCCCGGTTTCCTCCTCTCCTTCCTTCTCCTCCAGAGTTGCCAGGGCCTCATACCTGTTCTCCAGCCAGACTGGAGGAACTTCTATGTGACTGTCTCAGGCCTTCAAAGATGCTCTAAAATAAATTACATTTTCCTCTTAGAAAATCCCTAGCCTTTGTCCACTCAACGGAAATTAGCCTCTTTCCATACCTAGTGGGGATGATGGCAAGAAAACACCACAGGTTGAATCTCATTTTTTTTCTGCTTCCATACATGTGTTTTCTCAACGTAGTCCTTAGTCCACTACTGAAGAAGTTATCAGGACCTTTGCTTGAGCTAATACTAGGCATGTGCGAAGCAAGCCATATTTGATATGGATTCAGATTTGACCCAGATCAAGGACAGTGATTCAATTTGTTGATTTGGATCACTGTCCCAATTCGATTCTGCCAAATCTGAATCTGAAGATTCGATGCTGATTCAGAGAATCAGCGATTTGGCCTTAGACACAGTTTAAATGTTATTTCTACATACCTTGAGGTACCAGGCATGGCTCGTGAATGCCGAGATAGTGCGGTGGATGAAGTATCCCGCACGAGCATGGAGAGGAGGAAGGGGGGCGCATGCTTGGCGGCAGACCCAGAAGTACTTCCAGTCCACTTCTGGGTCTGCTGCCAAGCATGCAGGGGACTCTGACCCATCATGCTGCCCCTGGCTTGACGATCAGCCATGGGGGGGCCCCAGAAGCCCCCCCCCCAGACCCAAGAGGCACCAGCTGCTGGGTCAGGGGGCAGGGAAAGGCATTCCCAGAGTGCTCCATGGCAAACCTGGAAGTGGACCAGAGTGTTTCTGGTCCACTTCTGAGTCCACCGCTGAGCGTGCTGGGGACCTCCTTTCCATGCTCCTGTGGGATGCTTCCATCCACCCCACCATCTCAGCATGATGAGCTGCCTGGTACCTTAAGTTATGTAGAAAAAACATTTAAAGCTGTGTCTATGTCCAAATCATCAAATCTCTCCATATTGATTTGAAGTGTTCCAATTTAATTCAGAAAGATTAAAGGGTCTCCTGATTCAATTCAGATTTGGAGATTCAGCCACGGAATCAGGCCGAAACTTCACTGAGTCGAATCAGCAACTGAAGCTTCACACAGCCCTAGTTAATACTAAGAAACATCTTCAACACTGGACCTATAGGTAACCGCAGTACCTCAGTGACACTGGACTGAAAGTAAATCATACAATAACTCTTCACAAATGAGTCAATGAACTTCAATTTCCAGGTTGGTTTGCTTTTATTCCAGTTGTTTTGTTTCAGTGGTTCTTGTCCATAAATTGCTGAAGAATTGAAAATTATATGGAGAAAAAATGTCTACCAGAGGCCAGATCAAAAACTCTGTTAAATTTCTCTCAGACCGTAACACAAAATCAGAAACAGTACAATCTTGTTTTCACTGAAGGCCAAGAGGAATTCCCTGCTGAATTACATCACAAATGGCTTTGTGGATTTTTTTTCATGTTGCTAATTTTTCCTAGCTGGTTCCCATCTGAATTGACAAACAAGGCCTCAAAATTCATTTCACTTAAAACCTTTCTCAATATCCAAAAGGTATAGTTGATATTATTTTTAAAAGATACCTAAAACATAGATAACATCAAAATTATGCACATATTGTATTGTATCCCACTCATCTACTGTCAAATAAGGGCAGAATCCTATACCACCTTATGCATGATCAAAGTGCAACTTGAGGTTAACTCTGAGTTACCTGAGCATGCTGTAGGAGTGATTCCATCACCTCCTCCAGGTGTGTGAGTGCCACCATTATAGGGGGAGGATCATTTTGTGGAGATTCACAGACCTCTTCCTGTTCCTACAGTGGGGTAAAATATTAGGCTTTTCAGTAGGCAGTAAAAAAATAATGCCTGTACTCCTCAAACTTCCCATAATACAGGTTCTGTTTTCAGCTGCCTATAGCTTGCCCAAATGTTATCTACTTAGGGTTAACTTTTTCATGCACAGTATCTGGCTGAGGATGATGACTGTTTACTTATTTTGTTTCATTATCAATAGGTTTAGCCATTTCTGTGAGTTTTAGTAAAAACAAGTTACCACAATTCAGCTCAAGTCAACTAGAGCTATAAGGTCACCAGAGTTAAAGCAACCCTACTTCTGGTTGACCTAATTTTGGGGTGCTTAACATTTTTAATGCAAATATTTTGGAACATGATATTCTATAGAGAAGTTACTGTTGAATTACAACAGTATCTTCCACTGTAGGAAAGACAGACATTTCTTCAACATTTTTTCCAGTATATGGTCAAAAAGCTCATGTTTGTGGTACACACTGGCTGAGGACTGAATAGCACAGAACTCTTAATTGTTGCAATGTCTCCCCTCAAGATAATCATCAGTTGTTAATTTCTTTCAACTTTGTTTTCCAAGTGTTTTTCATCCCAGGAGGTTTGGATGAACTATTGAGCAAATGGAAGGATAATTTCTTCAGGAACTCCATGGCTAAGAAAAACATTGCAGTGGGAATCTAAGGTGAATGGTATCCCAAAAGCCACAGTTTCATCTAGAGGCTTTGCTTTTAGATCATTCTACCATAAACCTTTCTTTAGCATCTGCCTCAAGAAAGCTTTTATTACAGGCCTTAAGCTAAGCGGCAATAAAAGCATTATGAGAGAAAACGTCCTCAGAAGTCTCTCAGAAGTGCATTTTAAAAACAAACCGTGTGTGTGGTTTATTCACTATTTCAAACTATTGCAAATTATTTCATAAAACTATGCAAAATCTGTCAGAAGAATACTTTTATCTCTGAAGAATTCTTGGACAGGAAACATATTTATTTCTAATGGATCATACAATATAACCAGCACAGAGATTCTTGAGTATTATGAATTATAATTTTTAAGTTAGCCCAAAAATATTTTGATTTTTCAGCATAATTAGGATAACCATTGTGCCTAATCTATATATTCTATATGCTCCCATGATCTGCAAGAGATTCAAACACTTTTTTTATGGAGATCAGGTTATACGTGCAACTAATTAGACTCTAATTCCATAAAACACCATTTGGCACACTTGCATAAATTAGTGATGCTGAAGAGAGCTGGTTGGAAAATTTTCATGGAAATATGCCGCTTTATCAAAGTTCAAATATTTTGTGGAGACATTGTGGTTGCCATAAAACTGAAGAGAGACAGGGGTGAAGAAAAAGAGAAAAATAAAGAGGCTGACTCACACTCTGTATTTGATGATAAAGATGCTGGCTTGGAATGTGGAGACTGGTTCAAATCTTTAACCTGAGATGGTAAAACTATCCTCTGAATCAGGCACCAGAGCAAGGATCTGAAGCTGTGTCTCCCACATCTCGGGCCAGGGCCTGATGCCCCTGCATGCTGTCAGGTTTTGTCAACATTGCCATAAAAACAAAATTTCAAAACCTTGAAAGTTGTCACAAACAGAATTGTAATTCTCCAGGTAGCTCTAATGCTGAGTAATAACCTAGATACAAATAGTGGAAAAAGTTCAATTTAAGCCCAGAGTATGCTATGATTTAAAGCTGTATAAGTAAGAAGTGACTCCTTTAGTTTCGGTTGACTTACTCCAGACATATTGTTGTAAATGAGAATAGAATCAGAATCTGTCCTGGTTTTGCATTCACAAAATGCCCCAAGGTAAAACTGACAGCTGCAAGGAAGGGGGCTGGGAATCCTTGAAAGACGCTGGTAGGAGTGACCACCTTTCTCCTGCATGTTGGCCCGGAAGAGTAATTCAACAGATACTGATATCTTAATAAACACCACTTCCTATACAGAAAGCCTACACAGGAATACCAGCAACAAAAGTCACACACACACACACAATGCCTATTTGATTGTAGAGATGCTACCAGCTATTCATCATTCTAAGAAACCTTTTAGCCACATGGTACATGTACAGTCTATGTTGCAATGATTTTCATTCAGATGTGTAGTGCTGGCAGATGATTTTCATTCAGATGTGAAATATGGGGAACAGGAATTAGGCTATCATCAAACTGGCAGGGATCTTCAGAAGAGTTCAATTGCATAGAAATAAACTGTGCACATCCTTTGAATATCCCAAAGAGTAAATAATGAGTCATGATGGACAGTAGAAAATTAGGCTTCCTGTCTCACCACTGTCTAAACTAGAGGGGCATTGGCATTTCACCAAATACAGGAAAACTTTTGATAATCCAGTGAGATCAGTGATGAGTAGTCCAGGCAGAAAGAAAAAGTACAGTTAGCTATACCATATATTATGGTGTACAGCTTGACATAGTATACAATTCCATGCCATATTTCTAATCCATAAAGTTAGGATTTCTATAAATCCAGTGTATAAATCAATCCCACTTCACCAGAGCCACCTCCAGGGAAGCTTGCCCCATGGGCAGTGCGGGGGGCGGGGTGGCAGGAGGGTGACTGGGTGTGCTGGTGGTGGGAGAAGGTGGTTGGAAATAGTGTGTGAGGTGCTGCGGCAGCACCCGGCCCACTGGCAGCCTGCTCAGCTGGGCCCAGGGGGCACTGTCACTGCAGGTGGAAGGACCGGGGTGACCCACAGCTCAGGGCTGCCTAGTCCACCAGCAGCTAAACCCTTGGCCCTGGGAGAGGTGGGCAGGCTCCACAGAAAGACAGAATCAGGCCCCTCACTGCTTCTGCATTCAGCAGGCTCCTGCAGGCACCAGGATGCCTGGGGCCACCCAGAAAGGGGCTGTCTCGCTCTATGGGCAGCATGGGGACGTGACAGGAGAAGGTGGCAGTGATGGTGTGCAAGATACTGGAAGTCTGGGCTCAGGGAACAGTTGGATCTGGCTTCCCCAAGCTCAGGAAACACCCAGCCCACTAGCAGCCTTCCCAGCCAGACCTGGGTGGCACCACCATGGAGGGAAGGCCTGCCACCCCCCCACCCCAGCTCAGGGACTGCCTGGCCCCCTGGCAGCTTGCCAGCTGCTTTGCACCCTGGTGCTGCTGGTTGCAGGCTGAAATACTGTTACAGTATATAAGTTGAGATGGAAATTTCGGGATAAATATTTTGGCTTCAAACCTCAACATATACACTGTGAAATACGCTACTCTAGTTCAGCAGCTGAAGTAATAGTTCTTATTTTTATAACTACTGCTAGCGCAGATCAACTACACTGTCTTCTCTATACAGGCGTGAAGAAGGTCTAAGTTGTTGGTTAAATTAGGAGGTGTCTTTTATTTCATGTACTTTCAGTTGTTTTAGCCTAAATTCAGCACAGCATCAGGGATGATCTATCATACTGTTATCAGGCTTTAGAATCATACATAACTGTAACTGTAGACAAAATGTTATGAACCCATTGGCCTTCAGATACTATAATGATATTTGATCTAAAAACATCTAAAGCAGGTAGAAAAACAATGAAAAATCCAGAAGAGTAAAGGCTGTGGTTTATTTTAGAACTGCTGTAAAATGAACAAAGATTTTTCGGTCTGGCTGTTTTTCAGCTATGCTCATAGACAAAAAATTAAATTAAAAGAAACAAAATGAAAAGACAAGAAATGAAAAGAACTAAACAAAACTACTATTTTTCTAAGCCCCACAACTTGGAGATGAACTGTCTGATTCCCTTTTACCACTGCCAGGAAAAATGGCATACACATACAAACGTCAAAGACAATATTCCTTTGATATGTGATTAGGCCAAGCAAGAAAGCCATCATGTAGTCTTAACTAAAATATTGGTGGCACCATCATATATCTAATTATATCTTTTTCCAAAACCTGGGAAAATGGTCTATATTTTTGAAGGAGGTACACTGAGTTTCAAATGAATATCATTAGATAGATCATTTTTTAGAAAGGGAGTATTTCCCCTTAGAGTCCTATAACCTTCAGATAGCTTATTTATTCCAACTTTGGGGTGAAAGCCTATCTCCACAGACACTGAAGATGCATAGAAGTTTTATCACTGGTTCTACTGGAGCACTGTAACTGCATTTATGAACTTTTAATTGCTATGCTTTTAATTGATATGGTTTTAACTTGGGAATAGCAATACTATTTTTAGATCTGATTGAATTTTTTTCTTTTTAAATTTAATATTAAGCCAGAAAAAATATTTGGCTTACTTTTCTTCTGTATTTTGACTTGTCATTGCGCTTTTTTCTCTCTTCAGCTGGAGACAATTAATTGTGTGTAATTAAACAAATCTAATTGTAACTAACTTCCTCCAAGTCCTTCAATTAGCACCAGAAACACCTTAATTTTATACAAAACATAAAAATGAACTCTAAGTTACGAAGGGGGCCATGCCTCCCTCTACAGAACAAGGCAACCCCCTAAACCCCCCCCCCAGTCCATATCAATCTCACCTTGAGGTAAAATTCCTTCCTGCATGGGCAACTGGGTGCCACTTTAGTCAGGAGGGCACGAGCCCCCCCAGTGACCAGCCAGCGATCGGGGGGGTACTCCCCGGAGACAATTGCACTAGCTGGGAAGCGGCTGTGGCATTCCCAGAAGTGGCCATGGTGCTCCCACTCCCCACCAAGTGCTCAAAGGGGGGGGCACCAGCACTGTCACGCAGTGGCAACACCCCCCTATGCATCGCCACTGCCTTCCTGACCCCAAATATGGTGATCGGTCTGACCCGGAGCAGAGGGGCAAGACCCTTGAGCCAGGACCATCTGGCTTTGCTTGTAGCAAGAGCATTGGTAGATCCCAGTTGAAGTCTGCAGCCTTAGCTGTAGCTAATACCCAATGCCTCTGGGGAGGCTTAAAAACACCCAGACACATATAGCAGAAAAGGGGGTGGGGGACAGGTATGTTAATAAGAAGCCTTTATGAACCCCCACTTCCTGACATGTTGTTCTGCCTAAAGAGGTTTTTTCAGCTTAAAGAGGTTGTTCTCCAAGTGACTGGCTTTAGAATCGTAAGTTTAAAAATGATTATATTATAAATTATTATTAATATCATTTACAACAACAATTGTTGGCCTCTTCTTTCTTTGATTTCTTGTATTTCTTTTTTTGTTTGGCATTGAGTAATTAAGAGTGGTATTTCAAGCTTTTCTCAGTAATTATGAAGGCTCAAAAATTTATTTTTAAATAAAAGCCAAGATTCTTGAATGACCTCATAATTCCCTGGCTTGAGGCTTTAAGAAAAATATCAAATATTATGAAAGGAAATATCACCAGGATGGGCAATCCTGCAATCAGGGGATGAGCAGGTTCATGTTGGATCTGAAAGGTCAAAGTGTCCTGAACTGCGGGGGTGGCAGGGGGTGCACTGCTCACTTTGTTTTCTCTTGCCCAGTGTTAGGCCCATCTTCAAAACTGACAGTGAGGGTGCTGAGGAAGATGATGACAACTCCTACTTTCCTCACTGGGTTTCCCCTAATTTACCTTCTCTCTCTCTGCTCACTCTTCTCCCCCGCAACCCAGTGGGTCTGTTCAGTCAGCCCTTTCCTTTCCTCCCTCTTGGGTCGCACACCCTCCTTTACTCAACAGCAGTCCTTTTCATCCCTTCCATCTGTCTCACCTTTGCTTTGTCTCTTTCTCCCTCCCTCCTTCCCCTTGCAGTCACTCTCCTTTGAGTCATCCTCTCTCCCCACTGACGTCTTTCTCCACCCCTCCCCAACTCTGACGGTCACAGCTCTCATTCACCCCACTCATCCCTCCTTCCTTATAAAGGGATTTTTCTCTGTGAGTACAATAACCACTCACTGCCCTAAAACAAAGGCAAGCCACATGGAAAAAGGTGACTGAGTCTTTTCTACACTTGTCACCTGAGGGCTAGAGAAACTAAGAAGATTTGGGGAACAGACCTGCTGCTCAGCTGTCCTTTCTGCAGCAGCTCAAAGAGCCCTAGAGAGTTCTTCTTTGGGGATGGTCTGAACACTTAGTGCTTCTCCCCATGGATATCTGGAACGCATGAGTAAAGGTGGGGAAGCAGCATTCCCCATGAAGGGAACCCAGGGCGTCTCTTAGCTGGCGGGGAATGTGACTGTATATCAGTGGTGTGCACTGCTGCACAGGACATTGTGTGCATGTGCTCTGGTAGACTTGATGCTGCTGAGGGGCTGGAGCCTTTGCAATGTGCCTGTCCCTTTAAAGAAGGGGAAAGCTGCTGCTCACACTCTGCCTCTGTGGGTGGACACAAGGCACTGGGATCTGACTGCTTGATGCCAGTTCAAGTGAGAGTGGAGAGAGAGAGCTGAGACAGAAGGGGAAAGAGGAAACCTGCTGCAAAAGAGGTGAATGAGGGCAGAGAAAAGAATAAGTAACACTGGAGAAGAGAATAGCTTTGAGGGGGAGAATATTTGAAGGGAAAACCTTTGGCTGGATGGAACAAAAGATACAGTGAACTATTTTCTCTGAACGTGAGTAATGAATCTAACTTGCTACTGTGGCTAGCAAGAGAGTTCAGGGTTTGCCTGTTTGAACTTAAAACTGTCTCCAGCTACTGCTTTGCTTAAATGTAAAGGCTGACTGTGTATTTCACAGGTACTGGATAGTGATGTGCACAGGGTTGGAAGACTGTACTGTTCTCCACCTAGATTACAACAGCTCACCAGGGTGTAGTTAAACCTCATTTGGACTTCTGGCAAACTTAAATATTTTGTTTAGCTAAAGATCCACAGAGTATGCTGCCTTAAAGATTTTTGTTAAATACCAGCGAATTAAAAACTACCTGTCTGTGGAATGGAAAACCTGTATTCAGGGAAAAGAGCTAGGGTGCACTGAATGTTTTTGTTTTGTAAGAGCTTCAATCCTGTGCAGTCTGTTTATCTCACAGTCTTGCTATTTTGGCAATTTGGCATGTGGAAGTCTGAATTTAAAATTAATGAAGCTGTTTATCAAATTTATGACAAAACTGAAGAAATTCATGGGATGTGGGAGGAATTCTTGTCTTATCAAAAAGAAAATTTAGATGTATAAATATAAGAAATGAGGACAGAGATACTAGGAGGTGGGAAAGTGTAATGGATTTCAAGTCTTTTATATTCTTTTGTGATTATTATTTGTCCAGAGCTTTTGTCAGTCATTAATTTTGTAGTGTCGCTTTAAACTCTCTAAATGCTTTCTGTTAAAATGAATGACTTACTAACAACTTCTGTTCTGGAGGGTGCATGCCAAAGAGTGTCTTGAGAAGAAAGTTCTAATATACCAAGGTATATGTTGAACTACTACAATTCTACTTTAATAAGTGGTTTATTACAAAAGCAGTTCTTACATCCTGTTTCATTTAAATCACATGTTCCTAATTTTTCTGTTACTGTAACAAGTTAAGACCTTTTCAGGTGACAATTTGATTTTAGTTTCAAGGTTTTCTTAGAAGTTTGTGAAAAATTGGTGCCAATTCTATTGTTTTAAACCACAAACATACACTCTTGCTCGTTACATGTGAAAGAACGCTTCAATAACCTAATTATCATAATCTCACTAATAACCAGCTGAGTTTTCAGTATATTCTGGCTCTAATTAGTCTCATTGTGCCATGTAACATTAATCTGGTTTGTTAAAAGCAATTGTATTATTGCATTCTCTCCAGAAATCTTAATGAAATAGCATTTCAAGGAACAATCGTGATTTCAACATGCCTTTCCATGTGGAGGGGCTGGTAGCTATAATTGTGTTCTACTTGGCAATCCTGCTTGTTGGAATATGGGCTGCCTGGAAAACCAAAAATACTGGCAGCAGTGGAGACCGCAGCGAAGCCATTATAGTCGGTGGAAGAGATATAGGCTTGCTAGTTGGTGGATTTACAATGACCGGTATGTTAAAACCTATCTTTTTTTTATATATACAATACACAGCATGTCATTCTTTCATAGAAAGGTTTCACAAGCAGGTTCGGTTTTTGATAATTCAGAATGGAGAAACGACATCTTGAGTTCTAAGCGCAATTACAATTTAGGAAGAATATTTCTTGTTTGCTTGTGTAATGCTGTTCTTTAAAAAAATGACCTCTCTTTTTTAATAATAATTATTGTATATAAAAGCTTTAAAGGAAAATACATAGTCAGTTTCTTTTTCACTGAACCTGTATTAATGGTTTAAATAGAGATGCCTGGAGCAATAATGATTTCAGAGTTTCCAGTGGAGTGAACATAATTTTTGTGTACACTATAACATGCTAAACTAATGGGCTAGTGCTGTGTTCAATAAGAAAAATAGCCTAAGTGCAAAAATGAATGAATAAAAAATTGCTGTACCAAGCCCATTTTTTGATGCACTGGGCCAGATTTGCCCAATGAGTAGTACTGCCAGTTTCAATAGACATACACCCTAGAGTGTTTTAACCTCTTTGACATGAGTTGGGAAAATGGTATAATGTTGTACCATACATGCTAATATTAGCAGGAAGAGATTATGTGATGATTAACTTCTAATTGCACTTTGAGAGGACTGGTTGGCCAACCAAAGCTAATGGGACTTGCTGGGTGAGTCATTCCTCCCCAGTTGGAGTAAGTTCACTGTTAGCCCTGAAGTTACAAATATTGTCTACTATATCGTGTACTTTTACACAAACTTACAATATATGAATCTCAACTTTAGCGGTTACATTTTATTTCAAAGCTTTATAACACATGCCTTTCAAGCAAAACCCTTCCTATTCCAAATTAGATTTATCAGATCTCATTTAAATTTCCTTCTTTTGTCAGGTTTTCAGGTTCAGCCCTGTCTAGGAAGAAAAGATTCATTAGGGCAAAGTTGTGCTATCCTTGATCAAGCAAAATTCTTATGGGCGGCTATAGAAGTTTTGCTGATGTAAGGATTGCAGACTTTCCTGTGCTGAGAAGACTGTTAAGGGTGATGTTTTAAGGTACACAAGTTGAAAGAGTTTGAATCAAGGCTAATACTTCACTTCTTTCCCTCCACTGTTTGTTATTTGGAGTAGTCATTGCTTCTGAACTATTGAGATCTGGCTGGATATCACTAGTAGTTTTAGCTGCTCAGAGTTGTTTTTGCTGAAATTAAGCTTTGCCAGAAGATGCTGTTTTATCAAAGTGATTTTTTTTTTCTAGAGACATATCGATTTCTACAAAATTTGTATTTGGAAACTTTTTTAAACATACTGCTTCTATAGCTGAAGATAATGGCCTGGGGTAGGAAAGATGCAGAGTACAGATTTTTATTCATCCTGTATCAGAAACCCCAGGGTCTGCCATATCCTAAGCCAGTACCCTAATCATCCACCCACTTCTCTCACCGGTTTCCAAGAAACCATTCCAAATGTTTTAGTTTTGTGCTAATGTAGAATGAAAAGTAGATTCCAGAAGCAAAACTTGCTTCAAAATGGAATTGTCGTCCTACAGTCAGTTCTCCTGGTGATTTGATTTTTGCATGTACATTAGACCCTAGTTTGTAATTGAGCACCTGAGCAACCTAGGTATCGGCAATGCACAGGACAGTATCGGTGGCTGGAGCAGTTGGGCAAACAACATAGTTAGACTGTTTTTGCACCCTTCACCACCTATGTTATACTACCAATCAGGCCTGACCCTGAAGCCTTTGTTTGGATAAAACCCCCGTATATGTTATAGGATAAGGTCTGATTATGCAAAGCTATGTTGTATTTGCACCCTCTCCTGTTAAAGTGAGCATGAAACTACCAGTAGTGTATGAAGTTTAGCACAACATTTATTTTAGTAAGGACATCCATGGTATGTTAGGTTAAACGTCCGCAGAATCAGAGGATAGACTGAATTTTGTCTGCATTAAGATAACTGGGCAAGAGTCAAATTATAAACACAAAATAATTTTTAATAACAATTAAAATTATGCTGCCTCATACAATAGGCACTTTTACTTTTTTAATTTTGCACATTGCATGTATTATAATATCCAAGTATTTATTAAAGAAAATGTCTCAGTTTCTAAGTTCCTGAGTGGTAATATGATTATTTTAGTATAATTTCATGTATTTACCTCTCTTGGATATCTATATGGTAATTCAGTAAACAAAGTTTTTCATGTAAATAAAAATGACAATGTACGTTAGAAATTGCTGGGAGCTCCTCACAGCATAGCCTGTAAATAAGCATTTAGAAAATAATAAAATGCTTTAATTGAAACACTTTATGTTTATGAGATAGGGTCTTCTGCCACTCTTCCCTAGGGTGAACAAAAATTTAGTACTGAAACAAAAGGAGTTATTTCTATAGCAGTGTGGTACTCAAGATGGCTATAGAAAAATTGAGTCTATAGATTTTAATATGAAATATAGGGCCTAATCCTAGAGTCAGTGACAGTTTATTACAGTTACAGCCTTACAGTTTATTAAAAAAAATAGCTTTTGCACATTTTGTAAATTATATACTCCCCACAAATAGTGCCTATAGGGAAAATCCAAATGTATGCTATGCTTCTGAAGAAACAGATGTATTAAAAAGTAATTAATATGCCTAAACACAAAGCATGGTTGAAAGTTGAATGTAACTGCTGTGCTTAAAATACAAACAGATAAAAGATTGAATCATGAATAAATCTCAACATTTCATTTTAAAACTGAAATTATTTTACAAATATAGAAAAATATTTAATTCATATGTTAGCTTTACCTGTATGCAATTTAAAAATTGAACTATTAGCATTTTTATTTGTAATAACACTTACCCCAACCTCCCACTTCTGTCCATACTGAGATCAACAGCAAATTTCAGCCTGCCATAAATTTGTATGATTGAGTTTCAGCATTGGGGAACCGCTGAAGATTGTCTCATCAAAATAGTGACACAGCCTAGCAATAGCATTCCAAGTGGAGTCATAATAACAATGCTCAGATACCATTATTTATTTTGGTTGTCTATATATTCTTCCATAAAGAAAATCAGTACCAAAATGTTGTTTGTGTAATCAGTAGACAAATATCTGTTTTACAACATATGATTAGCTCGATGATGATTTGACTGTGTAAACAGACTGAGTAAACAAAGTATCTCATAAAGAATGCTGGATTGTTTTTTATTAAATATTTTGATGCTCATTATCATACAAGGGTCATTTAATATGTGTTGCTGTGTCTTCATCTCTACCAGGAATAGACTTTGACTATATGCCCCTAGCACACGTCATCTGTAGTATTTCTCACAGAGTTTGTATAAATCAGTTCATTGTCTGGTTTTGATTTTTGTGTCTTCAAGAATGCATTTAGATAAACTAAAATAACTTCCCATATAAATGTTACTATTCATTCCTTTCAGTCAATTCTTTTATTTAAAAAAAGACTTGACAAAAAGCTTACATTAGAATAACTTAAAAGTTAGTATCAGAAAATTCACACTGAAGAATGAAAATCTATCCTTATTTCATCCTAGGTATTTCAGCTCTAATTAACTGGACAAATGATCCCCAAAATACTATCCTCCAAAGCTCAAGGTTCTTTGGACAGATGTTTAAAATAATCTGGCAAACAAAAATATAATAATAAAAGCTGCTTCTCACCCCTAAATCCAGAAACAGAATAAATAGGAAATGAAAATTAGCACCAAATTGTACTCCACCCTCCCCACAAACACTAATCTTCAGTTCATCCTTCCTCCACAAAGCCTGGGGAACGTGGATGGACTCTGCAACCATCCATGAAGGTTTATAGCAATTTGGCCTACTTTTGGCAAGGATAAGGGAATCTAGTTCAAAAGACTAATTGTCCCCATTGACAACTTCATTAAGTATAAATTAGGGCAGTGCCAATTGAAAAAAATTCTATTACTGCAGCTCTGACCCCATGGGGACTTAAACCAGGGGTGGGCAATTATTTTGAGTGGAGGGCCACTTATTGAGTTTTGGCAAGCCATTGAGGGCTGTACGACAGACAGCCAGGGGCAGATAAATATTAATTTTCTAAATTTTTTAGGGGTCCTGTGGGCTATGCACTGAATAGAATGGCCTGGCAGGCCGAATTTTGCCCTCCCCTGACTTAGACCCTTAGTACTGGGCGTCATTCTGCAACTGTCCTGCTCATATCCTCTCCAGTAAAGCAGATAAAAATGTCCATCCTTCTGCCTATTTACAATGTGACTGTAACTATAGTATCTAGGGACCTATCACCAATTTCTTCTTCTAAAATTAGTAATAAGCCATTTGCACGCTGCAGGACTAGAGTACACTGCAGGACATTTTCTCCAGGCTTTTTACCTAGCCCTTTTTTTATAAGTCACCATCAACTGATTCAAAAGAGCTGATACTGTGAGCTATATACTG
Organism: Crocodylus siamensis; assembly: GCF_052110815.1. NCBI lineage: Eukaryota > Metazoa > Chordata > Crocodylia > Crocodylidae > Crocodylus > Crocodylus siamensis. The sequence continues at coordinate 302,904,610 of NC_143395.1, forward strand.
GTAATTCTGTCTTGCTGGGTTCTGGTGCCAAGGATCAGTAATGAGAGAGTGTTCTCTCTGTTCCTTTACATCTAGGCACACACCTTGTCTCCATGGCCAGTGCCTATATACGTTGCACAGTAAATCTTGCCAAGATGTCCACTGACAACAACAGGATCACAAGCAAAAAGGTTTAGCCATTCCCACCAGACCTTCTTTTTCTCAAGTATCCCTAACATATCCCCTATGAATACATACAGCTACACATAAGACTACTGTTTTGCTTCTAAATACAGGGTAGAAGAGATCTTAGCCTTTGGAAAGTTGCAATTTAACCAAAAATGTAAGTGCCCTTAATTTCTCAGCAATTGTGGGCTAATTCAAAAGGTGTGAAGAGAATATTAAAAATAACTTGCCATCAAAGTTTCCTGAGCTATTTATAATAAATGTGTTTTATCGATGAACATGCCTGCTTTGCCATTGCTTTCCTCAAACATCCCAGCAAACTAATTTACTGGCATGAATGCCTGTTGAAACAATTGTGGCTAAGATAATATTGTAGAATACTTGAAGAATGTGAATTTCTGATTTAGAATCATAAGTTTTTACATGGGCAGTATGATTATAAAGGTTACACTAATTTTCATCCAATCACAGAAAATATCAACAACTGCTTGTGGCCTTTGCATCAAATCAAAGCAGCTCAGATTTTGTTGCATTCAAAAATCTAATGCATATAATGAACTATTTGTGAGCAAACTATAGATCCAATAATTAATTCATAAATTTAATCAGCAAGTAACTCTAACTACAACTGCATTCTAAAGGAAATCAAGGTATATTTACATATTGCCTGCAAACAGGAAGAGAGAACATTCATTAAATCATTTGTTAAGAATTATTTGTCAGGATTGAGTTACAATATACTTCTGCATATGAGATCTGTACTTTAAAGGCTTAAGCTAGGGACAGACATTCAAAGAGCTGGAGCCTGAATTGTATCAATCTTTGCACGTTAGTCTAACCTGGCTAGGTTAAACCAGTTTGTAACCATACACACATCCCCTCTGGACTGAAGAAATGCAGGCACATGCCTGCAGTGGCTCAGGCTACAAGCCATGGGGTGCTAGAGCAGCCCTCCCTTTCCTTCCACAGTACTGAGCTGAGGAAGGCAGGACACCCTGATTAGGGAGCCACTCTTGAGCAGCCCAGCAGGGAGTTGATAACACAGTGTTTATCTATCACCCCTAACTCAGTGTTTATCAGCCCATCAACAACAGCCTGTCTCCATTAGTTCAAGCTCTTCTTAAGCAGCTTTTCCAAGGATGGAACAGAGGGACATTACCAGCTAACTTGATTAGCTCCAAAAAGCCCTAAGCAGACACAGTCCTGTCTTGCCTTTGTCCCATCTCCCACAGCACAACCCATAGCCAGCATGTGGTATGCTAGCTAATGCTAAGAGGTGTCGATATAAGGCACAGGGGAGGGGGTGGTCCCTGCTTCAACAGGGAGTGGTGAGAGGGTGGGAAGAAGGAGGAGAAAGACATGCTGACCCCAATGTGCATCCAGTCTCTGCTGGAGATCCAGCCAGGGAGCAAAGGGGACGGGCTAGCCGAGCTCTCTGGAGCAAACAGTCCAGCCCAGAGAGCATGCCAGGATGCTGAGGGACTCTGATTTAACTTAAACCAGGAAGGGGTCTGGGACAGGCATTGTATAAACCAGTTTGACCCAAATCAGTTAAGTCTGATACTACATTCAACCAGGTTTATCTCAAACCATTTTCAGTCATTTTCAAACTGATTTATGTGCACTGAACTTCAGTTCTGTTACATGTTTAAACCAGTTTCTGAGCACTTAAACCAGTTTATGTGTAATGTCTGTCCCTAGCCTTAGTGTTAATCCTCAAACTCCCAGGTTTGACAAGCTGTCTATAAGAGACAGGAATCAATCTATTATCTGCCAAGACTTGGTAACACAACTTATAATGCACTTCCTCATATAAATGAATGGAGAGCCTATAGATGTAGCATAGCTCAATTCAGGAATATGTATGTAGGAAGCTTAAATACAGATATGCCAAATTATAAACACTGGGTAGTTAAAGCAGTACACCACAGATCCCGTTAGCATTGGGATCAGTCAAAATTGGCCTGAAACAAGAGATTTTTAACTTGTCTGGGGAAGTAAAAAAATCAAGCCTCATGTTAAGAGCACGTCTTTTAAGTACACCTTAGTCAACAATGCATTTGTTGGGCTTTTGCCAGCTTTAAATATACAGAATGTTCCTGGTTGAGCCAAACCTTATATATGTAGATATTTTTTTTCTCCTTCAAATCTCCCCTTTAATATGTTTGTTCAGTGCTATGCCTCCAAAAAATAATTGTTAGGCTGTTGCTTGTTTAGTCCATTATATTATCATGGCTGACTAATATTGTCTCACATTTTCACTGTACACTATGGACATGTCTACATAAGATATTTACTGCACTAATAGTAGACTAATTAGTTGCACAGTAAATGTCCTGCATACACATGTGTGCCCCTATTAGGCTGGAGTAAACTAATTTACTTCAGAGCAGGATAGAACTTGGATTTACTTAATTTACTTGTAAATACAAGTTCTATCCTGCTGCAGAATTTTTAACTCCACCACAGCACGCGTGTAAAAGCTGCCTGAGGTGGCTGGGCATAAGAGTGCTACAATGCAAGCACTGCCAGGAGCTAGCGCCATACTGAAGCACCCTTGTGCTCCAGCCAGCGTCTCCACAGCACGTTGAGCTGGGGGAGCATCCCCAGGCCAGCAGGCTGACCGCAGGGCTGCCTGCCAGCTGGGGCTGCTCTGACTTGGCTCAGTGTGCTGCAGTCCCAGGCCCATGTGCAAACAATGTTTCCCATTAATATGCATGTGTCGATGCACCCTCAATATGACTGTTGTCTCCTCTATCATATATAGATTGCAAAAGCTTTTGAGGACAAGAAACATCTTTCTAGTTTATCTTTGTACAGCCCCCAGCACATTGACAGATATGAGGGGAGGTGGTCCATGACTGACTCATGTCTAATATTCCTAGTGACTATAGTGAAACAAATAATAAATAATTGTAATATTAGACCTCATGGCATGGTTTACTGTTTGAAATATGACGTGAGTGTTTTGCCTTCTTTATGGGCATGTCTACGTGTCCACCAGACTGCACAGTTGTTACTGAAGCAAGTACTAAATGACTGCATAGTAACTACCATGATTGCACAGTCCTGGTACTGCATGGGTCATTTCCAATGCTACTGCCCAGTAGTAGTGAGCTACGGTGCAGTAGCATCCGCACCATGGTTCATGCCTGCTGACACTATGTTGCTGTAGCAACAAGATACTGCAATGTAGCTTGTGGTTACAGTGACATAGCATCTCATGTAGACGCATCATATACGTTTTAAGTCTTTCACCTTTTCATTTTCAGCCACTTGGGTTGGAGGAGGCTACATCAATGGGACCGCAGAGGTTGTGTATGTCCCAGGCTATGGGCTGGCTTGGGCACAGGCACCCATTGGATATTCCCTTAGCCTGATTTTAGGTAAGCAAAGAACTAAAATAAATTAGTACCTCAGTATTTTTCAGAGGTATGCTAATGTCATAATTGTTTGATCCCTGTAGCAAGGGTCTGATTAAAAGGCCATTAAAATAAACAGAGTTTTTCTGGTGTTATTACCATGCTTTGGAGCAGGCCTTTAAACAAGAAACAAATGCACTACTAATTACTGCAAATAATCTGACAACTTAAATCCTAAAGAATTCCTTTGATACCAACAGAGTATGGACACATGCACGCTTGGAGCCATTTCAAAAGGGGAACTTTTGAAACGGGCAGCAGCTGTTATGTTCAAATTGCTATGCGTGGATAAGCTAGGAATGAAACAGAGGTAGCAAAACTGCTCCACCAAATTAAGAAGTGTTAAAGTTGGAGAGGTTTTGCTGCCTCTAGAGCTTTCCTAGCTTGTCGACATTTAACAATAAGAATATAACATCTTGAAAGCCCCCCACCCCCACCCCGCATCCCTTTTGAAACAGCTCCAAATAAATATGTGTCCATAACCATGGTTCACCCCCTTTGAACTCATTAGCCAAGTATGGCAATCAAACAAGCTTTTCCCTTCTCCTCTCTTCTTCTCTTCTCTCCTTTCTTCTTTTTTAAAATTATATCTTTTATATTTTTGTAACTTTTGTTAGCTTTTATTTATTCAGTTCACCCTCTCTTAGGTGCTTTGATGATGTCTGTCGCTATAGTATCTGAAAGCTTCACAACTGCATTATCCCCATTTTACTGATGTGAATCTGGGGCATATGTTGCCTATGGGCCAAAAGGCTTGGGCAAAATCTGGGTCTTTGAGTCAACCATGTTCAGTGGGTGCAAAATTGCTTAAGAACCAAGATTCATCAAGCACTTACCCATAAATTTGAAGGCCTGTGTTCTAGGTCCACCATACCTTGATGGGATTAAAATATGTATTTTAATATGTTTTAGTATTAAAATACACTTTTTAGGAGCATTCCCTCAAAACCAGGCTGAATGTGCCTCGCTTCCTCCTCCCATTCTTCTGCTGATACATCCAAAGTCTTCTTTGCCCTGCTAACATTTAGACTTCTGTCGAAATAGCTGAACAGAAGGAAAAGTTGGACAAGTGACCACATTTTGTGGACTACAGTTAGAGAGCTGTTTTTTGGCATACACTGTGCATTGGAACCTTCCACCTGTTTTTGTTTGTGTATTTTTAATAAACTTCAGTGGAAGAATAAAAAAAAATACTTAAGTTAGTAATAGAGAAGACGCCGAACTGAACTGATCTTTCTAACAATTCAATACTTTTCTGTGGACTATGCTTTCGAGGGTTCCATCTGGTTTAGTTTTAAATGCTGTAAATGGTGAAACATCCCTAACTTCCCTTGGGAGATTGAAACTGCCCAGTCAGTAAGCTTTTCCTGTTACCCTAAATCTTCTTTTTCTTGATATATTATTTCTTTTTTTTCCATTCTTAAATTCTCTTCTACTGCCCCAAAAAGGAAGATATATGATATGACAAATAGAAAAAACACAGAAATCATGAACAGCAAAAGAATAGCAGAATAACTACTTGTACTCATCCAAAATATTGAACTATTGTGTAACACAAAAGTAAAGTAAATTTGACATGGTAAGCTAGTTGCCCTCCATTCCCCAGTCTTTACACAGCAGAGAGACTTTGGGTGATGTGGGAAAAGCTTAAGATGTTTATGAAATCTCCTGTAGAAAAAATCTCTCATGTACCTGATATGGAGAAAGGTACTGACAACTGATTTTAATGGAGGTTGATTTGCCTCTTAATTACAGTGTATCCCAAATGCATTTCACAAGTTCTATTCTGATAGGATTCCATTGAATACATTAGAGCTCTACCATGAAGCCTGAATTATATAGATATGGAGTAACATTATGAAGAAAACCAGACCTGCGGTCATTTCAGTACTTGTTTCCATTTCTGGTGGGTAGTGTTGCATTGGACAACTACATAATTAAAATATGAACAAAAAACAATCTCCTGTTCTCTACCGATATGCTGCTTGTAAGCTAAGCAACACTATTAGATGAAAGGCCACTGAGTGCCACCAACAGCAGGCTGAAAGCCCTGAACCATAGAGACTTAAAAATCCAGATTTATTTCATAATTAGACCATATAGATCAGTGTTGCAGGTGTCAGTGTAGGTAAGGATTGTTAATGATTTTCTTTTAGTTTTATCCTACTCTTGGAAAAAGCTCTTTTCTTATCCCCAAAATAAAATCTCCTTTGTAGGATATTTTTATTTATACTTATTTCTGTAAAAATACAGTATGGCTACTATTTGTATACCTGCAAAAAACAGCAAGGTTTTACTTAAAGTAAATGTATTTCTCCACTCACATTGATGTCTTTTAATGTTTAACATTTTAGGTGGTCTGTTTTTTGCAAAACCTATGCGTTCCAAAGGCTATGTTACAATGTTAGACCCTTTCCAGCAGATGTATGGAAAACGAATGGGAGGGCTGTTGTTTATCCCAGCATTAATGGGAGAGATGTTCTGGGCTGCTGCCATATTTTCTGCATTAGGTAAGGAATTAGTAATAAAATAAAAGAATAGTTCACTGCCTCTAGGGCAAGTTAAGAACATCAGAAAGTCACGAAAGCAACATAGATTAAAAATCAACAGCTAAATCCATGGGCTGATTTTAAATGCTGATTGTTTTGACCAGACAGTTTGGAAAGGGATGGTTTCCATCTAGCTGATTATCAGAACCTTGATTGCCTCAGCACTAAATGAAGTGTTCTGGAGTCCTTATTTTTGAGCAAAATGTTTTCAAAGCAACAAGAAAAGTTTTAGCTACATCACTTTCCTTAATTGTAATGGGACTTCACTGATTATTTTCCAAATAAAAGTACATCTCTTTGTGCTGAGTTTGAACAGCCTCAAAGTCACAGAAATGATAACAGCTCTCAAAAATAGCCACACAACTCTATTGACAATACATATAAATAGTATAGCCACTTCCATCTGACCACAGCAGAAGAAGCTCAGGTCCACTTTTTCTGGACCTGAGACTTATCAGGGAATCCAGGTTTATTATGCATCTGTACTTGTCAAAATAATAATGATAATAAAAATCCTACCACTCAAATATTTCAGAGAACTAACTGAAACATGGCTCAATACAAAATCACCAAACCTCTCATCCATCCCTGAAAATAGTTATGTTGCTGAGCTCTTTAATTATAATAGAGATTTGGATTTTCTGTCTGTTTTAAAAGTGAGAAAGCCCTTTAGTTGAGTAACCATTAGCACTCTTAATTGTTTACCAGCAAATAATATGCACAATGCACCTATATTGCCTTTATTTTTTAGCACAATTGTTTTTAAAAAAATAAAATAAAATTTGGAGCTTTTTTCCCCACTGTGCTCTGATTAGCTACAAAGCAATGGGAAACTTGTTTACCATAATTTTGTCACAAAACTCTTAAAATTTGAGAACAAATTTCATGCTGAGGTGATGTAAGATGAGTGGCCTGAAGTATTTTCTAAGGATTTAAAATGTGCTTTCTTTTCTGAATCCAGCTCAGTTCGTTTTGGAGAAGGCTCTATGTGGTATTTCAAAGCAATTATTGTGAACAGTTTTTGGTGTCTTAACAACTGAAAGTTAATGATTATACATCTAAGAGGCTTCTGAATGATAGCTTCTGTGTGAACAAATGTAACCATTTTATGCCCTTGAATTTAACGGGCCATTCTCCACAGAGACAGGTTCACTTTCCAGTAAGGAAAATCCACCAAGTCTGGTCTTTCCCTCCTGTCTTAAAAACCTGTGTCGGAAACTCAAGGCTCTTTATCTACTCCATCACCATGCACCATGCACTGGTCTGAATAACAGATGGCAGCACTGGCAAAAGTAAACTTTTCCCCAACGTAAATACTCAAGGAAACTCTCCATGGGAGGAAGGAGAGTGCCGCTCCCTGCCACTCCTTCATCTAGGCTGCATCATAAAGGCATGGCTGAGCCAAAGAGAACCATTCCGCATTGTAGAACGAAACAAATCTTGAAACCAGTGCAAGCCATCAGCCTAGAGAATATTTTTTAAAAAGAAAGAACAAACAGTTAACAATTTTTATTTTGTTGCCTCCCCCTACAGGTGCCACAATAAGTGTGATAATTGATATAAATATCAATATTTCAGTTATTGTTTCTGCTCTGATTGCAACGTTGTACACTGTAGTGGGTGGACTGTACTCAGTTGCCTACACTGATGTGGTTCAGCTCTTCTGCATCTTCCTGGGGCTGGTGAGTTTGACTATTTTTTTTTTCCGTTTTACAAAGCAAAGTGGTTTTGCTCTCAACTGTGGGACTCAGTGCCCATCAGAGACCCAATGTTCTTCCTTAATTGCAGATTAGGATGTGGGTGTCTTGACAGGAAGTGAGGGAAAAAAGAATCTTTCCCCTCACTTGGCTAGAGAACAGTAGCCCTAAAAAGGCATCACTACTTCACCTTAACAGTGCTACAAAATAGTCCTCTATGACCCCAAACGGCTTCCACTGAATGGAAGATGGCAAGATCCTCAGAGCTGAGTGTATTCTTAGCCATGCACCTGCCCATAACCAATGTCTCTTACCTCTGTTTCATCACTCAAAGCCTCCAAATCCATCCTGCACAACAGAACTGCTACATTTGCTCCAATGTGCCTGAGCACAGGCGACATGTAGTGTGCCTGAGCACATGCTCCCCTGTGCCCCCCCTGAAATTGGGACCCTCCGCCCCAGTCAGCGATCGGCCACTGGTGCCCACGCAGAGTCACCAGTCGCCCATGTGCCTGAGTTTACAATAGTGATGCAGGATCCTAGTCTCTAGCTCACTCCAGTCTCCTTTCAGATAGTGCAAAACCTTTTGTAACTTCCTGGTGTGGGGAAGCACCAACAGGCATAAAGTTCTGGAGCTGACACCTTCCTTGCAGCCAGTGGCACAAAAGGTAGGGAGGGCAGAGAAGAAAGCACTCCAGAAATACCCCAGTGACACAATTTTTCCAGGGTCATGGCAAGATCTTGGATTTTGAAAAGGGAGGTGAAGATTGTGCACAGCAGCATCACATATAACACAGCATATTTCAAGGTAAAAAGAAACTGAAAGCTTTAATAGTATGCTAGGGGCCTAGGACTATATTGTTTGGTTTCAGATCAAAGCTAGAACAAACACATAACTTTATCGAAATGTGCAGTAATTTGCAATATCATGTATTGGGTACTAAACAATGATGCAGTAACAGCTTATACTGTGCCATGCCCGCCATGCATGGTTATCTTTAGCTGCTATGTCACCGTAGCAGCACACTATAATGAGGGAATGCATTGCTACAGCAATGTAGCGTCAGGTGTAGATGCACCCAGTATGTATTAAAAAACACAAACTAGGAAGAAATACTCAAAAGATGTTTTTTTAATCCTGTAGTCATTAGATTTGAATATACATCTCTTTCAGATTCATAAAACAAAATCAAGCATCCTGACTGTGCACCCAATGCTTCACTGAAAGTTATTTCCAAATCTGAGTTAATGGTTGCCTGAGTTAATTTTTCCCCACTTGAAGCATTTCACAGCCTATAGGGCTGTGAAATAGAAGCTACATTACCAGGAGTAACTAGCAAACAGCAGAATTGTAGCAGAAAGAATAGCTTGATTATTAACATTAAGACAATGAGAAAAGAAGGGTTGTTAATTCCTATGGAATGAAGTTTAGAAGGAATCAGGTAGATTATAATGAGCCATGAAGTGACTCCATCACTGCTGCCTGACTATAAATGCTGCTACCACTACCAGGCAATTCATTTTAAATTTTGGGTAAAGGAGGAATCAAAGGCGGGGGGAAGGTGCAACTGCACCAATGCATCCCCCCCACCTCCCCCATTCTCCTCTGACTAAGCTACCGTTCCCTGTTTTATTTGCCCAACATAAAACAGAGATAGCAAAGAATATGCCCTATACCAATCTCTGCATGGTGTCCTGTCCTCCCCACAGCACATCAACACTCAAGAAAAGCTTATATATAAAGAATAATTATTAAAGTTACAAAGTAAGTACTCAAACACTAAGGAATGCTAAGAATTAGGTTTGCCTGTTTAACTTTAATTTGGTTCCCTTGTGCATCGATGTAGTAATGGACCTGATGACCTACTGTTTTTTTAGCTGTATGTTTTTGCTGGTTGCCACATGGGGTTGGAAAGGAATTCTTCCCCCTCCTGTTGCTACATGTGTCAGGGGTGAGAGGGAGGACAGTTCACCTTCCTAGAAGCATTGGGCAGTGGCTGCAGCTAAGGCTGGGGATTTTGACTAGGATGTGTCAGCGTTCCTGCTGGGACTTAAATCCAGAAGTTCCTGGCTAGAGTGTCTTGCCCCTCCACTTCAGGTTAGACCAAACACTATTTTTGGGGTCAGGAAGTAATTTTACCCCATGGTCATATTGATACAGACTGTGAGGAGTTTTGCTTTCCTCTGTAACAGGGGACATAGCCCTTTTCCTTGGATCTCCCAAGCATATAACAACTTTTCCATTACCTGTGGTAGGGTAGGGTGCTATACCTTGCAGTTGTGACAGTTTTGACTGCATAGTTTTAGTAATAGGTTCAACAAGGATTTGTATAGGATGCTTGGATGAGATTGATCCTGCCTCAAGCAGGGGGTTGGACTAGATGACCTTTAGAGTTTTCTTTGATTATTTACACGGGTCAAATGTTTCCTTCATGCAGAGAATGTCCAGTGTCTGGTCTGTAAGCATCTATTGAATATTTTTTGCTGCGGACCTGGAGCCGCTGAACCTCTGATTAGCCCGGGAGCCTTGAAGCCTGCTGGCTCCTTCTCTCTCTCACAGTCTGCTAATTGTCTATTCTTCATTTTCTGGTTGCCTGACTTGAGACCCTGTGGTCTAACTTTCAGAAATGCTGAATGCTCACAGCTCTAACCGAACTCTTGGGAATTGTGCTTTAAAGCACTATAGTACCCAGATAAATCAAGTCCAGGACCTCTCAGATAAGGCACAAAACTTGGACTTAAACTTGGACCCTATGCCTTAGGTCTCCATACATAAAATGGGAACAGTGCCATCCTCACCTAATCAGCATGTTGACATCAATTAGAATTGGTTTTGTTTAATGTAGATCATATAATCATGTATGCCATGGAGATACCCACATGGAAATCGAATCATCAGACAAGCATGGACATTTGGTTCTCCAAGGACAAGTAGCACGGGCACATCTTGAGCTCCAGCTACTTGTCCCTGGGGAACTACCCATGCCACATTTACATTGGCATGCAGCAAGTTACGCTGGGTAGGGAGGCTGGGGCCAGCACTGTGCCCTACCAAGGGTCCTGGGAAACCTCCCAGGACTGCAGAAGCAGCAATCCTGTCAGGCAGAGCCTGACTGGCAGCCACAGCATGGCTCTCGGCTCCACTTTCAGCAGCGCGTGCTGCCTGTATGTGTGCTGCTCTGAGGTTTTTTTCCACAGTTTTTTGGTGGAAAAAAAGCATGGGGAAAAAAACGGAGCAGTGCATGCACAGGCAGCATGAAGAATACCTGATCCTGCGGTATGTGGTGCCACAGACGTTTTTGTAGCACCACATACCTCATGGCCGCATTCATTTGGAAATGCTGATAGAATCATAGAAAATTAGGCTTGGCAGGGACCTCAGGAGGTCATCTAGCCCAACCCCCTCCTCAAACCAGGACGATCCCCAACTAGATCATCCCAGCCAGGGCTTTGTCAAGCCAGGTCTTAAAAACCTCCAAAGATTGAGATTTCACCACCTCTCTTGTTAACTTGTTATATTGGTTCAGCACCCTCCTAGTGAAAACATTTTTCCTGATATCCAACGTAAACTTCCCTTGCTGCAACTTGAGACCGTTGTTCCTTGTTCTGTCATCTGCCACCACTGAGAGCAGTCTAGCTCCATCCTCTTTGGAACCAATGCATACATCTGGATGTGTCTGTCCTCAAAGTATGGTTTGAATAGTATGAAGTGAATAAAGAACAGGGTCACACATTTAACAATGAGTAAAGAAAATATCTAATAATGACTATTCATTTAGTACCATCCAGCATGTCCACTGAAAAAGGAGGACTCCTGTGGAAAAAATGGTATGTGATTATGTTCTTAAAAACTATAAAAATGCATGTGCACAAGAGAAAGCAAACTAAGGTTACACAACGGAGCTTTCATTCTAGCTTTTTCTCATTTCTGAATGAATAACTTTGCTTAACCTCAGTAATATTCTTTTTGAAAACATATCAGATTTAATTTCCTATTTAAAGAAAAAAATAAAGATCAGAATTTCTATTCTATGGAATTATATTGCCAGCCATGTGGGTAATCATGGGGTTGAGACCTATAAATATAAAACAGATCTTCCTGACCTGCATTGTTGGAATAACTGATAACAGTGGTTGTCATCTTCTGTTTTGACCAGAACTAAATGGGAATAGGACTCTTTCCGCTGGGTCTCACAGCAGTTTGCTGACAGGAGAAGACTGGTGCAAGTCAAAAGCATTAGGTCCAAATCCACACTGCAGAATTTTGTGCTCTACTGATCCAGTGTGTTTTCCCATCCCTGGTTCCTCATCCCCATTTCTCTGGTTTTACCTCATAGTCCCAATCTCCTTTCTCAGCAAGTCCTAGTTTTACCTTGCAAGAATTCCCATATCTCTAGGCACAGTCAATGCCATATTATTGCCCAGGCATTTCTAGTTTCTTCTCCTTTTCCATCACTCCCTGTCTTTAGTTTCCTTACCCATCCAGTCCCAGTTTATCCCTGACTCCCTTCCAAGCCCTTCCTACCTCAGATCTAAGTCCCAAATTTCCTCTCTCCCTCAGTCCCAATTTCATACTGCACTCTTTGTGTCAGCATGCTTCTCATCCCACCTCTCATATCAAGCTTTCATTCACTTTGCATTTAAACCAGATAGCTTCCTACTCCATGTTGACAGGGGCCAGTGAGAAATTTAGGCTCCCTGTTATCAGTTCCATTGCTTGGATCCAGAATCATTTGTAGCATTTCATAGTTGAAATTGTAAAGAAAGCCTGAGCTGAAGCTTGTTCAGACCAAAATGAATCTCCCAAAGGTTTCTCTGCTAAAATCTAAGATGTCACAACTGAGCATGTGCAAAGTGCAATTTTTCAGGGGTTTATAACTTGGTAAATTTGGCATATTTTCAGAAGGACGAAAGAAAGGTGCAGCCATAATTCAAGTCCTTATTCCAAAGCAAAGTAATACTGCTTCTTAAAGAAGAGATTCCCAGATTTTCTTTTCCATCAGCAAAGCAACTCATTATTTTATAGCCTTAGTATTGGAGATAGCTGAACCATTTTCAGGAAAATTTCTCAGAAAAATTCAGGTGGAAACACACATTCAAAATTCCAAAACCCGAAGAACCTTGTTTGCTAAATACTATGATGCTTTCCTGGTGTGTAAAGACCAAAGATTCAAGTCCCTGATCTGAGAAAGAGAAGAGTCTTAAACCTGTATTTCCACATTTCAAGGGAGTACCTGAAGAAGGATGGATGGGCTTGCCCATATTTTTTTCATGATTTTTTAATAGATTGTGCTTGCATTCCCCATAGATCAAAACTCCATTCCAAATCCTCACAACGTAATGAAATTGATTTTTCTAGCTATCTCTCATGTTAATACATGAGCTCATCCACCTTTTGGTAGTGGCATTCCCCAAAGTCTGGTGAGCCCTATCCTAAAGGCATGCAAGGATGCTCAGAGTGAAAAGTACAGGAGTTACATTCAAAGATGTAGGTCTATAACAACACCTGGCCTTGCTTCAGGGTTGTAGTAGGTTTCATTTTCCTGAAGAGGGGTTTAACTTTCAAAAGTGTGGGAATATATAGAATAATTCATTCTGTAAAATATATAGACTCATGGATTTGATATGTGCTTAGGGGACAGCTTATTCTTTATTGACATAGTTATACCAGCAGCAAACTTGATTCTCTTGTATTCCAATCCGACATTAGAACTGAAACAAATAATAAAGAAAATAGGGGTTTTTTTTCATTTTCTACTTTAATATTTTCAGTCTTAAAATCTAAATAAAATGTCACTCTTTGATTGTAGTGGATCAGTGTTCCTTTTGCAATGTCGCATCCTGCAGTTGAAGACATTGGGCGCACAGCTGTGAAAAAAGTACACCAGGAACCTTGGCTTGGAAATGTAAAATCACCTGACATCTATACCTGGATTGACAATTTCCTTTTATTGGTAAGTGATGAATGCACAAGTAAAATATGTAATCACTCATAAGTAGGGACCTGCCAAAATTGAGATTTCACAGATTTTGCAAAACCCAGCATGAAATCAGGCACTGCTCATGAAATCCACAGGAAAAAAACTTACCAAAAAGAAACTGCTGCCTCCCCAGAGGGAGCCAGCAGTCCTCAGAGGGCATGGGGGTCTGCCTGTTTGAAGGGCTTCTGGCAAGATGGCTGCTGCTCCCACACTTCACCACTGATTGGCTGCTAGGGATGCATGTTATGTGACCCTCCCCTTCCACCAATTGGTGGTGAGAGGCAGAGCCACATGACAGCCCTCTCAGCTGAATTAGTGGCAAGGCATGGGGCTGTATGACAGGTAACCATTGTAGCCAATCAGTGGTGAGAGGCAGGGCCGATAGAGCCCCTCAGCCAATCAGAGGTGTAGGGGGCTACCACAGTCCGCCCATGAAATGGCTGCTGGGCCCTGCATTCTGCCTAACCAGAGGGCAGCCACCCCGAATTCAATATGTCCCTACTCATATGGTCTTAGGTGATTTTTGTGAAAGTGAAGTGTCTAATTAAAAATTGCCAGTAACTGCCTCAGGATTGTTGACCTCTCAACTGTTGATGAATACCGCATATGTTTGGTGGCAGTAGATTGATTTCAATAAATACAGCAATGTTTCACTTCAAAGTAGCTCCAAAGCAAAGGACCATTACCAAAATAACTATATATATTTTTAGCTATGAGAACTGACTTAGGTTTTCAACCCATGGTTCAGAGAACACATCTAGAGGGTCCAAGAAAGGTGGCTGTAAAGATGGCAGCCCTGCCCAAAGGGAAACCACTGCTGCTGCTTCTGTTGCTCTAGTTCCTCTCACGGGCAGACACCACCCAAGCAGCAGCAGCAGGCAGCCCAGAACCACAGGGGGATATGGAGCACATGCTCTGCCTGCTTGCACTGGGCTGCCTGCTGATGGCTTTCAAGCAGCCTCGGGCCGTGGGGGGACCTTGAGCACCAGAAACAGCACATCCGCTGCCTGCTGGTGCTGGGGTGTCTGCTGCTGGTGCTCTAGCAGCCTCTGGCCACAGAGCATGTTGCCCCCACTCAGGATAAGACAATTTTTTTGCCATGCGGGCCAGCAGTGTGTGTGGGAGGGGGCACTAAGCCACCCATACCAGTGGATATGGGATCCATAGGAGTGGATTGGCCTGCCCCTGGGCCCACCCACAAATTATGCCTTCCCTCCCCACCCCCTACCCACACCCCAGACTCAGGAGGCATCAGTCACCCCGGACAACCATTCTGCTAAGTTAACAGGCTAAGGGATAACATTTAAAGGATAATATTCCCAGCCTTGGGCTGTCCAACTGGTGGCCTCCAGGCTGCATGCAGTCCATGGGGAGCCAGCATGTGGCCCACAGGCTCCCACAACGACCTTTACCACAGTTGCACAACAAGGAGCCTGGGGGGAAGGACATATGCCATCAGTGTTCACATGGCAGAGGTAAGAGACTGTGCATGGAACATGCAGCCCATACTGCAGGGCACTGGAAAGGTCTGCACATTGCCTGTGCACATTGGAGGGGGGGAGGCACACACTACCAGCACTGCCCATGTGGTGGGGTGAAGAGATCCCAGGGGCTCAGCCTAGCAGTGTATTGCCAGCACAGAATGCGGCCCAGAGGGTAACATGCCAGTGCCATGTGTGGCTCCCGGTTGTGCTGAAGTTGGACATCCCTGTTTATGCAGATGATTAATAATGTCACAATTGTAGGCGATTCAGAGAAAACTTTGATTAGTGGGTACAGATATGTATTCTATAATGAAGCTGAAGTGTTTAATGATCATGAAATCCATTTATTTTAGGCAACAATAATAGCTCCACCCATTAATTAAGTTAACAAAGCCTTCCCATTACAAGACTGTTTTCAGTAGCGTGTAAGTGCCACCTTTTAACTATTTGTGTTAAATTTTTCCATGCCAAGTGAATGGCTCACACTGGGTTTTTTGGTTGGTTGGTTAGTTGGTTTGGGGTCATTCTGAAAAAAATTAACCAAAAATTTTCAGCCATCTAAAAGGTTAACTAAGAAAATATATTATCTTGCCTATGGAACTAAAATTTGATGGACTTTGTTAGGGATAGAACTTTCTGTTCTCTGGTAAATTCATACAGGTTTTACCACATTATTGGCCTTTGCAAAACTGTGGATAGGTTGTTTATGGTTTTGCCACACTGCTAAATAGAACCTTGCTAAAATTTCACAGCTTAAATATATGGAGATTCTGCACTGATCATAGCTCAGCCTAAGTCTGCATGCAGCTGAGCAAGATTTTCCTTGAACTTAAGCAGAAGGCAAGATAAAAATGCATCTTATAGAATGTAGACTAACTAAATCAGAGATATATAATCTGGCATTGTCAACAGTTTACTTCATCAGATACTATGAAGAGACTGCAGGGAGCAGAGCTTCTAAATAGAAAGCAGTGATCTGAGTACAAGGGATAAGGATTTATAATTTCTAGCTGCTCTGGGCCATGTCCAAACTGAATTCAGGTACTTGAACAGAGAAGACTCTCTTTCCCATGCTGTGAATGGAAGCATTGCTGAAGGGACTGAAGGAAGAGGTTTGCCTGATTCATGTGTAGAGGTGACAAGAGCTGAACCTGCAGGGCCAGTGGAGGACTTGGAGGAAAAATACTAAAACCTAGAGAGAAGACTGGAAATGAAGGTCGTTGGGCTGAAGAGATAGTAGGATTGAGATTTAAGAGTTACTAGGAGATTTTGGGGTGGTGGATACTGAGGCCAGCAAGGAGCTATAACTATAGGCCTGTAGAGTGAGATGAAGTAGATGAAGTGGACAGAGCAAAGAGACAGACCAGGCAGGAGCGCACTGGGGGTGGGGGGTGGTGGTGAGCAGAGGGAGCTAGGACAAAGAGGATGGGACCAATTTTGGGGTAAGTGGATTCTGAGATTGGTCAAAGCACCTGGAGAAAGAGACTGGAACTGGAAACCAGCAGAATTGAGGAATGTGAGTATTGGGGGGAGACTGAAGACAGGATAAGAAAAGGGAAAAAAGCCTGAGTGACAATTTGGAAGGAAAGCATAGGGACTGCACTGCAAGGACACAGCAGATAATGGATCACATGCGGGAAGACTGATAGTGGCTGAAGCAGGAGTTTGGAACTTCAGGCATCACCCGCACACAGAGCTCAACTGCAACACGGCCAAAGGGGAATGCAACTCTGGTTCCGCCGCTAGGACTGAGTAAAAGACAGGACTGGAACAGGGCCAGGATGGAAAAGAGGGAGTGGAAAATGACAACCTACTACAGTCTAACTTACATATGGAGGGTTCATTTGACAATCAAAAAGTGGCAAGGTAGGCAGCTGATTCTTCTAGTCAGACTCTGCTGGTGCTGGATCATTAGCAGTTGTGAGACTGACTAGGTCCCATTAACTTTATAGCTGCTATAAGGGGCAAGTCACTTTGAGCAGTAATGCAAAAAACCTGCCTGGGCACATCCACACAAGACACTTTACTGCACATTACACCAAATTACTGCGCAGTAAGTATCACTGTCTACATGTGCAGATGCTTACTGCACAGTAAATTGGTCTCTTCCATGGTTAATTTGCTGCCTGCAAATTCAGGTAGAAAATTAACTGCAGAGTAGTTACTGCACAGTAAGGCACATGTAGATGGCTGACCAGGAGCAAATTTGCTTCTGGTCAGCCAGGCAGCAGGAGGCAGGAGATTGCTCCCTGCCCCCGGAAGCTGCCTGCTGCCAAGGCAGACTCCAATGGTGGACCCCATGCTAGGACAATGATTCCCTTCCCTGGCAGCAGGGAGCTCCTGGTCCCAGCTCCACAATCAGATTAACTTTTGCTCTGATGATGGAGCAGGGACCAGGAGCTCCCCGCTGCTGGGCAGAGGGACACTATCCCAGCCTGAGCTCTGTCATCAGAGCCTGCACTGGCAACAGGCAGCTCCCAGGGGCAGGGAGCAATCTCCCAGCCCCAGTCAGGAGACAGCTGTCTTGGTCCCGTGCTCCCTGTCAGCCCCTGGCTGTCCCTGGCTGCTGTAGGGAGGCAGAGAAAGGTGGGAGCAAATCTGCTCCCAAATGCCTGCCCATGGAGATGCCTGCCCAGAATGGGTATACTCTGCAGTAAATTACATGTGTACATGTAGACGCGCTGCCTGACGTGCAAACAGCTGAGGGCAAGCTGTTTGTCCACAAATGTGCAGGAACCATTGTTTTAGGAACTACTTTTAAGATAAAAATCTATGAGATCTAGCAAATGTAAACGGTTGCTTGCCTTCCCTGCTGATGGTATGAGTGGTCTTTACTGTAGTGCCATCAGTTACTCCATTAACTCAAGTGTCAGAGGTCTGTTTGGTGTATCTAGACATTTCAACCCTTTAGGATGTAAAAGGGTGTCAATATGATAATATTTAATGGAATTTCCATTTTTTTACCTTGCAATTTTATTAAGGTTGCAACACTAGCACTCAGAGGGTGAGTCTCTATGTGCAATTAGTGCATATTAATAAACTCTGGAACTTATTTCTCCAGATTTTTGCTCCCAGGCACACCATTTGAATGTATGCCTAGGAGTAATTAACTCCGAAGCAATTCACTCCAGAGCTTATTCTTGTGCAGCACATGGATGGTGATAGGGGCCCAGGGGATCAGCCTGCCAGCCCAGGGCTGCTCTGACCAATCCAATGTGCTGCAGAGGGGCTGGTTGTGCAGGAGCTAGCCGACAGGCCACCCCTGTACTGAAACACCCTTGTGCCCCAGAGAGCCAGCTCAGCATCTACACATGCACTGCTGCTGTATTTATAAGTACTACCCTGCTGTGGAGTTTATTAGTTTCCTGTTCCCTAATAGGGGTGCACGTGTGGATGCTGGGGTGTTTACTGCAGAGCTAATTAGTCAGCTCTGCAGTAAACATCTCATGTAGATGTGCCCAGAAGATAGGAACTGCACAACCTTCTTGGGTGCATCCCCATGAGGGGGAACATGTATTTCCTCTCGGACAAGTAGCAGTCACAGTGGCCACTGCTACTTGTCCCCAGGGAATGCCCAAGCCACGGGCATTCTGGGGCATGACAGGTTACCCCAGGTGGGAGTAGGGGAGGCTGGGGTCAGCAGCCTTACCTGGGGTCCTGGGGCCCTCTGGGAGCTGCAGTCACAGCGCTCCTGTATCAGGGAGCCTGGCCAGCAGCCAGCGAGGGTGGCTCCAGCCAACCAGGCTCTGGCTTTAGGTGGCACATGCTGCCACCACATGCGCCACCCTGCTTTTTTTGGCATGGGTATTTTTGACCCCAGGATTGCCACATACTACACGTCCACACTCATCTGGGCATACCCCTTGTGTTAATGCATTATTGAATTACCTGATGCACACTCTTATTTCTGCAGGCCCCCTACTTTATGCAATGCCTAGGATGTACTGTTCATTTAGTGAGTAACCATTCAATAGTTTGTTTTCACCTTGTTTGGTATGTGCCCAGTCCCTTATTTTTCATACACTACTGGCCTGGCTCTGAAGGCAGAAGTCATAGTGCTCAACTTTTCAGCCTTATTCTTTTACATTTTTTTGTAATTTAAAATGTACTCAAAACTATTTCTAATTCCCAAGAAGGCAGAAGAAAAAAGGTACTGCATTTTAAAAGAAAAACATGTCTTCCCTTTTTATGGTTTGAAAGATCGATGCCATTTCTGTGTAAGACCTACTATTGATATTATTATGGGTCCATGACTTAGGACAAGGGTGGCCAACCTGTGTCACATGTGCCACAAGTGTCTGGGGCAGCCTCTGTGTGTGGCACATAGCAGATTAGATAGGGGGCAGGCAGCACAGCGGCAGACAGGGAAGAGAACAGAAAGCAGAGCAGCAGATCATGCAAGAAGCACACAACAAAAAGCACAAAGCAGAATAGCAATAGATCAGGCACAGAGCACAGGGCAAGAAGGAGAAGCAGAATGATGAATGGGCAGGGGAAGGGGATTAAGGTGGTATTTTAAGGAGGGTGTGGAGCTTACTTTGTGACACACCTGCCAAAAACTGGATTAAGAGAATAAATGCTTGAATGAGGAAGGTGAAAATCAAATATTACATAGGATGTGTTGCATCATTTAGATACTAACACCAAGAGAATGTGGTGGTATTATATCCCACTATTGCTTTAGACTTGACTTGAAGAGGGCTTTGTTCATCAGTTCCCTTCACACATGAAATGGGTTAATAATTTTTTCAAACCTGTTAAAAGGGTTCATAGAGTACATGAATCTCATTGGGATCCTTCTCAGAAGTGCAAAGTATTAATGAGAATTGTTCGAAGACATAGCTTGCCTAACAAAGGAGAGATGTGGTTAAACATAGGTATTGTACCTACTTTAAGCTGAAAATATTTGTTTCTTAAGGGTGGTGGCAGACTGAAATTTTGGTAATCAGTCTATAAATGAGATAATAATAACCTTGGGGAAGAGCATACTATTGGTGATGTTTGTTTCAGTGCCTGTAAATACTCTGAAGAAACCCTCTGTCAACCAGAAATGATTGGTTATGTTTTATATTTGCAGATGTTGGGAGGAATCCCATGGCAAGCATACTTTCAGCGAGTTCTTTCTTCATCTTCTGCCATGTATGCTCAAGTATTATCATTTCTGGCTGCTTTTGGCTGTCTTGTGATGGCTCTTCCGGCAATACTCATTGGCGCAATTGGAGCATCAACAAGTAAAGACTGAGAAGACCAAATATGACTATTGCTATCAATATGTGGAAACCCTTACAGAGCTCCTGGTTAATTTATTCTAGCCAGACCTTTACTAATCTCCTGACTTCCTTCATATAACACTAGA
This sequence comes from Crocodylus siamensis, assembly GCF_052110815.1. Classification (NCBI taxonomy): domain Eukaryota; kingdom Metazoa; phylum Chordata; order Crocodylia; family Crocodylidae; genus Crocodylus; species Crocodylus siamensis. The sequence continues at coordinate 302,925,264 of NC_143395.1, forward strand.
TCCAAATTTAATTTTATAGAACTATCTCCAGACTCAGATTACCCCATAGCTTAGTTTAACACCATCAGTATTTGATGCATTTTAAATGCTCCCTTGAACAGTCTAGTGTAAGTGTCACAGGCTGATCACAACTGACCAGAATCGGTGGATGTTAACCATGTACGTCATAGATCAGAGATCCTCAACCAGGGTGCCACAGGGGCCATGAGATGCTTTTCAGGGTACTGTGGGGTGCTGTACAATATTTGTACTATTAGGTGTGCAGACACCCACACATGATTCACAAAATAAACCCAGGGATTTCAAATAGGAATCCATAGTGTCAAAAACATTTCTGACCTGTTGTGGTTTTTCTTTGCAACAGAAGATTCACTGTTATTTTTCCATAGTCAAAATGCAAGTGAAAGCTAAAAGCTGGTATTTTCCAAGGGGTCTTTTGAACCTCAAAAGGTTGAGAACCACTGGATCTGTGACTCTACTTTAGGGCATGCACCCCACTTCCAGTACATGCGAGGCTTTTCCAATTGAATTTGGCCACTTGATGTCATTTGTAAGTTCTGAAACCTCACGAGGGGGTCACCTCTCATTTCAGAGCCGCTGTCCAAGGAGATCTACTAATCAGTTTTAGACATTGTACAGATATATCAAAAAGATGGGCATTACCCTGAGTCCTCTAGGTAGTTGTGCAGTGATTAATAATCACTGATTATGTAGATAAACATGGAAGCTATTCTGCATTTAACAAGAACTTACAGCTTCAGGCTCTAATTCAGAAAGACAATTAAATTTATGCTAAATACCTTATAAAATCTGTGCCCTAGACCTGTTTATTGAGGATGTTCAAAAGAAAATTTGTTTTCATCTGTTTTGAAAAAATGCCATGAGAGGTTTAACTTCCTAGTGAAAGTGGTCAGAATGAGCTTTGATACAAAGTGTCAGCAAATAAATGAAATCTCTAGTATTGCTGCATAACTTCTTAGCCTTGTACCTTGTCAGTATGATGCTGAATTGGCAGCATTGGGTACATGTTCAGTCATGAGACCTGACTCCAGAAACTTCTGGCCCAAAGACTATCCAGTTCCAACTTTTTTGAGGTAAATAAGCAGCCTGCAAGGTCATTAGTGGTACCACTTATTTACAGTTAATATCACCCTGAGTTCATCTTTCAAATTTGACCTCTATCAACTAAATGCATGATGATTATAAACACACTACAAACTCACAAACACATTTTTGGGGACAAAGGAATTGTTTTAGGTTTAATCAGGATGTGCAAATGAATTTGAAATTCTGTCTGGGGACATTAAGCTTCCATCTTCCCTCACTAGTCCACCAAACTCAATCTTCTCCTGACACAGGTTTATACCCATTTAGCTCCTGTGGCCAGAGGGAAATGAGGGAAATGTTTTTCCAATCCAACCCTTCTTTCTATGCCCCAAAGCAGCAGGAAAGGTGGTTGCCCCTGTTCCTGCTCTGTTCTTCATGTAAGTCTGAGATCCGATCTATGTCAAAATATCCAGCACAGTAGCTAGAAAAAGACAGGGTTTCTTTAGTTTTTTCGTCCTGTGAGATCAACAGCTGCCCACAACGGTGCTTGGCATTTCACAGGAGAGTGAGTGATTCAGAATATTTATCTGCCTTGCCAAGAGTCTTTCCTGTGTCACTAATAATGAAAGGGAGGATATGGGAACAAGCAAACTGATATGGATTGGGAAAGTACTCGTCCTTTTAGTTGATTAGGGCAATTGATTTCAGAGAATCAGATGGAGGACATTAGAGATGCTGCTGAACAATGTTGACAAAAAAAGGAAGGGCTAAGATGTAGAAGTTATTAGGAAAAGCGGCAACTCAACACATTAGTTTCCTTATAAAATGAAGAAATTTAGCAGGCACACCTAAAGTACTCAGGCTGAAATGATAAGACCGAAACTGCAGTCTAGTGTCAGAGGGACAAGTCTCCTGCAAATCAGAATAGCTGGTTTATGTTTGCTGGAATTCAAATTGTTGAGGTTTACATGGGATCAGCAGGGATGAAGGAACATGACAACACATACCAGATCATGCATTAATCATGTAATCAATTACATCTGTACTTATATTGCAGATTGGACCCAGACAGCATATGGTTCTCCAGAACCCTGGAAAAGACAAGAAGCAGATATGATTTTGCCAATTGTGCTTCAGTATCTTTGTCCTGTCTACATTTCCTTCTTTGGTCTTGGTGCAGTATCTGCTGCTGTGATGTCATCAGCTGATTCCTCAATCTTATCAGCAAGTTCTATGTTTGCTCGGAACATTTATCAACTTTCATTTCGTCAAAACGTGAGATTATATTATCATTTGTTCATTTTTTAAAGAAAAGTGATGGTTAAAAGATGATTAGATTGCCATTTGTGTCTTTAGAAATATCTTCTTTGTTCCCGTTTCTAGTTGGGTAAAGTATAGCACTTCTCTTATCACAGCATATTCTATAAACTAAATGAAAAAGCCCAGAAATATCTGTTACTGTGATTAATTGTATAATAGAAGAAAGCATATAGTGAAATTGTATTTACTAGACTTCATAATGTTGCAATATATATGAAGAGCTCCAAGCTATTAGAGTCACCACAAGTTCTTTAAAAGTCTTAACTAAATAAGATGTTCTGCTCCTTGAGGGCTTTCTAGGGGAGGGGGAGGAGGCCCGTGGGCTGTCAGGGTCTGAGAGATTGCTGAGGGTCCAAGACACTCTTGCAATACTACATAAAACTGTCAGCATGTTACACTACAAAAGGAACTTTCTTGTGGTGGATCTGCCATGTGTTCAGAGATAATAGTTCAAACATACACACACTAGCTTTGTGTTGTTTATATAGCTATATAAGTAATGTGTGCATGTAGTCTGTTTTGCTTATTTAAAAAAATAGTTCTATCACACTGTTTTGTTGGACACTGCATTAAACTATGCTTTCCTGGAGGGACAGAATTTTGGGATAAGAACTTGAATTTATTTTCAGGAGCTTTTTTTTTTTTACCTACTATGTATTTTTCATCTTGCACATTTTTATCTGATATATAAATCATGTAAAAAGCGTTCTTGGATATTTTAGGGTTTTTAATAAAATATAATCTTAAGAAATCCATACATCAATTGCTACATGCAAACTAACTCTCCATGGGTATTTTTTTTGCTTGTTTGTTTTGTAGGCTTCAGACAAGGAAATAGTATGGGTGATGCGAATCACTGTTTTGGTGTTTGGAGCATCAGCAACAGCAATGGCGCTGCTAGCTAAGTCAGTATATGGACTCTGGTACCTCAGTTCTGATCTCGTTTACATCATCATCTTCCCCCAACTGTTATGTGTCTTATTTATTAAAGGAACCAACACTTATGGGGCGATTACAGGATATTTGTTTGGCCTCTTTCTCAGAATAACAGGAGGAGAACCCTACCTTTACCTTCAGCCCTTGATCGTCTATCCTGGTTGTTATATCGATGAAAATGGTATCTATGTCCAGCGATTCCCATTTAAAACACTCGCCATGCTTACTTCTTTCCTCACTAACATTGCTGTCTCATACCTAGCAAAGTACTTATTTGAAAGTGGTACTTTGCCACCAAAATTAGACTTCCTTGATGCTGTTGTTGCAAAGTACAGTAAGGAACACATGGACAAAACGACTCTTGTAAAAAATGACAATATTATATTAAATGAACTTGCACCTGTGAATCCTCGTCACAGTCTAACTCTGGACTCAACTTTCACTAATAAAGATGCTTTCAGTGATATAGATTCAAGCCCAGAGGTACCCAATGCTAAAGATAACTAAAATGAGATCTTGCTTTCACATGAAAAGCAATGCAGCAGGGTAGCCTCATCACGAATGGTAATAGAGGCAAGAGTTTTTCTGTGATATGTTTTATTGGCCCTAGACCTGAAGAAGGGTACTTTGTGCCCAAAAGCTTATCCAGCATCAATTCCAACTATACAGTTGATCCAATAAAAGATATCATCAAAAAAACATTGCCTTTTGTACATTTCCTGGACCATCATGACTACAACAATGCTCCAGCTCTGCTGCAAAAATAGTAACAAGCATCTTGGCAGAAGAAAAATAGGACTGGGAAATACAATTCCATTGCACAATTCTTTAAGTCACTTCTAGGACTTCGAGTACCCTGTGAAATAAATTGTTTTGTGCCACCATCTGACCTGTTGGATTTAGTTATACAAAGTTTAACAAAGGATAAATTCCACCCCCTGCCATTCAAGCAGAACTATGTACAACCGAATGTAATAAATATATCAAATGCAAAATATAAGTAACATGAACATGTGGTAATTATTTAGTTGAGCCAGTATATAAAGATACTCAAAATTGTATACAGTCATTTAAGAGATTAGACTATGGTGACTGAAATACAAAAGAGTCAACATTTTATATGGCACAAACTGATATATTGTCACTACTGTACACGATTATTACTAAGGCTGTAAATAGACCTTACATTTGTCCCAGGAGAAAGCCTTTTGTCCCTCAGCCCTACAGAGTTACAAGACCACTGTCTCACTTCAAGTCCCACCAAAGTATACAGAATAAACTGTGCTACTGCTTTTTCCTGGGACATCATGGTGTGCATCTGTAAAGTTATAGAAGGTCAGTCCCTAACAAGCTGGCCAGGCTGTGTGCTCATCTACTAGCAGAGGAGCAGCAATGCAACTTGGAAGGTCTATGTGTGGTAAGGACCTTGTCACAGTAGCAAATCATTGGAATATTGAGATGTATTAAGGTTAGTACATCTTAGGGTGGTGCCATATGTTCACTTGCAACGATTGCAAATCATTACAATGTAGTGACCTACTAAATTTAGTATGTGTTAAGAGATAATCTTCACCTGAAGGGGAACAACTTTGCAATGCTGCAAGGACCTTTAACACTTGCTAAACTGCTTGAATGTGTGTGCGCTTGTATTTCAACTATATGTAGTGGATGCATCTACATGTGCATCGTTACTGCACGGTAACTTGGGTTACTTCACAGTACCCAAAAGTTACTGTGCAGTATAGATGCACATCTACACATGTGCATCCATACTGCGCAGTAACTGTGGTGACTTACACTACTTACTGCACAGTAAGGTGCATGTAGACACTTTATTGTGCAGTAACATTGTATGTGTGCGCCAACTTAGGAGTCATTTTACTCCCTTTACTTGGAAGTAACTTTTCTCCCAAGTTGGAGCACACACAGTGTAACTGTGCTGTAATGTTTACATGTGTAGATGACGGTCTAACAACCACTTACTGCGCAATAAGTTATTGCACTGTAAATGCATATGCAGATGCATCCAATAAGTGCTAAGTGTTAGAACAGTACCCTATATGACTGTGCTGCTCCTGTTTTAATCTGCGTCAAAATCCAGGGCAATCAAGCCCATCTCAAATGCAATATCTATTTACAGCCAAAATGCCTAGTTGCTTGATCAAAGAAATATTTCTTGTTTTACTAATAATTAATTTTAAATATATATACCAGGTATTTTATTATTTGTAATAAAAACAAAGTGTATAATTAGTAAAACCTTTCTTATGGGAGTTTTAAACTTATAATACTTAGAGAAGGATATAAAATGTATCACTATTTTAAAGTGTTATTTAGGGTGAAATTACACATTACACTCAGATTTCATACTAAATCCACTGAATGTTAAGCAGTGTTAAAGTTAGAACATGCTGTGAGTAGTCACACGTTAAGGATTAATATCGCATTTTGCCTGCACAGCTCTGACTTGCTGCTAGAGGGTTGACAAGCAGGGGCATGGCTAGGATCCAGGACCTGGGAACTATGCCTGTCCTAGAAGGAAGGAGTGATGCATCCTGGGATGCATGAGGACAACAAATTGTTTGTTTTATCTCCATAGAGCAGACTGAAGTTACCCTAATACAACCTAGGGAGCACATCCCAGAGTAAGCCTTGTCTGACGTAGCATAACTTTAAAACGCTCCAAGAGACTTAGCACAAGCCAATGAGCTTTAACTTGAAGACACTTGCATTTTAAGTATCCACAGTATGGTCTAAATGTAACATGTAACTTCACCCTTACATTATGCAAGACAAACTTAAGCAACATATACTACTACAGTTGCCCTTTCTGCCTATCTGAGTGACTGTCACCAATGGAGGATAAAACCCTTGTTTAAAAAATTAATTTTAAAGCAATATTTTGAGTTGAAGACTAAGCTTTGGGGGAAGCAATAGATATTTATGCTTTGTTGAACTAAGTGCAGCTCTTTTGTTATGAGAAATGTAGCAGTTTTTGGCTTACTGTCAAATTCATTGTTCAGCACAAGCAAACCAATAATAGGAAAATATAGTAGTTCAGCATGCACTGGGAGCAATGGGTATCAGAGCTGATAAGAACATACAGCACATCCAGACAAGTGTGCTTGTGCATTTCCCTGGGGAAAATAGCAGCATATAGTTGTCCGTGCAGTGGACAACTTTGTCACAAGGCAAGTTGCCCCTGGTGGGGTAGGGGATGCTGGGACCAGTACCTGGGCTGGCCCCAGCAGCCTTACCTGGGGTCCTGAGGGCCTCACAGAGCACCACCAGAGGCAACCGGGCATGCAGAGCCTGGCTGGCAGCTGGAGCATGGCTCAAGCCAGCCAGGCTCCTGTTTCAGGTGACCCACGGTGCCACTATGTGCACTACCCTGCTTTTTTCTGCCACAGTCTTTTTTTTTTACCCTGGGGTCTCCCAGTGTCAAAAAAATCCGCTGTGCTGCAAATTAGTAGCATGGTGAATGCCTGCACATGTGGCATGTGCAGTTTGCGGTGCCACAGACAGGTCTGCAATGCTACAAACTGCATGTGCCTACTTGTCTGGACATGTTCATCGGGATTTTTCATGTGGACAATTTGACTTTTCATCAGAAATTTTTGGGCACAAAATGAAAAATTTTAACATGTGGGTTTGGGGATTTACCATGAAAAATGTAACTTTTCTATAGAAAGTAAGATTTGTGAGATGAAAGCGGGGGGTGGGGGTGGGGGTTAACCAGTGGTGTATGGAAAGCTGACAGCTGGAAATCTCCATATAGTTGAAAACTGAGTTTTCCACCAAACCCGGTCTTCATGGAAGTGTTCAGCAGCTGCAAGCATTTGTTTTCAAAGCTGACATCAGTTTGTAGGAGAGCTAAAAAGAAAGACCAATCCAGACCCTTAAAAAAAACACAGCTTTTATAACAGTCCTAGAAGAGAGCTGCTACTGGGCAGTCCCAGTGCCTCCATGAAATAATAGGGTTGGTCAGCAAGTTACGGAGCACCATCCATAGAATTATAGCACTAGAAAGAGGCAGGTCTCTTCCTTCTTAGCCCCTGGCATTGTAAGCTAAGAACAAATTAAGTTGCTCTGTTTGGCCAAATCGTAGATGTGTGTGCCTGTGTGTGTGTATGTGTCCTGAATGATATCTGCCCTTCACAGGGGGAGGTCTAATGCTTACAGTCTTGTACGACAAAGAGTTATACTTCAATAGCCTGTTTAATGTTGGTATATGACAAAACCCTTTAAAGTTGAAACTGACATCTTCTTGTATTTTAGTCACCAGTGATAAGTTCTTATCAACATCCATGAAACTAGGAATTATAACAGAGAACAGAAAATGTAAGAATAATTTTTGCTGCTAAAGGAAGAAGCCATTGACTTTTGTATTACACATCAGCATAAGTTTCTTAAGGTCAATGCATCAGTGTTTCTTTGCTCATTTTGTGGAGTTCTAATTACACGTGCATGTATGCTGTATACTGTTGTGTTTTCCAACTGTTCAGTTTCAAAAATAACACTGCATCTCAGGTCTGAATATGCACCAAGAACTGTATTTAAAAAAAAAAACATGCTCCAATGAGTATGGATCATAAGTAGGCTGTGCTTTAAGAGCACACAACACCCAACTAATGGAAAAAAGACAAGTTTTCAATGGGTGGGTTAACAAATGGATGGGATATTCCATTCATAGAAGGGTCTAAAACCTGCTTCATATACAGTGGCAATCTCTATCGGAGCATAAAAAAGAGAAAAGAAGAGTCACTGTGGAGAGTGCAGATTACCCTTATGAATACTTTTATATGGGGCTTTGTATATGGATAGTCATAATTTCACAGTAAGAACTAAATTCTAACATGTTCTTTGGGTATGAACAGCATGCATACAGCAAAACTACTGCAGATATGCTATACACAAGGGCATACTTCAGTGACAGTATCAGTAGAGCTCGGTGAAGGATGAATATTTTCAGTTTCATAGGAGATTTTGAAATGCAGCTTTATTCTGAATTAGAACAACTGCCCTCCTCTCCAACCTGCCCGCCCTCCAATTCTCTGCCAAAGAAAGTTCTGGCAGGGATATCTTTTTTAATAAAATTACTTTTTTATGTATAAAATCATCCCATTTAGATATTTTTCCAATTAAATTGGAACATACACTTGGAATAAAACATTCAAAACTGAAAGTTATTCCAAAGCAAAAAAATTAAATATTTTGTCCCCCAAATGTTAAAATGAACTGCTTCAATATTGCCAGACTTTTTTGTTTTTATGTTGTTTCCCTCCTAAACAATTTTTTGGCAAAATCAATGCAATTTTGCAACACATTTCAATTTAGATAGAATTGCATCCTCTGACTGAAAATAGTTATGTCTGTTTTGTCTGACCATATCTACTTAGGAAAACTTGCTATTTTTTGCTTTCCAAAGAGCATTACTTAATGGCTAATCTGTCATTTAAAAAAAGGGATGGAGAATCAGAGGTGTGAGCAGAAGTCCTCACCTAACCCAATCTATAGGCTAAAGAGATGTGCTTATATTTGAGCGGGTGATAGAAACTGCAAAGCTACCGAATCAATGTTCTCTATGTTGTGTGTTGGAACATTCCAAGAACCCTACAGATATTCTCTGTACAAGTCTTCTTGCTTTAGTTCAATATATTTGGCATTGCTTATGTTAATACAATTAAGGGCCATATCATAGTTTTAACTTTTGTGGGTGATAAAAATAAAAATAGAATTTCACGTGCAAAATCACACTAGGATATGATTCTACACCCTCTGACTCTTACACAGTTTATCATCATTCTGATGTGTAAGTCATCTGCTAGCGCTTCCTTGTTTTAAAGTTAGTAAACAATAGTGTCTTGTGATAAATCCTCTCAACAATCGATGAGGTAAAAATATGGAAAAAGTTCATTTTCAGATGCTGAGGTCAATGTTTGTGGGCCTACCACTTGTAAATGAAGCATGATGATAATTGTACACTTATTTTTGTAATCTTAAAATTACTTTGCATAAATGCTCATTTGTTATGTTTTTAGATCCTTCTGCATGACATTTGTTCATAACAACAAACTTATTACATAGCTGAGCTGTCAAAAATAGTACAAACAAACTATGAATTGTTATTTTGTCTATATCTGTCCATGTGGGAGAGCATATGTATTATAAACTATCTTCTGTGAACCTGAACTGAATGTAAACGTAAAGTGAATCCAATATGGCAACAGTCAGATTTAACCTTTATTTTCATATAGTACAAATAATTTAGGATTTTAAATATAAATATTATAGGAATAAAGTGGTCATTCAGTTTATTTTCTTCCCTTCAAGTTTATTTGATCAAGTACAATGTGCAATTACTATTTATTGTACATCTGCTATTAAACAGGGCTGTATTTGTGGCTGTTGTTATAAAATGTATATTTTTGTCTGTGCCAGAAATGTTATATGAAAAGTATATTTAACTAATGAAATAAGAAACATATTGTAGATGTATATGTTTAACTGCATTAGTACTGTATTAAATAGTGCCCATGCAATTCAGGAAAATAGTGTCTAATTTTGACTCTGTTTTAGTCTATCTATTAAAAATAAATACATTTATTTTATTATCAAGCAGAGTAAATTGTGTTTGGTAACAAAAAAATTTTTAAAAATCATCCTGCAGTCAGGATAGCTATAAATGCCTATAGGAGTACTTACTTTACTCACTCTACTCATTTGCCTTGATGAACAGTAGGACTGGATGCACATGGAGGTACAATAGATACAGAGCACAGTTATCCAAGCAGATACTCCAGGACTGCTGCATAAAATACTGTTCAATATAAAATATAGTTACATCAAATACTGGGAAAATCTCCTTCTGTCTGCTTGACTACTCATTGCAAAATGAAGTAATCAAATGGGGATAAGAAGTGGGGTTAATACTGGCAAGGAGGACAACAAGCTAAGCTAAAGGGGCGATTAAGGTATCTCTTCACTAATGCAAGAAGCATGGGGAACAAGCAGGAGGAGCTTGCTCTCCTGCTTGCAAGTAGTAAAATTGACCTGGTTGCCCTAGTGGAGACATGGTGGGATGAAACATATGACTGGGCATTAGACATAGAGAGCTATAGGTTGTTTAGAAGAAATAGGAAGGGGAAAAAGGTGTGGGGGTTGCGCTCTATGTTAGGGAACAGTATACCAGTTCTACCTTCCAAATAGGACCAGAGGAAGGCTTAACTGAGACCCTGTGGGTCAAACTTCAAGGAGGGCAGGGGGAGAGGGATCTGGTGGTAGGGGTTTACTACAGGCCACCACATCAGGAGGAAGAGCTGGATCTGGAATTTTCCAGGCAGCTGGGGGAGGCCATGCATGCAAAGGATGTTGTGGTCATGGGTGATATGAATTACCCTGACATCAACTGGGAGGAGCAGTCGGCCAGGTCTATCGACTCATGAAGGTTCCTGATGTGTGTACAGGACCTACACCTTGTGCAGGAGGTACACGTCCCCACTAGGGAAAACGCCATACTGGATCTGGTGTTAGCCTCTGGGGACAACCTGGTGGAGGACCATAGAATCATAGAATCATAGAAGTAGGGTCGGAAAGGACCTTGTAGATCTTCAAGTCCGACCTCCCGCCTGGGCGGGAGAAAAACTGGATTCAAATGACTCCAGCCAGGTAGTCATCAAGCCTCTTCTTAAAGATCCCCAGGGTAGGAGCCAGCACCACTTCCCTTGGAAGTTGGTTCCAGCTTCTAGCAGCCCTAACTGTGAAGTCGTTCTTGCAGATGTCCAACCTAAACCTACTCTCCAATAATTTGTGTCCATTATTCCTTGTCATGCCAGGGGGCGCTAGGGGAAACAGTGTCTCCCCCATACCCTTCTGGTCCCCCTAGTGAGTTTATAGGCAGTCACCAGGCTGTTCAGCCTTCTCTTGTGAAGGCTGAACAGGTTTAGGTCCTGCAGTCTTTCATTGTAGGGTCTGCCCTGTTGTCCCCAGATCATACGGGTGGCCCTCCTCTGGACCCTTTCAATGTTGTCCACATCCCTCCTGAAATGGGGTGCCCAGAACTGGATGCAGTACTCCAGCTATGGCCTGACCAGTGTCACATAGAAGGGGAGGATCACCTCCCTGGCTCTACTTGAGATGCACCTGTGGATACACGAAAGGTCCGGTTAGCCCTGCCAACCGTGACCTCGCATTAAGGCGCATGAAACTAATAAACTCCTGAGGCAGGCTAGGACTTGCAAATACAAGTACTAGCTTGTTCCAGATTTTTTTAATGCACAGCAGTGCATGTGTAAACACTGCCTGCCTGGCTGGAGCATAAGGGTGCTTCAGTTCAGGGGTTGCCTGCTGGCTAGCCCTGTGCTGAAGTACCCTTGTGCCATAGCCAGCCCATCCACAACACACTGAAACCAGTTGGAGCAGCCCTGGGCTTCTTCCAGCCAGACCTGCTCTGACCAGCTCAATGCATTGTGCACGAATAAACTTGAGAACAATATACTCTAGAAATGTTTGCTCCCAGGGACATGTTCAAATGGTGCACCAAGAAACAAAAAACTCTGGAGCAACTTTATGTAGATGCACCCAGTGACCACTAACTTGCTGGTGCCTCCTATGACATCTGACATCATACAGCACTACCTGCATTCTTACTTTTCTGAAATATTTTGTAGATGGTGTTGTACAATGGTTCATTCACCTAAACATCTATACATGCATGGGCCTTGATATTTCCATTCTGCCACCCTTCCTAATCAGCAAGGAGCAAATAAGGGAGGTTGTAAGATTTTTTCGACTATATTACTTAAATATAATAAGCCTGAACTCTTTGTCTCCTTTAAAAAAGAGGCAAATTATATATATGTAGCATTGCTTCCTTAATACCTAAGCCAGAAAGGGACTTGGATTAAAAATGTTTGAATCTCAGTCATGATACAATGTATACAGGGAGAAAGAAGCATAGTTGTCACCTGTGAGTGGACTGTGTCCAACCATCCCAAAGACATTTATGATCTCTGGATAGTTTTGACCCCAACTGCTCTTGGATTTTAAGGACCCAGCTGTTTTGAAACAGTACATACTAGTTAATAAAAAGACACAAGTGCAGCAAGGCAAGTGTCTCGGACTTGGTTTTATTTAACATCACACAACTCCAAAAGGCATTTTTATTAGTTTTTATATTCTGTATATCAACACCTAGGAAATCTACACAGTATCCTAATTTACCCTCTTTCAGCAATCTAGGAGTGATTAACTGCAGCTGACATCATAAGTGTAACCCCTTGTAAATAGCTCAGCATGCAAGTAGAGAGCTCAAGTGAGGACCTTGCCATCTAGTTTCACTTATGCTTTTTCCACAAACATTGAAATGACAGAAAAATGGTTGAGAAATAAACTAAGTACAAGAAGGCTATAATTTACTGGGCTTCATATACAAGGGAGCTATGAACATTTTATTGGTTTGTGAGAAAGTATTCCATATGATTATAGAGCTGCAACTCTAACAAGTCACTAAGTTCCTATACCCATCATCTACTGTTCAGGAAAAGAAGAATTTGAGAAGACAATATATTCATAGATTAATTTTTAAGAAAGTTCTGTAAGGCATCATTAAATTTGCAGCTTAAATACACCATCCAATTAATAAGAGAATATCCCAGCTACTGATGAGTAATAAATTTCTTTAGTTGGATGTATTTTTTATAGATAAATTCCATCTTAAAATGTTTGCTCACATGTCTTATCTTTTACAGCAAGCTGTTAAAGTAGACTATTTATGTGTAAAGACAGACAGAATGCCACTGTACAGTGTATTTCCACTATACCAGTAAGAAGCTTCCATGACAACTTTTCAGTTGAAAAATGGCTATATACAGTCCTGAATTCATTCCTGGTGGGGGATTATTCTGCCCAGAATATGGCAATACCTAGGTTAACAAATTCAGATGCTTGTAGTCTTATGGGTTTTCTTCAATGATGTGTGAGTTTGGTAATGTGGGCTGAAACATTCCACGTTGCATGAAGAGCATGAAAGAAACTTCCAAGTGGCATCACCTACTGACAAATGAAGACCTATCAACATCAATATTGAAGGAAGGGAGGATTTATACCCAGGGTGGCTAATCCACATATACATGAGCCATGAGTCGAATTGTCAGCTGGCTCATCATGTAAAGCTGTGGAAGCTACTGCCAAAAGGCTAATTAGTAAAACACAAAAATTAGAGTCATATATGTATCTGCCATACATATATATTGAACATACTCTCTCTCTCTCTCTCTTTTTCCCTGTATTTACTCAAATAGAAGACAATCCTGATTATAAGACAACCCCACAAAAAATTAGATTCTATATATGGAAAATGTATACATTTGTTATAATTTTCTAGGTATAGAATCTAATTATTAGAGGCATGCCTGAATTTGTCCCCCTCCCACTGCTACAGCCAGGTCAATAAATCTGGGGGTCAGGTAGCTCCTCTGCTCTCTACTTCTCCCTAACTTTTTGCCCTGGTTGCCCCTTCCCTCTCTCCTTACTGTCAGACCCTGCTCTCCCAGAGCACACGGAAGTGAGGGGCAAAATTGTAAACAGTGGCCTAAAAATTAAATGTGGCTGTAGCATGCATGTTATCCTTTTTGTTGAAATTCCTGCAAGTTTTAGCATGGGTATTCCATATATCATGAGTGGCAAATTATTTTGGTTGTAGGGCTGCTTAATGAGTTTTAGGGAGCTGCCAAGAGCTGTATTGGTAGCCCTGCCCCTTCACAGGTGCCCCATCCCTTGGGGTTGCCATTTTGGGACCGGAAGTCCTTCTCCTTAGCCTCTGACCTTTGCCACTGGAAGTACCTCCCCTTGCCCTCAGAAGTATTCCTTTGGGAGGTGGGGTTGCCATCTTTGAACCAGAAAAAATCCAAATCATATACTAAAAGTCAAGCATCTACTATAACATATTTTAATTTTATTTCAAAAAATATTTTTGTCCTGATTTATGTGTTTGTGTAGCATATATAGAGGTGATTGCATAAGAGCTCAGAAATAAAGCCTTACTCATGTATATTATTTGTAGGGAGTATGTAGGAGGTCGCTGGGGGGGTAGGTATGTGTGCATGGTGGGGTGTGGGATGTGTATGTGGGTGGGTGTGTGGAGGGGGATTGTGAGGGAGTATGGATGTGTGTTAGAGGATGTGGGGTAAGTTGGGGAGTGTGGGTATGTGCATATGTGAGAAAGTTGTGGGGGATGTGGACAGGGTGGGTTTGGGTGTAGGGTTTGTAGGGTGTGAGGGAGGGTGAGGGATGTGGGGACCCACCCACACATCCCCCCAAAGGCACACAGCTTCTGCCTCCAACAGCAGCAGCAGCAGGCAGCTGACCCTCTGAGTGCTTATGTCCTACATAGGCACAACCACCCAGTAGCACAGGATCCAGCTAGTTCTGGGAGTGGCACCTGGTGGCAAGGAGTAGAGCCAGGCCAGCCTGTCTTTATTACATAGGGCTCATATGCAGCTCCCGGGACTTGCATGACACTGAGGGGAAGCCCTGCACAATGGAGCCAACAGTTTGGCTCCTCTCCCAGCTGCCACATGCAGCAAATGGGACTCCACCAGGAAGCAGGGAGCTTCACTTCCGGGAAGTCCCAGAAACTCCATGTGGCAGCAGGGAGCAGGCCCAGACCACTGGCTCTATCTTTCAGAGCTTCCCTCCAGTGGTGTATGAGTCTTGGGAGCTGTACCTGAGCCCCATTTGATAGAGGCAGGGTGACCTGGCTCCACTCCTTGCCAGCTCCTGGAAGTACCTGGTGCTACGTGCTACTGGGTGGCTGTGCCTGCATGGGCCACGAGCTCCCCAAGGGCTCATGCCACCGTACACAGCTGTGCACCATAGGGGGGGTCCATGTTCGGGGTCCCCACACTCCCCCACACTCTCTCCCTACACACACACACACACACACACACACACACACACACACACACACACTAGTAGATTGCTTCTTGATCTGTGGAGCCAGCTGTAAAAATATTTTATGCTCAGTTTGAGACAAGAGAAAGGCTGAATCTATTACTCAAGTGGCAGAAATGTGTGTTTTTTTTATACTGACTTCATTGGTAAAATAATTTAATTTCTTGGGCAAAACAATGTGTACTGGATCAGACCCGTGTAGGCTGAATGCTTATTTCAGAATCTGTATAAACAGCTATCTATGAAATACTAAATTTTTTTTAAAAGTAAGGGTTTAGAAGCAAGATATTGTGTTGCATTTTCCTGCTGTAATTCTACTCCTTTCATAACCCACTTCTGGCAAGATTAACTGCAGGAATGATACAATATCTGTACATGTACTGTTATCAACAGAGCCACATACATAGGCCAAATAAACAAGACCTATAACATTCTTCCATCAGAAATTGTCTTTTATGGATTTTGTTGATACAGTTGCTGAGAACCAAAATCTGCCAAAATCTTTCATTTTGCACTGCTTCCAAATAAGTCATGTTATTTCCTTCTGCATTTATATTATATTTATATTATATTGCTCTTTAACTTGAGGAATGATGAAAAGGTGTTTACAGAGAATGGAAAAATTGTCAGCAAGTAGATTCACTTCCCAACACCACCAGTCCTTTAAACTAAATAGTATAAACAAATTCAGAAATATACAAAGCATGCCATGGCAAGCAATATCTAGAAAATGTTCAACTTAGCCTAGGAGATATTTGACAATATGACTGTTAAATCCCTAGACTGTAATACCAAGACTATGTTGACTATCTCAGTTAAGTAGTGAAGGATAATGGTTTCATCTCTTTTCTTGACAGATACCAGAATAATCATAATGACAAATATTAAGCATACAATTAATGGAGGTACAAACTGTAATTCAATAATCAAAAATAAAAGTAACTTTTGTGGCAATAAGCAGGCTCCCCGCCCCCCAAGCCTGCTCCTGGGCTGGTGAGGAACACCCAGGGTGCCTGGGTGGGATGAAGTAGTACCCCTGCTGCTGTCCCTGGCTCAGCAGGAGTGGCTTTGAAGCTCCGCCCCCCCCCCCATTCTACTGCTCAGTTAAGGCCAAAGAGGACAGTGGCAGCAGGGGAAAAGTGTGTGGGGTGGGAGGGGAGGAGAGGACACATGCCACTGAGCATAAAGGTGAAGGGACACAGGGAATTCTTACCTGCTTTATGTCAAACTGGAGTTGGTGAGCCAAGCTCACGGTATTGGTCATGGTGGGACGGCTGGGTGGTGGCAATTGGACATGGAACAAGAGGGATTTTTGGCGTGGAGTTCTGAGGCATGGAAGCGTAACGATTTCAAATAAAAGGGATTTATTTTAACTTACACTTTTGAAGGCATAGGTTGTGATGCTTGCTTCAGTTACAGTGTAAAGTTGTAATAAACAGAACAAACACAAACACTAACAGAGGGGTCTGTTGGTCCACAAGGTTCCCCAACGAGCCCTTGCTTTCTAGCCGGAGCTAGGTGCGGCTGCCCATTGGTTAGTCTTAGGACTGGTCAACAGCTCATAAAGGGTTAAACGAACAATACGAACAAACGACAACTGTAACTCGTTGAGAAGAACGAGGTGGTTGTGATGCCAGTCCAATGGACACCGGGTGGTCGAAGGAAAAACCGAGGTCAAGAGCTGGAACATGATGCAGCGGAGACGATCAAGGTAAGTAGGGATGAGCTGGATCGTGGTCAATAATGGATGCCAAAGTCAGTCAGATGCCAGGTAAGTGAAAGCCGGAATCAGTGTCGAAGCCGTAGAGGTAATTGAAATCGAGGTCGAGGTCAAAGCCAATAAGTTCAGTAATCAGAGTAGTCAGTACGAGAGAAAACAAAATCGAAGGTATGAATTCGCTGTGTGAGATTGCAAAGAGAACCAGGGGATCGAATCCCAAATTGCTGTCTGCCTCGCAGTCCCTGCTGAAAGCAGCCTCTGCTACAGACAGCGCACAGTTTCTCACTCTCTCACCAACGACACCCACACAACCCACCCCCAAGGTGGGGGGTCAGAAGCCTTTTAAAGCTACCCCTTAGCCAATCAGGGTGCTTGGTTATAAGAATTTTCTAGAACACTGATGTGACGCTCTTACTGACTGAGCATGTGTCAGGTTACTTGTCTGTATAGAACAGAGAATGAGCAGGGCTGCAAGTAGGTCGCAGGTGATTGACACGTTTAGAGTTCACCCAGAGGGCACATGCTGGGCACGCTGTGGAATTTTCCATAGGCCTGGTCTGCGCATGAACACACTTAACTCTTGTGTTGCCAGCACTTCTTAAAAATCTTACTGGGACACTTTAGAGGCTTAAAAAGGCCCTGGCTGCTGTTCCTACAGCGTGGTCTGAAAAGGAACTGCAACCATGCCACCGCTTCCTCTTTGCACCTGCCCCAGCATAAATTAATCACATGTACAATTTATGAGTTCAGAACATTCATTGGTTTCACAAAATACAATAATAGATAGCAAGCTATTGCCACATGAGCCTCAATTCTCTGTTGCCTCATACTCTATAGTATTTTATAGTATAGTACAAACAGCCTTCCTTGTGTAAGATGGCGCGTAATCAGTTTACAAGAGGCTCTATACAACATGGTTGTGTTCAGTAGTAGGGAACTGGATTCCATGACCCTGGAGGTGCCTTTAATCCTATGTTCCTTCTGCAGTTCTTTGCATCTCTGAAAAATAGACATAGTATTTTATAGGAAGAATAACATAGCGCACCCTCCATATGCAGGTGTAAATGACTATACAAGGCACAAGAGCTACAGAGAGTCAAGTTCAAAATATTTTGAAAGACTTAGACCAGTAGTTATCAACCTCTCTGGATTCAAGGCACTCCCATTAGACTTAAGGCACCCCTCCATATATGTTATGAGTTGAGTGGCACTCAATTTTCAAAAGTCTGTATATATTGCAGTGCTTATCTCCTTGAAGAGGGGTCCAGCAGTGGGACCAGGGATCAGCCTGGCAGGGACAAACCCAAGCCTGCTCTTATCTGTTTATCTCTTCACACTTTGCTTATCTCTTCACACCTCACAGCACCCTTCAAAGATCTGACGGCACCCCAAAGTGCTGTGGCACCATGGTTAAGAACCCTGGTCAGACAAATGTCTTTGCCTCTTCTTTCCCCTCTCACTTCCTCTGTCATGTGCCTATTGTGAGTTCTTCAGACCAGTGACTTTCTTTTACTAAGTTCCTATACAGGGCCCAGTACAGGGGCCTGAACTCAGTTAAGACCTCTAGCAAATACTGTAACATAAATAATAAAAAATATTAGGAAGTCAGTTATTACATCATGGGACTACTGTCCTAACAATCACTTGCCTGGTACAATAAAACTAAAAATATTAGTTCCAAATGCTGCTGTTGTCTCCCTTGTTTTACAAGTAATGCCTGAAATGTTTTAAATTAGCACCTTTGAATGCAGGGCATGCTTTAATAATTAAGCATGCAAAGAAATTTCTTTTAGTATAATACTTTATTCAAATACAATTATTTCTCTCTAAAGGCAATCCCTCCTAATCACATATTGTATTTTTCATAATATTCATGAGCAACCTAGACACTTTAATGTGATTTAAAAAAAATATTTAAAAAAAAACCACTGTATTGGCATATAAAAAGCATACCCATTTCCAGCCTTTCTGGTATTTGATAAGCCCATCGCAAACTTCATAACACTTACACTTTAAATGCCATATTTATATGTCTGAAGCAACCTCAACTGTAATGAATTTGTAGCCTGTAAAATGTAATGCACATCATAGTTGCTTGCATTCCTAGTCTGTCATTTTCTTTATGAGTTGTTCTTTATGCTGTTGTGTTTGTAATTTACCTACATTTTCATTTTTGAGCCCAAGGGCTTCTACCCCAGGTTCTAATCTGGCATATATTTGAGCTCCACTGCCTCCACCTTGGAGATAAAGAAACTTTCTCTTTCAAGAGATTTCCTTCTGAAGCATTTTATTAAAGGACTGGTGGAACAACAGCCAAGTCTGCTGTAACTGGTTCTAACTAAAGGCTGCTAATAACAATGGGCGTGTCTATGTATGGCATTAACAGGCAGCAATTTATTGCTCCTAGGAAGTTCCCGAGAACAGTTTACACATGTGCCTGGAGCACAGCACATTGAGCCAGGTCTCAACAGGACTGGCTGGCAGGGGCCCCAGGGGTCACTCTGCGAGCCTGCCTAGGTTCAATGGGCACTTTTACACATGCTCTGGGGAGAGTGGGGGGCAGACTGGATGGCACAGCGCTTTAATTCAAGCAGCTCCAAGAGGTTGCCATAGAATCTTTTGTATCAGCATCCAAGTGATTCAAAATGGTGGCGGGGGTGCTTGAACTAAAGCTCATTCAACAAACTGTAGTTAAACCCACCATTTTGAAGCAAGGAGACACTGGTACACAAGATGCAGGAGGCTTTAGACTGCAGCAGTTATGCTCCAACAGACTCAGTTAATTGATTAATTGAGTCTGCTCTGAAATGCTGTAATTGTAGCACATTGGAGCAGTCTCCACATTCATTTACAGGTACCCAATGTGCTGTGGAGGGGCTGGCTAGCTGGGGCACAAGGGTGCTAGCTGGCAGGCAGCCCCACACTGATGCACCCTCGTGCCCCAGCCAGGCAGCTCAGTGTCTACATGTGCACTTCTGCACATGAAAAAAATCCACAACAAGATAGGCCTTGAATTTACAGCTCCTATCCTACTGCAGAGTTTATTAGTTTTGTGCATCCTAATAGGGGTACATGTGTAGATGCTGAGATGTTTACTGCAGTCAACTGTGCAGTAAACATCTCATGCAGATGTGCCCAATCAAAGGGGTGACATACAACCCCTTTTCTTTGTTCACATTTGCAAGGGTCTAAGGGTCTCAAATTGTATTTTCAGTTAGAGGTTTAAACTATCCCAAATACCCAAGGAGACATCAGCTCAAACTCCAGTGTAGCATGTGTGTTTACCAGCTGGCATGAGTTAACCACACAAAATCATTTAAAGCTATCCTACATTGAAAGTGAACCATTGTCCAAATTTCATGCTGCATCTGGTCCTTGCTACATCTGTTTTTTACACTCCAATCCAGGATATAGGTATACCACTTAAAGTACCAGAGGAGTCCCTTTGAAATCAACAGGACTATTTGCACATTTACTCATGCATATGCTCGAATTCTGAAGTGGGGCCATCAATTGTAAGCTCCTCAAGAGAGAAAAACTAATATATTCATCTTTTTTAACAAAGCTTAGGTTTTTATTTTTAAAACTAACAAATAGATATACATTGCTCTTGGGCTAACTACCCTTCCAGCTAAAATTCAGTGAAAACCCACCAACTTTCATACTGCTTAGCTAGAGTTTCAGAGCTGTAAGGAAATAAAATCCCAAAGCAGCGGAAATAGTTTTAACGGTAACAGAGCAATGATAAATTAAAGAGGGAACATCTGCCTTTACATTTGTGGTTGTAAACATGCCTATATTTTGTAGTTGTAGTAATAGAATACAAATAAATGCACTTAATAATAAAGAATTCATTTTTGCAAAACATGTTTCATAGGAAATGTGATTCTTTGAAAAAAATTTTACCTGCTCTAATGAGTGAGTGCAGCAATTTTAATAACTCTGTAAGCATACAGAAGAGTATGAGAAAGATTTGGAAATGATAATGATGTTACTATTTGATGGCAGCAAAGGTTAATCTGGATTGGACATTCTTAGTGTGCCATTTGAATTTTTGTCTACATTTATTTTAGTAAAAATACTTTATTTAAATATAAATTATACCAATTGCAATCCTAGGCTCTTAATTTCATAGTACAGTGAGTGTGTTTTTTAGATTGTTGGGTTTTTGGTTGTAGCTGTGTTGGTCTCAGGACATGGACAGGCAAGGTTCTTTGAGTAGATGTGACATCTTTTATTAGACCAACTGAGTAGCTGGAAAAAAGTTTGGTGTAATAAAAGATATCACATCTACTCAAGGAATCTTTTAGATCGCTGTAGCTTTTCGTAAGTTAAATGACAAAGCACCCTGATAGTAACTCACAAGGATCATACAAACCAGCATGGTGTAATACACAATAAACATGTCCGGTTCTATTGATGCAATACACTTTTGTCCAGTGTGATGTGGGTGACATTCAGCTGCTTTTCTTAGAGCAAAAGCTCCTTGCCAATTTGTTTTGCTCTACATTAAGTTCAGCGGAAGATGAGATAGTTTGCAAGTCGATCATTTCTATTAGACATAAAGTAAAACCTAGAGGAATCATAAAGTGTAAGTCACTGTCATCCATTTTATTCCAGCCAAAATACCAAATGCAAGGTCAATGCAAAGAAGGAATAAGACACTTGGTTCACTGTTCACTGAGGGTCTCATTCCCCATAAATAACTTTTCCATCTACATGTTGGTATCTTTTTACTGCACTTTGCGAGGATGAACATTTTAAATTGTTACTACCACTATTTTAGGAGGCTTTCTTTTGACTAATATTTTTCTTCCCCCAGTGGTGGTGCCTTACCACAGCAACATAAGCTAATTGTGTCAAACTTATAATGTTTCCTAGAGATCGAAATCATCAATCAAGCTTGTTTTTGCAAAGTCACATCATATTCCTTCATGCTCTCTCAGACAAGTCAGAGACATTTGCAATTTCATCTGATGAAATGAAAATGAACCAGATAAACAGCCTTATATATAATAAACTGCAGATTGCAGGAAAATTTTGCTACTGTAGTAAAGCATTTCAGGCATGGCTATATACCACTGTGCATCTGTACTTTCTTGCACTGCAGTCCTTCAAAAATATAGACTCTTTGGGGCAATGTCTTTCTAGTTGCTTGATGTGGTGCAGGTATCATATATCATTGGTCTAGGGACAGACATTACACAGAACCCGGTTTAAGTGATCAGAAACTGGTTTAAACCTGTAACAGAATAGAAGTTCAGTGCACAAAAACCAGGTTCAAAATGGCTGAAACTGGTTTGAGATAAACTTGGTTGAATGTAGTATCAGACTTAACTCATTGAGGTCAAGCCAGTTTATGAAACTGGCATCTGGCCATGCCCCCAGCCCTGCCGCTGCATCAGTGGGAGGAGACCCTGACATGGACTACGCCACCCCAGCCAGGCAGACCCCAGCATGCCAGTAGGACAGGAGAGGGAGGGGGGAATGAAACCCCACTCTGTCCCCTGTTCTTCGAGGCTAGTGCCCCCGTGCCCCCCCCCCCCACACACACACATACACACACTCAATCAGTGAGGGAGGAGGGTGGGAAATGCCTGGCAGGACTGCTTCCTCATTCCCCCTCCAGGCACACCCCAACTCGGGACCATGCAAGTCAGGGTGGGGATTTAAACCCCTCCCCAATCATACTCAGGCCTTCCGCAGCCTGGCCACGCCCCCCCAGCTCAGTTTCCCTCCAGCTGAGGGCTCGCTTTAGTGCCCCAAAGCTTCTGGCCTGACCACTGGAGGCATGTGCCTGCATTTCCAGAATCAAAAGTGAATGTCTATTCACTTGCAAATTGGTTCAACGAGCAAAGATTGAATTGAATCAGGCTCATGCTTTTTGAAAGTCTGTGCTTAGGTATACTTATGGTACTAAATAAATAATTATTAAGAATGTTTATATTTATATATAACAGTGACACAATTAGAGGTGCATATCTCACTCTGGAATAGGGTAAAAGCTATTTGTATGAGGGAATAAAATATAAAGTTCCCTTAGAACCAGAGAGCTTTTTGATATCTAAGACTATGAAACATTTTGTTTTGTTCCTATGGCTAAGAAAACTTAAGGGTATTACCAGTTCATGTTTTGTTTTCCATACCACACTGGAAGTGTGTACTACTGTCTGTGCTACTGTATGAATAAAATGTTTCATTGGCCAAGTCAGTGTTTTTTGGGATACACTAAAGTTGCCTGGAATGCAAGCAACCTGAAGTTGGAGAGAAGTGAGTTTGCCAATATTAGACATCTAACTTCTGAGGAGAACATTGAAAAACTGAAAGAACTTAGAGAAATGACCAGACCAAGGGGTGGAAAAAAGCTCAGCAATTTATTAAGATATCCAATTATCCTGATTATGTGTGCAACATCAAAACTTGTCTACACTGCAGTAATGACAAGTTCTAGCCAAGATGATTTTGAACTTGTCCCATCCACACCGTGTTTGCCTATGCCTGCAAGCCAACTCCAAACCCCGAAGCATGGTGGCAAGTTTGTTAAAGACTCATTCTTAGCAGCCACTCTTGCACATCACTAGAAGCCAAAGGCTCAAAAGTAGCCTTAGAGGGATTTCCCTGAGTGTCCTCAGCAAGGTCTTGGCTTGGAAATGGTATTTAAAGTTTTGGTTTTTGGGAACTGGCTTATAGGTGTGTGTGGATATATATATATGTATGTATGTGTGTGTGTGTGTGTGTGTGTGTGTGCGCGCGCGCACGCGCATTAGAGTGATTAAGATGGACAGCAGGGGTTAACTGATTTCTAAGAAGCCTGTGTCTCACAGTCAGAGTGTCTCACAGCCCTGGAAGAAGACAGGCTATCTAACACGACAAGGCCAATAAATACACACATAGCCTAAGAATTGAGGGGAGCATGCCATAACAGGAGATCATAGCCTTCAAGGCAGACAGGATATCTAACACAACAAGGACACATGGTCTATAAAAAAGCCTGGGAACCAAGGGAGTATGTACCATACTGTCCCATAACACAAGATAAAGTGACACCTGCTGCAAAGCTCCAGAGCAGGGGGCTGGGGGACAGTGGCAATGCATAGGGAGTGCATGGGGAAGCACATGCAACCTCTGAGAGCATCAGTGCACCCCTCGGCAGGCCGTGTTCCCCCCTTAGGCAATGGGTGGGGGGCCAGCTGAGAGATCCAGTGCCCCCCTGTGAGCGCCAGCCAGGGGGTGGAAGCACCAGATGAAGTGCCACATCCACTTCTCAGGGTGCTGTAGCCACTTCCAGGAGTGCCATGGCTGCTTCCTGGTTGGCGCGATCAGCCGTGGGGGGATCCCCCCAGCAGCAAGATTGGTCCTCCCCATTGCTGATTGATTGCTGGGGGGGAGCATGCCCTCCCAACTAAGGTGGCACCAGTTGCCCATGCTGGATGGTGCTAAGTCCCAGTTTTGGGGAAACAGACCAAATTAGGAGAAAGCCCAGAAGGCTATGTGGCTGTGTGACCACAGAGAGACAACCAACCAGAGATAGCCACAGATAAAGAGTCATCAGGAGTCATCAAGAGGGAAGAAGAATACAAAAGCAGAGTCTTGAGAGTAACAAAAAGTCCCACTTGGGTCCCTCCTCCTTCTTCTTCTTGAGAGGGGTCCCCATCCCCATCCCTTTGGAAGCATCCCCAAGGTCTCATACGCCCCACTAGAGGTTGGGTATGGGTTTTGGCATCCCACTGCCAGAATGCTGACATGCTGTGCAAATATCTGACACCTAAGAAAGAGCCTCAGAGTGAGGACTGCGTCCTGGCCAGATGTACTTTGACTCTGATGACAGCCCAAGGATTTGGTAGATATATGGAATTGCTTGACTGTTTGTTTCTTTTCTGTTATCACTGTGTATCAGTAAATTTGCCTATTATCGAATGGAAAGGTCGTGCTCGGTCTGAGGGTGGATGTCCCCCCACCCCTCCTGAAGCAAGGTATCTGGATCCTAAATCCAAAGCCAACAATGAACTTACAGGTTTAGAATGTGTCTGTACACAGAGGTGGGTGAAATTAGAGCAGGGTGTATTCAGGTCAGTCTTGGCCAGAACATGCTGCCACTGTGGCATACATAAACTCTTAAAAGCCAGTGAGCCCTTGAGATAATTAGTGCATAATGATGCAACATGGGAATAGCTGGAAATCCAAGGCCTCACCTAGAGTACTGCATCCAGTACTGGGCCCCACACATCAGGAAGGATGTGAACAGTTCAGAAAGAGTCCAGAGCAGAGCAGCAAAAATGATTAGGGGCCTGGGAAGCAAGCTGCATACTGGCGCCATAAAGGTTAAAAGAACTAGGATTATTTAACCTGGAAAAGAGAAGCCTGAGGGTGGCTTTGATAACAGTCTTCAAATACCTGAAGAGTGATGATAGAGAGGATAGAGATGGATTTTTCTGGGCTGCACCAGCCCCAATTGCACCACAAATTAACCCTAGGAAACACAAGTTCCCTAAAGTGCTCCTAAGTGGATGCCTTCATCTGATCCCTCATTTGATGAGGGCTAATTTGTCTCATGATCAGCCACTTTAAAAGTATTCTGCAGCTGTGCACATGTGATGGCTTGTCTGTAGAGTGCTTTCATGGGGCTGATCATACAGCAGACATAACTTCTGTCTGTGCCACTTGTGGACTGTTTTGGAGTCCCTTTGCAAAGTTTTGCCTTTATTTTTGCTGAGGTTTCTTAGGAAAACTAATATTCTCCAGGTGGAAATTTCATAGCAGATATGAGATTCAACCAGGCTAATAGTCTGGCAACCCAAATTCAATGCAGCAAAATAGATATAGGAAAAATCACAAGTTTTGGGTACTAAGGTCAGTGTATTTGGGTTAGAAGTATGCAGAAATTAAATTTAGGGAAACCTGGCAACTGTGCTGAAAGTCATTTTGATTCTCCATTTTCAAGAGGTTCTTGTCCAGCAGCTACTATAGTTGGAATTTTGAAAAGTGATTAGGGATTCTGGATGCTGCAGGCCTGTGATTGTCACAGGTGCTGAGAACTCTCATAGACTTTCCTCAGACCTCAGCAGATTTAAAAATCAGGCCACACAGATTTCTTGTCTACCCCTACGTGCTGTTAAAGCCCACAGCTGGACAGCTGAAAGATGCATGTATTTTCGAAAGCAAAAGCAAATCAAATGTTCATTAATAAAGAAAAGTGTTTATACTGTAAAGAATAAACTTAATAATTTGTGTGTGGGTTCCAGTAGTGATTCATGAATGAAGGCTCTACTGCCCACAGAAAGATGTGTGTTGTATGTATCTAAGCTATAGATAGCATGCTTACAGCCCAAAGAAGGCCTTGTAAGAATTTCTGCAGCAGCAGGTTTTAAGTACAGAATGGCAAAGAGATAAATGTTTCCCTCAGGGGCTTTCAAGAAGCAGAAACCTTAATAAGCTCATCACTTATAAAACTGAATACCTGCCTAGGGACAGACAAGTGAATGGCAAAGGAATCATGTGGTTATGTTTTTCTTCAAGTGTAACCTTCCAGGACTTCAGTTAAGCTCATGTTCTGAATGCTGCCACACAATAGAATGTATACTAAAGCAAGGCTGAGTAAGACAAAGGTTACATTAGCCTAAAGTGACATCTTGTTTTGTCATTAATTTTGTAAAGGACAAAAACACAAACTCGTCCAGCAAAAGCAGCTTTTCTACTTCTTTTGCGAGTACTTATCTCTAATAGTCTCTAACAAAAAAACAGTGATTACTAAAAACAGTGGTCGCATTTCTGGCACTGATTAAATTTTGCAAAACAAACTTTGGATATGAATTTACCCTAAATACATAAATAGACAGAAAAGCAACATTGCTAAAATATTTGCTGTTCTGCTGCTCAAATGTTATAAAATGCATTGTACTATTGATTGGGACTCTATTAAATTAAACTTCATAAATC
This sequence comes from Crocodylus siamensis, assembly GCF_052110815.1. Taxonomy (NCBI): domain Eukaryota; kingdom Metazoa; phylum Chordata; order Crocodylia; family Crocodylidae; genus Crocodylus; species Crocodylus siamensis. Next base: position 302,952,175 of record NC_143395.1, read on the forward strand.
TTGTGGAAGGATAAGGTCTTAAAGAGTATAATTTTATTTTCCCAGTTTGAGTCAATGGTATGAGATATATATATAAATTCCCAAGAACACCTGCAAAGAACAATGGTGCTTGTCACAGTGGCTAGTTATGAAAAACTTTCTGAACCTCAGTATAGTGTGGGTACATTTTCCAAAGGGATCATCACAACAAGCACTGTAGCTAATGGTCATTTCAGTTCAAGTAGCTCTTGTGTACCATTAATATTTTGCAGTACAAACGTAACTGAAAGATAATCTAATTGTTATTGTGGCAGAGTGCTTCTCCAGGGAAGGCCATGAAGCCCCTGGAGTCTCTGCAGCCCACATTTTCTGGGCACTCACCCCTTTCATTTTCCTCCCATGCCTTGATGTCTATTATTATGAGGAGGCTGCCCCAGGGCTTCCCAAATTACTCTCAATCACTACTGAAGTCTCTGCCTTATAAGCTAACTGCATGGCTCCATTCCTCCCTAACACCATGTCCCATGCCTGGTAGATGGCATCTTCATAGACATTCTCTTTCATTTAGCCCCACCTCTAAGACTTCTCGACTCTCACTGGTCCCACACTCTCAGCCTCTCAATAGGTTTCAGACCCCTCCCTGGGTCCTTAGGAACCTCCTCAAGCCCTTTAGTTCCTACCCAAACTTGCAGCCTGCTTCAGCTGTCCTCTCTATGGTGGTGCTCCAGAGCTACAGTCCTCCTGCTGAGGTGGTGTTCTCCAGATCTCTTAGGGCCTGGGCTTATACCTGCACCAAGCCCAGCTCTCCTTCTGGGTTAGATGACTCCCTCTATCAGGGTCAGGCCATGCCACTGTTATGCCTTGCAGTTAATTAACTTGCCTTGTAGTACTGGATATTTCAAGACATGGAGTCAGGTATGAGGTGGTGAAAATGAAGGCAAATTTTCACCAAGATGATTTTGACTGAACAAATTTATTTTCAGATTGTTTTAGTATAATGTTCAGTTAATAAAGCCTCATTAGTCCATGGTCAAGGTGTTTTGTCTCCTGTGATGTCTGGGGCAATACAGAAAAACCTTGCAGGGGACCAAAAAATAGTGATTTAAAATATAAGAGTTCAAAATAAATGTACTCATAGCTATTTGCTGATATGAAAATAATATACTATGTATAGACTTAGTTGTGCAGGTGGCTATGGAGGTGTTAATAGAATGGTACAGAAAAACCCAGTCGTATAATCACTGTTTTAGTTCTATCTTTTTGTAAACTCCTGTAAGGTTGAGCATAAGCACTTGATAAACACCCTGTTCCAAACTACATCTATGTACATGGGGCTAGGCCACAGCCAACAATGTTTCAAGCTATGGTGACCCCATAGCCTAGCACTGCTCAGTATATATCTGACCTCAGATTCCCCCAATAAAGAATCTATGTGCTAATTAGCCCCCACTCATAACTAGACCAGATGTTCTTGTCACAAGACCTGGGACCTTCCAAAAATGTATATGTAGATGAGGTATGGGGCCGCCTCATTTGGTTCCACCCTACGGAGGCCACACCAGCCTATGTGATGGACCAAAAGAGGGGGCAATAGAGGGGTGCATCTACACCTGTGCTTTACTGCACATTAGACTACTCTAATGCATGGTAAAGTGTCACCATCTACATGTGTGCAGCAATAACTGTGCAGTACATTAATTTAAAGCACTATTTGCTAGTACTGACAGATACAAGTCCTAGAAAATGGCACTTTAAACTAATGCACCAAAATGCATATGTAGACACTGACTGGGAGCAAATTGCTAACCCTGAGCCCTGAGCAGCTAGGAGCTGCTCCCAGGCACCTGGGAGCTTCCGGGACAGCTCACTGTCCCCCACCCCCTGCCATTAGCCAGAGCTCAGAGCTAACCCCAAGCTCTATATGGCTGGGAGCTGCCACCGGAGCTGGGGACAGGTCTTCCTCATCACCTGGAGCCCCAGCCTGACCCCCATGTTCCCTGCCAGTCCAAGGCTAGCAACCAGAGGAGCCTAAAGCTGCCCCTGGTTGCTGCAGGGGGGGCAGAGCAGGGCAGGAGCAGCCCTGAACTAGGCTGCTCCTGTCAGGATCAATTTACTCATCCTAGGCACATGTGTAGACATGTGATCAGGTGCATTATAATGCACCTGAATTTACCATGCAGTAAATTCAGGCACATTTATTGCACATGTAGACATGCCCAGAGTCTCTCATCTACATAGACGTTTGCTGATGTTTGCTGGATATTTAAGGCTGATAAATAAATGGGAATTATTGGAAATGAGAAAAAACGGCACTGTTCAGCTGTGGGAATGAAGATGCAATGGTTCACTATGACTTGAAAAAAAGAGTTGGTGCTGAAGGGGACTGAGCACACTGGTCACATCTACTCAAGATGCATACTGCAAAGTTGCCTAATTAGCTCCACAGTAAAGTCTCAGTATCTATACATGTGGCTCTATTAAGAAGCAGTAAACTAATAAATGCCGCAGTAGGTTAGTAGTTGTAAACACAAATACTATCCTACAGTAATATTATTTAGTGCACCACAATGCATGTGTAGACACTGACAGGGCTGGCTGAGTCACAAGAATGCTTCAGTGCTATGCCTGCTTGCTGTTTAGCCCCACGCTGAAGCACCCCTCCACATCATGTGGAGTTGGGCTGGCAGACTAATCCCCCAGGCCACCTGCTGGGGAGTACAGCTCCAACCTGACTCTATGTGCTGTAGTCCCAGGCACACAGGTAAACAGCACACCCAGGAGCAATAAGATCTGGCACAAAGTGTGCCAGAATTTTTTGTGTTGTGCTAATTGTGTAGATGCACCCACTGAGTACTATGTCTTATTCAGATAAGCTGCACTAGCCTGATTTTATGGTAGGTTCCCATATGTATCTCAGCCTTTTAGCTAAGATCAAGCATTTCTGGTACCAAGAGCATGTCAGGGCTGCCTCAGGCCCTCCCAGTGCAGTACCTCTAGGCCTGGTGTCAGTTCCCTGTGGAAGGACCCACTGGGTTTTTAAGGGTCAAAAAGAAAGAAAGTTCCCACTGCAATATTTAATAAATATAGACACTGGCCTTGTGCAAGTTGGTCTGTGGGCATGCTCAGCATGGGCTGCATTCAATGAGCTACATAGCTAGTTGCCATGACTGGACATGTGCTGTCTCTGGCAGCAGTTTAATGATAGGCAAAGTATTTAATGAGCTATTACTGATCCAATACAGAATTATCTGTATCTGAAAGCATGCAAAAACTTATCCTTTCTGCTGGGAAATGACAGTAGCTTCAAAATGTCTAACACTTTGAACTATCCCATATCAACCTAACAAGTTTTTACTGCAGAAACTTGCATGGTATTTGTTTCCAACTGGCCAGGGGTGTTCTGACTTAGGGCCTGGGACTATATGGATAAATTCAATTCACATGAGTTTTCAAAGGGTTACATGTAGGAATGTATATACTACCGAGTCATTGTTAAAGGTATATAGTATTGCATTTAGATAACACGTTGTCGCACAAAAATAAGCCAGTGTGCAATTTTAAAGATGTGTTGGGTTTATTGCCATTAGATTGTGATTATCAACGTGTTCAAGAAACCCAAATCAGATTACATAAAACCAAACATAAATACACAGAGCAGTATGTATATGAGCCTGTATTTTAAGGACTGAAAGAGATTTTAAAACTATCAAAAGCCCTGTGCCACAATGCTGCTGCTCTCCTTTTGCCCTACATCTTCTCAGCTGATTCAAAGAACCATAAAATCATAGTAAATTAGATTTGGAAGGGATCTCAGAAGGTCATCTAGTCCAGCCCCTGCTCAGAGCAGGACCATCCCCAACTAGATCATCCCAGCCAAGGCTTTGTCTAGCCAGGCCTTAAAAACCTCAAAGGATGGAGATTCCACAACCTCTCTAGGTAACCCATTCCAGTGCTTCACCACCATCCTATTGAGAGAGTGTTTTCTAATGTCCAACCTAAACTTCCCTTGCTGCAATTTGAAATGGTTGCTCCTTGTTCTGTCATCTGCCACCAAAGAGAACATTTTAACTTCATCCTCTTTGGAACCACCCTTCAGGTAGTTAAGGCTACTATCAAATCCCCCCTCGGTCTTCTTTTATGCAGATTAAATAAGCCCAGTTCCCTCAGACTCTCCTCATAAGTCACATGCCCCAGCCACCTAAGCATTTTAATTGTCCTCTCCTGGATTCTCTCTAACTTGATCCAAAACTGGACACAGTCCAGGTGTGTCCTCACCACTGCAGAATACAGAGGATAATTACTTCCCTTGAACTTCTGGCAACACTTCTGCTAATGCTTCTACTAACTCACTGAGCTCAGATGCCTTTGTGTTTGCTCCAGCTTACAGCATTTTTACATATAAAGACACTTTTTTATAAAAAGAGCCAGAGTTAATCTCTTCTAATCAGATTTTCAAGCTCCTTTTGTGATGGTTTAAGATGACTTCTTCAACATGGGAGGGACCTGAGTTATCACTGATTAATATCTGGAGGGGATGCTATCTTGCAGCCAGCAAATGTTTACATTTATGTTAGAAGTAGGTTGCTTTTTGCCAGAGTTCTCCAAAAGCTCATTGTGGTTCTGCTGCTCATGTCCGTAGCCTGTTGCCTGAAATCTGTACGTAGGACATGGTTGATCAGCTGCAGCTTGTCTCCCTCCATCTCAGTTAACACTAAATGGAATAAGCCGGCACAACAAGAGTAAATGAGCCATGGCAAAATTGATCTAAGCCTCCACCCTCTGATTTAGCAGCTAGGCACTAGCTCCAGAGATAAGATAATTTCTATCAGCCTCACTGGTTTTTCTAATACAACTTGACAAATCTAATATATAGCTCTTATTAACATAACCGAATGAATTATCACAACTCGGAAAGGTGAATATTGATCTAAATTGCTTTATGTATGCATGCTGCTTTTTCAGTTTCCTTAGGCTTTAATTTAGGTTGCTGTTGCCTGAGATATTAAAAAAATTATAGTGTATCGGCCTTCAATCCAAGAACTAACCATTTATGGTTATGGCTATGACCCATCTCCAGGGAGAAACAGAGGAGAGAGAAAGAACCCCTGAGGAAATATAAAAACCTACTGATAGAAGAGCGTCTCCAAGCTGGCATGCTTATTTTCACTAATGGCCTTCTATGCCAGTGAAAATTGACCTAAATCAGACTAAAATGTCACTTATACTAGGAATCTTCTGAGACAATTAGTTTGAGATGTGAACCTGGCTGCAGTCCTCAAGTCAGTCATTTTGGACACCTATACACAAGAAACAAGGCTGCTCCAACGTGCTGTAATTATAGCACGTCTGAGCAAACTTGATTTATTACCACACTTGCCTCTTGTGTATCAGCATCTCCACACTTAAAAACAATGGCAGGGGCACTGTATCTAAAGCTTGTTCGACGAACTTTAGATAAAGTGCTCCCGCTGCCATTTTTAAGCGTGGGGATAAGCACAAGATGCTCTGGGCACTTTAATTAAAGCACACACACACACACACACACACACACACCCCTGCCCCCTGCACATACATGCGCACACACACACACACATTACACACATCCAGAGCACATGTATAAATGCCCTGTAGGCATAAGCCTAGGTACTAAAAGCGCATCATGGTAGCTATCACATATGGAAAAAGAGTTGGGTGTTAGTAGGCCCATACTTTTTAACTCAAATATCCAAACCTGGGCATATAAAGTTAGCACTTAAATCTGTAATGTAAAGACATCCATATTTATGTTATATTCTTGGCATTGGCATAACTGGGGCAGGGCAAGAGGTACAACTGTCCTGGGCACAAACAGGGCTGAGACACAAAAAAAAATGGCTTTTGCGGCAGCGGTGCACCTGGTTGTATTCTTATACTACTGGTTGTTGGTGCTTTGACACTCTGAAACCAAGCTGTCTGGCCAATCCAAAAAGAAAATCAAACTCCCATTTCTTAACATTTCTACATGTCAGGTCTAAGGAAACTGACAGAGAGCTTGCATCCTATCTTGTACCATACTCACTGAGCTGAAAATCGTGCCAATATAATGCCAAAGATGCAGCAGAAGCTGGCTGAGGAATATAAAAAAAATTCCAATACTGAAGAAATTAAAATGAAGTCCAAAGATCCAGAGACTGTGATCTAGCATGCAATAGAGAGATCCCTCTTGGACTCTTCAAGTATGTGACATTGCTGGGGAAAGTGATTAACTCCTGGCTTCTTATATCTAACATTTCTGAGGGGAATCTGGCAACATACCTCCCCTGTTATTTTACACACATGAGACTTGGTCAGGCATAGGTACCAATTTTTATTTTTCCTAGGGGGGCAAAATGATGATGCCCCCACCTCAATGGCACAGGCGGTGCAGAGCCAAGCAGACCTGTGGAGGGGCATGGGAGAATGCAGACTTCCTGCTGCAGGATCAGTGCTCCATGCCCTGCTGTCCTCCCTCTAGGAGCTCAACACCTGCTGCACCACCATGGCAAAGTGCCCCTTTCCCACCTGACAGCAGAGGGGACCCACCACCCCCGCTGCTGCCAGGCAGGCAGGGGTTGCATCACCATGGCAGTGTGGGGCGCCCAAGGGGAAGGCAGCAGGGTGGGGAGACCCAAGGCTGCAGTGAGCAGCCCGCACCCACCTCCACCCTATGCACAGATCTGGGGGGCACATGCCACTCCCATTCCTCCTCCCCAGGAATGTGTGCAGTGGCAGAGAGCTGGCCCCAACCCCTGCCCCCTGGATGAGCCACCCATGGCTCTGCTCTGCTCTCTGCTTCCTGTGGCTCCATGCACCACCCTGGCTGGGCAGCAGGCCCAGGCCCATCTCCTGCCCCACTGCCTCCCTCACCACTGGGGCCCTCAATCTGCTCCCTCCTAGTCTTGCCTGCAGGCTATTGGGGGAGCTGCAATCCACTGCTGCCTGGGGCTGTATTAATAGCTATGTGCATACATGCACATAGTACTCCCTGCATCTCACTCCCTGCAGGTTGGAACTCTGCCAACCTGCAAGGGAAACCCACCATTTCCCACATTTTTCTATGGTGAACGGAAAACACAAATCCCTGCACATTACTGGGAATCTGGGACAAATGCTGTCATGGAGTCATGCAGCCTGACACCAGGACTTGTTGTTCCCATTTCAGGACTGTCCTACTCAGTTAGGGACAGGTGGTCACCCTGCCCTCTTCCCAAGGGGTGCCAGGGCTCTTGGGCTCTCAGGTATCCAGTGCCTATGTTGTCAAGTGATGGAAGCTCGTTAAAATCAGCTTTCCTTAGCTAACAGGCTGCATTATTTCTCATAGATCACCCAGAATTACAGGTTCTTTCTTAGACCTTTTAGGTCTGCTGAAAGTATTTAAAAACTAAAGCCATTTTCTCCTGAAAAAGGCAGAGAGGGTTGGTATTTTATTTTTAAAAATGCTATTTATAAATTATTTCAAGTACTACTGGCTATTGCTTCCTACTGTTTCCCAGTTTTTAATTCTTCCATTTTGATCCTAAAGCAGTTCTTTGCTAGTTTGTACTTCTAGCGTATCATAAACAATGAAGCATATTCATCAGTTGCCTTAGTATTCATTTATATGATGATTTTTATTAAGATAGAATTCTCTTGTGTTTACATTGTACATTTTTAGTAAAATATGCTTCTGATACCTAAAAATCTTGAAAAATCACTCAAGTGTGGACAACTTCTTCAGAATATTCTGAAGAAAACTGGGAAAGTTGGCAGAATAAGATTGGAATTGGGAAGATTGGGAGAGTGGCTAGAACAGAATAGGATGCAGTTTAACAAAGATAAGTGCAAAGTGCTGCCTCTAGGGCGGAAGAATCACCAACACACCTACAGACTGGAAGGTGACTTTCTAAGCAGCACAGCAGCAGAAGGGGATCTCGGAGTCATAGCTGACTCCAAAATAAACATAAGTCATCAATGTGATGAAATGATAAGTAAAGCCAACGGCACTCTTTCATGCATTAGAAGGTGCATCATGAACAGGTTTAAGGAGGTGATACTTCCCCTCTATGCAGCATTGGTAAGATTGCAGCTGGAAGAAAGATATGCACATCAAGAAGGATACAGATAACCTTGAGAGGGTCCAGAGGAGGGCTACTCATATAATTAAGGGCCTGCAAGTAAGATCCTACGAGGAGAGATTGAGGAACCAGAATCTCTTCAGCCTCCGCAAAAGAAAGCTGAGAGGGGATCCTGTGGCCATCTGCAAATTCATCGGGGGGAGGCAGCAAGGAATAGGGGATACTCTGTTTACAGGGGTGCCCCTTTGGGTTACTAGGAACAATGGCCCTAAACTGATGGAGAGCAGATTTAGATTAGACATTAGGAAATACTTATTTATGGTGAGGGTTGCCAAAATCTAGAATGGGCTTCCGGGGGAGGTGGTGCTTTTCCCATACCTTGGAGGTCTCTAAGGGGAGACTAGACAAGCACCTAGCTGGCCCATCTGACCCAGCGCTCTTTCCTGCCCAGGGCAGTGGCCCAGATTTGATGATCTACTGAGGTCCCTTCTGACCCTAAAAATCTATGAAATCTATGGAATACAAGTTTTTGCTAAGTTTTTTTTTTATATTTAGTACAATAACCTTCCATTAGAAGCTGAGCAATACCAATGTAGTGATTTAGTATGCAATAGAGAGAGCCTTGGAATCTTCAAGTATGTGGCACTGCTGATCTAAGCTCTTCCAAGCTACAACAGAATGAAAACTGCCATTTTTTCTCATGTCTGCTGGTGCTATTCAAAACTGTACAAGCAGCAAGGAGATAAAGAGCATGGACACACATAACACTTAGAATAGAGTAAGTGTGGTTTAAACCTGACATGGACAAACACAATAAACCTGTTAACTGATTTAAAGCTATCTCGAATGGCTCCTGGAATAGTGTTTCTGGAAAATCAAGTACTATTTTCAACTGGCTCACTTGGACTGTTCGATGTTCTGTGTAGATACCAAGTGTTCCATAACACAGGTTTGGTCAGTCCCTAGCATCCCACACTGCCTGGCTTCTCCCACCCCACTGCTACAACTGGCTGCTCTAGTAAGCAGCCAAAACAATTCTGCCCCCTCTTGCATTTTTTTGTTCTTTAGTAACCACTTGAGCTCTTTTGCACTGCTTGTTCAATTAAAGCTATCGTTCTAACAACCACTTGTATCCTCACTCCGTACTAGACTGGAGCACTTCATCATGCTGCCCCCTAGCCCCTGGGAGCCAAACAACCCCCCTTCCCAAGTCAGGCTGTGATCAGGTGCAGGCTATGGATATATGTTGACCTTATGCTCACTTCCAGCCCTTGCTCACAGCATTTCATATAATTATGAACCGCATCGCAGTCAATGACATTTTGGAATGGTTGAATTGTTGTGTCTGTCCACACCCTGAAAAGAATCAAGTTAGTATCACTCTATTGCTGGAAGAAAAGCTGAACAGCAGCTCTGAAGACTGAACAAATTAGGAATAAGGAGGATTAATAGAGTACTAGAGACTTCCTTTTATTGCCACTAGAAAGCTAAAGGCAAAAAGAAGGCTAACAAAAATATCCATTTCCTCATCGCCTCAGTAGGAGATTCTGAGGTGACAGGCAGAAATAGAGAATTGGCTTATTGTCTTCCAGAAATAAGAAGAGATTGTGGTGGCTCCAGATGTGAGGTGCTATGCAGGATCCTCAGACAATATCCAGGTCAAAATACTCAGCACCCCTATGCAAGGCAAATAAACAGACCACTTTTTCTATTTCTTTATGGTTTGGAGGTTGTACCATTGAGGGAAACATAACACTAAGGAGTAGCAGCACAGGTGCCTTTCACTCCTGCCCTCAGGCTTAACATCTGGGCTAACAGAAGTTAGGTAAGCTGTTTTGAATGCTAAGGATAAATTTTACTTACAACACTTTTATTTTGCACTTGAAACATTTTAATCTAATGTGCACAAATGTTATGATGTGTGTTAATGTTCTCATTCACTTTTGATAAGCCAATAATTATTCTGCCAAAGCATTTTGTATCATAGCCTTCTCTTGATGGAATTCTTGGGTGTGTGCATTGCTCAGGAAGGACCATAAGGGCTTGTCTATATCACAGTGTTAATAGATCTCAGGGAGGATGGAGCTGAGCACAGCCCAACCATATGGCGCAGAAGGTTATTATTGGGACTGCCTTTAGGTCCAGTGGAGATTGAAGATTTGAGAGTGCATAATGGGTGCATCTACACATCACCCGACAGCGACACAATGACACGCTAAATTATAGCAGCACTCTATACCTCGGGAGCATGCTGCTACGGCGACGTAGCTGGCGATCATGTGTAGACACGTGATCACCTGCTACATCACCATAGCAGTGCACTCCCTGGGTATAGCACACCACTACAGCAATGTAGTAGTGTAATTTACCCATGTACCACACACACGGTACAGTAACTGCCCATACTGCACTGTGCTTTAGTACTTCCAAAAGGTGCTGTAGCAATGTCGCTGTATGGTGCCATGTACGGTGCCCAATGGGGAGAAACCCAAAGAAAACTCACTGGAAGATCCCAATGAACTCAGATGAAGGGAAGTTATCAGCCCCGTGTTTCCCAAGACCTTCCCCTGCCACAGTATATTAACTCTAAAAATACTCAACCTACATGCACCAAAATCATAAATATCAGAGACTAGACAGGTAGAAATCTTCACAAGGATCTCCCAGTTTCTGCACGGAAGGGAAGGACAACCAGCATCTCAGCAGTTTCCCTGTCTCCTCCTGGGAGCATAGATATAGGGGGCAAAAAGACCAATTGCACCAAGGTGCCAAATCACAGAAAGTTTTATTCCTCTGTGACAAGACATACCTTTCAGGACACATCATCTCTGCAGGAGGCCCCACATATGGGATCAGGACAAAACTCCTGAAGACTTTGCCCCAATTCTACGAAAACATCTGTGCCCCACTATGCTCAATTTGGGGGATCCACCTGTGGGAAGAAGCGTAAGCCACCAAGTGGAAAATCTATCAAAAAGTAAATATAGACATGGCCTGAAATAAGTTTTCCATGAAGCCCTCTCTGATTCCATGTAAAAGCTACAGGTTTCCCTTAATTTATGTAAGTTCTGTATATGTGAATTCGCTCTTATGTGATGACGCTTTTTATACCCAAAATTTGTTATATACAAGGTAAATTCACTCTTATGCAATAGGCAGAGATGTGCTTCTCCCTCCCCCAAGCAGTTAAGTCTGTTGGAGGGAGATAAAAGGGCCATGGGGCCAGGACCCCACTCACCCCAGCCCTTGCTGCAGCTCCTCTGGGAGAGGCCGACACCAGCTGCCTGCAGCTGCTAGGCTGCACCATGCCCCAAACCTCCCATCCTCATGGGCAGGTGGTTTGGGCCACCCCCAGGGCAGCTGCAGGAGGAGGCCTGGGCATGGCAAATTCTGGGGTGGTATCAGCCCCCTATAGCCTGCCCCGAGCATGGGGAAGAGCCCAGTGCCACAGACTGCAGCAGCAGCCGGCTCTCATCCTGTGTGCAGGTCCGGGGGTGTGGCACAGCCCTCCAACCCACAGCCCTCCTGGGGTGAATGTAGCAGCAAGAGCCATGCCCCACCATCCCATGCCCCTCACCCACTGACAGTTCCCTCTGCTTTGCTCCCTGCTGCAGCCCTGGGAGTGGCCAACGGGCTGCGCCTCACCCCTTCCCCCACCCCTTCCCTAGTTCCTGCCTCACCACTGTGGGGATGTATCCCTATCTGTTACTTTATAAATTGGGCTCCCTTTATGCGAACTGGATTTATGCACAGTTTTCTGGGAATGCATGTACCACATTAAGCAAGGGAAACCTGTATTTAACTTTCTGTCAAGATTTCCCTTCAAGTAGGCAGTGACCCATAAGAAAAGCTCTAACTGCAGAGAAGGAGAATCCCAGAGCTATTATGAAGGCACACATTATCTGTGTAGATAACTTTTTCCACTGAGGCTAGGGACAGACATTCAAAAAGCCTGAGCCTGAATTGATTAAATTTTGCAGGTTAGTCTAATCTGGCTAGGCTAAAACACTTTGTAACCGTATAGACATCCCAGAAATGCAAACATGCGCCAGCAGTGGCTCAGGCTAGAAGCCAGGGGACGCTAAAGCAGCCCTCCCTTCCCTTCCACAGTGTTGAACTGATGGGGGCATGGCCAGGCCCTGGCAGGATGCTCTGACCAGCCCAGCAGGGAATTGATTACAGTGTTTATTACCCCTAACTCTGTGTTTATCACCCCATTAAGAAAACAACAGAGGGACATTACCAGCTACCTGTTGATTCTGCTTGTTGATTTTACCTGTTGATTCAGCAGGGACCATAGCCAGCACGTGGTCTGCTAACCAATACACAAACACCTCCTAAGCAAGCCAAAGGAGAGGGGCCAGCTCTGCTGTGGAGCAGAGAGCCCCACCCAGCCCAGAGAGCATGCTGGGATGCTGGGGGAGTCTGGTTTATCTTAAACCAGCAAGGGGTCTGGGACAGACATTGCATAAACCAATTTGACCCAAATCAGTTAAGTCTGATACTACGTTCAACCAGGTTTATCTCAGGTTTCAGCCATTTTCAAACTGGTTGATGTGCACTGAACATCTATTCTGTTACTGGTTTAAATCAGTTTCTGATTACTTAATCCCTATGATGGGATAGAAGTATCCTTTGCAAATAGGACTACAAAATAAAACCCAGTCTCTTCAAGTAATCTGGTGTTTCACCTTTTTGTTACTAAGAGATGTCTATTGTATCTGTAATCTTACATGTTTTTAAGCACAGAAGAATCACAATGTTTTCCTTGCTGCACTGAAATATATGCATATAATAAGCCAGGGATATTGAATAAGATCTGACTGCATCTCTGCTGTACTGTTCTATAAACATGTGTATACCACTATCAACAAAGGGTCCTGGAGTATTGATGAACAAATTACAAGGCTTCCTGACTTTTTATTAACTAAAAGAGAAAACAGATCTCCAATTAGCTTCTAAAAAGGACTCAGGCAAACAGTGAATCAGACAAATGGTAAGATTGCCTAATACAGTACAGCATCTTTGTGTACAGCTTCCATAGCCTATTTATACACTCTTGATAAGAGACAAATAGACCTGGCCTAATGGAGGGGAAGAGTCCTGTCAAAGAATCCTGAAACATGTGGGTCTGATTAGTAAAGAAGCCCTCAATCTTGAAGAAGAAATTGAAGGGATCAAGTTTGGGGAGGGAGGAGTTACTGTAACTTTCATACTCAAGAAAATCAAAGGGAATAGAAACAAATCCTGATGATGGCCAAGTTCCTTCTCATCTTAAAAGGAGCAGAGCATTGGAGAGCAAGTTACAAGATCTGACTTCTGTTCCAGACTCTGGAAAATTGCACTTAAATAGGGTTAAATAGGGTTAAAAATAGCAAATGTCTGCCCATTCAATTTTTGACACTGGATATCTTGGATGAATCCATAAGCTTTGTAACTTAACATTTCTACTGTTCCTTCTGCTCTTTTCTCTTCAGACCACACCACAGCAAGGTACACTGGCTATTTTCAGCCACAACATCTTCCAACTTTAATTAAACTGAAATACAAATTGCCTGCCATCCTTCATCTTCCTTGGTACCCCGCAATTTGTTAAATCATCCAGGAAAGTGAAATGTTGCAATAATAACTGTAAAACAATAAGAAAATATGCATACTTAATCATCACTGATTCACAGGACCGTGCCTTATTGTTTCCCTGAGCAATAATATGAGGTACAGATATAATATACAGAAAACTTTCCTTGCTGGTATCAAATCTAAACTTTGAGGCCCTTTTAATGTTATTCTTTCTAGATTTACATAGTATGTGATTTGCCTGAAACTTTAATCAAAGCTCATTTACTATGGTATTTCCTATCTATATTGAATAGGAAATTGAATTTACTTTTAATCTTACAGCCCTTGTGAAAAACATGTCAGTGAAGAAAGGACAAAACTACCAGTATGCTTTATTAGTCATCTATCTTTGAATATCTTGGCTTCTAACTTTACTCACGCTACTCCATCCCTCAATTTATCACTAGTCTGGCTGTTACCCACCATGCATTTTTTCATTTACCATATTGTGGCCCACATATTTGAGGCTGCACTTGGCATTAGTATAGTTCCTAAAACCCAATCACATTATGAATGCAACTTTAAAGAATCTGAGTTTATGCATTCCTCCCATCCAATCTCAATCTGCACCCAACTATTTGTGATTTGTTTTAGAGATGGACCTTAGCCTGAGCCTAGATTTGAATGGAATAAGGACAAAGCTAAGATGAGAAGGCATTACTCTGGGTGCCCTCAGGTGTACTTGAGGAGATGGATAAAAATTCATATGGTTGATGTTTCCTGGTGGTTAGGGCACTGTCCTAGGAGGTGGGCAGTCTTGGAGGCAGGAGAAGAGGCTGATGAGGGCTTAGAACCCAGTAAAACTACTTATCTAAACGACGAGTAGTAGCATCATTGCCTTCCCGTCACCACTGCAACTATATCATGTGAGAAGCCTTATTCTTTTGGTGTAGTAGGCATGCACTGAGCAACTCTGTCTAGTTTCCAGATTTCAAAGTGAAAGCTAAGACTTCAGCAAGAACTAGACATTCCTAAATGCTTAGAAAAAGGATATTTCTTGGCACTTCCTGGCTGAAGAGGGAGGGATTGACTGAGCTGGAACACTTTCAGGGTTAAGGGACTATTGAAGGGGACTTTTTGGATTTAGACACCTAAATCCAGGCCCAAGTTCTTTCTTAGGGTTGGTCACCAAGAATTCAGCTTCAGTGGCTGTAAGAATAGATCCTATGTGCCTTTGTCTAATACAGGAGTGCAGAAAGGAGGTATGTCAAAGTAAACTGAATCTTCGAGAAACCATCTTGCTCTCTGGTAGTGGGGATTCTGCCCCAGTATCCAAAGAGAGTAGAAATTGTTTGTTTATTTGCTGACAAGTTTGTAATATTGTATTGTCGTAAATCTTCTAAATCTTGAGTTGCTGATAATTTAAAGTAAGTAAGTAAGCCTTGATGTATTGATGTGGGGACTGGTTACTTATTTTTATTTTTTCTAAAAAACAGTTAAGGTGTCAGTTGAAAAGTGAATTATGTTAGAGCTTTGGTGTGATTACTTAGTTATTGAATCTGGGAATGGAGAGAAGGAGGAGAGCTACACAAGCTGCTTATTGAAGCTTTTCTGTTCTGCAATGTTGAGGTCAGATCGAAAAAGCCTAGGGGTTGGTACTTGCTTTATTGGTAACCTTTATTACTGGAAGTGGTAGAAATTGGGAAAGCAGAGTAGCAATCATCTGTTCTTCAATCAGTTTCCTTGGAAAATTGCCTGTGCTGTACCATGTGGATGTGTCCAATTCTGGTCTTTTATTGGAAATATTTGCTGCTTAGCTCCAAGATTTGATTTGGGCATGACATTTCTCTCTCCCTGTCTCTCACCTTCCACTAATTAGTCCTCAGTGAATAAAGCTAATTGTAAAAGTTTTGTATCTCATTTCATTTTCTTTGTTGTAAACTATTACATATGGTTAAATAGAAGGCAGGGCAGGGTGTGGCCTTAGAGATTAGCTCCTTCAGAAATACATAACTTTTATAGGAAGAAGCCTAAATTGTCAGATGATATGAAGTAGGCAATTACCTATGAAAATTTATACGTTTCTGCATTTCTGAATGAGTTAATCTCTAAGCTGCCACCCCACTCTACTTCTTTCTATATGGCTAAGTAATAATATTACCCTTTATTAAGCATTAGGGAGGAGCTAGATACGAGTTAAGATTCTGCTCTCTTTAAAGCAATGCTAAACTGATTAAGCTCAACATGACTAAAAGTGACTATCAAAACTAACCTGTACTTTTAAAAGGGAATTGAGATTTGTCTTGGAGAGGAGGCAGCCTTTCACACACATCTTAAAGACTGAGGGTAAATAACACTGTCTACAAAATCCAACTCACTTCAGTGCAGTCAGCCGAGTACAGCATGACTTGACCCCATCTGCATCCAGTCACTTTGTCCGTTCCCTGCCTGCCCCTCCATTTCAGGGCCATTTGAACCACTGCCTATCACCTAACCTCCAGCCATTGCAGGGAATCCATTATAAGATGCTTGTTTGTACTCCACATCTTTTTTCTTTCAAAGATGGGAACTCTGAGCATCTAAAGTGACATACATTTGGATTGAGCACTAAGTCTTTATAATGAATATAACTTTGCCAGAACCCATGGTCTTAAAGAAAAATATGTATATAAAGTTAAGGTGCTACAGTCTATGAAGAGTCACTTGCAGTAAAAATAAACAAGAAAAGTGGAAAACAGTAATTTGTACAACCAGAGGTTCAGCTGTAGCCAATGATGAGTGTGAATATGTACCCTTGAACAGATGTGGTTACTTTCATATAATGGACTAGACTTTCTTCTACCCCCATATCTAATATCTTCAGCTCATTATGCTAAATATGTTTGCAGAAGTCATAAGCAGAATCATTGCCACAGGACACACACAATTGACTCTGAAAAGGCATATGGATTTGGGAAAGCCCAAAGGGGTTTTCAGTAGATACCATTTTAAAACACACTAAACAGACAGTTTAGCAGCAGCCACTGTAATCCAAAAGGGATTGCTTACTAGACTGATTCCCTTTGCTAAGGCCAATAACTCTTTTGTATCTTAATAGAAAGAAGACAGGGCGTGTAACCCTAAAGCAACCAGGGTCTAATTCTTTCATGGACACAATCCTTCCCCAGTTCCCCACTCGCAACCTCACCCCCTGTATAAAAATGATGGCATCTGCTTTGCTTACTAACAGGATTTCATTGTTATCTATTCCTTTTGCACATTAGCACTGGGTGGATTGGCTCAAACAAACCAAGCACTCTACAGTTCTAGCAGTGGTAAATTTGCTTCTCTCTGACCAGTCTGTTCAATGCTGATGGTTACTTCAAGTACCCTGTTGGTATCCGTGCTTCCCAGCATCCAAGAGCTAACTAAACATTTCCCAGTGGAAATCCAATAGCAAGCTCTTCTCAACAGCCAAAGTTAAAAATATGATCTAAGAGTTCCTTCACCAAACCTCAAAATAAAACCTTCCAAAAGACCTCCTTTCTCTCCTGTGAATTAAGGTGGAACATGAGTTATATTTATTCTGAGATACTGCACCAGTACAATCAATAGTGTTATTTATCATGTTGTAGTATTTGAAAATGCTCATCTATAAATCTGTTTGCTTAGCTGCATCAACTGCATCAACTCAGGGTGATTTCTGGGCGATAGCTGCCTGTGTCTGACAAAAAGCCTTAACCAGGGTGTTACGCCACTTCAGGCCCAGGACATTCCCCAAGTGACCAGAAACAGCAAACAGGGCATTTTGCATCAGTTTGCTGGGAGCAAGAAAAGGAAGAGGAGCCAGGTAGCAGACACTAGGCACCAGATCCTGCTCTGAGAAGGTAGGTGAGCCAGGGCTATCTGTATGTTTGACTACCTGAGTGTAGGCTGTGTGTTTGGGCATGTGCTCTGAGCAGATGGGAGAATCTGTTAACTGAGTTATTGTTGGGTGATTGCTGCCTCTGTCTGACAAAATCCTTAATCAGGAGCTGGAGCCAGTCCAAGCCAGGAAGAAGAAACAGAAAACTATCTTCACAGACAGACTTGCTAACCTACTGAGGAGGGCTTTTAACTAGTTTCACCAGGGGATGAAGACCAAAGCTCTGGGTAAGTCAGGAAGCAGGTGACCCGAAGGAAGCACAAGCAGGAGGGGACAACAGGAGAGGCCTTCTCATTCTTCCTGAGCCGGTACGACAATCAACTAGATACCTCAGATGCCTGTACACTGGAGACAGGCAATTATTTCGGGTGGAGGGCCACTTACCCAGTTTTGGCAAGCTGTCCAGGGCCTTGTGGGTAGCCCACCCCTTGGTATGTGCCCTGGCCCCTGGCCACCATCTTGGGACCAATGTCTCAGGGCCAGTGTCGGTGGGGCCCAGAGCGGGGTGCAGGCTGGCAGAGGTCTGTGGAGCTGGGCTGGGCTGCACCAGCAGGGAGAAGGGAGAGCTGACTTGGCTTCATAGAGCCACTACCGGCCAGGACCCTGTACTCCTGTCGCCCTGCTCTGGGCCCCACCGGCACTGGCCCTGGGACACTGGTGTGGGCCCCGTGCACCCACTCACTCCAAGTGCCCCCCAGCCCCGCGGTACAGGTGGGGGGCAGCGCACAGCCCCGACCCCCTGCTCTGTGGCAGGGAACGAGCTGGTGCTGAGGACAGGGAAAAGCAGCCCCTCCCCCACCCTGTGGCCCAAGCTTCCTGCTGTTAGAAATATTATTAAAAATGCATTATCAATAGCAGATTTAGGAAAAAAAAAAAAACACAGCTGCTACCCCTCCTTGTCTCCTTAATGGGAGAGGGAAGGGGGGGGTTTGGAAATTGAAGGGAAAAACCACCAAAGGCCCTTTGTACTAAGGTATCACTCCCTCTCTGTCCTGCAAATTTACTATCTCTTCGTTACACTAAATCACACTTTCTTTCATGACCCCACATTCCTAAGGCTAAGATAAGAGCAAATGCCATTTTTGCCTTCAGGTTGAACCTTGAGTAACCTTGGGTTCCATCCACGCACGCGTGATAGCCTAATGCATATTAAGCCTACCCGCCCCGCATACTTAAGTAGTTAATTATAATGCACATGGGACGTATGAAGCGACATGTTTACATATATGTTTGTATGAACCGGAAATGAGTTGTAAAAATTCCTCCTTCTACACACGTGGTCAGGAGAGGGGGGATAAAAGCCTGCTAATGATTGTGCTCGGGGGCAGAGGGATTTGATCTTTTGTCTTCTCCCTCTGACCCTATTTGCAAATATATATCTTTTGTGTTGCTAATAAAGTGTGTCTGTAGCTGAAAGTTTTTTTTCCACCTCTCGAGAAACGAACCACGATTTTTTTAATTCAACACTGCTGCAGCTGCTCACAGCCCACACGGGGCTGTCTTGAGCAGGCACAGGTGGGGCTGGGGCAGAGAGACAGCAGATGTTTGCAATTGGCCCAGGTTCTGGGTAGCTGCTGACAGCTACAGAGCCTGGGCTGAGGGGCAGGGGCTTTGGGTGGGGGGCAAGCAGGGCTGGGGGGCATGTACCCCCTGCCCTCATTTTGAGCAGGCACAGGCAGCCCTGTGTAGGCTGCGTGCAGCTGCAGCATGGAGCTCCAGCTACAGGGAAGGGGAGGGGCTGCTTTTCCCTGCGCTCTGCACCAGCTCCTTCCCTGCCCTCCCTTCCCCCCTTACCTGAGGTTCCCTCACAGGGGCAACCATGTGGTCCCAGGCCAGAAGTCCCAGCTGGGGCTTCCAGCTGGGGGGGGGCAGGGCTGGGCGGGGGGGGGCCCTGCTGTTGCGGGAGCCTGCTGGGCTTTCCCTTGGTCCTACTGCCCTTACAGATTCATAGATTCATAGATGTTAGGGTTGGAAGGGACCTCAATAGATCATCGAGTCTGACCCCCTGCATAGACAGGAAAGAGTGCTGGGTTCAGACTACCCCAGCCACATGTCCATCCAACCTCCTCTTGGGTAGGGGAGAGCACCACTTCCCTTGGGAGCCCATTCCAGACCTTGGCCACCCTAACTGTGAAGAATTTCCTCCTAATGTCCAGTCTAAATCTGCTAGTTTATGGCCATTATTTCTTGTGACCCCTGGGGCCTCACCAATTCCCTTCTGCACCCCCATGATGAATTTATAGGCAGCCACAAGGTCACCTCTCAACCTTCTGTTGCAGAGGTTGAAGAGGTCCAGGTGCCTTAATCTATCCTCGCAGGGCTTGGCATGCAAGCCTTTAACCATACGAGTGGCCCTTCTCTGGACCCTCTCCAGGCTATCCACATCCCTCTTGAAGTGTGGCGCCCAAAACTGCACGCAGTACTCCAACTGCGGTCTGACCAGCGCCCGATAGAGAGGAAGTATCACCTCCTTGGTTCTGTTTGTCATGCATCTGCTGATGCACGATAAAATGTAGTTAGCTTTTCTGATGACTTCATCACACTGATGATTCATGTTCATCATGGAGTTCACTAGGACTCCGAGATCCCTTTCTGCTTCCGTGTTACCGGGCAGGTCATTTCCTAGGCAGTAGGTGTCCTGGACATTTTTCCCCCCTAGGGGCAGCACTTTGCATTTCTCCTTGTTAATTGCATTCTATTGTTTTCTGCCCATTTGTCCAACCTGTCCAGGTCTGCCTATAGTTGCTCCCTGCCCTCCGGTGTGTCCACTTCTCCCCACAGTTTTGTATCATCTGCAAACTTGGACAGAGTACACTTCACTCCCTCGTCCAAGTCACTGATGAAGACATTGAAGAGTATCGGTCCAAGGACCGAGCCCCGCGGGACCCCACTGCTCACGCCCTTCCAGGTCGATACTGATCCATCCACTACCACTCTCTTGGTATGACCTCTAGCCAATTTGCCAGCCACCAGACTGTGTAATCATCCAAGTCACAGCCTATTAACTTGTTCACCAGTATGGGGTGGGATACCGTATCGAAGGCCTTCCTGAAGTCTAAGTAAATGATATCAACCCCTACTCCTGTGTCCAGGTGTTTTGTAACCTGGTCATAAAAAGAGACTAGATTAGTCAGGCATGATCTACCCACTATGAACCCATGCTGGTTTCCCCTCAGCATAATTTTTCCTGCTGGGCTCTCACATATATGAGCCTTAATAATCTTTTCAAAGACTTTCCCAAGGATGGAGGTGAGACTGACTGGCCTATAGTTGCCTGGATCCTCCTTCCTCCCCTTCTTGAAAATAGGGACCACATTGCCCCTTTTCCAGTCCTCTGGGACCTGGCCCATGTGCCATGAGTGCTCAAATATTCTTGCCTGTGGCTGTGCATTTTTTACAGGAACCAAAGACAGAGAAATATTAATTTTCAAAAAATTTTAAGGGCCCCACAGGCCAGATAGAATGGCCTCATGGGCCAGGGCCGGATTTTGCCTACCCCTGCTGTACATGAATGTACAGAGCCTGGAAAACAATCAGGAAGAACTGGCAATCCTTGCACAGCCATGGAACTATGCCATGATTGGAATAACAGAAACTTGGGGAGATAGCTTGCATGACTGGAGCACTGTCATGGATGGGTACAAGCTGTTCAGGAAGGACGAGCAGGGGAGAAGAGGAGACGCAGTTGCATTTTATGTAAGAGTTGTATGACTGCTCAGAGCTGGAACTGGAAACTGGAAATAGGCCTGTTGCAACTGGAGCTAAGCCTGTTGAAACTCAATAGGTAAAGGTCAGAGGGGAGAGCAGCAAGGTTTATGTCATGGCGGAGGTCTGTTATAAACCACCAGACCAGGTGGATGAGGCTTTCTTCAAACAGCTAGTGGAAGTTTCCTGATCACAGGCCCTAGTTGTCAGGTGGACTTCAGTCACCCTGACATCTGCTGGGAGGGCAATACAGCAGTGCACAGGCAATCCAGGAAGTTTTTGGAGAGTGTTGGGGACAACGTTCTGGTGTAAATGTTGGAAAGGTCAACTAGGGGCCGTGCTCTTCTTGATCTGCTGCTCACAAACAAGAAAGAATTGGTGGGGAATGTAGAAGTGGATGGCAACTTTGGCAGCAGTGACCATGTGATGATTTGAGTTCAGGATTCTGAGGAAAGGAAGAAAGAGAGCAGCAGAGTATTTTGGACTTCAGACAAGTAGACTTTGACTCCCTCAGTGAACTGATGGGCAGGATCCCCTGGGAGGCCAATCTGAGGGGGGAAAGGAGATCTGGTTGTGCTTTAAAGAAATCTTACTGAAGGCACAGGAATGAACTATTGTGATGTACAGGAACACTCAGAAGTATGGCATAAGCCTAGCTTGGCTTAGGAGAAAAGTCTTCAATGAGCTAAAACACAAAATGGAAGCTTACAAGAAGTGGAAACTTGGAAAAATTACTAGGGAGGTATGTAAGAGTATTGCTCAGGCATTCAAGAATGAAATCAGGAGAGTTAGAATGTAATTGGAGTTACAGCTAGCAAGGAATGTGAAGGGTTTCTTCAAGGATGTCAGCAACATGAGGAAGATCAGAGAAAGTATGGGTGAGGGAGGCAACCTAGTGAGAGATGATGTGAAAAAGGCTTAAGTGCTCAATGCCTTTTTCACCTCAGTCTTCACAGGCAAGGTCAGCTCCCAAACTACTGCACCTGGCAGCACAGTTTGGGGAGGAGGTAAGTCAGCAATGGCGGCAAAGGAACAGGTTAGGGAATATTTAGAAAAGATGAATGTGTACAACTCCATGGGGCCAGATGTGATGCACCTGAGGGTGATGAGTATTTTGGCTCATATGACTGCAGAGCCACTGGCCATTATCTTTGAAAATTTGTGGAAATTTGGAGAGGTCTCAAATGATTGGAAAAAGGCAAATATAGTGCCCATTTATAATAAAGGGAAGAAAGAGGATCCAGGGAACAACAGACCAGGCAGCCTCACCTCAGTCCCTGGAAAAATCATGAACTAGGTCCTTAAGGAATCCTTTTCTAAGCACTTGGAGGAGAAGAAGGTGATTAGAACAGCCAGCATGGATTCACCATTGGCAAGTCGTGCCAGACCAACCTGATTGCCTACTATGATGAGATGACTGTCCCTGTGGATGCAGGGAGAGTAGTGGATGTGATATAACTTGACTTCAGCAAGCCTTTTGATACAGTCTTTCTCCCACAACATTATTGAGAGCAAGCTAAGGAAGTATGGGTTGGATTAATGAACTGTAATGTCAGTAGAAAACTGGCTGGATCATCAGGTTCAAAGGGTTGTAATCGATGTCTTGATATCTAGTTGGCAGCCAGTATCAAGTGGAGTGTTCCAGGGGTTGGTGCTGAGAAGGTTTTGTTCGATATCTTCATCAATCTGGAAATTGGGAAGGAGTGCACCCTCAGCTTGCAGATTATACCAAGTTGAGGGAAGTAATAAACACACTGATGGGTAGGGTTAGGATTCAAAGAGACCTGAACAAATTGGAGGATTGGGCCAAAACAAATCTCATGAGGTTCAACAAGGACAAGTGCGAAGTCCTGCACTAAGAACAATCCCATGCACTGGTACAAATTGGGGACCCACAGGCTAAGCAGTAGCTCTAGAGAAAAGGACCTGAGGGTTACAGTGCACAATAAGCTTAATATGAGCCAACAGTGTGCCCTTGTTGTAAAGAAAGCTAATGGCATACTGGGCTGCATTAGGAGGAGCATTACCAGCAGAGCAAGGGAAGTGATTCTTCCCCTCTATTTGATACTGGTGAGGCCACATCCAGAGTACTGTGTCCAGTTTTCAGGCCCCACTCCACAGAGGATGTGGGCAAATGGGAGAGAGTCCAGTGGAGGGCAACAGAAATGGTTAGGGGGCTTGAGGCACATGACTTCTGAGCAGAGGCAGAGGGAACTGGGCTTATTTAATCTGGAAAAGAAGAGACTCAGAGGGGATTTCATAGCAGCCTTCAGCTACCTGAAGCAGGGTTTCTAAAGAGGATGGAGCTGGACTGTTCTCAGTGGTGGCAGAAAACAGGAATAAGAAGCAGTGGTATGAAAAGGAGTTATATAAAGAGCATCCTGGAGAGACCACAGTCAGGAAGAGATGACATGTCATCTGAGTGCCTGACTAATCCACTGTGGGAGTTTCCACATGATTTTGTTTTGACATACTGTTTTGGGTTTCTAATAAAAGGTTCTCTTCAAGTTACCTTTCTTCACTACTTAACTTACCTCAGCCTTTTGCAGGCTGCGCTAATCTTCATATCTCGACAGTGCTTCAAGCAAAAATTAGTGAAACACAAAAGATATCAGGTTTAGAATTGCGAGAGGCTACAACATAAAGAAACAAAACTTTTCCTCTTGAAAAATATGATAAGCAGCTTTATCTTTTCTTTCTGACTAGGAAAGGACCATATATTGACAAGCTTTTTTTAAAATAAACACCCCATTGCCACTGTTCCAAATGAACAGAATGTCCACTAGTAATTTGCAATAATATTGTTCAAACTGAATATAGATAATCTCAAAATGGCACAGGTGCAACTAATAGGTAAAATATAAGCATATCATTCTTGTTCATTCAGCATTTGAAATACATTCCATAATGCAACGAGCACAGCATCAGAATGACATTCTGGATCATAATTTGAATAAATTCACCATGCCAGAGTCCAAATTAACATTGTAGTTAGAAGGATCTAAATACTCCACTAACAAAATTTCATGCTTCCCATGTGCATCTTCTCCTAACCTTATGTCTCTCAAGCCAATCATTGCAGAGAGATTCCATGTGTAATCCTTCCTGAAAATAAAGATACCCAAGATCTTCCATGTCTAATTCTAAATAATATTTTTTATATTAAGTGACCTATCACACTATCCCATTTCATATCTGCAATTTGTGCCTTAGGTGATCTAGTAACAATGCCACTGAATCACAACTAGGTCAGTATCAACAATTTTCCTTTTATTTGCAGTTGCCAAGTGGAATGCCAGTTTCTCTGCTAAATCTTTCCTAAACCATTCAATGGAATATCCTTACCCAATATTTAGGAGAGGAAAAGAACCAGTATTGTACTATAACAAATTTCACCTATGGGCATGGCCAATCTAGGAAGAATTGCTTCCAACTTCATATTGAAATGCACAGTTAAAAAGTTCCAAAAAAATCATTTTCTTGTTTTATTGGTACAGTATATTGAAACTGAAGATCTGCTTTAAACTTCCTGGCACTGAGGGGGAGCACTTTTTTTTTTTCTTTTAGTTAATCTCTATCCCCCATAATAGGTCCAATTGTGTTTTACAGACACAACCTTATATTAGAGAACATTAAACTTTATCTTTTTTCCTATTATTTGGTTATTTTTTCTGTTTTTTAAATGCTGACCCATTATTTCTAGTTACATCTTTATGTAGAACTACAATTGGTGTTTAGAATGGTCAAATGGCTGAAAGGCAGTTGTTAAATGTCCTTCAGGTCCCTGAGTGATAATTTTCCAAGCTTATTGTTTGTTTGTATCTTTCCAGAATTAAAGTATGCAGAACTGAGATTAGTATTATTGTTTATATAGAAAGGGATCCCATTCACAAATAAATATATTTTATTACATATTAATTTGGGCCAGATTACTAGGTAACATAAACAGATATAGATGTATTAATTTATACCCAGTGAGACCCATGTCAGTAATTCTATGCCCATGTCTGCACAAGACACTGACTGCACAGACATTACTGCATACACAAGTACTAAATGACTGTACAGTAACTGGAGTTACTGAGGAGTAGTGTCACCAAACGGCTTTTAGGTGACACTGACTGTCCAGTAGCTCATTACTCCTGTGCAATAGTGTCGCATCATGCTCCGTGCACAACTGCGCAGTAGTAATGAGTTACCATGCAGTCAGCATCCCATGTAGATGCATCCTATGTGTATTTCCTATTAAGGGAAAGCTAGAAAGTATGAAGTATTTGTATAAATAGGATGTTGAATGAATGTATCCTGCAGCCAAAGCTGAGGATTTTGGTTGGGGTGTGCCAGTATTCCTGCTGGGACTAAAACCTAGAGGTTCCCAGTCAGAGAGTCTTGTCCCTCCACTCAGAGTTATCACCACATGTGAGACCAGAAAGGATTTCTACCTCACAGTCAGATTGATACAGGCCATATCACTTTTTTCAGTCCTCTGTTGAAAGGGTCATGGCCTTCCTCCTTGATCTCTCAACTGCATCTTAACCACACTTCCAGCAGCGGGCTACTGACAACCCCCTGCTTTACATGTCTCAGGTCAAGATGCTTTTGGTGTCTTTGGGCAATGTACCTTATTGCTGTGTGATAGGGTTGATTGTGTAGCTTTGGAAAAAGATTAGACAAGGATTTGTATAGGATGGTCGCAAAAGCACCCCAGGGGTCAACCAGCAGTAATGGTCATAAACTCCTAGAAGGTTTCAGACCGGATATAAGAAAAAACTTCTTCATGGTTCATGTGACCAGACTGGAACAGATTCCCAGCAGGGGTGGTGCAGGCACCTACCCTGGAGATCTTCAAAGGAAGACTGGACGCACACCTTGCTGAGGTTGTTTGACCCCAGCAGTCTTTCCTGCCTAAAGCAGGGGGGGTGAGACCTGATGACCTCATGGGGTCCCTTCCAGCCCATAACTTCTGTGAATCTCCTGTGAATTTGATTGGATAGGGATAATCCTGCTTTAGCCAGCAGGCTGAATTAGGTGACTTCTGGAAGTCCCTGCCTATCCTACTTTTCTCTGATGCTATGAATAACTCTAGAGACCTCAATGGGACTATTGAGGGAAGTAAGGACTTTGGGAGTAAGGTCGTATGCAGGATCAATCCTTTAGAATCCACAATTAATTTTAAAATAAACTAAGTTAACTATTATCTTTTTAAATATATGGACCCGATCCAGCAGATTCTTCCTCATGTGAGTGGCCCAATTAACATCAGTTAACAGATCCGATTTTCATAGGATCATAGGCAAGTAGTGCTGGAAGGAATTTCACAAGGCCATTTAGTCTAGCCCCCTGCTCAAGACAGGGTCATCCCTGACTAAACCAGCCCTGACTAAACCACCCCGTCTGTTTAATCTGTTTTGAACATTTCCAGACAGGAGATTCCACAACTTCTCCAGGTAGCTTGTTTCAATGCCTGACCGCTCTCAGAGTTGAAAGCTCTTCCTAATCTCCAGCCTAAATTTTTCCTTCTGCAGCTTGAGGCTATTGCTCCTACTCCTGTGCCTACAGCCACAGAGAAAAGCCCATCTCCAGCCTCTCTATAATCACCCTTCAGGTATTTGAAGGCTGTTATCAAATCCCCCCACAGTCTTCTCTTCTCCAGGTTAAATAATCCAAGTTCTTTCAGAATTTCCTTGTAAGTCTTACCTCCCAAGCCACAAATCATTTTTGTTGCCCTGTGCTAGATTCTTTCTAATCTGCCCACATCTTTCTTGAAGCATGAGACCCAAAATATTTTCCAGGATCACATTTGATTACATATGTGAGAAGGAAATGTTATAATGCTATCCATTCAATTCATCAACACCTTTATAATACAGTAAGAACCTTTCCAAAAGGTGGAAAATAAAGTCATGAGTCGAATGCAACATTATAATAAATCTCCTTTATAAATGGACCAAATGGACACAACATATAAAATACACTTTGTTAAGCCATGTAGTGTTTTCCATAAATAAAACATATTTCCTTTTTCACTAAGTAACAACTCACTGCTTTAAAGTAATTCAGTGTAGCTGAAAATGCTTAAAAGCAGCTGTAGTAGAGTGCACAGTAAAGGTTCTTATTGACTGATTAGCAATTTGTTTCGACAAACACTGCACAGCAGTTGCCCTACTCGGTGGCAGGCTATTAAACCCTAATGAAAAATGTGCATTTTCATTAGAGTTAATGGTCTTGAACAAAAGCCCTCCGCTTCTACCTAGCCTTATTCAGTGGTTAAATTCTGGACGTATGCCTACGATTATATCCGTTACCCTTTTACTGCTATAATAAGTAGGCTCTGTGTGGTTAAGTGTGTAGGTTCAAGGTACACCATGAGTGAGGTGAATGTGAAGAGTGTGGACTGTATCTCATGAAAATTAAGGGCACTTATCTGTCACAATCTACAGTGGCCCTTTTGACTGTAGATAGTTTGAAGCATCTTTTGATGTTTGGGGTAGATAAGAATAGATCATGTAAAGCAACCTTAACTGGATTTTAATAACTTTTTGCTATAAATGACAAGCTGTTAACAAAATTACATTACATTGTTATTGCTATTTTAAACAAAATTTCTCCTCTAGTACAGCAGGAGTTTATTGTGGATAAAAGATGCCAACTAAGATTGGGGCACCATTCTGTAAAACTGTACCTTGTCCAAATGTATAGTAATAAACAGCCCCTGCTCTGAGAAGATTGCAATCTAAATAGTCACGGAAAACAAGGTAGCACTATCCTCTCCATTTTAGAGATGGTGGAACAGGAAGACCGACAGAGGGAGCAAGACTGACTCACCTGAAATCGCACAAAGCTGGGGACTGAATGTTGATATCTTGAGTCTATCTCCAGTTCCTTATGTATATACCAGCCTTCATTTATTTTCTTCCTCTGTTTTGGTGGAGTTGGGGAGCATACTTTGAAAATAACAGATCTAGAATATTTATAAATCCAGCCATCATTTGAGTATTTGATCCAGAATCTAGATGTATCTGATTCCTACAAAATGTGATCTGAAAATTATGATAATTCTTTTTTATGACCTTACCTAGTAAGGAATTTTTTAATAGACATCAAGCTATAATCAAAATTCTATATACATATAGCCAATGTAAGTATTCAATCAAGTGTGGTATGGGTAAACAGCTAATTAGATATCTGCTTGGCCATCTGCACAAAGTATCCAGTTGGTAAGTATACCTCTGCTATCCATATAGGTATTTTAGACCCACACAGATGCACATGCCTGACTTTGGGACTGGCCTGCTATCTCTTGATCAGCATTCCTCTATTTAAAAAGTAATGAAGTAAAAGCATGAAGTAAAATGAAGTAAAAAGGCTTTTTTTAAAAAAACAAAAACAAAAAATCCCTTCTCTGAGCTCTTGGACTTTGACAAATTCCCAGAACAGATGACCATGAACCATAATATGAAACTGTCTCCTTGACCTATCCCTCTTTCTTCCCCTTAAACCATTTTCTAGGGCACATCATTTACAGGTTCCTGGTTTTTTTTTTCATTCCTCCAAATCAATGCTCGTGGTGATTATGATGATGACAATAACTACAGTAAAATCAAATTCTGCAATGATTTTCCATTATTGAGCGACTGTTTTCTGCAAAATAAGATTTATTGATTGTTCATCAAGTAACTGCCTCTCTCCATGATTTATATCCACTTCAGTGAAGATTTTCTCCTTGGAAGTAGGTGGCAGACAATGTAAACAAGTGCTCTGTGTCCACAATACTCTCTTCTGATTAGTAAACTTTATTAAAGAAACATCTAGAATATTTTGTGACTGAATAAATTATGAACCAGTTTCTGTTCCACCTATTAAGCATCTAAGTGGACTTAGGCTCCTAGATAAGGATTCCATTCCACCCTGTTCGTGTCCCTGAAAATCCACTAATCATCTCCACACCATCATCTTGTAAAACAGAAAGGGCCCTCTTACCTTTTGTGTCAACTGTTTTTCAGGGACTTGAGCAGGGTGGAACAGAATCACAGGTAGGTGACTAATTCCACTTACGTGCCTAACAAGGGGAATAGAGTTCAGCCCTTTATAACAACACTGTTTATTGCCAGGAACCAAAACCCCCTAGGCCTGCCCTCCATGCAACGAGGCATTTGAATTTCCCCCCTTCCTTCTACTCAAAAATCATTTAGCTTAGTTAGTTCATCTAATCTTGAGAGTTACTACAACCCTGAAACTCAGCTGACATTGTCTAAGGCTTTCAAATCGCCACTTACAACCGTCTGGGACACATCTACCACTTGTGCCATTTTGGCTAGAAACAGATGTCTCCAAATGAAGTGGATCAGCTGTACCGAGATGCATTTGGTTTACTACAGCAAATGTATGTCAGCTTTATTGTTGAAAAATGCAGGCAGCATTTTGCTACCTGCAAATTAATTTGCTAACTGTAAAGTGGTTACTGCACAGTAGCGCACATACAGACGCCATCAGGAGCAAATTTTCTCCCAGTCAGCCTCACTACCAGGGGGCCACTTGCGTGGGTTACCCATGCTCTCTAGCCACCGAAGCCTGAAGGTCCCAATCCTGCATGCCCCAGGAATTCCCAAGCAGAATTGGACCTCTCAAGTCCTGGGAGTGCCTGCCCAACTTTCCCCTCTTTCCCTGGAGATGTGCCCTGGGGAATCTCTGGGACATGCCTCTGCAAACAGGAAACACATTGCCGATTGTCCTACAGGATCAACTGGTAGGACACTGGGTGACCTGTATTTTGTTCAGAGAGGCAGATCACCTGTGCAACATCTGTTTGCACCCTTTGAAATGTGTCTCTTATTTTTGCATGGGTACAATGAATGGTCTTAAGGTTCTGAGTGGAAATCATATGTTTGTAACCAGGAAGGAACCCATCTGTTTTAGCTGAGTTTTACTCTAGGTGTTTTGGGATTTCTCTGGGAATGAATCTTAGAACACATGAACAAATTTATACTAAACCCCCAAAATTTTGCCAAATCAATACAGTATGAAACCACACATTTCTCACAGCTTTCTATGTAGCCCATAACCATGGTACAGAAGGCTGCTACTTTAACACACTGTTTAATCATATTTCTAAGCAGGAACCTTGTCAATGAGCCAAACTTCATCTACACTTGAAAATATCCAGGAATCTCTGGACTCTGGTTTATGCCCAACTTGCCTATTTTTTCAAAATGTTCTCACTCCACTACATTTCTACATGAAGCTACAGTGACTGTTCATCTTTTTCACAGTAATTAGTCATGCAAATAACCAATAAGATTAAGTTGTCATGCGAATACAGTACAGTCATGCAATTATGGTCATTGTTCATATCTTTTATACTGGGAAATGTATTTATTGTTTCCAATCACCAACATGTCTTCTATGGCCTTCATATATATAATATGGTCCCTGGCTCAAATTGAGACGGTTGAAAGGGCATTAATAGGCAAACAGGGACAATATGGAGAGAGAAAAGATGATGACTTATAATAACATAATCCTGTGTTTACATAGTAAGTCATGTATGTATGCATTGGATCTTAGTGGGCATGTCTACACAAGACGCTTAATGCGCAGAAGACCAATTATACAGTGCATTAGTACAGTTGGCAAAAACTGTGCTAATGCGCAGTACATTTAGTCTGATGCTCATTAACATCATGTAAAAAGCATTCATCTGTACTAATGCTCAGTAGCACCAATTACAGCGCATTTATTATACAGTAATAACAGGTACTAAACGTAATGTATCATAATTATGGCGCATTAATGAACGTGTAGACACACCACCTGTTAGGTTAAAGGTGAGGGTAAGTGATATGAGGACACTTTGTATTTTTGTTTGTTTGGTTGGTCATTTTTAAATCCCTATAAGCAATGTAGACTGAAAGGCTCAAAGGGCCTTTGAGATATATTCAATGTCTCTGCTTGAAGCCAACAGTGATAGAAAGTTTTGTAAGATGACTGACAATTCACCCTAAATATGAGTTTCTATAACATAATATCTCAATCATTTCCATTTATTACTGTGGGTTGTTTAAAATTTTGAGAGCGAATGTGGACATAGTTAGCTGTGTTTTCTTTAGGGAATGGAGTCTGACGGAAGGAAAGAAAATCATTTCTGTGATTTGTCCCTTTAAACTTATTTCAGTATTTCAAGTTTTAACAAAAACATCAGGGATAAATCTGGATGAGCAAAGAACCCCACATTTCAATAAATTATCCCTTAAATATGATGCCAAGACAGAATTTTTTTCCTTCAGTATGTCTGTGTGATTCCTCTTTTGTTTACTGCATCTCACTAATACCTTCCTCAAGAGAACTGGTATGTTAAAAAAGACCTCAGGAACCATCCATTATCTCGAACAGTACATAATTCTTGCACTTCTGAAGATTTCCCACTATGTAAAACCTGTCCCTTCGGTGACTCATTATCCTCAACACATATCCCATTAAATTTATTGAAACCTATATATCTTGGAGAATCCTGGCATGATAAAATTGATTTGCCAAGGATATAAATATTTTCTTTGCTAAAACTGTGCTATTTCTTATGGGGGAGGAAGGGGGGCAAACAAAACAAACACAAGAGAGCTATTAAAATTTAACCTGTTACTTTTCCAGAAACTGGAAACTGATGTCTTGGCTTCCCATACAAATGATTGATTCTGAGTCTAATCTTCCAAATGGCTAATAGCTGGGGCTGGTTTTCTGAAGTGAACTCAATTGACCTTAGACAGAGGAGAAAATTACATTAAGCCAAGGAGAGTCTAGAAATGCTGGCATCTTCACAGTACACTTGTTTATACATAAGCTTAGGATCTAGATCTGTTATTTCTGTATGTTCAATGTGTTCCAGAAGAAATTAAAACCTAACAATATCTATACAGATGGAATCCATTCAGATTAGTTTAAAAGATAACTATTTTTTTTTATTTATGTTGATGTCACTCATCTTAAATTGCCCCTTAGATTTCCCTAAATCAAGGGAACTAGTCATAAATTATTTGCAGTTACTGTTAGGAATGTTTGTCATAAATCTTGAAAGAAGATGATGAAGAAAAAGCAGCTCTTACTGCTGCTATTACTATTACCATGTGCTTAATTTTGCTTTTTAATGTATTCGAACATAGTTGTGTATCACTGATGCATTTAATTTTGGAAAAGGAAGATATCGTTATATAGTTGCCTGACCAAATTAAATATATATATAGACCTTTTCTTGTGTGACAATGGTAAAGATTCTCAGGAAATGATACTTTGTTCTAACATTGAGAACCATTTGACACTAATGTTGCCCATTTCGCTTTTTGCTTCCTTGGAGAACATGCCATTAACTTACGGATGCTGGCTGGAGTTTATTTCTTTTTTTGTCAGTAGTTTAGCTAACAGTGCTGGTTAGCTGTATATTGAATACTGAATGAAACAGACCTTTGTCAGACTTCTTGGCTCTAAATGATACCTGAACACTGCATAGCCTTCGTCAGCTAGAATTTCAAAGCAATGCTTTTCATAGTTTCCTAGCTTTTAATGCTGTTAATTTGGTTCAGTGAGTCAGAACATTAGCTAGCTACTGCCAATCCTGAAAGCTGAACATTCAAGAATAGCAACAATGAAAAGCTGATGCGAAAGGAGGTCTTTTTGTTCCGTTCTGAGGGTGTGTCTACCCAAGACACTTTACTATGCACTAGACTAATTGACTGTGCAGTAAAGCATCACCATCTACATGTGCAAACACTTTACTGCACAGTCAATTAGTCTACTTCACAGTTAATTTGCTACCTGCAAATTAATTCGCTAACTGTAGAATGGTTACTTCACAGTAGCACACATGCAGACGCCAACCAGGAGCAAATTTTCTCCCAGTCAGCCTCACTACCAGGGGGCCACCTGCAAGCTATCCCCAGGGCCAGGAGGCTTGGAGCTTCTCCAGTCCCAGGGCTGGGGTGGCTCTTTGCCTGCCTCAGCCCCTGGCTCTTAAAATACTCCAGTGACCCCGGGGGCCCTAGGCCACCTGCAGCCAGCCTCTGGCCACTGGGTCCCACACCAGTGGCCCCCAGCCAGCTGCAGCAGCCTTCCAAGACCCTGGCACTGACTCCCTAGCACAGTCCCACCAGTCCTGCACTGTGCCTCTGCACTGGGCACTGCAGGCACCTGCCCAGACCCAGCAGCACCCAGACTGTCATGCATAGGCCCTGAAGACCATCAATGGAGCTAAGCTGGTGTTGTCCCTGGTGCTACGCACTGCTTCCCAGGGATAGAGCTTCTCTCCAGGAGACCATGGACCTCATGGCATTGTAGGGTGAGGCTGAGGTCCTGAGCCAGTTCACCCAGAGCAGGCCTTCCAATGCGTACATATAAGACAGCCTGTCAGGCTATATGTGGGAGTGCAGACACAACTGATCAGCACACCAGTGCCATGTAAAGGTCAAGGATTTGCGGGCACAGTGGGTTATTGCCACTGACCATGACCAGGAGCTGCCCACAAATCCATGCCCTTTATGTGGCAGCTGGACCACATCTTCACACACTGGGACCCTGCCTGGAGCTGCGCTGCGTACTCTAGCATGGGCAACCTGCATGAGCCTCCACTGTTGCCTGGCAGCATCAATGAGGAGTCATCGGGGGAGGGCCCCTCAGGGCACCAGCAGCCAATCCCATCATGGTCTTCACCCCTGGCATTGTCTAGCAGCTCTGGCAGACCAGACCAGTACCTGTCACACCAGATCCAAGTGTACAGCTCCACCCAGGAGGCCAGGCTGGCAATGGCACTGCTGGCCCTCAGCAGCTCAGGCTCCTCCCTGGAGGAGGTCTCTGCCCGAGGAGCCAGACACCATGCCCATGAATCCCAGGACACCACCAGGAGCCAAACACCATTGCCACCAGCGGGGACAGACTTGGGCCACAGGGCATGGCTGCCATGCCCACCCAGTAAGCCCCACACCGGAGAAATGGACCTCCTCACTGCCTCTGCCTCTGCCCCCCCACCCCATTCCCCCCTGGCATAGCCAGCTTGAGCAGGGCAAAGACAAGGGCCACTGCATGGTGGTGGCCTGCTGCTCCAGGTGTAGGTGGAGCTGATCAAGGAGCTCCTGGAAGGTGGTCCAGGTCATCCGAAATTACTCCAGCCATTGTTTATTGTCCCAGGTGTGCTGGACAATGTGCAGCCCCCAATCCTGGCTTCTTGGCTGGACCCACAGGTGATAGGGGTAGAGCACCCACCACTGGTGGTGGTGTCCAGATGTATGTCATCAGCATCCTTGATAGGGTCCAGATGGCAGCACAAGGTCTAGACAGCAGCAATACAGTGGCAGGGGGCCTGAGATGCCATGGTAAGCCTATCCATGCAGCCGCACTTCATGGTGGGGAAGCCAGGGCCGAGACTGACCTGGGCCAGGTGGTGGTCATGTTAGTGGTGAGGCACTGCAAGCAGGGTGGCCAGCAGGAGCTCAGGGCATAGGTCATCACTCCCAGGGCCTGGGGGCAGAGCAGCCATTGTACAGTGAGCAAAGGCTTTGGCATCAGAGTCACAAAGAACTGTAACAGCATGCTGCAGCCTGCTCTGAGCCAGAAATGCAGGTAGCCAGGGAGCATCGTGCAGGCCCCTGGCCACAGACAGCTGCATCCAGAGACTCCCGCTAACCACTGGCTACTGCAGGGGGGGCAGAGAGGGGGGACGTGCAGAGCTGGAGGAGCCCAGGAGCTGGCTAGTGCCAGAAGCAGCAAATCTGCTCCCAAATTTCGCCTGCATGTGTAGATGCCTGCCCAGGGCAGGTTTACTCTGCAGTGCATTACTGTGGAGTAAACCCATATAGCACTAATTGCTTGTGTAGACATGCCCTGAGAGTACCAAGCCAGAAGAAAAGGACCTCAGAAAATCCTGCAAGTGGATCAATTTCATGTGGAATTGCCAAAATCAAAAGCTGTTAGCCGGGACTGGGAGATTGGCAAAATGATGCCAGAGAAATATTACAATTTTTAAAAAGAGAGATCAGTCTGAACAAATAGTGCAGAAGATACATTTGAGTGTAACGGACCTGCCAGCCAGTCTTTTGCTACCCCGTCTTCAACACCAACATCCAATTCTGCTTTGCAACAACCACTTCAACGCTGAGATCAACTGTCACTCTTCTGGTGCCAACACTGTTAGTGATTTCTACATGAATATGCAAAAAGAAAAAAAGCAATACTAACACAGAGAAGCTATTTATTTCGCCTTCAAAAATTAGCCAAAATTAAGTCCAAAAGCACAAAGATATTTTGGCATCTAGCTTTCCACTGAAATCAAACAGGAATTAGTTAATTAAAAGTGCTTTTTGGATCTGCTCTTCAGTCCTCATTGAAGAGTAAGTGGCCAGTCATCTCTTGTTGCAGGTCATCACTTGT
Organism: Crocodylus siamensis; assembly: GCF_052110815.1. Taxonomy (NCBI): domain Eukaryota; kingdom Metazoa; phylum Chordata; order Crocodylia; family Crocodylidae; genus Crocodylus; species Crocodylus siamensis. The sequence goes on from NC_143395.1 coordinate 302,987,800, forward strand.
TGCTGTGCTGACCAAGGCTACTGATACCACAAGTCTCTGATCATTTGTATTATGGCATTTAGCAAAATCCTTTCCCTTTTCTTCTTCTGCAAGAAATAAAACTTTTAAAAGCCCATGTGAAACATAATGTTTTCGCAAATCAAATGTATGTAAGCCTGATAGATACGTCAAGTGCAAGCAGTGCAGTCCTTTTTCTTGGAGACACCTTTTTCTTGGCTTGAGTCATCTGAAAGCAGAGTCCAAGCTCCTCTGTTTTTTTCACTGGTGTTGGACTGGACACTTCAGTCTTTTATTTCACATCAAGTAGCAAATTCTTGTGTGACACATAGAACTATGATAATCTGCCATCTTGAAAAAATACAGAAGTATAAAGATATGGAAAATTGTGCTAATCAAATATGCAGGTTCCGGTCCAATCAGAAGGATTCTATTTATGCACTGAATATTTCCCATAAGCTTCTAGATTTTATGGCATGGATGATTCTCTTGAACACAGAAGCTTTTATAATATGTGAGTTCATTTCTCAAGCACACAGCAATACTAATTAGTAGGGTCTGTAAAACAACTGAAGTGCATGGTTCCAAAGTTAAATAAAACTCATTAGGTGTTTTATTAATGGCCTTTGCAGTTAGATATGCAGCAGTATTATTAGCAAAACTATTGTCTGTGTCTAGGATGAATGCATCTTGCAAATAAACCAGGAGAGAGCAGGATATAAATCAAGGCAGCTGCTGCACATCTTGTAAATCTAAAATGAATCCCTTGTCTTTGGCTGAAAGCTGTGTGGCTCATATTTTAATCTTTGCATCAGAATACAACTGTTGTATAACAGACGAATAATTAGCCCACATGTAAACATGTTTAAATGAAATAAGAGGTCAGCTGTGGTCAGATGTTTGGCTTTATGAATGGATACCAAAGAAAGTATTATTTCATATAGTAATATAGTATTAAACATATCAGATAGGGGCATTATGGATATTTCTCCTGATATAATGTTAGTGTCATTATATCAGAGTGAATTTATCATTGTTTTCTTATGGTCATGGCAATCTTTATCTTATCATCTGTGTGGGGCAAATTTCTTCTCTAACTTGCACTCATGTAATCCCACTGATTTCAGAGGTCCTTGCACACCCCTGTAAAGGTAAGATATGCTTCTAAAGGCAATGCAAATGCAATAACTAGATGATACACATAGCCCAAATGAATAAAAATAAAACTTGAAAGTCAAAGCATTAGGTGGCTCACTGATGGAATTTGACTGTGTTATACAAATGATACTTTTGGGGTCTTGCTGAAAAAGTGTCTTCTGACTGTGGGTCCGTTGGGATTAAAGAAGAGGTAATTTGTCAACTTTTCTAGACACAGCATTTTTAAGCATTCAGGAGACAAGACAATAAAATGTTTCCCCTTCTGAAAAACAAAAAGTTCTAAAACAAACTAACCTATTCCTAAACCACATGCAACTTTTCCCCAAAAATCAGCCTTTCAACATTGGGATGCATGTCTTAAAAGGTAACTTTTTTTTTTATTTGATTGGAATAGAAACGTGGAGGAACAGAAGCAGGGAGACACTGCTGCAAGATGGCTGACATGGTTCCTCCTCTGCCAGCCTCAAGGGAGGGAGAATCAGAACTACAATGTTAGCACACTGGGTGAGATTAATGCATAGGAAACCTAAGCACATGCCTGAGCTACGGGGGCACCCAGTCCTTCCCTCCATGCAGCAGCATGAATGGCCATCCACCTCTCTTCCCTTCCTCCCCTTCCCTTCCTCTCCCCTCCCCTCCCCCAGCCTTGCAGCTGCAGCAGCTGCCTCCTAACAGCAGCTCCAAGCCCTACTCCCCACAGGCGGCAGCACTGGGGAGGGCAGGGGGGTCTCGACTGGCCCGAGGCCCATGAGTTGTTTGCCTAGAGGCCACTAAAGGGTTAATCCGGCCCTGTTAACCCTCTCACAAGCTCAGCCACTGAAGTCAATATTGCCTGCCATAATTATTCAGCCGTGGCTGGAAAAAAAATCTTGTCTTCCTTCATTCTGCCTTCCCGAAACACGGTGCATGTCTTCTTTGTGTGCCTGTAGTGTACAAGAAATTATAGATAAGCACTGGCCCAAGACAGAGACCAGTTCAATGTCAAGCTCCATTTTCTGATGGGAGAAAGTGGGGACTTGTTAGTAGCCACCTTGGCTAATCTACTACTAACCTCGGCTAATCTACTAGTGAGGCATTCTGTTAGAGGAGCAGTATTTCTGATAAAGGACTGTCCTGTGAGGTAAGAACTCTACTGAACATAGTGGTGAGATAGGAATATTCTGTAGATAGGCACAAGGGTATTGTGGCAGGAGGCTTGGTGCTCCCACCACTTTAAGAAGCAGGCAGGCTAGTGCTGAAGTAGCCTGAAGATGCAACCAGGGTTGATTATGGAGTCATCTGACCCTCGAGGAAGGCTGGGTTTTGGTGGGGCATACACCCAGGCCCTGAGATGAGCCAGTAGTAACATCTTGGAGCCTACTAAGACCACCACCTCTGCAGGATGGCTGCAGCTCCAGAAGGACAACATGGAAGGAGTCTGGAGGTTTGGGAAGGAACTAAGGGGAAGAAGTTCCTAGGGACCCAGGGCAGGGCCCAGAGCCCAGATAAAGGCAAAGAGAGTATGAGACCAGAGAGGATCCAGAAGCCTCTTGCGGGGCTGAGAGCGTGGGACCAGAGAGAGTCTGGGAGCCCATAGGAGTGGCTAACTGGATGATAACAGCCATGAGTGGTGACACCTGTGAGGCATGGTGTAGGGGAGGAATGGAGCCATGAAATTAGCCCATAAGGCAGTGACCACAGGCACCTGGTGGTCATTTGAAAGTGCAATTTAGGAAGCTCTCCCTCATATCAAAGTAAAAGATGACATTAAGGCATGGTGGGTGACTGAAGGGGTGACTGCCTACAAAGTGAGAGCTGAAGGGGTTCCAGGGGCTTCATGGACACCTCTGGAAGGATACTCTCACTGCTAGCATTTACAAAAATTTGACCTATTTACATATTAACAAGAATGGGTGCCAGTGGGCAAATAACTGAGATACAAATCTAAACTCTTGTCAAAGCACCACAGTCCTATCTGCCAGCGCTTTGGAAGCTCATACCAGAAGGAAGGAAGCCTTTATTTCTGGCCCATGCTGATATGACAGTGTTTCTACATTTTGCACTTAATAGTTACTGGATGGATAACAGTGGGATAGCTTCTGCCTCACTGGGGACATGAGCAGGGACCAGAACCCATCTCACTGAGCTATATTGCTTCCCTCTGACTTGCTCTCCTTTTGCACACTGCCATCTCTTATTTTCTTATCTTTGCTGCCCACTGGACCAGCTTCAAAAGGAGGCATGGAGGATGTTCTTATCAGTACCTAGTCCATGGCCTCATGGTTTGGGAATTTTAGTGGTCAGTAGGAGATATGGGTTCAAATTCCCTGAAGCTGAAGGGGACCTGAACTTACATATTCTCCTCCCTTGGCAATTTTTCTAACTATTTGGTTCCTTGTCTTCCATTATTGAAACTTAAGTAAAGTTGTATGCATCTCCACAGGGATGGGAGGCAGGAAGCTACCTTCTTTTCCTTTTTCCCTGATTAGAAAATCCAGTCATTCATTGTGCACTAGTCTACATGGTAAAATAGAAAAATATCAGTGGATAATACATTTTACTTGGTAGACACATTTTTATAAAGCACCACAGAGTAATAAAAATAACTGCAATGATTTGCATAAGTGCCTGAAATTTTCACTATCTTTCAGCATTTCCATGAGTTTTGCTTTAAAGAATAAGGAGTATTTACTGTCTGTTGGCAACTGACAAGAATGTGAAAATCCATAGAGGGAATTGTCAGTGTCACTCTTCAATGGTATGAGAAGATTACAGAAGCCACATCAAATTTATAAAGATCTTTGTTTACTTTGACCATTTTAAACTAGTAAGCTTTTCTCATGCCCTGTGGGGGAAAGATTTTGAAGAGAATGCATGCAGTTTTATGCTTCTTGTCACAGCGGCATAACTCATGCTGGGGTCTTAAGTGGTTTGTATCATCAACTTAAGTGTTTTATGTTTTTGTTCAGAATCAGAATGATTGGTAAATCTTCACTGCAAATACAGAGACCTTGATGTGGGGAAGGAAGGAGCCCCCACAGTTTCTTTTCGATGCAGTGTGACAAAAGCATTCCGGAGCAACTCTCTTATATGCCCCCAAGGTCTGGAACAGTCTGCCGTAGGAGGTGGTTCAAGCACCTACATTGAACACCTTCAAGAGTAAATTGGATGCTTATCTTGCTGGGATCCTATGACCCCAGCTGACTTCCTGCCCTTTGGGCAGGGGGCTGGACTCAATGATCTCTCGAGGTCCCTTCCAGCCCTGATGTCTATGAAATCTATGAAAATGCCAACCTCAGATCAGATATTAACTAAGGATATGAGTACTCACAAATGAGATTGGATTGCATGTGTTTATTTACCATGATTTGTAGGAAATATCACTTTTCATCCTTACTTAGCACTGAAACCAGGTATAGATTTATTTAATCTAGTAAATTTAAAAATACACAGCACATTAATACAAAATATTATACCTCAAAGTACTCGTATGAACTGTACTTTCACTATGATGTTAGAAAATCAGGACTCCACACTGAAAGCATTATTACAGTTATTCAGTCCCCGTTCATATTCTAGAGAATATCCCAAAGAAACAATTGCTTTAATCCTTATATATATTAGAATATTATAATAAAAGTACTGTTATTGTTATGATGGTGGTAGAATCCATAATATATTAGGAGTTTCCTCAGCATAGATCTGGCCTCAAAGAGCTTATCACCTTAATTTTGATGGGGGGAAAGGGTTATAATAATACATGATCAAAGTACTTGTGAATATAAAAGCATAGGCACCTTTCCTTAGTTAGATAATGATTAGTTGCTGCTCCTAATATATTCTTTTTAAATTTAGCATGTGAAATCTTTCCTCCTTCTCAGTTCTCATCCTTCAAGTTAACCCTCTTAAATCTTCTCCCTTTCTACATAGCACTTCCCAACTTCATTTCCAGCATTGTTGAGTCCCTACTTCTCAACATTCAGCAACCCTTTCTCTCTCAATAAGCCATTTTCCCTTTGGGTATATGAATGGAATAGATTCACATTTTCTTCTCAATGCTATAAACAAGGAGGAGGATTCAGGAGAAATTTAAGTCGCAGATTGTCCATCCAGCTCCATTGAGTGTTTCACACCTTTGAGCAGTTATTGTCAAACTCTTCCATGTGGTGGAATGCATCTTCAGAATGAGACTCACTCTGTAACCACCCCCATTTTACCTTCCTATTGTACAGACAACCCTTCCTGCAATCATGCAGGATATAATTTCTCCCATTTACCACTACATAGTGGCTGTGGATGCCTACAACTAACATGCACATGATCTAGTAACTCTAAAGAAGTACATATATTTATATATTTTGATGTGATTTAGCAGCTCCTAAATCATAAAGGAGGCATCAGTTGACCAAGTGCAGCACAGAAAATTACTGGTCAACAGACATGTGTACTAGAAGATACAAATATTAGCTAGTAATAATGGGTTTGCAAACAGTTTTAAGTTGTTTGCATCTCCTGTTTGCATTTTCAGTAGCAAATGTCATCATTTGTCGAACTCATACTCTTCAACAGTGATGAAAACAGCATCTCTTCTAGGCTCATGCTGGTTGAAGTTCCAGAATTCACATTGTCACGTTACAAAGACAGAACTAATCATTTTATGCCTCCAGAACTTGATGGGTCTCCTGGCACAGAACAACAGGCTCAGTGAGGTGTGTGCTAATCCCTTCTCAGCACTGATTGAAGTTACTGAAGGCTGAGAGTCAGCAAAGATCTTTTCCCAGTAGCACTACACAACAGAAGCTTCCAAGGGTGTCTTCTCTACTGGGAGTTGAATTACAACCTGTTTCCAGCTTTTACGTTATTTTCCTTGGTATTAGCATTTCCTTTCCAGGATTTTTCAACCTGCCTGCTAGTGGCCACTGTGAAGTTGAAGTGAAGTATGTTTTTAGCACCAAGTTGTATCTCTCCTTAGATTCAATGGGCTCCTCTACACATGCAATTAATGCACCTGAATTTTCTGTGCAGGAAATTCAGGGGCATTAAACTGTGCCCAGGTATGCATCTGAATATGTGCTTGTCAGGAGCAAATTTGCTTTTTTCCCTACCATTTGAAGATTGGGACTGGCTAGGAGGCAGAAGTTCCCAGAGCGAGGACAACAAATTAGCAAATCCTGCCCTGCTCTGCCCCCCTGCAGCAGCCAGGAGGAGCTCCAGGCTACCCTGGGTGCCAGCTCTGGGCTGTCAGGGGGCACAGGGACCAGTCCCAACCTCCATATGGTGGAAAGAGCTGTCCCTACTCTGGGGGAAACTGCCTCCCAGCCACATAGAAATTAGGACCACTCGCAACCTATGTGCAGTGGGGAGAGCTGTCCCAGCTCTAGAGGCAACTGCCTCCTAGCCACAAGGAGATCAGGACCCGTCTCAATCTCCATGGGGCAGGGGGAGTTGTCCCCACTATGGGCACAGCTGCCTCCTAGCCAGTCCCAATCTCCAAAGGGTAGAGAGAGCTGTCCCAGCTCTAGGGGCAACTGCCTCCCGATCAGGTGGAGATCAAGACTGGTTCTGATCTCCATGGAGTGTATGGGGATTAGGGCTAGCCCCAAACACTACGCAGCTGGGAAGGAGCTGTCCTGCAGCTCGGACAGCTCTCCCCATGCTGCAGAGATTGGGAGTGGTCCTGATCTCTATGTGGCTAGAAGACACTTGCTCCCAGAGCTGGGACAGCTCTCCCCTCCCCATGGAAATCAGGACCGGTCCCAGTCACCGCATGGCTGGGTTGCCCTGTAGCTGGAATAGCTCTCCCCACCCTATGGATATTGGGGCTTAGGCAAGCAGCAGTGGCCCCCTGCTGCCTGGGCTGATTGGGAGCAAATTGCTCCCAGTCAGGGTCTACACGTGTGCTTTGGCACATTAGTTAGTGTGTTGTTTTTCTAGTACCTGTATGTATTGGTACTAGCAAATGGCACGTTAGACTAATTTAATGTGCAGTAATTGAAGTGCACATGTAGACAGTGAGGCTTTACAATGTATTAGATTAGTCTAATTTGCAGTAAAGCATCTTGTGTAGATGCCCCCAATGTCACCGACATGAAATGATCAACTAAAACTGTTGCTGTATAAGGGCCATTATGTTATGTATTAGCTCTCTTCTATTAATGTGTATTTTTACACACATTAATACAAGTTACCATGCCCTGGGACCTTTGAGGCATTCATTTGAAAGCAGGGCTAAATATCTTTCTTATCTGAGGTTACCTCTATTGTTAGATTTGATGATCCACATTGCAATTGGCAGGCTAAACAAGTTCTATGATCCTCTTAAAGTTTTTATCTTAAAAGGATAAACAAGCAAATATACACTTAAACTAGCATGAATCAAAGCTAATTTACTACAAGATTCTTATCTTTCAGCCCCAGCTCCACAACCATGAAGCCAGGGCTGGGAGATTGTCATCTTCCAGCCCCTGCTCCCCAATTGTGATCATGGAGCAGGGGCTGGAAGCTTCCTGCTGCTTAGGTAGGAGAACAATGTCCCTGCCCCAGCTCCAGTGGCAGAGCCAACCCTGGCAACAGGCAGCTCCAGGTGATAGGGAGCAATCTCCCACCCCCTATACTATCCTGCTGACCAGGAGCACATTTGCTCCTGGTTGGCCATCTACACGTGCCATACTGAGCAGCAATTACTCATGAGTAAATTTTCTACTTGTGATTAGAGCAAATTACTGTACAGTGGGCATCAGCACATGTAGACAGTGATGCTTACTGCACAATAATCTGCTTTAAACTCAGGGAAAAGTGTCTTGTGTAGACATGCCCAGTAGCAGCTTTAGAAAAATTGCCATCAAAAGAGTCTCCTGACAAATTCAATAATAGTTTTGTGTTTTCTTTTAGGAAGCTATTATAAGCCGTGTTTCCAAGTGTCCTCCTATATACACATATCAATGTAAACTAAGAAAAAAACCCCAAAGATGACAGTGTCCCTCCAAAAATAAACATACAAATAAAAAGTTCAAACTATTTCTATTCATTTGGGGATCTTTCATGCATGCCATTAGGTAAGCAATGTTATTACTTAGAAGCAGGCCCCTTGGTTGGAACTTTAAATGCCTAGAGTGTGTCTCTGCAGACTGCCTGTGGTTCACCTCCACTCCCTCTGCATGGCTCAACCAGAAATGGTTAAGGCATATAACTTTGGATATCTTGTTGCTGTCACAAAAGCATGATAGAACCACTTCTCTTTTGCATGACAAAATGAAACACCAGTAATATATAAATATATAACAGTGGTGTTTCATTCAGAACACAGAAAAATGTGGATTTTGGGTTACTTTTTCTAACCTGAAAATTGGGGCGGGGGGGCGATATCAGAGAAAACCAAAATCCCTGATGATAAGCATGCCAAATCTGCTTGACAAAAATGCGTGGGAGGTGGTTCTTCACAACTGCCCCTCAGTTCTGGTACTCCTTCCTTCTTGAGACCTGCCACAGCCTAAGCCTGGACATTTTTAGGGAGTTCTATAAGACCTTCCTCTTAAGGGGAAGGCATTTACCAAACAAAGCTAGGATGAGATGTTGTTTTGGGGATCTCTGTTTTATCCATATATTCTAGTTCCCCTTTTTTTGTTCTCTTGTCATTCTCCTATTTTAAGTTATTCTATTTGCTTATTGTAAGCTTCCCTGAGCAGTATAAATTGAACAAATGAATTACTTACTTAATTAATTAAAATAATACAAAACATGGGATACATCAGCAGTCTTCAGGGAAACTGATTTCAAACTCCTTTTTGAGGTAATGAACCTGATATCCACAACTTGCAAACATAATTTTCTGATAATATATCTAATGACCTAATCAGTACACTTTCTCTGTTCATTCAGTATTTTTAAAGCTTTACTTTGCTAGTTTTGGTGAATATTTCCTAAAATATTGCAGACTTTTTTCCCAACAATAAATTGTGACTCACATAAATGCATGATGTTTTCTACTGATTATTTGCCAGAAACCACCGGCTGCTTTTATATGTTATCAAAATAAATGCTACCTATAATTAAACAATTCAAATATTGTATGTTCCCACTCAGATTTGGACCCATGTTCCTTACAGACTACAGAAGAAATACTGGCCTCCAAACTTACTCAGTAGCTGAGTTTGAGATGATTCAAAACATTGGGACACAGTCAACACCAAGTTTTACTGTGCCAGAACTACTTTTTTTTTTACTTCTGTCTTTTCATTGCAAAAAAATTTGTAAAAAATTTCATAAGTCCTCTAGTTTTACAAAGCATACCAAGTTTTTCTGGACACATTTAGCCTCTAATGAATTACATTCATATAAGAGGTGGGCCCATACCATGACATTTGCTTAGCTTTGGAGGATGTTTGGATTTGAGGCTCTGGTTCAAGTCATTCTCCAATTACATAGCATCTTGATGGACTACACAGTGTTTTACAAGCTAAATTTTGATGGTCCATCATAGAAAAATAATCACATCTAGAAGAGAATGTGGCTAACAATTTGTACAGACAAGCTATGTATTACTACTTGAATGTGTGCATAGAATGGGTTTAATTGAAGATACAAAGGGATTTTAACTATTCAAAGAGTGCTTTCCAGAGGAGAAACCATAGAAGTTTGCATCATTTGAAAACACTTTCAAGAGGTCTCAGAATGGTCTTGAGTGCTCCAGATCTGCATTTTACATGTCATCCAAAAGCTGACCTTTCCAGCTGAGCAAAATTACTGTTATGATGGAGTAATTGTTCATTTCTGACCCAGATGGAAGAACGTTGCCTATGGAAACAGGTCACATTTCTGCCTCTAGGAAGTAGTTTTGCTTAGAGTCAGATATGGATTAGTAAAGCCATCTTTGCTTCTGTGCTACCTACTTAACAAGGGAGATTATATAGCCTCCTGTTTGTATTTGAATTCAGTCGACTTCCCTTTTCTACTGTGTTAGCCTCCCTGGAAATTATTAGGGCTGTGCAAAATTTCACAGCCTTGAAATGAAATGAGGCAAGTCAAAACATTTCAAAAATTTCAAAATGTTTCAAGTTTCAAAGCTCAAGCTGGGCTTGCCTGCAGGGAAACAGAAACTAAAGTAAAAATAGGGAAGAGGAGGAGAGGGGAAGGGGGGAAGGAGTGCTCTCATTATTGACTGTGTAGCTGGCCAGTGACTGTGATCCTTCCCTGAGGTCCCTTCCAATCCCAGTGCTCTAGGGGAGGGATGGAACAACTACATAGAAGTACATACAAATAGAAGGCAGCATTGTTTGAACTGCCCTGCTTTCTGCCTTGGTGTCAGGTGAGTGAGGGCGTACCATAACACACACACGCACACACAGTCACCCACCCATGTCACAAGTTTTGCCTGTCAAAAGCTAGCGGTGCAGGACCCCAGAACCCAGACTCCCCCTGCACCTAACTCCTCGACAGCTGGCAGGCTTTGCAGCTGCAGCAGAGCCCAGCAGGCCTGTAGCTTTCATTCCCCTCTGCCCCAAGACAAACACAGTCCCACAAGAACCCCTGTCATGAGTTTGCCTGTCAGCAGCCAGAGGTGCAGAGCCCCAGAACCCAGAAGCCCCTGTACCTATATCGTTGACAGCTGGCAGGTTTCGTTGCCTCAGCAGGGGCTAGCAAGCCTGCAGCTTTCACCCTGCTGTGTCTTAATACACATAGGGTCACCCATGTCACGAGTTTTGTTTGTCCATGGCTTGAGGTGAAGTTTCCTCCAAGTCCCTGCACTGATCTTCTTGAAACTTGGCAGGCTTCATTGCCTCAGCAGGGGCTGGTATGCCTGCAGTTTTGACCCTGCTGTAACCTAACACATACCCGTGACATGAGTTTTTTGCTTTCAAGACTTTGAGGTGCAGTTTCCCTGAAATCCCTGCACCTATTTCCTTGAAACTTCGCAAGCTTCATGTCCTCAGAAGGGGCTACCATTCCTGCAAGTTGTATCTATATCAGGCCAGAAATGACAAAGTTATAAACTGTTTTGAGTTTCCCCATTATAACCTATGGGCGAAACGTCGAAACAGCATCGAAACAGCGTCAAAACAGCAAAACTGTTTTGATGAAACAAAATGGAACAGCAGTTTCGAATCAAAACAAAATTCAAAATGAAACACTGTTCTGTTGAAACGTCAAAATGCAAGTCGAAATGGAATGGTGCCGTTTCACTCAGCCCTAGAAATTATGGCAGTAAGTGAGCATAATCTGTACTTTGGAAGGTTCAGCATCATCGTAAACTTCCCTCTTGCCTATTAGGAGCTGGATTTGGTTCCTGTTACATTTACAATAATTGACTACTGGGTAGCCTGAAGAACATTAAACATAGCCAAACAACCACAGCCCCAACTCCTCCTGTCAAACACTCCTGCTGTCAAACACTCCTCAAACAGGGAAAACTTAATGGGAGCTTCTACATGTGACGGGGGTTTAATCCTCACTAAATTAAAAATGAGTTTATTAAAATTGACATGGTGTGTTTTAATTTGTTCTGTCACTGTGTACAAGTTACAGCTTTTAAACTGAATAAAACTCAGTGTGGTATTCACTGTAAATTACTGCAGAGAGCACCTCATAACAATCCAACCCGCTGATCTCTTTGGTACTCAGTTGCAGCAGGGGCACTGGCAAACTGCTAATCCCTCCTACAGACTGGTCAGTGGGCACTTGTACACATGATGAAATTGGCCTTTTAAGCAGCTTAATTGCTGTTTTTACCATTTTATTGACATCACTCTTTACACCTACAGTGGCATATTACATTTCAATTTTGTAAGGCTGTACACGTATGGTGGCATATTTCACTTTAAATGATTTTGTTACATAGTAAACTAAAACACATCTGATGTATTTTAGTTTTCTACATAACAAATTGTGGAAAAGGCAGTAGGCATGGTGCATGGGACACTGGAAACCCAGGCATGCTTGGGGAAGCTCAGTCTTGGCAGGCTTCCAGTGCCCCATGCACTGTCCCTGCCAACTTTTCTGGCCACCAGTACACCTTACAGCCCTCCTGCCACTTTCCGGCACTGCTCCAGGGGCAAGCCAGCCCATTCCCAGGTGGTCCCAGGCAGCAGGAAGGCAGCAGAAATGGTACACAGGGTGCTGGAAGCCTGCCAAACCCAATCTTTCCCAAACACCTGCCTGCTAGCACAACACCCAGGCAGTCCTGGAGGACACTGCCACCATGGAGGGAACCCCAGGGGCCTCCCACAGCATAGGGCCTAGTGGCAGCTCACCCCATGGCCACAGGAGAGGCGGGCATGCTCTGGCCGGGGAAAAAAGGATCGGGCTCCTCAGTGCTTTTTTTTTCTGGCAGAGCCTACCCATGACTGGGAGGAGTGGGAAGGGGAGTTGAGCTGCCAGCGAGTCATCACTGTTCTGCAACACTGATGGAAGTCCCTAAATTGAAATGGTGGGATTTTAACTGACACAATTAAAAACCCACCATTTCAATTTAGGGAGAACTAAACCCCCATCACATGTACAAGCAGCCAGTGATGCCTAGCTCACAAGTCACTGATAGGTACAGCTGACCAAAACTGGTTGGATTTCATTAACATAAGAAATTTAATTAAGGGTCATTTCAGTAACATCATTACTTTTTTGCACGTATTTTTTAACCACCACCTTGTGGGGTAAGGACCATACCCCCTGCAGCTCAGGTGCTGCCCGGCCCACCATTAGCTCACTCCCCTGCTACGGGGGGGGGTGGGGGGGTGGGCAGGCTGCATCAAAAGCAGGATCAGGCCCCTTGCTGCTTCTGCTGGCTGGCCCAGGGGTCCTACCTGTGCCCCTCACTCCTGGATTATGCTGGTGCCCCTCAGTCCTAACCCACAGCCTCCCAACCCTGCCGCTGACCCTCACGTACTCCTGACCCTCACAGCCCCCCTGTCTCCAGCCCACACTGATACCCCTCACTCCCAAAATGCCCCCTGAAGCCACAGCTGCCCACAGGAACCTCAAACCCACCCCTAGCCCCTGGCCCTGGCCTGGCCAGAGAAGGGGAGGCATGCACTACCTGCCCCCCAGAATGTAGCCAGGATACCCGCCTGTGTCTTCCTGATCCTGGCTCCCCAAGCAGGTCCCTGATTGCCAATGGCACCATCAGCCCATAATCCATGCCTGGTTCCTGCAAGGAATTAATAAACACTTGGCTGCTTAACGTGGGTGCCTGGGAGCACTTTCATTTGCCATTATCAACAATAACACTTGCATGTCACAGGACTGCAACTTGTAGTCTCCAGGCATCATAAAATTAGTTGTTGTTGTGTGGGCACAGCAGGCATGAGGTCACAGCACAGTCAGACCCATAATATGCACCTGGTTCATGCTAGGAATAATAACTGCTTAGCTTCCTAGCATGGGCATTCAGGAGCACTTTCTTTTGCACATCACAGCAAATGGTGCCCAGCTGATCCCAGGACCTGTAGCCACCAGTCATCATAACTTTTTTTTTCATTATGTGGGCTCCCCCTGGCTTGTCAGCAGACAGCCATGGACAGCCACCACTACTGCCACCTGCATGGTCACCCATGCCAACCATGCATGGCCCTGGCCGGGGTGCCTACTTGGGCCATGCTCCCCCTGGCTCCCCACATTTATTTCCAGCACAACCCCCCCCCCTCAAGCTAACCTACAATTTTAACAGGTTTTCTAGTTTTACAAGTTTTGAAAATTCCTCTACGAGTACCTCTGTCAACTGCTATTGATTTGGCAGTGAGGACGCCAAAGCCAGGGAACCTGACATGAGTACATGAGTGTCTGCTAAAGGCCCACATTGAAAGAAACAAATGTCTGCCAATCAATCATATCCAAGTCCCTCCCTTTGCCCAGTACACACATGGAACATAATGTTAAGCACATAGAAACTTTTATTTCAATAACTAAACATAATTGATATATTAAGCATGATTTGGTCACTCATCATACTCTTTTGAGCTAAAAAAACACCTTTTTTGGGGTTAACAGAACTCCTCTGGGGAACTCTTCCCCTGCACAAAGCTCAATTTGTCCATAGCAGGCTGTCAACTGACACTTCTCCCTGCCCCCTCCCCCCCCATCACCACTGTACTAAGTATAGAAGCTTCAAAAAGGAGCTGGCTTTTGGCCTGTGATTACAGATGGAAAGGTCTCTTGGGCCACCACACACCATGCCTCCTTGCATGTAACCTTGAGGTGTTCAGGACCCTGAGTTGGACTCTCTCCCAATATACAGATGTTGGCTCTGCAAAGCCAAAAGGCAGAAGCCTTTTGTGAAACTTAGCAACATTTCAGAGATACAATGCTCTGCACCATAGGTCACCCACTGCCTTTCCTCAGATCAGGGCTTGGCTGTGTACAGAGGTGCCCAGTGAGAATGGTAAGTCAGCCTGTCAGATCCAGTGGCTAGGCAGACACCAGATGCACCCCCCACCCCCCTTCACAGCTTGGGCCACTGGGGCCAGTGGGCCACTGGCTGATGGCCACAGGCAACTGCTGCCCTGATCCAAAACCTTCTGCCCCACCCCCTTCCCAGCCTATGCAGACCAACTGCTCTGCTGCTACACAGTCCTCTCTGCCCAAGCTCAGGGCACCCGGCGCTGCAGGATAACTGTCCTGCGGGATGGTCTAAACTAATGAGCAGTGTCACCGTGCCCAAAGCATGACTTGGCCATGGCAGGATACCAACAGACAGCTCCCTCCACCCACCATGGCCATTGTACTAAGTATATAAGCTCAAAAAAGGAATTGGCTTTGGACCTGTGATTACAGATGGAAAGTACCTTGCCCCTTACATAAATGCCAACTTTGTCCCATAATGATATAATGCCATCCTAATCCAATCTTCATTTAGTACTAACTAACATGGCCAGTGATCAAATGAATGCTGACATAACCAACCCACTATAAAGTGGCCACACTTAATGGTCCTGTGGGCACACAGAACACCACTTGTTGGGTTTCTGTAAAACCAGAGAGCAAATAAATGGCACTGGAGGGGGAGGGGAGGAATTCACCTGTAGCTAGCCAAAAAAAGAATTTTTAGTGGTGTGGTTTCATAGTTTCATAGTTTGTAGGGTCAGAAGGGACCTGAGCAGATCATTGAGTCCAACCCCCTGCCATGGCAGGAAAGAGTACTGGGGTCAAACAACCCCAGCAAGGTGTTCATCTAGCGTCCTCTTAAAGAACCCCAGGGTAGGAGCCAGCACCACTTCTCTTGGAAGTTGGTTCCAGATCCTAGCCACCCTGACATTGAAGTAGCGCCTCCTGATATCTAACCTAAATCTACCCTCTGCCAGCTTGTGACCACTATTCCTAGTCACTCCTGGTAGTGCTTGGAGGAACAGGGACTTCCCTAATGCCTGCTGGTCCCCCCTGACTAGTTTGTAACAGGCCCTTAGATCCCCCTCAGCCTTCTCTTGTGGAGGCTAAATAGGTTCAGGTCTCGTAGCCTCTCCTCGTAGGGCCTGCCCTGTTGCTCCCTGATCAACCTTTGCCAACCTCAGTGACCCAGACTCTGTGACCCATTGACCCAGACACTGCTACCAGGGGCTCCTGCCCAACTAACCAACTGACCCCGCTCAACTGACCAGGACCACACCTTCCCCTTCTCTGGCATTTGCCCAGGCACAAGCCTCATGTCTGGCTTGTGTATGCTTGCTAAAACTAAAGGTTGAGGGGTGGGGAGGGTTGGTGCACTCAAGTAAAAATCTTTGTGATGCCTTGTCGCAGCGCACTCAGGTGCCCTGCGCCTGAGAGCGGAGACTGCTCTGGGGAGACCCCTAGTGGCAGAAAGGGGGAGGCTCAGCTGCCAGGCACCAGGGCTGCACAGGGGCTGGTTGCCGGGAGAACTGGTAAAACCAGCTGACCAGGAAGGGGCAGGGCTTATCCCTTCTTAAGCCCAGGTAGGAGGCCAGAAAGGCAGTCCCTCTCCAGCAGCCATGGGTGTAGGGACTCAGATCAGACAGACAGAGGGGAGGACTCTGGCCATGAGAGCACCCCCTGGTCACTGCTGAGGTTGGTGGAGCCCTTCTTCCCCCGCTCCCTCGCTCTCT
This sequence comes from Crocodylus siamensis, assembly GCF_052110815.1. Classification (NCBI taxonomy): domain Eukaryota; kingdom Metazoa; phylum Chordata; order Crocodylia; family Crocodylidae; genus Crocodylus; species Crocodylus siamensis. The sequence continues at coordinate 303,003,978 of NC_143395.1, forward strand.
AGTAAAGAGTAGATTTTTATTCAACCGGACAGTCTAGTTTTTATGTTGTAGCCCAGGGGCTTTATGTTTTATGTTTACTGTTTTGACCGGAGGACCGGGCGAGGCTATTAGGTGGAGGAGGCCTCATAGGAGCTCCATGGTAGCGTGGGGCCTCCTGGCACCAGAGAGGGCACAGCATTGTTAGGGGGCACATTGGCCCCAGCCCAGAAGCCCTGGAGCGAGAGGGGGCAGTAGGGAGCCCCGGAACAAGAGGGGACAGTAGGGAGCCCTGGAGCAAGAGGGGCAGCAGGGAGCCCAGAGCAAGAGGAGGCAGTAGGGAGCCCTGGAGCTAGGGGGCAGTGAGAAGCCCCGGAGCTAGGGGGCAGCGAGGAGCCCCAGAGCGAGCCAGAAAGAGAGCAATGCGGAGCCCTGGGAGTAAAGATGAGGGCCAGAAAACAACAAGGCCCAGGTTAAACCACGTCAACTCCATCTGCGAGGCTTGGGCTGTGTTGTAGGGGAGGAAAAGGAGCCGCAGGTAGCGCCCCCTGTCACTGGGGCACAGGAAAATGGGCAGCCTCCCGCTGATTACAACCATCTTCTAATCAAATAAGATCAAGGCGTGGCAGAAGAGTAAGCAGGTGGTTGGCCCATTACAGGAGGGTGGAGCCACTCCCAGAAAGGCTCCAATATTGATACTTCTGTCACATGCCTGCATACCAGAACCTGCAATCATGGAATTGTACAACCCCATACTGCTTTAAATAGTACATGAAACCATGCTCAGGAGCCCACTTAAAATGGAGAAGTATTTATTAATTCTGTGCCAGTGTTAGATTAACATGTGGTCCCATCAGGACAAAGCCCAGGGTTCCCTTATCAATCATGGACTGCCTTGGGTGACAGAGGTAGCACAGCCCAGGTGGGAATCCTGGCTGCTGGCATGCGGGGCGGGCAATGCGTGCCTCCTCCCCTCCCCTCCATCTGCAGTCTGTGATGGACAAGACTCTGGTTAGGATGTCCAGGAGATTCCCCCAATGCCACAGAGGCATGGTGTTGTGTGGGCCAAAAAAGATTTCAAGATGTAATACCAGCAAAATAGCCAGTTCCTCATTTGAGCCATTATATAGAGCACATGATAATTTACCCCCAACACCATTTATTCACTCTCTAGTTTTACATAAAACATGCAAGCAGCTTTTTGTGAGCCAGCTTGAGTGTTAAATGTTCCTGCTTTATGAATGGTGGGTCAATTCTGTCAGTATTCATTCATTCATTCATTCATTCCCTCACCAGCTATGTAAGAAACTATAACCAGGGACTGGTGTCTTGACACATCGGTGATTGATGGGTAGTCCGCTGTTGTGCCATGCCCTAAAAGGGACCTTCTGAGTGCCACTCATTGGCCTAGCCATCAGGACATGGCTCACTGATTAGCTACACCTTGCAGATATTTGTGGTGCCAAAAGATTGCAAAAAAAATCTAAAGCAAGAATGCCAATAAGATACAAAGTTGCCAGCATGGCACTAGTATGTCTGTTGGCCAAACTTTGTGCACCAAAAAGAGGGTTGGAGGGAGGTGAACTTTCCTGGACCCAGTCACCTCAAGACCTATACATTGAAAGCATAGCTCCCTGGGTACCCCTTATTGATCCAAGATGTTTGATGCTGGGGAGAGAAGAGAGAAGACTAGGGCACGTAGAGTGTGTAGGACTAGGACAACTTGGTCTTATACAAAAACAAAGAGCCTGGTGCGGGTGCTGGGGGACCCTGAAGTATTGAGCCAGTTTGTCAACATTCCATGTGCGAACTGGCATATATACCTCGATGTGTCCAGGAGACTTGCCAAGTGTGGGCACAACAAGATGGCATCCCAGTGCTGGGAGAACACCAAGATTCTGCAGGCTGTTTTCTGCCATGGTGTTGCAAGAGCAGTAGCAGAGGACCCCAGTGCATAACGTGTTGCATTATTGGTACCTCCATCTGCTAATGGAGGTACTTGAATATCATGAACAGAGACAATCAGAGGTCTCTGTGCCTTCTTCCACTCCTGAGACCTCGCCATCCATGGCACTGACTCATGCTCACTCAAGCAAGGAAGATAACAGCAGGGTACCCATAATGGCACATAAGAATTCCTCCGAAGACGATAGACTGGCAACCTCAAACTCCACACCTGGTATATGAAGCTCTGGGGACCCTTTAAGCCAACTGTCACCTGAACTGCAATTAAGCTGGACTGTAAGGTGAAGTGGGGATTGGGTTGATGTCAGGCGCTGTTTTAAAGACCCTGTGAGGTAGTGGGAAGTGCAGGGAGGTCCAGAGCAATGCACAGCAGGGAGGCTGTGCTGGGCAATTGTTTGCAGCCACTCAGGGCCTGTAACCCCCCACGCATCCAGGCAACCCCTTCTCAGTTATTTTTGCCGGATTGCTTCTTACCTACTCACAAGATTCACTGAGTTCAGAACCCTCAAAAAAACTAAATTCCCTGCATTTCTTGATTTTCAGTTCCACTGGTATGCTGCTGCTGAGCAGATGCAGACCAGATAGGCAGGATCTGAAGCCCAAACAGGTAAGATCATCAGTGCCATCAAAACTTGTGTGGTGTGGGTGCACAAGATTGCAAGACAGGAACATTTCACCACTGGCTGCTTGACGTCCAGGCACTGTGGCATGAGGCATTCCCAGGCACAGGGAAAGGAATGGCAGGCAAGCTCAGAAATGTAGGAATTAGTATTGCTTATCTGTAATAAAAGTTGTTGATTATTGTTTATTGCTTACATTATAGAAGATATTGTTATAAAAGTTGCTGATTATTGCTTAATGCTTATCCCTACCTTGTAAGTGTGTGGTTCATTAAATTATGTGAATTATACTTAATATATCAATTACATTTAATTATGTAAATAAAGGCTTCTATTTGCTTGACTTCATGTTCCATGCATGTATGGGGCAAGGGGAGGGGAAGGACTTGCATAAGCTTGATGGCCACATTTTTCTTACAATACAGGCCATTAGCATTACATTTCATGTATACATTAATCCAGGCTGCCTGGATATGTTCTTCTCACTGCCAAATCAACAGCAGTTGACAGTGGGACCCTTAGAGGGGTTTGTAAAACTTGTAAAACTAGAAAACCTAGTAAATCCCCATCCTGGAACTCTCGTGCTGGCAAGTCACCAGTGAGGGGCACTGCTGGGGCTGGGGGGACTGTGGGTGGGGAGTGACATTGAGGCCACCCTGACAGGTGCCCAACACCCAGCCCTGCCCAGCACCTTTGGACCTAGGGAGTCTTTTGGACCTAGCTTTTTTAGACCTGGGGAGTCCTGGGACTGGGTAGGCGTCATTTGCTGTGAGGGACAAATGAAAGCACTCCTGGGTGCCCTCATTAAGTGCCCAAGCAGTTATTAATTCCTTGCAGCAACCAGGGGTGGATTATGGGCCAACAGGGCAACTGGAAATCAAGCCCCCACTTGGGGAGCCAGGCGCAGCATGGCCCAGGAAGACATCCTGGCCAGTCCCATTGGGGGGGGGGCATGTGTGTCCATGCAGGTGGTGGTGGCCTGGTGGGGCTGCCTGATGCTAATCCAGTCAGATTCATGGGTCTGACTGTGCTGTGAGCTTATGCCCTTATGCCAGCACAAGGGGGAAAAAAGTTAGGATGACTGGTGGCTACAGGCTGTAGTCCTGTGAACAGCTGGGCACCATTTGCTGTGAAGGGCAAATGAAAGCACTCCTGGGTGCCCTTGTTAGGTGCCCAAGTGGTTATTAATTCATTGCAGGAACCAGGGGTGGGTGGATTATTGGCTGATGGTACCATTGGCAATCAGGGCTCCCCTTGGGAAGCCAAAGGCAGCATGGCCCAGGCAGGCAACCTGACCAGGCCCATGCAGGGTGGAGGGGGTCCATGTAGGTGAGCAAAAGATTCAGTCATGTTGAGCTGAGCTGCTACACTTGGTACTGAAAATACACATTACACACAAATACCTGCAAATCGCAGGTATCTTCTTTCTCTCCTATCTGCAAGTTGAAGTGACACCTGGTGGACAAATGGGCTCATTACATGTCATTAATTGAATGACCCTGTACACATGGCAGATCAATGGCTGCATCATATTAATTTGCATCAATGCAAACTAAAATATATCATGATGTGGTTTATTCTGCACTGCAACAAATTCATTTAAATTGCAAAAAAATGTGTAGGTTTAAAGTGTGACACAATTAAACTGCAAAAAAGGGCAATTTTCATCGTGTACAAGCACCCAATCTGCTCAGAAAAGGACTACAATGAACAGTTTGGGATAGACAGGAACAGTGGGACCTTGTTTTTGCCTTAAGCAACCTCTGAAAACATAAAAAGTATTCAGATTCAGCAACTAATAGAAAATGTTTTATTTGCCTCTCTTGTAAATACTTCACAGTTTTGGGACTTCGTTGTTTCAGCTAGTGTAGACTGTAGGGATCTGGAAAGAGACTCTCTGGTTCCATGGAAGACTCTGCTTAGGGCAAAACTCAGCCCAGTAACTGCTGAGGTTTGTTTTTTTTTATCTTAAAGAAATACTTTCCAAGTTTGTAATAGAAATTGTAAGTCAAGCCTGGGAGGTGGGTGAAATGTAAGTCAGGATTAAAATTAAATTTGTAAAATGCCAACCAAGTTTGTTCTTCAGTTTTAAACCAGATCACTCCTTGATGTTTCACTGGTGAAAAGAAAAACAGAACTTCATACTTAGTCTGCAAATACTACAGTCTAGGGTTAATAATGTACAGCTGTACAACTATTTTATTTTTTGTAAATCTGATGAAACAATTCCTATGCAGACTCTAAAATAATGTTTTGAATTACCTCAAAGTGTTGGACTGGAGCAACATTTCTTCAGACTGATTGGGCATGCCTAATTCAACAAAATTATTTGTACCGCTTTTTGTTTCTTCGCTTGTCATCAATAGTTTGCAGTCCGTACATTGGGATATGCAAAGTAACCTCATTCAATAATTTTTTTTTTTTTAAATCATCAAGAAAATGCCTTTGCAGTCCTCATCTCCCCTCTCCTTTCCAGCTGCATTCTTCTTTAGGGCAAGAAAATGGGCCATAAAATGCTTTGAAAGTTAGCTTGGAAGCTGCTCCAGAATTGCATCTAAAGCATGATTTTGCTGTAAAATTCTCCTTGGAGCTACAATTTCTTGATGTCTAATGGTTATATGACAATTAGACAATATATAGTTATGTCAGAAAGAAAACAAATATCCAAAGAGCTTTCAGTTTTTCTATGTTCCAGCTAGCAATAACTTCAGCTAAAACTGCCTCTCTCAAAACATGTCAAAGAATGGAAAGAAAGGGTCAGGAGAGCAGTTGTCTGCGTCACTATAGGTTCAGCTAGACAGAATGCATTAGGAATATTTATGGGTTTTAGGAGCAGAGTCGTCTGTAATGTAATTGCAGCTCATTTAATTGAGCAAAAGGAATGAAAAATGCTTACCTAGCCACGTCTGCTTAAGTCATCCTCTGATTTACTTCATTTGTATCAATACAGGAAGTCAAAGAGGCAAATTAAATTTATAGACTAGTGAAAGATAAACTAATTTTCTCAGGAGAAACCCAAGTAACATAGCTCATACCTAAGCTGCATCCTCTGTTTTTCATATCGCTCTGTGGAGGCAGTAAACCAGTTTATATGATCCATATATGCCAATTATTATCTTGTTCAAGAGACATTCTTACAATGGAGCTCTGTTCTCACTATGATTGTAGTCGCTATCTTGACTGTAGAATTAACAAACGCAGACCCTTGTCAAGTGATAAGGTACATACAAGACACTTGTACCCACCTAAGTGTTCACTGACATTAATAGGTATCCCTGAGGATTCAGAGGTTCAACCATAAGGTGTCTGATGACATGATTTTCCAGAGCGCCGGTAGCAAAACTAGGGCAGGGCAATGGTAGCAGCTATCCCAAGTGCCGACTTGGGAGTTTGGTGAAAAAAAGCAGCTGTCACTGCAGCTGCGCAATCACACCAGCGGTGTAGTAGCAGCTGGAAGTCACTGCTTCCATTTGTCGCAGGTGCCTGGGGCACCTGGTTACTTGTTATGCTTCTGCAGTCTCCAAAATCATGGCATAATATTAATTTAGATAATATTTCAAAGATTTTTTTTTTACATCTAGTTCTCTTCTACTTAGCATGTAAATTGTGCCCCCATCAGGAATGCACATACTAAATACCTCTTTCTCTCACATTAATTCACTCAAACTGCAAAGCCAGAGGGTAACAATGAAAGGAGTTAAACTTAGCTAGACTGATAGCTAAAACTAAAGCTAGCCAGAAATCTTCCAATTAAATGTTTTTCTGACAGAAAATACCAATTCATCAAAACAGTCTGTGGAAACATGTTGAGTTTTGACAATACTTTGGACAGAAGCCAGGCAGGTTCTTGTGGAAATCTGCCTGGCTTCCTGCCAGCTCACCTGTCTCCCACTTCCAGGCTCAGTGAGAGCCCAGGAACCATACTTTGTTTCTGAAACAATGAAACTTTCTTGCATTGGGTCACTGTCAGGATTTATTCCAAGACCTTTACATCCCCAGCAGAGGCCTCTATCACTTGATCTGGAGAAATAAATAGTGATGTTTAAGCTGTCTGGTGCATGAACTTGCCATTACAGGGGGTAGGACCCGCACTTGCATAGTAAAGTCACTATTTCCAAAAAAAAGCAGAAGAATATTGACAAGAATCCTGGGTCCTCCAACTACTACTAAACTGGGTTTTACTGACCAGGTAAGCAAGGAATAGGAATTGCAATCCACTAAGAAAGGCAATATGGCTAATTAATAAGGCCTAGCTTTGCCTTATTATAGAAAAGGTCCTGCAACTAAATTGACCTTAGCAACTTTTCAGTCATTCTTCCTATACTAGCAATTAAAGCTCCAAAACTTAAGGGGAGCAGATGTTGTGGGGCCCTGTGGAAACCTTTGCCCAGCTCCCTGTCTAGCTCATCCTTGCCCTAAACCAAGGTTGTCAACCTTCTTGCCCACAGGCTGGATCCAACCTGTGGAGGCACATCTTTTGGCCTGCAGGACTCCAAGAGGTACTGGAATATGGGGGAGAGGAGGGGGGAGCTGTTGCCCAAATCCAAACCATGGAGCTCCACTGGGGGTGAGTCCTTGGGGAGGGTAAGCAGAGGCTCCATGAACCCCCACAGCTCCCTGACACCAATCATCTCACCATTACAGCTGCTTGCCCCACCACCACAGATGGGTCTATATTTGGCCCCGTAACAAACCCTGCAGTCTAGATGCAGCCAGGGGAGGGGAGGGGGAACTACCTTTATGTTCCTGCTGTAGACCAAAGGGTTGACTGCTCCCACTGCATTTTACCTGGAGCTCAAGCTCTTCAGGGGACCTAGAGACACCTGGAAAAGGGAATCAACTGCCAGGTGAGGCATATTCTTACTCTATGGTCCCCTCTCAAGTATTTTTAAACAGCAGGTTGCTGTTTATGTAGCAGACCTTCTTGTATAGCATAAAAGACCCCAGAAGGCCTTAGCTACAGCTGCTTCATTGTGGTGATGATAACAAATCTGTAATGGCTTGACCTTTATTAGTATTCTGGTTGACAGCCAACTCGGGAAATTCTAGTCACTGTTTCGAGACACTACAATGAGAGGGACACTATGAACACCTAGGAGAAATTCTGATTAAGCTAATAGTGAAAATATATCATTAAATAGTGCAATGAAATATCAGACATATGAGGAAAATACTGCTTTTAAGTTGATTTCTTGGGGAATAAATCTTAAAAATACCAGGCCAGACCCTCAGCTAGCATACATTACTATAGTTCATTGAAGATAAAAGAGCTATGCTGATTTATACCAGCTAAGAATCTGTTGTATATTCTTCAGTGAAAAAATAGTTTAAATATTTCAACTTAATTTCCATAAGAATTTTTTGACATATTTATTTTTAAATCCTCTGTATTCTGGATACATCTAATTTTATTGGAACCAGAATGACAGCCCTATAAATGTATCTAGTGTTTGAGCAAGAATACTATCTGAATTCTTAGTAGTCAACAGCACAGATCAATTATTACTCCTGAGACCTGAGAAACAGTCTATTTCAATTACCAGCAAATGTTTGGGAAGAGCTATAGGTTCTTAACTGCTTGAATGATGCTCCATTTCTGTCTTAACTGACACCTATAATAAAAATCAATATCATGGTTGTGATTTCTGGCACTCATCAATTAGGAGTTGTAATTGATAGTGGCCTGGAGAGAGGACTGTATTTGAGAGGTTGTTATTCAGGTATGTGCCGGATGCTATCATTATACAGCTTACAACATTTAGCTGGAGTCAAGAAACTTGGGAATTTCCTTCCATAGTTTTAAATCTGCTGAGTGCTCTGGATTATGATAGTTAATAAATTGATGATATGTTGATTGTTAGTATTTCTGTACGAATAATCATGTGCCAGTGTTGCTTGCAGAGAGTCACTGATCAGAAATCAAGAAGTGCTTCCTTTCCCTCCTTAGGGTCCCTTTCCTTTTCATTCAGTTAGGTATGATCAACCCACACATGGAAGATGTAAATAAATTAAAAGTGCACAAGGCAAAACCAGATTGGAGGATTTATTTCTAGAATTTGCCAGTACAACTTGTAAAAGCTGAATGAGATGCTGAACTCTGCCAAGCTTGCTATTTCCATTCTGGGGGATGGAGTCTTTAACCTGTTCTGTTGCTTTTTCAACTCTGTGTCAAAAATTCCAAACAGGTTACAATGTGTAGGGTTAACAATAAGGGGCTTATGACTAAACATATTATTCTGCATACAACACACACCTTTCCCCCCAAAAATCCCCCTTCCCCAAAATTGGCATGCATGTATTGAGCAGGGGAAGCTTACTTTTTGACCAGAATAGAAGCACCCTGTTTTGATTCATGTTCCAACAGATGCATTACTAGTCAGGCAATTAAGGGACTCAACTGACTTAGTGGCTTGGTGTTCTTCACTCCAGATGGGTTACCAATCATCTCTCTTCTTTAATACTCTTGATGTTCCTCTAATCAATCTAACCTTTCTTAGGGCAATTTTGCTGTCTGCTAAGTGCTCTTGGTTTGTCTCCTCCTATTTCATCCATTTAGCCTCCATCCCTGGAAACTCATTAACTCTTTTCAAAATCCCAGATCCACCCATAGAGACCAGACTTTAGCAGCAGCTAGGGTTTCAGCCTTAATCAAGCAGGAAAGGGAGAGTGAGTCAACTAAGAATTAAGCTCTGTCTCTGCTCTGTGCAGCCATAATGCTGAAGAAAAATCTTTTTTTCTTTTTTCTGCCTTTCAAAAAACAAAGACGTATATTATATTCCAAGGCATGTTGCATGCAATAAAATATAACAAGTGGTAAACCTCTGCCATATAAACACCTTAGACACTAAGCTAGCTCCTACCAAGGATAACAATTTGTCAAGAAGTCAACAGTCATCCACTAGGGATCTGTTGGAAGATGAGCAGAGTCCCCTGATACCAGGTCTGGAAAGTTAAAAGGGCAGAAGTAGAGCCATTTGCATTCTCCTTAGACATCATTCACAGCATGGTATTAGGAGCTAAAACAAGGCTTACCACTTCGTTGAGATTCTGGGCAAACATGTACTTAAAATATGTTGGAAGGGAGTGTGGGACAGGGAGTCAGGACAGCACCCAAGGAAGAGAGAGTTGGACTGAGGCCATGTCTCCACATGAAACTTACCATGATTCTAAGCAGTAGGCCTGTGTGAAACGGCTAGTATTCACTTCACATTTGGATTCCGCCAATTCATGAACAGTGATTCAACTGCTGCCAGCACTTATTTTTTTTAAAGCCCCTACTTTGCAGATGCTGCCAGGTGGAGGGGCAATCCCTGCTGCCCCCCACTGCCCCCCACTGCCCCATGCTGCATGGGGGGCTCTACCACAAGACCTCCAACCCCTCCCCCACTACCCCAGTCCTCCCATGGCTGCCCTGCTGGGCCCAGCTCTGGCCCTTTAAGAAAAAAAAATGAAAAAACCCTGGGCTCATAGTTCCTGCTGGGGGGGGGCGATCCCTGCTGCCCCCCGCTGCCCTGCACCACATGGGGGGCTCTTCCACAGTCCCCCCAAAGCCCCAAGGCCCTTTTTTTCTTAAAGGGCTGGAGCTGGCCCAGGCAGGGCAGCCATGGGGGGGCTGGGAGAGTGAGGGGAGTTGGGGGGCTGATGCAGAGCCCCCCACACAGCATTGGGCAGTGGGGGGCAGCAGGGATGGCCCCCCTGCTCAGCAGCACCTGTTGACTAGGAGCTTTTTTGAAAAGGGCCAGGAGCTGGGGAGGACAGGGCACCTGTTGAGGTAGGCTGGGGTAGTGGGCAAGGGGCTGTGGGGGCTGGGGGACCAGGTAGGGGATGGAAGCTGGCAGGGGTCCCCACATGGTCCTCTCCCCACTCCCCCAGTCCCCCTCCCCTGCCCCTAGCACTTAACAGCTCCGAATCGGCTGCAGCTTCCTGCTGTAGCCACCAGGAACTGCCCAAATCATTAAAGCTCTCCAAATCTTTTCTGAAGATTCAGAGAGCTTTGAATCAATTCAGACCTTTTAATTCATCCCCTGAATCGATTCAGATTTGGAGATTCAGCCATTGAATTGGGCCAAATCTCCTCTGAATCAAATCACCACCCAAAACTTCACAGAGCCCTACTAAGCAGTATCCTCAAGCACATTGTGCTGCACTGGGCAAGAGGCCCCCAGTTTGGAGGCAGTGCTGCTATGGATTTTAAGCAGGCTAATTAACACTGCACAGTGAGAGTGACAGTGGCATTGACAATGGTAGTAAGCCTGTCAGACAGCTTCTTACAAAGTGAGATGTTGCTTACAAAAGCTTATCCATGTATGATTTATGTGGTCCATAAGGTACCATGCTTTCTGTAAGCCTGTCCTTATAGTCATTCATCTTTCCTCCAAGACACAAGTGCATTGCTTCATGGTTAAGATGTAAACTTAATGGTGCAATGTGTGGGAAAGTTCTGTTCTGGAGCATGATAAGTTTACAATGTAGACATGACCTGTTAATTCCAGCTTTTAGGATTAAGTGCTAGAGAGAGGATTGGACCCTATGACTATGAGTTTAGAGCCTAAAACAGGGAGACTGAGCCTGGCCTCTGTTCAGACTCTAGAGACTTCATACATTTGATCCCCCAACAGCAGTCTAGTAAGTGGCCACCAAGCAGTTCTTGGCCAGATTCTTCTCTCAGATGTTCTAGGATTGAGCTCAACTAGCCAAGAGGGTTTAAAGGTGCAGTCTGTCCTGGTCACACTAGTATTAGCTACTAACACGTGGCTTAAATACCTCTGTTATAGCATCACCAAAGCCAGTAGAATAGATATGGATTAATTTAGCCAACTGTGTTTAGTTCTCCGTCAGCTCATCCTCTACTCCATCTATTCTTGCCTTCAGTCAGAGATCAGGTTTCCTAGATGACAAGTATTTCCATAATTAAAAATGCACCTTCTCAGAGCTCCAGCAACATAATAGAATATGGTATTCCGTCAGCTCCAATAGAATTGCATCCTGTTACTCCATACATTAGTACCCAAAGGAAACATCAGAAGTCCCAGGAGACATGGACTTGATAGAAACCTAAGAGTTCAGAAACAGTGTATTTTGGGAGCAGGGATAGATATTATGGATTTAAGACAACCTCAAAATGCTGGTTCCTGTATTAAAGGACAACACAGTGTTTGCAAAATTCAGCCAGGTATTTTAGAGTTCAAGATTTAGTTCTAAGAAAATATTAATCATACATGATAATGCTGTATTTTTATTCTTTTTTTTAAAGAATTTTTTTATGGTCTTATGGGAAAGCAAGAGATTGATGTCATCTTGCTTTTTGAGCTAGTGACTAATGCAGGGAAAAACAGGGGAACCATCTGTATTAGCAACAACTAACTACCCTTATCACTAAGGCAGAACAGCAAAAAGCAACATAAGATAATGCAATTTGGGCAGCACCTTCCCAAGGAGTACAGAACACATATACAGACTCAATACACAATAGAAACCTTAATTTATTAATTAAGAAACCAATAATTTATCCTCTGTTGAGGATGGGGGATAGAGGGCACTCTAAGGAGGTCATAGTGACAGTCCAGGTTTGTATTCAAGTAGATGAATTCTTGTTTAAACCAACCCAAATTCAGCACACTTTGAGTTTCATTCACTTCTAATTTAAATTAATACAAATTGGAAGTGGCTCCTTTTGCTGGATGGTCTTGTAGACTGGGAATGAAACTGTGATCAAGAGGTTAGCTCAGATAGGCCACCAGACAGCCACATTTCACTTGCTACCAGTTGCCCTGAAACTTGGAGGTAAAAGATTTAATTTAGAAACAGGAACCCGAGCATAGAAGATTCTGCTTCCCATTTTCAAGATCCTGAGTCATGCAGGCTGATAAATTCTTATCCGCCTGGATGAGAACTTTGGTGATCTCTGACTTTTCTTCATCCTTGAGTCATTCTGGGACTTGCAAGTAATGTCAAGTTTTTTGGAAGCATTGATAATCTAATTTTACCTGGTTTTACTTTCCTGCCTATTTTAGTTCTGCAAGAAAACTTCATGGCTTTGAGGCTCATTAAATTTATACTTTTTGAGCAGCACAAGCACAAATGGACCCTTAGCTCCTAAACTGTAAAGCCTTGGTCTAAGTTTCATTTCCCGATCAAACAGAACTATAGGGATACAATAAGTTATCTTCCTGACAAATTGTTATCCTTGGTAATGTCTAAGGTGTTTATATGCCAGTGGTTTACTGCTTGCCATATTTTATCAACTGTAACGTGCCTTGGAATATACTATACACCTTTGTTTTTGGAAAGACATAAAAATGAAGAAAAGATTTTTTCAGCATTATGGCTGCACAGAGCAGAGACAGAGCTTAATTCTTAGTTGACTCACTCTCCCTTTCCTGGTTGATTAAAACTGAAATCCTAGCTGCTGCTAAAGTCTGGTCTCCATGGGTGGATCTGGGATTTTGAAAAGCACTAAAGAGTCTCCAGGGATGTGACACTAAATGGATAAAAGAGGAGGAGTAAACCAGGAGCACTTAGACAGCAAAATTGCCCTCAAAAAAGTTAGCTTATTAGAGGTCCATCAAAAGCATTAAAAAAGAGAGATGATTGTAACAGCTTCCAAAAAGTTCTTGTTAGTTAGTACATTCTAATTATCATCCTGTCACTGGCCTGTAAAGACTTGGAGGACTGTGGCATCAACACCTACACAGTGAAATGGGTCACTAACTGGCTGGAGGGCCACACCCAGAGAGTGGTGGTGGCTGGGTCATTTTCGACCTGGAGGGATGCAGGCAGTGAGATCCCCCAGGGCTCAGTCCTCAGGCCCGCACTGTTCAACATCTTCATCAGCAACTTGGACAAGGGGGTGAAAAGCACCCTGTTCAAATTTAGGGAGAAGTGGGCATGCTAGAAGGGAGGAATAGGCTGCAATTGGACCTAGACAGGTTACGGTGGTGGGCGGACGAGAATAGGATGGGATTCAACACCGACAAGTGCAAAGTAATGCACCTGGGCAGGAAGAGCCAGCACCATACCTACAGGCTGGGGAACTCCCTTCTCATCAGTGCAGAGACAGAAAAGGATCTTGGAATCACTATTGATGCCAACATGAACATGGGCTGGCAGTGTACGGACACAGTCAGGAAGGCCAACCGCACCTTGTCATGCATCCACAGATGCATCTCAAGCAGGTCCAAGGAGGTGATCATCCCCCTCTATGCGGCACTGGTCAGGCCGCAGCTGGAGTAGTGCGTCCAGTTGTGGGCACCACACTTCAGGAGGGATGTGGACAACGTAAAGAGGGTCCAGAGGACGGTCACCCACATGATCAGGGGGCAGCAGGACAGGCCCTACAAGGAGAGCTAAGGGACCTGAACCTGTTCAGCCTCCACAAGAGAAGGCTGAGAGGGGATCTAGTGGCCTGTTACAAACTAGTCAGAGGGGACCAGCAGGCATTGCAGAAATCCCTGTTCCCCCAAGCACTACCAGGAGTGACTAGAAATAACAGTCACAAGCTGGCAGAGGGTAAATTCAGGCTGGACATCAGGAGGCGCTACTTCACGGTCAGGGCAGCTAGGATCTGGAACCAGCTTCCAAGAGAAGTGGTGCAGGCTCCTACCCTGGGGGGTTTTAAGAGGAGGCTAGATGAACATCTTGCTGGGGGCGTTTGACCCCAGTACTTTTTCCTGCCATGGCAGGGGGTCGGACTTGATGATCTGCTCAGGTCCCTTCCGACCCTACCAACTATGAAACTATGACTTTGGGCAGGTGCTACACAAAATGTGTGTAAAAATTGTAACCCTGTTACTCCCATAAACCAGGGCTGGCTTGTGCTGGTGTGGCCTCTGGCTTGTGGCCCCTCATATCTTAGAAGTTGGAGAACCCTAACATAAACTATCACAATAACAACTTAATGCATATGTGAGCACACCTACGCATGCCCTACCCTTCTTGATACCAGCTTTGAGATGACTTGGAGTTTGAAAGGACATCTTAAGATGATAACATATATATATATCTATATATAGATATATATAGATATATATATATGAAGTGAAACTGCATTGTACTCATATGTAAAAAATGATTTTATCATTACCCATGTCCTCATTCCCATCTTACTTTTTGTTAAATTAATTTATTTTGTCTTTTCTATAATAGTAAGTTCCTTGCACAGAGATCTTGTCTTCCTATAAATGGTGCCTAATGAATCTTTAATGAAGCTCTAATCTTAATTAATACCTTTAGGAATTATTATATTAAGATTGATTAGAAAGTTTCAAAGACCAGACAACATGTATGTGAATATTAGCATACATTTGCTCATGGGGAGGAAACCGCTTTTAGAATGTTAATCACTGAAAGGACTACAGTCGACATCCTGCTACATTTAAGTCACTGGGAGTATTGCCATTGGCTTTAATAAGGCCATGATTTCACCTGATGGGTTAAATACTGTAATACTTCTTCTGATAAATACCCAATTGATTTCAACCAGATTTTTGTCTGAAGAAAGGGTATATTCAGTCTCATATTGCTGGTGTTGTGACTAAAGTAACAATTAATGACATAAAGTAAAATAAAATGTAATTGTCCTGGTTTCTATTAAGTTCTTTATAGGAATGACTGACATGCCAGAAAGTTGTGCAAATAAATTGTAAGAAAGGGAGTTCCATGGTTAAATTACTAGTTTAGACGTTAGGTCTTGTACAAACTGCATTCAGCTGCTTGTTTTGCCACAGATACTCCATAAATCACTTAGCTCTAGTAAAGGTCTTGGGCTCCTAACATGCAGGGCTTACCTGGAATTTAGGTACCTAAATTACAGTCCAAAAAGTCCTCTCAGTTGTTGCTTGACCCTGAAAGTATTCAAATACTATAGGAATCAGAACTCATGGTAGAGGTGATATCTTTTATTAGACCAACTAGATTTTTTAAACAAAAAAAGGCTTTATTAGCAAGCTTTCGGGCAACAGGCACCCTTCTTCAAGGACAGGAGAAAAGACTGTAAAAGTTCTCCAAGGCAGAAATGAAAGTTGTTTCATAGGAGAGTAGAAGGTGTGATAAAATCTCCTGTCTGGAACACTTCATTTTATGCAGATTAGGCTCAAAGAAAAGTTGAAATAGTCTGTTTACCACAAAGTTGTTTGGTGGCAAGCAGGATGTAAAGTCACAGTTTCTTCTGGTTATGTTTCATAGTTCACAGAAGAGTAAAAAATTTTTTTGCAAAAATCTAGTTTGTCTAATAAACATATCACCTCTAGCAGGAGTTCTGATTCCTTTTGCCACTAGACCAATACAGCTACAACCTGGATACCTGTCACATGAAAGATATGGAATTTTAGCCATTTTTAAAAATGAAATCTTCATAATTTTACAAGGAGGAAGCAAGTTTTAACACCTGAAACCTGGGACCCTGCTCCTGCCTTTTTTGAAGGTAATTTGTGTTATCACAGAGCCCAGAGATACTTCACCACATAAGAAATTCCTGCCCAGAAGAGTATTCCATCTTTTTTACTGTCAATCCTTGAAGGGCTTTGGCAAAATGAATCCTAGCAGTAACAACCACCAGGCTGTTATAGGCTCTTTTTAGGAAGAGAACTCATGCTCTTTTCTTTTAAAGTTATGCCTCGTCATCAGTACCAGGACTGATGGAGGCCAGATTGGGTTCAGGATTGCTGGATTAGGGTAAAAGTCAGAGTTGGAAAGAACAAGCATAGTCCAGGCACAAGCTGGGTCAGGAAGCCAAGGGGTCAAGATAAGAGTAGAGTTCACAAGTGAGCCAACTCAGGAAATCAAGGGGTGAACAGAGTTTATCAGAATGTGGTCTAGGATCAGAAAACACTCTATTACTCAGACATTTCCCATTTCTCTCCTTGGTCTTATATAGGGGAAGTAGAAGATCAGATGACAGGAGCCAGGGATCAGGGAATGAGGAGATTCAGGTAGTGACTGATGTTTTAAGGAGAAAAGTGGCTGGTTGAGGTAGGTAGCTGTGCTGCTTACACCAAGGTTGCAGGCCTGATTCTGTGCATCAAAGTTTTTCACAATTAAGGGGCCAGACAGAGGGATCTCAGAAAGATACATGGCTTTGTATTTATGGCACCTGCCTGAGAGTCTGCACTGAAAACAATCAAATGCATAAAATGCATAAATGGTCCTTTGGAGCCAGGGACCATGTACCAGGGGTGCCTGTACCAGGGGTGCCTGTACATGAGAAGAAAGGCTGCTCCGACATACTATAGTTACAGCGCGTAAGAGCAGACTCAATTAATCAAGTCTGCAGGAGCATAGTAATTACCATACTCCAGCAGCCTCCAGCATCTCATGTATCGGTGTCCCTCTGCTTTAAAATGGCAGCAGGGGTGCTTTAACTAAAGCTCATTTGATGAGCTACTCTAATTAAAGTGCACCCCCCCACATTGCTGGGCCACGTGTATAAATGCCCAAAGAGTTCCCCTTCCCACCTGAATGCCTGGATTACTATATTTCCTCTCATACAATACACAGCTTTTTCCAAAAATCAGCTGCTGGAAATTTGGGTGCTACACATTAAGTAATAGCCGTTTGTGCTACAGGACCCTGTGCCAAGTGAAAAAGAGAAATTAAAGCTGCATGTGTTACACAAGGGGCTCCTTAGCTGCCAACAGTGGACTCTTTCTCTTTTCCTCAACAGACGTGATCTGCAGACTCAACAGAAGTCCCAGGGCTTGGCTCCATTTTGTCTAGGTGCACACGTTATACTTTTACCTGTACAAGTGTTCAAAAACCTGTAACAGAACAGAAGCTCAGCACGCAGACCGGTTTAAAAATGACAGAACCCATTCTAAGATTTGGTCCCCCTACCAAAGGGTGAATATGTTCTGTTTGCTACTGATCTAAACTGCTACTGATCTATGCTGCTTACAGAAAACCAGATAACTTAAATCAATTCTGCCTCAGGCTCTTTTAATGTCTGTACCTAGCCTTTATTCCTAAATCAGAGCTGGACCCTTCAGCTGAATCTACAGGTGCTGCTGACTGCCCACACAGCTTGGCTCTAGAAGAGAAGAGGGTTTAGGTAGTTTGACTCAGACAGCAGCACACACAGCATCCTGCAGCTAGAGGTTTCACAGAAAATATTTTGCCTTCTCTCCCTCCTCCAGATTCAGCTGCCTGTGTTTTCCCTGGGAAAATACTGTATTTACCAATATTTTCAAGGAAAGAACTTTTTTTTTTCATTCTGCCTTTAGAAAACAGGATGTGCATCTTATTCAGGGGGCATGTTGTATATGAGTAAACATGGTAATAGGCTGCAAAGCAAAGTTTCCCCTCGTGCTTTATTTTTGGCTTCCTGAATCTTGAATTCTTTGCTGCACTGTGATACACATTCAACAGAAGAGCTAGAGAGCTGGGCTCTACCATCTAACTTTTGGTTGCCTTTTTATTACCTCCAGTCCTTAGTCTCTTTGTAGCTCAGGTCCACCACTGTAAAACAAGGATAACAACTCTTCCCTACTTACAAGTATTCTTGCTGTTAAGATCAATAATTTGTAGATGTGAGGTGCTCAGATGTAATGGTAATGGCAGCTATGTAAGTTCCTTAGAGAGTTGTAAAGTTGACATTGATTTGCTTCAGATACAAACTTCAGATGAGGATCTAATTCTGATTGTCCAAAATTTTAGGAGCTTTTGGGAGTTAGGTTCATACCCATATCTAATGATTAAAAACAGACCACAGCACATTTGACAAAAAATTGTGGAATAGAAAGACAAAAATATTATGTATCAATGAGGAGGCACGTTAGTTTTGTGGATTTTTTTCTTTTCAATCATTATACTCATGCATAAGGAGTATGGCCAGAGAGAGGCAGTGTAACCAAAAGATGAGGTCCCATGGATCCCTGTACCAGTATAGATCCAGTTTACTTCAGCTGTGATTGGCTATTATGATATAGGGACTAGGACCCAGACTCAACCGTTATTCACTTAGTCCTGTTAGATGAAGTACGTGTTGTGGAACATCTGGATCAACTGTGGGGTTTGGGTTTTGTTTTTGTTTTTTTAAATCTGTAATTATTTTCACTGTTAATTGCTTTCTTTCTTTGAAAAACATAACAGCAGGAAACCATAATGGTGTAATCAATATACATTGCCAATATTACATTTTATTCAGTCTTCACTTACTGCCAGAAGGAAAAATTAAAACCAGGCTGTTTGCAATCATCTTATCCTTTGAATGTTTTTCTTTCTGCAAAACCATTAATATGGAAAATGGATCAGATCAACTGAAAAAAAAGGCTCTCTTTGCTTAAAATCATTACTGCTTAAGTGTTTGTCTTCTTGTTTATTCATATCATATAATGAAAACCAATATCTAAAATAAAGGTACGACTTCAATTCATAGCTAAAATAATCTATATTTAAAATGCTTGTGTTCTGTTATAGCTTTATATTAAAAAAATTTACGAATCTGACACCAATGTCTAACAGATTTTTCTTTCTTTCTTTTCTTTTTCTTTCCATTTTCCTTTCTTGTTTGTTTATTTATTTGTAATAAATATTTTGTTTAAAAAATATTTTCCTCTATCTCCTATATTATTTTCCCCAGTTTATGGAAATACGATCTTGTTTGACCCTGCTGTTTATTCCTCACCTGAAATCCTAATCTTTTGTGCCAGATGTGGATTTGTTTTTCTTCTTTGAATGATTATTTCTAATGAAACAACATGAATACTTTATAATAAGGAAGTTTTTGGGTGGGTGGAAATAAAAAGAATGCATTTCTGGTGGCATGGGGTGAGGGCCGATAATTAGTTACTTGAAGTGAATTAATAGCTTTTCTTTGATAAAATAATCTTCCAACTGACATGACAATTGGTTGCTCCAAAAATGACAATATCATTATAGAACTGGCACAAGGAGAACATTTTAAGAAACAAAATTCCCTGTCTTCATGCAAATGAAAAGCAAGGGAAGATAGATAATAAGTTATTGTCCAGTGTGCAATTAAATTAGACTTTCTATGTTGTATGAGATGCTAGATGCCCTTTTAAAAAAATAAGTATTAGAAATATGTGTTAATTACTACAGCTGTTTATATGTCTTGTTGCAATTTCATAATTAACTTTTGGGATGTGACCCTGCAACCTATCAAGCATAAGTTTAATTTTATTTATATGAGTAGCTATCATTATGGGACTAGTCACATGAATAAAGTCATGCTTTCAATGTTTTCAGGTTCAGAGCTTGTGATTTGAAATAATTTATAAATTACACTTACTTCTAACAGTTTTCCCATAGTGCTCAACTTGGAGCCTGGTGGCCACATGCAGCCCATGAAACCTATGTGAGTGGTCCATCCCCTAGCACCATTTCCCTGTTATGTCTCCTGTGCTAGCCAGCATGGACTCCTGCCAGAACTCTGCCTGTGCATTGAGCTCTTTCAGCTCACCAGCTGGTTGGGCAGATTCCTGCCAGAGCCACTGCTTTTGCAGGGCTTTTGAGCCCAGGGAGTGAACCCCACCACTGTTTGGACCCCTTGTCTCACCCCCTCGGCTGGATTCATTGGCAGGGGGAAATGTAGGGAGGGAAATGGGGGTGGCATTCATCTCCTGAGCTCCACAGTCCTGCAAAAGCAGTAAACCCAGCAGAAGCTTGTCCTGACCAGCTGCATGCAGCCTTTGGCCAACTTCTGATTTTAAGGTGTTGCCAACTTCCATTTAAGAAAGAAAGAAAGAAAGAAACAGACTTCTTTTGTTACTTTTATGAAGGTTTATTAAGGGGAAGAAGGGGTAACAACCCAACAAAGTAATAAAACACTACCCACACACAGGCCCAGGTACAACACAGAGAGCCTGGGGCTTTGGCTTGCAAGCCCTGCACTCACAGTCCAAAAACAAAAATATCCAGTTTAACATCGGCCTGCTGAGCCCCCTGCTGGTACCCCAGGAAGGGGGCTAGCAGTATCACAGTGCAAGGACTAAATGGCTGCCCTCAACACTGCAGAGCACCCCCTGAATTGCCCAACGTGCCTGGAAGGTGGGCGCCGTCTGCTGGAGGGCAGCGTGCTCAAACTCCAGCAACAGCCATGCCCACACTAAAAACTGGAAGAGCTGCAGGGCATCGTCTGAGCTAGCCCCGGCAAGCCAGTTCCTGCAGCTCTTGAGGACAGCCATCTTAGCCTGGCAAAGTAAGAAGTTGGCCAGGCAGCTGATACCCACATTGGCTGCCCGGTAGGGGAAGGAGCACAAGTAAGTTGCCCCTGAGAAGGCCAAACCTAGCACCTCAAGCAAAGCGCTGAGGGCAGCAAACAGCTGTGACAGCCAGGAAGGCATCTGGGGAAGGCATGGTTAAGGTCCTTCTCCACTCCCCCCAGACAAAAGGGACAGGCTGCTGACGCAGCTGGGTCCACGTGGCGGACAAGAGTGCCGGCGGCCAGTATCCCATGTAGCAACCAGAGGTCACTGGTCTTTTTGGAGATGGGGGGCTTATAAATTGTGCACCACACAAGGTAGGCTGCCATGAGCACCAGTGCTTCTATGTGCTTCTGCCACACCGTGTCAAGCCAAGTGGCAAGGACGCGGGCGTGCTGGACCCAAATCACCCAGAGATGCACAGAAAGGAAGAAAGAAATTAAAAAAAAAGGAACCTTAGTTTATGCTATCACCATCCTGCATTTTCTTTCCTTTCAAGAGATGTCTCTTTTCAGATTCAAATTTCTTCTGCATAAATCTTGCTGTTACACATTTTCGCTAATTATTATCAACAGAGCTGGTGGGAGTAACAGATAATTATTTTATTTAACAAATGAACACAATATATTTTGCACATCCTACTCTTTCAAGTTTCATTTGTACCTCATTTAGTGATCTTTATTCCAATTAAGGCTTTTTGTTATATTAACCAATATAGGAAACTGCCAGGAAGCCAAAAGAATGGCTATTAAAGAGGGGCAAAGAAGGAAATCCCAATGAAAAAAAGGAAGTTGCTAATCATACACATATACATTTTCCTTTTGTTTTACTGAGCCAAATCAGTAATTAAAGTTATCCAGATGCTGTAGTTTCAGAGGAGTGCTGAAGTAAAAAACATAAAATTACTTTAATTGTCCCAGACTGATTAAATTTAGAAGAGGTGGTTTATGCATCAGCCTTCTTAATTTTTTTAACACAAACAGGTCGAACTCCTAGGAATATTGAGCTGTGTACGTATGTTGTCAGGTTTTTTTCTTGCATAACTGTAGCAGGGTTATAAATTCAGTCTAGTTATGCTTGCTGCTTGGTAGCATGCCAAAAGGTCCTCTGTTCATCCATATTATAACGTTTTCATTTCCCTTTGTTCTGCCTCACTAACTTCAGAACTTCTTGTCATCTAGATACGTGCACAACAGCTGATGCATATAGATAAACTCTCTGTGGAAAATCTTCTGTCTCTGAGGTAGAAATAGAACAGATTGGCGGGGTCAGTATTAAACTAGCTTCCTATAATGAGTTGAAGGCTCCCATCTGTTCTATATACTAATTTGGTTGAAGCTTGTAAGGAAAGAAAAAAGGATCAATACAAATTAATGGGCTCTTCATAAGCATTAAATTAACAGCAAGAAAAAAATGCAGGATTGCATGGAGGGGGTGCTTATGATCTTCCTCTGAGGCTTATAAAGCTAAATGAGTGCAAACAGGTATAATTATAGTGTTAAAAAGGACTCAAAGTTACTGGAGAAAAAGAACTCAGCATTCTCTAAATAAAGAAGGCTCGCCAACAGGAGGTAAGCACATTAATTCTCCCTCACTGATTTTGATTCTTGACTCTCTCCAGAGGTGCCCTTAGGGAAAATGGCACTCTGGGCAAACTTGTATTTTGGTGCCCCCTAATGCCCCGCCCTGGCAGCCCCCCAGCACCCTACCCCTGTGCCTCCTCGCCCCCAACTCAGCCGTGCTGCTGCAGCAGAGGCAGGTGAACAGGAACATGGGGCTCAGCCCATGGGGAGGCAAAGCCTCCTACACTGCCCTACCTGGCTCCTCCTGAGCAGTGGCAGGAGGTGGGGGCGCTAGGCTAGGCATCACTCCTCCTGCCTCCAGCTGGGGCAGGACAGGGAAGGGAGAGAGCATTGCTGTGTGTGTGCATGTGTGTGGCACCCCCCTGACCACAGCACCCTGAGCAGTCACCCACATCACCAACCCCTAAGGCCGGCTCTGACTCACTCTTTTCCGCTCCACAATCTTCCACATGGATCCAGTGTTCCCAACGTCCTTATCAATAATCCACATCACCCCCTTTCTGCACATTTCACTGCCCTCACCTCTTCATTCAGCCAGCAGCTCTTGTTCAGCAGTCCCACTCATCAAAGGGATAATTACTTGACTTGGTCTTCACTAGCCACTGCTCCCCCTCTGACTTCTGTGTTGCTGAGGTTCTCACTCTAATTATCACTATGTCTCTTTCAGCCTCATCCATAAGTACCCATGGCCTTTCCATGACTTCCAGTCTATCAACACTGATGATTTCTTGGCTACTCTCAGGCTTTCATCCCTGCCCTCTCTTCCATCATACGGTTGTTGATTCTCTGCGTGCTTCCCCCCTACCACCCTGGACTCTGTCGCCCTACTCTCACCATTCCAGACCGGCTCGCCCCCAAGAGCTGCTCCCTCAGCTCCTGCTCTCATACTGCAGAGAATCACTGGCAAAAATCCTAAGACCAGACTCATTTCTTTCACTGCAGATTTGTTCTCTCCTCCTTCAGTTCTCTTTTCTTCCTTACTAAGCAACTCTGTTTCTCCAATTTGACTAGATCCATGCCCACAGCACCACAGCATTTTTGCCACCTTTGATTTGCTATTCATCACTTTCCTTATTCCACAGAATCTCATCAGTTCCTTGCAGAGGAAGATGATAAAATACACTGTTACTTCCTTTTCCCCTTAGTTTTCCTTCCCTTCCTACTCCCACTCATGCAATTCTACCCAAATCTCCCCTATCACAGGCACAGAGGTTTTTTATCTTCTCTTCTTCTCTAATCCCTCCAACTGCCCCAAGGACTTCTATCCCATCTCATGATTTCACCAACATTTGCTCTTGTCCCACCTCCCTTACTCTTCTCATTGCTCTCTCAATCTCCTCTGGCCCTATTTTCTTATAATACAAACATGCTTTAATCTTTCTGGCCCCTGAAACACATTACACTCAATATGTTATTAACTGATAATCACATCTGAAGTAACGGCGCTCATTCATTCAATTTATGGCATGATAAAACCAAAAATAAGTGACAGTTATTATATATGTAAGAACTTTGTCCCTGGTTCCTATCACACCTTTAACTGAATATGCGACCAGTGTGCTCCAGAGGGTGGGAGAAACAAAGCAACAACTGTGCGCCAGAATGAATGCACACCGAAAATCTATCAAAGACAAAAATACCCAATTACCTGTGGGGGCTCATTTTTCACAAGAAAAGCACTCTGTCTTCAGTCTCAGTTGTAATCCTCAAAGGGAATTTACAAAATACCTTCCACAGACAGGCCCATGAACTTCACTTCATCAACCTACTGGATACAAAAAATCATGAACTAAATACAGACATTGAATTTATGACACGTTATAAACTGTCTGACATCTGACTCCCCAGGTAAACCCTCCACTGCTTACCAGTTATTCTCATTCCCTTCCCCCATACCCGCCTGTCTCCCATCCTTTGACTACAGCTACATTCATTCCCCCTTCCTTCCCCTCCACCTCTCTTTTACCTACTGATCACTTTAATTTACATTTTAACTGACTGGCTTTCTTGCATACATACTGGCACAGACCAGCTACAGACACTACCTCAGCCAGACGAAGGGGCATTTGTGCCTGAAAGCTTGCTAAGAACAATTTTTCCAATCATTTGAGTTGGTCTAATAAAGGATTTACCCAAAAAACCTTGTCTGCCAGAGTGTGGGAGCACTGATCGGCTGATCGTGGGTCCCACCTGGGAGAGCATAGTAAGCTGCCTGGCTGGGAGCCCCAATCAACTGACAGAGTTCCCAGCCACAGGAACCCAGCCACAAAGTTCCCAGCTTGCTGTCCCCTGTGGCTGGGAGCTCTGAACACTGATGGCTGGCTGGGAGCCCTGTCAGCTGATCAGAGCTCCCAGCTGCAGGGGTGCATAGTGCTGACTTGCTCAGCTCCCGGGGATCCCAGCCATAGGATCAAAGATTAGCAAGGGGAGCCCAAGATCACAACACTGGGTTTCTGCATCCTGGCCTGATACTAGATTGACCCATTCTATTTATAAAGAGTTGAAGTCGCCCTTTATTACTGTGTTTTCTGCTGTCGTAGGTTTTCTCAACTCCATTAGAATTTCTAGCTCACTGCTGCCACCCTGGTCTGGAGGTCGATAGTATATCCCTAGATGTACATTTTTCTATTGAGACCCAGGATTTCTATCCACAAAGGGCATTTTTACGTGAGCTCCCAATGCAGCACTGAGTACTTTTAATTAGCAAACCACACTAATTAAAAAAGCCCACTCATCACATGCATTAGTGGTACAGCATGCCCCTACGCTGAGAAAATGGCAGTGGGGCGCTTTGAACTAAAGCACATTAAACGTGTTTTATTTCAAAGCGCACCATACCCATTTTCTTAGCACAGAGATGTGCTGTGCCACTGATACATGTGACGCATGAGGCTGCCAGAGCACATCAGTTTACTTGCTGGACTTCCAGCGCATCAGACCAGGCTCCCTGCATGCTCCCTAATCACGCATAGATTTACCTCTCTTATCAATTGAAAAATCTACCCTATTTGATTCAATGCAGTCTTTGATGTAAAGTACCACTCCCCCACCAGTATGACATACTCTACCATTCTTGTATAATTTGTATTCTAGTGTTAGAGCATTCCACCGATTTTCCTCATTCCACCATGTTTCAGAGATACCTACTATGTCAAAATCATTATTTACTGATAAGCATTCAAGTTCTCCTGGTTTTAATCTTATATTCTAGCATTAGTATAAAAGCATGTGTACTTTTTATTGTTGCCTAGTGGGATATTTCTGTGTGACCTTCTACTCATTAAGTTATTTACTTGTTCTTGTCTTCACTCTGTTTCCTTATCCCCCTTTTTTCATTGTTTCACCCTTATAGAGTGTATCAATCCAAACTGTGCATTGTTCCACACCTGTTGGCTTTGTCTCCATTTTTAGTTTTAAAGCTGCTCTGCCAACTTTTTAATGTTATGTGCCATCTGTACCTCTCCACAATTAGTCTTTCAGAACCAGGAAAGATTCTTCAACCAGAGTTTTACAGGATTTTATCTGACTCAGAGTTTCTGATTGATTTCTTTCTTCTTTAGGAAGATTGTGACTAGTGGTAACAGCTAAGGCATTGGCCACAGTAACAGCTTCACATGTTGGGTAACTTTTTACACCTCAGTAGTCCCACCAGGAACAAAGGGACTAAACATGTAAAGTCCTTAGCATTTTCATGATTTGACCTATAGATGTTGCTGCTGTGTGGAGTCATTGGCACGTTCTTGTAGGGATGACATATGCTTGAAAAACCCTAGTCTTTATGTTAAATAAAAAATTGCTAGGGCCTGTTACAGCTTTCTGTGCCAGGTACTGCAGATTATATTTACTGAAGCTAGGAGTATGAACAACACGAATGCAGACGGGCAGATCTAATTGCTGGTGATGAAAGCAAAAGTATTCACTGAAGAACAACCTCTAATCATATTGGCCCAGATCCTCAGAAGTAATTAAGTGCTGAACTCCCATTGATTTCTCTTGAAGACCTGAGCTGTCTCCTTCAATATCAGTTGTATTTCTGACTGAGTGGGAGCATCTACATGTGTCATTAAGGCAATGTGATAAATTCCAGAGCAGTTCACACCAGAGTCAGCTGCTCCCAGGTGCAGCAATGTCACATGTGCCTGGGATCACAGCATGTTGAGCTAGGGTGGAGCAGCCCTGGGATGGCAGGGGTTATCTCCAGGCTCCAGAAGGCTGTGTCAAGCAGTGAAGGCACTGGCTGGGTCACAAGAATGCCCCAGCATGTGGAGCCCTGTGGCTAGGTGACAGGCAGCAGTCTGGCCCTCTCCTGCCTGGGTTGACCAGGTGCAATGTACTCCTGGGTCAGTGTTTACATGTTCACTTTACCACAGGTAAACTCTGCCATAAGATAGTACTGTCCCCAACAGCACTATCTTACAGCAGAGTTAATAAATCTACTGCGCCCTAATGTGGGTACTCATGTAGACAGTGACGCTTAACTACAGAGCTAATTAGGCAACTCCTCAATAAAGCACATGTGTAAATGTGACCAGTGACTACAGAATTTGTAAAAAAAAAGAAGAAAGCACAGAATATTTAATAACATTAGTATGCACATAAGTGCATTGTAGACCCATTCTTCAGCTATCCCATAAAAAAGAATGAGATCAAATTAAAGTAAAACAGCGTACACAAAGGTCAGGTTTCAAAAGGATTGAAAGGACCCAATTTTCAAAAATGAAAGGGCTCAGTTATCTACTGCCTATTTATGTACCTAAAGGAAGGAGTCTGGTTCAGATGTGATACAAATGGACATGACTTACTGAAGGTACTGAAGCTGAATTGACCCTAATAATTTAGTGCTGATTAAGTCAGTATGCTCAGCCTCCAGCCACCTAAGGGTAGCCAATAGGAAAAAAACTGAATGCATTTCTGAGTTATAAATCACATCCTCTGGTAACCTTATACAGGACTAAAGGGAAGCATCTCTGGCTGCATGGGGTGAATTGACACATTATACTTAGACCAGATTAAGGGCACTTAAAACATGAGTGTCCACATATTAAAGCTACTTAACTCATGCAAAGTGTCCTTTGAATGTCTCAAAATTATGCCACTTCAGGCAAGGGTTAACTCTGGGCTGTGCAACCTAACTTATGTTAGGGTAACTTCAGCCTGTTCTGCAGAGCAGGACAGGATCAAGTTTGAATAGCGGGTGCATGTTTTTTAACTTCTGCATTTCATTAGAGTGTTGTGGGGACATAATTTTTTATCCACCTAGGTAAAGTATATACAGAACCAATAAACCCTAATGATTATATTCTGGGCTCAGTTACACCATAGAAAGTTTGAAGGTACTCAATTGTTCCTTGGAAACTGTGGTAGTTTTAGAAAGCTTCTTTTGTTATCTGGTTTTATTTTTGTTTTTATGCTAGAAGCTTTAGTCTTGCTTAATAGAATTTTCTGTCTAGGAACAGTCATTGGGTTAGTATTAGCCCTTTCAAATTTAGCCTTTTGTGATTCAAAGAGATGACAATAATAAAATTCAAAATCAGTATTGATTGCTGTAACTCAATAATGGACCCCTATTATATTACTGATGGCACATTGATTTACACTGCTAACATAGATGGATGTGTAGCATGACCCTAAAATCCTAGAAACAAAAAATAAAACAGAAAACCTATTGGATTAGATAATCTTTAGCCATTCTTAAAATGGTTGAATGTAATTCCTTTAAAATTGGAACCAAGCTATGTACAGTCTCCATTACTGGAATATATTTTTTAAGTTGAATAGTGTGTTCGGGGTAATGCTGTGGTCACAGAAAGGTTTTGTGATGAGCATTATTCTATGAGTTTCAGAATTCCCTTTTTATTATTATTATTATTATTATTATTATTATTATTATTATGATGGTGATGATGATGGAACTCATTTTCTTCCCTTCCAGCATGTGAGAGTGGGTTAGGAAGAGTTATTCATTCTTCCAGGTATGGAGTTTGATAAGTAAGGATCCTGGTTTTCCCTGATAAAAAAATACAAATTCTCTTGATTAAAACCCCAAAGTACATGATTAAAATGAAATGCCACTGTATATATAAGTATCAATTGAACACAATGTTTTATTGATATATTTACAGTTTTAAAGCAATTTGGAAGCCTACCAGTGCCTCAGTCACTATAATAAAATAAATTCTAAATACCTATATGTTGCGGTATGTGATTTTGGGTTTTCTATCATGGAAATTCAGAGCTCCCACTGCCCCCTTAGGTCACAGAATGCAGGTCCAGGCCCTTCACTCCCAAGCCACAGCACCCCAGCCCTGCTGGTGTCCCTCATCCCAACTTCGTCCCGCCCCTGCCGCCCCACCGGCTGCTCAGATCTGCTGGTGCCCCTCACTCCCCACCCCCCCACTGCCCTGGCTCTGCTGGTGCAACTCACTCCCCACCCCCCACTTGAGGGAAGTGGTGGCTGCTGCGTCAGAGCCCAGTTACCCCCTCCACAGCCAAAACAATGCCCATGGGAGGGTGGGTGCAGGCTGCTTCCTGCAGGCTTAGGTGGAGGGTGCTGGCTGCCTGCCGCTGTGCATACTCCCAGGAGGGGCAGAGGGGAACCATGCCTCCCAGATCTCTGCATGGGGCAAGCTCCCTGCTGCAGGCTTGGGCTTTCTGCCCTGCTGCCCTCCCCTAGGAGGTCCCATCTGGGTCCCATCTGCAGCAGTGGGCCTGGCAGATGGGACCCAGTGCGGCAGGGCAAAGCAGGACCAGGAAAGGAAGCTCCTTTCCACTGTGAGCACCACGCTGCCTTGACAACATGCCCCCTGCCTGTCCTGCAGCACCAAGGGGCACAACCTCATGCCACTGCCCTGCTGTTGGTGGGTGGGCAGGGGGTGCATTGCTAGGGCAGCAGAGAGCTCACAGCAGCAAGGAGCTTCCCGTCCCAGTCCCACTCTGCTCTTCCATGCTGGGTTCCACTCATTGGGCTACAGAGGCCCTGGGGGAGAGCAGCAGGGTAAAGAGCCCAAGTCCACAGTGGGCAACCTGCCACCACCCTGTGCACAGATCTGGGAGGCACGAGTCCCTCCAGTCCCCTTCAGGAGGTGTGCGTGCTGCAGCAGGGAGCCAGCCGGGAGCCAGTCCCACCCCCTCCATATCCCAGACAAGCAACCCATGGCCCCACCCTGCTCCCTGCCAGGACCTTGCAGCCATGCATGCTGGCCCCGGGCCCCAAACCCTAAGCACTGCCTGGCTGGGCAGCAGCCCCAGCCCCAGCCTCAGCCTTGCCCAACTCACTCCCACCCTCCCTATGGGGGCCTCATTCCCACCTAGCCCTCCAGACTTGCCTGCAGGAGCTGCTGTCCAGGCTGCCTATATATACACAAGTGCCTCCTGCCTGACCGAGCCTCCTCCTGCTCCCCTCTTCCAGGCTGGAACTCTGCCAGCCTGCAGAGAGCTCTTTGAAAAACTGCAAAATCTGCAGGTTTCTCTGTTAAAATGAAAAATCCATGTTTTTCTTAGGGGCAACCAACACAGATTCATTAGTGGCAGGTCCTGTCAGACCAACCTGGTGGCCTTTTACGATCAGATCATCAGATCATTAGATGCAGGGGTAGCAGTGGATATAATCTTCCTGGACTTCCGGAAGGCCTTTGACACTGTCTCTCACCCCATTCTCATTAAGAAACTGGGGGACTGTGGTGTCGACACCCACACAGTCAACTGGGTCACCAACTGGCACCCAAAGAGTGGTGGTGGATGGGTCATTTTTGGCCTGGAGGGATGTGGACAGTGGGGTTGTGCAGGGCTCGGTCCTCGGGGCCGCACTGTTCAACATCTTCATCAGTGACTTGGACGAGGGGGTAAAAAGCACCCTGTTCAAATTTGCTGATGACACGAAGATGTGGGGGGATGTGGGCATGCTAGAAGGGAAGAATAGGCTGCAATCAGACCTAGACAGGTTACAGGGGTGGACGGATAAGAATAGGATGGGATTCAACGCTGACAAGTGCAAAGTGATGCACCTGGGGAGGAACAACTGGCACCATACCTAGAGGCTGGGGAACTCCCGTCTCGTCAGTGCAGAGGCAGAAAAAGATCTTGGAGTCATCACTGACTCCAAGATGAACATGGGCCGGCAGTGTGGGGATGCAGTCAGGAAGGCCAACATCTTGTCATGCATCCACAGATGTATCTCGACCAGGTCCAAGGAGGTGATACTTCCCCTCTATGTGGCACTGGTCAGGCCATAGCTGAAGTAGTGCATCCAGTTCTGGGCGCCGCACTTCAGGAGGAATGTGGACAACATGGAGAGGGTCCAGAGGAGGGCCACCCGCATGATCAGGGGGCAGCAGGGCAGGCCTTATGAGGAGAGGCTACGGGACCTGAACCTGTTCAGCTTCCACAAGAGAAGGCTGAGGGGTGATCTAGTGGCCTGTGACAAACTAGTCAGGGGGGACCAGCAGGCATTGGGGAAGTCCTTGTTCCCCTGAGCACTACCAGGAGTGACCAGGAATAGCGGTCACAAGCTGGCAGAGGGTAGGTTTAAGTTAGATATCAGGAGGCGCTACTTCACTGTCAGGGCAGCTAGGATCTGGAGCCAACTTCCAAGAGAAGTGGTGCTGGCTCCTACCCTGGGGGTCTTTAAAAGGAGATTAGATGTACACCCTGCTGGGGTTGTTTGACCCCAGTACTCTTTCCTGCCATGGCAGGGGATCGGACTAGATGATCTACTAAGGTCCCTTCCGACCCTAGAAACTATGAAAAGGGGAAATCCATATTTTTTTCCATCTTTCCATGGGAAATGGAAAACCTGGATCCCTATTGATAAGTAAAACACACATACAGCATCCACAGCTCTGGCATAAACCTACATTAATTTAATAGAAATAAATAAGGGAGATGAATAAGTCTGTTTAAAAACTCTGGATTTCTCTCAGCAGGGTGTTCTGTGGAAAACTGCAGCATTACTTCAAAGATTTTCCTCCATTCAGATGTTCTGCATGGATAAAGATGGACCTGGCTAAGAAATGCTAGCACTTGCATAAAAAGAAGATTTTTCAGCATTTTTCAGGTGTGCTATCATGATACGTGATATAGCAATGTTGCCCAACTCACTCAACCATATGGGCCACATGAGTGGCGGCGGGGGTCGTCTATGGGCCCAGCTCTGAATTCAAGACTGCATTATCTGACCTGTGGAGCTCCTAGAAGCAGAGAAATTTGATGGCAGGATTAACAGCAGCAGCACTAGTTGCCATGGCTCTGGGAGTCATGGCAATTAATGATTCTACCTGTCCCCCACTGCTACATTTCCAGAACAATGCAGTAAAAATGGGCCGTATGGCATGGCTCTATGGGTTGGATCCAGCCTGTGGTCCATATCTTGGACATTCCTGCAATATAGCGTCTCCCTGTTGTTTAAATAAATGAAGTACTAAGAACTGATGACATGGGTTTTCATGAAGCCACTGTAAGGTTTTTTTTGCGTTTTAAATATGTTAGCATGAGTCGCAATATATTGCCTTTACAAATAATGGCTTATTGCCAAAGGAAATCAGTGCAATGCCCAGTATTAAATCAAGTTATCTTGTGCATAATAAACATTCCTGGATAAAGATGTAATTGTTATAACCTCATTTACTGGAAAGCTCCTTGAATCAAGAATCTGAGCCACTGTCTTATGGTATATCCATAATCTTGAGTTCCATTGCTCATGCCTGCAAAGTTATATATTGTTGACTACATGCATAGTATCTTGTCGGCATGCATTGTGCTCAGTGAAAAAAAATTTTAAAAGATTTTTGGCTTTGTTTCCTATTCCTGAATGTCTATTGCAGAAATTTGAAGAGGAAGGTTCTCCCTCCAGAACCTACACTCTCTCCCTTCTTTCAGTCATGAAAATTGACTTTGTTAGATAATGGAATCCAATGATAGAAACAAATTGGGGGATTGCTGTTGGGGGATAGAGTTGGATGTCACTACCTGGCTAGCACAGGTAAGGAGACCATATCAGAAAGGAAGGGCTGTCAAGGAGGATCTCTTAGGAAGCGATATGCACTCACAGAAGTGCCACCTGGTATCAGAGTGACACCAGCTGCAAGGATTAAGATCACTGACTGCAGGATAGGCTGGTCTTATATATAATCTCATTTGTTTTATCTTTTGCTGCTCAGCTCCTCTCACACTGCCCTGTTCCTATCTCACTTTTGCTCACCCTGTTGTGTGTTCTTGACTCCTGACCTCTAATCTAGCCTTGTATAGTCTATGTACATGGAGATTGCTATGGATGAGAAATGTAACTTAGACCCCCTAGTTACGGCCCCTTTGTGCAGCCTCAGTCCCTGATCTGGATTCCCTGCAGGCTAAGGTACTTGTTTAACCCGGTGCTCCTTAAGCTGCTGACTGGGGCCAGGCTCTTCTCAGCGGGGGGGCTTGGGCTGGGCTGCACTTGGGGCAGGTGATGGTGACACTGGGAGGAGCTCAGGGGGACTATGGTGAATTTTTGGGTGGCTGCAGCCCCCTCACATAATCCCCTCCTCCCAGCACCACCGCCACCCATCCTGAGTGCAGCCCAGCCCAGCCCCCACTGGAAAGAGCCCAGCACCGCCCTGGCTCCAGCCTCCAATGGCAGCCCACCCTCACTCCATGGATATCCAGGGGCACGGGCCCCCTATGCCTCCCAGCATGCACATAGCAACAGGAGCCATGCCCCCCAGATGCACCCCACCCCAGCTGTGCAGCCCCTGCCCCTACCCCTGCCCCACTCCCTCCCCACCCCTGTGGCAGCCACCAGAAGATTGTGGTCAGGCTGCTTTGTGGCCCTGTCACTGCCCCGTGTTTGCAGGGGCTAAGCCCGATTAGCCCCACCCCTTCCGCTGCCTATGGTCATGACCTGCTTGTTACATTACTGTGTATTCTTGAAGAACACCGCATCAACACATTGCAGAACTGGTATCTTTGCCTTTCTGGTTTGGTCAGTGTACACTTTCACATTTGCTCTTGCTACTGTGACATGGTTCTTGTTGCTTTAACCTGAAACAAAGCTGTTTTTCTTCTTGTTTTTTTTAACTACAACCATACAAAAAGGTAGCAAGAACTGTGTAATTGGAACTAGGGAGGATAGTCCTACAGTTATGCAGAAACTAGTACCGCCCTTCTATCACTAAGCTATTCTATCTATGAGCTGAGTTTTCTTATAAATTCTTAAATATCAGGCCATAAGGAACCATTGATTATCTAGTTCCTTAACTTCTTGAATAACAGAGGCAGTGTTCTCATGAATCAACCAGAATCAATTGGTAATTGAAACTAATATGTTATAAATAGGGGAGTGATGCAAGTATATTAGTGCAGAGATATTGGATGTGTCCAGATATTGGACAAGTGTGCACATGTAGTTTGTGGTGCACATGTACCTGTTCACTGAACTGCTAATTTGAAGCATGGTGCCAAAATTTGACACCAGGAGATCCCACTGTCAAAAAAGGATGCAGGAAAAAAAAGCTGTGTGGCTCATGGTGGCAGCAGTGTACGCTGCCAAAAATGGAGCCTGGCCAGCCAGACTCCAGGAGGCCAGAATGACACAGCTGCTGCCCCAGAAGGCTCCCAGGATCACAGGTAAGACTTCTGAGGCCAACATAGGTGCTGGCCACAGCCTCTCCTACCCCACCTGGGACAGTTTGCTGTGTGCTGGACCCCACATGCAGCACCATATCTTGGGGTAAAAAGCAGTGGCACAAATATGAGCCACTACTATTTGTGCCCCAGGAAGTGCACCCCTCCCCACCCCGACGTGCCCACTCACCTAAACGGGCCCATTGTGTCCTTTCTCCTAGGATGACAATTCGACTCAAAACCTGTAAACCAAAAATGTTGTTCTTATGTGAAATGGAAAACCCGTATATCACAGTTTGCCAAAGTAATGAGAAGGAGAGAGACAGCAGCAGATATTCAATACAGCTAAAGGATAAACCAATGGAAAAATCTAACTGCCAGGAAGAAAACATGTTCCACAGTACAGCTAAACTACCTTAGCCATTAATCATAGTCTGAAATCAGTCAATTCATCAAAATGCCATGTGGGTCTGTATTTTTAATCTTACTCTCCCAATGTTAAAATATCCAGATCAAATTTTCCCTTGAAGTTCACATAAACGATTGTGTTTGGACTGAGAGAAAAATTGGAAAATTAACAGGTCTTTTTTAAGAAATTGTATAGTTGCAAGAAAATTTGGGGATAGATTGGAAAGATGCTTAAAATGCCAGAGGATAAAACAGCGTGATTATCATTAAGCTTTAGAGAGATAGTTAGGTGTGTTAGTCTGAAGTCAGGAGGGTAGTTAGCAGAAGTCAGAGGTAGTTGTCAGCAACTGATGAAGTGAACTTCGGCTCACAAAAGCTTGTGGTCTCTATATATCTTATTTAGTTAGTCCATAAGGTACATATCCACCCTTACTTCATCATTAAGCTCTCCATAGTGAACAGAGCGTGCTGTAATACACAGTATTATACAACATGTGTAGACTATTCAGAAAAGCTGTTACTTCTTCTAGAAGCTTGCCTGGCTTGGATCCTGGGCAACTGTAATTTTGGAGGGGCAAATTTTACTTTTGAGATCAGAAAAAAATCACTGTGGGTTGATTTCTACAGAACAGGAGATATCACGACTTTAAAGATTTTCTTTAAACATATGATATGGAGTGTATGTAATGGCATGGGATGAGATTAACATTTTAACATAATTTTGGGGGGATAACTTGTGAAATGGATTTCACAATTCCTCAATCTAAGTGTTCAAAACTTCAGCTGATTTTAAAAAATCTCTTATGAGCATAGTAAAGGGAGGTAGGAACTGTGTTAATCTCTAGTAAAAAAGAAAGCAGAGCAGGATGGTGCCTTAAAGAAAAAGTCTTTCAGAAAGGCATTCACTTTGTAGGTGAAAGTGATGAAAGAGTATGGTATAAAGGTTTTTATTAGCTTATGTAATGTACATATAGCACTGTAAAACATTACAGAAGAGATATTTTTGAAATTTTTCCATACACTATTTTCTAACAATTCCCTGTGAAATAATGGACATAATTTATCAGTTTTTCATAATCATGAGTAGCAGTTAATCATATAATCAGTTTCACTGCAGTGTGGTTAATCTCTTTCTCTCAGTTTTGCAGAATCATATCATATGAAGTTTCATTGAAATAACTTATAAATGCTAAAGTTTAACAAAATTCAGTATCTTTCTATTCACAGTCAATCTGCCCAACTTTTGACTTCCATTGCGGGCTGGCACATAAATCTATTTAATTCCAAAAGAAGAGTGAAGGAAAAGTAATACCCAATGAGCATGACTGATAATTTAGGACATGTACTCACCGAATGAATCACACATTGCTATATGGTAGTTGTGCTAAGTTCATTCACAAAAGGCCTGATTCAGATCTCAAATCAATTTGCTCTTGCATAATTCCAACGGGACCAAAGTGCATGAAAAGAAAACTAGGCCCAAGATGTTTTTACTGCATGACTAATTTTCAATAGCTATAGATAAACTAAACGTAGTATCTAATCTTTATCATGATGCCATCATAATACCATCAAGGGATTCTAGTGACATCACAAGAAAAGAAACTGAGGCCCTAGAGCCACATGGCAGTGTTAGTGTAACCAAATCTATTCCCATTTCTACTGATATAAATCTCGGTACTGGTATAAATCTAATTTTATAAATCTGTATTATTACTGGGCACATTACACAAGATGCTACATCATCATACCGATGAGCTATATCACTGTAGCTCATTGCTACGGCAACATAGCATCATCAGGCACAAACTGTGATGCTGAAACTACTGCACAGTAGTAATGATCTCATTGCTACTGCAAAGTAGCATGGGAAAAGACCCGTGTAGCATCCAGACTGCACAATAACATTGTATGCTTAGGCAAATAATAAATGACTGTGAAGTAACAACTGCACAGTCTGGTGCATGTGTACATGTGCCCACTGTGATGTAACATGATTCCTGAGAGCCATGGGAAGTAATGACACACAGGGCAGCATCAGTGGCTGAGCTGCTGGTGGCACAGTGGTGGCCAGTCCAGCTTGATAACTTCAATTTTTTTGCCTCCCTCAAGATTGGCACGTGGGACTGGTGCCCCGGTTGCCCACTGCTTTGTTATACTACTGCCATTGTTCAACTTCAAATTAATTTCTCTGGAATGTGGGTAACCAGAAATTTTTATTAGTATTGCATTTTTCTTTTCCATGGCTGTTTGGGTGCTCACAGTCATGCTGCAATCAAACAGAGCACACAACACTCAAAATGATACACTGTTCAAAAACATCTGTCCATAGGAAAAAAGGGGATTGGAGAGGAGAGGCACACAGGCAGGGAGAAGCCCCACTGCTCGGGGGAGGGGGCAGGCGGGGGGATCTGTGGTAGGTAAACTAAATCTTGATCATTAGTAAGGGCCCAATATGTGCCACTGACTTTTGCTCAAAATAACCCACTGAAGGCAATGGGGAGTTCTGAGTAAAAACCAATGGCACAATATGGTGCTATAAAACAAACTAGCACAGCAGTCTGCAACACTCTGTCAGCTTCAGTACCAGATGGATAAGGTCTTCTTGAATATTGTTCTCCGAAAGCAGAAAAATAACTCGGATGTGATGTGTTAGAAAGAACACGATTTTTTTAAAAACAAATCTGTGGAGTAATTTTTAAAAAGTCAAAGTAAAAACATTATGAATCCCTCATGCGTAATCTGCATCCCCTAAGACAAAAGGATCATCAAATAAAACAATAACTGGTAGGCCTGTGTGAAGTGGCTAGTATTCGCTTTGGATTGGGACTTGGCCGATTCGGGGGACAGTGATTCTATTCATTGATTTGAATCACTGTCCCAAATCGATTCAACTGGATCAGATTCAGATATTTGGCCGCTGCCAAATTTGCCAGATGTCTGAACTGGACAGGCGCCATCCCCTGCCCACTGTCCCAGTCCTGTTAATGGCTGCCCTGCCCAGTCCTCACTCCCAGCTCTTTAAAAAAGAAAAAAAAAAGTCCCCACTCACCTGCTCCTGCCAGGCGGGGGAGAGGTGATCCACTGCTGCAGGGTAAGCTCTGCTTTGGGAATCAATTCAGACCTTTTTATTGGTCTCTTGATTTGATTCGGATTCAGAGATTCAGCTTCTGAATCGGGCCGGATCTTCTCCAAATCGAATCAGCGCCTGAAGCTTTGCACCACCCTAGTAACTGGGATGTAAGCACATAAACTTCATAGCAGAAGGGCACAGTGCTGCCTCTTAATAAAATGGCACTAAGGAACTTTTTTTACAAGCTCATGTAAATCCTTTGGCTACCAGACAGAAAGAAAACAGCTACCATGTCTAGGGTATTTCTGGCAGACAATCATGTAAGTATAAAAAGACATAGAGGAAGAAAAAAATAAAACTGCTCTACTACTGTATTATTTCAGACCAACTTAAGTAGCTTCCCCCATGGTTGACAGGTTTTTTTTGGTCTGAGTTTCCACAGTATCGGCAAGCTTTTCACCTTGTTCTACAAAGGTTATGGGGAGTGCTACAAAAAGGGATCATTTTCTTCTTCCCAAAACAATGGAAGGAAGATATATTTCCTTGGCATAGGGCTTCCATGTCCTTTAATGGACTTTGTTGCCATTCACCTAAATTCTCCCTCAGCTTGTTCTCAGGTTGTACATGTATAAGGTGTGCTCAATCCATAATCAGGTTTGATGTCAGTAGGAGTTCTGTCTGAGGAGGATGGTGTAAGCATTGTAGGATTTGACCTTATGTGAAGAAATTAATGGCAAAGTGTCCATTTGAAAAGATCTGCTTCAAAACAGTGTCCAAGGTCACCCTAATGAAAATGCAACATATAGTTAAAATGGAATTGGAAAGTTTCACTGTACATTTGGCACAGGACATTCTCATACATAAAGAACTAAAGTTTGAAAGCAATAAGTAGATTTCCCAGATATCGGTGTACCTCCAATTTAATCTTTTAAGTGGCTCATGCTGACCCCAGCATGACAAATGTGATCAAATCAATTAGGCTTATTCACTAATGTGATACACCAGGTTCTATAACAGCATATGTAATGCAAGTTCATACGGTAGCCTGCTTCACCCACTTGTGACTTTGAGCTATGGTCATGATATTACAAACAATGGTGAAGCATGCAGATTTGTAAATTAAATTAGCACTGGCACAAGATAACAAAATTATATCTACCAAAAGAACTGTAAGGGTAATGCTGTGAAAGCTTTTATTATAAAGAGAAGCAACTTGCATGGTAATCCAGGTGTAAAAGAGAAGAGAATACAGATGATGTTATCTAATTCCTTTTGGCCTCCCTATGCACCATATACTTCATTATGAACATAAGAATTGCCATATAATGATATATGATAATGCCATAAAGATGCAGCTACTGTTCCTTTCACAAAAGATCTAGGTTCAAACAAAAGCCATTTCCAGGTACTTCTCATTGTTCCTGAGAACATCATAATCCCAGACAGAAGGCTTCTGTTCTATTTATACAGTTAAATAAACCATTGAATAAGCCATCCTTGTCATACACCCCAGCATCTACATTTATATGAATTAAAATCCCATGTTTTGAAGTTATTTGAATATGGCATTATACATTGCTCAGTGAACTGTTACCAGTAGATATAAAATCACATTAGGCACCTCAAGAACTTTTACACCACCACCTCCTCAAATGCTGAAAAAATCAGCTTTGGAGTGCATCTAGAAAATGAACACCAACTGGGAAAGAAATCCTGCACCCAAGAGACACTCAGAGAATAACTGATCAACCATTCCCTCCATTTACAATCTGGGGTCTCTATCTTCTTCATTTATCATGGTTGCAGATGTAGCAGGCTGGCACAGGGAGAGCTGACATCTATTAAGTCCCAGCTAGTAAGTCCAAATAAGACTATTAAAGGTCAACAGTGCACCATGAATTCTATCCAGAAATATACAGTCATACAGGGCAGCTCCGTGGCTATCAATGATATCTTGACATGAAATTCTATTTAGTAAACAGGGCAAATAAAAAGAGTGGGGGTTGCCTTCTGCCAGACTAAGTGGGTGTGTCTACACATGCATTAATGTGCTGTTGCTACCATGCATTGTTTAGTATCTCTAAAATGAGGTACTACATAAATGTGCAGAAGTCAGCACTAATGTCCAGTAGCAACAGTGCACGATCTTTTTGTAATGTTTAAATGTGTAGTAAACTAATTCTACTGTGCAGTAGCACAGTTTTTGCCATGACACGCTAATGTGCAGTAGAGTTAGTCTACTGCACAGTAGGCATCTCATATAGACATGCCCAGTATGACACGATTCATAAAACCTTCCCCAGCACTCAACAGTACAACTATGCTGGTTATCACAGCTGGTTACAGTCACCAGGAAAGAGCTAGCATTTGTCCTCCCTTACAGAGGATGACTTCAATTGGAGGACTTCATCTGGACAGTGGGGATGTGGGCAGTAGGGTCCCCCAAGGCTCAGTCCTTGGGCTGGTGCTGTTCAATATCTTCATTAGCGACCTGGATGAGAGCATGGAAAGCACTCTGTCCAAATTCACAGATGACACCAAACCTGGAGCAAAGCAAACGTACTGATGGGAAGAAACTGAATCCAAGTGGACCTGGACAGGTTAGAGAAATGGGCAGAGAACAACAGGATTCAGTTCAACAAACATAAGTGCTGCACCTAGGGACAGAGAATCATCAGCACACCTATAGGCTGGGGGATGGACAGCAGCAGAAAGAGATCTCAGAGTCATTGCAACTCCAGAATGAATGAGTCATCACTGTGGCGAAGTAATTAGCAGAGCTAACTTCACTTTGTTATGCATTAGTAGGTGCACCATGAACAGGTCCAGGGTGGTGATGCACCCCATCTATGCAGCACTGGTAAAGCCATAGCTAGAGTACTGCACCCATTTCTGGGCACCTCAGTTCAAAAAGGATATGGACAACCTTGAGAGGGTCCAGACGAGGGCCACTTGTATGATTAAAGGCCTGCAAGGAAGCCCTTATGAAGAAAGGCTGAGGGACCTGGACCTTTTCAGCCTCTGCAAGAGAAGGCTAAAAGGGGATCTTGTGGCAGTATACAAATTCACCGGGCGGGGCACCCGGGAATACGACAAGCTCCTAGAGTAGCCTTAGGTTAGACATCAGAAAGAACTTCTTCATGGTTAGAGTTGCCAGAATCTGGAATAGGCTTCCAAGGGAAGTGGTGCTCCCCCCTACCTTAGGGATCTTCAAGACAAGACTGGACAAGCACCTGGCTAGGGTCACATGAACCCAGTATATTTTCCTGCCACTGGAAGGGGGTTGGACTCAATGATCCTGTGAGGTCTCTTCTGACCCTAGCATCTATGAATCTATGGACTTGTCATTTAACAGGGAACTAGGGCAAGTAGAAGAGTTTTAGAGTTATGCTCATGGGTGGTTGCACAGTAAGGCTGCTGCATTTTGTAGCAAATGACTCTTAAGGTGATTGAATTCATTCCTAGATACGAGTTACAGGACTTAAACCTGGAGCTGGATATAGATCTGGCCATCTATTTCAAATGAGCTACTGTACCATCTACATAATCTTCAAGGTATTTGTTCATCCAGTAGCACTGAACAGGATCACAGGGCTGTGAACAATTAGATCAAATGCTCTCCTTGGTGGGGAATGTTAGAAAAAGTATTTTCTTTGAAGTGCATACTCTCTGTATGATCACTTTACTTGGGTTCAAGTTTGGCTACCTGCTCTTCATCCAGGGGTTGACTTTAGTCAGGCATTGAGAAAGGTGTGAGTTTTTTCCTCGTATTGTCCAACTCATTACCAGAAAATGTATAAATCAAGAGATTATATCTGTGTTAGCAGTTATACTATAGAACTGTGGTTTACAGTATAACCCACTGTGGGTGCATCTACACATGCATTAACTCACTTTAATTAATGTATATTAAATCTAGTACCTCTGGGCACTTTTACACATGCTTTGCGAGGGTGAGGGGTGCTTTAATTACAGAGGCTGCAAGAGCCATTCTAAGTAAAGTGTTGCAACAGCTTGTGTATCAGCATCCCCATACTTCAAAATGGCAGCACGGGTGCTTGAACCAGCGAGGGGTGCTCATTCAATGTAGAGATGCAGGAGGCTGATGAAGCACAGTAATTACCACGCCCCAGCAAACCTGAGTAATCAAATCTGCTCCGATGTGCTGTAATTAAAGTGTGTCAGAGAAATCTCCACTCTCATGTACAGGCACAATCCATTGGAAGGTACAAGGAAAATGTGCATTAGCCTGTCTTAATGTGCATTAACTAAATAGCACAGATTTTTAGTGCTTTAATGCTCATTAATATAGGCAAATGAGCATTAAAGTGTATGTGTAGACACATCCTCTGTGGAAATATTTTCACCACCATAATGGAGGTGTTTTTTGGTTTCGTTTAACCCTCCTCCCAAGGAATGAGAACTAAAGCAAAAAAAGAAAAAAGGCTAAATTAATATGTTGGAATGTAGGTATTCATCTACTCTGAGGCATTATACCCGTATAACTATATTGGTTCCAACTCACACCTTAGATTATAGGTGAAAAACACATTGGCAGGTGGGCATTGTACACCATGCTAGAATCAATTCTTTCTAGCTCTCCAGCTCCAAAAAATAGTGTGTGAATACCCTGCTCCAAAATACCCTCTGGCTCCAAAAAATATAGAGAGAGAAAAATATACAGAAACTAATTTCCTGTTTCACCAGCATTAATAAAATAACATTTTTCAATATAAATACACTTGCTCCATAATACATCACATCAAATTATTCCTGTATAAATGTGTTAAATCTCTCTATTATTAAGGTAAGAACAAAAAAGTGGTAGATCCTGCAATGCAATAGCTCTTCCTTGCAAGACAGAATCCAGGATAAAATAAAGCTTGTTTTGGAAGCAGGTAACCTGATTATAAAAATGCCTTCACTAAATGGGATAAATGGCTAAATGAAAGCAGTACACTTTCTGCTGCTTTTATTGATTTTCAGTTGTGTTGTGCACATTCTAGCTTGCACACAGAAGCAGCTTTTCCGTTTATCTATTCTCTTAGCTAATCTCATAGAAACTGCTGCATAAATTAGGATTAGGGCAGCTTGAGATCAAGATTCATAGTTATGGGTTTTGTCCACATCATCAAATAATTCAATAAACTAGGAATGGTGTTTCTGTTGGGCTGAATGTACACTGTTCAAATAAGGAAAGTTCAGCTGCTTTTTCACTTACTGGTGAAGAGATTAATAAATAATTATTCTGGCAGTGAAACACAGAAACGAAATTCAAGAACCATACTGCTTCAGGAAAAAAAATGAGATTTTCTTCATTTTATAGGGAATTTTTTGGAGTTATGGTTTTTCTTAATGAATTGATCCTAAAAAGTTGATACGGATGTTTTCTAATGCTTGATAATTTTATCTAATTCTTTTAAAATTACTCTGATTGCCTAATAGTTTCCTTGTATTAGTATTAATTTATAAGGAGGTGGGGAACAAATGTTAAGCTAGAATGAGACAGTAAGCACAGCCCTTATATTGCATGATGTATAGCTGTACTGAACCAGGAGCAGTCAAAGAAATCACAGTAATACTCGTAACTCTCCTGGTCTGGCAGGAAAGGAAATTACTTTTTGCTTCCTATGTGGAGTTTGCTGCATCTCTCTTGCCTGACTGTTGTTGGGAGCGAGCAAACAGGGTGAGTACAAGCATGGCTCCACCCACTTCCCACCTCCTTTACCTTCTCCAAAGCCTTCAGTTTCTAGGGAGAGTATGAGGAATATAGACTCTGTTCTCTCTCACCAGTTCCATCAAGACACAGTAAATAGCCCTCCTGAACCCACAAAGAGAGAAGCCCAGGCAGAATGGCACTTTAGAGGCTAGCGTTTTTAGAGAGCCATAAGCTTTTGCAGGCAACACTCTACTTCATCAGATGCTATAACACAGATAAATGCACATAGGGGTATTAAAACTAATCACAATCCAGCCTGTTTTATATTAACCCCTGAAAGAGATATCTAAGCAAAGAACAAACACTGGTACCCAATGTCTTAAAACACTTCACATATTGTGCATCTAATGTCATTGATATATTGATGTCATTGGATGAAATTCTGACCCAGTGAAGGTAAAACCTCCATTGATTTCAGTAAGGCCAGAATTTCACTAATTGATTTTAATGAGCTATAGATCCTATCTTTTGTAAAAGCGAAGTTTCATACACTTGCATTTCAGCCATAATCCAGCAAACTAATTAGCCACATGCCCAACTTACAGATTCATAGACATTAGGGCTGTAAGGGACCTCAGAAGATCATTGAGTCCAGCCCCCCACCCAAAGGCAGGAAGTCAGCTGGGGTCATAGGATCCCAGCAAGATAAGCATCCAATTTTTTCTTGAAGGTGTTCAATGTAGGTGCTTGAACCACCTCCGATGGCGGGCTGTTCTAGACCTTGGGGGCTCGGACAGTAAAGAAATTCTTCCTTATGTCCATCCTGAAACAGTCTTGCAGTAGTCTTGCAGAGCCTCATCCCTTGGGGTGCTCTGGTGAACAAACGTTCCCCCAGATTCTGATGGTCACCCCTGATAAACTTATAGGCAGCCATCAGATCACCCCTGAGCCCATGTTTTCCAGGCTAAAGAGCCCCATGGCTCTCAGCCTGTCATCGTAAGGTCTGTTTTCCAGACCTCTGATCATGCACGTGGCTCTTCTCTGGACTCTCTGAAGCTTCTCCACATCCTTTTTGAATTGTAGGGGCCCAAAACTGAATACAGTACTCCAGCTGTGGCCTCACCAAGACTGAGTACAAGGGGAGAATGATGTCCCAGGATTTGCTTGAGAAGCATCTATGGGTGCAAGCCAGTGTTTTGGTCTCTTTACTAGGCGCAGCATCGCATTTCAGACTCATGTGGTCAATGATGACCTCCAAGTCTCTTTCCTCCATAGTGCTAGCCAGTGTAGCACTGCCAAACCTATAAAGATGCTGCAGGTTTTCCTCCCAATGTGAAGAACCTTGCATTTTTCAGTGTTAAACACCATCAGGTTCTCATCCGGCCATTTGCTGAGC
Source organism: Crocodylus siamensis (assembly GCF_052110815.1). Classification (NCBI taxonomy): domain Eukaryota; kingdom Metazoa; phylum Chordata; order Crocodylia; family Crocodylidae; genus Crocodylus; species Crocodylus siamensis. The sequence goes on from NC_143395.1 coordinate 303,048,411, forward strand.
CTGTCCAAGTCAGCCTGGATCGCCCTCCTAGCTTCAAGTGTTGATGCTTTGACCCAAAGTTTGGTGTCATCAGTAAACTTGGCCAGTCCGCTTCTGACTCCAATGTCCACATCATTAATGAAGATGTTGAACAATATGGGTCCAAGGACAGAGCCTTGAGGGACCCCACAGGTCACAGGACACAATGACGATTGACTTCCATCAATTAACCACCTTCTGGGTCCAATCACAGAGCCAATTTCCCAGCCAGCAGATCATGGTGGACCCAAGGCCACAATTGGCCGGGTTCGCCAAGAGGTGATCATGAGATACCAGATCAAAGGCTTTTTTGAAGTCAAGATATATGACATTAACCTCTTCTCCCTTGTCCAGGTGATAGGTCACCTGGGCATAGAAGGAAATGAGATTCGTCAAGCAAGGCCTACCCGCAACAAACCCGTGCTGGCTATCCCTCAGGATGTTGGCGTCGGCTAGTCCATTAAGGATGGCCTCTTTAATAAACTTTTCTAAGACCTTCTCTGGGATAGAGGTCAGGCTGATGGGTCTGTAGTTAGCCAGATCCACTTTCCTCCCTTTCTTGAAGATAGGCACCACATTGGCCCTCTTCCAGTCTTCGGGCACTATACCAGAGTGCCAGGACTTCTTAAAGATCCATGCCAGGTGCTCAGCTATGATGCTCACCAGCTCCTTGAGTACCCTGGGGTGTAAATTGTCAAGGCCAGCTGACTTAAAGGTATCCAGCCTCTCAAGGTGTTCCTTCACGAGGTCAGCATTGATGGATGGCAGGGGATCTCCCTCACCCAGACCTCCCTGTTCCGTAGCGGGCATGGGCGTCCCATGGGACTGATGAAAGACTGATGCAAAGTACCCATTTAATAGGCTGGCTTTTTCCTGGGCATCAGTTGTCAGTTGGCCCATCTTTATTGACTTTTTATTGCCCTTGATACTCAAAGCTAGTTGAAGTTCAGTTGCAGCCTTGACTTTCCTGGTTTGCTCCCTGCAGGACCGGACCAGTGCAGAATATTCCTCCTTGGAGGTGAATCCCATCTTCCATCCTTTGTAGGCTTTCTTTTTAGCATCAGGAGGTCTGCTAGATCCCTGGACAGCCAGGGGGGCTGCTGTGCCCTCTTGCTGCCTTTCCTCCGAGATGAAATAAAATTAGCTTGTGCATTGAGGATTGCTCCCTTGAGGAGCACCCACTCTTCCTGGACTCCCCTCCTGCAGGGGGTCATAGTCCTTTACGGCCTCACTGATAAGCCTCCTGAGCTTGTCAAAGTTAGCTTTCCTGAAGTCAAGGACTTCAGTGTTGCTGACTGACTTGCCAGCTTTACAGAGGATGGTGAAGGTGATCAGCTCATGGTCACTGTCGCCTAGCTTCCCATCGATCACTAGGTCACCAATTAGGTCATCCCCAGTAGCCAGTACCAGGTTGAGCAGCGCTTCTGAGCTTGTGAGTAGTGCCAGTTCAGTGGAGTCAGCAAAACTCTTCATAAGCTTTGCATTAAGTATGTGCTTAAGTAAATGCTTTCAGGACAGTGGCCTTGTATGTATTACACTTTTAATTGTGACCCTTATGTGAATGAAGCAAGTGCTTTCCTGAATCAAAATCATTAAGAAATTGTAATTGTAATAATTTGCAGATGTTTTTCATCCAGTGCCCCAAAAATGGTTTCTCAGGAATGTTTCGCCTAAGGCACGTGTAAAATTTTTCTTGGGACATGATACAATGTCAACATTTATGGGTGCCACAATTAATTTTACAATTAAAGTCTCATGTATAATTAGGTATTTTTATATATCAATACAACTTTACATTTCCTATTGTCCCATAACTTAATTCCTAACAAAGTAAATTTTCATCACTGATTTTAAGTTAAAGGTCTTTAGAATGAAAATGACGTTGTCTCTGTCAGACACAAACAGATATAAAGGGAAAGCATTGCTCTGCACCTAACTCAGTAAGAAATTTTACTGATAGAAATCCTTTTAAAATTATTCATTCTAATTAAATCATTAATGATTCCCTCTTCCTTTAACTGGGGAAAATATCATCTTTTTTTTTCTCTGGCAGTCAGCCCAGAAATGGAATAAATCAGAGCACTAATTCTAAAGAGGAAAGCACACATAATTTGCCCAGAGTTTTGAAACACGGGGGTCCAAAGTTAGGTGCCCTAATTTCTATGTAAGCACTAAAAAAAGCAGCTTGACTTGTAAGGAGTGCTGAGCACTTGCAGCTCCTGTTTGTGTCAGTTGCATTTGTAGATGCTCAGCACTTACATGCCTATGCAGAGATTAAGGATCCCAAACTTTAGGGACCCAAGACTGACAATATAAGTCCATTGCGTTTAAAAAAATATTCTTGGTGGACTGAGAGAAGACTTCCCCTTCCCTGTTTCATTTCTACCTGGTAATTCAGTCTTGTATAAATTCCACAGTGTCTGGGGTTAGGCTTGTTCAGAGTTTGGAGACAAGTGATTCTAAGAAGCAAACTTCAGAGGGCAAATTTTGGTCAAATAGTAAATGTTAATAAATGTCTTTGTATCCACCTGATAAAGGAAAAGCTTTTCCCTCTCACCAGAAATCAGGCCTATAGATAATCTCTCAGTTTTTCTGTAACAGACAATGCTTTTGGCACAAGACAGGCAACCATGAAACCTACTTTTCCAAAATCTAGATTACTGCACTCTTCCCCAATAGTTTGCCATAGCAAATTAAAGCATTTATGAGTACCTTTCTTTTTTCTCTCCTTTTGTCAGCACCTTCAGTGTTATGTTGGTCACTTGAAACGTGGTCTAAAATTTAACATCCTCTGGAAAGCAGGTAGAAAGAGGAAAATGGGAGAAATGACCTAAATCAATGGAGTTGAACATAATTCCCAGCCCTTTTCCAGACTTCTAGTGTCTTTGTTCCCTGTACTTTGCCCTTCTTTGGTCTGTTTTTTTTATCTGGCTCTTTAGTGAATGCTTAAAAAATAAATGTAATTATTTTAAAAGGATCAATAGCACTGCAGGACAGCTGAGAGTTCAGGGTGTGCCTAAAATAATTCTGAACTTAAAAAAAAAAAGACTTGCAGTGTTTCAAAAATATTAGAGATGACCTTAAATCAGATTAAGTGCTAGCTCTAAGTTCTTATTATCTTGGAATGTTGCCAGATAGCAATCTTAGTGATTGAGTCATTCTGCATTGGGAGGGATTTTTCAGATAATGCCCAAGTGACTCATGGTATTTAATTCTTTTAAAAAGAGACATGAGACCCACAATGTTAATTATATTATGGTACTAAGTAGAGGAATAGTTAATGGAAAAGGGGCAGCATAATGTATTTCAAGACCCTATTTAGAGAACCATAGTAACAGAAGTTATGACTTTTGTTTGAAAGCACTTTTTTTTGTCTTGAAACACACATTTAATGATGCACAGTGTCCTGGCTCTGAAGGTGATATAAGGATAGAAGTCAGAATTGCCAATATACTGTTAATGAATTTGGTAGATGGAAGGGGGATAGAACATGCTGGAGGAACTGGTGTAGAAACATCCATAGCATGCAATTCCCTGCCTATGTAACTCTGGCTGAAATTCTCCCTGGTGAGAGCATATGACAGGATATAGAAATTTTCCCTGATCATGACTGATAGGTCTGGATAAACACAGACTCAGACAGCACTTTTCATTATTCATACAGACACAGGCCAAGTTTTTCTGCATTAATCAAAGGCCAGGCTTGTTTTCTCTTCTGGCTGGACGTAAAGGAGTGGCATCTGCAATGTGAGCAAGCAATCCAGTTGTATCTTGCTCAAAATAGGAACACAATTATTTAGAACAGTGGGCTGGGATTTATGTAGTTGATACAGACTTTGAGAAAGCAGGTATTTTGCATAACTTGTGCATTTGGAGGCACAGTAAAAACCTATGTAGAAAGAAAAAGATACAGCAGAGCCTTTATAATGTTTATATGAATACTGCAGCTGAGAAAATTAGTGTGAATTGTGAGTGTACTAGTACTTCACTAGATTTGTATTTTGAGCCCTCAAGCAGTATGAGCTGAAAGGCTTTTTTCACTGTATTTTAGCTTTTGTTTCCACTAACTCACTGACTCCCCCTCCCCAAATGTTTACACATGGGTGAGATCTGCCCAGAAGCCATGAATGGGATAGCTCTAACAGACGAGTAACCCCACAGTCTTCTTTTCTATTCTTCTGCACACTGTAAAATGCAGTCTGTGCTGTCAAGAATGCCAGAATGAAGAAGATTGGGGTAGGCCACTAGATTTTCAATGGGGTGTCCCACTGGATTCTCACTATCTAGTATTATGGGTATTTGACAACAACCAAGCATCACATGAACAGACATCTTATAAACTTCCTGTGCACCTAGTGCTACACAGACCTAAGCCAAAGCATTCCAAAGTCAATCCAGTCCCTGTTGGATGTCAAAGTCCAAAGTGGAAATTGCCAAAGATACTAGACATTACCATTCTACTGGGTAAGAAATCATCAAATGCATTTTCTCTTGTGCCTTTATCTGGCTTTGAACCTTTAAATGTAATATACATTGTAATTCCCTCCTGCTTCTTCACTCCGCTCTTTGAACTTCTAGGCTTCCAGTGGTGAAAAGCTAGCGCAGGAACCTGCAGCATTACATAGTTACCTTGAGAAATAATTACCTGACTGACAAAAGGTCCAATTAACACTTTTGTCAATAGATGAAATGATCAGTTAAATCTCTAAACTTATTATCTACAATATTTAACATGGTCTGTGCATCATTTATTTATTATTTGTTTCCAAAATTAATTGAAATTGTGCATTCATTAAATCAGCTAAAGCATATTCAATTTATATGCATCTCCTTCCACTGTGTCCTGACTATAAATGGAGTTTAGTGCCTTAACGTAACTAAACCAGTTGTAAGTTCCAGACTACTGAAGCAAGTCTTCCATAACAAGATGATGTGTCTTCAAGTCTTTTTTGTTTTGACAGTTGCGGGCAATGATTTAATCAAGTCTAGCATAAAAATGTCCCATTTTCACCCCAAGCGAATCCTAATCTTGTAAATCCAGGAAAAAATGTGAATCGTGAAAAGGTAGCACTTCAATCAGAGATTTCAAAAGCCTTCAACATATAGAATCTGATCTCGTTTTGAAGCTGAAGGAAATGCAGCTTATAAGAAAAAACTTTAAAGAATGAAATAGTGATTGACATTAACAAAACAATTGACACTACCTGAGAAATCATTGATAGATATTCTTTTGTACATATTTCTTCTTTGATCAAAATTTAATGTGCAGTGCTCTAGGACATGTATATTTAAATGCATGTACGTGTGTATGTATTCATGCAGGCTCCCTCATAGTAGACATCCTAGTCATTCAGAAGATCATTCTTTCAATATTTCTGCAAGACAGGGAAGTAGTCTTTTCCTAATTTTGAGGGGTGGAACTGGGGCATAAAGCACTTATTCACACCAAGGGAGTGGTCCATTCCCAACTACATGATGCCCACCCATGACCATCTATACACGCCAAACCCAGAAGTATACCAGCAAAGCCACTCCATGGTCATCCCTATTGACAGCACCCAAGTGCACCAAAGCCTGAGGCATCAACAGTGGCCATGGTGGAACATCCTGGAGCTGCCTCATTGGCATGTTCCTGGGTTTAGAGCATGCATGAGGTTGCAAATGCATGGGATCTATTCTAAAATGGCCCAGCTGGGATGCACTATAACAGGGTTGGGCAAAATTTGGCCCACAAGCTGGATCCAGGTCACCAACTAATTGGATCCAGCCTGCAGGCAGGTGCCCACTACTTGGTTGGAACTGGCCCACAGCTGCCCCCATGGTGCTCTGCATGGGGCTGAGCCCTTCCCACTCCTGCCCAGGACAGCCCATGCTGTGCTCCTGGCCATGCCTGCCAGCTCTGGCCAACACACACATCTTCCCAGGGGACGCGTCTACATTAGACACTTAACTGCACATTAGTATAATTAACTGTGAAGGAAGCATTTGCATCTAGAGATGCACATGCTTACTATGCAGTAAGCCTTCCTAATCCCAAGTAAATTTGCTACCTGCAAATGCAAGTAGGAAATGTACTTGATATTCGTAATGGTGTAGAAACACTCATATAGATGCCTGACTGGAAGCACAATCTGCTCCCTGTTAGCCAGGGGATAGGAGATAGCTCCCTGCCCTCAGGAGCTGCCTGGTGCTGAGGCAGGTTCTACCACAGGAGCTCAGGTGGGAACTATGTCCCCTTGCCCCAGCAACAGGGAGCTCCAAGAAATCATGATCAGAGAGTGAAGGGCTGGGAGACCCTTATCTCCCAGCGCTGGCTCTGTGACTGTGGGGCCAGTGCTGGGAGATAAGGGTCTCCCAGCACCAGCCCTATGGTCACGGAGCTGGTGCTGAGAGCATCCTGTTGGCAGGGATAGGGAAGCCTGTTCCCCACCCAGCTCCATGAGCACAGAGCTGGGGAGGGAACAGGCTGGGGAGTTTGTTCCCCACTCAGCTCCACACTCATGGAGCTGGGCAAGGAACAAGCTTTCCAGCCTTTTCCCTCATCCCCCCATCCCCGCCCCTGCCATCCTTCCCGCAGCTCTGCACTCATGGAGCTGGGCTAGGAACAAGCCCCTAAACCTATTCCCTCCCAAGCTCCATACTCACAGAGCTGAGCAGGTAACAAGCTGCCCGGCCTCTGATCAGGTAATTGAGGCATGAGGTTTGCAATGAGCTGCAGGTTTGGAGTAGGTCCCAGCCCCCTGCCCCAATCTGCCTGTGTTCATCTAGTTCATTGCTAGCTACCCCATCAGTGGACTGGGGAAGGGGATTGGGACCTACCACCCCCCCCCCCCCCCGTAGCTCTCTCCAAATCTCCTGCTCTTGATCAGGAAGCCAGGGCCAGGAACATTGTCCCCCCCCCAGCATCAGGCAGCCCCCTGGGGCCAGGAGACAGCTGTCTTGTGGCCTGGTGCTCCCTGCCAGACCCTGGACTAGCACCCAGTGGGGAGCCTCAAACTCCCCCCGGTGGTGGCAGGGGCTCATTGCAGGGCTGCAGGAAACTTGGTGCGAAGAGGTGTAAATCTTCTCCCTAATCCCCATGTGTAGACACCTTCCCAAAAGTGCTTACTCCAGAGTAGTTTACACCAAAGTAAACTTAGGCGAGATCAAATGCATGTGTAGACTTGTCCAAAGGAGCTGATCCCAGCTGCAGCTGCCTGGGTCCTACTTAGTTCCCCCAACCTCCAGCAGCTCTTCCTCTTCCTGCCCATGCTGTGCCACTCCAGGAAGAGAATCAGGGGACAGTAAAACAGCTTCTGCTAAGCATGTGGGGCTCCAGCTCCAGCTCCCCAGTGACCTTACACCCATTCAGCCACCCACAGGTAGCTATTCATCATGCCAGGTGGGCGGAGTGTGTGGAAAGTGGGTGGGAGCTGGAGCTGGAGCTGGAGCTGGAGCTGCACTGGCCCAGCTCTAGCTTCCCCCCAACCTGAAGCAGTGTGGCAGGGGCAGGAGAAGGAGGAGCCACTGGAGGTGGGAGGGGCTGAGCAACACCTGAACAGCTGCAGCCATACCAAGAGCAACTCCACTGAGAAGCTTTGCACACTGGCTGGGGCGAGGACCAGCAGACATGGGCAGGAGCTTGGCACAGGCTTCCCCAGGTGCACTGCAGGGGAAGCTACAGGCTGGATGGTGGAGCATGGATCACACCTGCTTGTGCACCACCTGAGTGAGCTCTGCTGAACATGCCCCCAGCCCATCTCCTTTCCTCCCTCCCCTCTGGTCAGCTCCTGGGACCTAACCCACTGATGCCCTCCCATCCCCCACCACACACATGCCCACCCCACACTCCCTTATGCACAAGCCCACACATCCACCCCATGCCCCTCAACCCCTCCCCAACACAATATACTAGAGTAAGACTATTTTGAGCTATTGTGTAGTCACCTCAATAGATACTACTCAACAAACATAAATCAGAACAAAAATTATCTTTTGGAATAAAATTAAAATGTTATAGTAGATGTTTGATTTTTAGTGTATGATTTGTTTTTAATCTATGATTTGTTAAAATTACATCTTTTAAATGATTTTATGTGTGTGGCCCTCCACACCCCACTAAAACTTGTTAAGTGGCCCTCCAGCAGAAATAATTGCCCAGCGCTGCACTACATTGTAGACCAGAGGTGAGCAAAATATGGCCCACTGGACAGATCTTGCCTGCCAACTGACTGGATCCAGCCCGCAGGTGCCCGCATGGTGCTCCATGCGAGGCTGAGTCCTACCAGCTCCTGCCGGGGCAGTCCGGGAAACACTCCTGCTGGCGCCTGCTGGCCCAGGCCCCAGGCAGCGCTCAGCTTCTGGCAGGGCTGTTCCCATGTGGCTGCAGCTGGCTGAATGCTGCTTTTCTCCCCTCACCTCCAGCGGAAGCTGCCTAGCTGTCTACCTGGAGTGGCAGGAGCAGGAGCAGGAGGAAGAGCTGCTACTGGAGGTGAGGGGAGCAGAGCAGCACCTAAGCGACTGCAACCTCACTGGGAACAGCCCTGCCAGAACCCAGCACACCTGCTGGCCCCAGCCGGTATGCAGAAGCATGTCACAGGCTGCTCCAGTTGGGGCTCAGCCCCAGGCAGAGCACCACAGGGGCAGCCACAAACTGGGCATACTCTACTGCACGCACCCCCTGCCTCCCAGGCAGCCCCTCCACACACACATGCATGTACATGCCCCCTCCACAACCTCCATGCACCCCCCCACCCACCACTTCCCCACCATAGGACAGGGCATGCGGGGAACAGATCATGCTTGTCCCACTCCTGAACACTGCTCCCCACCCATCAAAAGTCCCATAGGGAGTTTTGGTTAGTTTTTGCACAGCAGGGTGACCCAGCCCACATCAGCTCATCAAAACTCCCTATGTGTCCCTCAGGCTCAAATAACTGCCCACCCCTGGTAGAGACATACCCAAAGGTATTAAGTGATTTGCCCAAGATGAGGTAGGAAGTTGGTGGTAGAGCCAAGAACGAAGCCCAGATCTTCCGAGACCCAGTTTAGTATGAACCTTCTACTCTAGTTTTTGCATTAATACAATCTGTTATTACAGAAAAATAGTATCATTTAGATTTAAAGAGCAGACCAAATTATAGGCTGTACTGATATCAGTGGGGAGTTCTGCCTCCATTTCAGTAGCATGTTATAACCACTTTTTTTTTTTCAAGAGACAGAAAATTCTCTGTTATGTGTGCATAAGAGAAAACCCTGGTTATAGAATGGTAACTCCACATTCCTGCCGTCGCGAAGAGGTTTATGCAGTTGTTTATATTTCATATACTGATAAAATCCAAGAAGGATAAAAATCAGAATGAAAGTATTTCATGTTCTTCCAAAATGCTTTCATTCCCTTGTCCATCTGCTTTTAGATGATTTAATTATTATGCAGCAAAACTTGTAGGAATTTTTCTGTGTTTATTTTTTCATTGAATGAGTTTGTTTTTTCCTTCTGTTTTACTGTCTGTTGTTCTGGCGGCCCAAACAAAATAGTAGCAATTTAAAAGCCAGCTATGGCCCAAGGAGATTAAAATTAGAGTAATTAGAGTGATCTTCTCTCCTCATCCCCTTGAAGGGACTTTGCTGGGACAGGATTGTGCTCTGGCAGTTCTTGGATGGTAGAGCAGCTTCTCCAGATTGTCATGTGCCAAATCTGAGCAAACTTGGGACTATTTTTTTCTCATTCTAGGTGACAAACTGGCACCTGGCCAACCCCAGAACAAGGGGAGCTGAAAGATGGCAGAAACCTATCTATGCCTCATCCTCTTCCTCAGGTACATTTGAGGATCTGGACCATTAAGATACAAGTTTTGTACACTTTTTCTGACATATATTTTACTGAAGTGCACTATTTACCAGCTGAGACATACTGAGGCTAAAGAGAACTGAAGGTATTTGGGATTTGTATCAGGGACTCACGTAGGGAGAAAGAGTGTCCTTCTATAAGAACCTTATTCCAGATGAAAACGAGAATTTACTGTGAAGTTTTAGGTAGCCTCAGGAACATTCAGGACAGGAAGCCACATAGGGCACTCACAGAGGTGTGTATAATGTACAGCAAGGCTGTCGAAGATATAGCCTGCATCTAGATGCAGCCCACAGACCTCTTAGAGGAACCAGGGATTCAGGGGAAGGGCTAATGTTAACCCTAGACTAATGCCTGCCCTGCCGCCTCCACTGCTCATCCTACCACCACTCCCAGGTCCAGATCCAGCCTATGAGGTTCCAGGGGGACCCACATGAATTTGGCACCCCGGTCAAACTTTTGGGTCTTACACAAGCCACCATTTTTCACTTCCATTCCATTGAACTGTGAATTACTATTTGGCTTCACTTTGGTGATAAACTGATATGCAGTAATAGATGTGAAGTCTGTTTGTGAAATGCCAGTTCCAAAAACTGAGATCCTCTCTGGATTCCCAGAAATCTCTCTCTCTTTCTGTTGATTCAGACTGATTTTCTCCTGAGAATACTAGGTCATGCCAATCAGGATGGATACACACTCATCATACAAATTAGAGATGGAAAAGACCTACTAGTTCACAGACCCTCTTGCAGTAGGCATTTATTAGGACCTGAACTAAAAATTCCAGTTGAGTTCATGCAGTTTTTAGAACCATTTTCCAGTAGTAATATTTCACCCTAATTCCTGTTTTGGCTATCTTACAAATGTCCAGATCCACTCAATATCCCATGTGTCAGCTTTTTAACTACTATACAACTATTGCACATTAACAATAATTATCAGAGCATCTAAACAAATGAGTTTCTTCATAGATATCTCTTCTCCAAAGGGGAGGTACAATCAGAAAGCTTTATTTTAGTTAGGAAAAGAAAAACCCTATGAAGACCACACTTATCTTCAGTATTAAGTAGGGCATATTAATCTAATCTCACCCAGGACAACAGGAGTTCTACCAATGATTTTCAAATGAGCTCAGCCACTGACTTCAGTAAGTGCAAAGTTAAACCAATGCTAAGCTCTTTTGAATATCCCAGACAAAGAAAGCTGGGGAGGAGGAAGCCAAGATCATCTGTAAAAGACAGGAATAAGAGAAATTTGAACCAAAAGTAATTTGTTTTTTAAATCAAATATTTTCACCAATGTAATTAGATTAAAAACAAAACAATGCCCCTAGGCACTGGTTATATTCCAGCATTTAAAAAAAGAAACTCAATTTAGTGTTCTTTTAAAAATATGCTTATTTTTATAAAATAGTAAGTCCTGTGTTAAAAATCTATCTACCATAGAGTTTCCTGGAGAATCTTTGAAACATTCTTAAATCAGCTCTTTTAAGACAATAGCAATACAGTTTCATGCATACAGAATCAAAGATGATTATTTTGATTCATTCAGTCCGTGCTGTGCAGATAAGGATCTGTGTCTTCTCCCAGTTTAAGAGATAAGAGAGAATAAAGTAGATCAGAATTTTTGTAACTTATTAAAAGCACGAGTTACTGCAAGGTGAGCATCGTGCACAGACAACATTTATTTAGAATTCTATACAGATGCCTGATCATACACTCTTGATGCTTTTTATCAGGACACGCTCATAATGTCCTGAGCCATTAGGCTAAAAAGGAACAAGCAACTTTAAAATTTAAATAATTCACTTTCTTAATTAAAGGTTGTCTCCCCGTGCAATTTAATTACATCGTAACTCCTTCCTGCTCATCCACTTGTGTCTTCTATTCAAATAGAAGTAGTCTGGAAGATACAGAGAACATCAGAATATCCAGGAGAATTGAGCAGTCAAAAGGTTAAAATCATTAAACATAGAACACTCAACTTTGTCCCTACTTTACTCCTGCCCAAATTGTGGCTGTCACAAAATCACATTATGATCCCAGTGGGACAACAGATCGGAGACTGACTCCTGCCACAGCACAAGCAAACATGTCAATTTAGAAATGCTAAAGGTATCCTAAAGAGATAGGGTAATTAAGATTTTGTTCTCTTCTATAATATGTCATCAATTCAGTGTTAAATTTGCCATAAAATGAGAGCATCCTTGAGCTAAAAATCAATGTATAACTAAATTCCTAAATTTGGAGAAAAGTAGCAAGCAGGGAAAAATAATTAATTAAATGCCTTATTACAACCAAATTCTTTCCTTGCGTCCTTCATGTTGGCCTGCTCCAATGTACTTGGTTTCAAAATTAGCAATTAAAATATAAAAGTGAGAGTGTGAAATATTTTCACTGTCTCTTACCAGGCCTTTTCTGAATTTATGCCAGAAGAGCCATTAGCAGTGATTGAAGGTAAGACAGTTACGATGAAATCCCCTAGAGAACAAGAAGAGAGACACCTTTTTGCCCTGGATCCATCAACTATAATGAATGATAGGCACAGTGCGTGACAGGGACTGAAATAGAAGACCGTGACAAAGACAGGCTCAGGAGTACTTCAGAATAATTCATTCAGTTGCATTTGGCAGAAGCAGGTCATATTATATTTCATGTAGATAATGCTGTCAGTGGAAAATAAAATACAAAGCACTATTTATTTTGCAAGCAATAGTGAGTTAATGAAATGTTTAGGTAAAATTCTCCATTCTGTTTTTCTATTGTCTGTAAGCCCAAGAGGCAATGTGAGACAGCTCCACTAGGTTCTGCAAGGTGAAAGACCTACTCATTAATTTATTGATTACAATTATTTTCCCCATCTCTGATGCTGTCGTCAGTGGAATACAGGCTTTATTCAGTGACGTGCATTCAGCAGATTTGCCAGAGTTCCTGTTAAAAGAACAGTTGGAAAATCCTATTAGTTTCTTGAGAAAAGATTAGATGCAAGACAAAGACAAGGGGCCAGAACCTAAAAAGAGTATTTAGGCATTGACAGCACCTATACACATGCAACATCTACTGTCACGTGTATTCAAATGAGCTTTAGTTAAAGGGCCCCTACCACCATTTTGAAACATGGGATGCTGAATACATGTGATGCTGCTGGTGCTTTAATTAGAGCAGATCTTGAAGCCACTCTAATTAAAGCAACCCCCTCTACCTCAGAGTTCATGCAGACACATGAAGTTCTGCTTCTGTACATGCCTAGAAGCATGTCAGGCTTGACAGGGCCAAGCAACTTGGTATCTCTTTCATGCCTAAGCCTGAATGGAATCCAGAAACCTTCCCCTGTCTCCTCTAAGGGTTTAGATCAAGTAGGCAATGTCTGAAAATGTATACAACAATCCTACTGGAGTGAACTTCACAAAAAATGCATTGGCAGCTGCTATCTGCTGTCATGGTGATGGTAGAGTCCACCTTTTATTCCATAGCTCAGTAGTTAGTGCACTTCTCCCAAGGCACAAAATGATTTAAGACACTTAGCATCTGATGAAGTGAGCTGTGGCTCACAAAAGGTAATGCATCTCTGATTCAGTTCGCCAGTTATTCTATAAGGTGCGCTTCTACTTTGTCTCTGCCTAACTTCAAACTGTCATGGCTAATTACCTCTCTCTCCTTTTAGTGTTTCTTTACTGCCAAATTTGAAACGGGTCCCTACTCAGCATGTTGACTAAAGGTGGCTCCTTGCTCTGCGTGCTGGCTGTTGTGCATCCTTTACTGTGGCATCTAACTCTCTCCATACATTGTAAAAGCATGCAAAGGCACTTCACTTGGGATTCTGATTTTCACTATGGAAGCTAAGCACCTATGCCCTTTTCTGTATCCCACCTCAAGTGTCTACCAGAAAGCGGAACACAGATATGTGCAATTCCTTTCTTCAGCACAGTACCATGTTATTTGGGGTAATTTGCAATCTCTTTGCCTTGTTCTGAGCAATGGGGTTCAGTCAGGGCATAAATGATCATGAATTATAATAGCTATTCTGTTAATATGGTTAGTGTGTTCAGACTCTATTTATAAGCTTAAGGTGCTAAATCTGAAAGAATAGAATTTTCTGAATATAAAATTGAGCAAATTTTGACTTCACAAAAGCATTTTGAAAAGAGTACATGCATGATATATGGTATGCAAAGATCACAACAAGTGAATAAATAGCCACCTAGAAAATGATTCTCAAATTATTTGATGTTGCTATTTCAAACAAGCAACCAAAGCATGTCAGTAGATTCTACTGAATACAACAGGACTCTTCAGTGTTGAATGTATACATTAGTGATTATATGCACCCTTTCTACAACAAACGTGTTCATGACAGACTCCCAGTAAATGTACACACCTTGTCAAATCATAGAGCACAACTTCCGGCTTTGTAAGTCAGTGAACACTAATTGCAACATCCATAGTCAGATCTAGGATTTTGAACAGGGGAAAGTAGGTGGTATTGTGCATCATCACATATAATACAACACATATTTTTCTCCAATTAAAGAGAAACTAGAAGGTTTACTAATACACTAAGGGCCCAGAGCTGTATTGTTCAGTTTTTGACCAAAGCAAAAACAAATATAACTTTATTGGAATGTGTACTAGTTTGCTAGCTTATATATCAAGTTTAAAAAATATAGGACACTAGGCAACAATAATCTAAAGTTATTATTGTATAACTGTACAATAGTTCTGTAATCTAAAGGCCAAAGAGCTTCAAGGTTATGAGCCTGAATGGGCATACAAGTTGTAGTGATCACTGGATTCAATGAATACATTCATATAATGGATGAGAAGAGCCAACAATAATGAACTTATTGTGGGGCAGTACACAACCTATGCAGATCCTTGGTCTATCTCTATCTAACTGGCTATTCCCTAATGGAGGGTCTATCTTTCAATTCCCAAGTCTTCTAAATTAGGGAGTGTCTCTAAATTATAACTTTTAACACTACATCTGCCCCTTTAACAGTAATTACAAAAATTATTGAACATAAAAATTAATTAACAGCCATCTACAAAGGAGAGGTTTACTATGGCAACTGGTACACATGATGGGGATTTAGTCCCCTAAATTGAAATGGTGGGTTTTTAATTGCAGTGATTAAAAACCCGCTGCTTCAATTTAGGGGCTTCTGTCACCATTACAGTGAGGGGCCTGATCCTTTTTTATCTGCAGAGTCTGCCGACCACTCTTGTGGCCCAGGGGCAAGCTGCCAGTAGACCCTGAGCTGGAGGGGGCCTCAGACCTTCCCTCTATGGTGCTGTTGCCCCCTGGGGCCACATGGGAAGGTGGCTAGTGGGTGGGTGCTGCCCCAGCTCACAGACAGCACCCAGCCCGATCCAAGTGCTGCCTGAGCCTGAGCTGGGGCAGCACCTGCCTGCTAGCCTCCCACTCAGGGCAGCCCCAGGGGGTGCCACCACTGCAGAAGGAAGGACTGGGGCCCTCTGCAGCTCAGGGGCCACTCAGCCCACCAGCAGCTCACCCACTAGTTGCAGGAGATACAGGCAGGCTCCATGGGGTGGGGGGTAAAAAAGGATTGGGCCCTTCACTGCTTTTGATTTCAGCCCATCTCCCACAGTGGGGAAGGGCGAAATGTCAAAGGCTGCAACGTTACAAATAGCTATGTCGTAAACTAAACTGTATGCGGATGTGGTTTAGTTTGCAATGTAGCAAACTAATTTGAATTGTAGAAAAAACCCCGCACGTATACAGCATGATGCAATTTAACTGTAAAAATGGCCAATTTTCATCACGCATACAACGTTACCTCTCAGCTCCCTGTTCTTGGGGAACCCTGACACAGGATGCAGCCTGTCTGACTCACAAAGAATTCCCCCCTCCTCCCCTCCTCTACCTAAACAAGAACTGATTAAGATGCAGTGGGAGACGCACCTAAAACCCTCCAGATAAGGGTGACAAGAGTGAAACAACTTCCCTAGGTCCCATTTGCATCCAAGATAGAACCAGATGACAACTCATTTACATGGGAGATGGAGAACTGAAAGCCCGAAGCAGAGACCGCAGTGAATTCTGGGATCAAAGAAGCCGGGGAGCACAGCATGATGGGTAATCTGCTAATTAACCCCCACACCCAGCTCAGCATTTATCAGACCAGTTCTAATCTGGATTTACAAAGGACTCCCCCTCCCTCCCCCCGCCCCCCGCACACCTCTAAGCAGAAGTAAATTTTACTAGGCATCTCAGGCCGTACATCCCCCGGTCCCACTATGGGAGGTCTATTTAAACTTGATTGACTAAAACTCGGTTGCCGGGTTAGGGAATGCTGAGGCAAGAGACGGAGTCAGAGGGGGTATGGACAACATTTGAACAATGGTAAAGGGGTTCATCACAGCGTCCAGCCCGTTGGAGCCCTGACCACAAGTGTTGTCATACTTTTCCAGAGATGACTGGTGGAAGTCCTCTCCACAACAGGTTATGAACACTCCAATAATTGCCTTAAGTCTGTTAAAAGACTATAGTAAGATCTGGAAAAGTCATGCTAAGCTGAGGCTTGTTCACAACAAGTTAAAATCCAAAACCCTGATGATGCAAGCTATCTATTGTTTCTGAAGAAACCATGAAATATCCCATCAGTATCCTAGGAATTTCAAGCTGGTTCCTAAGTGTCTGGTTACTCCCTAACCTTATGTTTTTCCTAATTATCAATCAGTTTCTTGACATGTTCCAAACCGGATAACCCCTTGCCGAGAGAAAAGACAATGATTTACACTATTGAGAATGCTTTGAAGAAGCTGAACTGAGGGTATAAAAGCCTGTAAAAAAGCAGCAAAGTGTGTATGTGCTTCAAGAGGAGAACTCTTTCTCTTGCACCACCCACTGTTCTTCTTGAGAAGCTGAAAGAAACAGATCGTCTCCCTTCAAGGATTGTGCTAAGAACTTTACCTGTCAGCAAACAACCTGACTGCCTTGGACTGGTGAGATCCCACTGTGTGCTCTCTCTCTCTCTCTCTCTCTCCCCCTCTCTCTTTTCTCTAGGCATAAATTTCTGAAACTGAACTGTATTAGTTAAACTTGAGCTAAGTTTCCCCAAATACTTAGTGATGTTGGGGAATCGGGCCCCAAGGTCACGGTGGGCCGAGGGTTCGGATCGGATCAGGCGGGAGTAGCGGCGAAGAGTCTGAGCAGTACGGGACACGTGCGGTTTCAAGAAGTATAGATTTTATTTACTTACGCCACTGATGATACGGTAGCGTAGGCAGAAGAGCTTGCTTGTTCAGTTACAGTATAAAACAAACTATGAGAGGGGTCTGTTGGTCCACGGGGTTCTTGAGCCAAGCCCTTGCTTTCCAGCCCGGAGGCTAGGTGTGGCTGCCCCACTCAATAGTCCCAGGACTGGTCAACAGCTCATAAATGGGATAACAAACAACGAACTGTAACGCAATGAGAGTCCAACATGGACGAGAACCAGTTGAGAACGATGCTGTAGTCAATGCCGGAACAAGGTAGAGAGGCCGTGGTCAGTGGTTGATGCAGGTCGGGTCGGTCAAATCGTGGTCAGTGTCAAAGCCAGAAGGAGGTTCAGTAACGAAGGAATCAGTATGGAGACAAAGAGGAACAAGCGCGAAACCGCAGCCGTGAGGAGACCAGTGGAGCTCTGGTAGCAAACCAGGGCTCTAGGCCTAAAGGCTTTCCTGAGGAGCAGTCCCTGCAATAGCAGCCTCTGCTCTCAGGTCAGGTCTGGTCTCCCCCCTGGGCGGGGGGGCTCACAAGCCTTTTTAAGACAACCCTCCAGCCAATCAGGTTGCTCTTTACATAGAATTTTCTAGTCTCATTATGTCGTGTTCTTGCTTAGTTGAGCATGCGCATTGTAACAACGAGCTTGACTGACAACCCAGGGGTCGCGCAGGGGGCACATGCTGGGCATGTTTGTCAGCCACTGGGGATTTTCCATAAACTTGTCTGCACCTGTTCAAACTTAACCCCGTGTTATCCAGCATATGCTTTAAAATTTGGTTTGGACAAGTGAAACCAGGGTAATACTGTGATTGTTTGTGTTTGTTTTTCCTTTGCATGTCTATTACTACTAGTGCCATTATATATTTCATATACTTAGCAATAAATAACTTTTATAGTCAAACTGGTAGTAACTGAGTATATTATTCCTTCTCTACTTCTCCTTCCCCACTTGCTCTGCAGCAACGCTTCTTTTACCTAAGCTAAAGATCCCTGTGAAGCCCAAAAATACTGTGTGGTCTGCTCATCAAGAGGCTAAAGATTGGGAGGTGCTGAGTTTGAAACACATAAGGGGATCAGCTTTAGATAGTACAGGCTGATTGACCCAGTTTGACTCAGATGTGCCCTAATGAACTGAATGCTGGCCCATGAGGGTGTCAGCTGGACACCCAACCAGATTCAGAGGTATTCTGTTTAACTGTCTGCTTTTGTCTGATTGTAGTTTATTGTTGCTCTGATGAACTGATTCTTGGCATATGAGGGTGTCAGCCTGTCCATGCTGATCAACCCAGCCAGGTCAGGCGTGTCACGTTAATCTGTGCGTGTTTGTGTGTATGACTGATTTGGTGACTGGAGGAACCCAGCCCCATTGAAACTGAATCCTGCAAGATAGCTCCATTGGGGGTGAGGGCTTGCAGAAGGGAGATATACAGCTCTGTATGGAAACACAAGTAACACAAGCAGCACATTGATAGAATTACGAAGACCCTAGAAAAGCGTCCCTAATAAATGAGCACACCCCAAGGTGATGGGCAAATCTGGTAACAACAAGCACCCTATCACTTCACTCTGGAATTAAATTTTACCACTCACTTTCCTAGTCTCCCTTCTCTTCACCTTTTTTAACAAGTCTCTATGAGTCTTTAAGGATGTTTCAATTTCTTCTCAGGCCAATTAAATATCAGATCCAGTTTCTCCTTTGTTTTTCAAGGGAAGCTTTTCCTGCAAGTCTTAATCGACTTTGTACTGAGTCTTTGTACTAGGATCTGACTGACTTGTACTTTGACAGCTGTGCTTCTATAAAATTCATCAGATTACTAAGGCTGATTTCTTTTTTCTCTATGATAGTATTTGCATTTGTGCCCATAAATACATTTCTTCCCACAAAGACATTGTTGCTTCTTGTGTTCTGGAACAATTGGTTTCTTCCTAAGAAGATTGTCCAGATTTGGGTTTTGACAACCAAGAGGATCATTATAAGGCGTGAATGTTTGGTCTTGGTACTGCAAGCATACATTTAACTAGACTTAGTTTTTCACAGGCCTCCAGCCTCCAAATTGGTGTCACCTCCTTAGGTATCACAGTGAATGGGAGTTTATCTATACTTTACCATATCTACTCGAGTCTAAGTTGACCCTGGATTTAAGATGACACCCCTGCCCCCAATAATTAGATTCTATATATGGGGAAATTTATTAATTTGTTATAATTTTCCAGGTACAGAATCTAATTGTCAGACAGGTATCTTAAATACAACGGGAAAGCAGTGGGTAGGGGAGTCAAATGGCTAAGAGGGCCAAGTGGTCTTTTTGCCCTCTGCCCCTCAACTTCTTCCTCTTGCAGACTTCTTGCACCCTTGCCACCAGTTATAAATAGCCAGGGGTTCCTCCCCCATGATGTGCAAGAAGACTGAGGATCTGATTTTGTCATTTTTCTCTTCTGCCCCTGTGGCTGCTAGGTACCACTCAGACTTTGTCTGAATACCCTCCAGGTCTCTGCTGTATTGCCTGATATCAGAAGGGCAGGTGGAGGTTGCAAAATATCCATGACTAATTGTCCTATTAACTAACTGCTCAGGCAAATCATTTACAAAGGCCCTTGTCCTTTCATGAGGCTGCATTGCTCCACTTATTCTTCTGTAGACCCATGGTCTCTGATTAACTAGCTACGCCCTAATTGATGCACCATCTCCCAACTCCCAACTTTTATAAATTAGAGAATGGCTTCAAATTGTAACTTTTATCATTACACAGATTCCACCATTTTGAAGCAGTCTTGCCATATAAACAGTCCTAGGTCCAGGAACCTGAGCCTCCTTGCCCAGCTGGTTCTCCCAAGAAGCAGGCAACCCAGGGAGCCAATTGTCCCAGGAGTCTGTGTTTCCTGGACTGAAGACATTCTACATGCCCCAAAGTATCAGACCCTGGAAGCCAAGTTACTGCTGAGTGAAAGTGACATGACTCTTGACCTTCAAGCTGCCCATAACTGCCATTCAGTGGTGGGCAGCAATTAAATTAACACACATTATGTCACTTTCACTAAGAAGTTTCTGGGAGCCAGAATAAAATATTATGTTTTAGAAATGCCATGTGTCAGCATTGCCAAAAGTCATTTTTCAGAATTTCTGTTCTGACATTTCAAAATTTCTGGCAAAATGCTCACAACCTCCTGAGGTTTGGCCAGTTCTAGTTTCTAGCCCATATGGCTATGGAAGAAACCTTGAAAATACAAATAATAAAGGCTACAGCACTGTAGGGCAAATAAAAATACCCCAAAATACTGTTAAAAATATTAAAGTTAGAGGTGACTTTTTCAGGCTAGACTCATTTTAGATAGTTTGTGATTGATGACAATAGAAGTAGCAGAATAGGAAAGAGAATATTCTGAAAAAGTTAGATTTGAGAAAACAAGCATTTGAACTTTTCAAGGTTTGGGCAGACCAAACCACCAAGTCTAAATTTCTTTCGTAAGCAATAAAAGAATATTCTTCAGAATTCTGAGTTGCAGTGAATTTGACACTCTGGACAGGATAAGATGTGAATTTGACACATTCTAATTATTGTACTTCAAACTTGGCATTGTAGAGGAAATCACAATTAAAACTAGGCACAGGTTTTTGTGTGCATTGAGTTGAAGGACATGTGAAATATCCAAAAACTGTATTTCAGAAACTGTAATTATCAAAAAGCATGTTTTAGATCAATGTATTATTCATGCCAAGTTGTCCAGGACCTTGCTAAATCTATATCTCACCTTGATGCTATAAATTCAGAAGAGGTGCAGCCAAATAATTAGCATATGCATTCCAGGATAGCAAAACAATTTTGCATTTTTACAGTGATTGAATAATTGCTCTGAGAAGTGCAAATGCCTGGGGGTAAAATAACATTGACATGCAAGAAAATGCACTATTTTTCTACAGTTGTATTATCAGTTTCCACAATAGTCTTGTTATTCACAGTAACAGCAAATGCTGAAACGTATATGTCATTGTAAACAAGGGGTAAAATCCTGATCCCTTTCAAGTTAACTGCAAAGGTTCCATGGGCTTCAATGAGGGTCCAAGATTTCAACCCAATAATTCTGCTTACAGCTAAAGCCATAAAGCATGAGGGGAATGCTGTCAGTTACCTACTACCCAAAATGTTACCTTTGGAGAACTAAAAAATAGATGTAGGTTCACAAGCTTAATTTGAATAGAAGTGCTGTATTGTATCCTATTGTAAGGATTTTTTATTGTATTTGAATACAGTGTTATTTTTTAAAATTAAACAATTGTCCCCAGAGTAATAGAAAACTAACCAGATCTTCATTTTGCAAGAACACCTGCATGTGGGCCTCCTGACAGCAGCAGCATGCAGCCGCCAGCTGGGCTGTACCCTGACCAGAGCAGGGGGGTGGGCAGGGTGGAACAGAGCCCCCTCACCTCATGGGCCACCCTAAGCTACCCCATCTGGGGCAATGGGGGGAGCCAAGCTGGTGGGCTTGCAAGGCAAGGGATCTCCTTCCACACACCCACCACCCCAGCTCTGGCCATGGCAAAGCCCAGCTGGCAGCTGTGTGCTGCTAGTATCAAAGGATTGGGCAGGGTTGAAGGAAGGGAGTTTCTCACCACCTCACAGGCGTGGCCCAGCTCCTTCCAATATCACAGCCAGGGTAGCTGGGAGGGCCTGCAAAGGATAGGGGCACCCTTCACTCACTTCCCCTCCTCCCTGCCCCCCAAGCCTCTTGACAATGGCAGTATCCTGGCATGGAAGATGCCTGTGTATGACTTATTTTATTGCAGAGAAGCTTCTGCCACATGGTTCTTGACAGAATGGGACCTTGATCCAATAGCAAGGAGACCAAGACAACTGGGGATCTCATCCTGTTGCAGCCTTCATCTGCCTTCACAGTTGTTGAGGTTCTAACATCTTCTTCTGCCTGCTCTGCCATTGAGGACTTGTAGATGCATAGCTGGGGGCTGGGGACCACTGACGGGCTGGTCCTTATGCAGTACAGTACAGTGGTTCTCAACGTTATTAAACTCAAGGAACCCTTTGGAAAACATGAGCTTTTGAGTTTTCATTCATTTTTTGACTGTAGAAAAATATGAGAACAATTTTTCTGTTACAATGAACTCAAAAAGACCACAACAGATCCAAATGTTTTTGACATTATGACTTCCTGTTTGAAATCCCTGGGTTTATCTTATGAATAGGGATCTACCTAAGTCATGCCAGAAGTGCACTGTGCAGCAGCTGCTTTAACCTTGCTCTTTTCGCCATGTGTCCTCCCCTACAACTACTGCTAATTGGCAGAGGGGCCTCAGTAGCACTGCTGTTCACCACTTAGTAATTATCAGCCAGGAGGCAAAAACTGTGGTTTTAAATATGTTGCAGTTTTGGCCTGCCCCACAATCAGCAGCAAGTGGCAGGGCCTCCAGGGCCCCTTAACCAGTCAGTGGCAGGGGGGAAAGAGAGACGCACAGCAGAAGAGGAAGTTTAAAGGAGTCCTGGATATAAATCATGATTGCATACCTCACAGTGCTAAGAATTTATGGCACCCTGTGGCCTTGAATGGATTTCAAGGCACTCCAGAGTACCTCAGCACTAGTCAGGAATCACCAGAATAGTATATTCCAGGCTTTCTTTCCTCATATCCTACCACGGAATTTAATCAAAACAGGCACCTTTACCATTGCTAAAACATATCCCTTCTACTTGACTCAGGGAGACTTTCTGTAGAATGTCTTTTTACTCTACAGTGGTATTGTAATTAGTTTATTATGGATAAGGATAAGTAAAAAGTTATTACTTATGTTAAGGTGCAGTTATCCATCAGTGTGCGATCTATTTTCTTTAGAAATATTGCAGTTTGTTTGCAGATCCTCTGCAAATTGCTTTTCAATCTTAAGCTCCAATCCTGCAAATATTTACAGACATTATTGTATGCATTAATATCCCCTTTGTCTTCATGTACATGTAATTAAACATATCCATATAAGTATGTAAGTAAACATGCATATGTATATAAAAGTCTGTATAGAAAGTTGCAAGTGTTCAAACTATTTGTAGAATCAGTGTCCTAAACAGGAAGAATATTTTCTGTTATAGACTATGTATCATATTTGCAAAAAGCCATTCCAACTCCATGTGCTCAGACAGCACCAAAGAGTATTCATATATGCAATACAGTGGGTGAAAAGCAAATACATTTTCACATTCACAACCTTTTATGCACTAGTTGTCTAATAAGAAAGAATTTATATTACCCTTTCAGTATCAAAGTAATCCATTTGAAGATTAGAGGCAACAATTGTAACCACACAATCCCAATATTAGGCTCCTAAACATTGATTTCATTCTTCAAAGGTGCAAATAAGTAGACACCCATATTTCTTAGCAAAGAAAATAGGATTCATGAATTCACAGTGCTACAGATCATATGACCACTTTTAAGGTGGCTACTTTCAAAAATGTTTAGCCAATCACACACTAACATAGCTATCAGTACAAAAACAAGTTGAATGGTTGAAAATATAGAACTGAAATAATCGCTCTTTTTGCTTATTTACTCCTTTCAAAATGGCATATGACCTGTTAGGGGCCTGCATAAGGTATCTTGATTAATGTAGTTTGTTCTAAACAGCATAAATAAAATAAATAGCAGCAATAGTCCCTCTTTAGTATGTAGCACACAGGCAAAAATAGCATATATCATCTTAAATATGTCTGTGGGGGTAAAAGTTTTAAATTAACATGTTGGTCTATCAGCTGAGAAATGGTAATTTAAGATTTTGATATAAAAATACTAATGAACACAGGAGCAGGATGATTTTTTATTTACTTATTAGTTCACTCTCTTGTTTGCAGATGTTAAAAAAAAAATTAAAATCACACTTTACCAGATAAAGAAGCACATTACTTTGACTGGGCTCTGCAGCATCTGTATAGATTGAGCATTTCAGCAGGTCTTTTTGCTGCTTTTAGTAAAGCTGATTCAATCAGTTATTAGATAAAAGTGCTAAAATATCCCTACTAATGCACCTGATCTATACAGATGGTGGGCAAGCCAGGTCCAACTAAGGCATAGCCTCTTCTGGGCATGCGAGGGGCTCAGCACAGAAGCACAACAAGTTTAAAGTAAAGCACCAGTTTGGGGGCATTTTTTCACATCTGCAAGCAGCCTTTGAAGTTCTGATTAGTGGCCTGAAAGCCCATAAAAGAGGACCAACCTGTTTATTTCAGTGGAATCTAAATCTACCTCATTCTGATAGATTGTTATTGAGCAGTTTTGAATGTTAATAACATTACATTTCACCCAAACCAGTTGTGTCATTTGTATATGGAAGATTTTGAGAACAGGTACTTAAAACCAGAAAAGTTGGTGCCCAAAGGGTAAGAAATGGGCTTAGAATATTGCAGATGATCTACACATTGAGAAGTGCTACCAAAGTAAGGAAAAACTACAATGAATATTTTGGTAGAGTTTGGGTTCTGTTGTAAGCATGATAGTCCAGGAAAAAGGCAAGAGGCAAGGATTTTTGTGGGTGATATATTTTATTGGAAAAACTGTATAATTGGGGGGGTAGGCAAGCTTTCAGGTACCCTTCCTCAGAGAGAAGCAAATACAGCAGAACTAAATGTCAGATTCTTCTTCACAGAAACATGCAGTATGCTTCATATTTAAGCTATTTTAAATATTATGTCAAGCACTCAAAAGTTAGGGAATGTCAGCTTTAGGGTTTTCTTGCCAATTGCTTGGTAATTCACTCTTACTCTTCCTGATAAAAAATCATAGCTGCAACTCCATTGCAAAATTATATGCCAAATTTGGCATGAACTTGCAAAAACATTTGCCATCCCTATTCTGTAATCAGCATTAAACCATTTGGAAAAAAAAAGAAATTGCCTAGTTATAAAGAGTTTGGAAATTGCATGAACAGCCTTACTTGTAGCTGACAGTGTTGGAGTGATAGTCCAACAAATATGTGAGAGGCCAGGATTCTTGTGGTTGATATTTTTTATTGGCCAACTGCATGGGTGTGACACACTTAGACAAGCTTCCAGATGCAATGTACTCTTCTTCTTTGAAATCCTGACTGGAACGTCCCATACTTTAACATCCTTGGATGTCTCAGATTTATGTATCTTTATCTCTGAAATTTCTGAGTCTGTAATGCTTGATTTTTTTAACAACATGTAATGTCTTTTGTTCTAAATTACTCACATATTCTGTCAACCTTAACTCCATGTTAATAAAATGTTATATGAGAATTGTCAGAGGGTTAATATACGGTGGGTGTCATGATTGCAATGAACGTGTGACTCACTACAGCGTCTTTTATTTATGGGGTCAGGGGTTACGCTGTGGGACATCTAGAGAGAAAGAAAGACAATTTGCAAATTGAATACTGTACAAAGAATAGCTTCTCACAGGAGGTTACAGCAATGAATTAGTTGGATCTCTGGGGAGGTGTTTTGGGGGTTTTTTGTGGGTTTTTTTACAACCATGTTCTCACTGCTTTAGTGCATTTTCAATCTTCAGTATGTTTTTTCTTTCTTAGTCACAGTCAATTCCCTCCTTTTTCGCAGAGGCATGTTCTCTCTGCTATTTGCCAAAATAAAATCAGTCAAATAAAAATCACACATTAGGGAGCAGTTCAGTGTTTGTCTCTGAATGTGACAGCCATTGGTGGGAGCATTCATGCCTATGGTCAGTCAGTGCTGAAGTGAGTGTGCTCCTGTATCTTCCTCCAAATACCCTATTAGGCTGATTTATTGATCCACTTTTATGGTCTTTTTCCTCAGCTTCCAAAGCTGTGAACCACTGTCTGGGTTAGTACTCGTGCCAGATCTCAGCTAGTGTAAATTGGTGCCACTCCATTGAAGTCAAGCTAATACACAAACCCTGCAAGGACCAATGTCTTGATATATTACTTTAATGAATTAAGGAATATTTTTTTTCTCTCAGCAACTGCTGCAGTCTCTCTCCCATAAGCATTACTAGAAGGAGAAGAAAAAAAGAAAGCAGCACTGAAGAGGCAGAGTTTCAGTCTCCTGGCAAACTGGATTGTGTACAATTACTCTGTATTGTACCCGCAGGGGAAAATGGCATGGGGAGGAATGGTGGGGGTCACAGAAAGGGTGAATTTAAACAATCTTCTCCTCCTCCGAATTTTAGTTTAGTGCAGGGTACCGATGCAGCTCCTAGAGTAAACATGAACAGTATCTGGTTGTTCTTATTTATAATATCCAACATTGCCTTTGAGCTTCTGGGAAGCCATGCCAGAGTCCCACCTAACACCTCCATAGCCCTCTACATCAATGATTCCCAAAGGTTGTGCTGTGGCCAACCAGTGTGCTGAAAAAAAATGGGCTGATGAGGCCCTAGCTATGCTGGCTCCCTAAAGCTGGACTGGGCCCCTGCCAGGCCAACTCTTTGCAATTGATTGGGGCCAGGTTGGGACTCTGGGCAGGCTGGCCCTGCATGCAGGATCGAACCCCAGCTGTATCGGTGAAGGGATCAGGCCTCAGATGGGCTAGCACTGAGCAGAGGGATTGGGCCCTGAGTGGGCCAGCACTGCACGCAGAATCAGACCCACAGACCAGTGAGCGAAGTGTGCCACCAATTTGAATCCAGAAAGAGCGTGCCCCAGAGATCAAAAGTTTAGGAAACACTGCATGATAGAGACTCCCCTAACATACCCTTTTACCCAACCTTGTCCAATTCAGACAATTTCCTGCTTTGGGGCTCAGCAGTGGAGTAGATCTGCCAGCTGTAGAGCTTCTATATTCTAAATAAACCACTCAGAGAGCAATATTAATGATTTCTATAAGTGTGACATAATCCTGAATGAGACTCCTGTTGTGGTAGGTGCAGCACAAATAATGATCAAATCCCTGTTCCATACAGCTTACAATCTAAGACAAAAAAAATCAGATGGACACAGATGGGTGGTCAGCATGATAGATGAGCAGTTTCAGTGCACCAGCTGCTTAATCATTGTCAAGTTTTTTTGAAGGCAAAGGAATATGCTGAGGAGGGATTTGAAATAACTCAGTAAAGTGGCTGTGCAGATGTTTATGGAGAGCTCTCCCCAAGTGGGTGGAAAAAAACATGCCTTTACTTCCCTAAAAATGTAACGTGGGTGAGAGATACTAGCTCACTATTCCTTCAGCAGTAGTTATTAACATCTCAATAGTGAAGGATAGATGGTAGGTAGAGTGGATCCATAAAAGGCCCTGAATGTGAGGATAAGAATATTAAGTTTAATGGGAGAGAATAGAGAGAATAAGATGGGATGAAAACAAGTTAGGAAAATGATCTAGATCCACCATTCTAAATGGATATCAGCAATTGCATTTGTTGAAGAGAAGGAAAAGATTTTTGCGGTAACTGGGATATATTATGAGAGCCCGGACAAGAGATTTAGCATGGATGGTTGGGAAAGAGTTGTTCATGTTGTTACATAGATATACTCAAGGCATAGTCTGGATGTGAAAACCGAAAAAGACGTTTGGGTTGAAGATGATCCCCAGGTTATTGATCTGAGTGATAAGCAGGATGATAGTGTTGTCCAGAGTGATTGAGGACAAGAGAGGGAACAGGGCTTGAAGAGAAAGACAAGTTCCATTTTGGTATCCTCAGCTTGAGCTGGAGCTGTGGAAATGGAAATGTTAAAGACATTTGTCAAGGTTTTAATTCATATAGAAAAAGATAGTTCTGGAGCAGAGAGGTAGACCAAGGAGAGAAGGTAGTTGAATATGTGTTCACGGAGATTACCTAGAGCAGTGATACTCAGCCAGGGTGCTATGGAGAAGGGAAATAAGATGATAATTGAAGAGAAAGTGGGATCTATCTGAGCCCCATAATTATGGTGGCCTGCTCCCTCTACTGACAATTCCATGTAGAGCCACACGTTCTTCATTCTTTTTATGTAACGAGTGACAGCTATCATACACATTTAATATTGTTATTTTATTCTTGTACATCCCCAACTCTAGTCATTGATACCTCCCACCTTAAATACTGTTAATCTGTGACAAACTATGACCCAGGCATTTGACAATACTTAGTGCAGTTAAATTATGACCTTAATGAAAACACAACTTGTACTAAATTAGAATGTGTCTGTAGATCCGCACATGGAAAGCATTTGGGGAATAGAAATAATACTGCATGGGTGCATCTACACTAGACATTATGTCGCCGTAGCAATGTGCTACAGTGGCATAGTGTCAGCAGGCACAAACTGTGACACCACAGCTACATCATCATAGCAACGTGCTCCCTCTCTATAGCATGTTACTACAGAGACATAGCGGCTAAAAATAACCATGTGCTACCAGCACAGTGCAGTACAGGCTGTTACTTCCAAAACGAAGTACTAAATGATGGCACAGTAACAGCCCATACCACACTGTGCTGGCAGTGCATAGTTATTTTTAGCTGCTATGTTGCCGTAGGTTGTATAGCAAGGAAGTATGTTGTTACAGCAACATAGCTGCAGGTGTAACAGTTCGTGCACACCTATGCTACATTGCCACAGTGTGGCGCCTTTCTGTGGCAAGTTCTGGAAGTAGTAAATGATAGTGCAGTAACAGCCCATACTGTACCATGCCAGTGGCTCATGGTTGTTTTTAGTCGTTCTGTTGCCATAGGAATGTGCTATAGGAAGGGAGCTCATTACTATGGAAACATAGCCGAGGCATCATGGTTGGTGCCTGCCTAAGCTATGTGGTTGTAGCACTTTGCTACAGTGATGTAACATCTCATGTAGACATGCCCATACAGTACTATTTCTATTCCCCAGGTGCTGTCCATGTGCTGGTCTATAGACACATTCTAATTCCCAAAGAAAGCACTAAATGACAGTGCAGTAACAACAGCACCATAGGGGCATGTGTAGGCATGCCCTATTTATCCTAAAGTCTTTTGGGACTAATGTTGAAAGGTGATTTAAAAAATCCACATAATGATTCCATCAGTGGAAATTAGATAGTATATGTTACATTTGAATGTGACGAGTAATTGTAAGTCAAGCAAAGGGTGAATATCTCTGGGTTAGCAGTTCAGAAAGACAAAACAGACTTTCCAGTTACAAAAGCACATTAAAAGATAGGAAAGTCTTCTCAAAGCACTATAAATAAGGTTTTGTATAACCAGAAGATTTTACAAAGATTTAACATCCAAAATCCACCTTTGCAAAAGAGGGGCTTTTTCTGAACCAGAAAATAAAAGGTAGGAGCAATATTTCTCAATTAGAGTGATGTGGTACCTCTACATATGATTTACAAGATCTACACATCTACACATGGTTTACAAGATATGTCAATGTAAACGTATGTCAAGATATGTCATTCATACATGATATCTACACATGATTTCCAAGATAAAACCATAGATTTCAAATAAGAATCCATACGGCCAAAAGCCTGCTGGCCTGCTGTGGGCTTTCTGAGTTCTTTGAAATAGAAGAATGATTCTATTATTTTTCTATAGTCAAAAATTAAGTGAAAACTAAGAGCATTTTCCAAGGGATGCTTTGAGTCTAACAAGATGTACCATAGGTCTAAAAGGATCTGAAGCAACTAGGTTAGAGTTTACCCCTCCTACTGTCTCTTCAGTCTCAGTAATTCACTCTGGCTGAGCACAATCATACTGTCCTTATATGAACCCAGCCCTTACTACATAACAGACTCAATCTGCATGAGTGCATCTGTTCTCTTTTATGTTAAAGAGATAGATGAAGAACAGGCTGTGTAGTCCTGACATGAATCATTTTTTCTTATACTGGTATTGTTGACAGATAATTTAATCTTGCGGTACTTGATGCATTTGTTTAACTATTATTTATTCTCATTAAATTATTTTTATAAGAGATCGTAGATATTGCTCAGATTGTAGGGTGGATACTCTTGTATTGCAAAGTAGTAGTTTAAATAAATTAAATTAATAACTATATGCACAAATCCATATCACTAACTAGCAACATTCAGACTTTAACTCAGTTAATATACTGAATTACTCCAACCTCAAGCTATGAGTAATACACAGTAGGCATATCTACACATGTGCTTTAATGCACAGTAGCCTATTTTACTGTGCATTAAAACATCACACATAAAACTGTGCAATTATACTAATGCGCAGTAAAATAGGCTACTGGTCATTCAAAACTTAAAAACCGTTCATCTTCACATTTAGAAGTACTTAAAAACCATAGTTGTTACTATGGATTAAGGCAGCCTAACGCTTATTTCTTTAGTACCTGACATTGGAGGTGCTAAATTTAATGTGCATTAGAAAAAGTGCCTTAATGCACATGTAGACACATCCAGTGAATTTTAAATTTCAGTTTTAAAAAGGGAAATGAACAAGCCTGATATAAAGGAGGACTTTAGTTTTTAAAAATGGAAAAGAAGAAGAACCAAGACCAAATCTAAATTCTTTTCACGTGCTGGAACCTGCATCCAAACTTAGTCATTAGATCTTCTGTTTGCTCTTAAGCATATGCTGACAACCCCAGTTCATCTAGCTAATGGTTGTTCCAGTCTATTGCTACAATCAATACAATATTGTAAAAAGATTTTCAGGGCCCCTCAAACAGCTGTTGAGTGAGTTATCAATTCACTGAAGACCTGGCATAACAAATGTTTTCCAGGACAGTGAATTGCTGTTAGTGTCCCATGTCACATTAAAGACAGAAGTGGGAGACAATGCTTTGAAGATCCTCCTTAATACTTTTTTGCTTATGTAACAATCTAACAGATCTATGAAGACAATCTCCCATTTAGTAGTGGGTGTATAGCAGATTGAAGAAGGTTCTTGTTAACATACTGGGACCCTCATGAAACTGGGCGTATAACTGAAATGGGCCCTTCTATCATCCCTTCTAATGCTTCAACAAATCTTTTAAAAGCTTTTCAGAGACCAGTTATTTTCAATTGGCTTTTGCAGCTTTTGACTGCTCCAAGCATTGCACAAAGACATGCCATGTGATCACCAAAAGCCAAACCATTATGTTCTTTGTCCCTAGTCTTTGTTCTTCAATGAGCAGTAGCTACTTGAATGCAATAACCAGTCTAGAGACATTTACAGTTTTCTTGGTGGATATCTCCCACAGATAACAAGCCTACCTAATTGCTGTCCTTAACTGCTTTTTGCTTTGTTCCTCCAATGAAAGCAATTTATTTTCAATTTTAATAAGTTACTTCTTATGCGCCTTATTATTTTCACAATTCGGAAATATATTTCACAATTACGGAAATGATTGAGAGTCCTAGCAGTGTGTAGAATTCATGTGTACATGATTTTAATTATTCTACCTCTCTCCTTGGTGAACTGCATCATGTTGAGCTATGTTTTATTCATCAGCTCCAATTCTTTTTTCTCAGAGTTCTTTCCCACTGTGTAAAGCAACAAAAAGTTCCCCCCTGTCAATCATCTACTGCCATAAACCATGGCTCTGGGATGAATTTGCCCTGTATAAATCAGGATTAGTGCCAGTGAAGTGGCTGCAATCACTGTGGTGTAGAGCTGGTATGAATCTGAGCACAGAACCAGGCTGGTGATATGTAGTGCTCCCTGTCATGGAGGAGTTTGGTTTTCTCAGCAGAAGAGATGTTTGTTTTTCTGTAACAATACAGTAATGTCTACAGCTACTAAAATAGTATAGCAAGTAGAAGGCAGGCTAGATTTGTAACTTAAAGCTGACTAAATGGCTAACTCCAGCTCTGTGTTCATGAATGCTACCACACTCAGCCAAACGAATGGCTAACTACATCTCTCTGCTAATAGGCATTATAGCAGTCAGATCTCACTTTGTATATTGCATGACCCTGAGGATACTTGGATTTCTGCTTGGTATAATATGGGTTGAAGGTTTCTGTGCCAAAGCACCTTTGATAAAATTCTAGCTTTTGCCATCATCAAATAATTTATGTGATTAAAGACATGATGGAACAACAAAAAATGAATCCTGCCATGGGTAATCATAATAACCAATTCTGATGTGCAAGGAAAGTGGATGTTGCTTCTTTTTAATATACCAAACATTCAAAGGCAGATTTTGTTGCAAGGATACAAGAAGGAGTGGCATTACCATCAGAGCGCTCTAGGCAATGTAGTTTAACCAGCCATGACTTCTTCCTGCTCCTCCCACATTGCTTGTTTTTAAGTGTATTGCTTAATTATATCTAGTTGATTGCTGGCCAATACAAGTGATAAGCTATTGCTCTTTCCATGCTCCCCTACTATGTTGGTTCAGCTCTATAGGACATCAAGTAAAGGAGATAGAGGCTAAGACCCTAGTGTAACTAGGGCAAGCAAGCAGGGCACCAGCCTCAGAAGCTAGTTTAAAGGATGCATCAAAATGGCAGCCACTAGGGAGACCATGCTACGGGGGCTTCAGGGAGCCCATCCTGTAGCTGCCAGAATCTGTACTGCAGGAGCAGCAGTCAGAATGCAGTAAGCCCAGTGCCATGGCAGATGGGACTCTTGCCCTCCCACCCCTACTCCCTGGCACAACACAGCCCTCCAACCCCATCCAGGGCACTGAAATATCTAATAAACCTCTGCTTAAGTCTGTCCATTTCTAATATCCCTACCTGGTCTGAAGCAAGAGATAGTGAGTCCATAACCCCAATCATTTTTTTCATGCCTGGACATAGGGCCCACATAGTCCACATCAAAATACAAGGGGATGTTTGATTCTTATTCCCCATTACTCCTCTGTACAGTGGAAATCACAGTCTAGCCATCTGAAGCGAGAAAGAGAATCTGCATTTAGAACCTTTTATGCTGAAAGTATTAGACAACTTTCATGTAGGTTTTCCTACTCAACTAGTCAAGAAACATTCAGGTTCAAGATAAAAGATGCCTAATTATTACCCAGTGGTCCATACACAAGGAGCCCACCAGGGTGAACAGCAACCACAGATGAACAATCGAGGGTAAAACTTGGCCAGCAGTCAGAGACAGAACCTGTGGTGAACTCATGTTTACCATATCACAGGCAGCAGAGTACAGTTTAAAAAAAGCAAATCTCATCAATAATTCAACTATCAGGCAGATTCAACTCTGCCTTAGAAAGCACCAGCAGGAAAAATCAAATTTATTTCCTTTATTCTGGTGTTCTATAATGTTTACTACTTAAAAAAAAACAGAAACAGGGAAGCGTTTCCCCACTTTAATCTTACTGTCACTACAACAGCATGAAAAGTGATGCTTATCACATTATTTTTAGAGGAATAAACTGAAAGAGACTGGTAGTGGGTATAATTTACAATTACTGACCTCAGCTGAGTTTGTACTGGTAAATTCCCTGATCCAGGAAGACCCCTTACCTTGGTATTTATAATTTTGCAGCCATTTTTGCAATATGCACATAAACTGAGAGAATATAGCTTTCAAAATCATAGCATTTGGTTTCACACCCCCCCCCATTAGATAAGCGTAAGAAAACCTGCCTTTACTCTCCAGTATTTATGTGATGAAAGAGTTCATCTCAAGTTGCACAATCTCCTGGTTTAAAAATAGCCACTTAAAAGAGTAAATATTTCTAAAGATATTCTGCTATTAGTGAGGTCCATACACACCCCATTCAGTATAGGGCAAAGCTGAGTAAAAAGCAAACTCCATATATCAGTGCACTGTCAAGTGGCTCTTGAAATACCGCGACAGAGAGGCAATATCATAAGGTCTCATGTTTTGTAGTCTTAATAGATTTGCATTCAGATTGTTGCTTAAATTCTCCTTTGAACAAAGAAGTGTCTGGTCTTCTTGTATATGAAAGGTCTCATTATATTTTTTCTAGGAGTGATTCCTAGATGAAACCCTTGGATGAAATGCACATTTCCCCTCCATTGTCCAGTGTGTTGGTAGCTATGTTCCAACTACATTGTCTATAAATAATTTATCATATACAAATTGATACAGTATTAGGCTACAAGAGAAATGGAGAATTTATAGAAAGGAAAGGAAAATTTCAAACCTCCAAATGCTTTTCCCATGTAAATACAACCAGTGTATTGCTCATTTGAACTAAATCACCCTTATCTGAAATGCAGCAACCGCTTAGCCCATAATGCAAACAGCTGTGCCTGTTGCAAGAGTTGGGCAAATAATTTATATAACTAAGTTTACCTCCTCCCTTGTCAGTGAATTGCCTGCTGACAGGGTCTAATCCAACTTGAATTAAAGTCAGTAGAAAGATTTCAGCAGGAGTTGATTAGAGCCCTTCCTGGGTTATACAAAATTATTCACCAAGTAATTTCAGCCTAAACCCCTTGACATACAGATTGCTCTCAAAAAACTGCTACTGAACACTCTACAGCCAAAAGCCATGTTATGCTGATTAGCCTTGATTGGATACATGCTCCCAATTCTTCAGTGGCTAACCCAGGTCAGCCCGGTCTCCTTATTCTGTTGGTTATGCTCCTTTGGTGCCTTCAGTGATCCATTTCTCCTGTACTGAGTAGTCTTGTAGTCTGATGGAGTGAGCGTAACTCTGAATAGCAGGTTTTAGGTTCAAATGCCCACCCTCCGCTGTCCAAAATTGACAGGTATCCCCTAATATTTACCTGAAATAACACAGACATGGAATTCCCATCCCAGAGAACGTGAACACAAGTGAAATTAGTTTATTTTTTATATTAGAGGAGAGTTCTGTGAAAAGTTTGGTCAGGCATTCAGCCAGTTCTAGCCCATGCCTTTTGTAGCTGATGTTCAACACTTTTGGCATTCTGGTCATGGCCTTTCCCTCAACATCTGCTCCAAGTGCTGCTGGTAAAAGGATTAGTGGCTTTCTCTGTCAGCCACGTGGAGATCGGGACCTATCCCAATCTCCACGTGGCTGGGAGAGCTGCCCCGGCTTGGCGTCCCAATCTCCACACGGCTGGGAGGCAGCTGCCTGGCAGCCGGGACAGCTCTCCCTGAACCCACAGAGACCACCCCTATGCCCCCTGCCAGCCTGGGGCCTGGAGCTGCAGTGGGGCACAGTAGGTCAGGAGCAGCTCTAAACTGAAATGCTGCCATCAGGAGCAAATTTGCTTCTAACTGGTCCACATTCAGATTCCTGCAGGTGCCCAGTTTAATGTGCCTGAATTTTCTGCAGAGAATTCAGGTGCATTTATTATACATGAAGACACTTATGTATGTGTGGAAAACTAAATTAGAAAAACAAATACAGAATGTGAATGGTGGTTCTTGAATCCCACCCATACCAGAAGCAGAATTCTCAGAATAATTAGGAAGTCACTTGCTTGATGGAAAATATACAGGTGTTAATCATAGTATAGCAGTACTTTAACAGCATGAGGGCATTGAGGGTTAAGGGCTTTAATGATAGAAACAGGAAGTTATTTACTATGCAAGTTTGTGTGCCAGAAGCCTAAAGAGTCCTACTTGTTAAAAGAAGTGTCTATATTCCAAACATCTACAGTATATTCAGGCTGCAAAGTCTTGAAATTAGTGTCCTGTTTCATCAAAATATACAGAAGCTGCTTCTGTTGATGGGAGTTAGGATTCCTTCCCTTTTAATTTTCTGAGCTTCTAGTTGACTGTGCAACTCATGTCACAACTCTCAAAGGTTTATTTCTTCTTTTTGATATTGTGAGCATTGTTGACCCAAGCAAAGAGCCAAAAGGCAAATTATTCCAGTTAGGAGGACAAACTGGTGATGAAGTCAACTATCTTTGAGGCGACTCTGTTGTACAAGAATGTACAAACACCTGCTTTGTTAAGCACCAGGGAGTCAAACAACCAGAGACAATTTCCATACTTGCACTTTCAAATCTGTTTCAGTTAGGCCTCATAGAGACGTTCAGTTTCTCCTTGGGAGGGTCAATGCTCTCCCAGGTGAAACCATGAGCATATAGATGTTCAGGCTTTTTCTCCCAAGGTAAAAATGGCCACTCCAAAAGAAAAATAACTTAGGAACAACCAGAATTAAATCATTCCCAAGAGAGCTTCTCCTGGGAGAGCAAATGTCTGTTTATGTCATAGCTGTTCTCAGAAGAGAACATAATCCTGCAGCAGAGCACAGGTTGTACCTGCCACTTTAAGAGGCTTCAGGCAGGCTCTGAGTAGCCAGCAGGTACAGTTTGGCTCAATTAGATGGACCTTGCAGTTACATTTAAGGAGTAAGAGGAACAATATCATTCAACCTGCAGCTCCTAAAACATCTGGAGGTTAAGGGTAGGACCTATGGGGATGGAGGATGTTCCTGGTCCTGGGTAAAACCTGAAACTGTACGCTGCTGGGGTTGGATGGTGTGGTGGAGATGCCTGTGGCAGGGCAGTCTCCAGGAAATGCCACACCTGTGCTTCCTCAATGAAAGGCAAGGATGGGGCACCAGAAAGCCTCAGCACCCATAACCTAATGGGTACCCTGTACAGGAGACAGATCTGGGGTCTAGGCATGTTGACAGACACCCAAGGACTGAGTGGGCTGTAGGCCAAGTTTGGGACACAGAAGACCAAAAAAGGTCAGTGGTTGGAGTCAGCCCAGAGTGTGGGGCAGTAGTCCTGATGCCTGGTTGTAGAGTAAGACCTGAATTGGGTGGTCTGAAAGTTGGTAAGGGGTCAGGACCAAGAGTGATAGGGAGGAAGACTGAAGGGCTGTATGGAGCAGGGCCAAGTGAGGCTTAAAGGTCCATACAGAGTAGGGAAGAGTGCATGTGGCCCATGGTGGGGCGAGAACAGGTGTGCCCCAGTGTCAATGTGACCCAGTTATAGGCATGAAAGAGGCCCAGCAGAGGACAGAGTTTCCTTCTGGAAAGGGCTACATGACAGTCAAATGATTGGATGCCAACCACAAGGCATGGGACATGGTATAGGGATTGTTCAGAGCCATGTATTATGCCCTTGGCATCAGGGCATTAAATGGAAAGCCTCCCATCTAGGAACAACTATTCCATTACAACATAGTCATGGCAGATGAGTCAGGTGGGTGGACTGTCCTAGACAGGTGGGCTGGCTGAGGTTGTGACCGTCCTCATAATGGCTCCCTGTCACAAGTCCTGTAGTTCCCCCTCCCCTCCCCCCCAGAGAAACAATAGGTTGCTCTCTAGACTCTGCTAATCCACAATCCCCACTTTGTGCTGCAGGGAAATATAGTGTAATGTGCAGGCTGACCACAGGGAGTCTGGGTCAACCAATGAGGGCTGCTCTGTGTACTGCTGCAGTCTAGTGCCAGGCAGACTAAGGAAGCCTACAGAGCAAGCTGAGATGTTCACACTTCCCCCTGTCCTCCCCACACCCCACCCTTTCCCCCAGCTGCACAATGTTAGCACTGGAAGCTCTCCACTTCTTAGGGCCTCAGCAATTGAATGTCTGTACACGTGGCTCTGGGGAAGCTTCTCTACCTGGAGAGCAAACCTGGGAGAATTCTTTCCAGTTATTTCAATGTGTTTACACAGATTAGAAACCCTCTCTTAGGACAGTAGCACTCCTCGGGTTGCCTTAAAGCTTCCTTCTTTCTTTGTTTCACCATGATGTTTTCAAACCATCCCCCCCCACCCCACCCCCATAAGCTTTCCCAAACAATGCACAGACCAAATTCTGATAACCAAAACTTTCTAGTTCCTCCATAGCCTTGCCTTTGCCTTTGTTTGATGGAACTGTATGCTTTTGTCTCTTACAGGTATATTTAACGAAAGGCAGCAATTAAACTTACCCATTTTGATAAAATTAAATCCCACCCATAATACATTTGTAATGTGCTTAGTCAGGCAATTAGTACTTTTGGAGCTGCCAGCTGCTTCTAAACAAAACAGACGGCTCCAAAAGAAATTGGTCCTTGTCTCTAAACAAAACTGGTCCTTGCTTAGTCAATTCACACTAGCTAACAAAATGTAAATGTCAATTTAAATACTCCACAGGTGTTTTTATTCCAGGTCACAGATACTCCTGCTTTATTTTTTGGACTCAACTACCAATGTTTGTAGATTACCTTTTAGAATTAGATTTAGATTAGATTTAGACTTAGACTAGCATTTATAGTTACATTGGTTAAGTTCAGCTCATTAGAAATTAATCGAATACAACTCTAAAAACTACTTTAACAAACCCTGACAGTTCCACATGTTGATCCTAAAGGGAAGAAAAAGGAAAGACAAAAAGAAGAGGTGAATACTAGGCATTTTTCCATCTCTGCAGTACAGAGCAGTTCTAAATGCACTGTTCATTTAAGGAATGGAAGGAAAAAAATTGTAATATTAGCATATGTATGTATGGGCAGAAGAATGAGAACCAGGATGCCAAAAATGCTTGTTTTTGTTTTCAAGCAAAATTTTATGAAACTGCATAAATTAAAGCAACTCAACTGTAATTAAGTTACATTTCTGACAATAACTAAAATGGATTGAAACCCATTTTAGTCTCATCTCCTTAAAGTTCAACCCTGAATTAAATACACTTTAGGAAGAGCATTATTTTATGGGATAAATGGAGGCCACATGTCTTTATTGGTAGAGTGCGCTATTCCCCAGTGGCACTGGCTGTCTTTTTATGCTAGATTTCTAAGCCCTACTTTATAACTTATACCCTTGAAAGCATTCAGTGGTGCATACATTAACAGCACATACACAAACTGCCTATATTTTAAGCCAGCCATTATTTGAGAGAGAGAAAAGGCTGACCTTAAATATTTCTTCCTGGGAAGTGTAGAGAATAGACATTATTGAACTTGACGATTTGTTTAGTAGTTTAAGGTGAGAGTTTGGCTGGGGGGGGGTTGTTATTGTTGTTGTTTATTTTGTCAGTATGTCCTGCTTGCTAGTTGTTATATTTGGGGGATTATTATTTTTATTTTATTTTTTTAGGGCAGTCATATCACACAGACTTGGCAATTTTATAACAGGCTAAATTTTATTTAGCCCTCCCTGTTTATGCAGAACTCTCAGTGCCATTAGTGTAAACAGGAATTTTGCCAGAATATAGCATATTATATTAGACCTCTAAATTTTCTAGCATCTGCAGTAAGAACTGGAAACTAGATGTATCCTTTCTCAGCTCCCACATTTGCCACACTAAGTGTAAACCACATACTTACTCCATAACATCACACTCCTTGCTTCACTCTAGTGCCCTGGAATGATGTTATAGATTGGTGCAAAGATCATGAAACTAGTTGTGGGAGTCTGATTTTCATTCAGGATAGCTGTGAGGTGCTCTCAAGCTCACTTATAAAATGAGCTATAATGGGGACTTTGAATCAAACCTCAGACATACATGAATATGAAGTATGAATGTTTTTAGTAGTTCTCTATATCTGTAATAGAGGAAGAGGGGGGAAAACATGAAGGAGAAGTCACACTGGTAACATGACTTCAAAAAACCAAGCTAAATAAGCACTTTTGGAATTGATTCTGGCTAAAGGGGATTGTAACTATGAGCAAAGAAACCCTTTCCTGACCAGTGGGCTGGTACAGTGGACTCCCTGAGTTTTTCTGTGAAAGGAGTTGTGTGGCTTAGGCACCAAACTTCAGGAGAAGATTCACAACTAAATAGTCCAAGAGAGGATGAGTGCCTCCCTCTAGCATGGAGTCAGGCATCCCATTAGGACTAGCCTCTGTGCTCGCTTCTGTAAATCCCACTTGTAGCCAGCAGCTCTTCTCTAGTACTCTTAGTATGGGACACAAAGACGCCTATCCCAGTACGGTGGATTCTACAGAATAAGTAACAGGTGCCTAATGTCCCTTTGTGGATCTAGACCTCAGCTCGCCTGAACAGGCCCAGCATGGGGTACAGTCATCCACAGAGGTGGTCCAGGATCCTGTTTGTGTAATGTGGAAGCAAAGCAGTGAACACATCCATACTTGGAGTAAATGCTTCCATTAGCAGAGCTCCAGGAGTCTGGTCCTCGCAGGGACACCTCATTACACTGTCTCGCTCCAAAGTACCTCGCGTGATACCAGAAAGGCTGCTGCTTACCACAGATGCCAGTAGCAGTTTGGAGGGTTTTTTCTGTGGCATTTTAAATGAACAACTCTCTTAAGTTTGCTGAAAAGAATACTATGATGGGGGGTGCTCAAAGGGGGCAGGGAAAAGGGCTGCTCTGAAATGGAGCCACAGAGTAAACACTGCAGATGAAAAATTATATATGCAGTCACACACCAGGGCACCAATTATTTTTCCTTGGTAGCAACAAACTCTTGATTACTTTAACAAAACATACTGAAAATGTCAAGACTCATTTATATTTAATTAAGGAAAATGTAATCACTTTCTTTTCTGAGGGTCAGAAAAGTTGGGGGTATGTAATTCTTAGTGTGGGGGGTTCTATCTGAAAGTAACTTTAATGGGCTGGGATCTGATTCTTAGCAGATAAGTAAATCAGAAGTGTATCAGGATTCACGCAACAATAGTCAAAAATATTTCTCTAGTTTGATTCCAAAAACTAGAGAATAATTATTCAGAACAGTGCCATCTACTGGATTTGGTTTCACATAATTCGTGTTTGATGGTGTTAGACTGTTCATTTGTTTTTGAGCTTTATTTATAATCAGCTGAACTGCACATTTAGAGACTGGCAGGCAATTTGAGAACTGAGGAAATGATTGTTGAAGGCCACCATTTTTATAAGTCCCTTTATATTTTGAAGCTGTATGATGAAATGTTTTCTGAAAGTCAAATTGCTCAGTGCAACCTTTAACTGGGATTTACAGAGAGGTATTCTTTTAACAGAATCTTTCCAATGCACCTGTTTAGAGACTGCAGTCCAGCAAATAATATAAGCATGTCCTTTATTTTGAGTGAGTGGTATGAGTCAAAGCAACAGAAATCTCACTTGCAGAATAACAAAGCACAGAAAAGCTCATGCTTATTTATTCAGGAGACCCACAACCATATTCTAGCCTCCAAGTTGTATATTAGTTTCCAGTGCCCTCACACAATGAGCATTTTCAGCTCCCATGAAAGGCAACAAGAAGTATATTTGAAAAAAAAAATCAGTAATTTACATAGGTGAACCTTATGTAGTAAAATCAGTTCATTTTTTGATTAACATTTTGAAAATGAAGGTAAATCCAATGAATGACATGTGCCTCTGGAGGCAGGGGGGGCACGACAACCACCCACAGGTGGAGGTGTGGCTGTGGCGGCAGTTACTGGAGACTGCCTGCAATGGCGTCCGCAGCAAGGGGCGGGGGGGTGAGCGGCAGATGGTGGCAAGTGGGGACCGCTCACAGCCATCTTCCATGCTGTAGGCAGCAGCGAGCAGCAGCAGCGAGCCCACAGCTGCTGCCAGCCACATTGACAGCAAGGGGCGGGGGCAGTGGGGACTGCCTGCAGAAACCAGCCATGACTTTGGCAACAACCAGTCTTGGGCGGGAGGGGGGGGTCATGTGCCCACCTATGCGTTGCCTATGGTAAATCCCTCTTTGGTATTTGGCAACATTTGAGCTAATATTCAGGAGTTCTAAAACACTTGTATGTTCATAGTGCTTCACAAACATGACCAAACAGGTCAACATCACCTCAAAAAAGGACTTATTCAGTGATTTTATTTTAATGACATAAAACTATCTCTTGACTACAGTATCTGAGACAATTGCAAGCTTTAAAGAATGTACTTTGACAGCAATATTGTAGGATAAGATTTAATGTCCTTACCCTCATTTTACAGCTGACAAACAAAAGCACAGAGAACACCCAAATTTTCAAATGTCTACTGACTTCTGCGGGGGAGAACCAAGCTGAGATACTTGGGGACTCTCTTTCATAGAGTTTGTATGCAGGTGTCAGTATTAATGTTCAACACATCCTCAGATCTGGACCGATGTATGTCATGATAGGAACCTCAAAAATCTGGAATACACAGTGGGTAACTGGGAGTATTTTGATTGAGGGGTTAGCACTATATCCATGAAAGTGTTTAGATGCTTAAGTACCAGCCTGCTTGTCCTGTAGGCACCTGGAGATCCTCAAATCTCAGCTGCCACCAAACACTACAGGTCTCCGAGTCACCAGGGACTTGAGAATTTGCTATTAAATTTTCCTAAGTACTTGAATGTCTGATTTGTGTATGCCCAGAACTGCCTGAGTCTTAAAAGTATGTTTGTCTGTCTCTACAAACTAGTGACTTTTCATTTATACAGTGGAAAATAGCTATAATAATTTCAGCCTTCAACTACTTGGTGGGTGGCTACAAAGAGGATGGAGCTAATCTGTTCTCAGTAGTGACAGAATAAGGAGCAATGGTCTCAAGTTGCAGCAAGGGAAGTTTAGGTTAGATATTAGGAAAAACTTTCTAATGTGGAGGGTAGTAAAGCAGTGGAACAGGTTACCCAGGGAGGTGGTGGAATCTCCATCCTTGGAGGTTTTTAAGACCTGGCTAGGCAAAGGTTTGACTGGGATAATCTAGTTGGGGGTGGTCCTGCTTTGAGCAGGGGGTTGGACTAGATGACCTCCTCAGGTCCCTTCCAAGCCTGTCTATGATATTGGAGGGCATGGCATGTAAACCTAGATTTGTGAGGGGTATTGGTGGACTAAAACCAGGAATGGATACAATGGAAGCTGTGAAGCAGGGATGTAGGCTAGTAGGACAACAGAGTGAGCACCCTGAATGCTCTCTGTCTGCCTGCTGAGGGTGGAAATGTCCTTTTCCCAGTGGTCTGCCTCATCATGGCTATAGCCTAACTGGATTGGCCTGGACTGAGGAATAGTCCTTGGGGCCTGGAATACAGCTCTGTGCCTTGTCTAGGAGATGCCTCACATGGAAGTAATCAAGCCATCAGGCAGTCATCCCTCAGTGAGAGGCCCCAGCCACACTGGTCTATTTACGCTAGGGTTGGAGAGCAGTTAGTTGTCTGGGCAACAGCCCATTTTGCTCTTCCTGTGGCTGCTTGGAACTGCTAAACCTGACTTTGTGCTCTGAACCTCTGGCTTGGACCCTCCTGCCTGTTTCTGCTTGTTCCTCTTCCTGTCTCGGACCTTACAGCCTGGATCAGCTGCTTGCCCTGACCATGACCTTGTCTTGACCCTCAGCTTGCTATCCTGTACTAGGACAAATACCCAGCTTGACCTTGCTTTCCTCACTGGTAAACATAGACCTGTTCTCCATCTGAACTAACCACCTATGTCCCAGCCAACCTTTACACATAGTACCCCTGGTAAAGCTCTCTCTTGGCCCTCCACTCATCTGCTGCTGCTTCCCTGTGCTCCAAAGACACCGCAAGGTCTGATGGCATGTCCTTATTCTGCCTGGAATAGGAGACTGAGAGGACAATTCTTTGAGCTGATGGCTTACCCTGTGGCCTTAGAAGAGCAGTGGCTCTAAATGCAGCTAAACCTTGAGCAGAGGGTATCTGTCCTGAAACGTCAACAGAACACCAGATATTCTTCATAAAACTTTTGAACACTGAAGATAAGTTGAGAAATTCCCCAGGACTTCTTGCCAGGCCAGCTTGGGAGCCTTTGCCATCTCCTGCCAGGATAGTAAGTTCATGAGCACCTTCGCTTCCTGAGTGGTGGGCTTTTCTCCCATGAACCCTTCTCCTGTGTCATTCCTGGGATCCCTCTTGCTGGGCAGCAAGTATTGTGCCTTTAAGGGAGGTAGGGAATCCTCTTTTCCCTGTGAGGGACATTGAACGGGTCATTTTCCTATCTAGTCCTTCATGTCTCTATCCGAGTTTGGGGCTGGCAGGCTGTGTAGGGAGGCTGTGCTACCACTTGTCATGCACAGTAGGGAATTGCCCTCTGGATAACTTCCACTGTTTTAAGGTTTGCCAGATGTGTCCTTGATAGGAGTGATTATTTGCCAGAAACGGGACTTTTTTGTGGTGGCAAGGGCCAGCCCCTCCCTCAGCACTCTTCCTGAAGGAAATGGTCATCCAGGACAACTTTCAGCTTTGAAAGCATTGAGTTAGTTTTCAGGGAGTTCTGTGGAGAGAGAGAGAGAAGGCATCTCCTTAAGCTAGACATACAGATTCAACCGCTACCTGCAAGAGCGATGCCAGTTCCTCATGTCTCATAAATGACCACTGAAGGTCCCTTCCAGCCATACTGTCTAGGGGTGAGCAAAATGGGCCCTATTTGATTCGGA
Source organism: Crocodylus siamensis (assembly GCF_052110815.1). NCBI lineage: Eukaryota > Metazoa > Chordata > Crocodylia > Crocodylidae > Crocodylus > Crocodylus siamensis. Next base: position 303,092,512 of record NC_143395.1, read on the forward strand.
TTTGGCCCAAATTGGGGACAGTGATACGATCTGTTGATTTGGATCATTGTCCCCGATTCAATTCAGCGGAATCCAAATCTGAAGATTCGATGAGGATTCAGAGAATCTGTGATTCGGACATAGACACAGCTTTACATGTTTTTTTCTACATACCTCAAGGTACCAAGCACAGCTCATGAACGCTGCAATGCAGGGGATGATGGAGCATCCCACAGGAGCACAGTGCCCCTGCATGCTCAGCAGCGAACCTGGAAGTACTTCCAGTCTACTTCTGAGTCTACATGAGAGTGCACTGAGGGCTGCCCCACACCCTCTTGGCTTGTCAATCAGCCATGAGGGGACCACAGATGTCCCCCCAGACCCAGAAGGCACCAGTCGCTGAGCCAGAGGGATTGCAGGGGCTAGTGCTGTGTGCTTCCTGGCATACCTGGAAGTGGACTGGAAGTTCTTCTGGTCCACTTCTGGGTCTGCTTCTGAGTGCACTGGGGACCCCCCCCCCCCCCCCAAGCTCCTGCGGGATGCTCCATCCGCACCAACATCACAGCATTGACAAGCCGCCTAGTACCCTGAGGTATGTAGAAAAAACATTTAAAGCTGTGTCTATGTCCAAATCACCAAATCTTTCCGAATCTCTCCAAATCAATTCAGAAAGTTCTGATTTGATTCAGAGAGATTAAAGGGTCTCCTGATTCGATTCAGTGGCCAAATCTCTAATTCTGAATTGGGCCAAACTGAATCGGTGACCAAAGCTTCACGCAGCCCTAATACTGTCTATGACTGGTGAGTAATCAAAATGACCCATTGACTTGGGTGCCTAAACCTTTCATTAGGCAGTAGCTCTCTCCACCCTGGGTCAAATCCTTGCTCTGTGACTCCAGCAAATTACAAGCACACTGCACTCTTTTCTACTTGCTCTTTATACTAGTGCATCCCTGCACAGTCCTGTGACCACATTTCTTTAAAAAAACCAGCATACTACCCTGCAAAAAAGCCCATGTTAAGACAGGAGGAGGGAGGAGCCCTCCCTAACCTGACCTACACCCTGCTGTCCTGAGAGAGCCCCAGCCCCAGGAAGATGACAGAGCCTGATTGAACCAAGGATCCCAAGCTCCCCAGTAACAAATGGCAATGAAGGATTGTCTCCTCACCAGTACATGAAGGACACCCTCAGTGGACTTTGCTCAACTCTGTGAGAAATGTAAGACTCCATTTGCCTCCTGCTTCCCATAGTCACAAATGCCACTAGTGTTACAGGACCACGATGAGCAGATATGTGAAGGCTACATCTGGCAACACTTTCTGGAGCTCCCACATCTGGAGCTGAGTTATATGGGACAGTGCCCCTTGCCACAATGTCTCCAGACAGTTTTTTCCTCTGGTTGTCAACATTAATGTATCACTAAGAGAGGAACAGTTGGGAGGGAGGAGAGAGAGGCTTCCTGTTCTGTTACTGATCAAATTTTCCCTCTGTCACATTCCCTTTCCCCAATTTCTCTCCTGAATCACTCCTGATTGCTAATATGAAGAAGTAACAGCCTCTGTCTTTTGCTAATCATTCATTTTCACTGGCAACAAGTCAGTAAATGTGTTTGTCACTCAGTGTTGTGAGAGAAACTGTATTCTAAAGGACTCCATGAGTCCTCTGGAGAAAGGGAGAAGTTCAGTTTTATACCTCTAGGCAGTGACTGGTGGAGGGTGTAGGTGTGCACCTTTCCTTAGACCATTGTGCCAAAAACAGGTACAGCAGGTTCAGAAACTGTGGCCAGCCACAGCGCAGGCATAAATATTCCTCGGCTGCTCCTTATCAATCTGTGCAGGAGCTTATTGGCATGTCTGAGGCAGCCAGCCAGTTCCCAGGCGTGAGGTTCCTAGCTGAACTCTTATCTGAACTGAGCGCTCCAGTGGCAATGGATAGAGTGATGACTGGTTCCACCCTTGCCCCCTGGACAGTTCTCAAATCGGTTTTGCTCTCCCCACCTACCGTGATGGGAGCCTCAGGCTGTTGGAAGGAAAGGTGATCAGCAATGGTGTAAATGAATAGCAATCTCTGAACTGTTCCAGTCTCACTTAACCCATTAGTGGGCTGCAGGAATGAGGTGTGAAGTGACCCATTACCTTAAGACCTGAACTGCAGGGGGAAGCACAGGGAGCCAGTGTGGAATGGGCAACAGAATTGTCAAGAAAGGATCATAGGAAAGTAGGTCTGGAGGGATCTTATGAAATCATCTACAGGCCCTGCTTAAGGCAGGATCATCCCTGACTAAACCACCCCAGCCAACTGTCTGTCCAACCTGCTTTTGAAAATTTTCTAGGATGCAGATTCCAAAACTTCTCTAGGTAGTGAGTTTTTATATGCTTGACCATGCCCATAGTCAGAAAGTTCTTCCTAATCTCCACACTAAACTTCCTCTGCTGCAGCCTAAGGCCGTTGCTCCTAGTCCTGTCCCCTATGGCCACAGAAGAAAGACCATCCCTATCATCTCTATAATTGCACTTCAAGTATTTGAAGACTGTTTTTAAATCCCCCCCACCCCCAGTCTTCTGTTCTCTAGATTTAAACAACCATAGTTTTTTCAGGATTTCCACATAGGTCTTGCTTCCCAGGCCTCTAATCACTTTTCTCACTCCCCACTGGTTCCTTATCAATCTGCCCTCATCTTTCTTGAAGTATTGGGCCGAAAACTGAGCACCATACTCCAGGTGATGTCCAGGAGGCCTCCTGACTATGGAAACATGATACTCCAGGAGGCCTTACCAGTATGTAATACAACAGAGTACCTGCAACTCCACCTAACTTGGTGTCATCCACAAGTTTTCTAAGCCTGCACTCACTCCTTTCTTCCAAATCAGTGGGTTTCAATTTTTTTGGACTCAAAGCCCTCCTCATTGGACTTGAGGCACCCCTTCATAATTTTTATGAGTTGAGTGGCACCCAATTTCAAAAATGAATTTCTATTTTAGAGTGCTTAACTCGTTGCAAAGGGACTGGGCAGTGGGGTGGGGAATTATTCAGACAGGGGCAAGTCTGAACCTGTTTTTATCTACAAAGCTTATCTGCTTATCTTCTCATACCTTGTAGCACCTTTCAAAGCATCTGGCAGCCCCCCATGGTGTCCCAGAACCCTGGATGAGAATCATTGGTCCAAGTTATTAATGAAAATCTTAATACAGGACCCAGGACAGACCTCTGGGGAACCCCACTTGATACCTCCTCTCGCCTAGATATTGAACCTTCAATAACTACATATATTTCAAAGGCATTTGGAACACTTCAAATGCAAATGCTTCCATGTCTTCAATTTGTCCCTTCAAACTTTTACCACAAAGCCAGCTTTTCTTTTCCTGTTGTGCCCTGTCCATTTCACTTCACTCATTCTAACCTCAGCTTTATTTATAATAGCAGCAGACATGTTAAGTATAGTGGCACTGCCCACTCTACATATAATACAGAAACAATGTACCTGCCCCAAGCACTAGGGGAAGGCAGACAGAAGCAAGAAGGAGATATTATTAAATATGCACCTTGACTCGGCCCTATAACCTGGATGTTTTATGCAACTGAGTAAATGCAAAGCAGATGAAATGTCAACCCACAAGATAACTCCCCATGACAGAGAATCTTCTGTAGCATAGGACTGACATGTCTCCCTTCCATCCAGGTCACATTATAACTCTTAAGTAATGCTAAGGTCAAAATGATCTTGACCAGCCTAGAATTGAGGAAACATAAAGATGGTGTTGAACCCAGTCTCTTCTACTGTACCAAGTCTGAATTCAGCACAGCCCCTGGCATCCATCTCAGACTAGTTCATCTGACACAACATTGTAACTTTAAAAGAAAAAGCAACTAAACAAGCAAGTACTGAAAGAATGGTCACCCCCTGAATGGAAGAGTAGCCATAGGTATTGTAGAAATGTATGTACAGCTATAGATGGAAGGGGCATCTAACTTCATCCCCACCAGTGACAGGATCCACACCTACCCTAGGTTGCTGCCTACTGGGCTGAAGTGACTCACAATCATAGTTTGGTAGGCCCAGAACCACACCTTTCATGTCATAACGGTGTCCCAGCTCCCTATGCCGATGTCCTCAGGGGGTTATTAAGGAAGAAAGCACAAGGGAAATACATTCAAGTAGTTGTGATTAAATAAACGAAGACTTTGGTGTGACAACTAAACCACAACTGCAAAAAAGTGTAATTCCTGGGTTCCTTAAGTGGAACCCAGGAACCCAAGTAGGAAGGGCAAGAGGAGATTTTGATTAGTGAAGCAAGCAAAGGCAGAAGAGCTGTGGCAATTACACTGTTTTCCTTGTTCATAAAATGGACCATTTTGGTGTTACTCCACCTGAAATCCAAGGTATGCCTAACATGAGATTAAATAGACTATAAATTCTCCTGTGCTTAACAGCTTAGATGTTACATGTGAGGCTTTTAAATCAGTCTCTGTGCACTTGCAAAGGGCTGAATCCCTGCCTTGCTGAGTAATGTGTACATTGTCTCTCTGTAATAGCAACAGCTTTGCTAATAGCAAGAGTTTTGCACGCTGGTTCCATAGTAAGCCAGCGAAGCAGCACATAGCCTCCTGCTCTGTGAGTGTGGCTGAACCATGAACCTAAATAGTAGAATGTTGTAAAACAGTAAAATGTAGTAAACACCAAGTGTGTTAGATCATGACTCGTCCCCAAATTCCTAGCTTGAGATAATGTTGTTTACTCCAGAATATATAAGCTGTACATTCTTAAGTTACAATGAGTTCCTCAGCTCTAGCAAGAGTTCTGACTTGCGTGGAGCCCTGGCGCAGGCTGTTGCATCCCCGAGATCGGGACACTCCAGAGCCAAGAGAATCATGTGGAGTGGCAGCTGCCGCCTAAAGCCGATGTGAAGTGACCATCTCTCTGCTCTGTTCTATCGCCTGCCTCTGCGAGTATCCTTGAATAAAGCTTTGTAGGAGTGAAAACAACCATGAGTACGTCCTTTATTCAAGCGCGGAGAATCTTCTGAACCCAGTAGTTCATTCTAAAACACTCTCCCTACAAGGGAAGAGCCACCCTGGGAAAATGAAGGAATAAGGAGAATGTAGGAAAAATGGTGGGGGGGTTTCTAGCTTCTAAACTAAAGCATGGGGTAGGAATGGATTTCTTTATCTTGAAAATAAGAGCTTGCCTAGGAAGTTGGTTGCATGTACACAGTAAATGTTCAGTGACATATGTGTATGTGTGTCAAATAACTGAGAATCAGCAGCTAGGGAGTCCAGCATGCTGATTGTGCTGCTCCTGTAGAGCATGTGCACAATAGGAGCAGCCTTTTTTCACTTTCCCTGCAACATAGGTTTGATACACAAAAGCTGCTATTACCATATTTCTTACCCTGATGTCTGTTCCTCCTGGTGCCTGCCTCCCACGATAGCCTCCGTCCTCAAATCCTCTGCCACTCACTGCTCCCCACAGCCTCTCCCCTTTCCACACCCACCCCCCAACTGTCAGACATAGATTGAGCTCCATTCCCTCCTGGGCACGTACTACATGGAAGCACAGCCCCTGCCCAGCCATGAAGCAATATCCCAGGACTGGAGCTACACTGGCCTGGCAGGGGATGGAGTTTCCCTGTGTCCTGGGAGGGAATGGAGACAGAACTGTAGGTGAAGGTGGGGACAGGTGACTGCATAGCTCTGACTCTCGCCCTAACCCAAGCTGGAGGCTGGAGGCCACAGTCAGAGCAGCAAAAGCAATCTGCACCTCCCTCCACCTTATACTTAAATTCAAGATGGGGTGGAGGGGGGCTTTTTTCTGCATGCTGAATGAGGGAAAAATTATTGTCTTAAATTTGAGTAAATATGGTACTTATTCTCTCCATTACAGGACATACAGTTATGACAACTTGGAGTTGCTCTGACTGTTCCTCTATGCTGAGAAAGAAAAGGCTCACTGATGCTGATTGTCAGGCATCAGTAAAACTGCTGGTCAGAATCCTGATAATATCTACCACTTAAAAAGAATCAAGCCATCTGCTCTCAGTTCTGAAGAGAGAATGCCAGATTTAAAATCCATGCCTGGGCTGTTTCTCACTGCTAATTGCTTATGCTACCTGATGGGTTCAGAACTCTCCACATGAGAGATTTCTGCTTATACTTTTTTTTTAAATACATTTTGGCAATAGTTTACTACCAATTGATAAAGAAGAACCTTTGACAACAGTGACCAGTCACTCATGTAGGATGGTGTCATTTGGCTCCCTGAAGTCCGTGGAACTGACAGGGGTTTTTTTATACGTATAATTTATATTACGTAAAAGTATGTTGACTTTAGAGGTATTTCACGTAGAATTGTTGTTAACTCTGCTGGGATGTATCAAAGTTCTAAGATCTATGCAAAAAAAATAAGGTTAACAATATATGCTCTGACTTTAACCCTCAGCTGTAATGGGAACATAGTTCCAATACTTCCAATTTATTTTAAAAGCTGGCAGGGCTACCCATGCGGCCCTCGATAGCTTGCCAAAATTGGGTAAGTGGCTCTCCGCCCAAAATCCTTGCCTGCCCCTGCCTTAAGAGCTCAATGCATGGCTCCGTTCTCATCTACACCACACCCCAAGCCTCACAACTGTTCTCTCTCTTTGATGTTGCCTATTTATACACTCGGGCCCTTATGCAGTCTCCCTTTGGGCTTCTGGGCCTCTGGTCCCACATGCAGCCCTTCCTCTGGCCTCTTGGACTTCTGGTCCTGTACCCAGCCCTTCCTCTGGGCTCCTGAACCCTCTGGTCCAGCTTAGGCTGGGCTCTGGGCTGGGAAGAGCCCAGTGCAGCCCCTGGCTCCAGCCCACAACAGCACCCCACCCTCACCCCGCACACAGATCTGGGGGTGCAAGCCCCACATGCCCTCCCAGGGTGCATGCAGCAGCAGAAGCTGCCTCCCCTCCACCACCCTGGATGAACTGCATCACCGCCCTGCACCCCATCCTGGCTGTGTAGTGTCTGTCCCTGCCCCAACCCTACTTCCTCCCTCACCGCTGTGGCCTCAATATGCGCCCTCCTCCCCCACCCCTTCCCTCACAACAGACTTACCAGCCAAACTGACCTGCTCTTCACACTGTCAGGCTGCGCTTCTGGCTGGCTGCATGCTGCACTGCAGCTGTATGCATGCAAGGGGCATTTATCAAACACATCAATTGGCCACATCAGCCAAAAAAAGCTGATTGCCGATACTATCAATTTTCCTTATATCAGTGCCGATCCAATATGGGACTGATGTATCAATGTACCGCTAGTTATCCATTCTTTATGTAGGCCTTGAGCCTGCCACAGAAGTTCTCAAGGCTAAACCACCAGTGCCACTTAAATAAAAAGAAGCATCTCAGCCCCCTAGCTGACACTTCAATCCTTCTCTGGATTTAATATAAAACAAAGACCACCTGTCTGTAACACCCAGTCTTTCTCTGTCCAGATGAGTTGCCTTTATTCCCAGGCCGTCAGGGTTGTTTACACAAATCCAAGTCCCTTCAAGAGCCCTGCTGCTCTGCTGCCAGGTAAAGGCTCTGGGCTTATATAGCTCAAGCCTGAGCCCTCTGCAGATCAAGTGAGTCTCTCATTACCCTCCTGCACCACCTGAAAGCAGCCTCTCATGCTGTTTGCTCACTTAAAAGAACAGACACAGACTACAACCTCTGAGCACTATGTCTTTTGCTCATGTGGCTTTCCCTTTGCCTAATGGCCAGCCTATGTTCTTCTGCTGCAACCCCAACATAGCAGGCTTGGCCTGCTGCACTCTCTCTACACCTGGCAAATAGGTGTCCTTGTCTGGTGGGAAGCATGAGAAGTAAGATGTGAATCATGTTTTAGTAATTCATGAGAACTAGGATGTGTGTGATATAAACATGAAGTTGTTTTGATCTCTGTGTAACAAGGGTCCTGGGAACCCTTAATACTTTGTACTGGGCTAAGGGGTTATGTTCATGCCTGCACCATGTCTGCAAATGACCTGGCTAGTAGTGTGAACCAGCTGGTCATGGAAGTTAGTGGCCAGGCTTGTCTGTAGACAATAAATCAAGCCAAGCTTTTTGTCACTATGAACCAAAGCCTGTGGTCTCTTTCTTGTAACAATGAGGTTGTTAAGGGCATAGCATCATAGATGGTATCCCGGCAATATGCAACAGACCATCCAAGCTGAAGGAGCCTGACTTGATTTGTAGCATCTAACACTCAAACAGCGTTAAGGGAGTCAGATAACAATGACGGAGTCCTCCTTAACAACATGAGTGACTCCTTAGAAACTAACAGATACCAGCTTTTTCATCAGTCCCCAAACTATGTAGCTGATACAGGAAGCTTTGACAGGGAATACGGTTTTGCACTGCCCTTCAGTCAGTCAGCTGGTGCAAATTACAGCAATCTTTCCAATGTTCTGATATTTTGGAAAGGTCCTTAAGGATCAGACCAGTACCCAGATGGTTCAGGCTCATGAAAACACAGGGGGGCAACCCAACTGTCAGACACAGATTGAGCTCCATTCTTTGTAAACAAAGTCTGCAGTGTTTCCTGTTGGCACCTCAACTACCAACTCTGGAGTAAGCCACATATAACTGTCCATGTGTAAAGCATTGTTCCCTTAAATAGCCACTGGAAGCCTCAAAAAGGGCCAAGACAAAATAACCCACCTATAATTTCCTTTGGGTGGTATTCAGTGATTATGGAAGGTTTAGTGTAGCCATTCTGGAGTTATAAGCAAACATACATACATACACTTCATTTTATAACAATGACAGTTGAACTAAATTCACTGCATCGAAAATGAAGTGGTACCAGTTTGTTATCTGAGAAGTAAAGTAATCCCAGTCACTGAAAGCCCCAAAAAGTTTGAAGTGATAAATAACCCACCTATAATTTTCCTTGGGTAGTATTCAGTGATTTTGGAAGATTTAGCATAAATAGGACCAGCCATTCTTGAGTTATAAGTGAACATACATACATACATACATACAGACACACACTTCATTTTATAAATACAGATAAAGCCCATGAATGGGCATGACTCATTGATTAAATATCAGATACCATAAAAGCACAACTCAAAAATGTTACATGTCATTCTTTCAGGAGAAAATGCCATGCTTTGGAGAAACTATGCTGTCAAATGGGGTATTCACTAGTTAAATATTTAGGATCTTCTGGATGTTGACAAAAACTCTTGCTAAACTTGATTGTAATCAGACCTTCTCTGTCGACATTATAAAAATGCTCGATAGTCCATAAATTGCATTGTGACCATCATGCGCGTACCTAGCCTCAAGACTTCAGACCTTGAGCCAAGAGTCATCTTGTGTTGATTGATGGCCCTTCATCACTTAGTTTTATGGGTTACAGCTGTTAGAGACTTCAGAATGAACTATGCCAAACATAACAGCAGGCCTTGCTCAGTGAAGCAGGGATGCAGGACTGAGAAACCAAACTGTTCTGTCAAAAAAAAATACTCTGCTCCAAAAGATCTGTCATACTTCCAAAGCTTTTGACAGGATCCATATTCAGAGCATACCAATATATATTTGATGAATATAGACAAAGCTATCCAGGTTGTTTCCCTGACATTTAGAAAAAAAATCTAATCTTTCATATCATTCTTAAATAATTCACATATCTCTTTTATGTAGGCCTCTCTTTCCTGGATGTTCTATAAAAGAAACAGCTGTCTCTTCATTGCAACAAAGAGAAATAAACTGCTCTGTTCATGGTGGTCAGTAGCAGAAGTTGTCTTCACAGATGGTGTATAAGAATTGCTAATGTTTTAATGGCAGTGATGTTCAAGATCAAGTTTAACTGAAAAAACTTATTTGAGGATTGTAATACTTCAAAAATATGTTACTGGTAATATTGTACTTGAGGGCTGGTATGTATTATGCACTGGGGGACTTTTCTTAGTATGCATAATCACTATTACTAATCTTTAAAATTCATCCAAGATATTTGTTTGATGACATTCTGTGGCAATAAATAAATCTTAATAAAATATTTCCATATAATTTCATTAAACGCCCCTCTGTTTTCATGTCATTCATATGATATATGACAAAGTATAAAAATACAGACTGATCAGATATTGCTGAGTACTCTGCAATATCTGAAAACTTCAGTCAGTTTGGGGTCTGAGGGCCCAACATGGCTCCTACTGAATTCAACAAGACACTTTCTTTTGCCTTCGATAGAAGCTGGATTTGATATTAAAAAATTAATGAAAGGGTAAAGATACATCACTACCAGTCCAAGATGGTTGAAGGCTAAAGACCCCAGCTAAAGAAAAATATTTCCCACCCTCCAAGTTTACTAAAGATCACAATCATGGAGTGGGGGCCAGGAGATTATTCCCTGACCCCATTCTGCGATTGTGAAATGAGGACTAGGAGCTGCCTGCTGCTGGGGCAGGGGTACATTGACCCCACTCAGGCAGAGCCTGCCCCAGCAGCAGGCAGCTCCTAGAGGCAGGGAGCAATCTCCTGCCCCCTGCTGCCTGACTGACAGAGCAAATCTGCTCTCAGTCAGCCATCTGCACATGCCTTACTCCGCAGTAATTACTCAGCAGTTTGTTTGCTACTTGCATTTTTAGGTAGAATATTAACTGCCGAGTAGAACAAATTACTGCATAGTAAGGGTCTGCACATACATGCCTATTACACAGTAATTTGCTCTACTGTGCAATAAAGTGTCTTGTGTAGATGCACCCTTTGGCTACTAAGTTTCCGAACTCTTGGGGATCCCCGTAAGCTGAATGAGATGGGGCCGCTGGCCAAATCTGGTCCATGGGACAGGGGTTGAGCACCCCAGGTTTAGCATCAATGAAGCAAGGTACCCAGAAACTTCATTTTTAGGACCCCCATACAACCCAGAAACTGATCTGGGATTTGTTACCCAAGGAAGGAGACCTAGTCCACTCTATTACAATGCTTTGAGCAATAAGACACCCTTCCTTATACGGGTAATACAGATCTCCTTCATGGCAGTGACTCTCTTTACATACACTCATAAAAACTTTGTTCAGTTAAATACACTGCAATGAGGGGAAGAAAGGCTGTAAAGATTGTAACAGGCTTTCTGCCAGTGTGAAAACTAATTTATTATTACAACCACAATTCTAACAAGAACTTTCATTAGTGATGGAATAGTCTCCTTCCTTGGGTAAGAATAGGTATCTTCCTCACACCTAGCTGTTCTACTTGGGGAGGACAGCTTTAACTTATTGTTGTGGTTCCTTAACACATCTTCTGAGCATCCTAGCTATGTCTGCAATACATGTGTCACAATTTATGTAATGGTCCTTCTGTTACCTAAACATAAAAATCTTATATCTTCTGAATATTTGCATCTTTCTAGCGGTATCTTTGCATCTTTTCTGCATCTCTAAGTTTTAAAATGTTCAGGAAAGACTTCTCACTTTCATTTTCCAGGCAGCATCAGAATCAGAATAGTAGAGGTATTAGTAGAATTTCAGAGCCAAAACAAACAAGGGATCACAAGTTCTACTTTATCTAAAGCTAGCTGTTTAATGTTTCACATGCAAGAGTAGAAGTTTCACAACTCCAATCAAATGTTAGTAAAAAGACAAATAAAGTTAGTTTTTGGTTGGCTAAACATGCTTCATCTGTACTGATTACTGCAGCCTTCATGCAGAGGTGTCTCAGCTTGAACAACAGATGTCTCACTTACATAAAATGCCATTTAATTGTTCCACATGAAAGGTCAAGATGTTTTAGTGCCTGCAGACCCACAGGATTGGACCTGATCGCTCTCTCATTTGGAGCACCGCAGAACCCAAGAATTAATTGTTCAAACTGTAATCTTTAGCTGTGCCTTACAAGTATACAGCTCAACTCAGGATTTGAATGGTTCTCAGAAACCAAAAATATGATTGCTTAAATAAACAAAAAGGGAACACCATAATTGTAGTCTAAAGGTCCTTGTGAGCACTGCCTTGCTTTGGACCTTTGAATATGGCCACATAACTTAGGAATAGCCTTATCCTACTTGGAAAAAGAATTACAAATAGAATGAGATTGTTGGATTATATTTTAAGGGTGCCCCACAATATTAGCACTGTTAGTAGGGGTGTGCAAAGTGGACCCTATTCGATTGGATTCGGCCTGAATTGGGGACAGTGATTCAATTCGTTGATTCAGATCACTGTCCCTCATTCAATTCGGCTGAATCCAAATCTGAAGATTCAATGCTGATTCAGAGAATCAGATTTGGACATAGACACAGCTTTAAATTTTTTTCTACATACCTCAAGGTACCAGCATAGCTCATGAACACTGCGATGCTGGGGCAGACGGAGAGTCCCACAAGAGTGTGGGGGGCCCCCCACATGCTCGGCAGTAAACCTGGAAGTGGACCAGAACTACCTCCGGTCCACTTTCGGGTCCACTGGGGAGCACACTTTGGGCCCCCCCATGCATCCCTGGTACAGTGATCAGCCACGGGGGACCCTGGGTGCCCCCCTCAGAGCCAGAAGGCGCCAGTCGCTGAGCCAGGGGGCACTGGGGAAGGCCCCTGCACGCTCCCTGGCGGACCCAGAAGTGAGCTGCCAAGCATGCTGGGGAGCCCCTCGTGCTTCTGTGGGACACTCCATGCGTTCCAGCATCATAGCATTCACAAGCCACCTGCTACTTTGAGGTACGTAGAAAAAACATTTAAAGCTGTGTCAATGTCCAAACTGCCACATCTTGCCAAATCTCTCAAAACTGATTCGGAAGGTTCCAATTAGATTCAGAAAGATTAAAGTGTCCTCTGATTCAATTTGGATTTGAAGATTCAGCCACTGAATTGGGCCATATCTCCGCTGAGTCGAATCAGGGTCCAAAGCTTTGCACGGCCCTGTTAAGTGTGCAAACACCTACATGTGATTCACAAGATACACCCAGAGATTTTGAATAGGAATTAATAGGATCAAATATTCTGACCTGTTGTGATCTTCCAAGTACTTTGCAACAGAAGAATGTCTCTATTATTTCTCTGTAGCCAAGGAATGAGTGAAAGCTAAGAGCTGGCATTTTCCAAGAGGGCCCTTGAGTCTAAAACGTTTGAGAACTACTGCTCTAGAGGAAGACTATCATTTGTGCCAACCATTCCCTTACATCAGGATGGAGCTGGATGGAAGACAGGAGTGTATCAGGAACAGGTTGGGGGTGGAGTTATATGGGAAGTGCATGGCAAAGCAGAACTTGACTATGTCAGGTCTTCCTGTAGTATAAGGCCCCATTATAGTCTTAATGCCAGCGACGGGAGTCAGAGTAGACTTTATGCTCCTCTGACTTATAACAGGGTCATGCAAGAGGGATCAAGGAGTTTCAGCTGATATGCTACAGATTTTGCTTTCCAGTGCCTTTGAGCACAGCTTTGTATAGAATCAGGACCCCCATGAACAAACTGGGAATGCTGGTAGCAAGTCATGGCTAACGAGAAGCATGAGGAGATAGAGGTCCTCACTCTGCCTGAGATCCATCTGCACAGACCCTTTATCAAGTGCTACAGAGGTCTGTATGGGCCTGCTTGGGCAAAACCCTTTGCAGAGCTGGGTCCAGGATTAGTTAATGTCAGGGTTCTGGATCAGCTGGACTTTATTCCTTGTTACTCTATCATTCATCCACCCTGCTACTCTTTAGAATAAAAAATATTTTGAAACATAAAAGCCCATGGTGTGGCTTTCTGCACCACTGATTGGTGCCTGGTATTGATAGGGAGACCATACAACCCATTTTGGCCAGGACACTCTTGGATTCTGTAGGCCAGTCCTGGCCAATTGGTCAAAAGTCCTGGGCTGGAGTCCAAGTCTGGCAGGGAGGCAGAGTAACATGGTGTACCAGGCAGATGGCCAGGCAGGCACCATTGATGCTGTGCAGGAGAAGGGTGGAAAAACTGGGGCAAGGGCTACCCTACCCACATGTGACATGTCCTTGCTTACACACAGCAGCATTGGTGCCTGCCTGACATACCATGCTGCTTCATCTCTCCACTGGGCTGTAGCCCGGGACTTCTGACCAACTGGCCAGGACTAACCTATGGAATCCAGAAGTGTCCCAGCCAAACCGGGATGTATGGTCACCCTAAGCATTAAGCAAGTCACTCTGCCTGTTTGAAAAGCAGATCGTAAAAAGGAAACACCTAGCAAATTACCTCCTTTTGTAAAGCTGAGTTCATACTGGTGTTTAAAATTTGTTTCCTACAAATCATTTGCAGCACTATTCCTTCTAGAACTTTAGCCTCATAAAAACTATATATTCCGGAGTTTTATGGTACTGTATGTAAGAAAAGCAAATGGGTGAGGGGCAGCCTGTATGCATCATTCCTATGACATTAAACAGTGGTCAAAAGGTTTTTATTGTGAGATTCATAAGCAACTTATGTAATGGAATACTCTTTCACTGTGTCTTTATAAATACCATCAATCTATTTAATTATAAATCAGATATTCTAGTTATGTTATTTTCCCAGGATATCCAGTTAATGCTTAATGCTGCTCCCATTAATGTCAATGGAATTTTTGCCATTAACTCTGTAGACCTTGAATTGGTCTGTGCAATGCTATGGGTGACAAACAGCACTATAACTAGATCAAACATATCAAACCATCCAAAGCTTAACCAAATTGCAGGGAAAGTGTGGATGTCAGGCTTAGCTATTTTCAGGGAACCTGACTGAAAGCTGAAAACATATGAATGAACAGCAAGCTAAGGGCCTGTATCCTAAATACTCTGTATTACAATCGCACACTAGAACATTAATAACTAAGGTGACCAAATATATTACTAGTTATTTTGCTATAATAAAGCTATTTTTGTTAACAGTTTCAAATGATTATAGTCACAAAGGCAGCCTTGAAGATGGAAAGAGCAAAGCAGCCTTGTCAGGCCACAGGCCATAGTTAATAAATAACTGACCAAGACCAAAGGGCAAGCCATAATGGGAGATAAGAAACCTTTTCTTCTGCTATCTCAAAAATATAAATTTCAATTGATTAACAAGTTCTTGATTAAAGATTACCAGATGATTAATAGACAAGTCAGATGACCTTAAAAAAAAGAGCTTTAGCTAAGGTGATCCCTTGACCCCTTTCCCAGAGCCACTAAAATCTGGTTCCATCCAGTTTAAAAAATCCAAGTGAAACAAAGAAATTTAAATAAAACCGATCAGAGATCAATAATTAGCATGTCAAATCAACCATCTATAAGTATTGGGCCTGGGGCCAGTGACAAATTGGGCCTTTCCTAAAGCCCAGCAGAAAAAAACAACTTAGTGAGACTGCCCAGGAAAGCAGACCTGCTCTTCCTGAATCCAAGGCTATGTAAGCATTGTCTTTATTAGTACCAATAAGTCTTTGCTATTGTGTGTCCTGATAAAGCTTTCAAGTAGTGACTGGAATGGTTTCATTGATCACTTCTAACCACAAGTCAAATCAAGGGGGGAAACTTCAGTAGGAAATGGGATTGGACCTGCAGTAACAGTCTCTTTGCTATATTGATGCACCTCTGGTGTTGTCTGCATGTTCAATATTCTGTATGCTTTGTAGTCCAAATAGTCTATGACTGTGTCTAATCACTGGGTTTTTAATGTTACTGTCACTAGCTGAACATAGTTTTAATACTTTACAGGATTATAAATAATGGTGACTTTCCTCCCACCTTGCATCCCACAGTCTAACTTCATGAGGGTTCTTATGGCCTATAGTTTTTTTTATAAGTGACTACTATGTCATCTGAGCAATGGCACCAAAATCTGTAAATGTTTATTAGAATTTTCTATTTTGTCCCCCATGGTTCTAAATCAGATCTAATTGACTAATTCTTTTTTTATCCTGCCTACTGTATGCCTGACCTATTATTTTTACAAACGAATTCCCAGAAACAATACTCAAAACCAAAGGTGAGATGCTGGTGCACGTCATCTTCATATCGTCTTTCCAAAAGTACTAGGAAAAGCTGCAGGAGTCCAAATCTACTTTTTCACCTGAAGATTCATGCTCACAGTACCAACATTGTATATTAATGTAGCTGTGCCTCCAACACATGCAACGCCTAGTCAGTTTTATATAAACCATAGGAAAATGGTTCCAATAGGAAAATCAGCAGAAGAGAAGGATCCTTAAGTAAAGAAATCTCCACAAAGTGAAAGTTAATGGGGTAAAAGTGCTTTACTGAATAGAAATGGACTTCAGCATGTGCTCAAGTGCTTTGCTGAATTTTATCACTCCATCCGTCACCCTTACTCTTACTATTTTACTTAGTATTTAGTTTAGTTATGTATAAATGTATCTTATGTAACCTCCACCCTTGGGTTGAGAAGTGTTAAGCAGAGAGGAACGTGGCCATTCCAAGCCCAAGAAGACCAGACCCAGGGAGCTGGATTGGACTATGACCCCCAACCTGCCTCAGGACCTGCCAACAAGATGCCACCAGCCAATAAGAGATGGAGTAGGTGGGGTTATGTAAAGCCCATGAAAATAAAAAACAGGACAATGGTTTGATCAACAGCTTCCAGGCTGCTTTGAGAGCTAGCAGAAGTGCAGGAAAGGGGGAGAATGAAGCTGTAACATGGTGGCCTTTTGCCCATAGCAGTGTGGATGGAGCAGGGGAGAGCCCTTGCTCGTTGATGTGCTCCAAACACCATTGATAGAGACCCTAGGGAGATTGTGGAGAAGTTTGGTCTGAGTACAGCTGGAAGAAGGATCAACTTCCCCATAGAGGAGACTGCAGCAGGGAGAGAAGATGACTACTGCTACAGAGTGGGACCTGAGTGAGCTGCTCTGAAAAGGCTGCAGAAGTTAGTGTAGTCAGTGTGATTGTAAAAGTACTTGTGTTGTAGAAGTCCTTATCCCATCTGGGACAGCTTAGGCTGTACACAGAGAGAAACTTCTAACCCCAAAAGGTCATTGTGGGACTGTTTGGACTTGGAGTTTTAAATTGCACCTTTTAAAGGGATAATTTTGTTACCAGGTTTCTATGCAGGGTTTCATGGTTATATTGCAGGCTGCACGTGTACAAATAAATACGACTTATTTATACTCTGCTGTTAAACTGCTGTACTGTTGGGGAAACTGAGTCACTACAGCCACACACCTGCACCCCCTCACGTGAGGGATTATACTTAAAATGGCCTTTATGGGAAAATTGGACACAACCTATTTATTAATTAATGAATTAGGCCAGTATTAATGATGCTATTATACAGATAATAGAGCATATGTTCTTTAGTAACGTGCACTCTAACACCTAGGTCCAAATGAGGGTAAAATGGAACATATACATTTTGAGCTTAATTAATTCCATGTCATGTTTCAGGTTACCAGGTAACCTTGGTGTCAATAAAGGAATTGCAAATTACAAGTAATCAGTTGGTACCTACAATGACACACTTCCTCCATAGGTCCTACAGAAGAAAATTAAGTTATTGGCTTAAGGTTACACAGACTGTCAGTAGCAGGATAGGGAAGTGAACCCAAGTATCCCAGGTTCTAGACTAGCACCTCTGTCCCTGAGCCATTTTCTTTTCCATTTGAAGGGTTTTAGTTAGGGCAAATCATGCATGCTTTTACAGGTTCATTAGATGAGGAAAATATAAAAAGAACTTTTTCAGATGGCCAGGAAGTTTCTAAGGAACAAAATTTTAATAACAAACTGGAAAATATGTTTTCAAAATTGTTGTAAAAAGTATTGTTGGTTAGCTTCCCTGTGCTTCATTTCATCTCAGAGGTCCGTTGCTTTTTAATTCAGAGTCAAAGGAAGACACTTTTACTTAGGAACCTGAAAATGAATTTAGAACCCTAACCTTGGATACTCCAGTTTGAAAATGAAATCTAAATCTGCATATTATCATTAAAAAAATAAAGGTAGAAGGAATCTCAAGAAGTAATTTACTCTATCCTGCCTGGAGACAGGATTCTTGACTTTGTCTAACCTATTTTTCAAAACCCTTGGTAATGGAGATTCTATATCGTCCCTAGATGCTCTGTTCCAGAGGTTGTAACTAAATCTCTCTTGTTGCATTTTAAGCCTCTTCTTTTTCTATCTAAGTGAACCTTGAGTACAATTTATAGCATCTGCTTTGTAACAGACTTTTCCATACTTGAAGACTGTTATCTTGTCTCTCCTCAGACTTTTCTTCTGTAGACTAAGCAAGTTCTTTCAATCTTTCCTCCTGGATCATAAGTTGGTCACATACAGCCTGTGGGCCATATCTGGTCTACAGAGCACTGGATCCAGCTGGAGGGCTTTACCTGTGCGCACACCCATGCCTGCACTGCAACCAGGCAGCAAGAAGCTGTGCTGGAGCCAGGCAGCTTCCAGCTGTAGCCACACTGCTGCTGCTTGTCCTCACCCTCCTAGGCTGCCCAGTAGGCTCAGCTTCTAGCAGGGGGGGAGTTGTGCTGGGGATGGGCAGCTTGAAGCTGCACCTGTGCTGCAGGTAGGAGGTGGGGGGGGAGGTCTACAAGGGAAGTAGGGAGAAATGGAAAGAGAGCAGACACAGTTTGCAGCTACCCAGCCCTAGAGGGTATTCTTACATTACAGACAGGGAACAGGGGGCTGAGAGAACTGGTGGCAGTGTGGGTACAGCTCCCAGTTGCCTGGTCCCAGCATAAGGACAGAGAAAGTCCCCTGCCACTGCCACACTGCTGAAGCCACCTGGGCCACATATGCCTGCCTCTGTCCTAAACTGTTCTCCTGACGTCTGATCATTTTTTCTCTCTACTCCTGAGAGCTTCAAATTTGGTTCAGGTTTTTCTTGAATTGCGGTGCCCAAGACTGAACAGCTAAGTCTCAGCCAGTGCTGAGTAGAATGGAAGGATGACTTCACATATCTTACATATGTTACTTCTGTTCATACATCCCACAATGATGCTTGCTATTTTTACAGCAGTATGACATGAACTGAAGTTCAGGCTGTGATCTACTATGACCTTTTCTGCAGAACTGCTGCCTACCCTGTTATTCCTTATTTGGATTTGTGGCTCTGAGCATGTGACCTCCTTCCCTCACCAGTCCCAAGGGACACTCAAACCCACCTGTGAGGTTCAGTGGCTCCCAGAGTCTTTGCAGCTGGGGTGCAGTCTGTAACATGGGACTTGTGGGTGCCTCCATGCAGCACTATGTGTGCCAGCTTTTGGGGTGCCTCTTTGAGGCAGGCTGGCCATGTGCCTGCTATGGCTGACACAAGGAGGCAGGCAAGGAAGTGACTTCAGTAACCCTCTTTTGAGCCATGGAAGGCAAGGTGCAGGAAGGATCAAGCTGGGAGGGAGTGGATTAACTGGATAGTGGATTTTGAAGCCCTGATTCTCAGGACTACTGTGCTTGGCTGTAGTAGTCTATGCCTCACTGCAGAAATCTTTATAGAGCAGCTATCACCCACTTCCAACAATGTTCTGAAAGAACCACATATATTTCCAGTAGCATGTCCTGCAAGTGCTACACCAGCCTCAGTGAAACTGCAAGCCAGATTCTCTCCTGTAGACAGAAACTCTCCTTTTCCATTCTCTAAAGAGGCACTGACACCCTAGGCTCTTGGATAGCTTTACAGCATAGAGCCATTGTCATTTGTCTGTCATGTGATACTGGGCATCTTTGATGTTATGTATGATGTGATTAAGTGGCACCTCTGGGAGAACATCCTCTGGCTGGGTCTCACAGCACGCTGGGATGAAGCAGAGTCTTGCAAGATTACAGTAATGGATCTGCCATCCCCTGCAGTGTTACGCTTTCCCAGTGGACTGGGTGTACCCCAGCCTCTATTGTCATAGCAATGAGTGTTTTTGGTCAGTGCAAATAAGTCTTCCAAGTTCCCACCCAGGTTGTGGCTGAGTCCCTGTCATCAGTTGCTGCAGAGCACTCAAGTCATGTTTTCAGAGGTGGTGAGGAAAGTGCTCGGAGGGCTTCCTGTCCTTGTGCTTTATGCAAAGGAAAGCCCTTTCATGTTCTAAAGCTGCTTCTAAAAAGGGGACATTGTTTGCCTTCTTCCTTTAACCCAGTGCATGACGGGCAAGGAGTATGTCATTCCTAAGGATGTATCCCAAGATGCTGCCTGTATCTTCAGACTGTGCACAGCCTGTGCTAATTCACAGTTCGGAGCACCTTCTCTAGTGAATAGGAACACTATGCGTCTTCCTGAGTGGTGTCAGATCACACCCTGAGCCCAGATCTGTTATTTTGAGCTTAGCAGGACCCGAGTCTGAGTTTTCCTAGGGCTTTTCTATACCAAATCAGCAGCTGACCCCAGAAAAGATGGAACTGAACACTCTAGAGCCAGTAGTCTACTAGGGAGGTTGCTCCAAGCTCTTTCCTAGTGCCTCTTCTCAAACTCTTGACCTCTGGCTAACAGAAGCCCCAGCAGTAAAAATGTCCAGTTCTACAGTGAGTCAGTGGTTTTAACTGGGGTGAATCATGCTCAGCCCTTTTCTTCCCTAGATATGCCGCTATCACAGTATAGATAAGCCCTTGGATGCACAATAGGATCTGGGCCTATGTTTGCTTTTTTCCTCCATGAATTCTCAAAGACAACTGCTAGGAGCTCTGAAATTGCTTCAGGGTATTCCTTGAGTATTCTAAGATAAATGTTACACAATTATAGATTCATAGAAAAGCAGAGATGGAAGGGATTTATTTAGGCTTAGCCAATTTGAAAACGTACCTATTCTTTCCCTGTTCTCACCTTACTAATTGTGTTGGAATCTGCTCATTGTTACTGTTTTAAGTAAAGATTAAATGAAGACTTCAGCAGAAAAAAAGGCATTCCACACGTGAATCTTTTGGTGTCATCTGTTATTAGCTTGCCCCCTCATTTAAGCAGTAGATCAACTCTTTTCTTAGTTTTCTTCTACTACTGATTTACTTTCAGAATGTGTGTTATTACCTTTCAAGTCCTTTGCTGGTTGTACCTCCTTATATGCCTCAGCCTTTCTGATTTTGACATGTTTGTACTCTTCTCTTACACTCGTGCTTAGCAATTTGACCTCCTTTCCATTTCTGTACAATTCCTTCTAAAGTTTCAGGTCATTCAAGTCTCATGACTGAGTCATGATCATATCTTACTGCACTTATGTATTGTGTCCTCAGAGTCCATATGTTTCTGGATCACAAAGACAAGGAAGTATTTAAAATACAGCTATCCACATGCTCTAGGAAGAAAGGATTTACAATATAAGCTTACTAGAATTTGCATTTAAGTAGTCAGTTTTACATTTCAAAGCTTAATTGCATATACCTTGCTAATGTACTTCAGAATATAAAGATTATGATCTCTTTACCAGACTAAGACCTTGGCTTTACATAAATGTAATATAAACAGTAAGTGTTATGCCTGAAAATTTCATTTTAATATTTTAATATATTGCCTACAGATTTTAAACCAACTGTAGTTCTTTAGCCCATACAAAGATGTATAGGTAAGCATAATTTTATGAAAATTAGATGATAACTAATTTCCATACAAATATAAGAATGACATAAAATTTACTACCTGGATTCTCCATCAGTTTTGCTCCCGTATAAATAAAAACAAGCATTTTTTTAATAACTTGCCTTCATATTCCTACAGTGCCTCTACATTTTTCTGAATTTACTCCTAGAGATGATTATGTCAAGAAAAATAAGAAATTCAAATGCAATGAAATCCCCTATTAATTACAAGCATGTCAGTTAACTATTTTCCATTTTCACTGATGTAACTGAACTACCAGTCTTGGTCAAGGAACATTTATATAATCTGTTTCTAAAGAAGGACTTAGTATAATAGCAAGAAAGAGTTTTTTTTACTTTGGTTGTAGCTATCTATATCCCTTCTTGCACAGTACATTTCTCCCTCTGGTCCCTACAACTCTCAGTAAGAAACTGAGAATAATGAGGTCTAACAGCCAAACATCAAGGTTTCCTTTTAATTAATAAAATGGAATCCTGCCAAAAAATATATTAGTACAATTATTACTTGTAGACCTACATAAAAGGAAATGCACAGGTCAGTCAGTGATACCAGTAATTTAGCAAAATAAAAAGCTAAATATGGTATTCAGAATATATATATGTCAGTTCAGAGATATTCCTCATTGCAGCCTGTCAAGTTAAAAAATTAAAAATCGATATATTTAATTAAAATAAAAGACCAGGATGCAAAGAGCTAGAGCTAAGAAGAACAACACAGCAAAGAGGAGCATAATTTTCACTTTAGAATTATGGTAGCTGACAGAACAGAAATATCCCCACCCTCTCACTCCCTTTCTCTCCCCCAAATATTTACAGCCTTTTTGGTGCTGTTTGTCTTGTCTTAACTTCACTTAAGTTCTCTAACAAACAGGCTCTTAATAGCCCTGCTCATGGCTCTGACCTCTAGAATATCCACAAAGTAGCAGGAATTGCAGATATGGAAAGTGGTGAAGGTAGAAAGAAACTCACAGTAATCTTAACTGCCCTTGGATCCGCCAGAGATCTTCTCTATACACCTGTATTTTTCCATTCTGGATAAAGGAAAAAAAACACAGGAAAACTGGAACTCTGGCATGGAGGTCACTAAAACATACAGAAAAAGAGGGGAAGTCTCATATTATTGCAAGAATACCTCCAGCCATGGTATGTCAAAGGGAAACTGGCTTTTCAAGCTAACTGGAAGGAGGTGTAGTTGAGCAAAGCCAGGAGCATTCTGATCTGCTGGAGGAGTTGTTCTAAGAATGAACTTACCAATAAGACAATATTCCTTTTTCTCTCTGGTTTTCAATTTGTTAAGATCTGGCATCTTTTATGCCAGAAGGACAATCTCACCCTGGCATAAAAAGAGAGACTCATAGGCTTCAGGAAGGTTTTAAGTGGGAACTTACTGCAGGAAGATCTAAAAAAGGAAGATGAGAATAAAGGTAATGTTCCCTTGCATTTCCTTTGCTGAACAGATTCACATGTCATTAACGTGACTGCCCCAGTTCTATATGCTGCCAAATACCTACAGTGCTTCCCTGTGCAGCTCAGTACCAGATTCTCCACTGTCTTCCTTTCAACTGACAAAACAGCTCATGTGGGAAAAGGCCCACAGTAGGTATGCAGCAAGGAGATGGATAACTGAGAACTTGGAGTTAACTATCCGCCCTGGTTTGGAGGATGGTATGTCTACTTTCATGTGTGCTTTTAATGTGGCACAATAGATTGCAATGACAGTCCAGAAAGCACAGGCATTTGAGAGATCCCCTGTCCAACATATAAATGGAAAGCAGGGTTAAAATAACAAGCGAGGTTTTTCTGACTTCATTCTGGGACACCTGGTCTACATTTCTGTTCACAGGCTACTCAGGTTAGCAAACAGAAAACAGCTCTATGGTTTTTCTTTGCTTACATACTTTTTAGCTAATTTACCTTAGAGATTAATGCAATCTATTGGTACTTGTATAACTAGAATGGGTGTGGATTTCTGTTAAAGCCAGAAAACAAACCGCCAGGTGTGTGAATGAAAACAAAATCCAGGGTACACTGCCCCAAACAAAGACCCCGTGATTATACCCAACCTGAAAGTTAAGGCTTATGTAGTAATTTTGCTTAGTTTTTTTTTTTACATTCACTACATAAAATATAAGTCAGAAGAAAGAAAGCTAAAAGAAAAATATTATAGTTTGATCATCTTATATTCTTTGCTTGTTCTCTTTTGAACAATATGTTCCAGTATTCCTGTTGCGTCAGATCCAGAAATATCAAGGACTTAGCTTAAAAGCCAACATTTCCTTAAGTGTTTTACTTTTTGGCTCGTTCCTTGTTTCTAATCTGCCGCTCTCCTGATCATCTCAGCCCTCTGCCTGCCTTCACCTTCTCTGTTTTCTCCCTTTGCTTTCTTGGCATTGTCTCAGTAGCTTGTTCTGTTCAGTCATTATCCTGTACTTCCACCATGATTCCCCAGATTCCCACCTACCAGCTTAGCTTAGACTTTTCATGCAGCTGCCCACTACTGTAGTATCTGGACACCTTAATGCAAAATCACCAGTAGTCACCAAAGTTCCTTGTTAATTTCATGGAGAAAACTTTTTCTTTTCTAGCAAAAAAAAGTCTGCTAGTAGTGGGGGGCCTTTGACTTTTAGGTTTGGTATTTATGGAATGGTTGTGCCATTTCTTTTCGTAGACGGCCTTTAAAAAGAAGGTGGCTTGCCAGGCAGACTCTGAGTTTTCCTCTTTTAGAAGTCAACAGGTTCTGAAGACAAGATCAGAGATCATAGTTTTCACTCACTTCAAGCATGTCTGTATCACAGCAGCAGCATGTATTGGCTGGGGCTTTTGCAAGCCCACCTTACCTCCCCACTCCTGCTGACATGTTCCCAACCTAGAATTATGCTGGAAGGACCTCTGTCTGTGGCTTGCTTGAGCACTGGCCCCACTTGCATGTTTCTGAGTTTGAAATGTGTCTTTGGGAGCAGGTGAACAAGGCAAGCTTGAGGATACTCTGGCCAGGCCATGTCATCACCATAGTGAAGATATGCCCTAGATTCCACTTTGTGATCACCATTGCCCAAGAGAAGCATACCTGCCTATGGTGGGTCATACACAAAAAGCTGGCCTGTGATGTAGCAGGAATTTGAACCTTTGCAAATCAGGTCCAAAGCCTTTAACTGTCATGAGACAGTGACTGGTAGCCAGCAAAGGGAGTAGAACATGACCCTGACATCCTGTCATGGAGAAAGTAAGTACAGTAGTCACCTTCTGCATCAGTAGCAGCTCATGCACTGTCTCCACATTCAGCTTCAGATACAGTAAATTACAGTAATCCAGCCTGGAGATGAATAATACATTGATTACTGTGGCCAAGTCCCCTCCTGAGAATAAAGAATGAAGTTTCCTAATAAGACAGGAATGAAAGAAGGCATTTTCCAATGCCAATGCTATCCAGTCTTCTGAGCTTTGTGAGGAGCTAAAGAGGATTTACAATTGGGGCATACATGCCTTTAGAAGGTGAAGACGCTGTCTAAGGAAGTTTTCTCAAAGCTTTTCCTCTACCTGGCCAGCATCACTTTAGTTTTGTTTGGGTTCAGCTTGAGACACATACTGTTCATCCAAGCAAGCCTAGTTTGTAGACTTTCTGATTTCTTAGTGGTTGCAAGAGGTAAGAATGAGAGCTGACAATCACTGTCATAGAGTTGCCTGCTAAGCTTGTGGCGTCTGTCTCTCGCATTGTCTTATACAGATGTTGAAGAGAAAAGGGGATTTAAACATTCCCCTTCCATATAAACATACCTTTGTTGAGATCAATATATTGCAGCATCATGCTAGTGAATAACAACCAGAAAGTGGAAATGAATAGAAATTGAATGCAAGTAAAAGTTAATGATCAACAAAAGTTAGTTTTCCATCTCCAAATTAACTAAAGGGCAAGATATAAGCTGTTCTATATTGCACCAGGGGAAAACTAAATTGGATTTTTCAAAAATCCCTTCATTAATTTCAGGTGCTATTGGTCAGTGTTGTAAAGAAACTTATTTTCTCTTCATGCTAGTACAGGAGCAGTTTAGATTAAATAGTAGGGGGAAGAAAGGTTTAATTTGAGACTGAACTATGGTGCAGACACATTTTAAACAGCAGCCACGGGAGCTGTTTGAGTGTTAGTAATTATAGGTATTAAAGGTGTCAAAGGTAAGGAAATACATTTTACAGTATAATTTTAAAAACTTCCCTCAGGGGATTTAAAAAAGGAGTGTATTGTGCAAGTTAGAGAAACTCGCTATCCATTAGTTGCTGCTATGCTTCTGTTATCTCTTTGTCCCTGTGTTTATATAGGACTTTTAAACTCTGCCCAGTTTCTCATAGCACTTCTGTGACTACAGCACATATATCAAGGAATATATAAGATTTAAAACAGCACACTCTTTGTAGTTGCATCCTGTAAACCAGAGAAAAGGGTTCTTCAGCATATGAAAAATTATCTGGTTTCAACCACAGCTTTGTAGCTCAGAGTCCAGCAACTTTACTAACACCGCAGTACCCTATAAAAAGCAAAGAAACTAGAAGTGAAGAGAAGGAAGGACAACAAGAAAACACCTCTGCAGTCTGTTTTGTGAGTATGGGATTATAGTCAATATGCTATTTTTAACCATGCGGGTGTATGTGAGAAGTGTTACAAGCAGGCACTTTGGTTTTATCAAAATTACCTAAATTTATCACTAACACTCAAAAATAACTAATAAAGGTGGCAAAAATGAGTGTGTGTGATACAGAGAGATGTATAATGCAAGAGTATTCCATAAAAGTCCAAAAATGGAAGATAAACAAGAGAGCCACAGGGATTAGTTTAGCAATGGCATAGATATGTTACTAAGGCCACAAACAGACGTTGCATTTTCTCCTGTGACCAAGTGGGATCATTCAGCTGTCCACATCCATTATCCTAGGACAAGCCCTAGAAAGGTTTGCAGGATGAGAAGTACTAACCATTGGTCCCAAGACATTTCAAAGTGCATCTAAACCAGGGGTGGGCAATTATTTGGGACAGAGAGCCACTTAAGGAGGTTTGGTGAGCTTTTGCAGGTAGGCAGGGCAGAGCTGCTGACCAAGCCTGGCGCAGGGCGGGGCAGGGGTTCTGACACCAGTGTGGGGTGCTGACCCAGCCCAGCACAGCAGTGGTGGGAAGGAGCAATTGATCCTATCCAGCCCGGGTCTGTCCACCGTGCACCCACCTCCAGGAGCACCAGATGGAGTGGGCAGGCAGAATGTCCATGGAACAGTCACGGTGACCCTTGCAGCAGGTGTCACAGGCCAGTTGGGCACTGTGAGTATATTACTTTAGCTACTTGGTTGTTTGGTTTGGGGTTGAGGAGGTAGAATTGGTAAAATAATGGTAAATGTATTATAGTTTACACACATATAGTAGTTAATAGAAAGATAAATGTAATAAGTAGATAATGTAATATTAAAAAGTTAATAGTAAATAATAATAACAGATAGATTAATCTGTTGCAGGCTAGCTAGGCACTGCAAGAATATTAGCTCTTGGGTTGTTTAAAATCATAAATAGATATGGGTTGGCAACTTATTGGCAATTTTTTAATGCTAGGTGATTTTAGTGAAGTTAGGCGTCTCTAATTGACACTGTCCGAAGGATTAGTGGGGAAGGGTTTTTGATTAGGATTTGATTTTCACTCACACTGGGAGTTTGGAGTCCGGGCTTGGAATAGCAGTTTTTGTTTTGTTCCCTCCTTCCTGTTGGTTACTTGATGCACACGGTTTTTGTACTTAGTTTTATATTAATTTGTTGGTTTTAGGGTTATTTATAATTTTGTTTTATAGCTATTACTTTTGGGATGAAAAGGTATTAAAATTATTATAAAAGGTTATTATTTAGATTTGGGTTCATTTAATAAGTACATTGTAATATAGTATTTTTAGATTTGGAATTAACATTACCTCGCCTAAATCCAGCCTTTTCAGAACTTTCTGACTATGCTTTTTTGAGATGTTCTTTCCTGGAATGTGCTGGATAAGCTAGGCAGTTGAATTCAGTTTTTATTATTATTAAGGCTAAATTTTGAACAAGAAAGATTAGGTTAGTCAATTTTATAGCTATAGCTTTGTTTTTGAGGTTTAGTTAGTTTTACAAAAGTTGTAAGTTACATTTACAGGTTATAAAAATACAAGCTTTATATTAGACAAAAGTTCTAAATGCTTCTAAGAAGCACATATTTATTGCTTATTAATTTCTTTAGTTTTGGCCATCACAATTCACCCCTTGCTTTTTTGCAGCATTTGGTAAGGCTTATAAATATGATTTTTGCTACATGGTGTATATATGGTTGGTAGAAATAACAACATTTGTTTTGGTATGGGTATTAGATTTAATTTTATAACAATAGTATTTAAATATGATATTGAATAATATTAATTTTATAATTAAATTTATTATTGTTATAAACTAAGGAAAAGGAGTAGTTTTAGTAAAGGTATATATTTGTATAGTATAAATTATTTTATACTACTTACACAGTGGGGGAATATTAGTAGTATATTGAATAATTTGTCCTCCCTCTTGAGCTATGAGGGTAAGTTCTTTTTCTTTTTGGGTATTTTTGAATAAATTTTGAATGTGGGCTGTTATTTTCTTTATTTTTTTAGTTGGGGCATGTTTACATCCTTAACCCAGGATTTTGGAAGACTTACGTTAAGGGTGATGTTTTTTAATTGGGTTTTTGGTTACATTAAAATAGCTTTTTGGCCTTGGACATTGTTACCAGATTTGCCTGCTACTTTGGGGTGTGCTCATTTATTAGGGCTAGGGTCTTGGTAATTCTATCAATGTGCTGCTTGTGTTACTTGTGTTTCTGTATGGAGCTGTATCTCTCCCTTCTGCAAGCCCTCACCCCCAGTGGAGCTATCTTGCAGGACTCAGTTCAGTGGGGCTGGGCTCCTCCAGTCCCCAAATCAGTCATACACACAAACACACACAGATTAACGTGACACTCCTGACCTGGCCAGGTTGATCAGCATGGACAGGCTGACACCCTCATATGCCAAGAATCAGTTCATCAGAGCAATAATAACCACAGTCAGACACAAGCACTCAATTAAACAGAATACCTCTGAATCTGGCTGGGTGTCCAGATGACACCCTCATGGGCCAGCATTCAGTTCATTAGGGCACGTCTGAGCCAAACTGGGTCAATCAGCCTGTACAAGCTGATCCCCTTATGTGTTTCGAACTCAGCACGTCCCAATCTTTTAGGCTCTTGATGAGCAGACCCCACAGTATTTCTAGGCTTCACAGGGATCTTTAGCTTAGGTAAGAGGGGCGTTGCTACAGAGCAAGTGGGGAAAGAGAAGTAAAGAAGGCAAAATATACCCAGTTACCACCAGTTTGACTATAAAAGTTATTTATTGCTAAGTAGATGAAATATATATTGACACTAGTAGTGATAGACATGCAAAGGAAAAACAAACAAACAGTCACAGTATACCCTGGTTTCACTAAGTATTTGGGGAAACTTAGCTCAAGCTTAACTAATACAGTTCAAGTTCAGAAATCTATGCTTAGAGAGAGAGAAGAAAAAAGAGAGAGAGAGCTGGGATCTCACCAGTCCAAGGCACTCGGGTTGCAAAGCTGACAGGTCAAAGTTCTCAGCACGATCCTTGAAGGGAGATGATTTTCCTCCTGCAGCCTCTCCAGAAGAAAGCAAGTGGTGTCAGCACACACACTGCTGCTTCTTTTACAGATTTTCCATCATCCAGTGCTTCCCTGCTTTGCTGATCCCAGAATTCACTGCAGTCTCTGCTTCAGGTTTTCTGTTCTCCATCTCTCATGTAAATGAATGGTCATCTGTTCCCATCTCAGATGCAAATGAGACCTAGGGCACTTGTTGCACTTTTGTCACCCTTATCTGGAGGGTTTTAGGTGAGTCTCTCACTGCATCTTAATCAGTTTCTGTTTAGGTGAGGGGGGGGCGATTCTTTGTGAGTCAGACAGTCTGTGTCCTGTGTCAGGGTTCCCCAAAAACATGGAGCTGACAGGTAACAACATTTAAAATAGCTGATGTTTTTTGAAAATTTTGAGCTTTTGCAAAATAGTTGGTATAGATGGTTTAAAATGTACTGTTGGGATAGTTCAAGGAGCTAGAACTTTCCCAACAAACTTGCTGAGTTAGGGTAATGTAGGGAGTTGCTGGTAGGGGTGTTATATAAACTGTGTTGGGGAAATTATTGGGTTATTGTTTTTATAAAGTTTTTAAGTTTATTAAAATGTTATTTACAGGGTACACTGGAGATTGAGTTAAATACTTGGGGTTTTGGGGGATTATAATTTTTTAAATGGGATGATGTAAGCCCCAGCTTTACATGCATTTTCCCTCCTGTCCTGTTGTTAAGTGATGGGCAGTGGATTATGTGCCATTTGCTACCCCATGTATGACAAGGAAGTATTTTGTTTTGCTACACCCTTCCCATCGTGTGCTTTACGTGTTTTGGTAAACTAACTGTTGGATTAAAATTGGGGGGTAGTTTATGGTGTTCTAAGCCAGCAGGCCATTTTTTGTGTTTGAGATCTCTCATCACCTGGGAGAAGTGAAGGTTAAGTGAAAGTTGTATTTGGGCACATGCAGTGCTCCAAGTTTGATTAGCATTGGCTTGAAAGGCTGCATGCATTAAATGGTAATTTATTTATGTTATTTTTTGGTGAATGGTTGCAATTAATTTATTAGTGTATTTTAGCGTTATGTTATTAATTATACCCTCTTTAGTAAGAAAACTAATGTCTTGTATATTTATGATTTCTTAGGGTTTTTTTGAGATTTATTTATGATTTAAATTTTTATGGCTGAATTAAGCCTGTTTTACATATGGTTTAGGGCATTCTTTTTTGGGGGGGGCAATTGGAGGCTGGGCTATGGGTTGAAAAACAGTTGGCTAGGCCCAGCATAGCATATTTTTAATTGAGCGCCAGCAGAGCAGTTAGGAAATGCTGCTTTGATAAATTATTGCTTGGGGTTAAATGTGATATGGGTATTGAACAAGGAGGCATTAAGGAGAACTGGAGCTTTGGTTTGGGACCTCCACCATGGGGTGATATTAGACAAGCAAGGTAGCGGATACATTTGTGGTGGCTTTTTTTGAATTAGCAGGGTGCATTTTTGCTTAATGCAAAAAGCGGACGTAGGTTTTTTTGTTTGGGTGTTTAACTATTTCCCTTTTTGTTTTTGGGATTGGTAAACTTCCCAGTGGGGTTGGTTTATTTGCTGGAGTGAATTTTTATTTGCATACTTGAACGCACACTGTTCAGGTATGACTATGGTGTGGGTATTTTGCAAAAATTATTCTAGCACGGTGCCCCCATGGGTTCGGTTAGTTTTTTGGGGCTGATCAGGGCTGCGCCCTGCAGACTTTTTTATATTGTTTGGTGATATGTGGCTATGGTATATTTAATTTCGTGAGCATGCTCTTTTTTATTTAGACAGAGGAACCACAAAATACCTGGATCATGGGACGTGTTGGCCTCCCATTCTGTGGACCACCACTTGACAGCATAAGAGCTGTTTTTAAACCACCATAGTATTTTGCTGTACCTGGAGGACTGGTGTATTTGGTGAGCTGTACACTATTGTGCTAAAGTATTATTGGGCAGGGGAACTGCTGGAGCGATTGTTTTTTTATGGAAGTGGTGCCGGAGGTTTTGGTTGCTTCCTTGGGCTCCGGGTGGTTGTAGAATTTCGAGCTGCAGGCGGGGTTGCAGCAGTGGTTACGTTGTGACCCGGGGTGGGTAGCGTACCTGCAGGCAGAATATAGCAGCACTCGGGTTATTGGAAGAAACTATAATAATTTTTTTTTGTTTTATACTTGGTTTTTTTTATTTTGGTATATGGGAGGAAACTAAGTAATTACTTTGTTTTACAGTAACATTGATAGGGTTTTTTTAGCCAGTTTACAATTTATTGCTGATGACTGAGAGGCTAGTTTTGCACTTCTTTGATTGCAGCTGGGCACTCCCAGTATTCTAGTGAGTCTGAGGCCTTGGCAGTGGGTGCGATTTGGGGTGCGGGAGCATGGGAATGCTTTGTATTAGTTAAACAACAGCAAACGACTAGTAGTCTCGTTGTGATGGCATTCTATCCTTTCATTGCTAGATGAGGGTGGTGGCGTTGCTCTGGAGCAGGATGATGACTCCAGAGCGGCTTGAGGCTGCTACAGCTGTGCCCATGGAAAAATGGAGTTTGTCTCCCATTAGATAGATTTGACTTTGATACTTACTATGAGTTATATATGTCCCATGCTATTAGCACCCTTTCCCATTTGTCCCCCTGCGGATGCTAAATTATTATTTGTTTTTTTGTTTGGAGTTTCTTCTAACTACTTTTTGGCTGTTTTACTGCTGGCTCATGGGGCTTACTTTGACTAAAGGCTTGCTGCATGGGGCTTCCTCCAGCACAGGGCTGATTGTTGGCCCAGTTGACTGAGCAATTCAGGTGCAGGTTTTAGTTTTTGAGGGCTGAATTAGCAGCTATTTGTAGGCTGCACTTTAAGATACTGTTGGCTCATTTTACTAGTTTATTAGATTGTGGGTGATAGGGAATGTGATAGGTTTATAGCACGTGATGTTTTGCGGCCCACTCATAGATAAGATGGTTGTGAAAATGTGAACCATTGTTACTTTGTAGCTTTATGGGAGGTGAATAGATGGCTAACAGGTTTTTTAGTGCTGCACAGATGTTCTGTGCAGTGGTCTTGGCAGAGGCCTGGGTAAATATTATTTTAGTGACTGCTTTTACTGCTATAAACACATATTGTTGTTTTTTTGGGGCATGTGGGGAAGTGGGTTTATAAGGTTACATTGTTAAATTTGCTATATTTTTTTTTATTGGGTAATGACAAAGGGGTAGTTGAGGGAGGGGTTAGTCGGGTTTTGGCTTCCTGGCAGGTGATGCAGGAGTTGACTAATTTTTGTGCTTTTTTTTTAGTTAGGTGAATGCCCCAGGTGGCTGCTAGGAGAGCAGTGCCATTGCTTGCTGCATGGGGCTTCCTCCAGCACAGGGCTGATTGTTGGCCCAGCTGACTGAGCGATTCAGGTGCAGGTTTAGTTTCTGAGGGCTGAATTAGCAGCTATTTGTAGGTTGCACTTTAAGATACTGTTGGCTCATTTTACTAGTTTATTAGCTTGTGGGTGATAGGGAATGTGATAGGTTTATAGCCTACATCCATGCTGCCGATGCAGCCATTCTGCGTTTAGTTGCTGTACCTCCTTCATGGCTGGCAGGGCGAGTGGGGTTATGGAACACTGGGCTACTGCCATCATTATGCCTTCCTGCTTGCTCTCCTGGGCTGTGGCACATCTAAACTGCCAGGTTTCCTGATTAAAGATAAACTGCTGCCCCTGCAACACATTTAGACTTAGCAAATTTGGCCCTCTCCGGAGCATTACTGCAGCTGCTGTTACTACAGAACTATTTGGCAAGGTGAACGTGGGTTGGACTAGATGTCCTGATCATTTGGTGCCTCCCACTCCTACTACCTGGTAGGGGGTTCCCTGTGCTTTTTTTATTCTGCACAGTTTAAAATGTATAGCTGGGTACAAGTGTTTAGTAGCATGTTAATTGACTTTTACTTAATTGAATTTGTTTAGGTATTTGAATTAAGGGGTTAATATTAGCTTTAGATACCGGTCTCCAGCTTCCTACTGCCCCCATTGTGGCCCCTTTCTTTGGTGGTTGGGCTGGCCAACTTCCTAGGCTACATGATTAGGCAGGGTAAAGCCTGGCAGCCCTGCATGTGCCTGGGAAAATGCTGACAATTTTGCCCTCAGGGCAGAGAATCTCTTCAGTGACACTGTTGGTGGCACAGAAGGCTTTGCTTTTGGGCTTTTCCTTTTGGTACAGTGTTTAGCACACAACCCTTGCAAGACATTGGTGGGCAGTTTATTGATTTGCATTTTATTGAAACGGGCAGCTAAAAGTCTTTCTACATTTTTGCTTGTGGAGTTTTGGGCTGGCTTTCTCCGGCTTTTCTTAACAATTTGGGGGGGTCAAGGGGTTTATTTTTCACGGAGGCCACTGCTATGGCCTTGGCAGTTTTCATCAGCTTGGTAAGCCTTGGCTTCTGCAATGTCAGCATGTCCGCGCTGGGTATCCCCCCTAAGCCTCTTGATTCTCGCCTGCCACGACTTGGATCTTAATGGAAATAGGGAGGAAGGGGGTGTTATTCGAGGGAGTACACTGTGGGAAGTACCATGCTGGATTGGGTATAATGCAGGTGCTTTTATTCAGCTCTTTTCTATTATTTACAGAAACCCCCTTTGGAAGAGGAAGTAGTCCAACAGCCCAATCTTGGGGATCCCCCAGGTCTCCTGGCTGGTCCCAGTCTACTAATACAATAGGTAAGTACCTCCGCTAATTATCTCATTAGTGGCTTGTTACAGCCGCTGCCTGTGTTTTTCTCCAGCAGAGCCGGCGTGCAGGCTCCGCGGCTTTCCCGCAGTCGGGGCTTGCCCTCTCAGTCCTCAGTGTCTCTCTCCCCATAACCTCTTCTATCAAAGCAAACAGCGGAGTCCACCCCTCTGCCCTCTCTGCACCATTTTTTCCTTCCAAACTCACCATCCTCAATCCTGTTCATGACACCAATTTTGTCACAGGCCAGTTGGGCACTGAGTATATTAATTTAGCCACTTGGCTGTTTGGTTTGGGATCGAGGAGGCAAAATTGGGAGTAAAACAATGGCAAATTTATTACAGTTTACACACACACAACAGTTAACAGAAAGATAAATGTAATAAGCAGATAATGCACTATTAAAAAGCTAATAGTAAATAATAATAGATAATAACAACAGATAAATAGATTAATTTGTTGCACGCCAGCTAGGCACTGTGAGAATATTAGCTCTTGGGTGGTTTAAAACAACAAATAGACAGACATGGGTTGGCAACTTATTGACAGTCCCTCAATGCCAGGTGCACACTAGGTGATTTTAGTGAAATCAGGCATTCCCGACTGACGCTGTCCAAAGGATTACCAGGGAAAGTCTCTTGATCAGGATTCGATTTTCACTCACACCAGGAGTCTGGAGTCCGGGCTTGGAACAGCAATTTCCATCTTGTTCCCTCCTTCCTGTTGGTTACTTGATGCACGGACTTTTTATACCTAGTCTTATGCTAATTTGCTGGCCTTAGGGCTATTTATAATCTTGTTTTATAGCTATTACTGTATGGGATTAAAAGGTGTTAAAATTATTATAAAAGGTTATTACCCAGACTTGGGTTTATTTAATAAGCAAATTGCAACACAGAATTTTCAGGTTTGAAATTAACATTACCCCACCTAAATCCAACCTAAAAAGCACATATTTATTGCTTATTAATTTCTTTAATTTTAACTGTCACAAGCAGGGAAGCTCGCCAGCAGCCAGAGCTTGGCTCCAACCAGACAAGCTCTGATTTTGGGTGGTATGTGCTGCTGACACATGCACTGTCCCAGTTTTTTTAGGCATGGGGTTTTTTTGACCCTGAGATCTCCCAGAGTCAACCCCACCCCCTCCGTGCTGCAAAATAGCAGCCATTGGACATGCCCCCCTGTTCTAAACAGTTGTCCTGGGCTTGCGTCATTGAAAAGCAGCAGTGCGTTCAACCACTCACAAGGCTGTGATTGAAAAGGTAATGTGTGTATACACAAATCCTACAAGACAAATTTGTTCTTCCAGGACAAAATAAAGGCACAGCTGGTCTCAGGAGAAATGCAACACCTATTTGTAGGCTACGCCTTTTCTTCTGTTTTATTTAGTAAAGAATTACTTGATTGTATGAGATGCCTTCAGTTGACTGTGGTGGAAAGCATGGGATGTTTGCAACTTGTCTGTGCCTGACTCAAGTATGGTCAGTAATATAAATGAGCAAAAAAGTGCAAATTTAAGTACCTAAAAGTAGGCGTTTAATTTTTCCTTTGGTACGTTAGTAAACAGCATGACAACCCACAACTGTCACCAAAGCAAGCAGGAGCTGGCATGCATTCAATGGGTACATCTATATGTGCTATTAACACAGAACAATAAACTCAAGCACATACTGTTCCAGAGTTTACTCATCCTGGATGCATTGTTTGCACGGGCACCCAGGACCACATCATGTTGAGCCAGGTTGGAGCAGCTCCAGGTGGCAGGAAGCCCAGCAGTTCAGCCTGCCAGCCTGGGAATGCTCCGAGAAGGCTCAGTGTGCTGCAGAGGGGCTGGCTGGGATACAAGGGTGCTCCAGTGCAGGGCTAGCTGTCAGGGAGCCCCTGCACTGAAGCACCTTCATGCCCCAGCCAGCCCCATCAGTGTCTACATGTACGTTGTTGTGCACTAGAGAATTCCGCCATAGGATAGTACTTATATTTACCAGTACTAACTTACAGCGAACTGAAATAGTTTCCTGAGGCCTAATGGCTGAGGACAGACATTACACATAAACCAATTTAAGTGATCAGAAACTGGTTTAAACCTGTAACAGAACAGAGGTTCAGTATACATAAACCAGTTTGAAAATGGCTGAAACCAGTTTGAGATAAACCTGGTTGAATGTAATATCAGACTTTACTGATTTGACTCAAACCGGTTTATGCAATGTTTGTCCCAACTCCTTGCTGGTTTAAGATAAGCCAAACTCCCCCAGCATCCCAGCATGCTTTCTGAGCTGTGTGAGGCTCTCTGCTCCACAGCAGGGCAGGCCCCTCTCCTCTGCTCCCTTGCTGGAGCTCCAGCAGAGACTGCAGGTACAGCAGTTTACTAAATATGGATTTAGACATGTCTTTACACATAACTTTTGGAAAGCAAATAAACATGTTGGACATTTCTGACAGAGGTGTACCAGTCAGTCAGGCAGCTGGGGAAGCTGCGATTCACAGAGACAGCAGCGACTTTGGGCTGCTGCAGTGTGTGGGGCTGCAACAGAAGCTATTTTTTTGCCTCCCTTCCCCACAAATTGGCACCTGAGGCTGTTGCCCCAGTCACTCTGCCCTCATTATGCTTCTGAATTTTAGGTCACAATGAATACACTAAAGAAGAATCTTGCTGAGACTACAACAGCAGTTCTGTAAAGTAACCAGTAATCTACCCATTTCTTCTGCAGTATACTATGGACCTGGATCAGATGAAAGCGCTGAACCTGGAGCTTACACGATGTGAACTAGATGAAGTGGAGGGAGTTTTCTTTACAGAAACAATATGTGCCAACTGGAATAAAATTTGGAACTTCAGAGCTAGACCTGATGATCTGCTCATTGCAACATATGCAAAAGCAGGTGTGTGTAGAGGGAGTAGTATAAATGGTTTGAGGTACAGCTTATTGTTTGAACTGATGCATGTTTTCCCTTGCTTCTATTAAGGTTTGTGATTGAGAGTCACATATTTCCAAAATGGACCTTTCATCAGATTACATTTTAAAGCTCCATCTGAAGATAGAGTTTAGTGGCTTTGGCTTCCTTGGTGGAAATAAACAAAATAATAACTAACTACTACCAAAATCTGAATGGTCAATGTCCAATATAATTTCTGTAACAGTTATTTTGATTCAGGTTATGTTTGTGTGTGTTCAATAATATACCAAGAACTTTCACATCGATTCAGCTGAATCCGAATCTGAAGATTTGATGCTGACTCAGAGAATCACCTATTTGGACACAGATACAGCTTTAAATTTTTTTTCAACATACCTTGAGGTACCAGCATCGCTCGTGAATGCTGCAATGCTGGGGCAGATCAAGCATCCCACAGGAGTGGGGGGAGAGGGGCGGGCCCTCCAGGTGGTGAACCTGGAAGTCCTCTGAGAAGCATGCGGGAGGCCCTCCACAACTCCCCTGGCTCAGCGATTGGCCACAGGGGGACCCCGGGTGCCCCATGAGACCCAGGAGGCAGGGCCCTCCCCCACACTCTGTGGTGGACCCAGAAGTGGACTGGAAGTTCTTCTGATCCACTTCCAGGTCTGCTGCCAAGCATGCTGGGGAGCCCCCCATGCTTCTGTGGAACGCTCCATGTGCCCCAGCATCGCAGCATTCATGATCTGCCTGCTACCTTGAGGTATGCAGAAAAAACATTTAAAGCTGTGTCTATGTCCAAATCGTCAAATCTTTCTAAATCTCTCTGAATCGATTTGGAGGGTTCCAAATTGATTCGGAGCGATTTAAAGGGTCCTCCAATTTGATTTGGATTCGGAGATTCAGCCGCTCAATCTGGCCGAACCTCCACCGAATCAAATCAGGAACCAAAACTTCACACAGCCCTACTGATTGCCCCATTCTCCAGTATGAACTGGGCTCCATGGCCACATTACACCTCTCCATAATGCATTAAAGTCTCTCCTCTAGTTGAAGTCTCATAGTACATCTTAGGAGATGTAGTTAAGTCAAAAGCATGGCTCACAGAGGGAATGTGGGCATCAGTTTTTCATTCCCCCATTCCTGTATTTTAGCAGGTTGGGCAGTCAATTTAATATCAAGCAACCCTCCAAACAAGGCTATTCCAATGAAAGATATTGAAACTTTCTGACATTTCCAAACTGGAAGTTTTCAGAACTCTTCATTCCATGAGCATTTGGGTATTTCAACTTTTTCCCCAGTTGAGGATGAAAACAAATGTCAAAATATTTCCTAGAAGATGGAACTTCTAACTTTTTTGCTTCACTGTCTATAACATAATACCATTAATCATGGCCAATTGAATGCATTTTTTTTTCATTTAATAGGAAGAAACACTATTCTGAATGGTATCCCTGGGGCTTTTTCTCGGTGGGCACCAAGTCTTCTCTTCTCACCATGGCATCACATCCTGATTTACGTTCTAAAACTTAAATCCATCCTCATCTGGCTGTACTGAGCTTGTAATCTCCTTTCCTGCTCTAAAGTAGTATCCATCTTTCCAGTACTTTAATAAGCACTCCATTTCAATGTTAGAAAAAAAATGTATTCTGCACTGGGGACAAGTATAAAGCTCTAATACTTTCAGGTACAACATGGATACAGGAAATTGTGGATATGATTCAGCAAGATGGAGACCTTGAGAAGTGCAAACGTGACACCACTTATAAGCGACATCCTTTCATTGAGTGGTCACTGCCTGAATATTTCGGCCCTATTCCCTCTGGTAAGTTGGGTAAGTTAGGGCCATGCCTACTGGTGTTTGCTCAAAAGTTCAGAAAATCCTACATATGATAGTAACAAAGTAGTGGAGTTTAGCTACAAACAGTTTTAGATTTTATACATGGTGTTATATCAAAATTTTGTTTACCAAATAACTGATAAAGGGATCCATGAAAGACACATTAATTACTGATTACACCATTTTAAAGGAAATTTCTGTTCTATTTGTCTTGCTATACAGAAAGATCTCTACAAAGTTCATTATGATAACTCGGGTATGAGAGTTGGGCTCTGCGTATCCCTGAAAGTTGGGTGCTGATCTGGTTGGTTTTACATGTTTTATCTTGAGTTTAACCTTTAGATCAGTCATACTCAGCCCTCATTGGCTTAGGAGCTATGTATTCAGTCAGTACTGACCAAAGAGTTGCAACAACATACACAGTCTTGGAGGTGTATTCTGGGAAACACTCAAGTTCAAAACAGAAATATAACTATAATGCATTAGGTAACATTTGCATAGTCCAAATACTTTAAACGTGGAAACGCTCTATAATGTTTACCAAATGTGTGTGTACACACACATGCACACACTAGTTTTAAGCAATTGCAAGTGAATGACAGGTGGTAAGTTAATTACAGTTGTAGACCTAGTAAAGAACAGCTGAAATAGATAAACCTAATTATGTAAAAGAATGGGTAGTAAGCTGAAGGGAGCTTCTCAGTCAGGAGGTACAATGTAGGTCCCTGAAGAACCCTGCCAACCAGCTGAACCTATTGGATGGACAGCAGGCTGGCTGAGCACATGCATTATCCATGGACCATTTCCTATCAGGCCAATCAAAGCCCCTTTCCTCCAGTGAGGCCTCCCACTGCACAAGAGTCCTCAGCCCAGACTTCTTTAGCAAGGTTGTCGATCGGCTGCTGGTGCCCCCTCTGAGTCAGGAGGCACCAGTTACCCATGCTGGAAAAAGATATGAATCACTGTTCATCCTTTCTCCATGAAAATACAGGTAAAGATAGTAGCAAGGACACTAAGAGCAAATACAAGCTTTTATTATACAGTGTTTTATATATTACAGTATTTTTTACAATGTGTTTTCAACATTGAGTTTAGCAAGGAGATAGAATTGCACAGGTACAAGTTGATGCCTACTGGTGTTTACTCAAAAAATCAGAAAATCCTACATATGATAGTAACAAAGTAGTGGAACTTAGCTACATGCTCACTTGTGAATTACTGCAAAATGTTTCACAGGACTAGAATTAGCAGAAGTGATGCCTTCTCCACGAACACTGAAAACTCATCTCCCTGCACAACTGGTGCCTCCATCATTCTGGGATCAAAACTGTAAGGTAACGTAAGAAAGCCAAAGCTCAAATCTGAATTCTCTAAAATAAGGAACTGAAATAAAATAGGATTGAGGCTGGTTTTCTTAGACTTCTTTCAGAATCTAGAGTTCCCTCTTCCTCTTTTCTTTGTAATAGGAACATAGGAAGGGGTCCAATTCCCTTCATTTGTAGCCAATGATTTGACCAAAAAAAGTCCTAAAAGTCATCCATTCCAGCCCCTCTGGCATACTACAATCATAAAGCACCTCAAAAGCCATCCTCCAGCATGCCACAGATTAAATGCAGGGAAAACAAGACCACCAATGCCCTTACACTGTAAAGGCAGAGAAGCAGCAAGGAGTATCTGATCTGAGCATATGTTAATCTCTGCCTCATGCAAAAGAGGGCATGTCTACATATGCAAATGCTGCTGGATGGGTTTACTCCACAATAATTTACTGTGGAATAAACCCACTTTGGGCAGGCATCTGCATGAGCAGGTATTTGGGAGCAGATTTGCTCCCACCCTGCTCTGACCCCCTAAAGCAGCCAGAGGAAGCTCCATGCTCCTCCTGGGTGCTAGCCCAGGGACCGGCAGGGAGCACAGGGCCAGGCAACAGGTGTCTCCTGGCTGTCTCTGCTAGCTGCCCCACTGGCAGATCATGGCAGAGGGCTGGAACCTGACCCTCCCACAAAGCTCTTTCCAAGCCCCATGCCTCGATCACCTGGTTGGAGCACAGGGCTAGAAAAGAGTTGTGAGGCTGAGACCTGCCCCAGACTGGGACAGTTCCTAGTCAGCCATGGGCTGCATGGGGAAGTCTCCACATGCAGCCTGGAGATGGCTGGTAACTGTCCCATTTCAGGCAGTTCCCAGCCAGCTCTGGGCTGCAGGTGGAGACTTCCTCACACAACCTGGGGCTGACCAGGGACTGTCCTGGTCTGGGGCAACTCCCAGCCAGCTCCTGGCTGGGTCAGGAACATTCCCATGCAGCCAACTCCTGGCCCTAGCTCCATGATTGCTCCCTGTTGCTGGGGCAAGGAGATTGGCCCAGCCCAGGATCCAGTGTGAAGCCCACCACAGCAGCAGGCAGCTCCCAGGGGAAGAGACCAATCTCTTATCCCCTGCTATTTGGCTGACCAGAAGCAAATTTGCTCCCAGTTAGCTGTCTACATGGGCAGTTAATTTGCTACCTGTATTTGCACTTGCAGGTAGTAAATTAACTGCCAAGTAGAGCAAATTACTGCTTAGTAAGGATCTTCACATGTAGACAGTGATGCTTACTGAGCAGTAACTGCGCAGTAAGGGTCTTATGTAGACACTCCCAGAGGATAGCAAAAACCTTAGAGGCCTTGCCAATATGACCTGGGGGAAAGACATTCCTTCTCAACCCCACATCATGGGGCCACTTTAATGCCGAACAGAAGAGCAAGATTCTACAGCTACATCCCTGAAAGGTTTCTATAGATTAACAAGAGCATGAGCACATCACTATCAAAGTTCTTACCTTTAGCTGTGGTCACTGTCTTAGGTTACAGAGAAAAGTGGGGGGGAAAAAACAGAAGCCAAAACTTTAAGAAATGGCAGCTTCTGAACAAAAACTTTGGATGGCTTCAGTGACCAGGCTCTAAGAGAAAACATGTAAGCATACTCAGAACCTCTGCAATTGATGCATAATATAATTGTATTTCTCTTGCTGTCTCTCTTGTGTCCACCCTAATTCCAGGTAATCTATGTGGCAAGGAATGCCAAAGACAACCTGGTGTCTTATTACCATTTCCACAGAATGAATAAAATGATGCCTGAACCAGGAACATGGGAGGAGTTTGTAGAGAAATTTATGGATGGCAAAGGTAAAAAGAACATGTTATTTAGCATTCTGTTCCTGTCTTAAAATGTGTGCTGTTAACTTATTTTAAGTCCTCATACAGTGTGCGGACTCAGATCCCTGCCCCAAACATTCAGTAGCAACTTGCCTCCATCTCACTAACCTCCTTGCCTCCATTTCAATAATCAAAAAATACATCTTTTCTGCACATTTCTGTCATGAATAAGGAAGCTGTTATTAAAGAAGATGGCTCTGCATTCCTCTGTGCAAAGAAGAATGTTCTGGTGGATATGGTGCCAGTCTGGGATTTTGAAGGCCTAGGGTCAAGCCCCCGTGCAGGCTTCCTATGCAGCCCTGGACCAAGTAATTTAGGATCAAACTGAGAGAAGCATTCAGGTACTTCTTAGGTACAACTGGGGGGCCTAAATTCAAAAGTGCAACCCACACAAACCCTTTGCCAGAACCACTGGAGTTTCAAGTCCTTACATTATTGCCAGTAGAGTCCCTTAGGTTGCTGAAGTTCTGCTACAGTACTTTCACCATGTTAGGGGACCTGATTATTTGACTGCTGAAGGCTTTTGGGATTCATGAACTATTTAATCCCACAGCTAACTCCCTGAGGGACCTGATCCAGAAAGTACATGAGAGCACTGATAATACTGAGTTCAGCGCAAAGCACAGCAGCCACAGTCACTTTTGTTTTAAAACATAGTTGGAGGAGCCCACATTTATATAATACAATATAATAAAATAATATATTATGTATTTCTCCCAAGAAGTGGGAGACATGGACTCAGCCTAAGGAAAACCACATCTTCCACTTCCCATGGAATTTCCCTAGCCACCAAGGTAGAGGCTGGGCAAGGCTAGTATGAAGGCATGCTCCACCTTTTTTGTTGAAACTGTGCAGAAAGGAATGCAAGATTCATAGAGTCAAAGAAAACTTAAGCAAAAAGAACCATGACTATAGTCCCAGCATTCTACAGGAAAGGGAAGTCATGGGTTTCAGTCTTTGCTCCCAACATGGCTTATGCATTTTATCAAATGACTCTTTAGTACAAAATATATAAACAACCCCTGCAGCAGGGTCAAAACTTAGGACAGCACGGTTAGACCCTCATGATTGTATGACAGAGTTAGGCTATCTCCTAGTTACTCTCTCTTTGGCCCTATGAATCTTGCCTTTCCTTTTGTGGAGTAGCAGAATTTCAACAAGACAGTAGAGAGTGCTCATATTCAAGCCTAAATGCGGCCCTGGTGAAGACACTCTCATGGGAGGCTGGAAATGTGGGTTTGAACATTCTTAAGCCAAGGAAGGTATTGAACCCAAAATCATCACTTCTTGGGACAGTGTTCTGTTGAGTTACTACATGCAGCCATCAAACCTCTGAATCATGTTGTATGCATAAGACGTCTAGTCAGGTGCCTGATGAACCTGCTTGTGGCTGACAAGTGCCATCTGAGGGTAACAGCTTGTTACAATTTCACAGATCCATGTGTTGTCCAAGTTGGAATCCAAGTTTACAGCACTGCTTCCTTCTTTCTTGCTTTGCTTTTCTGTTGAGTAAGCTATTACATAAAAGGTAGGGAGCTCCAGCATCTGTTCCCACATTGTTAGAAGGAAAGAGCAAGCCCATTTTCAAAATTTATATCCCTAAGTACAGTAGGAAGTTTCAAACTATGAGTCCCAGTCTCGCACCGACACCTCTCTGCAGCTTAAAGTCCTGGGAAAGATGACATTTCAAACACACCCCACTCTGCATTATTTACTACTGCTTACGTATTCCCCTGCTCAACAGGCTGGCTGTTTTTAATTCCATTTCTCTCCCCAGGCTCTGTATGGAACATAGGTTCTTAACTGAGGTCTGTGAATTCCATTGGACATCTAAAAGCTCAGTGTAGCCATGTTCAGCATTCCCATGCCTTTGTCCCTTTGTGGATGTAGGTCTTAGGGCCCCCTCTAGATGTTCAGATAAAGACATGGTAGGATCTGATGCATGATCCACACAGTCCCACCTCTTGCCATGCCACATGTGCATGGCAGGAGGTGTGATTGTGGGATCCAGCATCAGATCCAATCACATCCTATTGCAAATCACACGATCCCTGGCCCCCCCTGTACCAGCTCTTACTGCTGCAAGCCCCACAGCTGGCAGTGGGTGATGCACCCTTATAGCTGGGAGCCCCTCAGTTGTGGGATTCCCAGCCACAGGGAACCAGCTGGCCACACAATCAATAAATGGTGTGATAAGAACAAGTCACAAAGTTATTGCATATTTTTGTGGCTTATTGCTTTTT
This sequence comes from Crocodylus siamensis, assembly GCF_052110815.1. Taxonomy (NCBI): domain Eukaryota; kingdom Metazoa; phylum Chordata; order Crocodylia; family Crocodylidae; genus Crocodylus; species Crocodylus siamensis. The sequence continues at coordinate 303,136,514 of NC_143395.1, forward strand.
TATCACACCATTAATTGACTGAATGTGTGGCTGAGTTGCAACATAATTACCTGGTTAATCACATCTTAAGTGTAATGTGTAGATGAGGCCTTAGTCTCTCTATGATTCTGTTCCCATCCTACGAAATACCCTTTCATCACATGGGTATAGCAAAGAGAAATATGGTGGAAAGTGAAAAGTGCTCAAATGCACTGGTTATATGAGAAATATATGTGCATGAGATATCTAGATTGATCAGGACCTTCTAGCTGATAACTTACTTCCTTCTCTTTCAGTGCTTTGGGGTTCCTGGTATGACCATGTAAAAGGATGGTGGGAGGCAAAAGATAAACACCATATTCTCTACCTGTTCTACGAAGACATGAAGGAGGTGAGTGGCTGTTTCATGTTTGTACTGCTCCATTATTGTCAGCCAAGATCCCAAAGGCCTTAGCTTCTCCCAGCCACTTTCTGTTAAGGCCAGATCTGATCTTCCCTATCCTAGTGAGAGTTACAAATACGCATTTTAAACTTCCTCCCAGCTTTTCCTTATAGCTGATTTTATTTTCTCTTCCTGATTCTGTTTCTTATTCTACCTCACTCTCTCAACAGAATCCAAAGCATGAAATTCAAAAGGTTGTGCATTTCCTAGAGAAGGACCTCAAAAAGGAAGTCCTGGATAAGATTGTCAAACACACGGCATTTGAGAACATGAAGAACAATCCCATGGCAAACTACACCAAAGAATTTGAGGGAATAATGAATCATTCAATCTCCCCATTCATGAGAAAAGGTTTTACTCCATATTATTTAGTATTCTACTTTCTAGTCTCTAGGTTTACTTTTGCATTAACCCTTCACTTGAATAGTTCATGTCTTCTGAGCTACTAGCAATAGTTTCCAGGGCCTGGGCTGAAGGGAAGAATTCTTCTTAATTGTGAATTAATTTTTTTCTGGCTTTGCTGTGCTATAGGGACCATTGGGGATTGGAAAAACCATTTCACTGTGGCACAGAATGAGAAATTTGACCAAGATTATAAGAAGAAGATGGCTGGAACCTCTCTGAATTTCCGCTCAGAGCTCTGAGAAGGGGCCATAAGGATTAGTCTCAAATCTACTAGCAATTTTCCTTATATGAAGCTCACAAAATACCTGTGCACCTGAAATTAATATTCCCATATTTGCCACCTCAGTGATTTCACAGGGGTGGGCATCCTCTTACTCTGTGTGAACTTTCAGGCAAATATCTAATTTGAGGTAGAATCATGTAGCAAAATCCTTTCAAGAATTAGCAGAAGTCCCTTCTGATTTTACCCCCAATACAAAGAGGGGGTTGATATGATCTCCCTGATAGATCATCTCCCCACTCTGGGTAATTCCAGAGATAACCTTTAGTGTTCATAAAAATACTTATAAGGAGCCAGGGGGCAGAGGCCATGAGATGAGACAGAAGGCACTATAGAAATGCAAAAAGCTGTTGTCATCACATGCAGTCAGTGTGCTGTGTAAACCTTAAACAAACTTCACTATCCTTGCCCACATACACAGTGTGGTAAGTGGATAGTGTCGGCCCGATTTTTAGATAGCAAAACAGAGATGAATCTGAAAATGTACAGCAAGCGTAAGGTCTGAATTTTTACATTTGGCTTCCTAAGGTTAGGCACCTGAACCTTTGCTGAACAATCTAACTAAAATTGACCTCTTCAGAGGTACTGAGCGCCCACTCAGTATTATCAACTAAACATGATTTAAGTGCTAAATTGTGACATTCTGCAACAGACCAATGCTGCAGATGCAGAGCCATGCTACCTCAGCAATGCATGGGGAAACACAATGTCTCCTAGAGCTCCTCAGTTGTAGAGAAGAGGCAGCCCTGGATGCCCGCTTAGAGGTGGCATAAGTATGACAGCTGCCACACCTGTCCTGACCCCCGTTGCTGTCCCCGAAACACAGTAGTTGTTCTTACATGTCCAGAAAGGTCTGAGGCAGGGGTGGGCAATTATTTCAGCTGGAAGGCCACTTAACAAGTTTTGGTGAGCTGTCACGGGGTGCAGACACAAAATCCTTTAGAAGATATCATTTTAACAAATTATAAATAAAAACAAATCTTATACTAAAAATCAAACATCTACTATAACGTATCTTAATTTGATTTCAAAAAATAATTTTTGTCCTGATTTATGTTTTTTGAGTAGTGTATATAGAGGCAATTGTATAATAGCTCAAACTAAAGTATTTTTGTATATTGTGGGTGTGTAGTGTGTGTGGAGGGGCTGGAGAGATATCTGTGGGGGGAGGTTGGGCTGTGTGTGTGTGACAGGTATGGGGGGTATAGTGTATGTGTTGGCATGGGGGACTCTGGTGTGTGTGTGTGTAGGGGGTGCATATGTGTGGGGGGAGCTGCCCATGCCCTAGGTCCTGGGAGTTCCCCCCCTACTCCTGGCCAGCTCGCCCCTGGTACTGTCTGTACCCCCACCCCATCCAGCCTGCAACTGTCCCCAAAGTGCTTCACATGGGGCCAAGCCCTGCCCACTCCTACCCATGGCAGCCTGTGTCATGCTCCCACCTGCACCTGCCAGCCCTAGCCCTGGCCAGTGTGCACAGCTTCCCAGCATGGCTGCTCCCAGTGTGGCTGCAGCTACCCAGGAACTACTCAGCTCCCGCTCCAGCACCTCCTCCTCCTCCTGCCCCCACTGCACTTCTCTGGATGGGGGTGAAGTTGCAGCCATGAACAGCCTGGCTAAGTGGACAGAAGGTGGCTGGGAGCTGGAACTGGAGCCGGAGCCCCATGCACTGGAGCAGGAGACATCTGGCTGCAGCTTCTCCCAGCCCAGAGCGGTGCAACATGGGCAGAGGCAGGAGAAGGAGGAGCTGCTGGGGACAGGGGAGACGAGCAGTACCCAGATAGCTGCAGCTGCATTGTGAGCAGCCCCAGCAGGAAGCTGTGCATGCTGGCTACAGATGGGATCATTGGGTGGGAGCACAGTACGGGCTGCCCCAGGTAGGAGCATCTGGGGCTTGGCTCCATGCAGAGTACTGTGGGCCAAATCCAATCAATTGGCAGGAGCCCATCCATGGGCTTGATCTAGTCAGTTGGTGGGCTGGATCTGCCCCTTGGGATGTATTTTGCCCACCCCTGGTCTGAGGGCTGGTATGTATTAGAAGCTGAGCCATGGCTCTGTTTACTTTATCCCCCCTCTCCCAGTAAGTTACTGTTGGATGAGAAGCAATTCTGTATCCTCCACTTTATTCTTCCAAGTGCAAGGTTTATAATTCTGGGGAACCCTGATACAGGCCATACAACAATTTGAAGAGCTTCTTATTCCTTATTCCTAAAGTGTGTGACTGCATAAGACCTGGTCACTAGGGATGTGCGAAGCTTCGGTTCATGATTCAGTTCAGAGAAGATTTGGCACAATTCAAGGCCGAATCACCGAATCTGAATCAAATCAGGAAAAGGGAAAAAATCTCCGAATCAATTCAGAAAAGATTGGGACAAGATTTGGAGATTCGGAAGGCAGTCTTTCAGGGGAACAGAAACTGAGAAGAGAGAGGGGGAGCGGGGGGGGGAAGACTCACAGCTGTAGCTGCCCTGTGACTGTGATCTTTCCCCGAGTCCCCTTCCAATCACAGTGTTCTGGGGGAGAGACGTAGAAACAGAATATAAGCTTCTGTCTGCAGGCTTTCTGTGCCTTTTGTGAGCTGTTTCTTCCCGAGCAACAGCATCTGAAAGGTACTGAACTGACTTGGCTTACTCCCTAGTCAGTCTCTTGCTACTTTCTGTTCTTGGAAAGGACTGGATATAGCTTACTAACTAGAATCCCTCTACTTACCCCTATCCAATCCATTTCTTTCAATTTCATAGTTTCATAGTTTCATAGTAGCTAGAGTCGGAAGGGACCTAGGTAGATCATCTAGTCCGACCCCCTGCCTTGGCAGGAAAGAGCACCGGGGTCAGATGACCCCAGCAAGGTGCTCATCTAACTTCCTTTTAAAAATCCCCAGGCTAGGAGCCTGCACCACTTCCCCTGGAAGCCGGTTCCAGGCCCTAGCCGCCCTGACTGTGAAGTAGCGCCTCCTAATATCTAATCTAAACTTACCCTCCGCCAGCTTGTGACCGTTATTCCTGGTCACTCCTGGGAGCGCACGGGGGAACAGGGACTCCCCCAATACCTGCTGATCCCCCCTGACCAGTTTGTAGCAGGCCACAGGGTCCCCCTTAACCTTCTCTTGTGGAGGCTAAACAGGTTCAGGTTCCGTAGCCTCTCCTCATAAGGCCTGCCCTGCTGACCCCTGATCATACGAGTGGCCCTCCTCTGAACTCTTTCCATATCGTCCACGTCCCTCTTGAAGTGTGGCGCCCAGAACTGGACGCAGTACTCCAGCTGCGGCCCGACCAGTGCTGCATAGAGGGGTAGGATCACCTCCCTGGACCTGCTCGAGATGCATCTGTGGATGCATGACAGGGTACGGTTGGCCTTCTTGACTGCCTCCCCACACTGCCGGCCCATGTTCATCGTGGAGTCAATGACGACTCCAAGATCCTTTTCCGTCTCCGTGCTGGCAAGAGGGGAGTTCCCCAACCTGTAAGTGTGGTGCCGGTTCTTCCTCCCCATGTGCAACACCTTGCACTTATCAGTGTTAAACCCCATCCTATTCTCATCCGCCCACCGTTGCAACCTGTCAAGGTCAGCTTGTAGCCTATTGCACCCTTCTAGTGCACCCACATCCCCCCACATCTTAGTGTCATCAGCAAACTTGAACAGGGTGCTTTCTACCCCCTCATCCAAGTCACTGATGAAGATGTTGAACAGTGTGGGCCCGAGGACCGAGCCCTGCGGATCCCCACTGCCCACGTCCTTCCAGGTCGAGAAGAACCCATCCACTACCACCCTCTGGGTGCGGCCCTCCAACCAGTTGGCGACCCATTTGACTGTGTGGGCATCGACACCACAGTCTCCCAGCTTTTTGATGAGGACAGGGTGAGAAACAGTGTCGAAAGCCTTCCGGAAGTCCAGAAAGACTACATCCACAGCAACCCCTGCGTCTAATGATTTGGTGACCTGATCGTAAAAGGCCACCAGGTTGGTCTGACAAGACCTGCCACTGATGAACCCATGTTGGTTGCCCCTGAGCATGCATTCCCCCGCAAGGCCCTCCTGGATGTGTGCCAGGATAATTTTTTCAAAGAGCTTACCCGGGATTGAGGTAAGACTAACTGGCCTGTAATTTCCCGGGTCCTCTTTTTTTCCCTTTTTGAAGATAGGGACCACATTGGCCCTCTTCCAGTCCTCCGGCACCTCACCAGAGCACCACGAGTGCTCATAGAGCCGCGCCAGGGGTCCCGCAATGACCTCGGCCAGTTCCTGTAGAACCCTAGGGTGAAGATCTTCCGGACCAGCGGACTTGAACACGTCCAGCCTCTCCAGAAGTGCCCTAACTAACTCCTCCCTAACCCCTGGCCCAGGCGTGTCTCTCCCGGGGCCCGAGGGGGGCCCAGCAGGGAGGTGGCTGAACTGGTCCCTACTTAGGAAGACAGAGGCAAAGAAATTGTTAAATATGTTAGCTTTGTCATCTGGCATGACGACTAAGTTGCCCATCGTGTCCTGCAGGGGCCCCACATTACCCGGGACCCTCTTTTTACCCCCTATGTATTTGAAGAAGGACTTCTTATTGTCCTTAATCCGGGAAGCTAGTCCTATCTCCATCTCTGCCTTGGCCTTCCTGACTGCCCCCCTACAGCCTCGGGTGACTGTAACATAGTCCTTCTTGGTGATGAATTTATATTTGTTCTTGTGGTGTTTTTTTCCCAACACTTTTTTAAAAAGAAAGCTGTGTTTTTCTTGGCAATATGATCCATCACTGTGTAGAGAAGCACATACATTACACACACTCACAGACATACATCATAGGAAAAGAAGTCAAATAGTGTTACAACACAGAAGAAGTGAGACAGTCATAGGAGAAGAAGAAGAGGAAGAGAGTATATATAGTTATTTCATAGATTTCATAGACATTAGGGCTGGAAGGGACCTCGGGAGATCATCGAGTCCAGCCCCCTGCCCAAAGGGCAGGAAGTCAGCTGGGGTCATAGGATCCCAGCAAGTATCCAATTTACTCTTGAGGGTGTTCAATGTAGGTGCTTGAACCACCTCCGCCGGCAGACTGTTCCAGACCTTGGGGGCTCGGACAGTAAAGAAATTCTTCCTTATGTCCAGCCTGAAACGGTCTTGCAGGAGTTTGTGACCATTCAACCTCGTCATCCCTTGGGGAGCTCTGGTGTACAAACGTTCCCCCAGATCCTGGTGGTCACCCCTGATAAACTTATAGTTATATATTGTTAGTTACAGTTACATACAGACTAAAGACAACACAGAAGAAGTCAGAGATTCAGATTATTAAACATAACAGAACTCAGACAGTCATAGAAGAAGAAAAAGAAGAGATTATTTTAGTTAAACACACAACAGTAAACACAACACAGAAGAAGAAGTCAGACACAGTCAGACATCAGAGAAGAAGAAGATATATCATCTTATGACCCACATGGGAGACAAACTAGTAATGGGATTGGAGTCAGGAAGCTTTCTTATCCAAGCTCTGGCCTCCCAGGCCTTGAACATATGATTAACATTGTCATACCAGGCCCTCTTAAAAGTTATGCACATACATCCATATTTGTTCAAGTCAGTGGCCATGGAGGGGTGTTTCAGCACCATGGGAAATCAGAATGCTTCTCTAGGGATCTAAACATAAATTTAGATGCCAAAATTTAGTCACCCAAGTTTGACAATATTAACCATCCTGAGTCTCAATGTTCCTATTTTGTGAAATGGGGATCACAGGACATACAAGCCTCTCCAAGCAGTTGTGAAGCATAATTTAAGATGCTTACTGAAATATAAATGAATACAATGAACAATGGATACAAAATGTATATAACTGCAAAGCAGTACTCATGTTGTACAGTGGAGCAGTGGTCAGAAGGGAATTCTGGAGTGATTTGTTCTCTGTTCTCTCCTGATTTCATAAGACAAGCTGTCTCTGGCAGTTCTGAACAGAGGGATGTAAAGCACATGAGTATCGGTGTGTGCATGTGTGTGAAAGCATAAAGGAGAGAAAGTGGGCGAACACATACAAACAAAGGTATGAAGACCTCAGATCCTGTTAAAAAAGATATGTGTGTGGGGAACTAGTCTACCAGGACATGACAGCTTTCTGTAATTGAAAGGCGGACACCACTGCATGTTCTGGACACTAACCACCTACGAGAAATCTAAGGGGCAGAGAGTTAGACCTCCTCAGAGAGCCAGGGTCTTTCATGTGTTATCTTTGTTAGAGGTGGATTTGGGGGTCAGGGATATACATAGAGGTACAGCCCACCGTCATGTGCCTTATAAATACACAGAGGCTCCAAATAAAGTTCAGAAGTATGTTATAAACTCACAGTCATACAAATACAAGACTAACAATAGGAAACATACATAATATCAAGCATTAACTATATACACTGGTTAACTGCCATGCACCATAAAAAACTGTCGAGGGGCCTTCACAGACTCACTGAACTGGAGTGACAGTCAGGCCCTCAGTCTTTTCCCTTAGAGGGTCTCAGACTGAGAGGGAGGGAGGGGTGATAATTAGCAGTCCAATGCATGATCAAGGTCCCAATCCAATAATGTTTTTACAGGGAAGTATCTAATTATAATCCAATCGGATAGATCACTCCTCTCTCTCTCACTGCTACAGTCACAGCTCATATGCCTCAGACACACAGGTATGATCACCAACCAAGTAAGCTCGCACACTGTTCAAACTTCAAGTACTGTCAAGCAACCATATTCCATTTGTGCGCCAAATCATGCCTCAGGATTCCATAAATACTCACCAAAAATCACACCAGGTGTCAGTTATTCTTCTCACCAATCATACTCATGTGCACACAACACCCTACTGTTGTGCTCTCGGCACTCAGGTGTAGAACACAGCACTCAACTGGACCACACAACCTATTGCACATGCTCCCCAGATGTAAGTGGGTCACTGACATCATCAAGATGGACAGTCCAGTTATTCTAGAACCTTCCCACCTCTTATCAGTGTGCACATGCTCAGGAGGGATCTCATGTTATGGACCACATCCAACATTATACTGTCCATGTGTTTTCTTACACAACTTTCCTAAACCAAAAATTAAGAAGAGGCAAATAAACTCTGGGATGAATATTTTTTCTAGATTCTTTTAGTACAAGCAACACAACAAGAAAATCAGCGAATGCCCTGTGATACTTTCTAAAATAAATATGCTAGCCAGTTTTCTTCTGGACTAATATTCCTTTCTTATGGCTCTCCAACATCTCTTCTAAGGCCAGAAGGGAGTATTTTTGTTTATACATGATATAGGATTTTTCCCAGAGGCTGGATTATGGTCTGACTTTTAGAGAGATCTTGTCTCAAAAATGCCATAGGCTCCCAGATGTAGCAGGCAGACCGAGTTATGCTTAGGCTCTAACCTTAGGCCTTCCCGGAACTAAGCAATTAAATTGTACAGAGTGCCATATAAGGCACTGGGAAAAGTGAGTCTGCGATTGGTATGGTGGGCTAACCAGTGGTACAGTAATTTCCCTAAAAGGAAAGGAAACTGAAAATGGAATAGGGTTGGAGGACCTTATCGAAAAAGATGAGGTAAGAAACTTAGAGATTGGACAGTTTGAGATGAGAAAGTTACAAAAGTAGTGGACAAACAGACATTGTGTGTTTGTGTTGCCACCCTGAGGAGACAGGAGCAATCTTGGACTTCTTGCTTTGAGTAGCAAGGAATCCAAAAACTAACATCCAACACACTCAGCAGGGGATCTGAGGCTGGTACCACGAAATGTCACTGCTGTAATGTTTATGAAACCATGTGCCAGGTTGTATTATAAGGAGAAAACTTGTAATAAGCCTAGAGGTTACTATTAAAAGTTCACTTGATGCCAAATCGGACAAGGGGCTATGTCAGTCTTTGGGGGTCTCTGGTAAAAGGAATCCTGGGGGCAATACCAGCAACATGCAGTCTATTCACCTCCATTTTTCACTGTCTAGTCGATAATTATCCTTGTTGGTATCTTGCATCTCATTTCAAGATTGAATTTGTCCAACTTGAGTTTCACAGCCTTTCCTCCATTAAGTAGAATAATGAGTAATTATCCTGTTCAATTATCTCGATTGGTCAATGCACTTTGTCCTATCCCAAGGGGTCCTCAGGCAGAGCACAGTACTAGCCCTGGATGTTTGTCCATTGGCTCCTTAATCCACCTTTTCTTCAGTCATCCAATAAGCCCAAACAAGTGAAACTTCTACTGAGGACTTAATATTATCCAGGCTGCACTGGTAACACAATGAAACCATCTCTCCTTTACAACTAGGACCAATGCACTAGCTTTTGGGGGGAGGTTGTAAAAAATAGGGCTGTCAATTGCAGTTAACATGCGTGATTAATGCGTTAAGTGGTTCTTGCGATAATTTTTTTAACGCATTAATCACACACATGGCTTTCGAGCCTGCGCCCAGGTTCTACTCCGCTGTGATCACCGCTGCCTCCGGGCCACCCAGTGGGGCAGCCGTGGCAATGCAGAGAAGCCACAGGGCAGCCCAGGCACAGATTCTGGACAGCTGCGGCAGGGAGGTGGTACACGCACAGACATAAACACACAGACACACATACACAAGCAACTGCAGCATGCACACAGCCAGGAACAGAGCCTGGTGGTGTGTAGAGCAGCATCCTGCAGGTAAGTCTGTGGAAGGAAGGGGCCTGAGGAAGAGTAAGGGCGGGGGGACAGATCAAGGCCCCCATAGTGGGGGAGGGAGTGGGACAGGGGCTGGGGTGAATAGGACCCGGGGCCAAGGCAGTTGTGGGATGGAGCCACAGGCCGTTCATCTAGGGGCACAGGGTGAGACACTGCTCCCCGCCATTGTATGCACCCCCAAGGAAGTCATGGAGGACTTGTGCCTCTACACAGAGTGGAGGCAGCCTGCTTCCACCCCACACATAAATCTGGGGAGCACATGCCCCTCATGCCTCCCCGAGGGATGTATGCAGCAGTGGGGAGCTGCACTCCACACACACACACACCTGGACAAGCTGACTGCAGCTCCATCCCATGACCTGCTGGAGCCCTGGGTCCCATTCATCCCTACCTCTGCCCCACTCCCTCCCTCACTGGGGGGGGTCTCAATCTGCCCCCACCCTGCACTTTACCTCCCTCATGCCCCTTCCCACTGCAGACTTATCTGCTGGGTTCTGTGTCCGTGTCTGTGAGCATCTGTGTGTGTGTCTGTGTGCATCTACCCCTAAACCACAACCTCCCCAGCCCTGGTGCTGCCCCTCACTCCTGACCCACAGTACCCTGCATCCTGCCAGGGTGTTCAGGGACCCCCCTCCTTGAACTTCAAATCACACACACACACACACACACACACACACACACACAGAGCTCCCCACACCTTCACAAATTCCCCCCACACATCCCACACCAACCCCCAACCATACAAAGTACCTGCACAATTTTGCATAATTTTGAGTTTTCAGCTGTGTAATTAAAATCACAATTAATTGTGACTAATTTTTTAATTGCGCAACTAATCGCTATCATTTTTTAAATCGTTTGACAGCCCTACTAAAAATGATATAATTCCCAAACTGACAGATTGTGCACCACCAATTTAAAATGATACAACCTTAAGTACCACCAGCACCTTTTTTCATATAAAGTAATTATAATAAACCTGTTAATACATACCACTGACAGGTTGTCTGTGTACCACTGGTGGTACCCATACCACAGATTGGGAATTTGATAGTCTACCTAATTCTAAATTGTTGTCAATCCCATTTTTGTTGTCATAATAGTACAGTTTCCTGAAGAAGTGGACATTCTGGTTGGGGCAGAGCCAGTAGAGGGTGGCATAGATCTAGCTGTCACCGGCATTCCAGATGGGGTGGGAACTATGTTCAGAAGCAGGACAGGCAGGCAAGGCTGGGATCATGGGACAGGATCTTGGGGCAGAGCCATGGTCCTGAGGGGGGCAAAGTTCTGTGGGCAGGGGTGTGTAGAAAGCAGATTATTAGTTTCTGATTAATTTAGTCTGCTCCGAAGCTACAGATCTCTGGTGCATTGCAGGTCAAAAAAGTATGTGTATACATGCCCCTGGTGTATGAGCACAGCATACTGCAGGCAGCTCTTGCTAGGGCTTTTTAGCTCACCCATAGCCCGCTTCCTCCTCCCCAGCCATATGCTGCCACTGCATCCCTTGGGCTGTCCTCTGCCTCCAGCAGTGGTTCACCTTAAAGGTAAAGGGAGAGAAGCAGTGTGGCTGGACAGAGCTGAGGGTCTAGGAGGCGGGGAAAGGTAGTGGGAGAAGTTTTGTACCAGGACAGGGGGATCAGGACCAACAGGAATAAAACTGGAGGGGTTGGCAGGAGAGGGGGCAAATAGCATGGCGTGAGGTATGGTCAGGGACATCAGGGTGTGGGGATATCAAGGGTTGGGTTCCCCTCCCCTGGGGTGGAGGAAATATGGTATAAATTCACTGCTGCAGTCTGCAAGTATTTCACCCTCAAACAGGGTTGTCAATCCAAAACCCTTTTTTTTTTTTTTTTTACCAATAATCAGCAAACTTTTTACTAACAACCAAGCTTTTTTACCAGAGTTGGTGTCATACCCCTAAATTTGAACCCAACCCAGGCCCATCCAGGGCCTGGCAGGAGGGTTACATTTATATTATGTAAAACATATGTGAGTAAAAATATGTCAATAACCAAGTTTCATTGTCAGTAAAAGTCTGCAGTTTGTCAGTAAAAAAAAATGGCCTTGGGTTGGCAACCCTGTTTCAGGGTGAAATAGCTGAAGGCCCTGTAGTACATGTAATACCAAATCCTAATCCTGTTGGAGTCAGTGGACATGAGCCAATTACTGTACAGTAAGCATTGCTGCCTACACGTGCAGGTGCTTACTGAGTAGTACTTTGGTCTAATCAAAAGTTAATTTGCTACCTGCAAATACAAGCAGCAAATTTACTTCCCAGTTAGTTACTGCGCAGTAACACACATGTAGATACTGACCAGGAGCAAATTTGCACCAGGGGCCTTCCCCACCAGGGGCCACCTGCTGCTTAGCCCCAGGGCCCTGGTTGGACCCCACTACTGATGCCTGGCATACCATCGCTATGCACCTGTCTGTCCTGTGTCATGCCCCTGCACTGGATGCTGCATGCACCTGCCCAGGCCTGCCAACACCAGGAATGTCACGCAGAGGCCCAGTGAGCCATCAAGGGAGCCACACTGGCATCCTCCCTGACACTGCACACTGCCTCCTGGGGCTCCAACTGGTCCCAGGAGGAGACTGAAGACTTCGTTGCACTGTGGGGTGAGGCCAAGGTCTTCAGCCAGTTTTCACAGAGCAAGCACTCCAACATGCACATTTATAAGGGCCTGTCAGGCCACATGCAGGACTGCAGCCATAACCAGTCAGCGTGACAGTGCTGCATAAAGGTAAAGGCCTTTCAGGCACAGTGGATCACTGTCATCAACCACAACTGCTGGTCAGGGGCTGCCTGCAAGTACAAGCCCTTGATGCAGAAGCTGAATTACATCCTTGCACCCTGGGACCCTGGGCTGAGCTGTGCCATCTACTCAAGCACAGGCTACCTGCCTAAGCCTCCGCCACAGCCGGGCACCCAAGGTAACACATCATTGGGGGAGGGCTCCTCAGGCCCCCAGGAGCTGCAGGTCCTCACCACCAGCGGGAAGCGACTTGGGCCACTGGGCCCACCTGCCACACCCACCTTGTAAGCTCTGCCTGCACTGAAGGGAGAGCCCTCCCCACCCTTGCTCCTGCCCCTGCTTCTCAACCTGTCCGGCTGCACTCCCCGGGCCCTGGGTTCCCCTGCCCACAGCATGCAGGGAGGTGGAAGGGAGTGCAAAACTTTATTGAGCAGCCTGTGCCCCCACCACTAGTTGGACACAGGCCTCTCACATGGAGAGGAATGTGTCAATGCTGGTGGCGATGTTGTCCTCAGTTGTGGGGGCAGGGATGTGTAGCGCAGCCACAGATAGCCCTCCAGACAGTGGCAAAGCTTCTGGAACAAGGTGGGCTTGCGCTCCACACCATCAAAGCTCAGGGTTCTGCGCCAGGTTTGCAGGTGTACCTGGGGCACCATGGCAATCATCATCAGCAGGGGGTAATGGGTCAGGCACTCCTCGGGCCTTACAAACAGCTCCTTGTGATACACTCAGAACACTCAAGGGCACACTCAGGACACAGAGCTGGCATGAGGTGGGGTTGGCTCCCTGGAGAGGCATCCTGGGGGGAAGGGCAAGGGGCCAGCAGTTGCACATCTCAGTCGGCTGGAAACCCCTCACCCCATGAACCCAGGCACCTTGGGCTTGGTGGCAGCACAGAAGACATGTTGGCCTGCAGAAAAAAGGGTGGGAGTGGGTCTGGAGTCGCAGCAGCAGATGCTGCCAGGAGTCAGGCCTGTCTAGGCCTGGGAACAGGGTGGGGGAGACAGGCTGCCCATGGCCAGCACCTGCAACCTGCCCCTGCAGAGTGAGTGGGGGTGAGGGTTTTGGCCAGCCACCACCTGTGCCTGCCTGGCTGACTTACCATGGACCCTGGGAACCCATTCATGCACAACCCCTGATCTGAGTCTGAGTAGCGCATAACCCCCTGGTGTTGAGCATCTTATCTCAGAAATGTTGCAAACTCTCACAAACAAGCTCTTTCTCCCGGCTCTGTAGGACCTTCAGCAGCATGCAGGGGAGAGACACCATTGGTAATTGGATGCACCATCAGGCTCATCTCCAGCCTCTGTCAGGGCCCTGCATATACACTGTGGCAGGGGGCCTAGAATGGTGCGGTGAGCCTGGACAGGTGGTCACAACACATGGGCAGACCGCCAGAGCTGAGACTGACTTGGACCAGGCAGTGGCCACTGTGGCAGGCCAGCAGGAGCCTGGGGTGCTGGATGTTGTTTCTGGTGTCTGGGGATGGAGCAGCCATGGCATGGTGGAAAGAGGCTCTGACAAAAGAACCACAGTGTGTTTGCACCTCACTCAATACACTGCTCCAGGCTAGGGAAGCATGTGGCCAAGGAGCAGCATGCAAAGCTGGTTTTTAAAAGCTGGTTGCCAGCCACAGGCAGGTGTGGCCAGTACCTCCAGCTTCCCCTGGCTGCTGCAGGGGGCTGGTACAGGGTCAGAGGGCATGGACATCTGGTGCCTCCTGGCTCTGGGGGAGCACCAGCGGCCAATCACTGACTGGGGGGGTCCCCCAGCAGCCAATCAACCCTGAAAGTGCCAGCAGGAAACCAAAAGTGCCATCGGCACTTCTCAGAGGGGGCACCAGCTTATGCTCTCCACTCCCCAGCCGGCAAGGGCCAATTTCAGGTGGGGCACGTGCCCTACCATGCTGCCCCTACACATCACCTATGCCAGATGGGGTGAAAGCAGACTGCTACTAGGAGCAGCAAACCTGCTCCTGAATGCACGCATATGTAGATGCCTGCCCAGGGTGAGTTTCCTCGAGGAACACTTGCACATGCAGACATGCCCAGTGGGAATTTTGCCATCGACTTTTGATGGAAATGAAGTTTGGCCCATTTTCTATTGTTGTAACACACTGAACAAATGTCTGCAATATCTTGTTCTCCATGAAGGATGCTCTTTCACAAGGTGAATGAATTTTCTAATATAGAGGTAATAAAATTACAGAATATAAGGATATAAATTATATCCTAATTTATAGATATAAACTATGTTGTTTCTCTCATCTACTGTGTCCCAAATCAGCTGAATCCCACATATATTATCTGATTAGCTCCTGGTGGGATGCAGATGTGTGATTCATAATTCATCTAAGTGAATTATATAAAACAATTGCAGATATGAATCATGGCTCTGTTTCACACAACACGAAATACCATGCATTTCAACATGATAAATGTAATAATCTTTTCCTCACCTTCTTCCTTTTTGCTATTATAAAATCAATTTTAAAATTCCTGTGATCCTTATCTTACATGTTTTTGTTTCAGCCAAAAGAATTCCAAACTCTAAAATACTGTAACATATATTTATGTATTATTTGATGCTATTGATTCCTTTTATTCAAGGTGTGATTTATGGCCAAAGTAAAAATGTATATTCCCCATGCATATAGATAATAGCTATCCAGTCATACAATATATCAGTATGTATGATGTATACGTTCTTACTGACAGTTGCCAGAATTTGCACATTACTTAATGGCCAGGATTAATTTGAGTTTTTATCTTCAGTCTTGCATAAAGCATGACACACAGGAATAATAGCTGCTTGCTTCCTCCCTCATTCCAGGTTAAGAGAGTGCAAAGTGCCTCTTCCCTGCCTGCCTGACATGGAGGAATTACCTGGCACAGCCCCTATTCTCTCCCCACATATCAGAGCAATCATATTCTTCAAGACAATATTAATGAGCTGTTAACAAACAGTGATCAGATTAGAAGGCAGATATTTATTTTGCTCCAATCTTCATATACAGAAGCTGACCCTGGATGGGACTGGGATATAGGTATGTATTTAACTGCGTTTATGTGATAAGTGTGTTATATCAAAACCATGGTTAGCAGCTAGAGAAGTAGAAGAGGGGGCAGATATTTTGCAGGTACAGGACATGTCTACATAAGATGCTTTACTGTGCAATAAACTAGGTAGTAGATTAACTGCACATTAGCTACTGCACAGTACTGCTCATGTAGACAGCTGACCGGGAGCAAATTGCTCCATCAACCCAGGCAGCAGGGGATAAGGGCATTGTCCCCTCCCCAGCAGCTTCTTCCTAGCCCCCTACCCTGATCTGCCAACCAGGGCAGGGGCCTGGGAAATGATGTGGGGAAGGGAACACTTTCCCAACCCCTTGCCCCAGTGGCAATGCATAGGTGGGGGAAGGAGGACACATGCCCCCACTGAAACTGGCCCTCACCAGATGGGAAGTGGGGAACGCTGGAATGTGCCCCAATGGAGAAGCACCAGCGGCACTTCCGGTTTTGCAGCCAGCACTTCCAGGGTTGACCCCCTGTCCCGGTCAGTGATTGGCTGATGGGGCCCCTCCTGGCTGGTGATCACCTCATGGTGTCCTCCTCCCAGACCCAGAAGGCACCAGTCGCCCATGCTCTGAGTGCTCCGATTGAAGTATGGGCCTAAATATGAGCCTCAGTGTGGCTATACCAGGACCATACTCATATGCAGGTGTTTGCCCAACAGCACCCCACACAAAAAAAAAAAAAACACTAAAAAAAATCCAACTCTTGCCTGACAGCCCTGTGACCTGCAAGAAGAGGCCAGAGGCAGCCACAAACATTCCCCTTTTGTCTGCTTGCATCATGCACAGCCCCAGAGATGCAACAAAAGCCTCCAGGGCTGCTGGCTTCTTTGTGCTTGGGCCTCAACTGTCTTGGCTGCTCCAAAATTTAAAAAGAACAAAAAAAGCCATTTTGGGCCATCTTCCCCTTCTTCAGAGATGCTCCAAGTTATAGGCGACATGTAGCGTCCATAGATTTCAAAGGATTTTCACTAGTGTCACAGACTGGAAAACACTTCAATCAACTTCCCCAAGAATTATGTCATGAAGACAGTAGAAACCATTTCAGAAATAAGTTTTTTTTGTATGTGAGAAGTATCTGAACTATTTTGTGAGTCTCTAGAAGCTATTTTAAGATAAAAATTCATCCAGTTACATGCTTTATTGTAAGCTTCTTTTTAAAGCATTGCATAACTTGATCAAATCTTTAAATTATTTTACAAGAAAAATCTTGCGTTAAAAAAAATTATATACTTTTTTCTCCCTATAAGTATATGAAAATTACTGTGGAGAAACATTACATAAATCCTCTAATAGAACGTAACTTTACGTAATTAGATTTCTTTCCACAGTAACATAAACTAAATGCATTTTTAAGATAAACCCAATCTTGCAAGTTCTGCTTCTGAAATATCGAGCACCCCTGCGAGAGTGTAGCCCAAAGGGGCAGAAGACAGTTGTGTGTACTGTTTTAACTGAAAATTGAGGGTCTGCAGAACAGGAGATTAGGCAGGGGAGGGGGGTTAGAGTAGCACTTGGGGAGAGCACAGGGCTTAACTTGTAACATGCCTGCCGAAAAGGTTGGCCACCTCTGGTTTACAGAATCTTAAGAGACTGGACCCATTTTTAACATTGGGGCCAGACTAAGAAACAGCTATGGACATTAGCCAGATTCAGAAAGGGATTGGACAAATTCTTAGAGCAGTGGTTGTCAACTGGGGGTATGTGTACCCCTAGGGGTACTTAAAAGGGTCGTACGGGATATGCAGTGCACCCTGGCCATGTGGAGAGCAGCTGGGTCTGGCTGGTAAGTCTGTTGTGGGGGAAGCAGCATGGGGGAGGGAGTGGGGCAGGGGCAGGGTGCAGGGGCAGGGACAGGGGCTGCCCAGCCAGGGCAGGATATGGGACTGAGCTGCATGGGGGGTTGGGAGTGGCTCCTGCTGCTATGCATACCCTGGGAGGGCATGGGGGGGGTGTCCCCAGATCTGCATGAGGGTTGGGGCAGGGTGGGCTGCCACTGGGGGCTGCACTAGGCTCTTCCCAGTGGGGGGGCTGGGCTGAGCTGTGCTTGGAGCAGGTGGTGCCAGTGCTGGGAGGGAGGATTGGGGGAGCTACAGTGAATCCTGGAGTAGTTGTAGCCCCCTCCCTGTAGCCCTGCTCCCATAGGCCACCCTGGTGAGGGCGGGAGTGGGGGTGGGGCTGAGGCTGGAGCAGGGGTAGGCGCTGGGACACAGGGTGGGTCGCTCCTGCTGCTGCACGCACCCTGGGAGGGCACGGGAGGAGTGTGCCCCCAGATGTGCACACAGGGCAGGGCAGGCTGCAGGCCAGTGCAGGCTGGGGCCGGGGCAGCACCAGGCTATTCCCAGCAGGGGCATTGGGCCTGACTGCATTGGGAGGGAGGATTGAGGGAGCTACAATAAATTCTGGAGCAGCTGAAGCCCCTCCTATAGCCCCCTCCCAGCACCACCGCAGCCTGGCCCAGCCCCTGCTGAGAACAGCCTGGCACTGGCCACAGCCCATCTGTGTCCTGCATGCAGGTCTCGGGGCACATGCCCTCCTGGGGGCGTGTGTAGCAGTAGGAGTTGCCCCACCCCCACATATTTCATTCCCGTATCCCACCCCAGCTGGGCAGCCCCTGCCCCAGGCCCAGCCCTACTCCCTCCCCCACCGCTGGGGCCTTGATCTGCCCTCCTGCAGTGGCAGCCCACCCTTGCCCCATATGCAAATCTGGGGGCACATACCCCCAGTGCATTCTTGGGGTGCATGCAGGTGTGGGAGCCACCCGCCCTCCTCATGTCCCTTGGCCAAGCCACTCACAGGTCAGTCCCTCCCATGCCCTGCTCTGGCTGTGCAGCACCTACACCAGCCCCACTCCCTCCTTTACTGCAGGGGGTCTCAATCTGCCCCTTCCCCCTTAAAAACAAGAAAAAATATAATTGGATACATGAAATGAACCTTTGAGACAGAAGGGCTACACTTGTTAGAAAAGGCTGAAAGGGATATCAGTAGCTACTGAGCATGGGAGTTAGGGAAAGAGCCTCTGAATTAGAACTTACTAGACCTTAAACGCTGGAGGCTGCAAGAAAGGGGACCAGTGGAAAAAAACCCTGGTCATACCCAGTTCAACTCTCCTTTTCATCATGCTGTGTAACACAGGACAAGATGGACCTATGATCTGTCCAGTAAATGGTGATTCTTATTTTCTCATGTACATTTACTGAGCCATTGCTCTTACAAACAGTCTTACTGAAGACAACAGGATTGCTATTGAGCAAGTGCTTACCAGTATGAATAAAAATTTCACATCTGGCTCTGAGAATGTGATTTTTTTTTCTATCTGACAGCAGAAACAAAATTAAATATGTCATTAACTCCAAGGACAAGGAACTATGACTTCAGTTCATCTTCAAAACAGATTGCAAGCTTAAGAAATCTGCAGCTTTCAGAGGAGCTGGAACAAGCAGATATTTTTAGGCTGTTGCCATTTTCAATGTTATATTGTTTTGAAAAGGCTAAAAGCTTCAGTTCTACAATGTTAATGTTCTGTTTTACCATCGATCACAAAAGATTCGGCAATGTTTTATTCTTCGCTGATCATAATATATCAGCTAGGTCTGTGGATCTAAAGAAATTCTGTGATTTTCTTCCATATGCATTATGCCATTTGGATCACATTGGAGAAGTCAACATTTCTAAATAAATGAGTATGTCATGATTCAGTTCATAAATATTAAATTAAAATATCATACTAAAATATCACGCCAGAAGGTACACATACACACAAAAAAAGAACACAGTACATGGACCATATAAAAACTCAGGGGTAAGCTGCTGCAGGTTCTCTGGAGTGGAGCTGTACAGGAAAGAAATCTTGGCTCAGTTAGAGATACTCAGCTGGAGCTGAGTCACTGATTTCAACAACCCATGGACTTCACCTTACGTTTGCATTTGGCTCCATTTCATTACCAATACATACTAAAGCCTCGACCCTTCAAATATTTATACATCTGCATTATACTGCAAAAAAATACAAACAAATTAGAATGATTTTGGTATAAGTCAAAAACAGTATATGGCAGTCTGTCATTTTTTTGCCTCGTGGATGCAAAACTGAATGCAAATTGCACAGAGATTGTTTCTCTCTTATCCGCAAAATTGGGCTTTAACAAAAAATATAACATTTTACCAGGCTTTGATATAGAACATACTTCAGTGATTCTCAACTGCTGCCGAGGCTTTTGGCAAAACAGTTGTCAGAGTTCCTATCAATTTGTTTTTATTGAAGGAATATTATGGCACCCTATGGGTGCCTTGAGATCCTTTCAAGATGATACTATTGTTAGCACGGTCAGGTGTGCAAACACGATTTCACAAAATAATCTCTGAGTTTTCACATAGGAATTTGTAGTGTTAAAACATTCTGACCTGTTTTTCTGAGTTCTTTGCAACAGAAGAATTGTCTGTAAACAAAATGTGAAAACCAAGATACGGCATTTTCTGATAAGTGCCTTGACTCTATGGAGTGGTGTCTCGAGACTAAGACGGTTTAGAACCATAGCTACATTTACTTTAAAATTGCCTTCTTATTTTGTAAGACTCACCCTGACTTTTTCTCTCTCTTAGTAGAAGAAATTTCCTAGGATGCAAAATTTGGCTGACCTAAAATAAGGCCTTATAAAAATTAATAAAGTACTTAAGTCATAAAAAAGCAGAGTCTGATTCTATGAAATATACAATGAATTCACTTAAATAAAAATATACGGAAATCAGCTTCTGTGATTTGTGGGAGCAGCATCTCTCTCTTCTTTCAATACTTGAAAATTTGTATTTAAAAATATGAATAACAATAAGTAGAGCTGGAAAAATGTAAATTATTACTCCCTAATGATAGCAGAATATTTTGACTTAACACAACTTTTTCATTAATATAATAGATTTTCTCCTGTGACACTTCAATTAATTCACTGATATTCAATATTCATCTGTGAATTGTATGAAGAACATGACCAATGGGTATCTCTAACATTTTCTCATGAATTCAGTCATATGTAATTTCTAAAATTTTTCAAGCATTATAACAGTGTTGATAGTGGTGGCATAGTTAGAACCAAAACACAGGAACTTTAAAAATGTTGGTGGGTTCTGTTTTCACATGCAGCGGCCCTAAGGAAAGAAGGATGGTCTTTAACAAAGGCACAGGATTGTGGTGTAGGGTGTCTGGCTTCTATTACTTGTTCTAAAATACATTTTTCTGCTTTAAGCAGTCACCTCCTCTCTCTGTACCTCAGTCAAGATATCATAAAATTAGATCTTAAATCCATATTTAGGTACCTGCTTGAATTCCAAACGTGCCGAGCAAGTAACTTGTTACCAGAGGAGGATCTGGGTGGTGGGAGGGGGAACAGACAGGACAGACATGTCCTGGTTTGTTTACAACCTGCTTTGATTCCTGCTCCACCCAATTTTAAGATCTACTGCCTGGCAGGGCAGCAGCATTTCTAGTCAGGCAGTGCTGAGGGAGTTAACTGACTTCATGGCATTATAATCTACCTGAATCCTTCTAAACTCTTCATTCCACAGGTGTTAATAACCCTCTCTTCTTTTAATTATCTTCATGTTCCACCAAGCTATCCATTGCTCTTCAGTTCTGCTGTCTGTTAGCTGCTCCTGGTAAGGAAGTTCCTATTTCACAGCCCTACAGATTGTTTTTAACTCATTCTAATGACATTATATTTGTTTTTCTTCAAGCTTAAATGTGTAGCGGGCACGCTGCTTTTGCCTGGCAAGCCTAGCTTGGAGAAGGACACTTTGGATTGCTGGAACATTTCCACCAATCAGGTAACAGCTGGGAGGGGCTTGCCCCACCTCTGCTTGGAGCAGGGGGATACGAGGAGCTCCTGGACCTGATTGAAGACTGTACTATGCAGATCCGGCAGACTTCACGTGCAGGGCTTCTTGTGTAAATAAAAGCCCAGTGTGCTCAGCAAGCTGGGGCAAATGCGGTGAGGGTCTCAAGAAGAGTGGAGCCAAGAAAAGCTGGGGAGCTCTCCCCCAGTAGGCAATAGGCCCAAGGCTCCTGAAGCCACCACTGGAGGAGCAGCCTTGGGAGCACTGCAAGACTGCTCGGGCTGTTGACGGCACATGGGGATGGTGTGAGGAGACCTGGCCCTGGGAGCAGTGTGTAACCGCTTGGGCCCATGATGGTCCATGGTTTGGTGCACAGAGCCCAGGCTTTGAGAGCCACAAGTGGCAGCTCAAGCCTGCAACTCCGGCGGGCTAGTGGGCCACATGGTACACAGGGCAGTGCATGGGCAAAGGGCCTTGGGGGCTGCAGTGAGGCGGCTGCTCAGGCCCCATCTCCTGGGAAGTAACCAGGTCCCACAGTGTGCAGGGTGGCGCATGAGCCTGAACCTTGGGAGCCAGGGAACAGCAGAGGCCGCTTGGGTTAGCTACCCAGTGTGAGAATGGCCGCATGGAGCCTGAAGGGCCTGGCCTTTGCTAAAAGAGCCCTTGATCCTGAACCCAGGGAACAGGGAAATAGTAGCACTGTAGCGTGAGGCCCCACACCCAGAAGCTAGCAGTGGTGGTGCAGAAGCTCAGAGGAGCTGAGCCCTCTGTGCCCAGAGCAGCACAGGGTGGAGAGGAGCCCAGTGGCACAGAAGAGACCTGGAGAAGCACTCCAGCAGAGGAGAGCCCATCAAGCTGGGCCCTGACCAATGCCACCTGACGGAGCATGAGTATTTGGGACCCTGGGTCCCACAGGGGAAAAACAGTTGGGGCAGGCAAACCCAGAGAAGGGGCTGGGTGAGCAATCCTCCCACCTACTCAAGGCCCTAAGGGGAGGGGCCCCTGGTGCTTCCTGGACACCCCCTGCAAGGGACCCCATTGGAAGGAGGACTATTTCTTGCCATGGGTCAGAGACTATATTAAGGAATAGATGTTATTAAGATTGTTCATGTTTGCGCCTTTGTAATTGAAATGTTGTATTGTGATGTTGCTGCTGAAACTGTTTTATTGTGATAGGTAAGTAGTGTTATCATAGGACAAAGCAATTTTTTAAAAGCATCCTGTTGGTTTCTTGGAATGCTAGGTCCCCTAACTGGGTAGCGGTCCATTTGATGCCTATCTTTCTGCATTAAAGAAAGAGGGAAGTGTTCCTCTGTAGGGGTAAAATCATATTTCCACATTTATACTTTGCATGACCCTTTAATTGAGTATAGGTTCCCCACTGTGGGGTGGGGAAGCTGTGGGTTTTTCTGTGGATATATAGTTTTCTCTGGGGGCTGTGGTTGGGAGTGATTTTCCCACTGTGTTATTTAGGGTTTGACCTTGGTTTTTGGTTAATGTTCACTGTATAAATATATGTATGTGACATTTAGTTTTGTTTATGTATATTATAACTCAATAAACTGTATATAGTTAAGAACTCTGGGCTTGGGCTAACTCTATAAAGAAAGAGGGATCCATTCGAAATTCTGGCTGGGCATGAAGTGGTTGCTGGAGTTCCACTTTGAGGTGACGTCAAAGACCTTGCCCTGGTTGAGCTTGGCCCTCAGGTCACCAAACCTGACCAGGGCAAGGTCTTCGACGTCACCTCAAAGTGGGATACTATAACACTATGGAGGCCAGAATGGTGAACATTGTCTCCAGAAAGACCTCATTCTTCAGTTCAACTCCATATGAGAGTTGTTCCCTGTTTTCCAGCTTCTAGACATGTTGTGGAGGAAGCTGAGATGTGTTGTAGTGGAAAAATGTTCACTCCCTGGCAGATAGATTATGTTTATAGATAGCAACTGGAGACAAACACAACATGGAATAGCCCCATCTACCTGTGGGATGCTGCATGCATAAGTACACCCATGAGTGTACATAATACTTTTGTTTTCTATTTGATTATGGAAAAAAAAAGCCTCCAAAAAGCCATTATGGAATCTGGGGACCTCTCTCTCTCTACATAGCATATCCAAACAAAATGTTGGTGACCATGGTCTTCCAGAGATCTCTTCACTTTGAGGCATACAAAATTTCCAGCACTGACACATTTAGACAGACTCTTGACACAAGTCAACCTCTGTCTTCCATGATCTCTCCTTTCTTCAGTCTCTCCAGTTACAACCAGACTTTCAATTTCCTCATAACATGTCCAAGAAACTCCAACTGTCTCTTTTTGATGTTAAATCAGTAGCTTCCTTTTGAAGCTTGTTCTTGACAAAATATCTTTCTTCGAGGTATGACTTGTCCAACACACCTTCAAGATGTGCCTTAAGAAATCACAGCTCAGTCGACTTCAATTCTCTTTTCCACACTTGGTGATATTGTCCAGCATTCTGATATATAAGGACTGGTATAACCAGCGAGTCCAGAGGAGAGCCACGTGCATGATCAGAGGTCAGAAAAACAAACCTTATGATGAGAGGCTGAGAGCTATGGGACTCTTAAGCCTGGAAAGGCACAGGCTCAGGGGTGATCTGGTGGCTGCCTATAAGTTTATACGGGGTGCTCACTAGGATCTGGGGGAATATTTGTTCACCAGAGCACCCCAAGGGATGACAAGGTTGAATGGTCATAAACTCCTTCATGACCGTTTCAGGCGGGACATAAGGAAGAACTTCTTTACTGTCCGAGCCCCCATGGTTTGGAATAGACTGCCGCTGGAGGTGGTTCAAGCACCTACTTTGAATGCCTTCAAGAGACATTTGGATGTCTATCTTGCTGGGATCCTATGACCCCTGCTGACTTCCTGCCCCTGGGGCAGGAGGCTGGACTCGAAGATCTCCCAAGGTCCCTTTCAACCCTAATGTCTATGAAATCTATGAAACTTAGCAATCCAAATCTCTTAGCTTCATCCCTATAGAAATTTTACTATTTGCCAATATCTTTTTCATTTTCAGAAATGCATCTTTTGCCATCCCTATTCCATTTTATTTCATGATTTACCAGTTACCATATCAATATCATTCACCTATAAATCATTTTAGAATGTTTTAGCCACGACGAAAGACATAGTACATTGACCAAATTTTCATTTGACAATAATTCTGCGTGAATAATTCTCTGAGCTGGGACAGAGGAAACCAAGAGTTCAGATCTCATTTAAGTGGTTAAATCCCCCTGCAATTCACTCCCTATGTAATGGCCACCTTCTGAAAACTAACCAAGAAGACAAACTGCAAAAAAAATGCTAAATGTTTTATTCTTCCTACCTGTTTCTCAGATAATTTAGGAGACAGGTTGCAAAAAGATCACTGCAGACCCTAAACCAGGCTTTTACATAAAACTCACAATTTTGTTTCCAATGTTCCACATTGTCTTAAAGTAACTGAGTTTGGGTTATCATCTAACCACTACTGATGTATCCATGAGCCAAAGCTTCAGAGAGACTTTATAAGTCCTGTTCACAGATATTCTATTGCTGACTAGGAAAAAATGGGTAAGCCACTAGGAAAGTGTGTGTCCAATTCATCTTCATATAAATGAACTTGAAATACACTATTTTTGTAGTTCAAGCAGGAATATTATTGTAAAATAGAAATCCAGAGGTTCAAACCCAGATACTAGTCTTTGTAGGACCATAGTATGTTTCTGTCCGATTCACAACAAAAGAATGCCTCTTGAAAGCAGACTCTCTTATTTTAAAAGACTATATTTTGTAAATTATGGTGTAAACATCACCATAAGTTAGTGAGCAATTATTACTGTATTTACTTGAATCCCAATGAGGTTTAGTCCCCATACAACATGGGATAAAAAAACCCCCATTATCTTAAATTGGAGTGTGGTCCAAGACAGGCAGCTACTACATTTCTGACTCTGGCCCTGACTTGCAGTACAACACATGGTGCAGGATGATGGGGAGACCACATGGTGCAGGGGAGGGTGCAAGGAGACTGTGGGGGAAGGCAATGCAGGGAGACTCTACAGAGGGGGTGGTGCAGTGGATAGGGGAGCATGGCAGAGAGATTGCATGCTGCAGCCCAGGGCTGTGCAGGGGAGCTGCTGCACCTCCAGCTCTGATTCAGACCCAAACCTAGGGCTTAAACTGCTGCTAGTGTTGCTGCTGCTGCCACTACTGCCTAGATGGGGCTGGAGTCACTCTGGGCCAAGGCTACAGTTGCTACACAGGGAAAGCAACAATGGGAGGGGCAAGTGCCTGGGGCAGGGGTGGCAGGGCAGGCAGGCAGGGAAACCTCCCTGCCTCTGCTTTTCCCATTGCAGTAGTGGGAGTGACAAATTTAAGATGACCAGAGCTAGATTCTATACATGGAATAATTTAACACATTTATATTTTTTCATGTATATAATCTAATTATTGAGGGGTCATCTTAAATTTAAACTCATTTTGGATTTGGTTAAGTATGGTGTTTAATTTTTTGCTTGGGGACCCGCCTAGCATTCTCAAATGAAACCTTAGCAACTGTGGTGGGCCAGTAGGAGGTGCTTCTGTGTTGAGCCACCCACCTCCCTGCACCTGACCATCTTCCACGCTCCGAGTGCCTCCCTAGGGGCGCCTCACACCCAGCTGGAGCACAGTTGCTAGCCTGGGGATAACGTAAGCTACCACCACCCCAAGAAAGGACTCTCTCGGCCCCATGTCCTTGGGGAAACACAGGCCTAGTAGTCTTATAGGTACTCAACCCAGTACAGGCACTTGGGGCACTTCCCCAAGTCGAGGGCCAAAAAGGAAAGTCTCCCTTAGTCTGCAGACCTAAGGGGCCTCTTAGGTATAATTTAGACCCACCCCTCAATGAGTCTTCTACACCGGTCACAAAGGAGAACTTTATTGATTACAGGAGTAGGGTGATAATAGGGTACAAGATAGAGCAATATCATAGAAATCCCATCAAGCAAACAATCTGGCTGAGGTAGCCTTTTGATCATGCATCTGAGTTACTGCCAGTTATAGATCTAACCAGATCTCAAGTAGCTTACTCACAAGCATCATCCAGAGGCTGCTGGAGATTCCCTCTGGAGGCAGGCCATTCCTAGCTCATGAGCTATGGGGGAGACAGCCAGTTTCAGATGGTAAAGCTTCTCTCTAACTCTGAGCCCCTCCCCCATGACTGCTGCCCCCTCCTCTTGGGCTATCTTAACTTATATAGACCCTATGACCTCATTCACCTGGTCCAATGGAGGCCAGCACCTGTTAGCTGTCAGCCAACCAATTTGAAATACATCACTAGCTGCCAGGCAGACTCTATCCCACCAGGTAGAAGCCCCTCACCCAGGTAGCAGATACCAGTCACATAGACAGAGGGAGCAGGTTTCCCACCTCCCTCAGAAATGTAGCCAGCTCAGGTTACCTAAAGAGATAGAGTAAAGGTATGTCTCCTCTGCTGGGCCCATCCTAATCAAATTGTCACAGCACAGAGATTTTTGGGAGAAACAAAGGTGGCTTCCTGCCACAGCAACAACCTCAGAAGTGTTCAAATGTACTGGAGCTGTGGCTTGTGGGTGCCTATCTATTGCTACAGTTGATATACAGGCAGTCCTCGACTTAAAACATTACAACGAGTTACAACGTTTCACTTACATTTATAAATTGACACCTTGTTTCAACTGTACAATGCCAGTTTCGACTTACAACGCTTGATCTGATGCGATGCCACACCAGTGAACAAGTTCACTGCGTTGCTCATCTCCCTGGAGAACATCTGTCCAAACTTCCTTGGACACTTTCTTTAAGGAATCAGACAAGACTCCAGAAGAACCTGCAGCCAAGACTCCTGAGAAGACTCCAGCCAAAAGCCCTTCAAAAAGTCCAGCAAAGTCATGTCAAAGAAGTCCTTCTAAATCAATATGATTGCTATTTACAATATAAATATATTAATGTAGCTATTTTACTCATCTATAATTGATCGAGTACAAAATTCTTGGTTATTTTTGGTGAAAATAAGGTATCTGGCCTTGGTTCAGGAACCAGTCCCCCATTTATAACATTGTTTCTTATGAGAAAATTGTTTCCCAGTTACAATGTTTTGACTTAGAACACAATTGGTTCCTGAAAGTCTTATGTCAGAGGACTGCCTGTATAACTCACTGTTAAGGTTTTTGAGGGAGGCTGCATGTTAAATGAAGCTAAACTATGTGTTGTTTGCAGGCAGGCAGACACAGGCATGGGTGAACTGGGCAGTCACCCAGGGCCCACACAGAAAGGGGGCCCAAAAACGGTGAAAATAATTATCATTATCTCTAGCAAAGGTGGGGGGGCAATACTAAAAGGCTGCCTGGGGTCACCACAAGTCTAGGTACGAAGCCGCTTGCAGGGATCTGTCGGAGTTAGAAAAGAAAACTTTGTTGAGTGCTGGAGTATATTAATGGTGGTTTTTGCAACAGGGAATGGGCAAGGAACACAGGTTTCCTTTTATTTCCTGGGTTTTAAGCTTCTCTTCCATGAAGCATGTCCTGCTGCTACCTTAACTGTTCCCAAAGGCAGTTCATGTTTGGCAACAGCTGTACATTTACTCCTGGTTCCTAATTACAAATAAAATTCAACCCTTTCCACAAAACGGGTTTGGAAAAGGCCACCTCCTCACCTTTTTCCTTTTGGCCTCCTAAAGCCGGAGATGATTTAGTCAGGCCCTGCCTGGGCCCTTTTCACTAGTACAAGGCAGGTGGGGAGCTGGTATCGGTTGCTTAGCTTGAGGGGGATCTGGCAGGAAATGGCGAGTGCCACGCCTGGGGGGCGCACACAGCCCGACGCTGTAACGTGATCCCGACCTCGCCCCGCCCCTCCCTCTAAAATATGCAACTGCTCCCGGGAGGTGCTGGCGTGGCTTCGCGCATGCGCACAGCGGACGGGGCGAGGGGCACTCCACCCCCGGCCCAGCCCAGCAACGCGATGCAACGCAACGCAACGGTCCCTGCGACCTTGGGTGTGGCGCAGAATGTGACGCCGGAGGCGCGAGGCGATGACGAAGGCGGAAGTACGGCAAGGAATGCAGAGGGGCGCGGAGGAGCCGTTAGGCTGAGTTTTTTATTCCCCTTTCCCTTCCGCCACCGGCTGCGGCTCCTACATGGAGGTAAAGGGGTCGCGGCGGCAACAGCAACAACGGAGCCTCTCGGCTGGGCCTCCCGTTTCTGTCGGGGGCTCTGGAGTGGGGGTCGGCGCGTGAGGGTCGATGTGTGACGTAGGGTGAACCCCTCTCCCCACACGCACACGTCTCTGGTTCAGACTCCATAAGACTCGACCACTTGGCAGCGGAGGGGGCGAGATTTCAACTGGGGATGGAGGGAGGAGGAAGGGACCACTTGGGGGGTTGGAATGTTCCACCCGAGGATGGGGTCGGGAGGAAGGATCCACCCGGGATGCAACAAGGTACCGTTTGTGAGGGGGAGGAATGTTCCACCCAGAGATGGAGGGAGAAGGAAGGCACCATCTGATTGGTGGAGGGAGAAGGAAGGCACCACCTGGCCTGTAGTCAGCTGGGCACAGACTATTGGGGTGGGGAGGAGAGGCCTTCTTCACCACAGCTTTGCTAACTTTGCCTCTACCCCAGTGCTTTGTACCAGGCTGACTGCAGGCAGGGTGGCTTCTCCCCCACCCCCAAATACAGCATTGGGTGTGATCAGAAGACTGTGTTAGAGCTGCCACTTCCTGAGTCGGCCCATGGGCCTACCTTGCCCACTACGGCGCTGCATCACCCAGCGCTCCATCACCTCATTACACTTATCGTGCTTGACTGGCAAACTGCACTACCAGCTTAGCCCAGCCATGTGTGCAAAGTGTTGCCACTAGCTCACCTCAGAAAGTCCGGCCCGCTGTAATACGAGGGGGGAAAATGTGCCGTAACATCCTAGCCGGTGACCAGCCTTCATTTCTGCATGTAACGGGACGTGGCTGGGGCAGATCCAGAGTATATTGGATTCCTGCTTCAGTTGCTCAACAGCTGCGTGGAAGGAGCCTGGCCTGCCTGAGTGGCCCTACCCAATCTGGCAATCCACCTAGCCAGGAAGAAGCCTCTGGCTGGAGGACCTATTTCTGGTCTATTCACTGCCCTGGTCCTATTCCTGGGCAGTGTCCACTGGCTCCTTGAACTCGTTTGAGGGCCAACGGGCACAGGCTGGCATGCTCTGCTTGGTGTCCCCTCAATGCACTTGTTTTAATCCTACGACATTCACTCCTAACTCTGTTTGGTCCTTTAGTTGTCCCACGTGATCAGTGGTGTTCTCTAAGTTAGCCCTCTTTGTCAAGGGTGGTTTATAGCTGCACTTAGTGGGCTTTGGCCTGCATTCCTGAATGGCATCTCAAAAGGCCTGACCTGCCCAAGGGGTCCTGACCTGCCTGCAATCTGTGTGGCTGGGCTGGGCATTCCCTTTATAGAAGAAGGCTGGAAAAGCAAAACAGTAAAGAGAATACTCTGAGAAAAAGGGCAGGTGGGGAGAGTAAAAGGGGGTGGGGTCAGGTTAAGTACAGGGTAAGGCACTGCTGCTTGCTGCTCTAGGGAAGGAAAGTCCCATCCCTTCTGTGCTCCTCCCACCAGGTGGCCCAACCAGCACAGTAAATTGCTGGCACCAAAGCCAGCAAGGAACAGGGAGTAGCTGGCTCCTGGGTACGTATCACAGAACTGACATGTTGGGGAATAATAGAGACTTGGCAGGATAGCCCACATGACTGGAGCACTGTCATGGCTGGGTACAAACTGTTCAGGAACAGCAGGTAGGGGAGAAGAGGAGGAAGTGTTGCACTTAATGTGAAAGAGCCACATGATTGCTCAGAGCTCTGGTATGAAACTGGAGATCAGCCTGTTGAAAGTGGGGGTGCCCAGGTAAAGATTTTTTTGGCTGATACCAATGACTAATTATTAACCAGCTATATTGGCTGACACTGATCCAATTGCCAATATGCATCCTGGTAGCTTGGAGAGCATCATCCAGCTGGTATGTCTTTTGTGGGGAGGGGAAACAAGGCCCCCGCAGTAAGGGAATGGGGTTGGGAGAGGCGCAGAACAGCTGGGGTGGGGCACGGGATGGAGCCGCAGCATGTCTGGTGCAGGGGAAGGGCGGCTTCTGCCACTGCATGCACCTCCAGGGGTGGCATGGAGGGCATGTGCCCCCTAGATCTGTGTGTAGGGTGAAGGCAGGCTGCTGCTGTGCGCTTCGGGCCGGAGGCTGTGCCTCCCGCTTCCCACTGGGGATGGCCTGGGCCAGGGCTGCACTCAGGCAAGGTGGTTCAGGTGGCGTTGGGAGGGGGATCATGGGGGAGCTAGAGCCACCCAAAATTTGCCATAACCCCCCCTCCCAGTGCTGCTGCTGCCTACCCAACCCCACCTGGCCTGAGTGCAGCTGCTGGGAAGAGCCCAGCGTAGCCTCCCGCTCAATCCTACTGCAGCAACCCACCATCACCGCACATACAGATCTGGGGGCACATGTCTCCCCCAGGGGTGCGTGCAACAGAGGGAGCCATGTCCCCCCCTCTCCTGGATGAGCCACTGACTCTTTCCTTAACCCTGCCCTACCATGGCTAGGCAACAGCTGCCCCACTCCCTCTCTCACTGTGGGGGCCTTGATCAGCCCCCTCCACACCCTTTCCCCCCCAACGCCCCGCCCCGACTTACCTGCAGGATGCTGCTCTCCAAGCTGCTGCCGCGTGCATGCTGCAGTTACACACATGCACGTAGCATCTATTGGCGACATTATTGGCCCCATCAGCCAAAAAAAGTCGATTGTTAATAATGTCAGTTTTCCTTTTATTAGTGCTGATATGATATGAACCAATGTGTCGGTGCTCCTCTAATTGAAAGTCTTTGGGTTAGGGTCAGAGAGGAGAGCAACAAGGGTGTTGTAGTGGTGAGTGTGTGTTATAGACCACCAGATCAGGAGGAAGAGGTAAATGAGGTCTTCTTCAAACAGTTAGCAGAAGTTTCCTCATCACAGGCCCTAGTTTTGATGCGGGACTTCAATCAACCTGACTTCTGCTGGGAAGGCAATACACCTGTCATAGACAATCCAGGAAGTTTTTGGAGTGTTGGGGACAACTTCCTGGTGCAAGTGCTGGAGAGGTTTCCTTGATCTGCTGACAGACGGGGAAGAATTGGTGGGCAGTGTAAAAGTGGATGGTAATTTAGATTACAAGAAGACTGAGTTCAGGATCCTGAGGAAAGGAAGAATGAAGAGCAGCAGTGTAAGGACCCTGGACTTCAGGAAAGCAGACTTCAACTCACTCAGGGAATTGATGGACAGGATCTTTTGAGGGGCCAGTCTTAGAGGGAAAGTAATCCAGGAGTGTTGTTTGTGCTTTTAAAGAAACCTTACTGAGGAAGCAGAAAAGAACCATCCCAAAGTACAGAAAGACTAGCAAGTATGGCAGAAGCCCATCTTGACTTGGCAGGGAGCTAAAACAAAAAAGAAGTTTACAAGAAGTGGAAACTTGGACAAACAACTAGGGAGCAATATATGAGTATTGCTCTGGCATGCAGGGATGAAATCAGGAAGGCCAAAGCATAGTTGGAGTTGCAGCTAATAAGGGACATGAAGGGCAACAAGAAGAGTTTCAACAACTGTGTTAGTAACAAGAGGAATATCAGGGAAAGTGTGGGTCCCTTACTGAATGGGGGAGGCAGCCTACTGACAGATGATGTAGAAAAGGCTGAAGTATTCAATGCCTTTTTACTTCATTCTTCACAGATAAGGTCAGCTCCCAGACTACTGGACCTGGCAGTGCCATTTAGGGAAAAATAAGTAGTCATCAGTGGCAAAAAAACAGGTTAGGGACTATTTAGAAAAGATGGACATGCATATGCTTTTTAAGGTGTGGGACCAGAATAAGACACGAAATTAAAACTGTGGGTGCCCCATGGATTTATAAAGGAGCATAACAATACTTTCTGTTTGGTTAGTTGCCAGGGAGAAACGGCAGCAGTGTGGATGCAGCTTCCAGCTGCTTGTCCCTGGTGCGGCTTCCCACTGTTTGGAAGCTGTGCCTGTGCTGCAGCCAGGAAGTAAGAAGCAGCAGTGATATAGGCACAGCTCCAAGGTGCTTGGCCCCAGTGCAGATGCAATTTGAAAAGACGCAAAGAAAAATCCAAAGGAAGTTTCAAATCACTTACCCATTCATTTCAAATAGAAAATATAATTCTGTTGCAATACATATACTTTCTAGCGGTATCTGTTAAATTCTGAAATTGTATTTCAGAATGTTTGACAGCTCACTAGAACTTCCTTGAAAACTATTTAGAACTGACCTACTGATGTCAAAACCACTGCATAGGACTGTGGCTTTAGAGCAAAAACTTCCTTATGCAATTTGCATTGTAACTGCTTAATGCTGCCCATGTTGTAACTGCTTAATTCTGCCTACTGATTTTCATAGACACTAAATACTACCTTAAAATGTCCAGTATTTAAGTAGTGTAAAAGATGGTTGACTATGTTGAGATTTTGTTTATTGCAATTGCACTATTGCATACCACAGAAAACTATCTCAGTACTATCCATGGAGATTGGCAGAGTATATATTCATTGTTATACCTGATCTGATGTATCAAGAGTCTGGTAACCTTCCCAGGGGTATCTCTGTGGTATACGAGTTATTTCTGTTATATAAGCTAGCCTTTTGAAACGTTTCAGAGGTGCTTCAAAACTGCTTGAAATGTTTCAAAATGTTGTGTCTCCTTTCACGTGTGTTTGGTTACATGGAGGTTTGTGGTGAGATTTAGGAAGTGAAGTTGTTGTTGCCTTTGCCTTCGATCTGTATGTGAGCTAACAGTCTGATTTTGGCCTTTTGTCATGAAACCTGCATCAGCTGTTCTAAGTTTCCCACCAGTGATTGTCCCAGCTACACAGTATTCCAGATTCAGTTCAAGATTTCTTTAAATAAAATCAGATGTTTTCCAATGCAAGTATTCCTATTCCAAGTATTTTCCTATGCCTTTACTTGACTTCTGAATATAAAACAACACCTATTCTTTGTGCTGTCAGTGCCTGGTGAAAATTAGATCTTTCAAACCCAGCCCAAGAGGTGGTAAACCTGGTTGAATCCTGTTTGGAAAATTCCCTATAAAAGCATTGTTCATTTAAAATATTCTCCTCCACTGAAGTTTCCATTTATCTGTATCTTCAAATCCAGAACATTAAGTCACATTTTAACATAATTTTAAAACAAAATAAATAGGTTTTGTTTCCATAATAAGCAAAACAAAAACGTAATATTGACTCTGTGTCATGAGATTTATTATGAAACCATCCAGATAGAGCTCTCTCTCATCTTATATCTGAGCTCATCTCTTACGGGGCTTCTGCCTTTTTGGGGGTTTTTGGGTTTTTTAGAAAAAAATACTTCTTGAGCAGTTAATTACTGTCATTTATAACAGATTTAGCTAGTCCCAAGAGTTGTATAATAAAAATGTCCTTTCTGCCATTGTTTTTCTTCAGGTACAAGATGCTGGGCAAGATATGTTGGCTTCCCCTGCTACACCAGGAACAGGCAAATCAAAGGTACGCTATTTTACAAACATAATTAATTTGGACAGCAGTAATTTGTATTCATACAACCAACAGTAGCCACTACTGCTAGTGGGAAGACTCAGTAGGGAGTAATTTAAAGGGTACCTCTAACTAGTCTGTTTTTGCCGAAATGGAATTACATTATTTAAACTTGGGACCTTGACTGCTGAGGAGGAATTCTTCTGAATTCATTGGCTGTTATCATTACTTGGAGCACATGTACTAACCTTTTAGTGGCATCCAGTTCAAACAATGAGCATTTATTTCCTTATGTACATTCATATCTCTATGTAAATATACTGCCCACTTGTAAAACAACGTTAAGTCAGCATGCCGGATTCGAGAACATTACACAATTTACATTATGCTCAAAATGCCTCCATTATTTTTAACTTGGCTTATATTCACTTGTCTAAAGAATTTT
The DNA here is from genome assembly GCF_052110815.1 of Crocodylus siamensis. NCBI lineage: Eukaryota > Metazoa > Chordata > Crocodylia > Crocodylidae > Crocodylus > Crocodylus siamensis. Next base: position 303,170,960 of record NC_143395.1, read on the forward strand.
AACTCAACTTCCCAGAAAGCTGACCCTTAAGGCTTTGAGGTCTATATTTTGAATGGGTATTAACCACTTAAGCTCCTCCTTAAGTTGTAAAATTATATGTAGACTTACTTTTTTTGACATTGTACAGTTAGGTTGTGATACCAGCATAGGGGAAGGCATGTACTTGTCCTACATTTTAACTTTTTGGAAGTCAGTTAAATTTTCTCTTTGCAGTTTAGTAATCTTGCAAGTTAGAAATGTAACAAAGCATGCTTTCCCTGTGTTGTACAGCTGGATACATTACCCAAAGAAGATCTCATCAAATTTGCAAAGAAGCAAATGATGCTTATACAGAAAGTGAAATCAAGATGTGCAGGTAACATGGGTTTAGTTGACTGTTCAAGACCTTTTTAGAACCTGAAAAATATCACACTGTGATGTATTAGCTAAATAATAATATTTTGTGTTACCCTATTAGACACCTGGTTTAGTATCCAAGTGAATACCTGATTTTTCAGTTCCTCATTCCCTCCCATTTTCCTTACTCCTGGGAAAGGTTTGAGGTAGATGTCCCAGAATGGAGGAAAGACAAGAAGCACTGCACTGATTTGATATTTAATATTTCTACCTGAGCAGACAAGGAGGAGTGATGGGAGAAAATATTTTGATCAAGTTGGTAATTGAACAGTATCCTGGAGTGGGGCTTATCACTGTATATCTGTTCCTGGCGGTAGTAACAAGCAAGAAAAGGGAGGGTGGATACTTCTAATAGAAACTGGCAGTTGCCAGCTACTCTGAGTCCATGTGATGGATGTTGGGTATCTTCTGCCTTTTGTGATTATTCTATTTTGCTCACAGTTGTTCTCCTGATCCTGGTGGAGGAGTTCTGACAACTACATACAGGCTGTTTATATTTATTGGCTTTAGTATACTGTAACACAACGGCAGTTGTCATTCAGCATAGGATCCAGCTGCTTTGCTTGAACTGATTTTTCTCACACTAGATGTGTGCACAGCCATTGAATAATAACGTGCAAGTCTGGCTTCCCACTTTCAGTTTGCATGCTTTCTAACTGTTTTTTCTAGGTACTAATAGATTTTACTCTATAATTGTTGTACAACCCTACTGCAAAATATGATAGTATTCTTAAAAAATTGTCGTAGAACCTTACTGCAGAGTGTGATAGTATCTTAAAAAATGTATAGACACTAGGGGTGCACCGATAGAGACTTGAGGGGCTGATACTGATTCAATTTCTATTACAACTGTGTTCAGCTGGTGAGTCTGTTGTGGTGGAAGGGGAAAGGAGGGGGGGAAGGGGCACGGAGAAGGCAGATCAACACCCTGTGCAGTGAGGGTGACAGACGGACAGACATTGCCCAGCTGGGCAGGGTGCAGGACAGAGCCACGGCTCGTATGGGGGAGGGACACGGGGCAGCTTCTGCTACTACATGCACCCCAAGAAGATATGGCATGTGCCCCCTGAATTTGTGTGTGGTAGGTGGGCTGCAGCTGGGGCTATGCTGGGCTCTCCTTGGCAGGGGCTGGGTTTGGGGTGAGCGGTAGTAGTGCTGGGAGGGGGCTAAGTTGGGGGGGGCCTGCAGCCACCCCGAATTTCACCATAGCTTCCCCTCCAGGTGGATGGCAGCAGTGCTGGGAAGGGGGGTTGGGGAGGCTACTGCGAAATTTGAGGTGCCTGCAGCGTGCCCCTTTCCCCTTCCCCCGTCCCATAGCCCCCTCGCAGTGCTGCTGCCACCTGTCCCAAGCCCAGCCCCCTCAGAGAAGAGCCCAGTGCAACCCCAGCTCCATCCCACAGCTGCAGCCCGCCCACCCCACCCTGCGCAGATCCAGGGGACACCTGCCCCATGCCCCCCTGGATATTCCACGGCTCCATCCTGTGTCCCACCACATCCCGGCTGCACCTCTAGTAGACACCTAGCTAAGATTGCTTCTTAAAAAAAAATGGTAAGTCATCAGGCACCATTGTGGCTGATCTACCTGAACCTCTTTAAAAATAAGTCAGAGACTACTAAATATATTTATTTTTCTTCTGGCTGTCTTGGTATATAAATGGTTTAAAAACTGAAACACCAAGTTTCAGTGCCTATATAACATGTACAGAATAACTCACCCAGAAGTTCTTGACTTAAATGGACATCAAGTTGTTTTCAGAAATTTTTAAACTTTGTAGTTGCTATTTTTGCACGCTTACTTTTTATGGTGTCAGAAAGGAGCTGATAGATTTTTTTTTTAATTCCAAATAATGAATTCAGTGAAACTTGTATACAATTAACTTTTGTTCTAGAATTGGAAAAAGAGGTTGAAGAACTCAAATCAAAGCCAGCTGCTGGAGGAACAGATGATATTATTCAGGTAGGAATATGTGATTGGCTTCTGTAAGTTGTAAATTATTTTCATAACCTTTACATACCATTGAAGCTCCTTGTTCACATCTGTAATGAATATCTAATAAACCTTTTTATTCTGACTGATTCAGATAAGACCTCATGCCCACGGGACAATTCCTTTGTCTGTTAAAATCCTCTTAAAAGTTTCTGTAGTAGGGGATAATTTAGCTCATGTAATTGCTGCAGATTCATATGCAAATGATGGAGTTGTTTTATGCCATCCAGCAGTTCAGAAAGAAGGCATTTGTTGCAATGAATGTACTTAAAACTCCCACCTTTGAGTTTCGTGATAAATACAGGTAGGTTGTCAAAAATGGTGTAATTTATGTAGCTACCAAAGTAAAAAGTCAATGTAAGAACCTTTAAAGAATTCAAAATTTGCTTTAATAATTTGATGGGTAAAATTATTTACATGAACCTTACAGCTTTTATTTTCTGGGCATTAAAAACCATAAAACTTAGTGAAACCAGTTTTCTAGTAAAACAAATCCATTCTACTTGATAGGTTATCTACATTAGATGTTAGCAGTGTGGCTGTTAATATTTTTCATCTGTACTTTCATCTGAAGGTATTAACTCAAATACAAGACAAGGGTTACCCCTCTCCCCTTTCAGCATTGGGAATAAAACCCTTTGTCTTGGATTTGAGTATAAGGTAGAGTGAAGGCAGGCAGCTGATGTGGCTCAGGCTCTGCCCTCAATCCAGGGTTGGGGTCAGGGTTGGAGCTGCAGCAGCTGCCTGTCTCTCCACCTATCCCCGACAGACTTTGCCCCCTAGTGCCTGTGCCTTACAGCTTCTGACATCCCCTCTTCCCCAATCAGTCACGACTCTGGTCCCATTCTGGCCTAGGGCACAGAGCACAGGGTAGCTCCAGCCACTGGTGTTCTGGTGTTCCCAGTGCCAGAGGATAGGGGCCATAGGCTGCAGGAAGGGAGGCAGACATTGTAGGGGGGAAAATGGGTACAGGCACTGAAGCGGGAGGGCAGGAGGCACAGGCACCACAGTGTGGGGTGCAAGTGCTGGGAGGGTAAGCAGTGGGCGGGGGTAGGAGGCAAGTCATTATGGGGGGCAGGGGGCAGACTACCTATCTCCACATGACTTTCCCTGCTGCTGCTGCATTCACTGCTGTAGCAGTGCAGGGATACAAATTTATGACACCCCTCCAATAGTTAGATCCTAGTCATGGAAAACTGTAATAAATTTATACTTGGGGGGGATGATCCTAAATTTAAAGCTGTCCTGGAAGCAGACATACATGGTAATTCTTGTATTAGGTATTATTCTCTTGTACAAAAAAGAAAAAAAAAAGAAACCTTAAGGCCAGTATCTTGCCTAGCAGAGACTGCTGAGACACTTATTTCTACATTGAGTAATACCTCTTCACACCAGTATTTATTTTTGTCTCAAAATTAGGCTCTCACAGAAAGACTGGATGTTGTTCTTTTGGAAAAAGCTGAAAGCCAGCAGCAGTGTCTTGCTCTGAAAAAAGAAAGTGCCCAAAGGAAACAAGAAGCAGAGGTAATCAAATAAGTAGAAATCATTTTGCTTAAAAGAAAAGTGTGTCAATAGTTGTATTGTTTCTTTGTATTAAGTGCTAACTAATACCAGTATTTAATATTAGGAAGCAATAGTATGATTCATTTTCCTTTTAATCCCTTTTTCATTGGCTTATGTTCATAAATAATATTCAAGTTTACGTATGTCTAAGTATAATTAGCCATGTGGACTTGTTGTTATAGTATTTATTTAGAGTATTGAAAGAACTGGCACAAATGGGCACAAGGGTCAAATCTTCCAGAAACACAGAAAGAATCAATAGGTATCAGATCTTGAAATATCCTGTCAGCTGTCCCCTCTGCTTTTGCAAGCGCTGTTAGTTGCATTCTAGCCGTTGACCGTGATTCTTTCAGCAAACGTTATATTCTTAATGTTTATGTGTCCCTATTCATCTGTACAACGAAAAATTAAAAAAATAGACCTGTAGATTTCACATGTTGCAAGTTTAAGCTGTTAATATGTTTCATGTTGTAAGAATAAATGTAATAGGTTACATCTTGTTCTGGTACAGTAATTGCTATCAAGGGCTTATCTCCAATCTCTTTCCAGATTTCCTTGGCCATACATAAAGGATGTGGAGATCAGAGTCGCCAAGTTCATAGTTGTTTAAATTAATAATTTATATTTTTATAATTTTTAATCAATTTAGTGTTAAACTTCCACTCAGCAATTTACAAATAACGAGTCCAAATGCTTTTTTATATAGACTTTTTAAAGTGAGACTATAATATGTGCTAATATTGTTGTATATTTCCCATATCTAAATCTGTCTGTATTTAATGTTTTTTTCAGACTGCTGTAACAAAGATAGAAGAACTGCAGAAGCAATTAGCAGAGTCAAGTGCTGATTACTTGAAAGAAATTGAAGCCCTTAAAACAGAAATAGCAAGATCACAGTTCATATATAATGAAGACCTGACCAGACTACAGAAGGAACTAGAAGAAGAAACAAAGAAATGGAAAGAGCTTATGCAACAGCTTGAACTTTATCATAACCAGGAAGAAGAAATGAAAAAACTACAAGAAGAGGTCCAGCAAATTAAGCCTGTGTATGAGAAACAGATTTTGCATCTGAACAAAGAGTTAGAAGCTATCAGTGATAATAAAAATAAAGAAATTGCATGTTTGCAAGAAACTATCAAAAGTCATTTTCAGCATTCCCATAGTGAAATAAATAATTTACAGGAAGACCTTATAAAATTAAAAAATGCACACCAGGAAGAGGTGTCAGAGTTGATGCATCAACTTGAAACCTCTGCTAAAGAAAATGAAGAAAAGCTAAAACAGATAGATAAGCTAACACAAGATTTGGCAGAACAATTTTTGATAAAAGAGAAGAGCATAAGGGACAATCTCCATTGTAGTAATGAGGAGTCTGTGTGCGACCAAGAACACCAAAGAGAAGCTCTAAGTAAAAATAAAGAGAACCAAATTAATGTTATAGATACACAAGAGGACCTGTGTGCAGAAACACAAATGGAAAAAAATGTGAGGTGTTTAGAACGTACCTTGAAAGAACTGGAATCTCAGCATAGTATATTAAAAGATGAACTGACCTATATGAGTAATGTTAAATTAAAACTGGAAGCGGAAATCCAGCACACAAAGGATGAATACTTTCATGAGCGAGAAGACTTGGAATTTAAAATTAATGAACTGCAGCTTGCTAAGGAAGACTATTGTGGTTTAATTGAAAAACTAAAATCTGATCTCCAAGCAACAAAATACCAATGTGAAATCACTGTAAAAGAACATAACTTAGAAATTCAGAATCTGAGAAACCAACATATGAGAGACATGTCTGCACTAAAGGAAACTTTATTATCAAGTTCAGAAAAAGAAAATATGGCATTAGTTTTTGAAATACAGGAGCTTAAGGAACAATATCAAAAGCTCATGCAGGAGAAAGAAGAAGCAGTGTCCAATTATGAGAGCTTGAGGGAAACGCTGGAAACTCTACAAACAGAATTGGGAGAATCTGCTGGAAAAATCAGCCGGGAGTTTGAGACGATGAGGCAACAACAAGCTTCTGATGTCAGTGAGCTACAACAAAAACTCCGAGCTGCTTTCAATGAGAAGGATGTCCTTCTTGAAACTGTGAATCGTCTCCAGGAGGAGGCAGAAAAATTATCATCAAAACAAACAGAAGTGGAAGAATTTAAGAATAAAATAATCTTGCTTCAAGAGGAGAATGAGTCAGTGATGACCTGTCTCCATCAAAAAGAGGATGCAGTAAAAGAACTGGAAGAAAAGTTGATTGTTCTTGACACTCAGAAAGATGGTATCTTAAATCAAGTGAAGAACTGTGCTGAAGAGATTGAAAACCTTCAAGAAGCATGCAAGAAAGAACAACAAAGGGTTCTAGAACTTCAACAACAAGCAAAAATTGTTAACCAGTGTAACAGTGAACTGAGAAAAAAGGTAGAGGAATTAACGGAGAGCCTAAATGCAGCTTTAATAGAGAAAAATGAGAATAACCACAAGTTAGAGCAATTGGAGGGAAAAACTGAAGCTCTTTTGCTTGACAACAAGAGTCTCTTATCTCAAGCAAGTAGTCTTCAGGAGGAAAATATGCAAGTCAGTAAAGAAAAAGACAGATTAACTAGAGACCTGGAAAAAATTACATCTGAGAAGGAGGGTTGGTCGGTATTTAAAGAACAAGTGGAAAGGTTAGAAAAGGAACTACAAAAAGCTGTCAATGAAAAAGACCGCTTAATGGCACTACTTGAAAGTGAAGAAACACATAAATCCCTTGCCAGAACTCAGCTACACACTCTGTTTGAGCAATTGGGGTCCGCATTTTCAGATTACGATAAAGAATGTGATGCTGTTAATTTATTACAAATTGCAAATGAATACTTAGTGAAAATGAAAGAGGAAGAAAAGAACCTGACTTTACAAAAGGATGAAAAGATTCTTCATTTGCAGCAGGAGATAGGGAGGCTTCAGGAAGAAAATGTTGCTCAGTATTCAGAACTTAGGTCTCTTCTTCAAGATTTTGAAAAAGAAAAAGGTCTCTTAAAAGAAGAACTGGAAGGAGCTTTGTCAGAAAAAGAAGCACTTCAGCTGGACATCCAGGAGTTAGAGAGAGCCAGTGAGAAAGCACGGAATGAAAACCAAGATCTTCTTGTTCACATAGAAGAGATCTTTCAAAAACTTGCTAGTTATGAAAATCAAATCCAAGAGCGGCAGAAGGACTCTAGTACAGAAGACCAAGAAAACTTAAATCTCACTCTAGAAAAAAGAGACATTGAACTCAAAAGCGTGAAAGCGGAACTGAACTCTCTAAAGGTTATATTTTTGTTATTGAAGTACATAGACTAAACTTCTAAAGCCGTATTTGGTAGAATGACTGATTGTTTATTAATCGGTGGGATGGAAGAAATTATCTAATGGGAAGGTTATCTATTCCATCTCTATGATTCTGACTCTATCTTAAATGAGCAAAACTTAAGGTGCGTGTTAGATCAGTTATTTCCCCTGCTCTGTTTACAATAACTTCCAGGGCTACCACAAACTTCCTTATATCTAAAGTTGGTTGGTGTCTGATAGTGACCGAGGAACAACAGCTGCACAGAATTACTTGAGCCCTCTTTACTTGCTCTTGACATAATTGGATGGAAAACAGCTGTTGCAAGAATGATTTCTCCTTCTTTTAAAGTTTTTTTTTTTGTTTGTTTTTAATTATTGAGGAAACACACCTTTTTGTTGTTGTTTATATAGAAATAGACTAGATTTTGGCTTTTAACTTTATTTTTGATTGGCTGCTTAATATGTCTTGCTGAGAAATAGCAGACACCACAAATGCTTGTATGCTTGTAATATATCATTTACCTTTGTTTATGATACAGGACTTAGTGGAGAAGTTGACTATGAAAAATGACCAACAGTCTTCAGTAGCAGAGCTTCAAGAAAAAATTGGTACAACTTATGGCCTTTGATTTAATCAGTTTTAATTTTTAAACTTACTTAAAAATCTTGCCTCCTTTTCCTCTGCATCAACACAATTCATCTTTCATCTTTAACTTGTTTATGGAAGTAAAGGATTGCTTTCTTTATATCCAAAAAGAAGGCTAAATAATGCTGATGTCTGTTACCAATATCAGTACTTTTTCTAAAATACTCAGTTTCTTTATATCATGGGTTATGCATGACTGACTACAGCTTGCATAACTCTACAATTCAGGAGATAGGATCTACTACTATTATGAATTGGTAACCGTTATAGTACCACTGAACAGTTTACTTCTAGTTTTTTTAAAGAGTAAAGCTAGGCTCCCAGGGCATTCCATTAGCCTTGTAGTAAAAGACTAGACCTAGGTGGAAATTAAACCTATTGAGTTTCACTGGAGGGTTGTAACCTAAATAATAGATTTCTTGTGGAATATTTTAGAATCTAAAGTACCTATAATAGAAGTTCTTTTTAGATTACTGTCTCTTCCATTTAGAAATAAGCAAAACGACCATATACATTCATGGCTAATAAAATTATATTAGCAAATCACTTATACATATCAGGGAACAGACAAAGCATTAAAAAATTGGCAAATATTAGCAGCTGGCTTCATTGCTTACAAGGTATTATTCTATTCTGGAGTCTTGGGTTTCATTTACCCCTCCTAGTTTTAATTGCTGTGGATGTCATTTGATCATATGAAGCCTAGGGGTAATTGCCTCTGGTCAAGCACCCTTTTGTTCCCTTTTCTTAAAGTGGGAAATAGTTGTACAGTTTGGAGTCCTTAGAACTGATTCAAGAAGAGCCACCACACCCTTACTGTAGAAATATGCATTGGAAATGACCAAGGCACTTATCCTAAAATGCTTGAGAAGATGTGATACCAAATTGAAAAAAAAGTGAATTACAGAATGAGGTGAGCTTCCAAACAAAGCTTTCAAGAGATTGATTGAATGAAGTGTTTGAGGGTATGTCTATCACAAGGCAGTGCCGTGTAGAAATACCCAGGTCAGCTCTGCAAAACAGCTATATTAGCACAGTGTTGCAGTGAACTGTTAATCCCTACTCCTTGTTAGCCCAAACAGCACCGTGCTATTGTTCTAGAGTTACTGTACACACAGAGCTAACTTGAGGTATCTGGGTAGTGCTGCCTTGCACTGTATAGACATACTACAGATGTCTTCCAGTTTTTCACTGATATTGAATGCTTATCATTCTTTGTATGAAGGACCTTTTAAATGCACATGCATATTTTATTCTGTTGCTCAGATGAACTATTTTCTTTGATTTTAGTAAAGCTGGAAAGGGAATCTACAGAGAGAAAAGAAAAGTTAAACAAAATTAAGATGGTTGCTGTGAAAGCAAAGAAAGAACTGGATTCCAGCAGAAAAGAGGTAATTTTTTGAGACCTTAATTTGAAGAGTTTTCTGATGCACAACAAGGTTAATTATGGCATAATTCTGTGTTCTTTATAATAAGATCCAGGGTCTTAGAGAAGAATTAGAATTGGTACGATTGGAGAAAGATCAGTTATCTGCTTCTATGAAGGATATCATTCACGGAGCTGAAAGCTATAAGGTAAGTTGTACTGTATCTTCAAAAATATAGATTTATCAGAAAATATTCTTTTTGATTATAACACTGTAGTCCTAACTCCATTTTCTGTCTAACTCTTCTTAATTGTATAATACTCAGGCTACCAGTTTTCCATGTGTGATTACAACATTCTTCCTCCCTTGCTTTAAATGGTTGTGATGTGTTGTCAGTATTGCCAGTTTCATCTGAGAAGTAACTGTTCTTTAGTTATGGGTAAAACTATTCCTGTCAGCTATATAGAATATAAACACATACATATACATCTTAATTTTTACTATATTTCTTACTTGCATGTAGTGTGGCCTTTTTACTGTAGGGCATCTAAACAATATATATTTTTAAAACAGCAAGAGTTTCCATTATAAACTTAAAAAAATACTGACTTTTATACTGAAAAGTTCCATGATCAGTATCTGCCCAGCAAAGATATTTGTTTTACAAAGAAAGTCTTTCTGCTTAAATTGATCAGCAGAAAAAAAAAAATTTGCATGAGAATTATATGTAAAAAGAAAATCTAACCATACTTTTTGAAATGTGGACCTCGTGCACATTCTGGACTTGTAAAGTTGTAACGTGGGACATGGAATGTTCAGAAATGTATTTTCTCATTAGGAACCTGAATAGCATCAGTTGACATTCTTTCTAACACAACCAGAAAGGTCAAACAAGGATAAGTAATATTGGGAACACTTTCATGAGAGAAATTCTTTCCTGGAAACATCAAATCCTCTCTAAAATTTGCCTTTAACATCATCAACATTTCTAATAAAATATTGATATAATAGAGTTATTTTTTTAAAGTTCTACCAGTCAATGTCAGCAAAAATGGCATTCTTTTCTCACCCAATCAATTTGAAATGTAAATTTCAAGGTTAATTAGAACTCTTTGGATTCTGGTGTTAAGCTTAGCCAAAGAAAACAAGGCTTTACATGTGGAAAGGCCTTGTGCTAATGCAGTTAATTTAAGGTTCCAACTGTGTGTCTTTGCCCCCATGGCCAAAAGAAAACAAGTTCTCTTAGTGACCTGCCATTTAAGAAGGATGCATGAAATTACGTTCAAAACATATTTTATGTAACAGACAGTTACCTACTCCAAAAACAGACCTCACCTCAGTCAAATCCTTCAATTGTACATGTCACTAAGTAAAACAGCATAAATCTACCAAGGAAAACTTTAAGTTTGTTTCTACCACAACCTTGAATGGAAATACAACTTTAATTTACCATTAGTATTTCTTGGTGCATCTACATGTGCTTAACTGCACAGTAGACTAATTTACTTCAGTGTAAAGTGTCACAGTCTACACATGATGCTGTTAGACAGCAGCAACCTTATTTTCATTGCTGTGAGAGAGTACTGTCCCTGGCAGTATTACGGGGTTGAAAATAACTGAACCTAAACACACATGTAAATGCTGGCTCAGATGTAAATTGCACCCAGGCAGCAGGGTGCCAGACCCCTCCTGCTGTCTAGTCACACAGCTCTGTTCTTTGGACACTCTTGTGTCCCAGCTGGCCCCTCTGCTGCCCAACACGGCGACCCGGAGCCCAGGGTTGACTCCCAGAGCCTCCTACCAGCCCAGGGCTGTTCTGCCCCAGCTCAAACTGTTGCGGTCCCAGGTGCATGTATAGATGCTGTGTCTGGGAGCTGTTAACTCTGGCACAAACTGTGCCAAAGTTAATCATGGTGCATTAATTGAACATGTAGATGCACCCTCTGATATCACAATAAGAGATGCAAGATACTAAACAGCAAAAAGTAAAAGTGTAGTTTACACTTTTTATTACAAGTGAGTCATAGTTTTCTATGTTTTTAACAACATTTCAAGTGGTTTTTTTAATGTTTCAAGAATCTCCTATTGGAATATGATAAGCAAGCAGAACAACTGGATTCTGAAAAGGATCGAGCAAATAACCTTGAACGTCAGGTAGATGACATTACAAGACAATTCCAGACATCAGCTCAGCAGGTAAATTATATTGTACTTGAGCAGTTATTGGTTCTAATAGATGGAGTTGATCTTGTGTCACCAATTTAATGCAGCGGTGCTTATATTAATTATCCCCCTAATTTTCATAATCCTGCTTCTGCTTTCGATAGTTTTGCTCAAAAGTTGTTTTTAACGAGATAGATGTTATGCTATTTGCAATATTTGGATTGGGAAAATAATTAAAATAACAGGAATAAGAACAGTGTTTGGATATCTCTGAGTCTCAAATATCTAGTGTTCTGGAATGTGCGGTAGTTGTCATAGCCAAGAATTGCCGAAACTTGAAATTAAGTGCATTTGAGCAGACACAAAGTATTGCTATTCCACACTCACTGCCGAGGTAAGTGTTAAAGTCCTCCGTAATAGATCAGCGGCAGGGCTGTGCAAAATGGCTGTTTTGTTTCCAATCTGGATTCGTCTGTTTCAGAGGAACAATGATTCATTTCAGATCAGTGTTCCGTTTTGATTTGGCTGAACCTGTTCTGGAATTTCAAGGCTGTTTCAGTGCTGATTCAGATAGGGCATGGAAAGGAAGGCGCAGCCGGGCAGCTGCAGGTTCTCCCACAACTCCTTTGGCTGTGCCTGCCTTTCCCTAGGTTGGGGGAGGCACGGGAGAAGCCCCCATGGCTGCCCTGCCCACCATCATCCCCCTCCTGGCACTTAAAAAAGCCAAAAAATAAACCCACACTCACTGGCTGCAGCAGCAGCGATCGGGGCCTCTGGGGGCTCATGGCAGAGCCATAGCATGGGGCAGTTTGGGGCAGCCGGGATTGCCCCCATCTCTGCCTGGCATGAGCACAACAGCTGCCCCATGGTGCAGGAGCAGCACAGCTTGGTACAGAGCTGCATGCTGTCTGGGAGCTGAAGCCATTGGGATTGAGCACTGCGGGCTCTGGCTTATAGGTAGAGCCACCCCAGCTCCCAAACAGTGTGCGGCACCCTGCCAAGCCGCACCGCACCCACACAATGCAACAGCTGCCGTACGGGTGCCAAGCCGGTGGGCGATCCACACCGTCTCCTTGCTGCTTCGTGGTACCACGAGCCCTCAAAGGCCCTGATTGCTGCTGCTCCAGCCAGTGAGTGCAGAGCTCTTTTGTTTTTTGGTGCCAAGAGGCTGGGGCCAGGCAGGGCAGTTATGGGGGCTTCTCCTGCAGCTCCGCCAGCTGTGTCTGCCTCTGCCCTGGCAGGGGGAGCTGCAGGAGAAGCCCCCATGGTTGCCCCGTCCAGCCCCAGCCTCCAGCGGGCCCCTAGATCTGTGTGTGGGATAACAGAAGGCTACCATTCCTTCCCCCAGAGCACTGGGATTGGAAGGGATCTGAGTGACAGATCACAGCCACTGGCCAGCTACGGATGTCAGCTGAACTCCAACTAGCTTCGAGCATCAAGGACAATAAAAAGTCCTTTTTCAGATATGAGGGGAGCCGGAGGAAAAGTGACGGCAACATTGGACCCCTGCTGAACCAGATGGGGCAACTGACAACTGAAGCCCAGGAAAAAGCCAACCTATTAAATGGGTACTTTGTGTCAGTCTTTCATCAGTCCCATGGGGCGCCCTTGCCCGCTATGGGACAGGGAGGTCCTGGTGGGGGGGATCCCCTGCCCTCCATTAATTCTGACCTCGTGAAGGAACACCTTGAGAAGCTGGATACCTTCAAGTCAGCCGGCCCTGACAATCTACACCCAGGGTACTCAAGGAGCTGGTGAGCATCATAGCCCAGCCTCTGACACAGATCTTTGAAAACTCCTGGCGCTTTGGTATAGTGCCCAAAGACTGGAAGAAAGCCAAAGTGGTGCCTATCTTCAAGAAACGGAGGAAAGTGAAGCCAGCTAACTATAGGACCATCAGCCTGACATCTATCCCGGGGAAGATCTTAGAAGAGTTTATTAAAGAGGCCATCCTTAATGGACTGGCCGACGCCAACATCCTACAGGATAGCCAGCACAGGTTTGTTGCGGGTAGGTCTTGCTTGACCAATCTCATTTCCTTCTATGACCAGTTGACCTATCAACCTGGACAAGGGAGAAGAGATTGATGCCATATATCTTGACTTCAAAAAAGCCTTCAATCTGGTATCCCATGATCACCTCTTGGGAAAACTGGCCAATTGTGGCCTTGGGTCCACCATGATCCGCTGGCTGGGAAACTGGCTCCATGGTCGGACCCAGAGGGTAGTAATTGATGGCAGTCACTCATCATGGTGTAATGTGACCAGTGGGGTCCCCCAAGGCTCTGTCCTTGGACCCATATTGTTCAACATCTTCATTAATGATGTAGACATTGGAGTCAGGAGCGGACTGGCCAAGTTTAATGATGACACCAAACTTTAGGGCAAAGCATCCACGCCAGAAGACAGGCGGGTGATCCAGGCTGACCTGGACAGGCTCAAAAAATGGGTGGACAAGAACCTGATGGTGTTTAACACTGAACAATGCAAGGTTCTCCGCCTTGGAAAAAAAAACCTGCAGCATCCTTTATAGGCTTGGCAGTGCTACGCTGGCTAGCACTATGGAAGAAAGAGACTTGGGGGTCGTCATTGACCACAAGATGAACATGAGCCTGCAATGTGATGCTGTGGCTAGTAAAGCTACCAAAACACTGGCTTGCATCCATAGGTGCTTCTCAAGCAAATCCCAGGATATCCTTCTCCCTCTGTACTCAGCCGTGGTGAGGCTGCAGCTGGAGTACTGCATCCAGTTTTGGGCTCCACAATTCAAAAGAGATGTGGAGAAGCTTGAGAGTCCAGAAAAGAGCCACGCACATGATCAGAGGTCGGGAAAGCAGACCTTACGGTGACAGGCTGAGAGCCATGGGGTCTTTACCCTGGGAAAGTGCCAGCTCAGGGGTGATCTGATGGCCACCTATAAATTTATCAGGGGTGACCACCAGGATCTGGGGGAATGTTTGTTCACCAGAGCGCCCCAAGGGATGACGAGGTCGAACGGTTATAAATTCCTGCAAGACCATTTCAGGCGGGACATAAGGAAGAATTTCTTTACTGTGCGAGCCCCCACGGTTTGGAACAGCCTGTCATCAGAGGTGGTTCAAGCACCTACACTGAACACCTTCAAGAGCAAATAGGATGCTTATCTTGCTGGATCCTATGACCCCAGCTGACTTCCTGCCCTTTGGGCGGGGGGCTGGACTCGATCTTCCGAGGTCCCTTCCAGCCCTAATGTCTATGGAATCTATGAAATCAGTATCAGAGCAGCCCTTCCCCACTCCGTCCTGCTCCCTCTTCTGAGTTTCTCTTTCCCCGCAAGCCCACCTCTGAAACTGTTTCTGAAATGTTTTGGAGATGTTTTTGGAGTCTTTCATTTTTTTCCAGATTTCGTGTTTCAGGTGCTAAAATGGGTCAAAACACCTCCGAAGTGAAACGGCTGCTGAAATTTTGCACAGCTCTAATAAACAGTGCAGATTTGTATCTAGCCTTTATTAATATTGTCCCTCCTTTCTATTGTACAAGGATAATAGCAGCTGTCAGCAAGGGTCAAGAATTTCTCTCTAATGCTTGGTATCAATACTAGATATTTCAAACTATACCACCTCCAAAATTTCAAAAACTTAAAATAATTTGAATACTGAGTTAGATTTACACCCTCTCCCAACTCTTGGGAGGCACTGAGTGTAACGATATTTTTATAGGCAAATAAAAAAAAATCCAGAAAATTTAGTCTTTTGGAGCTTTTTATATCTAGTCCCTGGTTGGAATACTTTGATTTAGGCTGCATGCACATATTCAAATGACCTGGGAGAATGCTCCTGGGTTTGTTCTTCTGGGGGAAAAACATGCCCAAAGATGCCTGAGTAGATGTTAGAATGCCAAGTCCCTGAAGAGCAGAGAGCTTGCAGTGCTGATGCTGGAAAGCCAGGGTCCCCATGCTCTACTGGCTCCCTCAGTTTGCCTGGCAAGAGTTGGCAGGAGTACACAAGGCAGCCCTGATTGGTTGACCCAGACTGCTCAGAATTAGTCTGTATGTCCCTGTAGCATCGTGTAGGACTATGAAAGGTGCGCGTTCTGCTCCCTGCTCAGCTGGAGTAGTAGAGCCCAGCCCAAGCAACACATTATCTCCATGAGTGCTTTTTGACTGTCATTTATTTGATTTCCTTAACTCTCAGACAATATAGGAAGCGTGTCATTGGCTCAAAACAAACCCGTGTAAACATCTGCCACCCTCATCCAGATGGAAATAAGTTTTTTACCTATGCTTTAGTACTGCCAGTTTATCCGTTGTAGTTAAGTAACACTAAATGATTCTAAGTAACTATTTTCAGTAGAAATTGATGCTGTTAGTTCACAAAATATGGCAGCTGTATTTAAGAGACAATGTCTGTCTCAGCATGATATAATAATATTAATGACAAACTATTCTTGGAAGGATAGTCATGCTTTTCCAAATTTCTCCATCCCCTTAAAAAGCTACCACATCACTGTGACAGTAGATTTTAAACAAGTGTGCTCCGGGAGTCCGAACTATATCACCAGTTCTTAAGCCAAGTTGTTTCCCAGTTTTACTTAAAACTATGGACTTGGTTTTATCCTCTCATTTATTATCCTCAGGAGTATACAGGCTGCCAAGGGGTCATATGTCCCTTGTTCTTAGTACTGCCTTTAAGTCCTACCTGGAAGTGTCAAGAATGACTTCAACTCTTATCTTTCTACTGCCATCATTCTAGCAAGACCTGCTGCGCTCTGCTAATGAAGACCTTACAACTCGTATTGAAACTTTACAATCTAATGCCAAGCTTTTAGAAGTACAGATACTGGAAATGCAGAAAGCAAAAGTAAAAGTTGACAAAGAACTGGAAGCTGAAAAACTTCTAAAAGAGCAAAAGATAAAGGTAAATGATGTGTTTTGGGACCATAAAAATTGGAACATGGAATATTTCCTGAATGAATTTAAAGAGAGGTTTTGTGAAAGGTTGCAGTGTTGTTTTTAAAATAATCCAGCTGGTTTGATTTTTTGTTCTTTATAGATCAGATCAGATTAGGATCAAATATCCTATTTTGCCTGACTGTCCTTCTGAAGGGTTATTCTTGCTCTTGAAAGAGCTTCAACAAGGCCATCAGTTAGAGCAGAGCAGAACTTTATGGTTGTATGTTAAGATTTTATTGCCTCTATACATTTTATAATCTTTATGAGTTTTATGTTGTTAGGATGGGTGTCTTTGAAATAACACTCATCCTTGTAATATGCTGATACAGATTTTGTGCTACACACCACAAAATATAACTGTTTTTGAACTCTAAGGGAGCATTTACACCTATTTTCAGGACCACAGCTGTTCTCTAAGAGAACTGGAAGAAATTCAGATTCAGCTTCAGAAGGAAAAGAAACATCTTCAGAAAACTATGCAGGAGCTAGAGCTGGCAAGGAAGGTAGGGTAACATTGCATTACGGTATGTGTTTAGAGCTCCAGTTGTGCTGCATGCTGAATGATAGACCATCCCCACACTGAAGAGCTTAAAAACCATTTGAGGCAAAGGATGAGAGAGTGGAATTTTTTACCCCTTTGTATAGATGGGGAAATACACAAATTATTACTAACCCCTTTTAATTCCAAAAACTGTGAACAAAAATGGGAATTCCAAGTCTTCTGAATCCCAGTCCCATGCCTTAATGGCAAATCTAGCCTTGTTTTTTTGATGGCCAGTCTTTACAAAGTGATGGTCAGAAAAATTATTAAAATTGTCACCATAAGTTGTTTCCATTTTTCACTTTTGGCTAAGAGGTTATTGTTGGTATCTGAGGCCCCAGAGAGGCACTGCATTTCTGGCACTACAAATGCCCTTGTAGCACTACAAAAATCAAGGGGACAGATGTGCGCGTCCACTGTAGTGCTATACAAATGGTGCCAGCACTACAGAAATGTTCCTATTTCAAAAAGAAACTTCTCTGTAGCATTGTTTTGTAGCACCACATGTGCACCTCTCTTAGTCCCCCAACGTCCCACAGTGCTCTGCTCACTAGCTGCCCCCAGGGCAGCAGCTGGCTCCCTGACAGCCTGCTAGGAGTAGAGATGGAGCCTTACTCACTGTCACAGCCCATTGCTGACCCAGGGAAGCAGCATTTCTGCCTGGGAACTGGTGTCGCTCCCCAGTGGTAGAGGGAGTTGTGGCTGCTATAAGGATATTGGATGCCCCAGCAGTGTCAGAGAAACTTGCTGCTGCTGCCCCAAAGACAGCTAGTGCCCCAGCAGCAGCTTTGTGGTGATTTGTAATGTTCCAACTAGGAGGGTTGAACGTGTATGGTCCCCATCTCCTCCTCCGTAGCACTTTATTTTCATAGCGCTACAAAATGCTGTTGCACTTAGTGTACTACAATGAATGTCTGTCCATGGCATCAAAATCTTGATTTGTGAGTACAGGTTCTAGCTGGGGGTGGCAGCAGATAAATATTAATGAACAGCAATTCATTATTGCAGCATCCAGCAGCAAATGTGTTTGTGTGCATCTTTAAATTGGCTGAATAATCTTAAACTGTAGTTTTCTGAGCAATTCCTTAAACCTAAAACCTACAGGACGCACAGAAGAGCACATTGATGGACATGGAAATAGCTGATTATGAGCGATTTGTGAAAGAACTTAATCAAAAGATTACAGATAAAAATAGCAGAATTGAAGACCTTGAGCAAGAGATCAAAATTCAGAAGCAGAAGCAAGAAACCCTGCAGGAAGAAATAAGTGAGTAAAATTGTAATACTTGATATTCATGTATACAGCCAGACATCTCGGATCTAAGACAGGAGAGCAAACAGCTTTTAAAACATCTTTTCTGTACTTCTTGACGTTCTCAGTAGCATCCACAGTAGACGAGAGAGAGAGGCTGCCAAAAAATAGTGGGAAGATGACTTGTCAACATTCCGTTCTTACATTAAATTAGGTAGTCATGTTCATCTTCCACTTGTTTGCTAAGCACTACACTAATAGGGAATACCTTAGTAAACAAACTGCACTTCTTACATAACTAACTTAAGCCTACTGCTGCTGGGTAATGTTTCTGTACTCTCTTTATGAAGCTATGAGAGTCAGAAGACTGCTGGTAAAATCGCATCACATGCAAGAATTAACAAAAAGCAATGTGTTTTAAAATTTTGCCATACATTTACGTTTAGCTCATTTATCTGCAGTGATTGACCTTATGTTGACCTGCTTGTTTGCAACTCTTTTGGAAAGCTTTGATGACGTATTTTTCCCATTTTATAATAAAAGGCCTGTGGAATCTTTTATCCCTTCTCCTCACCTCTGTTTCTTTGCATTAGAGTCCCTTCAGTCATCTGTGCAGCAGTATGAGGAAAGGAACACCAAGATAAAACAACTGCTGGTGAAAACCAAAAAAGAACTAACAGATTCAAAGCTAACTGTAAGTCATGATTTTGCTGCATATGCCACCATATTTAAATCAAATGTTTATAATCTAGTTACAAGTCTAGTTTCTCAAATTAACAAAAGATAAAGTTTTTAAATTAACCTAGATTTTGTTATCTTGCAGGAAAATGAGCATCTGATGCTTCAAGCATCATTAAAAGGAGAGCTAGAAGCAAGTCAGCAGCAAGTGGAAGCCTATAAGGCAAGAAACTATTTATTATTACATGAGTTACACAGTATCAGCTCTACTATACAGCAAGAAAGACTGTGGGCAACAGAAAAGTAAACATGCTGGTACAGAAGAGAGATACCATATTTACTTGAATGTAAGATGAGGTCCACCCCCCCCAGCTCAGCATGGGGAAAAAGGCTCCTCATCTTATTATTACATATGAAGCAGAGTGGGGAGCTCTGACTCTGGCCTTGAGGTCTGTCCCCCCACCCGCCACTTCTCCTCTGTAGCTTTGTCCCCCCACACACACCCTTCCTTCCCCCTTATTGTCAGGCACAGCTCAGCTCAGGTTGGAGTCTCTTCTGGGCACTAAGCACATGGAAACTCCTTTTTTATTTAGCCTGTCAGCAGCACAAACACTGCTGTATTGTCTGCCTGGTGTATCAGCAATGTCAATGCTGCTGCATGGCCAGGCAAGGGCTGAGCTTCCATAGTTGGAGTAACATTTGACAGTAAAGGAGGAGGACAGAGTCAGAGACTTGGGAAGTTATTGGGGAAGGGGCAGAGACTGGGGGGAAGTTTGGAGAGAAGAGGCAGAGAGTGAGGAGCAGGGGAGAAAGAGGCTGAGAGAGTTTGGGAGAGAGGGGCAGAGCCTATTGGGAGTTCAGGAGGGGAGTATAGGTGGCAGGGGAGATTCAATACAATACTCCAATGCTTATCTGGAAAATTATAACAGATTTATAGATTTTCCATGTATAGAATCTAATTATTGGGGGATTTGTCTTGTATTCAGGGTCATCTTATATTCAAGTAAATACAGTAATTGATTTTTCATTGTTCTTGAGGGTTTTTTAGTTCTCACTATCTGCTTCACTTTCTCAAATACTTTATTTAATGTAATACACTAATATTTCTATGTTTAGAGAAACTTTTAATTGATGGTCTTTAAATACCAATGTTTCTGTAGTAGGCGTTTGTTTTGTTATTGTGGTTCCAAAATACATGTATTGGCTGTTGAATAGATATCACTTCATCTCTGTGTTGTTCCCTGTCACAGTTTACTCAAAAAGTAGGACCACTGCCATTCAACTTTAAAATACCCCTCTTTTCGGTGGGATTTACCTGGAGAGGTAAAAGGAGAATAAATTTTATTCTGGAACTGACTCTTCTTTTTCGTAACATCATTTCTTACTGTCATTATGGAGAAACGATGTAGCATATTACTAGAGAGGTCAAATTATTCTTTTAGTTACCAGTTGATTTATTAGGTAGCCAATCCTGATTAAGTAATAAATGTCATAGTTCTAATTGGTAAACTGCAGTGCAGGTCCTTGGTTTGACAAGAACTCTTTCCTAGGCCTCAGTCACTCAGTTTTCAAAGCTCTCCTTCTGAAGTCTTCTCTTCCTTTGAGCAGCCCCAGCATCTCAATGTTACCTTTGCTCTTTCAACCAAGGGAATACCTTTTGTTACAGATTTACAAATATCTCAGTATTTCCTTTCTTCTTTGAAGTTCTAGGTTTTGCTTCATAACCATTTGAGCAAAAGATTATTTTTCACTTTCAGCAACCTGCAGTACAATTGATATTGTTCTCATGGAGCTGTCCAATAGAACTGTGGTCAGTATCCCTGCTAGGAACTGTGCAGATCTTTAGAAAAAGTTTAAAGTGTAAATTGCAGATCAGTGCCTAGCATTTATCTCTGACCACCCATTTGTCCTGCTAAAGATAATTCTTCATTTCTGTGGGAGCACCTGCATTGTGATAGTGGCGTGTCCTAAGTAGGCTGTTTCAGTACACCATTCCAGTTTGTTCCTCCAATTAGGTTGCCAATCTGGAAGTATGCTGGTGAGGTGGCTCCTGGGGGGACATTCATACTGACCATTGTCCAACACATCAAAATTGCAGGTCTTGATTGCAGTTGGAGAGAGACTCTCCCAAAGTGACCTCACCAACTTACCTCTAGGTTGAGATCCTGGAGTGGGTTGCTCTGGAGTAATTACCTCAGTAACTTTTTAAATGAGGTATGACAGGGTACAGAGATTCCATCCTTGGTCTGGCTATGTGAACTGATGGTTTTCCCCTGCCCCTTCTTCCCCTCCCCTATCCCTAAGGGTAGGGATATGATGGAGTGTGCTATACCTGTCATGAGCTGGTAGGTTGAGTTAGCCCTTTATCCTAAGAGAGAACACTGCTGTTTTCATAGAGTCTCAGGAAAGGGCAGAGACAACAGAAATTAAGGGGTAGTTTTCTAGTCTGTATTGTAGCAGGAAAAGTCAGCTGCTGGAAGATAGACAAGCTATGAGCTGATCCTGCATGGATTAAAGATGGGGCTCAACTTGGGAAAAGGCTGCAGGATTTTTGGAGCCTACAGAAGCAGTATGAGAGCTATTGAAGAGGCAACAGGTAAACCCCTGCCACAAAGCAGGGAGTTTCTGAGGCTTAGAGAGCCAGAAAAGCCACTGAAATTGTAATAGAGTTGGAGTTTTGTTGTAGCCATGATGGTTCAGGAAATATATGAGAAAGAAGGGGTTTTGATATAATTTGTTGAGCGACAGGAACCAGGTGTACAGTTGGGAGAGACGTTACACAAGCTTTTGGGCACAAAGTGTCCTTCTTCAGATTACTTTTCAGTTGAGACCTGAAGAAGAGCTGTTTATGCCTAAAAGCTTTTAAAACATCTTTCCCAGTCATACAGTTGGTTCAATACAAATATCACCAAAAAACCCACCTTGTATCTCACATTTGAAACACCTACAGATGAGGTTTGTAAGTGCTGTGGTATGGCCAGTGATAAATCTCTTCCAGTATCACCCACCTGATGAAAAGATGTAGTGAAAGAGAAGATGCAATAAAGTAAAATCCTGTAGTGTCCAGCTCTTATCTAGATTTCTAACTTTTTTTGTCTTCTCATTGCAAAGAGGGTTAGGAAATCTGAAACCCAGGAAAAATATGCAGTTTTAAAATCTACTTTTGGTACTAATTAGACTTGATTTTTAACAAAAAAGACAGACTGTCAGCAGATGCCAGTGTTCGTTTTCATCAGTACAAATTTGAATTACCATTTTTCTGCCAGATGATAAATTTGTGGTTACAGAAAATACAGATTTCACTTAATGATGAGTTTGGGAGGAATGTTATTCATTCTAATTTTTCTTGTATGCATATATTTTCCCCGTGTTTTAAGGAACATTAAAATTAATGCTAAATGTTTTACTGCTCAAATGTGCTCCAGTACATATGCTTCGTGTGTTTCTCCATGCTGTTCTAAAATCAGATTTTATATACATTTTAGTTCTAGTTTTAATGATAGTTGTTTATTTTTAGATTCAGGTGGCTGAACTTGCATCAGAAAAACACAAGGTCCAGGAACATCTGCGGATGTCCGTAGAGCAACATCAACGAATGCTGGGCACTTATCAGCAGAAAATTACTACTTTACAAGAAGAGTGCAGTACAGCAAAGGTATTTTTTTCACAACAAAAATAATAAGTCAGATGAGTTAGGAGAGAAATTTACTTACCTTGCAGTTCTGTCCCTCAATATTTTATCATCGAGCAGGATTCTAACTTCTGGGTCATGGTGCTTTGGCAGATGACTGGCAGGAATTCCCCTTTCTTGTAATGTGATTGACCTTTTCAGAAGGACCAGGGTAGAGTGCGAACCAGGCTTGGTTCTGGTTGTCAGCACCACAATCTATGGAATATAAATGTTGCTGTCCGAACACTCCAGTTGGTGCCTTTCACTGCACTGGAGGTGAAGCTCCCTGAAATAAAAGTCACTTCAAGTTGATCAGCTAGCATGCTCTTGAAGGAGAACGAAAGACAGGAAAATAGCCTCTCAAGCCACAACATCCAACATCTGAAACAGGCAAGGAGGGTGTGACTGAGTGTCCTACAAGGTAATATCTTCAAGAAACGCAAATTTTACAAATTGAATATGCTGCATTTTTCTGAAGATATCGTTTGTGCAGGATTTTCTGGATACCAAACAAAAACTAGCAAGACAGGTGCTAACTTTGTGACAAAACTATGTGAAGAGGTACATGTTAATAGCACATAGCAGGGGTAGGCAACCCTCTGGCATGTGTAGGCATTTTGCTTGCCATGTATGCCTCTGAGCACTCAGCAAGGGAGCTGCAGGGGCTGATCCTTGTTGTGGCAGTGCAGCCTCAGTTCCTTTCCTGCTGTCTGCTCTGAGTTGCTCCTGCACCTGCCACCAGCAGCTAGCCAGGCCAGGGCTCCAGGGACCCTGGTGCAGCTGCTTGCAGTCTACTCACTGCCTGCTGCACGCAGGCTGGGCTCCATGGAGGGCAGCAGGAGCCTGCCCAGAGCCTGGGCCAGCTGTGGCAGGCAGTTGGGAGGCTGCAAGCAGCTGCCAAAAGCTTGTTGCTGGTGGCAGATGCACACATCCTCAGAGTGGATAGCAGGGAAGGGGCTGGGGCTGCACTGCCACAACAAGGATCAAGCCCCTTGCGACTCCCCTGCTGTCCGCCCCTTGTATGCCAACATCTTACGAGTCACAGTTGCAGGTGTTTTTGGCACTCTGCGCAAAAATGTTGCCATCCTTTCGTGTGTAGCATAAAAGCAAAGAGGAATTTGATTCTTTTTGCAGTATAAAATGTAGTCAGATGAAAGTAAAAGACTTTCTTGAAAGAAATGGCTACAGCAGGATTACAAAGCATTATCTTCTCTCCCTTGGAAATCAGTTCTGGAGCAGTACACTCCAAAACTGTATTTCTTGCATTTTAGGAAACTAAACTGAGCAATAATTCTGTGTAGATTTATGGCAAGCAGTTCAAGTAGAATCTTTTGAAATAGAAACGTCTATTCCAGATGTGATAGTAGCCTTGCTTCTGATCAAAAGATTGTTGACGTAGCCTTCTAGTTTCAGGCTAATGACATGGAATGCAATAAGATACCCATTTAGACATCATCCTCTTCAATATTCTGCAAACTGTTTTAAAAAAAAAAGTAATTGAGTGGTGCTTGCAAAGGTATTATTCGGTTTCAGATGGAATCCTCGAAGTTATTTGATAATGATAGGCCCATTAAGGTGGAACATCATTTTGGAGAAACATCTTGGTGGCTTCCTAAGTTTCATCTTATCTTTACTAAATCAATAATTTTTAAGTGTTAGTCACTGGGACTGAAGCTTAGTCACTCAGCAAAATTCAATCATTACCATCTGGAAAATGACCTTCAGCCTGAAAAATGTAAGTTCACAGGAATGGCATGATGAAGTCTTTTTTTGAAGTATCCTTGTCAGGTCAACATTAACGTTCCATTGTACAAGTGACTTATTAATTGGAGGTTTCAGAAATGTCAGAATGCATGAAACTGACAGGGAGCTGGAGATATGCCGTTCTATCTTTGATTAGTTCGTGATGGTTTAAAAAAGATGCCAGATATTCCTGAAAGTAAGTGAGTTTTTTACTTTCACCTGCCTAAGTCTAGTAAAGCAATTTCTGTGTAGAAGAAGTAATGGAATTCATATGGACCTTATTGCATCAGGTTTAAAGCTGTAGATCCTGCTGGTAGATGACCTGTCTAGCTGTTAGAAAAGTTCATTCAAGCTGCTAATGAATCAGTCATCAGGGAGAAGTCTTATGAAGCCAGTCCTACAGGAGTGTAACTGGTTTGCCTCTAGAAGGATTTGGAATTTTGTATGTGCCAAATTTCTTTGGTGTGAGAGTCTACAGATGTTACCCTTCCACATCTCTACATGTTGTGGGTAATAGCATCATGGCACTGCAGTAAGCCATCCTGGATAAAAATCTACGCTAACGTGGTTCACTGCTGTGTGGCTTTGTTGGATGTCATATGTGCAAAAAATGGGCATTGAGGAATGGCCAACAGAAAAGGAAAGCCAATATGAAAGATAAGCCACTAAGAAATTTGCTGCAGAAACAGCAGAGAAAATGAAGATGCATCAAGTGTCCCTCAGACAGTCTTTTAAATACTGTGAGGCTGAAATACTCTTAACTCATGTTCTCCACTGGTAGGAAACATAAAGAATTGGTAAAAGATATTGGTATATTCCAGGAGCCAGAAATCCTGGAGGAATGTCTGATGTGCAGTCCGGTGCAAGTTGGTCCAGCCCCAGAGACTCATGAAGCTAGTAGAATTCTGGAACTCTGGAGGGACATTCCCACTGACTTTGGCACCTAATCTGTGGAGGGCTTGGTTGATTTATGGAATAGCACACCTGAAGTCTGCCAAAGAGACAGTGGCACACGGGCATCTACTCCTCCTGTGGCAATGGTGGCATAGTTCTCCCCCATATCTAGGGGAGCTGATGCAGCTGAAGTGGTATGACACAACCGGGTCTCATCCCATGCTGAATCCAACTAATTGTGGCATAGATCCTTCTTGAAGGACATGGCATGGCAGTTCTGGGAAAAAAAAGCATTTTAATCTCTACTGCCATTGCATCTGCAAAGTGCCCTCCGGTAGAATTGGTCTTGGTGGTGAATGGTATGGTTAATGCAAGTGTTCGCCACCTGTAAATAGTCTTTTATGGTCTGCTGAGACAAGTTTGCCATCTACTTTGCAGACAAAATCTCCCTTATTCAGTACAGCTTGGGCACCGCTACTTTTTCTTGCGGAGTCAGAATTCAGGGTTGGGATCTGTCTTGTCCAGCTTATATGGATTGGTTCCAATTGGTGTCACCATCTGATGCAAAGTATGTGCTCAGGGGATGCAGGTGACCAGCGGTGAAGGGGACCCATGTCTGTGCTGGCTTGCACAAGTCTGTTGAGGGAACTGGGGCTGCTGCTAGAAGGGCTTGCGAGTGCTTCCTTTCTTCAGGAGGTGTCAGGTTACCAGATATTCTTAAGCCTGTGGTTGTCTGGCCCTAACCCTAGAAATTGTTGCTTGATACCTTCACCCTGTCTCCAATCTATCCTTTTTTGAGGAAGGTCATTGAACCTTCAGGAAGGTCCAACAGCTTCAGACGCATCTGGATGTTATTCCTAGACCCCTCAGTCTGGCTTTCACCCCAAATATAGCAGAGACTGTGCCTGTGGCATTGGTTGATGCACTTCACTTAGATATTGATGGGAAATTGTACCCTGCTGCTCTTGCTAGATCTTTCAGTGGCTTTTGGTACATGATGATGGTTACATGACCTAGTGGGTATTTATGGTATCTTGTTAATCAGTTCTGCTCTTTCCTAGCAGGAAAGTCTTAGAGGGTGGTGATAGGTGAGAGCTTGTTGTTCCCTAGGATTCCATCCTACTGTTCAACATATATATGAAGCTGCTGAGTAAAATTATGCAGAGATATGGAGCAAGGTGCCATCAGTATCCTGATGACACACAGCTCTATCTTTCCCTTTTGACCTGGAGTCCGCAGTCTGTGTCCTTTTCCAGTGTCTGACTACATTTGGAGATTGGATGCAGGTGAACCAATTGAAGCTGAATCCAGAGGTGATTATGGTGGACAGTCTACATGGCTGGGGGAGTGGCAGGTGGAATTGCTATGTTCTCTTAGTTGAGGCTTTTTTAACCAAAATTTTATTAAATTTAGCTTCCCCTTGTCCTTCTTCAGTTTCTCAGCCTTGGGGTGGACAATGAGATCCTGTGCTGTACCTGGATTATCAAGTGGTAGTAGCAGCCAGGAATGCCTTTCACCAGTTTCATCTGGAGAGAAGGCTACAACCCTTTCTTTCTAATTTGGCCACAGTCATCCATGCCTTCATAATCTTGAAGCTAGACTACTACAATGTAGGGCTGCAGCAGCTCACCATTTGACTGGGGTTGAACATAACTCTGGTGCTTCAGTGGCTCGCCAGGCAAAATTCAAGGTGATGATTTGACTTATAAGGCCTTAAGTAGTCTGAAGGCTACAGGCCTAAAGGGGAACACCTTGTCTTTTATGCCCTTTGTGATCCCTGAGGTTAGCCAAGAGCCACCTCTTGTGCGGACCATGAATCCATCAAGTTTGCCTGGCAGAAATGTGGGAGGTCATCTGTGTAGTCCCTCATTTCTGGAACCTCTTCCGCCTTAAGGCTCATCAGAGCCTGAGTTTTGACATCTTTTAGAAATGGTGCAAGACGTTCCTGTTTGACCAGGAATTTAGTAGATGAAGCAAAACTGGGGTATTGTGTTTGGTGGGGGTGTTCTGAAGGTTACCTTAATAATCTACTGGCTAGAGAACAAAATAAATTACTTTGTTTCTCCCATTTTTTAGCAAGTTATTTTGCTCTCATCTGTAAGCTGCCCTGAGCCTTTGTCAGGAAAGGCAGCCTACAAGTGTAATATGTAATAAATAATCAAATAAATACTTCTTCCACAAAAGCTTCACCACCAGCTGCAGTAAAGGAGAGACTGACTGGAATGCTCAAAGTGTTTGTACTCAGCAGAGGATGGTGTGTCACATGCACTAAAGGGACCTGTGCTGCCATCAAGAGATTTAAAAATATTAGATTAAATTTCCATAGTTGCAGGCTTCTGCTAGGACCTGTGAATGAAAATCTTGCTCACGTGGTATCTTAAGAGAAAGAACATGTACAACACTAAGCACTGGATAAGCGGTGCTTGTCAGATTAGTGATTTTTTTTCCTGCTGCATGATACATGAAGATGAAGCTACCTTGTTAAATTTTATCAACAAAAATTGAATGCCTTTGTTAAGTGACTGTAATAGCAAAATGACAAAACAAAGTGTACCTTTACAAAGACAAAAATGTGTATTTTTCTCTTATTAAAAACAAAACATTAGCATAATTTTAATTGAAGATAAAAGTCTGCTATACTGAAAGAATGACTAACTTGAAAGCTATGTGTTAAGAATGAAAAAAAAGTCTGTTACATCCATATTTGCCTGCCTTGAGCTTGCTATTTTTAATAATTCAAATTTTTAAAGGACTTTGATTATGACTGTTTGTAGTACTTGGCCTCTTGAAGGCTCAAATCAAGTGTAGGATCTGTTCTTATTAGTTTAATTAGCTGTAATTGTAGGAATCTGACAGAATTGTGCATTTGTAAGCTATCTGACAAACTGTTGTGACTAACCTTAATACCTTTGTACCAAAAGGTTTTTGCCTACCGGTTATAAAATATTACATTCTAAGTGAACCAGCTCTCACATGATGTATTAGTCATTTTAATTCCCCATCCATCAAAACAAAAAAGAAATGCAACGAGTACTTTACTATTTTTTGATCTATAATGTAAGATGCATATAAATCCAAAAGCCAGAGATATTTGGTTTTAGAGCAGTAAGTGGATATTAGTCAGTTCCATAATTATGTAGGTTTTACTTTTTTACATTGTAGGCAGAACTCGCTGCTGTTACTTCTGAATTTGAAAGTTACAAAGTCCGTGTTCATAACGTTTTAAAGCAACAAAAGAATAAGTCTGCTTCTCAAACTGCAACTGAGGGAGCCAAGCAAGAAAGGTAAACATTTATATTTATTAATTCTCCCTAATCAAACATTAGTCAGATCAAACAAGTGGCATTTCTGGTATATTACACTTCTGTCTTATGCTTGCTTATATAAAAGGGCAGGGGTTTGGAAGTCTTCTGTAGTCTACTACATTTTTTAGTAGAAATATTTATCTTCGTGAGGATTCTTGTTTAGTTTTTTTGAGAACCATCTTACTTTAGCCTTAGAATGTTTTAATTAAGGGTTAACAGTTTACTCAGACAAAACCAAAAGGATGCAATTAACTTCTGTATCCCATTTCAGTCCAAATATTTTTACTGCTTTGAGTGTTAAAAGTAATATCTAAGAGCACGCTTTGAAGACAGGAATCTTTATGCTTAAGTTGCATCCATCATATGAAAAAACTCCAAGTTGCTACAGTAATATAAATGATAATATAAAGTTGGCAAGGTTATTTTGTTTGTATAAGGTCTTTCATATGACCAAAAATCATTAGAAAGGAAGGCAGAATGGAAATAACAATGTGATTGTCAGGAAAATTCAAGGACTGGTCTAAAATCTGAATCCAAATCTCTTTGTGTTTCATGTTGCTCCTTTTGGAAAGCTAGAGTTAGGGCTCCTAGTGAAGACACTCAGCAGAACAGCATGCCTGTGTGTTGGGGGTGGAGGGTATACATCTTTTAAGGCTTGTTTTTCTGAGTTTTAAGACCCCAACCATATGTGCAGATAGAAGTGCAATGGGATCTGAAGCATGATCCATGCAGTCACACTTCCTGCCGTGCCACAAATGGATGTGCATGTTGTCTGACTAAGGTTACAGTATTCTAACTGAGGTCTTTTAGCATGTCTTTCCTA
Organism: Crocodylus siamensis; assembly: GCF_052110815.1. Taxonomy (NCBI): domain Eukaryota; kingdom Metazoa; phylum Chordata; order Crocodylia; family Crocodylidae; genus Crocodylus; species Crocodylus siamensis. Next base: position 303,200,229 of record NC_143395.1, read on the forward strand.
TCATTTAGGCTAGGGACAGAAGTTGTACACAAACCCCTTTAAGTGATCACTCAGAAATTGGTTCAGATCTGTAACACAACAGAAGTTCACTGCACTTAAACCACTTTCAAAATGGCTGAAACTGGTTTAAAATAAACCTAGTTAGATGTAGTATCACACCAAACTGATTTAGGACAAACTGGTTTATGGAACCCCTTCCCAGTTCCAGTTAACTCACAGTCCTCCAGCTTCCCAGGATGCTTTACAGCCCTGAGCTGTACTGTCTGCTCCAGTGGCGCAAGGTTCGCTCCACCCCTCTACTCCCAGAGCACTATCACTGCTCCAGACCGGGCCACACCCGGGTCAGATAAGCATGCTGGGGTTGGGAGGATTCAAACCCCTCCCCCACCCACATGGGACCCCAGCCAGGGTTTAAACCACCTCCCCCATCATACTCAGCAGGCCAGATGGAGCCTGGTCATGCCTCCCTCCAGAGCTGACCCGACCAGGGTGCGGGGACTGGGGCAAGTCAGCCCATGTGGGGCCCTGCCCCTGCTCCAATTTGGGCCCTGGACCTGGAGAAGCTGCTGCCACCTATGGTGCGGTGGGTAGTGAGCAGCTGGACGTGGAGCCATTGCTCCATACCGATGCTGCTCCGCCCCTGCCCCGGTCTGCAGGGTCCGCCAAAGTGTGGGGCCCAGGGTGATTGCCCTGATTCACACCCCCCCAGGCATGGCCCTGCCTCCCTCCACTCGCCCTCCCCACCAGCTTGAGCAGGGAGTGGGAAAAAGCCTCAGAGGGCTTATTTCTCAGCTTTCCTCCTTTTTGTTTGACAGTGGCCTGCAGGCTGGGAGGTGTTCTCTAGCTCCCCCCAGCTTCTGGCCTGGATCACCACATGCATGTGATTGCATTTCTAGAATCAGAAGTCAATGTCTGTTTACACAGCTTAGGTTAACCTATGAAGAATGAATCTATTCAACCTTGGGCTTTTTGACTCTCTGTATCTAGCCTTAATGCAGGGGTGTGCAATTATTTTGGGCGGAGGGCCGTTTAACAAGTTTTGACAAGCTGTCGAGGGCCGCATAGGTAGTCCTGCCTCTTGACAGTTGTCCTGCCCCGTGGTTGCCACATTGGGACCAGAAGTCCTGCCCCCTAACCGCTGACCTTTGCCACAGGAAGTCCCTCCCCTAGCTGTGTCCCCCCCCTCCCCCCATACTCCTTTTGGGAGTTGGGGTTAGTATCTTAGAACCAGAAAAAAACAAATCGTACACTAGAATTCAAACTCCTACTATAATATATTTTAATTTTATTACAAGAAATACTTGTCATGACTTGTGATTGTATACTGTATATAGAAGGGATTGCATAATAACTCAAAAATAAAGTTTCACTCTTTTATATTGTGTGTATGTGTATAGTGGGGTGTGGGAGTATCTGGGGCGGTTATGAGAGGGTGTTGCTGTGTAGGAGGGTGTAGGATATGTTGGGGTGCATGTATATGTTGATGGGGGTTGTGGGGTCAGGGTGTGGGTGTGAGGGGGAGGGAGGGGGGTGTAGGTACCTTCCACACACTCCCCCCATGATGTGCAGCTCCCACTGCCTGCCATCAGCAGCAGGTGAGATCAGGGTGCTCATGCCCAGTGCAGGTATGGCTCTGGCCAGCGCTGCATGGGTGGAAGGCGTGGAGCCTGCCCTATCACTGGGGCTCTGCATTACGTGCCTGCTGCTGCAGCACTTGCAGTGGGGGAAACCCCACACTGGAGCCTTCTGCCTCCCTTGTGCCCTGCTGCACTGGTCCCCGCACTTCACTGGGAGTGGAGGGAGCCCCACCTCCTGCTTCCCTGTGCAGTCCAGTACAGGGCTTCCCCACTGCAAGTGTGGAGCTGTAGCACGCAATGCAGAGACCCTGCGATAGAGGCGGCCAGCACTGCACTGGGAGCAGGGACACCCCACGCAGCCTGCCTGGCCGTTTCTATCGCAGGGGCTCTGCATTGCATGCCTGCAGCTCCACTGTTCCCTGCTGCAAGCCCTGTGCTGGACTCTGTGTGGAAGCAGGAGGTGGGGCTCCTTCCACTCCCAGCAGCATGTGGGGACCCACGTCGCAGGGGGCAGGGGGGGCAGTAGGCTCCAGTGTGGGGCTTCTCCCGCTGCAAGTGTTGGAGTTGCAGGCGTGCAGCACAGACCCTCAGCAATAGGGAGGGCAGGCTCCACTCCCCGCACAGCGTTGGCCAGAGCTGCAACCCACCAGGTGCTTATGCCAGGCACAAGCACCTTGACCTCCCTGCCTGCTGCTATTGCCTGCAGCAGGGGCTGCACACCATGAGGGGAGTGTGGTGGGGTCCATACACCCCCAACCCTCACACCCACACCTACACCCTACGCCCACATGAACTCCACGCTCCCACTGCCCCTCTGAGTCCTAGCTCTGTGCTGTGCTCCCACTTCCGCCCAGCTGCAATTCCACCCCCCACCCCACCAGCGCCACCGCTTCCCTACCTGCTGCCCTGAGCGAGCAGGCTCTGGCTACAGCAGGAGCCCTGCCCGGAAGCTGCTGGCTGGGCAGAGCCCCTCCACCCACAAGAGTGGGAGCGAGGCACAATAGAGTATGTTGGGGGCTTGTACGTGTGGGCGCTTCACTCTCACCCTTGTGGGCAGAAGGACTGGGCAGGATGCAATTAGTTGGGGGGGCACTGTGGCCCAGATGAAAGTGCCTGGCTGACCAGATCCAGCCCACAGGCTGTATTTTGCCTACCCCTGCCTTAGTGTAATGAAAGAAATTAATTCAGCTCTGATAAGTTGCCCATACTACTATGATATTTAGAAGTCCTGAAATATAATGATGTGTACACTTTTTTTTTTTCCTTTAGAGAACGTTTGGAAATGATGATGAACCAATTAAAAGCCAAGTTGCAAGATACTCAGAATAATTTACAAATCAATGCAGCTGAACTCCAAGCATTGCAGTCTGAACATGACACCCTACTGGAAAGACATAATAAAATGCTGCAGGAGACGGTCGCAAAAGAGGCAGAACTCCGAGAAAAGTAAGATTCTCAAATGATCAGATACAGTGTATCACTAGACATGCAGCTAGTGCCAAATCGTTCTTTACTTGAGCTGATGAATTTATAAAAATGATTTAATTGTATGTGGGAAGTCAGAGGAATATAGCAAAAAGGCTGCTAGCTACTTGCCAGTCTTCTGGAGCTTCTGCTCTGGGAACTGGATGGGAGCAAGCTGGGAATTTTAAATCTCTACATTTTTGTAAGATTATCTTTCTTTGAAGCTCACTATATATCTAAGTTCTGTGTACTCTTAAAATGTAATTATTCCAACAGAGTATATATTTATTTATTACTTTTATATCCTGCCCCATCCAAAAGGCTCAGAGAGGCTTATAATAAACAACTCAAAGAAAAGATTCCCCATACAGTGCTCAAAGCTCATGAAGTTCAGTGCTTCTTCCCCAGCCGTCCTTCAGCCACTGCCTCCCTGCCCAAACCTCCACCCAAGTGAACCCTCCTGATAATCCCAACCATAGAATCATAGAAAATTAGGGTTGGAAGGGAGCTCAGGAGGTCTTCGAGTCCAATCCTGTGCTCAAGGCAGGACCATCCCCAACTAGATCATCCCATCCAAACCTTTGTCTGTCTGGGTTTTGAAAACCTCCAGGGATGGTGGTTCCACTACCTCTCTGGATAACCTGTTCCAGTGTTTTACTACCCTCCTTGTAAGAAAATTCTTCCTAATATCTAACCTAAACTTCCGTTGCTGCAGCTTGAGACTGTTGCTCCATCTGACACCACTAAGAACAGTCTAGCTCCATCCTCTTCACGTAGTTAAAGGCTGCTATTAAATCCTCCCCCAGCCTTTCCTCAGAAGTAATGTGCGTCAGCCCCTCACCATTTTTGTTGCCCTCTGCTGGACTCTCCAATTTGTCCACATCCTTTCTGTAATGGGGGACCCAAAACTGAACACAGTGCTCCAGATGTGACCTCACCAGTGCTGAACAGAAGGGAATAATCACTTCCCTTGAGCTACCTGCAACACAACTACCAGTGCAGCCCAGTATGCCATTAGCCTTCTTGGCAACAAGGGCACACTGCTGGCTCATGTTCAACTTATTGTCTACTGTAACCCCACAGGTCCTTTTCTGCAGAGCTGCTGCCCAGCCAGTCAGCTCCCAGCCTGTACTGGTGCATGGGATTGACTTTGCACTTGTCCTTGTTGAGTATCATGAGATTCCGTTTGACCCAATCCTCCAATTTGTCTAGGTCACTTGGCATCCTAGCCCTACCCGCCAATGTCCCCCCCCGGCTTGATGTCATCCGCAAACTTGCTAAGGGTGCGTTCCATCCCATTATCCAGGTTGTTGATGAAGACATTGAACAAAACCAGCCCCAGAACCAACCCCTGGGGCACTTCACTTGATACCAGCTGCCAATTAGACATCGAACCATCCATTACTACTCTCTGAGCCCGATGCTCCATCCAGTTTTCTATCGACCTTACAGTCCGTTCATCCAATGCAGACTCCCTTAGCTTGCGTGTAAGAATGTTGTAGGAGACTATCAAAAGCCTTCCTAAAATCAAGGTACACCACATCTGCCAGTCTTTCTGCATCCACAAAGCCAGGCATCTAGTCAGAGAAGGAAATTGGGTTGGTCAGGCATGACTTGCCCCTGGTGAATCCATGCTTACTGTTCCTAATTGCCTTTCTCCTCCAAGTGCTTAGAAATAGATTCCTGGAGGATCTACTCCATGATTTTTCCAGGGACTGAGGTGAGGCTGCCAGTCTATAGTTCCCTGGATCCCTCCTTCTTCTCTTTCTTAAATATGGGCACTGTGTTTGCCCTTTTCCCGTCACCCAGGACCTCTTCTGATCACTCTGAGTTTTCAAAGATGATGGCCAATGGCTCTGCAGTCACATCAGCCAATTTCCTCAACACCCTCCGGTGCATCCCATCCAATCCCATGGACTTGTACATGTCCAGCTTTCCTAAGTAGTCCCTAACCTGTTCTTTCAGCACTGAGAGCTGTTCACCTCTTCCCCAAACTGTGCTTCCTGGTGCAGTAGTTGGGGAGCTGCCATTGCTTGTGAAGACGGAGGCAAAAACGGCATTGAGTACTTCAGTCTTTTCTGCATCCTCTGTCACAAGGTTGCCTCCCCCATTCAGTAAGGGACCCACACTTTCCCTAATCCTCCTCTTGCTACCAACATACTTGTAGAAACCCTTCTTGTTATGCTTTACATCCCTTGCTAGCTGCAACTCCAGTTGCTCTTTGGCCTTCCTGACTTCATCCCTGCATGCTCGAGCAATACTTTCATATTCTTCCCTAGTTATTTGACCAACTTTCCACTTCTTATAAACTTCCTTTTTGTGATTTACTGAAGCCAAGCTGATCTTCTGCCATGCTTGCTAGTCTTCCTGCACATAGGGATGGTTTGTTCCTGCACTCCTCAGTAAGGCTTCTTTGAAGTGCAGCCAGCTCTCCTGGACTCTTCTCCCCCTCAGTCTGGCTTTCCAAAGGATCCTGCCCATGAGTTTCCTGCGTGAGTTGAAGTCTGCTTTTCTGAACTGTGTCTCCCAACCATCACTTGTATCCAGACTACAAAAACAGGAAAAAAGCTAAAATTTGTAGTTATCACAGTGATAGGAAATCCATCATTGTAATTTCATATCTACCTGGTGCTCTTCATGTGGTAGACAACATTCTAAGCATGTCTTTCCCACAGACCATAGTTTCATTTTTTTTTTCAAAATGAGCATTTTTATTCTAAATATGTCTGATAGTTATATGGGTATCTCTTTACTCTGTAAGGGCACATCCGGATGAGTGCGGTCATGCAGTATGTGGTGCTTACAAACACTGTGCAATATGTGGTGTTGCAAATGTCTGGTGTTCTCCAGGCTGCAGGGGTTTGCTGATCAAGCGTGCACTGCACTGGGTTTTTTTTCCGTGGGATTTTTTTTTTTTGACCTTTGAATGTCCAGGGATCAAAAAAGCTGTGGGAAAAAAGACAGGAGCAATGCCTGCTTGGCCAGTGTGTGCTGCTGAAAAGTGGAGCCGGGCCTGCTGAAGCCATACTCTGCTGCCAACGAGGCTCTGCTTGGCAGAATCACCGTGGGTGCAGCCCCAGGAGGCCTGTAGGGCCCCAGGTAAGGCTGCTGGGGCCAACACAGTGCTGGCCCCAGCCTCTCCTACCTCACCCAAGGTAACTTGCCACACACCAAAGCGTGTATCACACAGGCATTTCCCACGGACAAGTAGTGGTGTCACAAAGTACACCGCCACTGCTTGTCCCTAGGGAACCAAATGTCCACGCACATCTGCGCGCTCTAAGGGACTTGAGCATATATCCTTTCTTACTTTTTTCCTCCCCATGTAGTACGGCCAAACCTCTTTCTAGCCAGACTACAGCATGATCTGCTTTTGGGATGGCTGACTGTCTCCACATTATTCTTTCTGTTCCATGCTCTCCTGACAGTATTTCAGGCACAGAATAAATCTCTCTGCTGGGGCTCTATTCCGTTTGTATCAAAGCAAGAACCTTTCTGTAGTTAAGGTTAATTTTTGTTCAGGGGAATGTAAGGTCAGTTTTTTCCCATCTCTACCTATTTTAATGCTTTGGGTAACGGGCTGGTTTCTTGTCTTTTGTTCAGTCTGGTTAGACCACAGTATTCCAATTGTTAATGCTTCTTTTACACACACACTTTTCAGACTCTGCACAATACAGTCTGAGAACTTAGTCATGAAGTCAGAGCATGTACAGACTATGAATCAGCTCACAGCTCAGAATGAAGCTCTCCGGAACAGCTTCAGAGATCAAGTCCGGCATCTGCAGGAAGAGCATAGGAAGACAGTAGAAACATTGCAGCAGCAGCTGTCCAAGGTAGAGGCCCAGGTCTTCCAACTCAGAAGTGAGCCTAGCACCAGAGGTAAGTTGTGTGTTTTGTACAGTCAGTGCACCCCAAACAACTTTTTTTTTAATACATCTGCATTCATTGTTTCTGTATTAGCTCCATAATACTTGTGCAAATGTCTCAAAATCCTTTAGGTATGTTACCAAGTGGTACCCAAGTACTTTTACATATGAAATGGTAAACACAGGAACCAATACTTTCTGTGAGTTGACTCAGTGTATTCTTCAGTAACACAGAATTGTTTGTTATGGGGAGGAAAGGGAGAAATCATTTGCCTGCTGTTTGGTGCTGTCCCTGCCCATTTTTCTCAGATTTTGGAGAGGCCACTCTACTTTTACTTCCAAAATATGGTTAAGCTGAAGATGGGTGTATAAACAGCTGATGCAACTTCACTGGGCAACTCTGTTGTAGTGCTAGCTCCACACATAAATATAAAATAAGCAACCATTAGTGACATTATAGTATGTAATAAACTTATATTTAGTACATATAAACCAAACCCAAAACATTTGCTTCAGCAGTAATAAATGTGGCATGTGTGCCTGTTTCATAAGAACGTCTTTCTAAATTTAAAACAAACACACACCTTACTTACTTACTTACTGAGTACTTACTGAGGAGTAAAGATACAGAGTAGCCAAAAGACTTAACATCTTGTATGTTCAGTTTTTAAAGTACAGTCATCTTAAATGAATAGTGCCCTATGAAATATTTAGTATTTTGAAAGTTAAAAACTAACCCACAACCTGTATTTTCATCATGTAAAAACAGCCTTCTCCTTTTATACCTTAGCATGTGCATTGGGTAAAAAGGAAGGTGATTTAATGAGCATGTGCTTTGTTTTGACTTCTGCTGGCAAGACTGACCAATTTAGATCGGGGTGGGCAAAGGCCAGACCATGGCGGACTCCATTTCCCAGCAGCCCCTGTGGCAGCCCACACCGGGGCTGTGGCCAGGGGTGAGACGGATAAGGACAGGTGGTGACAGTATGGCACTGGAGCCAGGGCAGAGCCATGATCTACACTTACAGGCCCCTGTGATTAGTATGAGTTCTGTGGACAGGGGCATGTAGGGAGCAGATTGTGGCTCTGCCCTGGCTCTGGCCCTGTGTTGTCACCACCACAAGCGCCCCATATGCAGCTCCCTGCCCTACCTGTGCTGCTCCTGGCTGGTTTCCAGGGAGACCCTGGGAGCAAGGTGCCCTGACAGCACAGGGCTAGGGTCCCGTTCTGTGGCCCTGTGCTGTCACAACCCAGCCACTCCTGGGGTCTCCAGCAAGACTGGCCAGGACACACACCGGGGGGGCGGGGCGGGTGCTGCTGAGAAATGGAGTCTGGCTCCTTTCCAGGTCCACCATTTTGCCCACCCACGGATTAGATTAAGAATACCATTTGGTTCATAAGTGGAACCACTCTGCAAAGTGTCTGTATGTGTGGTGAAAAGCTGGGTAGTCTCCTCATTCCCCAGGCTTTTTTAAGATTGTTACAGCATAGAATCTTAGAGAAGTAGGGCTGTAAGGGACCTTCAGAAATCATTTAGATCAACCTCCTGCCTGAGGCAGGATCATCACTATCCAAATCTTCCTAGAATATAGGCATAGCTATTCCTGGATCATCCTGATCAATGCCTGTCCAGCCTCTTCTTTAAACACCTCCAATGATGGAGCGTCCAGCTTTCCTAGTTAATCTAATCCGCTACCTCGCTGTGTGAAGAAGGAGGTTTAGATTGGATATCAGGAAAAACTGTACTGCAGCTTCAAGCAATTGGACTGTCCTGGTCTTAGCAGCAAGAGAGAGAAGCTATTTTCCCTCTTCTTTATAGCAGCTTTTCAGGTATTTGAAGCTTGCTGTCATGTCCTCTCTTAAGAATCTTTTCTGCAAACTGTACATCCTTATTTCCTTCAGCGTCTTATTCTATGACTTGCCTTCCAAGCCCTTTATCACTTCTGTTACCTGCCTCTGGACCCTCTCTAAATTTTCCAGCTCCTTTTTAAAATATGGAGCACAAAATTGCACATAGCACACTAGAGAACGCCCAACCTGTGCCAAGTAGAAAAACGCTATCACTGCCCATATCTTGAACCTAATGCTTTCGTGGATGTATCGCAAAACCATATTCACTTTTTGTGCAGCTGCATCAAACTGCACACTCGTATTAATTCTGTGATCTACCCAGACTGAAATCCTTCTCTGTAGTGCTGCCGTCCAGCCAGGTGTCGCCCATCTTGTATTTGTACTTCTGATTTTTCTTCCTGAGGTATATATAGAACCTTACACTTGTCTGCATTGAACTTCATTCTGTTAGTTCCAGCCCAGCTTTCCGACCTGTCATGATCCTTCCGAATTCCACTTCTGTCCTTCAAGATGTTTGCAGTCTTTTCCAGTTTGGTGTCATTTGCAAATTTGCTCAAAAAGGCTTCTTATATCCCGACCCAAATCATTCATAAATATGTTAAATAGCATTGGACCCACAACAGACTCCTGTGAGATTTCCCCTCAAAACCTCCTGCCATTCTAACATGTATAACTACCTTTGCTCAGAGTTGTCATCATTTGTCTATCCACCTTGTAGTTTTGTCTACCCAACAGTTCTCCAGTTTGTTTATGAGAAGATCAAGCGGGACCTTGTCAAAATCCTTGCTGAAGTCCAAATGCACAATATATCAACTGCATTCCCTTCATCTGCACAAATAGTTACTTTGTCAGAGAAGCAAATCAAGTTTCTTTGACACAATTTCTCAGTAGTAAATCCATGTGGCTGCTTATGGTCAGCTTTTCCTCCTTCAAATGCTTGTAAATGGACTTCCTTAGGATATGCTCCAGTAACTTCCTGGGTATTGAGGTGAGGCTAACTGGTCTATAGTTTCTCGGGTCCTCCTTTTTGAAACAGGGGTTCTATATGGGCCCCTTTCCAGTCCTCTTATACCTTGCCTGTCTCCCATGACTTCATACATATTATTGCCAAGGGCTCCATGATCACCTTTGCCACGTTCTGCTCTTAGCTTCTTTTCTGGAACCAAGGAACAAGTGAATGTGTTTGACATACAAGGCATCACCACCAACATTCTCCCAACCCTGTCCTTCTGAAATGAAGTGTAGCCCTCAATGTTGACATTACAGTCATAAGAACTTTCCACCAGGTCTCTAATACCAATCAGATCATAGTTCGCATGGACTGACTTCCAGTTCTTCTTGTTTATTCCCCATACTTCTTGCATTTGATTGCATAAATTGGATGCATCTCAACTTACTTGTTTCCCTTTTGCATCACCTTTTGCTGTCCTGTGGCTCTCAAGCCCTGTTCCAGAGCTGAGCTGCTGCTTTCAGTCCTTTCCCCTCTGTATGGTTTGCTGTGTTGCTGGAGGGTTTTGTTCAGCCCATCCTCTGCAGAACCTACTTTAAAGCCCTCCTTACTAGACTGGCTAGACAGTGCCCAAAAATGCTCTTTCCAGTTTTGGTCAGATGGATCTTATCTCTTATAGCAGTCCTTCCCAGAACATCCATCTGTTGTCAAAGAATCCAAAGCCAACACCACAGTCTCAACCACATGCTTATTTCTGTGATCTCTGCCTGGGCTTACTTCAGTGGTCTATGCCTGGGCTTTTATGCCTATAAGTTCATCAGGGGGGCACAGAAGGGAATTGGTGAGTATTTATTCACCAAGGCCCCCCCGGGGGTTACAAGAAATAATGGCCACAAGCTAGAAGAGAGCAGATTTAGATTGGATATTAGGAGGAACTTCTTCACAGTTCGAGTGGCCAAGGTCTGGAACGGGCTCCCAAGGGAGGTGGTGCTTTCCCCTACCCTGGGGGTCTTCAAGCGAAGGCTAGATGTGTATCTAGCTGGGGTAATGTAGGCCCAGCACTCTTTTTCCTGCTTATGCAGGGGGTCGGACTCGATGATCTATTGAGGTCCCTTCCGACCCTAGCATCTATGAATCTATGAATTTTGCTTTCCAGGGAAAGGATTGATAAGAGTGCCACTTGTGCTCCCAGCTCCTTAACCCTCTTACCAAGAGCCTGATGGTCTCTTGACCTGCTCAGTGTTGTTCCTGGCAACTTTTTGTTTCGAAAAAAAGCCAAACCAAGCAGGGTGCGGGGCTTGGGGCAAATCAGCCCATGTGGGACCCCACCCCTGCTCCAATCCCACACGTCCCAGGCCTGAAGAAGCTGCTGCCACCATGGACAGCATCAGTGTGGGGTGGGGCCCTAGCAAGCGGCTGGATGCAAAGCAAGCAGTGGCAGCGCAGAGTCACTGCTTGCTCTGGTCCGCCCAGCTCTGTGGGGCCCCCCCCAAAGCACATTGCCCGGAGCAATCGCCCCAATTTTCCTCCCTCCAGGGTTGGTCCTGGTTTCAAAGGAGCACTGAAAACGTCTTTAAATTACTGTTAATAAGGGCTGAATTTAGAATGGAGATGTAGTGAAAGGCAGGGTTTTTTTGTTTTTAGAGAATAAATGAGTTCCTTGTGTGAGGATTGGTTTTATTCTGCCACTTGTGCAGTATGCAGTCTTTCATTCTGATTTCCTCCTTAGTATCAAATTGAGTTACTCTTGCATGACCACACCTAAATACCTTTTTTTCTTTTTGATACACACCAACAGAGAGAATTTTTCTTTCAGGGCCAGCTGTTTCAAACCTACCAGTGAAGAACTTGAGAGAACGGAGAAACAACACTGACCTCCTCCTCCTTGATATGCATGCTGTCACTAGAGAAGAGGGAGAAGGAATGGAAACAACTGATACAGAATCAGTCTCTTCTGCCACTACTCACATACCATCACTGGAACAACTTCTTAATTCTCCTGAAGCAAAAGCTGGTAAGAAAATAATTTAGGCTACTTTAAAGTAGATAACAATTTAAAATGGAATTAACATGACTCGGTACACTAATAGGGTGCCAGAAAAAAATTCTCTCGTCATCCTGAGGTATTTTTCACCTTCTTCCTCTCAATTCCCACTTACTTTTTTTTTTCCTGGTGTTTGGACACTGCTGCCAGAGGAACCATTTCTATTCCAGGAGATGGCTGAAATTTGAGAACAGTCCAAAAAAGTTTGAGATATGGACTTGGATTCCTTTTACAAGTCTTTTATCTATTTGAAGAGGGACCACTGCCTAAATTTTGCTATAGGTTTTAATGTGTTCTGGCTTCCAAGATTTTCTTAAATGTCTATCTCCTACATCTAGAATTTCAGTGAGGAGCAGAGCAGATGATGAGTAAGCAGATAAACAGTTGGAGGAATTGTGCATATGGAAAGGAAGGACAGCTCAGTGCTGCCTAGGGGTCTGGTTTTTTTTCCTATACATTTCCTATGAAAGTCGAAAACAAAACTTCCATTTGCCTTAATGTTAAAATAGCTCAAAGAAATCTGGAGATCACCAGTATCTTTTCAGGAGATCACCATTCCTTTTTCAGGGAAATACAGTCCAAGGTTGATAACTGTGACTTTGCTGTGGAGGTCTTACCAAGTAGGGAAGTGGAAAAAATATATAGCAAGCAGCTACTAATAAAGAGATAGCAAGGAGGTCATCAGATGTTTCTTGAGGGGAAAAATTAAGAACGTAGATAATGGAAGACACCGTAAACAGTAAAACATATTTTGATAGAGCCTAACATGGCCCATGAGGCCCCTTAAACTTTGGTTCTGCAGTTCTTTTTGGTACTTGTTTTTCATTTGTTTATGTGCATGCACAAAAATTTCACACGCCCACTGATACCAGCAAGACAATCAGTGAAATTGTTGGTGGTAGTGAAACCTGACCATTTATAGTTTCTTATTAGTAGGTCTTGGTGTCGTCTGTAACTGTGAATGACCTTGAGTCATTAGGACTAGTGATTTCTCCTTACTACAAAATAATTGTTTGAAAAATGAAATCGCAGAGCCATCTTCATGGCAAACCGAGCTCAGCAAGGAAGAGCTACTACAGAAGCTGAACACAACAACAAAGAGTGCTGATCATTTGAATGGACTGCTTCGTGAATCAGAAGCAACAAATGCAATCTTAATGGAACAAATTAAGGTTAGTAAGCTTGATGCAGCTCTGATTTACTGCCTCGGTGACCCAAAACGCGTCCTTAGGACCATAATCTGTGATTCAAACCTGACGCATTTAGAAATGTGATGAGATGCAAAATGTAATTGCCTATTGTTTTTGTTAAACTCTCTCAAATTCCTCAAGTTTACCTAATGCTTTCAAATTGTCTTGTTTTTGTCAGCTTTTTCAAATACTGTATTTACTAAAATACAGGATGAATTTCTTTCCCTGTAATTGGCATCTGGGAAGAAGGCTCCTCATCTTACTGCGTACAAGGAGGTTTCATGAAACACATTGACAGCAGTTTAACAATAGACAAAACAGTATGTGCTCAGCAACAGAAATCAGTTACAAAGTTGATTAAATGCAGCAAACACTGAGCACCACTATAAAACACGTGGCCCACATTGGGCAGATATGCTGGTTAGAACCTAATGAAAGGATGAGTGAATACAGCCTATCTGAATACAATATGTGGTAGTGCCCGTTAAATGGAATGCTCCTCACTGCCAGCTCTTTCAAGTCATAGTGAGCCACTATATTGCATCAATTTTTACTTCCTCTTCATTCCCACTGCTGAGCTGCACCTTTATTTCTCATTTCTAGCTATTCCTGTTGCTTCACCAGCCTTAAATGCCTGGCAAATATAATAAAATGGGGCCCCAAACAGATCACTCAGAATCCCTCTGTTGTGTTTTTTCTCTCAGCCTGTTACATATTAGTGTGGCGCCCTGCCTTCTGTGAAGTGGAGCTAGATCAGGTTACCCTGTGCCTCCCTCATCTGTACATAAACTTCTGGAGTGTGCCAGGACTTGTGACAAGAACACCTGGTTCCAGTCATGAGTGGGGGCTAATTATCACATTGGTAATTGTGGGTGTTATCTGGAGTACGCCCACATACTGAGCAGTGCTGAGCTTTGGGATCACTGTAGCTTGAAATTCTGTTGGGCCTCACCAGAGTCATCTCATTGAATTGTGTGGTTTGGACTAATACCATGCATAATTTTTACTACATATAAGTGAATGCCAAAGTGCTGCTCAAAAGTGTGTTTATGAAGTACCAGTACTAAAACTTGCAGAAGTTTTGTTTTGTTTTGTTTTTCTGAAAAGGTAACATGCATCAATTCTGGAAGAGTTCAGTGTGTAGGTGCTATATGCAAATGTCTACAGCCATGTTTAATTTGAAGGTTACTGTTTTCAAATTTTCTTCTCACTTCTATGTGTGCAAAGAGAGTAGGGTCTGACACTAGAGAGGGGCAAGGGCTGCCATGGTAAAAAGTTGGGAAGCAGAGAGGAAAGGAGTTACTTGACACCCCCAGGTTTATTTTCCCTGCTGTAGCAGTGGGAGAGGGACAAATTCAAAGTAGACTTCCAATAATGAGATTCTATACATGGAAAATTATAACATTTATAAATTTTCCATGTATAGAATCTAATTATTGGGGGATCATCTTAAAGTCAGGGTCATCTTCTATATAATGCAATATTTCCTTGGATGCTTTCAAAAATGTGAACTGGAATATGTGCAAAAAGTCAGTTCTTAATGTGCAAAAAAAGTCGTCTTTCATTTTTAGACCAAGCACAATACACAAAGAGAATGCTCAGAAGGGATCTGTTCTGGCAGTGCAAACTCTGTTACGCTCCTATTCCACTCAGGAAGGCACATAGCTGTTAGGTGCAGAAAAACATAACTAATGATTAGTGCTTGAGGAGGGAGAAGGAGTGCCCCATTGATGTTTCTTCATTAGGTAAAATGGATTTAGAGCAGGGGATGGGAAGGAGCAGAGGCCAGGGCCAGAACCCAGAGCCTCTTCTCTTTCATGGCAGTGTCTGACTCATCAAGCCACAGAACCAGGCTCCTTCTGACTTGCTCTTCTGACCCCACATGCCGCCTCCTTTTGGCTGCCCAGGGGTCCAACTTCAACATGATGGTTAGAGGGTGCTCCTGGCAGTGTCCATGGCCTGGAAATAGAAGCAGTTTTGCCAGGTAGTGGGAGACAAGTTCAAATCCTCTCTGGCTGCTGGGGCCAAAATCCTGTTTTCCACTTCCTTGTCAAGCATGGTAATAACTAGTCTGTTGGGCTAAGGGGTGGGAGGGTCTTCATTTTATGGCATCAGTTTCTGTGATTAATAATTTGAGTGTTTGTACTGTTGCAGTTTGTAAGTAGCCAGAGTGGATCCTTTCTGCTTGTTATGCGCAGAAAAGCATGGTGGGACATATAGTAAGATCTGAAATCCACAGAAGTGTTTTGTAGTCAATCATGTAAAAAACAAAGAAGTAAAATATTGGCAACTCTTCCTTATAACCTTTTACTGTAAAACTCCTACACAAAGGTATTCATGTAATCCTAAAGAGGTTAAATGAATTCTGGACTTTCTCCAAAGGCCTGGATAAAATACAGGTATAGAGAATATTATGCCATCTCTAGGTCAAGTGGGACTTTCACCCAGAAGACCTCATTCTTTATACAGGTAAACGTGTTCAGTGCCATATTGCCTGTATAATTCATACATGCTGTGTTTCTCCAAGTAGCCTCTTCAGCTGATCATATTTATAAAAATCAAGTAAATAATATTTAAAGGTTTCTTTGTGTCTGCAGCTTCTTAAGAATGAAATAAGGAGACTGGAAAGGAACCAAGAGCGAGAGAAATCTGTTGCTAATCTAGAATACTTGAAAAATGTTCTGCTGCAATTCATATTTCTGAAATCAGGAAGTGAAAGAGAGAGGCTGTTGCCAGTAATAGATACCATGTTGCAGCTCAGCCCTGAAGAAAAGGGAAAGCTTGTTGCAATCGCTCAAGGTATGTACAGTATTTCTTTTATTACCAATACATCATCACAAAGAAGAAAAGTAAAAGTAATAATAAAGAAAACCAAAAGGTTTTGACTTCCTTTTTATTCAGCTCCTCCAGAAAAACAAATTTGAAGAATGTGATGCAAACAGGTTAGGAATAAAATGATGCTACTCAGTTAGAAGGGAATTAAAGTATTGCTATTTCTCATTGAACAGGACTAAAAGCAAAAGCCTAAATAAAATTCTCTAAGGTGTAAATAAAAACTTTGAGAGACCTTTCTTTCATGTTAAATTGTGTAAAACTCCATCACTTCCTTAGTCTTCCCTAAAGAGACATTTCTTCGTGTTTTTTTTTTAACCATCTGCCTGCATTTTTTCCCCAGCCAGTTCCACTGTTGACTAGTCAGTGAATTGAAGATCTCTTTCAAATTGGGATGAGGATAAAGCTTCCTGTGAATTGATTTTCATGATACATGCTCCACAAAAATGTAGGAGCTATTCCAATTTATTAAAAGCCATTTGGCATAGTAAATGACTGAAACTAATGATTAACAACTAGTTTTGAAACTTTATTCCACAAATATATGAGGGGCAAGAATTTCTTAGAGTGATATCTTTTTTTGGATCAACTATGCTGCTTCTGACTTCCTGTGATCAGAGAACTGATGGCAAACATCTTGCATTTGAAAGCTTGTCTAACTTTATCCCAACTATGTAGTTGGTCCAATAAATGATGTTATCCTAAGGCAGGAGTTGTCAACCAGAGGTAGGTGTACCTCTAGGGGTACTTAGAAAGGTCATAGCAGGTATGCACGGGGAGGCAGCTGGTCAGGATTAGAGTGCTCCCTGGGGAATGGCGGTGGCATCTCCCCTGGTGCATTCCTGTACTTTGCTTCTTACCTGGGGGAGGGAAGCACCAGGTGCCACCAGCTCCACACAGCACACTGCAGCACCTCCTCACCCCCACCAGAGCCCATTCTCTGTGCCCGCTCCCAGGAACAGGGCTGGGGGGCAAGGGCAGCAGCACCCCTCTGTGTGTCATGCATGTGCCAGCCAGATGGGGGTAGAGGGGCTCGCACACAGCGCCACCCACCACTCGGCACCACTTTCCCACAGCTGGTCTTGTATACAGCTCTGCAGGCTGCTGATAGACAGTGCACAATTGTGTGGGTGCAAGGCCCAACAGCAGCCTGCAAAACTGCACATGCGACCGTCTGTGGGAAAGTGGCTCAGGGTGGTGGCAGTGGCAGCTATTGCATGTGAGCTCCCCGCCCTTGGTCAGCCGGCAGAGGGGCACTACTGCCCTCATGTCCCCACCCAGCCCTGCTCCTGGGAGCAGGTATGAAAACACCCCCCTCCCCCCTTGCCATTCTCAATCTGATCCCCCCCAGTCCCTTCCCTCTCCCCCACCCTGCCCCCTCCCCTCCCACACTTATTTGCTGGTGTGTGTGTCAGCCTGCCCACCCAGCAGCAGCAGACACATGGCATTGAGCAGCTCTTGGGGCAGCAGCAGCAGGGTGCAGACTCCAGCCTGCAGCAGCAGCTGCCTGTGCCCCCTAGATCTGCACGTGGGGCAGATGCCCCGCAGGCCTCCACCAGGGTGTGCACAGCAGCAGGAGCCACCCCCCCTCCCTGCACCTCCCGGACGAATCGCTTTTGTGGCTCTGTCCTGCATTTCACCCCGGCTGTGGAGCACCTGCCCCTGTCCCAGACCCATTCCTACTCCCTCCCTCACCATGGGGGCCTCAATCTGCCCCCACCACCCTGCCCCTTAACAGCGAGAAAAAAATATAAAGGGGTACGTGAGCTGAAACTTTGAGGCAGAAGAGGTATACTTGTTAACAAAAGGTTGAAAACTTCTGCCCTAAGGAATCCTTGGCTCTTGCATAATTTCTGGACCATCATGGCTACAGTGTTACATGTACCTTCCACAAATACAAGAATTGTCTAGGAAAAAATTTCAAGCATTTTAAGAGGTAAGGTTTTTATGTGTAATGTCTCTTATTGGACCAACTGCATGATTGAGATGGATTAAATAAATTCTAGACTAAATTTTCTCCAAAAGTCTGGCTAAAATATGGACATATAGTGTATGTTTTGCCATTCTGAGATACAGCTGCATGGTATTGCAGTATTCTGGTACCCAAAAGCTTGTCTAAGTCTTTCTCAACCATTCGCTTGGTCCAGTAAATGAGAATCACGCACAGAAATCCATGCCTCTTGCATATTTCCTGAACTGTCATGGCTACAACACTTAAACACTTTACTTAAATGCTACCAAGCATATTAAAAGAATGTATTAAGCAGTCTGCTCCTTTATAATAAATGCTTAGGCCTCAGATTGGATGGATTCTTTCCCATTTGCAAAACACTTTACATATTATCTTGTTCACAACATCTTTATATAGAGATTGACATGGTCTTTGTCATTAACAATTTTCTGTAAATGTTAGTTGTACTGTGCACTCTTCATGCCAACTTAGAAAAGACCAGTTACTAATGAACATGAAGAGAAAGGAAGTGATATCATGAAAAGGTATAGACAAACTAATTCTCCATGTGAGAGGATTTATATTTTGAATGGCAAGTCAAAATTCTGTATTTGAATACAGCTGCTCTTGCACTTCTTAAACAGAGCTCATTACAGTCTAAAGGCCTCTTTTGAAGTCTGTAGAAGTTAGAAAGAAGAGGCCAGTTTTATTTCTCTGTCAGTTGCAGGTTTCTTAAGTATCCTAAATAAAGAATGCAATACAGTGGTATTTATTTGAATATGGTAGCTATTTCTCATAGTGCATATTGAAAACTTGTGCCTGAAGTGTTACTGCTTAAAAGTAATGTTTTGGTTTTCATGCAATGTGCCATCAGTCAGTTCACTGTTAATAGCTTCAGTGCTGGTGAAAACTGAAGTTTTATCTTTTTCCATTTCTTTTCCCCCTTTCCTGCAGGTGAAGAAGAAAGTGCTTCACGACCTTCTGGGTGGGCCTCATACCTTCACAGTTGGTCAGGACTTCGATGAGGCAACAGAAAAGCTGAATCTTCAATACTTACATTCCATGATTGCACTAAGAAAGAAATGCTAATATACAAGAATGAAGCATACATAAATAGCAGTGGCAGTTTTATTTTTTTTCAAACTACCTGCAGCAGCATATGTTAACCTAAGAATTAGAGTAGAAAGTTTTTAAAGAGTTTACTATATTATTTTCTGACTTCAGTAAACTATACTTTTTTGTCATAAACATTTCAGATTAAATAAGCTTGTGATTGAGAATAAAATGTAGGATTAAAAAGTGTCAAACTGGTCAGAACTTCCAGTTTTATCATTTAAAATGGAGCATCATTTAAAAACTGAAACAATACTAAAATATTTTTAAGACTTAAAAACCCTTGCTGACGAGAAATGAAGCAAATTAGCAACCTGCATTGTCATTACACATTAAAAGAAGCATAAAATCAAACTTTTTCCTCTGCATGGTGATGTTTACAAAATATTGCACTGCAGACACTTTGGAGATGAAGGGCATTTTCTTTTTCACTTCAGTTATTTTTTTAGTCTCAGATTGCAGTGAAAAAAAATTAAAATACAAGTCCTAAGGTGTGAGAAATGTAGTGGCTCTGATAACATCTCATGTTTGTGTTACGTGGGCTCATAGGGGTTTCCTGATGCTCATGGTTTGTTTTAGAAAGTTGCATCAGCCTCCCCTAAGAGTCAGTGGCATAAGCAAGTTGAAATAGTAGGAGAAATAACTTAATCTAAAGTCTTTCTTTCTCTGAGCGTGGAACATTCATAGGGAGTCTAAAGCCAAACAATGCAAATGGTACCTACTGCTTGTAATGGTCGTGTTGTTAAATGACTCTCAATATAACTGCTGGCAGAAGAGGGGGAGAATACTTTCCTGTGAAAATGTTATCACTGTATGTGGTGTATAATTTCCTTAAGCAAACTTCATTCCATTCTCACTCTTCCACATTCCACCTATCCCTTGTGGTCAAGTGATATGTGCTTTTAAGTCCTTTAATTTAATGGCATTTCTGGAAAGTGTACGGGAGCAATATCTGCAAGAAAGAAAGGAATGTTATTGGGTCTGGGTGTAGCTGTTCCCCTGTCTACTGGGCCAGAGTGATTTTAGCACTGTGTGAGGACCCATCAGAACAGAAGAGAGAAAAGACTGGGTACCAGCCAAGAAGAATAGATATACACTTCTTAAATAGGCTCTAGTTGTGGAATCTTAATTGGCTCATAAATGAGCCAGAAGGGGTATCTGGTTTATCTTCCTATGTGTAACACAGTAAATGCACCCATTATAAACAAGGGCACTCTTTCAGCTTCTGTCTTCTGTTCTGTGTTTTCTGTCTTTCCTCCTAACCCATTCTTTCTCTCTCCTCTATATATTCCACAGTTGTTATCTGAGTGATTTGTTATTTGTGTTAAGCACCTGCAGTTTTTCCTGCCACCAAGAGTCTTTGAGTTGTATATCTCCCCTTAGTATTCCCTTTCCCTCTGATATTCTGGTATGTAGTATTAAAGCTACTTCTTTGACCAGAGGACAGGAAAGATATAAACTTAAACGAACATTATTCCTTTCTCTACTGTAGATATTGCTGTTATTTTCTATACTAAGCAAACACTAATCGAGAGGCCCGGGGTAGGAAAGAGGGCAACCTAGGGGTATGCCTACTCCCTTAATAACATAATACTTATGTGGATTATATTTAATCTGCCTGTAAGAGTAGCAAGCAGAATTAGGTTGTTCTGAAAACAGAATCTCTTCGTAAGAGTGCTTATCAAACTGGAAGTGACTAAATGCCAATGACTATCTCCGTTTCCTGTGTTTATTCCAAGTTGTCAGCTTAATATATGTTCTTACTACTTCTACTACTTACAGTTAGTGCTGAAAATCAACAGTTCCTGGAGTGAATTTGATTCCTTTTTGATGCAGTCCAGTACTAACATATTTTAAGTTCTATTTGCAAACTCTTCATGGGTCATACATGATCCAGAAAAGAGCTGGCTTGATTTTTTTAGCTCCTAGACTGAATTTGCAGGATTGGCAGCTAGAAAAACCATCTTGAGCAATTGCTATTTTGAAAGTAGAGATAAGTATGTAGTACTTTTTAGTCACTTTTCAGTCCACATCTACATCTTCAGAGATTTTGTTCCAGGTCATTAAATATAAATTCACAACTCACTGTGATTTTCATTTTTTAAAATAGCCAGAAGGAGTGGAGAGTTTTCAGATCACTATACCAAAAATGCAAGTAATTTCTTTTCCTTCTGTAATTTAAAAAATAGAAGAGCATGAGTGAAATAGTATAGCTTCAAATATATTCAGCCAAAAACTTGCTGCTGACAGTTTTCTGCACAATGCCTGCTCAACTTTCTTTGTTAAATAGCTGTGAAAAATGAACCTGTTTCTTTTAAATGCATATATTTCAGACCCTAAGACCCATTTATTTAATTCTATAAAATGTGAATGAAGTATGCAAACAGCATACAGTGTAACATTTGCTGTATTAAATAGAAGTTGTTTAATTTCAAATTTTTGAGATGTAAGCTCACAGTTCTAGTTTAAACTCTGATATTGTACTCTTGAGTGTAATTTACACCTCTTGCATGATATATTTTTTCTACAAAGGAAGATAACCGAGGCCTTGAAAGAGTAATGTAAAGAATATTTTAATAATTGTCATTAATCATTTATCTAATGTGTATTCTGTAGCTAAGATTGTCATGTTTTCAGAATTTGTCTTCCATCAGATAATGGAAGAAATGTCTGATGCAAGTAAATGTCTGGGTCTTAAATACTTATAGTAAATGGAATTAAAAAGAGGTGAGGACTGGAAGTGGGATTATTTTGCACAGTAGATATATTTTATATTTCATGAATTTTAAATATTTATAATGTTAATACACCACATCATTGTGGCTCAAATTCCAAGAAACACATTTAAAATTAAAGTTGGCATTCCTGTTCACTGTTGCCTTTTGCTGCTCTCCCTCTGTTTCCTTTTAAGGGCAAGTGTTGGCTCTGCTTTTAGGTTTTGTTCCATTTACTGTTTTTACAGTGTCACATATTAGTTTGTTTACACTATTGTTAGACGATGGAAACCCTGCCCCAAAGAAGTCACAAGCTCATGACCAAATTGTGGCCCTTCTACCATGATGAGGAAGATATGAAGAGCAAAAAGAAGGGCAAAAAGCCATTCTTCCTGTCTTTGGCCACCTGTGACTTCAGGGGCTGTAGATGGTAAAAGGGAGTGCCTCGATCCTCCAAGCAGGGAGAGACCTTGGTGGGAGGAGAGTGTCTGCTTAGAACTGGGCCTCTGTTACCTCATAATTGGAAAGCAGCAGGGTGACTGCTACCTATACTTCAGGAGTCTCACTGTGCAGTGCACACCCTTCTGTTGCCTTTCAGTGTGTTATGCGGTTGTGCTCATGGGCAGAGGCGACCCGAGCAGGGAGCAGGACATGGGGCAAATCAGCCCGTGCAGGGCCCTGCTCCAATCCTGGACCCAGAGAAGCTGCAGCTGGCATCGGCAGTGGGGGCAAGAAGGGGCAGGGGTAGCGAGCAGCTGGACGAGGAGCCGCTGCTCTGCCTGGCTCTGCAGGGCCCCCAAAGCATGGGACACAGAGCGGTCACCCCAATTCGCCCCCACCCCCTTTCAAGGATGGCCCTGCCCATGGGAACAGTTGTACTTTTAAAATCTTATTTGTTACTCTTACGAGAGAGATTAAAAAAAAAAAAAAGTTTGGTTGAAAAAGTGATATCAAATTGTCTGTGCCCCCTCTTATGTTCTATGTGGTGCTCACATTGATAAAATCCAACTTTGCCTGTATGAATGCCTCCCCCCCCCCCAAATGCTTGTTTTCAGTAATTTTGAGTAAAATTTGTTTGGAAAATGGAGAAAGGATTTTTATTCTGCAGTATAATGGTTAGCAGGGGTAGAAGTAGTTGCCTAATATGAGCTTATGTGTATACTACTGAAGTACAGATTTCCCTTGCCAGCTACAGGGGTTAGGTTCCTGAAAGTTCCCATGGTTGGCAAAACTGGCAGGGCTGGGGGAGCAGGGGCTGTGGGTGGGGGGTGAGGGGCACCAGCAGGGTGGATTGATTTAAATCACCACGAGGAAACCCTGGTTTAAATCATTGATTTTAAATCAAGTTTCCCACTGATACTTCTTCACATATTTCTTAAACGATGGTGCAAATCTGATCACTAAAACATGTTAATTTACAACTCAATACAGCATTTTACAACATCTGTCCTTAAACTCTTTTTTTTTTTAATTTTCAAATTTTATTAACTCTAACAGAGTTAATCACAACACTAAACGTACACCGTCCTTAACTTCTACAACTAGATCTCATCTTTCCCACTCCCACTGTCATTTTTATTCATAGACTGAAACAGAAATACAAGTTTTCCTGCTTTTTCTCAACTCCCAGGCGATTTCTTAGCTTTGAGTAAATAATACCAAATGGTGAAAATATTCTCTCTGTGCCTGTAGAAGAAGCTACTGCTGTGAAAAGTTGGCTTAGCAATTGAAGGAACTCTGTTTTAAGATGCGTGGCTAATGATTTTCACTAATTTAGGGAGTGACTTTGTTCAAAACATCATCAGTAAACATGTACTGTTTAAATGGTTCCCCTCCAGCCCTGAAATGTATTATGACTGGCATAACTGAGGAGTGATTTTGAGATGGCAGCATAATCTTCAAAAGTTAGGCATCTACCTTTATATCTGGAGTTGAGACTCTTTGCAAGAAAATGAGATGAAGTTAGTGCTTGATCCATTCGCTTCTTTATTGCCTGCACTTTAACTTTTTTGTTCGGTATTTCTTTCTTCAATGTCTCTTGAAGTGCCTTCCAAATTTTGACAGCTTCAGCAACAATCTCTCTGAAGTTTAAAGCCATGAGTATAGGCTTCAGTATACTGAGCATATCAGCTACATTCCTCTTTAATCCAACATTAGTTACTTTGGATGAGATACTTCCATCTATTTTATCACGGTTTTCTTCACAAATTTTTATGAGAATAGGCCAGTTGTTAATAAATTGTTCAAAACAGTCAACCACAGAACTTCATCAAACATCTTGAGGGAGAACTAGTTTGGATCCTCCTGCTCTCTTCAGAGAAGCTGAAGCGAAATGGTTGTTACGGAAGTATTTTGCAACTTCAACATTTTCTTTTATTCCTGGAGAAGTACTTGCGTCTTTGGCTAAAAGATGCATTAAATGGGCACTGCAGCCATATGTTATTAAGGAGCATCCTTCCCTTTCTTCTTCTAAGTATCTTCTCATCTTTGCCATGTTTGCAGCATTGTCTGTGACAAAACTGCACATGTGACAGTTGAATTTTTGTTCACGGTTTATTACAGTTTCACTGCCAGTTTTAAATATTCTGCTGTGTGGACATTTCCTGATGTATCTGTTGTTTCTGAAAGATGTGCAACCCCATCTTCTGTTGTCACACAGGCACATATCACTGGATCATTGTGTACATTGCTCCACCAATAAAGGCTTAAACTGGCGAATTTCCCCTCAGTATTTCTTGCACACTGTTCAAGTTCCTTCTTATATACTGTATCTAGCAACCTTCCACCAATGTCTGCTCTACCGGGTGGAGTGTAGCCTGGTTGTAAGGACTCAACCATGTCAATGAAGTGTTTATTGTTAATGCGAAAAGGAGCATTTGTGGCATAAATGAACTGAGCAATCTTTTCATCTATGCTGTCTTGTTGGTATTTGCTGGTCCTTGCTACAAACCCATCCATAGTTTTACTCAATGATTGAAAGAAAGCTTTTGCTTTCTACTGATGATAATTTGTTGTCTGAAATGCGTTTAGGTGCAGCACTGCTGCTAAAAGTACCAGCGGAGGACTCTGAATTTGTTGTGGATAGACAGTCAAAGTCTCTTATGGTTGAATGCAATCCTGAAACAAAATGATTTTTGAATAGTCATTCTTCTCAGTTCTTCTCACTCTATTATTCAGTTAATCACTTACATTTCTTTCAGTAAGGGTGCAGATCTGATTCCAAATTACCAAAAAAGCTAAGACTGACTGCACTTTAGAGTGCACTTAATTTTGGACTAAGACCCATTGAACTCACTGGCACTTCTGTTTTTTGAGAAAACAGTATAGGATGGAGTTCCCTTGGAAAAGCTGAGTTATGCTGAAGTAAAATAGGGAATACACTTACGGCATCACTATTATGGTCTGGGGCCATGATGTTCCAAAATAAGGGGCATGTGTTATGTCATATAAAATAAGAAAATGACACTCAGTGGCAACTGGCAACTTTCTCTAACTGCAGCTTTCTGTACCATAAACTTGGGTGATAGATTCTAAACCTAGTTGACTAATTAAACGAGCCATGAGGATTAGCTAAGCTAAACCTTTTTTTCTAGCAACATCCAACATGGAAAACAGCTTGGGAATTTACTTGTTAAAACAAACTTATACTGAAAGGCACAGAAAGAGTCTGAAAGAATGATGCATTGCAAAGTGAATTATTTAATTTACTAACCAGTTGATCCACATTGTTCTTCAGACATATCCACATCTTCATCCACATTATGTTCTCCCAATAAGCATTTTTCATTATAATGTTTCATTCTTGCAACTAGGCCTTGTATCTCCTTCTTGCACTGCTTACACTTGCCATGTTTTCCTTTTTTACCCAGGGAAGGAAGTTCTTCAAAATATTCCCAGATAGGGTCTCTCTTGCACCCAGAAGCCATGACAGCTTTTCTGTGGCAAGAGTGTGGGAGAATATAGGAAGGTGCACGTGTACCACTGAACAATGTCTTCCCTTGTTCTTTCCAGTCCGCTCCACTGTTCCTCTCTACTCTGCTTCTGTCCTTTCCTATATTGTCTCTCTGTCTTTAAGATGGTCTCTTAACTAACTCCCCTGCCTTGCTTGGCCCAGCTCCACCACCACACAAGCACAGAACAACAATCCTACCCAGCCTGGGTCTTTGCACGTGTGACTTTGGTCTGCTGAGAAACAGAAACTGAAAGCCCAAACCTTTCAAGAAGCAAGAGCTGGTAGTTAGGGTGGACAGACAGACTAGAGCCATTTTCATGAGATGAAAAACTGAAATGAATGCTCGTGTTTGACTGGTAGGTAACTCAATGTGTGTGAGTGTGACAGAGCCATTAATTCATTTTTATGAGACTGTAAGTGTAGCTTTAGTATGTTTGTGATGATATTTAATTGTAACTTATTTTTTAAACGAGAAATTTAGTATTTTATTGATGATTTAAAAAAAAGTAATCTGATTTTAAATTTTAAAAAATCTGATTTTTTTCCCCCTGGGTACAAGCAAGACTCTGGTGGCTGTGGGGAGTGAGAGGTATGAGGGAGCCATGGTGGGTATTTTCCAACTGTACCCTCCTCCCCCTTCTCTGAAGCATGGATACACAAAGCCATGGTTGGCAAGGGAAACCTGTACTGGCGTAATCTATAATGCACGGAGGAGAAAAAGGTAATTTTAAATCTAATTTTAAATGCATCTTATTGAGAGAAAATATAACTGAATTTTCAAAAAGATTGCTTTTGTTACTTGTTTAAAGTATTTTGCTAGATAGTAAATAGCTGGCTTTCAATATTTTTGAGATACTTAGGAAAAAATGGTGTGGTGGTGTGAGGCCTTCTCCAACCTGAAACTTGAACATGTTCAAGTTGTTTCAAGCTATTCATGGACATAATTGTATACCCCTGTCCCTCTACCAGTCCCCTAGTTTGTATTTCTTGGATAGGAGTATACCTACCTATAACATCCATACATTAGCAACTGACAGTGGATATTGCAGCTATTCTACTGATGGGTAGTGCATTTTCTCTTGTGGCTGTAAACCAATGTTAGACTTGCAGGTCCCGCCACAGTGGTCACAGATATACATGGCATTAGAAACTACTGTACTGACAGGCTGTTTCCTTCAATCATATTTCTGTTGTAATTCAAGTGACCATTTCTCATCATGATGTTGGACTCCATGATTGAGAAGGGAGTGCCCCTTCGTCCTGTCTCCTGCTAAGGCCTCCCAAAGCTTTGAGTTGATTCCAAAAGCCAGACATCTTTGAAGTGCAGTTTCAGGTGCCCTACACTTCTCTCTCCACCTGTACAGGTTTTCCTTCTGGATGCACCCATTTCCATCTTATGAAGATGACCAAGCCAGTGTAGGCACTGCTGTTTAAGTAGTGCAGTGATGGCTGGCAGGTTGGCCTTGGTGATGACCTCTGTGTTGTTGATTTCTGTTTTGCCACTTGATGTCAAGGATGCGCTGTAAACAGCATATGTGGAAGCTGTTTTGCTTCTTTTCTTGATATGCATATGTTGACCATGTCTCACTACTCTACAAAAGGACACTGAGGATGAAGGTTTTGTACACAAGCAGCTTAGTTTTGATTGTGGGTTTTGTATTGTTCCTGACTTGTTTGGAGAGCTTGCTGAAAGTGGTAGCAGCCTTTCCAATGCGCACGGTTAGCTCTTCATCCAGTGATAGGTTGTTGCTCACTGTGGATCCAAGGTAGCATAACTTGTTCACTGCTTCAAGAGATGTGTTGTCAAAGCTGGTAGATAATGACTGGTGAACACCCTGTCCTAGGACCACAGCCTTCTTGATGCTGCTGGTCAGGCCAAACCCTGCAAACATGGGATAGGTAATTCATGTGTATTTATAGCGGGCCTTCTTCATGGGCAGTGAGTGCAGCATTGTCAGCAAAAAGGACACCTTGCACCCTAATGAGTATATGCCTCTCTTTTGTCTTGGCCTTAGACATGATAGACTGTAGAGTTTGTCATCTGATCTTGTATGAAGGTATACGCCTTCCTCTAAGCCACCAAAAGCAAAGTGATCCAGCATAGAAAAGAAGATCCCAAAGAGTGTGGGTGCCAGAACACAACTCTGCTTCACTCCACTCTTCATCTCAAACCTGTCAGAGGTTGATCCCTGAGCTGTGCCCTGCATCTATCATGCTCAGTAATGTTGGCAGGCATCCAGTCTTTACCAGGACCCTGAATAAACCTGCTTGTTCTGACAGTGTCGAATACTTTCGTGAGGTTGACAAATGCTACATAGAGTTGCTTATTTTCTCCGCATTTTTCTTGCAGTTGGTGTAAGGAGAATATCATGTCCATGAACACCTCATGCCTCTGACAGGCAGCAGCAGTGGTAGCAGCAGAGGCATGGTGGCGGTGAGCAGGGAGCTCCCACGGGTGGCTGCACTGACATCAGCTGCAGGGGCAGCCTGGGTGGGGACTGCTTGTAGGCAGCTGGAGCAGTGTCGGGGTGAGGAGTGGCAAGTGCCGGCTAGCAGTCAGTGACCTCCCACAAATACCGCCAGCAGCATCAGCAGTGGCCAAAGGCAATCGGTGACTGCCGGCAGATGCCGGCAGCAGCGAGGGGGGGTGCAGATGGCGACTGGCAACCACCTGCAGGCAGCACTGGCACTGTTGGTGGCATCCAGTTTCAGAGGGTGCACCGTTAATCTCGGGGGGGTGCACATGAACCTGTGTGCACACCCTTCATGTTGCCAGTGATCATGTTCACTGATATCCCTGCATATCCTACCCACACCTTCCCCCACCTCCCTAGTTTATATTCTTGAATAGGAGCATACAGCCACCATATTACAGAGGAGGGCTACATAGGTTCTTTCCTTCCCACAAGCATCCTTTATATACAGGAGGGGAGTAAAAAAGCTCATTTTGTTCAAACTGGCAAAATGAGTGGAGGGTAGAGTGGAGATGTGATTGCTCTTTATAAATAGGTGAAGGAGGTAAACAGTAGGGAAGGAAAAGAGCAATTTAAGCTAAATTTGGCAGGAAAATAAATGGTCTTTAACTAGCCAGGAATAAATGTAGGCTGGAAATTAGAAAATGTCTAACTTCAGGAAAAGGAGGTTCTGGAACAGCATCCCAGTAGAACCAATGGGGGCAAAACCTAACTAATGTTAAGTTGAAGCTTGATCCTTTTATGGAAACGATTATAGGACATGGTTGTCTGAGCTAATGAACTGGATTTGATGACCCAGGAGGTTCCTTCCAGTCTTACATTCCTGTGACTTAACCAGGTAATGGAGACAGGATTGAATGATGGAGGGAGAGGATGGCCATAGCAAATGAAGAGAGAAATCAATTTCTCAATTTTTCAATTGCCTCAGCAATTAATTCTGGCTTCTCTTTGATAGGTATTGTTTCTCTAAGAAGTATGTGCTGATTGTGAGGAATGCAAAAGAGAAGTACACAATTTGTGCCAATAGTTTGATGTTTCAGGCCTACTTCTAACATTTTTGGCAAGTGTGCATGCAAACTGGGGAATCTGGGTAAAACACAAAATATCAGTGGCAGGTTTTGCTTCTATTGTTTTATTCTGTTTTGCGCAATGTGTGTTTAACTATGAAGATGCTTTTGAGTTCTCCCAAAACATTTTGTCCCTACATGAAAAGGGACAAAACAAATGCTTGCACCCACCTTGTATTTTGAATCCTCAAGGCACTGGAAAATAAGGTCCTCTCCTTGACCTCTTTAAAACATGCTGCTTTACTGTTATTCCTCTCCTTTACATATCAGTTGTTGCTGGACATACAAAGGCTAGAGGTACTTTTTGGCTTTAAGCATATGTACAACCTTCAGGGACTGAAAATTGCAGCTGCAGTAGGCAGCACTTCATAGTCAACCTTACTGCAGGGTTGGGAGCTGAGTCATAAAGAGGTTTAAAATCTCCCAGAGCAAAGTGCAAAAGAGAGAGAGAGAGAGAAGAACACAGAGTACTGTGTTCAGTTTTGAGCTCCCCACTACAGAAAGGATGTGGCCAGATTGGACAGAGTCCAGCAGAAGGCAACAAAAATGGTGAGGGGGCTGGAAGACATGACTTCTGAGGACAGGCTGAGGGAACTAGGCCTATGTAGTCTATAGAGAAGAGGATACAGCGTGGATTTCATAGCAGCCTTCAACTACCTGAAGTGGAGTTCAAAAGAGGATGGAGCTAGACTGTTCTCAGTGGTGGCTGATGACAGAACAAGGAACAATGGTCTTAAGTTGCAGCAAGGGAAGTTTAGGTCAGAAATTAGGAAGAATTTTCTCACTAAGAGGGTAGTAAAACACTGGAACTGGTTACCCAGAGGGGTTCTGGACTTTCTATCTTTGGAGGTTTTCAAGACCCAGTTAGACAAAGCCTTGGCTGGGATGATCTAGGTGGGGATGATCCTGCTTTGAGCAGGGGGTTGGACTGCCTTCTGAGGTCCCTTCCAACTCTAACTTTCTATGATTTCTATTAGAAGGCTGTGGTGCTGAGGGAGAATCAAAGAGCCTAGGTTACCCCTCTCAGGGTCTGAAGAAAGACCACAGATTTTGGTTTATCTGTCTGTTGGTTTGTTTGCACACCTGTTTGTTCTGTTGTTTTGTTTCTGGGGGGACAAGTTTGCCCCATGTAAAATACACTGCCTGGCAACCCAGAACACAGAGCTGACTGGCTTTGAGAAGGAAACTGGGTGAGTGACCTGCTTACAGTATAGACTGAATAGAGAAAATGTGTTACCTTGAATGCTGCCCAAGACAGGGATTAGTGGCTCTTTTTCTTTTTAAACCTTTATACCCACAGCTGACCCAAATAAAGCTGTTTAAATACTGGTGCATCTTTCTCTGGTTTACTCTATCAGGATAAGAGCCTTATTAAAACTAGATAAGCTGATTCATGGCTGGGAGTTGAGTTGGCAAAAAAATTATACCTTTTAAGGAAGGATTTTGTAAAAGCAACACCGGACAGAACTAATAGTAAAAGTTCAAGACTTGTGCAGTTGGCCTAAGTGAGTTAGAAATGTGTGTTGGAAAATATTTTTGAATATAAGCATACTTCAGTTGTTATCTGGATATTATATTAAATCTGTTTTCCTTCCCCTTATCCCTTGATGGCAGGATAATTGATCACCTCTGTGACAACTGTGATCACCCCATCACTGATCAGTATGTACCC
Organism: Crocodylus siamensis; assembly: GCF_052110815.1. Classification (NCBI taxonomy): domain Eukaryota; kingdom Metazoa; phylum Chordata; order Crocodylia; family Crocodylidae; genus Crocodylus; species Crocodylus siamensis. The sequence goes on from NC_143395.1 coordinate 303,230,945, forward strand.
CAGGTTATGCACCCTGACCACTGTTGGTCTAACGCTTATTCCTGTTGGGATTTACAGGAGTACATAAACATCAAAATTAAATCAAGCTTGGTTTTTAGTACACTCCTTGTGAGGGGGGGGTTGAATATTTTGATGGTACAGCTGCCTAAAATATGAGTAGGACAAATATTCTTAGAATACAGCCATCAGTTAAAAAATGCAAGTGAAAAACCTTCCACCAGTTATTTGTTATTTCCTAGAAGGTGAACATGTACAATATGAAAAACCCCTAGTTATGGTTCCTGAAGTTTGGTATGGTAACATACCAATAGGTTATGAGTGGATTTAATGTCGGCATGTTTTAAACCTATGTGATTCTAGGTGGTTTAGGTTTAAAATCTATGGGTGCCTATACGTGAGCCAAGAGACTATTCCAATGTGCTGTAAATAACAGCACATGGGAACAGGCTTGATTAATCAAGTCTGCTGGAAGTGTGGTAATTGCTGCACTTCAGCCAGCCTCTGCATCTCGTGTATTGGTGTCCCTGTGCTTCAAAATGGTGGCGGGGGCATTTTAACTACAGCTCATTCAACAAGCTTTAGGTAAAGCACGCCCCCACTGCCCTTTTGAAATGCAGGGATTCTGATACACAAGATGCTCCAGGTGCTTTAATTAGCGCATGCAAAATGCCCTATATGACTCTAAATCAGGGGCAGGCAATTATTTGGGCCCAAGGGCCACATAGGTAATTCTGGGGAGCTGCTGCAAACCAGTCAGCACTCTTCCCTACTCCTTCCCAGAACAGCCCAGAGCCTGCACAACCTGTGACTCTTCGCTGCCACTATCAACAGTGCATAGCACTGAACCCAGCAGGCCCTGTGCCCACTCTGGGCTCACCCTAGTCATAGCAGACCAGCCCAGCGTGGGTGGGCAAGTCTGGACCAGGCACAGGGTGGGCCAGGGTTGAGGCTGCACCTGGGTTCTGGCTGGTCAGGAACTGTCCCACTTTGCTGAGCCGAGTCGGAATGGGTGTGGGGTGGGTTATAAGTTATTATATGAAAATGCATATGGGTGTGGGGTGGGCTGGTGTTGGGGCTCTGCGCAGAGGTCTCTGCCAGTACCATAGGGCTGGGGTCAGTGCCGGCAGCACTGCTGCCAGCAGGAAGAACCAGCACTGTACCTACTGGCTGGGGAACTCACTTCTCATCAGTGCAGAGGCAGAAAAGGATCTTGGAGTCATCATTGACGCCAAGATGAACCTGGGCCGGCAGTGTGGGGATGCAGTCAGGAAGGCCAACCACACCTTGTCATGTATCCACAGATGCATCTCAAGCAGGTCCAAGGAGGTGATACTCCCCCTCTATGCAGCACTGGTCAGGCCGCAGTTGGAGTACTGCATCCAGTTCTGGGTGCTGCACTTCAGGAGGGATGTGAGAGGGTCCAAAGGAGGGCCACTTGCATGATCAGGGGGCAGCAGGGCAGGCCCTACAAGGAGAGGCTAAGGGACCTGAACCTGTTCATCCTCCACAGAAGAAGGCTGAGGGGGGATCTAGTGGCCTGTTACAAACTAGTCAGAGGGGACCAGCAGGCATTGCGGGAGTCTCTGTTCCCCCCGAGCACCGCCAGGAGTGACTAGAAATAACGGTCACAAGCTGGCAGAGGGAAAATTCAGATTAGACATCAGGAGGCGCTACTTCACTGTCAGGGTGACTAGGATCGGGAACCAACTTCCAAGTGAAGTGGTGCTGGCTCCTACCTTGGGGGTCTTTAAGACAAGGCTTGACAATCACCTTGCTGGGGTCGTTTGACCCCAGTACTCTTTCCTGCCATGGCAGGGGGTCGGACTTGATGATCTGCTCAGATCCCTTACGACCCTACTAACTATGAAGCAGCTGGGAGGAGCTGCCACTGCCTGGGCTGCCTAAAAAGACAGTCCAGCTGCAGAGGTACCCCAGCCCTGCTGGATGCCCAGGTGGGATGCACAATGGGCCGAACAGCGCCTGGGCCAGGAAGGATTGAAAGACCCTCACAGCCATATTTTGCGCACCCCTGCTCTAAATGGTTTAGGCTGGCACAATTGGCCAATTCCTCTTCCCCACTGTGATAGGAACAGTGATCAAGACCACTCAAGTTAAGTGTATTTAAATAAGACGTGTTGCTTTTTTTGGCAGATTCCTCACCTTCCTTAGCCAAGGGTACCTAAAAGAATTGGTGAATTTTTCTGAGTCTTTTACAGTGTTTACAGGAATCTGGGATGGTTGACAGAAGTGGAGGGTGGAGTTCATGAGTGGTCTGCTGGGAGAAATAGGAGTTATGTTAAAAAGGATGGGTCTGTATTAAATTAGCTCTCTTTATAATTTTGTGTGTTCAAAGCTGAGTGCTTGTACAACATCACTGTTAAAATAGAACTAAATAAAATAAAGTACCAGCGATGCAACAAATAGTCACATTAGACTTCAGGAAATTAGCTGCATTATCTATAAGTGGAGTACATGTTTGGATAACAAAAAAAGATGTTAATCTAATTTCTTGATGACTAAAAGCCACTAAGTCCATGTTTTAAAGTACTTGCTTCCTGATGTTGTCTTAAGCTTTTGCTATCACAGTTAGAAACAGTATAAATACACATCCAATTACTGACTTAATCATGGGGCTGCTATTTCTGTTGATAAATGCTGGACTTTTAATGTATCAGTTTAGCAGAATTGGAGACTGGGGTACTAAATGATATCCCTTACTTTCTTGTTGCACACTTCCCTTTTTTGCTTTTCAAGAAAATGGGAATCAAGTATTTTAATATGCATCTAATGTGGATCACAATTTTGGTATTGGTTCAGAAAGTAAGTCAGACTGATTACTGACGCAAGTCTGGTAATATATTGAATGTAATAATTCAGTATCCCATGAATTTTAAGTTGTAGAGGAAAATAAATCTTTTGGCTCCACTTAGCTTTGATAACTATTTCTAGAAAACAAACAGCTGTCAGACTGGATAGATCATTTGTTCCCATTGTGAAGGGTTATCAATGTTAAGTGGAAATAATATAATGTAGAATTAATAATATAATGTAAAATTGTGGGTCCTATTAAGGTTTGGCTAGGAATTTTTAATTGGATAGCTCGCTTCTATAAATTATGCATGCTGAAAGCTTCAAATATGTTTTAAGGCATCCAAGGTGCTCCTAATGGAGACAAATAGATTAAATATATTTTTTAGCTTCATTCATTGTTTGCTATCTCAAGTCTGAGTTTCACAGATTAATTGTAGTACATGTTGAATTCTATCATATAAGATACCGTTTACTAGCTGGCAAGCGGACCGAAAAAAGCTAAATGAGCATTCCCCAACTGGAACTATATCCACCAAGTATTAGAGAAAATGTCCCCTGGGGGCATTATTAGAACGTAACAGTTTCTGCATTTCCATATAATAACTTTTCAGTAAAAAGTGTGAGCATTTATGGGTGACAAGTATTTGTGGCTGGCATGTACACACTGGATGAGGCCCTTGCAACGATGATCTGACTCTTCAAGATTAGAGTACCTTGACTTTACTTAAAGTGTTTTGTATTTGCAAATTCATAGGGTACCTTTTTAGCTTTGATTTATGGAACACTTGCTATCCCACTCCATTTTCATTCTCTGAAAAAAAAATGGAAAATGATCCCTTCCCCAAAACTCTAGTCTTCTGGTCAACTAAGCTCAGAGTACCTCAAGGTGACACCCTTTCTGGCCTGTGTTTGGTGTTTGTCCTGGCCTTTTTTTATATTAGCTATGTGCTGCTATTTTTGTTTTATATCCATGATGGCATATTACTGTTCAATATAATTTTACATCTTATGGCTATCATTTTTTTCATTCTTTTTGAAGGATTTTGTCAAAAGTCTTCCTGAAAACTTGCAGAAACTGATTCTCCTATTTGCTCTCAATACTTTAAAAAATGCATTGTGTAAAAAGTATGGTATTCTCTTTAAAATCTCTTCAAAGCGTCACCTATTTTAAAAAGCCTTTGTTTTTCTGTCTCTTGACAAGAAGGCTATGAACACAGTAAGCCCATAAATGCCACACACACTTTCTCTGCAGCTTCCTGCTCTACTGTAGTATGTATTTGGTTTTGCTTGCTTGTATCTTTGGTGAGGAGTCTTATTTGCACTTGCTTGGTAAATAAAGAAACCTTGTTTGAGTGAGTAAAATTCTATTTTACTTTCTCATATTAGAAGACTGGTAAATATAGCTGGATTGGAATATAGTATTGGTAAATAGAATCCAGACATAGCAGTACTTATTACGGTTCATCATTAGGATCAGAAGATGTAGAAAGTTGTTACTCTTATCAAAATAGTTTGTCCTTCAGAGACATAGTACATTGGCTAGGGAAAGCTGTTTCATAAATTCTCCTTGTAACAAATCAATGGTAAAACTAGTTAGGATGAACTATTGTTTTGATGGTAACATACTGTTCCAGAGAAAACAGTCCTGCTCAGTACTAAATACAGCTAATGTCTAATTCTTTTGAACCTTCAGAGCTTTCTTACTGAAAAATATTCCCCCTGGCCCTGAGTGTTTCTCAAAGGACCCATTACGTATGTGCAGATAATCTAATTATATGCATCCACATGGATTACATTTCCTTTCACTGAATTCTGAGAAATAATTCAGACTGGTGTTCTAGGTGTCTTGAAAACTTACAATAGAAAAAGTACTTTCTCTTCTAAATGAGAGAAAAAGAATCTGATAATTTTTGAGTGAGTCTGTTACAAGCATATTCTCATAGTTTCATAGTTTCTAGGGTCAGAAGGGACCTGAGCAGATCATCTAGTCTTAGTATTTACCATTCTGTAGAAGGCGTCTTGGTGTCTAATGCAAAACACATGATTCAGGAAAATGAACTTAAAATCTGTAAACAACTCCTCTTTTCTAAAGTACTGTCTCAAATGTATTAACTGATAAGTAGTCTAGTAAGGCTATTAAATAGGATCTCTAAGTTTTAGTATAGTTAGATTTCAGTGGAAAATATCCTATGTGTAAATGAGGGAACATTATGGCTTTCTCCTCTCATTCCAATCTAATTTTCTATTGTTGGGCTCTAGCAACAAAGGTATTTAATAAAGTTTAAAAAAGGAAGAAATGTTTAAGCGGAGTTTTGGCTTCACCGTGTTTTAGCATGGCATACCATGGCTGGAATTAAAAGGTGATTTCATCTGCAGTTTGCATCAATGGCAAAACTCCCACAGAGTTTTGGATCAAGCCAAAATTAATAAGAACTGTTCTCAAGCCTAAGAGGCTCTGTATCTCCTAGAACATATCAGGAGTTCAGCAGAAGAAAGGAGGCTGGTAAACGCTGCTTCTCTACATTGTATGGCTTCAGTGTATTGTATGACAGCAGTGGCCGCCAGGTAAGCAGGACAGCACGTAACTCTTCTATACAGTTCCTGCCAGAACCATGAGGCTTCACTACAACAGTTGTGTCAGTGGCTATGCAGCGCATCCTGGGAGGTACCAGCTGCTAAGAAGGCTGCAGAAGGTGTGGGCACATCTGCAAGCATCTTCCTTCAGCTGCTGGGATCTGACAGAAGCCTCTCTTTGCTTACAGAGCTTATGTTGCCCTATTTGCAAAAAGGAGGATCTGTGAATAGGAAGGAACTCACAATTTTGCCAGAGGGAAGAGACAGAAAGAGAAGGACTAGAGAATCTAACCACTTGTTTTTTCCAATATTAAATTATTTTTAGAAGTCTCTCTCATAACACACAATATTGCTGAAGTGGCAATGGCACTTGACAAACTTCTAGTAAGTGTCTGTGCTCACAACAGTTATATTGAATTCCTCATAAGTATGCCCAGATCCATGTCTAGGGCTATGATGATACAGATAGTTATACTGACATCATCACAGTGTTGTGTTTGAAGTAAGGGCCAGGGGGTGCTGGGTTTGAAAATTTCAAAGGGAGGATCTAATCATGTCCCCAGAGACTATATTTTTTGACAACAGAATATGTATGGTTCATTCCCCATCCTCTAGAAACATTTATCTAAGATCTGAACTATTTCTGCCAGATTTGATTTACAAATCTCTAGAAAGTGAATTCCATAAAAGAAACTGATGCAAAAATAAAATAACTACAAACTTGCCACCATTTTCTGTGCTGGGATCCTAACATGCTCCCAGGTACTCTTCCAGCATCTCTGGGTGTGGTGCACAAGGGAGCCAGCTATGACATAGTTCTAATATTGGTACCTTATTACCTATTCCCTTCTTTTCTCTCATCTCCATTTTTTTTTTTACTTTGGTTATATGTTAGTGTTTTACTCCCTTGCAGCATTTTCCTACTGAAGCTAATAGCTGCCATATCACACTGCATTCAAGCACAGAAGCATTTTACATGGAGCCATCTGCAGAATTAAATTGACTGCTATCCCATGTGAGAAGGGTTCAACCTCACAGGACAGTTGGTAGGATCAAGGTCTGTAGTCACATTTTCAGAAATGAATATATTGGCATTCATTTATTTTTTTCCTTGAAACAGTAGTCCTCAAGCTGCATGTATGTAGCAATTTCAGTTGCTATGTGGATCCATTTAAAGTAATAGTGTCAGAATAGAGTCTCTATGACATGGATTAAAATTATGAAGACATAACTTTACACTGAGTACTTCTGAGATTTTATGTGCAGCATACTACATGTCAGTCAAAGAAATTTTAGGTTTTTTCCTTAAGAGGAATTGGACTGAGTTAACTGTCCCTCTTAAATAGAAGGGAAGATAGTTTTAGAACTGAAGGTACAAGTTTGAGATTTAAAAGAACTGGCTTCTATGTAAAGTTTTGCTACAAATTGTCTGACTTTGACAAGTCACTCAATGCCTTAAGCACTGATATTATGATGATGATAGCAATGTCCATAAATTTTAAAAAAAAGAACAGAAAAAAGCTTCCATATTTTATTTGGAGGCGTTAGAGTGCAGGGTTGCTTCATGTCTAGATTTTAAAGAGTAACATTAACTTGCTGTTTCTTAACCATCTCTCTCTGCTCTGCCCTTTGCTGGTCAGTTTAGCCCCTTATTCAACAATCAGATTTCAGATTTTTTTTGAATCCAGGCTGCTTTGACTTCAGCAGGACTCCATGAAAACTCCCTAAACTTAGTGTGATTTCAGGATTGTGGCCTTAGATTGTAAATTCCATGGGATAGGACCTGGGACAGTTTGAAGCATGTCCTTATACAGTTCAGGTATTCTAGCTGAGGTTAGAGTTGCCATTCTTTTTAAATGGCTGTGTTTGTGGAGTCAGCTGCAAATTGTCAGAGCTCGCTCTCTCTGCCAGAAGGGCGTTTGTGCCTGAAAGCTTGCAAAGAACAATTTTTCCAACTATTTAGTTGGTCTAATAAATGACATCACGTCTACCCAAAGAACCTGCCTACCTCCTTAGAGCAGCACACCTACAACAACCAACTGACCGACCCAAAACATTGGTGAGGATCCAGAGATGAGGAAATGCCTGTGGATAGGCCTGGTTTATTTAGATGCATTTTCCTTCCTCCGTTCCTTCTCCCTCAGTTGGTCTCCAAGTTAAAGCAGCCCTCTCTTTTTATTCCAGTTCAGTCGTGGCAAGCTAGAAAGGGGGTGAACCTCTAGCCCAGTGATTCTCAGCCAGGGGGGCATGGTGCCCTGAGGCATTCACTTGAGCTCCTTTCAGGCAGTGTTTGGCACTGAACTGTGGTTCACAGGAATCCACTAACAGATTTCGGAGGGGCGCATTGAGAGATGCTCTGCCCTGCCGTGGTCTTTCTGAGCTCTTGGCTAGAGAAAAGCCACTCCGGTGCCAATTTTTTTTGCGGGAGTCAGCAAAAGTGAAAAGTCCGAGCCGGCATGGCCTGAGCGGGGATCGGCTATAAGGAAGGTTGAGAGCTGCAGCCCTGTGGCCCGCTCGCTCCTCCTGAGACTGGGCTCCAGCCCCTCTCGCTGAGGGGACCGGGCCAAGGAAGGGCGGCCCGCAGGGGGCGCGAGCCCGCGTCCCGCTCGGCGGCCGGGCTGGAGGCGAGGGCGGTGCCGCCCGTCTCCAGCTCCTTCCAGGCTCCTCCCGCGCCACGCGGGCCGGCCCGGGGGAGGAGCCGGGCAGAGCTGGCGGCGGCGGCGATGCTGGGGCTGGCGGCGGCCGCGGGGGGAATGACCAACAGGTAAAGCACAGCGCGGCCGCCCGGCTGCACCCGCCTCCCGCCGCGGGGGGCAGCGGGAAGGGCCGGGGGGGCGGCCCGGGGGGCGCTGCGGACGCTGCCGGCGAGGGCGGGAAAGCGCGAGGGAGCCCGGCCTGCCTTGCGGGGAGCGCGCGCGCACGAGCGTGGGGGAGGGTGTGCACGTGGGAGGGTGTGAAAGTGGGTGCGTGGGAGTGTGCGTGTATGCGTGCAACAGTGTGGGAGTGGGCGTGTGTGTGGAAGTGGGTACGTGGGAGTGTGTCGCTATGTGCGTGCTGGCACGTCAGCCCGCGTGTGTCCTTTTGTGTCAGGTGTCCAGGTTGTAGCCTAGTGGTCTAGAGGCAAAAGCAATCAGGACTTGCGACAGAGGTGGTATTTTTTATTTGACCAGCTAGAGCATGGGAGTGTGCCTGTGCTTGTGCATTGACTCTGTGTGTGAGCATGTGCTTGTGTAAGGGGGAGCGCATATTCTTATCTGAGCATGGGAGTGTGTGAATGTGCTTGTGGGGCTGTGCATGTGGTCACGGGAGCATGTGCTTTTGTGAGTGCTGTGCATGTGTGCACACGTTTGTGTGCATCTGTGCTTGTGTGAACATATGCGTATGTTTTTGTGAGCCTGTGAACATCTGCTTGTGTGCGCATGTGTACTTGTGCCTGCACGTGTGAGCCTGTGCATGCGTCTGTGTGTGTGGGAGTGTGGGCATGTGACTGTGTTTGGCCGGGTGTGCTGGCATGCGAGTACATGTCCTTGTGTTAGCATGGGAGTGTGCGTGTGTGTGCGGCTGTGTGTGCTTGTTTGAGCGTGTGCTTGTGATTGGGGGTTGCGCCCTTGTCTGAACATGGGAGTGTATGCCCGTGCTTAGGAGTGTACTTGCATGAGCATGTGAGTGTGTGCTTTTATGCATGTTTTTTGTGAGCCTGTGAGCACCTGCTTGCATATGCATGTGTGCTTGTGCATGCACACATGCATGTGTGACCTTGTGTGTGCATGTGTGTGCGGAAATGTGTGCATGTGAGTGCGTGTGTGTGCGCTGATGTGTGAGCATGCGTGCATTTGTGTCCTTGTATGAGCATGGGAGCATGCATATGTTCACCTGTGCATTGTCCGTCCATGTGTGCAGGCTTATGGGTGCTCATTTGAGCATCTGCTTGTGCGAGCAGGGGGTGTATCTTTGTCTGAGCATGGGAGTGTGTGCGCGCGCTTGTGTGAGCACTTGTGCTTGGGTGCATACATTTTTGTGAGCCTGTGAACACTTGCTTGGGTTTGCATGTGTGTGTGTGTGTGTGTATGCATGTGCATGATCTGGGGTGTCTCAGCCCAGTGTAGGTGTGGGGTTGTGGCAGACAGCACCCAGCAGAGGTGGGGATGCCAGGCCCTGCTACTCTGTTTGTTCCTCCCCTCTGTGGGGTGGAGTGGGGGCAGGATGGTGTTGCTGGCAGGGTCTCTGGGCACACCTCTCCAGGGCATGCCTTTGGGCTCTGGTCCTTTCTGCCCCTTTCTCCATCAGCTGGTGCTGCAAGTCAGGCAATAGGCAGGGCAGGGTGGTACCTTAAAGTCTAATCAGTTCAGAGATGAAGGAGCTTTCATAGGCTGTTATATTGTCCAGGTATTCTGGTTGCGGTTGCCAAGTTGCCATATGTTTAAATGTCTATGTTTGTGGAATCAGCTGTAAGTTGTCTGGGCTCCTAAGGTGACGGAAAGTAGTCCAGATAAACGTGCCCGCAGGAAGCAGACAAATTGGGAGCAGTGAAATGTCCCCTGAAACAGAACAGAGTCTGAGTGGTTATGCTGGGGCTGGCATTTCAAGGCCAAAGAGCCTGGGAGAGTTGGGAACTCCAGAAGGATCCTGACAGAGGAAGTTGGACAGGAGAAAAAAGAGAGGTCTGCTTTAATTTGGAGATCAGCTGAGGAAGAAGGAAAACTGGTTCAGCAGGAGAGACCTGCTCTGTGATTTGGAGTTCAAGGCCTGTACAGGAGGGGGAGATAGTGCTTCAGGGAACTCTGGCCCAAACCAAAGAAATGGTCAAGATTGGTGAGGAAATGGAGATACGGAAATGCCTGCAGATATGCCTGTTTTATTTAGATGGGTTTTATTTTATTTCTCACACATACTAAAAGTGGAAAACCTCTAGTCCAGTGATTCACACAGGGTGTTGAGTCCACAATTGCTGAAATCTGTGTCAATGAACTGGAGGAAAAGCTGTTGTAGGAGCCCACACAATTCTTGGCAGCCTGAAGGTCAACTGGGAGGAAGTTTCTGCAGTGTAAGACAAACGTGTGGTCAGACATGGGTGGCTCATGCCATGCAGAAAGTGGGTGGTGCTACAGCCTAGAAAAGCTTACACCTTTCTGAATTCATGAGTTCACAAGGCACCATCCTGCTCTGCCCCCATATAAACAGTCAGATGAACTCCCTCTTTCTAATCTGTAAGTCCTGAGAGCAACGTCCCTGTAAAACAACATTGGAGCTACACAATGTGAATCAGTGAGCAGACTGATTAGCAACTGGCAAGTTATGCTGACTGGAGTGTGTAGCCTCTGGTTGCATGTTTGCTGCATTTCTAGTTCCAGTGTCAGCCAGACAATGTATGTTTGTCAGTAGACCCTGCCTCCCTCTCTGCTGGATACAGCTCTACTACCGGGGGGTGGGGTTGCCAGCTTGGCTTCTGTGGTTGGGGAAGATGGAGTAGCTAATCCAGGGGTGGGCAAAATGTGGCCTGCCAGCCCATTCTATCTGGCCTGTAGGGCCCCTAAAAATTTAGAAAATTAATATTTATCTGCCCCTGGTTGCCTGTCATGTGGCCCTCAATAGCTTGCCAAAACTCAGTATGCGGCCCTCTACCCAAAATAATTGCCCGCCCCTGAGCTAAGCCAACAGAAAAGCCTCCTCTGCTGTAGCCAAGCCTTGAGGCTTTGGTGTTTGCATACTGTTTGCATGGGTGCTGGTTCCTAGCCTAGTCACACTCCCAAACAGCATGGAAGTGTGCAAAAATGGTCTTGTCAGGAGCAGTTCCTGGAAGGAACCAAGTAAGGATTGGTGTTCAGAGCATTTAGATTGCAGGGGAAGTTGGGGGATTGAGGTGAAAGAAAGGTGGTTGGACACTGCAACATGTTACTTCCCCAAATCCCATCCTCTCCAGTGTAATGACGGCCAAGTCCAGTATGACAGTTCCAGCTGGCTTGAATGAAAGGATCGAAGCCAAGAAAGTAGCATTTATTTCTTCTGCGCTCCCTGACTCAGATATACTACATTCTTGTCCACTCTGCTCATTGGGAAGGAAGAGATGATAAATAGGGCTGCATGTTTCATATGTTACTTACTGTTAAACCTTTTCGTATAGAGATTTTTTTCAAGCCATTATATTTTCCCAGAAGTTCCTTGGAAGTATTTAAATGCTAGCTTGGAGTAAACAGATGCCATAAAAATACTGTATTTAAACATGTGAGCAATTTGAAATGTTTCTACTTCTTGTAAGACATCTTCATGAACTTAATCTTCCCATTCCAGAAGACAAACATGGTGAGGCCCAAAGTAAAAATTGAGAGGACAAAATTTACTTTTGTTAAAAGAAATCTGTTAAATGTTTGAAAGGAAAGCACAGAAGAACTACTTATCATTCGAGTACTGTAGATGTAAAATGTGGTATTTTAAGCATTTGTATATCTTCTTGCACTTCTTTTCCTGCTTTTGCTAAAGTTTCCTCTTCAAATAGATTTTCTATTTAACCAGGCAGCTTCTTTGTACTGTAATATTTAGAAGTATAATCATCCACATCAGGGGCTGAATGAGTAGCATAGGGCTGGCGCATAGGGTTGGTCTGTGGGCTGAATGAGTGGCACAAGGGCCCATTAATGAGCCTGATCTGGTGCACAGGGTCGTGTCATTTGTCTGGAAATTGGGTGGTAGGGTTAATTCCCATGACACTTGGTAATGCTACCAGTGGTCTCACACCTGTCAAATTTAAAAACTCATGGGGAGTCCCAGGGGCTGGATGATGTGGCTCCACAGGCCAGATACCATCACCCTGATCCACATCATTGTTGAGACATGACCGTCTGACACTGATGACATGTACGTTGGTGTTATCCCTATGTTTGTGGCAAAGAAAAAGCACCAGTTTTAAACAAGATCAGGCTGGTCAACTTGAAAATGATGATCTAAAATAGCTAGATTAATAAGATAAGTTTTCTATTCTTGTGTGATGAATTTAGTGGCACATAAAAACAAGCATGACTGCTTGTCAAACAATAAATGTCAAGGAAAACTTTGGGTTTTCTCTTAGACACAGGAATGTGTTCAATATTGTTTATAAGGTATCTCTATCCAACAGAGCTTTCTGTTTTAATAAGGCACTAATTTAATTAAACCACCACGTGGTCTGATTCATGTAATGGGCCTATTTCCTGTATATATTTTGCAAATAGATGAACATTTGCATTCTGAGAAGTTAACAGTGATGGATTATGAAAAAGGATAAAAGGTTGTTTCAGTCATTGCCTAGGGTTTTCAAGTTTTGCCTATTTTAAGAGGCTTTTTAATTAAATATTCCAAATTTGTAATGAAATAATTTTGAAATTGATACATTATTATGTCACAGTCTTTTTGTAATAGACAAAAATAGTTAATGTGATATATAATTGCAAGGCCTAAAATCTGAAGGAATTTAATGGAGGCTGAATGTTTTTAAAAGATCTTTTAAATAGTCTAAAGCTCTTCTTCCCTTCCCTTTCCAACTACTGGTTCCTCAGATATCTGGCTTTTTTCTCTAAGAAAAGGGAGACGTCAATTTTGTTTTGTTATTCTACTTCACAAGTGTCACTTTTGTTTACGCTGGAACACCCAGCAACAATTTAATGGATTATGAGACAGTTCTGAGCAATGATTTTTTTTCATGTTTTTCAAGATGGCCAGTCTGATTTTCATAGTTTCTAGGGTCGGAAGGGACCTGAGCAGATCATCTAGTCCGACCCCCTGCCATGGCAGGAAAGTATACTGGGGTCAAATGACCCCAGCAAGATGTTCATCTAACCTCCTCTTAAAGACCCCCAGGGTAGGAGCCTGCACCACTTCTCTTGGAAGCTGGTTCCAGACCCCAGCCACCCTGACTGTGAAGTAGCGCCTCCTGATATCTAACCTAAACCTACCCTCTGCCAGCTTGTGACTGTTATTCCTGGTCACTCCTGGCGGTGCTCGGGGGAACAGTGACTCCCCCAATGCCTGCTGGTCCCCTCTGACTAGTTTATAACAGGCCACAAGATCCCCCCTCAGCCTTCTCTTTTGGAGGCTGAACAGGTTCAGGTCCTGTAGCCTCTCCTCATAGGGCCTGCCCTGTTGTCCCCTGATCATACGAGTGGCCCTCCTCTGGACCCTCTCCATGCTGTTGACATCCTTCTTGAAGTGTGGCGCCCAGAACTGGACGCAGTACTCCAGCTGCGGCCTGACCAGTGCCGCATAGAAGGGGAGGATCACCTCCTTGGACCTGCTCGAGTGGATGCATGCCAAGGTGCGGTTGGCCTTCCTAATTGTCTCTCCACACTGCCGGCCCATGTTCATCTTGGAGTCAGTGATGACCCCCAGATCCTTTTCCGCCTCCATGCTGACAAGAGGGGAGTTCCCTAACCTGTAGGTATGGTGCTGGTTGTTCCTCCCGAGGTGCATCACCTTGCACCTCGTCTGCCCACCCTTGTAACCTGTCTAGGTCTGATTGTAGCCGTTGCATCCTTCCAGTGTGCCCATGTCCCCCCACATCTTAGTGTCATCAGCAAATTTGAACAGGGTGCTTTTTACCCTCTCGTCCAAATCACTGATGAAGATGTTGAATAGTGCGGGCCCGAGGACCGAGCCCTGGGGGACCCCACTGCCCACGTCCTTCCAGGTTGAGAAGGACCCATCTACTACCACCCTCTGGGTGCGGCCCTCCAGCCAGTTGGCGACCCATCTGACTGTGTGGGTGTATACACCACAGCCCCCCAGTTTCTTAATGAGAATGGGGTGAGAGACAGTGTCAAAAGCCTTCCGGAAGTCCAGGAAAATTATATCCACTGCTATCCCTGCATCTAATGATCTGGTGATCTGATCGTAAAAGGCCACCAGGTTGGTCTGACAGGACCTGCCACTGATGGAACCTGTGTTGGTTGCCCCTAAGCATACAGTTCCCTGCTGGCCCCTCCTGGATGTGTGCCAGCATAATTTTCTTGAACAGCTTGCCTAGGATCGAGGTAAGACTAACCGGCCTATAGTTTTCCGGGTCCTCCTTCCTGCCTTTTTTGAAGATGGGGACCACGTTGGCCCTCTTCCAGTCCTCCGGTACCTCACCAGAGCACCACGAGTGCTCATAAAGCCGTGCCGGGGACTTGCAATGACCTCGGCCAGTTCCTGTAGAACTCTAGGGTGGAGATCATCCGGGCCGGCTGACCTGAATACGTCCAAGCCCTCCAGAAGCTCCCTAACTAAATCCTCGCTAACCCATGGCCCAGGTGTGCCTCCCCCAGGGCCCGAGGGGGGCCCAGCAGGGAGGTGCCTGTTTTGGTCCCTATGTAGGAAGATGGAGGCAAAGAAATCATTAAACATGTTAGCTTTGCCGTCTGGTGTGACGACCAAGTTTCCCAACGCGTCCTGCAAGGGCCCCACATTACCCCGGACCTTCTTTTTACCCCTATGTATTTAAAAAAGGACTTCTTATTGTCCTTAATCTGGGAAGCTAGTCCCAGTTCCATCTCTGCCTTGGCCTTCCTAACTACCCCTCTACATCCCTGAGCAACTACAGAATAGTCCTCCCTGGTGATGACCCCTTCTTTCCATTGGGTGTAAGCCTCCTTTTTAGAAAGGAGACATTCCTGGATGCTTTTGGTGAGCCACGGAGCCTTGTTTGACAACGAGGCTTTTTCTTTGCCCATGCAGTGAAGACAACACCAGTGCACACTGTACTGTCTTACTGTCTGTCCTGTCTCGGCAATGGTGGGGAGACTGTACTGTTTCAGGAGGTAGACCAGTTAAGTCTTCTGCTGAGGCTGCCAATACTTGAACCAGCTTTGTTGTTCTACATGTTCACTGAGACGTGAACCAGGTCAGGGCTGTCCAACTGGCAGCCTGCAGGTTGCATTCAGCCTCCAAGGAGCCCTGAGCCCCTGTGCCCCCAGTCCACATGCTCCTCATGCACCCCACAGTTCCAACTGTGGCTGCTGTGCCTGGAGTCTCCAGGCTCCACCTGCTTCCTCCAGCAGCCACCTCCCACCTGCCCCTGCAGGGGGAGTGGGTATGGTACAGCTTGCATGGCCAAAGGAGATGACAGTTAAAGGGGACCTGGGGACCCTGCATGATGTGGGAGTGCTGGCATGGTGCAGGGAGTGGGGTGCCTGCCCTGTGATGTGGAGGATGCACTGTGCAGCATGGCATGTGGCCTATGCAGCACATGGCCCCTGGTCACTTGGAAGTTGGGCAGCCCCGAAACAAATTATCATATACTCATTGCACAGTAATTAATTTTGGGACAAAGTCAGCTCTGAGTCCCCACTTGCAGACATCTGTGTAAATGAACTGGAGGAAAAACTCTTATAGAAGCCCACATCATTCTTGGCAGCCTGAAGGTCAGCTGGGCGGAAGTTTCTGCAGTGCAAGACAAACATAGTGTGTCCCCCTGGGAAGACATGGGTGGCTGGCACTGTCCAAAAAGCGGTGCTGGTCAGGCAGAGGCCAGTGGGATGTGCTGACTCAGGATGTCCCTTTGGCAGCTTCTGCTGGCAGAGCTCACATGTGGGACGCTAACTGCAACTTTAATAGTTCTTCAGAGGCTCAAACAGCAATGCTTTCTTCTCCCTGGGATGAATCTCTTGTGTGGCTGAGTGAGAGACTTTGGCAGTACAAGGTTTTGAGTATCAACTAGTAGTAATCCTGAAGTGACTGTTTAATGCTTGAGTTGCCCAGTCCCCTTGCTTGTGCCTTCTCCACGTCTTAAAAAATAGATTTTTTTATATATATATATATATATATATATATATATATAAAAAAAGAAGACACCATATGCTGTTACAAAACATTTTGAGAAAATGTCTTTCTGTCATTCCTATCCATGTTGCTGTCAGAACTGCTATGTATTAATCTATGAATAAGAAAATAGAGCGCTGTGAATATTTTAAGTGACTGGGTCTGTGAGTTGAAGCTGCTATATAACTCTGAAGGCTGCTTACAAACTCTCATACAAATGTATTGATCTAACTTAGTAAGAGGTTCTGAAAAGAATGAGCAAAGAAACAATAACTGGCTTCTGAGGCAAGAACTTCTGGGCATACACTTGACAGGCTATTCACTGCCAGTCTTGTTCCCTGTAAGTTTTTTTTTATATCAGAACTGGTAGATAGCAGATCAAAGCACTATGAAGAGTTAAGAAGTGTATTGAGTTCTGCAAAAAATGGCTGGGGAAATGTTGCCAAGAACTGGCCAGAGAGTGGCGGTGAGGCTGATACAAAGGAAGGATGTATAGAAGAGTCTGTAGAAAACATGTTTTGCAGGCAGAGCTGGTCAGGAACTTACTGATGAAACATTTTCTTTCTTTGATTTTTTGTAAATCAAAACTTTTTGAGAGAAAAGGCAGGAAAACAAGTATTCTTCTCAGCCCCACTTCTAGGTTCTCCAAGCTAAAGATATTTAGGTACCCGATAAGCAAGTAGACAGGCTATTTTACTTTTTTGTTATGTATGTCTTTTGTATGTAAGTATGTTTTCTCTGAAATGCTGCTGTTTTTAAATTAATGGTACTTTGCTTTATGGAAGCAGTTTAGTCACTGATTATCACTGTCACAGCCCTGGAGGGCATGGAACTGCAGTATCTGGACATGTCAAGGTCTGCGTAGGTAATGGTGGATAATAAGTAGGCCAATGCAATCCAGAGCCCAGTTTCAATGTGAAAAAAATAGTTTGGTTCAGTCTTGGGAAATGGGTGATGTCCCGAGACAAAGAGGGAGTATATATTGGGAGACAGCGGTGCTGTTTGTCCTGCGGCAGTCCTGCATAATGACTTTCATGTAGGCTCACAATGGCCATTTTGGGTATGTATTGGTAACAATCAAAATGGGGCGGGGGAGTTGTTAGTTTGTTTTTTTTCCCACATGCTTGCACTTTGTTTCAGATCTAATAGCCATAGAAGTCTACGCTTGTTTCTCAACTCTACATCTAAAGTACATTTGTGTAGATAGTAGCAACCAGTGATTTTTCTCAGCATTTTGACAAGTGTGTTACTGTTGGCATAAATAGAAAAAAAAGTCATTGTGGTCTGCTGTTGTTGGAAAGTAGGAGTTTCTTCTAGGAGTCAGTGAGGATGCTTGCTGTGATTTGCATTTATAAGCCTTTTAAAAAAAAAGCCTTTTTTTGTCATAATGTTTTACAGACAAACACGCAAGTAAAATGTTGAACAGAGAAAGCAAGGCCAGTATCCAGCCCATTTTACTTTATTAGAAAAAGTCAGCACAGTGCATTGCTTTTTTTAATTCTTAATCTTAGAGAGGGGATAGTAAACTGCAAACTCTTGGGACCTTTTATTATCATTGGCTGTTGAATGTATTCTAGAGGGCTGTTGTGAATGAGGCAGTGTTATCATGCTGCACCTACATATTATTTTTTTAGAACTGGCTCTGCATGCTTTTTACAGATAATCAGTTAATAGCACATATTATATTGATCAGAGCTTGCATAGTTAACACATCCCTTCAAGTTGCAATAAATATTTATTATCAGAGCACTTAGGACAAGCTTTTTACCCCTTGCAATTGTGGTTTCACGCTGAGTGTGTCATGTTAGAAATGTTTAATTTTTTCTGATTTAGATTCCGATGTTTAGACTTGTCACCCTCTGTAATGTGATCTGCTTTATTCTATTTCCGTTGTGGCTTATGTTAAATGTTGTTAATATTAAAAAAAAACCAAGGTGTATGAAGTGAGATAAAAGCAGCTTTAGTGACAGAGGAAGGGGTATGTACGGAAGGCCTTTCTATCACAACAAATGCTGTTAGGAAGAATTGAAAGTTCTAACCTGTTTGTGTTGATAAGTACAGTATTATACCTCAGGATCATGGGGCTTCTTGCACTTTCCTCGGCAGCTCAGACACCAGTTCATTAGCTGAATCATTGATCTCTTCTGATGTAGGTATTTTTTTGTGTTCCTAGACTTAGTGATATAGAAATATAAAATAACTTCACTCTCCTTTAAAAGTTTCCACCATTTTTAAATCTAATTTTTTTACTTTTAGGCAAGAACATCAAAAGGATAGCAGTATGAGAGAGTTGTTTTATTCCCAGTATTGCTAATCCCCAAACATAAAATATTTGTGATTCTGAGCCTAAGAAATCATGGAATTTTGGTTTAAAAGCCACGAGATTTTTCTTTTCATTTTTCTTCTGGTTTATAACCTTTCAGATGTACTTGTTTCATGTTTTTAGTCATGTCTGAACAACTGGAATGACTAGAAACCTTTTTTTCTCTTTAAAGAAAGCTGAGACTCTCAGGCAGCCCATTGATTACAGCAACTTGAACTATAAGAAAATCAACAGATATTATGAGCTGCCTAAGCAAATCACAAAAGGTGGCAACACTGTTTCTACTATTTGTAGTTTCCTTGTGGTTTTCATTGCCATAATAGGTTTTCTGTAAACCTTTGGCAAAATGATCCTCTAATTAATTCTGTTCCTAAAGTTTTCTGTTCTTTTTTTAACTTTGTTTAGTTTTTAATTGGTTGGAAAAACTATGTCTGAAGACAGATAAAATGCTGTATTTTGTCCAGCTGGCTTTATTGAACTCTGCAGTCCAGAGCTGTTCAACTTCTGAGTGGCCGGGAGCGGAAGACTGTCTCGCATGTTCCGCAGACTGTCCTCCTCCCCCAACCTGGCACTGCTGTGACCAAGTGTCCCCTGTCTCCCGCTGCATCATGCCAGCATGCTGAATCTAGTGGGCCCCCTGCTGTACTGTGACACGCTGCATAGTCCAACCATATCATACAGCAGGCAGCCCCCTGGCCATGGACCTCCTTGGCCCCATGGGGCACCCACCACACTTCATCCTCAGGGGCCCAGGTCAGGGCAGGAAGTGGAAGTTTGAAGAAATTGGGAGCTCAAACTCCAGTGGCAGTGGCAGTAGCAGAAGGGTAATGGGAAGAGCAGTGCCAGTGCTGGGGGGGGCTGCAAGTTAACCCACTGAGGTCCCTGCTGTAGTCCATTATGTGTGATCGTTCATTCATTTATCTCATCACCTGGAGAATCTTTGTGAGATACTCTGCCATCAAACAGGCTCTTGTCCTCAGTCTGAGGTATTTAGGAACCAAGTGAACCTCTTATCTGCAATCTCAAAACAGAAATTTGTGTCCCATTAAGATAATTCAAATGGTGTGTATTTGAGTATTACGGGATGCTTCATATTGGCTCCATCATTAGGGCTGTGTGCTAAAATTGGCTGAAATCGTGGTATGTGTTCCTGATTTTTTGGTCCAAAGTCATCCCAGAGGGTGAAGGTTTATGTTCTTTTAATTTTTTATGTAGATAGATTGGCTTCTCTACATACATTTTTAATAAGTAGCTTTTGAATTTAGACTCTGGCTGAAATTTGTCTTTGGTCCTGGTTTTTCATGACTGCTGATTTGTTTTTTTAAAACAACACAGACCATCTACATAAAATGAGGTTGGATGGTGGACCCTGGTTAGATCTGTAGCAAGTAGGTTGTTTTTTATTTTATTTAAAATGTTGCACTTTAAGTTCATTTTTAGCTACTATTTACCTCACAGCTGAAAATATTTAGGTGCTGCACATAAGCCTCTTTCCCAAACCTCTAAAGACAAAGGAGTTTCAGATGCTGCTGCCAAAAGGAGTAGTAAGTGTCTTGACCACAGGTGATGATGCTATCATCTGAGATAGGTAGGGTGTTACTACATGCTAATAGGAGAACACTTAAAACCTGTAATCATGACATGAACGATATGTATTGTTTTATATGACCTCCCTGTATGAGTGTATTGTTTTAGTGGTGGAATAAACAAACAGAGAGCTCAATAACCATAGATAAGCAGCCTGCCAGCCAACATTTGGAAAGCGATTACAGAACAGTGGTACACATGTGGGTCCCAGGCTGAAGCAACGTGACTGTTAGACCAGTCCTGGGAAGTAAGAAGGTACAAGCACACTAATAGTTAAAAGCTTTTCTCAGTGAGTGGGGGAGAGATCACATGCACACATGCATGTGTGCCCACACAGACACGCATGAACAATCTCTGGAGGAGTTCAAAAGACTTGGGTCTTTCCCCAGTTCTAGGCAATAGTCAGTGTTATGGAGAGACAGGAATATTTATAGACTGGTTTGTTCTTTATAACATTGCTTTTTCTGGGATGCTTTTGTTCTAAGTCATACTTTCAGAAGGCTACTTAGTTATGGATACCACTGTCATAGTTTTAGGAGGGAATAAAACTACAGACACGGAAGAGAAATCAGATCTGCTGTGGTAATCATAACTAGTATAAGATGACTGCAGCCTCAAGCCCAGTCTGAGAGTGGGGTAAAAATTATGCATTGATAAATGGTAGGAATGGGTGTACTGGAATTGTTATGATTGAGAATGTGGCAGAATTAATTTGCTGGCATGAACTTTTTAAAGAGCTGCTGGATGTAGATAGCTGTGGCAGGGTCATGTATAGCAGTGAACTGAATGCAACAGAGCTGATGATTACGTGTGCTGTAAGGAAAGATTTGGGTCAGAATTGAATTTGCAAAGTAACCACCACTTACAAAGCGGTTGTAAGCGAATTTTTACAAATTGCTGCATGCTTAGGTTTGAAACCTGACCGACTCAAGTTGTAAGTTTTAATCTTTTTTTTAAGTGGAAATACATGGAACAAACAGGTAGTTTGTGGGGCCCTGGAGAAGGGAGTGTGGTACTTAGAAAGTGTGCTTTCACATTGTGGCTAACTTGAATGCACAAAGACCAAACAGATGATGGATAATTATGTTCTCCTAAAATGCACCTGTGCTGTACTGTGCTTTCCTGTTTGTTTGTTTTTGCAAGTGCTGTACTTTGGAAACAAAAGCATTTTAACAAGGGGCATTTTTAATAAGGGTTTGCAGTAAGCTTATTTGTAGCCCAAGTGCGGTAACCTTTCAAGTGAGTGTTTTTAATGTGAAATTTCTGTGGTGCTTTTAAACATCATAGGAAAAACAGGAGTGGAACGTGGTGGGGACTCTAATATACTTCATTCCAACTCTAATGTATTTCATTTTCTGCTATGAAATGTTTCTGGAAATGTTATTGAATTCAGACTTCTTCAAAGTGTTTATATAAATGCAAATCTACCATTTATTTGTTTTTACAAGAGAATGGTATTCCTCTAATTATGCTAACAATAAATTGAATAGGGTACTTTTAAGGTGGTATTGCTTAAAAAAAAGGCTGGCTTCTAAAACCTTTGTTATGTCATTCATATTTCTTTCCTTTGTTAGCCCACTTCAGGAAATGAGAACATTCTTTTGGCTTGCCATGTCTTAGTTAGATCTTTATGTATGAAGAAATATTTGGAGATGTTTGTTTCAGAGAGGAGATGTTTTGCTATTGGAGGGCTGAGCCGAGAGTGCTTGTATACTTCAGGAGATATGCAAACTTTCCCATAGTTCCATGCCTGTAGAGAGAAAGAGATTACTATTTGAAAACCACAGGAAAACATCAGGATGTATACAAAGAACAAATACATATTTTAAATAAGTTTTTGTTTTAAATAGAGGGCTCTGTTGATTTACAAATGCAGGGTATCTAAGCAATTTTTTAGGATAATTGCCTTCAGTTTAAAAAGAAGATCAGAATACTTTTATTTTTAAAGAAAATGGTAAAAGGAGACGCTTCAGATGACTTCTGCATTTCTTTAAAAAAACAATTATAATAATGACACCTGTTCTTGAAACTAACTGAGCCTGATCTTCCACTGGCTTTTCTTTGGTGTTTTTTTTTTTTTAAATGAGTGTCGAACGATACAGCAGCTTTGAACTTTGTACACTCAGTCTCTGTCCTCCCACTGGGGTCACATTAGGATCGTGAGACCTAGACATAAAAGAAAAAGTTCCTTGTGGTCCTCTGTTGAGCTACGTTTTGTGTTTTGTTTTTTTTTAATGGAGGGGAGGGGACAGGATAGATTAAAACCCTTTTTCCATGATGACTCAGCATAGATCCATTGCAAATTGTGTGAGATCAGTGAATGTAGAAACAACTATTGACTGGAACAGGAAATAATAGTTCAAAATTGCTGGTGAGTAAAACAGAAAAGTTTTACAGAGGGGCAGCCTTCAGTTATTACAGCCACTATTGTTGAGAAGAGAGCATCTGTACTACTTTAGGTAGGGGTACCACCTGACTTTAGGTACTTTCACCATTTGCATAACAAGTAATACCTGAGCACCTCATAGTTCATAATGTATGATGTAGGGAAGTATACTCTATTTGAATGAGTTAAATAGGGGCTAAGCCCAAGCCCACAGAAAAGTACCTATGTCCAAGTATATAACCCTCAAAACCTCCTGCCCTCAGCCTGACTCCTTGGGCATCTAAGACCTTTCACTAGTTTGCCTCAACTCCTAAAGTTTTGCATCTGAGCTTGTTAAGAATTGGCACCATGTTTGCAGGGTTTCAACAACTTGGTGCCTGTCTTGAGCTGAAGTACAAATGGGACTGTCAGATGAGGCATTCTTATGCCTGTGGGGTATGATTCGGTCAGTGTCCTTAGACGATGTATGATATACCATGGCAACACTGAGCTCTGTAAAAAGCACAGCTGCAGTGGCCGCATAGCTTGATCTGACATGGGTGCCAATACACACCCCGCCTTTAGAATTTCCAGTTGGCTAAAACGGAGGTTTTCACTCAACTTTTGTGATTTTGAGACACAGTCTCCCTTTGCACTTTATAAGAACTTAGGTATCTAACTCAGGGTAGTAGATCCTGTTCTGAGACCTGGGTGCCTAAATGTTAGGCATGTTTAGGTGCCTCCTGTTAAAAATTGATTATGAGTTGCTGACATGAAAGCCAACCTAATTTCATGTGTCATGAAAAGTCTTCAGTCTTCAAAACAACTTTTCCACTCGTGACTCCAACTTTAATGTATTTTAAGTTATACTTAAGACATAGAACCTATTTTCCATTAAATGTTTTGATTATATCCTGACTTTCTGGAAAGTCTCTTTGATCTCTTATAGTTAATGACTTACAGTGGACTTGGAAAAAAGGGTGGCTTGATCGTATTTGTATAAAACAGTCCTTGAAGTACTGGCTGTAATTTGCAAAAGAACTGCCTTTCCGAGAAAAATCCTGAATTATGCATTTTGGTGCCACATGACATCCTTTTTGCCACACTGTATCTTAACAGAAGCACTCATGGAATTGTGTCAAAGAAATCTTTATTTTTAACATGTGCTAAAGAACTGAGAACATTACTGTAAAATTACAACTGACTTCCTTTTCATTGGAAGTCTGAAGATATGCTTCTGTTGTAAACCATGCAGTTTCATTTAACAAAAAAGAAACAAATGTACAGGACCAAGTTTACCCTTGGTGTATAACCTCACAAAAGTCAGTAGAATAACATCCACTGCATTCAGTTTTTCATTGTTTTGAAAGTTTTGCTTTTGAAAGTTGAGCACTCCCTTTCTCTTCATGAGTCCAGCTCCCTGTGCCATCACTAGTTAGATTACTTCAGCTTAGCTTCATGCACATAGATGAAAGCCCGTAAGGTCACAGATGAAAGACTTATGGTCAGAATGTCAGACTTGAAGCTTGTTTTCCTACATTGTCTCACAAAATTATTGGCTGACTTTGTCAGTGTTTGGTTGTGGTGTGCAGTGTTGGAGGATATATATTTTAATGTAATATATTTGCGGTTATATACAAAAAAAATATTTCTTAGATTTTCATAGATTTCATAGATTTCATAGACATTAGGGCTGGAAGGGACCTCGGGAGATCATCGAGTCCAGCCCCCTGCCCAAAGGGCAGGAAGTCAGCTGGGGTCATAGGATCCCAGCAACATAAGCATCCAATTTACTCTTGAAGGTGTTCAGTGTAGGTGCTTGAACCACCTCCGCTGGCAGACTGTTCCAGACCTTGGGGGCTCGGACAGTAAAGAAATTCTTCCTTATGTCCAGCCTGAAACGGTCTTGCAGGAGTTTGTGACCGTTCGACTTCGTCATCCCATGGGGCGCTCTGGTGAACAGACGTTCCCCCAGATCCTGGTGGTCACCCCTGATAAACTTATAGGTGGCCATCGGATCACCCCTGAGCCTACGCTTTTCCAGGCTAAAGAGTCCCGTGGCTCTCAGCCTGTCATCGTAAGATCTGTTTTCCTGACCTCTGATCATGCGCGTGGCTCTCCTCTGGACTCTCTCAAGCTTCTCCACATCCTTTTTGAATTGTGGAGCCCAAAACTGGACGCAGTACTCCAGCTGCAGCCTCACCAAGGCCGAGTACAAGGGGAGAATGACGTCCTGGGATTTGGTCGAGAAGCATCTATGGATGCACGCCAGTGTTTTGGTCGCTTTACTAGCCGCAGCATCGCACTGCAGGCTCATGTTCATCTTGTGGTCAATGATGACCCCCAAGTCTCTTTCTTCTGTAGTGCTAACCAACGTAGCACTGCCGAACCTATAAGGGTGCTGCAGGTTTTTCCTCCCAAGGTGGAGAACCTTGCATTTATTGGTGTTAAACACCATGAGGTTCTCATCTGCCCATTTGCTGAGCTTGTCCAGGTCAGCCTGGATCACCCTCCTGTCTTCTGGTGTGGATGCTTTGCCCCAAAGTTTGGTGTCATCGGCGAACTTGGCCAGTCCACTCCTGACTCCAATGTCCACATCGTTAATGAAGTTGTTGAACAGTATGGGTCCCAGGACAGAGCCTTGAGGGACCCCACTGGTCACAGGGCACCACGATGAGTGACTGCCATCAATTACAACCCTCTGGGTCCGACCACGGAGCCAGTTTCCCAGCCAGCGGATCGTGGTGGAGCCAAGGCCACAACTGGGCAGTTTGGCCAAGAGGTGATCATGGGATACCAGATCAAAAGCTTTTTTGAAGTCAAGATATATGACATCAATCTCTTCTCCCTTGTCCAGGTGATAGGTCACCTGGTCATAGAAGGAAATGAGATTGGTCAAACAAGACCTACCCGCAACAAACCCGTGCTGGCTATCCCTTAGGATCTTAGCCTGGGCCAGTCCATCAAGGATGGTCTCCTTAATAAAGTTTTCTAAGATCTTCCCCAGGATAGAAGTCAGGCTAATGGGTCTGTAGTTAGCCAGATCCACTCTCCTCCCTTTCTTGAAGATCGGCGCCACATTGGCCTTCTTCCAGTCTTCGGGCACTACACCAGAGCGCCAGGAGTTTTCAAAGACCTGTGCCAGAGACTGGGCTATGATGCTCGCCAGCTCCTTGAGTACCCTGGGGTGCAGATTGTCAGGGCCAGCTGACTTGAAGGTATCCAGCTTCTCAAGGTGTTCCTTCACGAG
Organism: Crocodylus siamensis; assembly: GCF_052110815.1. Taxonomy (NCBI): domain Eukaryota; kingdom Metazoa; phylum Chordata; order Crocodylia; family Crocodylidae; genus Crocodylus; species Crocodylus siamensis. The sequence goes on from NC_143395.1 coordinate 303,256,619, forward strand.
GTCAGCATTGATGGAGGGTAGGGGATCCACCTCACCCAGATTTCCCTGTCCCATAGCAGGCATGGGCATCCCATGTGACTGACGAAAGACTGACGCAAAGTACCTATTTAATAGGTTGGCTTTTTCCTGGGTGTCAGTTGTCGGTTGCCCCATCTGGTTTAGCAGGGGTCCAACATTGCCCTTGCTTTTCCTCCGGCTCCCCACATATCTGAAAAAGGACTTTTTGTTGTCCTTGATGCCTGAAGCTAGTTGGAGTTCAGTTGCAGCCTTGGCTTTCCTGGTTTGCTCCCTGCAGGACCGGACCAGCGCGGAGTAATCCTCCTTGGAGGTGAATCCTGTCCTCTATCCTTTGTAGGCTTTCCTTTTTAGCCACAGTAGTTCTGCTAGGTCTCTGGAGAGCCAGGGGGGCTGCTGTGCCTTCTTGCTGCCTTTCCTCCGTGTTGGAATAGATTTAGCTTGTGCACTGAGGATCGCTTCCTTGAGAAGCAACCACTCTTCTTGAACTCCCATCTCCCTGGGGTCATGGTCCCTGAGGGCCTGACCGACTAGCCTCTTGAGCTTATCAAAGTCGGCTTTTCGGAAGTCAAGGAGTTCTGTGTTGCTGACTGACTTGCCAGCTTTACGGCGGATGGTGAAGGTGATCAGCTCATGGTCGCTGTCACCCAACTTCCCATCAATCACTAGGTTGCCGATTAGGTCGTCCCCCGCAGCCAGTACCAGGTCAAGCAGCGCTTTGCCTCTCGTTGGCCCATAGACTTCTTGAGTCAGGTAGAGGTCATCCACGCACGAGAGAAAGCTTTGCGCCCGCTTAGATTTAGCTGAGTGATCTTCCCAGGAGATGTCCGGGTAATTGAAGTCACCCATGACAACCAAGGTCCTGGAGCAAGCGGCCTCAGTCAGTTCCCGGGCGAACTCCTGGTCAAGCTCGGGACTTTGAGTGGGAGGTCTGTAGTAGACTCCCACTGTTGTGTCCCCTGTGCCGAATTCCCCACGAATTTTTACCCAGAGGGTCTCTAGCTGTCCATGCCAGTTGCCAACATCAGCTTGCAGGGACATGTAGCTTTCCTTCACATAGAGAGCTACACCCCCGCCCCTTTTGTCAACACGATCCCTCCTGTACAGGGTATAGCCCTCTATCCCCGTGGTCCAGTCGTGGGTGGAGTCCCACCAGGTCTCCGTTATCCCAGTGACATCATATTTCTTTGCACTGAGCAGGAGGACGAGCTCGTCCTGCTTGTTGCCCAGGTTCCTGGCATTAGTGTACAGGCAGGCAAGTGTGCCCTTGGGGGCTCTTGCCTTGCCCACAGATTGTGCCAGGGCTGGGGCAGGGGTGGGCTCCCTTAAGTGCCCCCTTAAGTGCCTTGGTCTGCTGGCTTTGCAAGGGCTGTTCAGCGGGCCAGCAGGGGCAGTAGTCCCCCCATCCCCCCGTGGGCTTAGTTTAAAGCCCGGTGGAGCAGGTCAGCCAGCTTGGCTGAGAAGAGCCTCCTCCCCAGGGGAGAGAGGTGGAGGCCATCTCTTCCCAGCAGCTCGCTGCCTCTCTCTCCAAAGAGCGGGCTGTGGTCATGGAAGCCAAAGCCTTCCTGATAACACCAGCGCCACAGTCTTTGGTTCACCGCGTGGATCCTCCTCTCCCTCCTCAGCCCATAGCCCGAGACTGGGAGGATCGACAAAAACACCACCTGAGCTCCCAGACCCCTAAGCCCCACTCCCAACTCCCTGTAGCGCCTCATGACCTGGCTGGGGGTGCTCCGAGCCGTGTCATTGGTGCCCACATGAATAAGGAGCATGGGGTAGTGGTCTGTGGGCTGGAGGAGCTGCGGGATCCTCTCCGCAATGTCTTGGATGCGGGCCCCCGGGAAGCAGCAGACTTCCTGGGCTAAGGGGTCGGGGCGCCAGATTGCCTCCTCAGTGCCCCGCAGGATGGAGTCTCCCACAACAAACACCTTACGCTTTGTCTTGGGGAGAGCGGGGCCAGTTGCTGCGGTCGAGCCTGGGTTGCCTGCGGGAGCTGGCAACTGCATGGGCTCTGCCGGGGCTGCAAGAGGTGCGAACCTGTTGCTAAGCTCCGGCGGGGCAGGGGCCTTGGTGCAGCGGGCCTTGAGGCCCTTGACCACCTTGGTCCATGCCCCTGACTGGGCAGAGCGGGAGGTCCCAGAGTCCTCCTTAGTCGCGGAGGGAGACGGAGCTCTCCCCTGCGGCTCCCGGGGGAGAAGGGCCTGGCAGTAGGAGTCTATCTCCTGCTCGCAGTCCCTGATGGCACGCAGTCTCTGGACTGTGGCCTGGAGCTCCTCCAGCTGGCGCGCCAGAGACCCCAGTAGGGAGCAGACCCCGCAAGGGGAGGTGGCCATGTTCCCGGGCCCCAGAGCCTGAAAAAGGGACAGGCAGCCCCCGCAGCCAAGAGCCAGGGGTTCTGTCTGCGTGGAGCCCGGAACCATGGGCTCCGTCTGGGCGGCCATCTCTGAGGTGCCCAATGGAGGGGCCACAGAGCCCTCGGGGACCCTCGGGGTGTGGCGCATGCCCATCCGTGTCATGCCTCTGGTAGGCTGGCTACGGCTGGGGCTGGCTATGGCTGGAGGGGGTCTCAGGCAGGGTCTCGTGCCCTCCCACGCCCTCCCCTGCGTGAACTCTGCGATAACTCGAGCGCCTGTTTACACAGCCTGTTCGCGTGGCTCCCTGGGGGGCTGGGGCAAGTAGGGGCCTGGGCGGGGGCTTGACCCTGCCTGGCACCAGGCAGCGGCCTCCTCCCAGCAAGCGAGGAGTTAACCCCTTCCTACCACGAGCCCGCTCACCTCCGGCTGTGCTGGGGGTCGGCAGGGTGCTTGGCGGCTGCTGAGGAGGTGTCTGGGGGTCTTCGGGGGAGTGGGGGCGCAGCGGGCTTCACCCGCGCGTCTCTCACCACTCCAGAGCCTACCCATGTCTAATGGGTAAGACATTGGTGTTCACTGCTTTTTATTCTTAATGTAAAATTAATGGGAAAAAAATGCTTTCAGTGTTGCTTTGAAGAAATAGAGTAGTGATACTCAACCTTCTGACCCAGCAATCTGCGTGGGTGGCAAAGGGCCACTTTGCAGCCTGGATCCCATGGGCAGGGTAGGTCCATGAACCTCATCCAGCATGGGGCTTGGCATGTGGAGTTGGTCTGCAGGTGCAACCTCACATGCCAGATCCAGATGTAGCAAATCCCACACATTGGCCCAACTCTGCATGCCAGTGTGATCTGGCACATGGGGCCAGGTCCTCCTGTCCTCCTTGCTGCAGCATCCAGAACCACAGCAGTTAAGACTGCCATCACTCCACCAATATCAAATTTATGGCCACAAGTTGACTAAGAGTAGGTTCAGGGTAGACATCAGGAGGCAGTACTTTAAAGTCAGGGCGGCTAGGATCTGGAACCAACTTCCAAGGAAAGTGGTGCTCACCCCTATCCTGGGGGTCTTCAAAAGGAGGCTAGACAACCGCCTAGCTGGAGTGGTTTGACCCCAGCATTTTCCTGCCCATGGTAGGGAGTCAGACTTGATGATCTGCTCAGGTCCCTTCTGACCCTACCAACTATGAAACTATGGACCTGTGCAGAGCCTCTCAGAATGGGTGACATAACCCTACAGTCTGGAGGTTGGACAGCACTGAATTAGAGACATAACTCCACTAATAGGATTTTTGTGCTGGGAAGGCGTGTATATCAGCCAGCTGACTTGGGAGACTGCAATCTTCTATGCAGAAAACAGTTTTGCACCGAGTTTTGTAAGGTCCAATCATACAATCAGATCTGTACAGACTCCTATTCTTATGCAGGGCTCTTTTGCAGTCAAGAAAACTTTGCCTGGTTTCAGGGGTTTGCCTACATAGATTTGATCATTGAATTGGTGTGCCTGTCCATAAAGCACCCTAAAAATGAAAGGCAATATATGTGTAACATTAATGTAGTTAGTCAGACCTAGCTAATTAATGCTAGTGAAGGACTTTTATGTTTACATTTTAAAATGCTGTAGTTTAGGGCTGCGCAACCTCTGGCCCGTGGGCTAAATGCTGCATCTGACCCACAGGGCTCCCATGGGTCAGGAAATTTGGGGGTGCAGGAGCAGTGGCTACTAATGTGGCCATCCTCCCTCTGCCAGATTTGCAAATCTCAAGCCCCATGTCCTGGGTCAGAGCCAGGCCATAATCCTTCCCCCTTACAAGGCCAGGTTAGGGCTAGGTTGTGCCCCCACACCCACAAGGTAGGTCATGCCGCTCTGCCCACAGGGTGAGGCCACACCCCCTTCCTCCCCTATGGGGCCAGGTCGGGGTTGAGTCGCACCCCCTTTCCCCATGGGGCTGGGTCATGTCCTGCTCCACTCCCCCCATTTCCCCATGTGAAGGCCCCTTCTTCTGCAGGGCCAGGTGGAGCCCTCTTTGCCTCCCACCCCCATGGGGCTGGGCTCAGTGGATGGGAGCTGTGCCAGCCTCATGTGCTAGATAGGAACCACCATCCAGCCTGTGGTCAGACCAGGCACTGCCCATCCGGCCTGCCAGGGAAAAAGGTTGAGCATCACTGCTGTAGTCAATCCAGCGTAAGGGGAAATTATTCCAATTCTTTGCAATTCTGAGTCACAAATGTGTGGAAGAAATCAATATATTTTTTATGATTACCATGCAACAGAGGGGGAAACAGCATAGCTGAGAGGATCTTTTATGTTACCCTTGGGATAATTTCTTTAATGCTTGTAGATGTTTAAAATGAGAGAGGATTCAGGAACCATACCCCATTATTGCTCAGATTTCATGAGGGAGCTTTCTTGGTAGCTTTTATTTTAAATAAGGTTTGCTGTACATTTTATTAGATACTTTAAAAGAAACCACACATTATTGCACAATTGTGATTCCTCCTGGCAGGGTACAGTAAAGGCCGAGGCAAAGCTAGGACATTATATCACAAGGCCACAACAGAATTAGTAGCTTTTAGTAGAGGATCAAACAATGCTGAATTGCTCATTTTTATTTGATGGATTTTGGTATTATTTGTTGTACCATTATGGAGTAGTTGTAATTTTACTTCTCTTGTATGGCAGGTTTACAGTACTTCCATAATGCTACAGTTTAGAAGTATGCTGAGACATTAGCCCCATGAGACCAAAAACCTAGAAGACTGCTGGGAAAAAGATACTAGGTCATGTTCTGTGTTGCAGCTTGCGGCTGAGAAGTGCCATTTGTGGTCAGGTACAGGCCAGTGTAGATATAAACCACGTTTGCACCTCACAGTTTTGACCTACACTGAGGACTGGAGAGAGTCCCAACATAATTTAACCACCTATTTAAGTCACGGTAGCCGTGTTGTCCCAGAATCTCTAAGCACTGTATGCTGTAGTGCTAACCTGGACATATGTATACTGGGGGGCTTGCAAGAGGGGTCCCTTGAAAGGAACCTTGCCAATGCCTTGTGCAGTGTCTGCACCACAAGAATGCTTTCTTCAGCCCTCAAATGCCCAATGTTAGCAGTGCTATCACTCCTGCAAAGTAGGGAAGCCACAGAATTTAATTGTCTTGAAACAAAAGCAGCAACACTCACGAGTATTTGAGAAGCTAATATTAGAGACTAATGTACTGTTTACTTCCTGATTGGCTGGTATCTGATTTATGTACCTTTTTTTACACACACAGGTGCCAACTTTTATGTTGGGGGGTGAGGAGGAGCTACGATGATGGACATGTGCCCCCATCCCCCCAGTGTGTGGGGAATGGGGTGGGTGTGTGGAGAAAGGTGGTGTGGGCACAGGTGACACATGGTGGGGTAGAAGGGGGCACAGGTGATGTGGCAGGGGGCGGGGAGGCACATGGCCCCCATGACTTCTGGGCCCACAACGAGGTACAGGGCTGCAGCTGGGCTGTTCCAGCTCTGGGAAGCAGCTGCCTTCACGGTCCAGTGGGCGGGACCTGGCATGGGTGGGAGTGCCCTGCTGCCATGGCCACCAAGGTGAGGTGCCCCCCTGCCTGCTTAGCAGTGTGGGGGAACAACTTCATGCCATGGCTGCTGCCATGCCTCGTCTTGGCAACCATGATGGTATGGTGCTCCCGCCAGCACTAGGTCCCGCCTGCTGGGCCATGGCGCTGGTCCTGCTTGGAGCTGGTCTGGCTTGGTTGCAGCCCCATGCCCTGTGCTGTGTGCACAGAAAACTTGGGGGGCACATGCCCCTTGCACATCACCTGTGCCCCCTACCCCTTCATCCCAGTAGACTTACCTAGAGGGAGCTGTGGGAGCTGCTCTTCACCACTGTTTGGCTACCATGTGCATGGACACATGCATGTGGCTGTTTGCCCTTCCTGCTCCCCTGAGCTCCAGGCAGCTCATTGCAGACTGGAACTCTGCTATCCTTTTCCAGATTTTTCTCTGTTAAATGAGAGAATCTGCAATTTTTATAGTGAACAGAAAACCCAGAACCCTGGCCTAAGAAATATTACATAATTTTCCTTAGGTTTAGGCTCCAACAGCCCTCTTTCTGAGGGGTCCAGGGTCCTCAGGCCCCCATGTACTCAGTGTCTGTGCTTACACATGAGTGTAAGCTCCATCAGATGGCACAGATTCCATTTAATATAATGGCCTTTTGGTTTGTATGGCCTCTGCTACATGTTACATATATTATGCAGTTAACTGATTAATCATGTAATAAATTTAGACTGGCCACAGGTGCACAGTAATCATCATGCAGTTGCCTAATTAATCGCATAAGAAAACTAAATCAGCCACATGTGCAAAGTAATTATCACACAAGAAATGACTATCCAGCTATAAAAAGAGCCAACCAGCTATGAAGTTAGTGCTTGACAGTATGTAACAACTGGTTTCTATCCAGCTTTAATATGAATGTTTAGCAGGGCCCTGAGACAACTGTGGTTCATCTAAATGATATGATGCTGGAGAGTAAAGAGACTTAGGCTTCCAGTGAAATTTTTACATTGGTATGACAATTTATTCCCTTATGTTTCAAAGTTGGGAGAGAGTCTTGCTATAGAATTTATATTGCCATTTACCAATCTAGATACATAAAAAGTTTGGTGGAAACAAAACCATGGAAGTAGTGCATCAGCAGGATTGTCCAGTTGTTATACTAGGATGCTGCAAAGTGTTAGTAAACTGTTGGCTATTAACAAACAGAAATAAAATACAGGATATGTTTATATAGCTTTTGTTCTATAATGAGAACACAGTTTTTAAAGGCAGTATTATATTTTTTCAAACATGAAGGGATGATATCATTGCATCCAGAAAGCTTCTGGGAAGCTGCCCTCTGCTTAGGCCCACTGACTTTCAAACAAATTACTGTTGTTTGCAAAAAATTTTAATGATTGAAAATTATTGCTGCCAGTTGGCAGGATGAATCTTCCAATCACTAATAGAAGTTTTATGGCAGCATGAATATGGGCTAACGGAGGGATGGAAAACTTATTCTTGGCAAGAACTAGAAATTTTAGCTGCATTTTGAACACTCCCTTTGCAACACACTTCCACAGTATTTTCTACAAATTCACATACAAAACTTGCACTGGGTTTCAAGATCAGTGGATTTGTGACATGCACATAAAATTAAGGACGTTCCAAATGTAAACTATTGCTCTCTTTAGTGGCAAAAAGGTATCACGCATGAATTAATTAAGTTTGGAATGTTCTCTATATTATATATTTACTGATTTCTATCTAAAAATGCTTTTCCATTCAACATCAAAAGGAAGCTTACCTTGGAGTTTAAAATTTATTCTTCAACCTATGACACCAGATTTTTTTTTTTTTTAATAGCTCATGTCTGTCCAGTCATTCTGGCTTTTATAGATATGCACTATGCTAACAAATGTGTTTTATAAGGCGCATCTTAAATCATCTGTCTAAATAAAAACCATATCACTTTGCCTTTAAAAAAGTACAAGCATGAGGCCACTCTGTTAACTGGTGGCCTTAAACCATATATGAGGAAAGAAAGGAAAAAATACCATTGAAATTAAACAGCTTTTGTTCATTCATTAGCTATTAACAGCCAAATGGGGGTCACTTCCAGTAAACTAAGCAATCCACTCCATGTGGTGCTGTTTGAGCAACTCCATCTGGCTATACCTTCTGGAATGAGAAGCTGGGAACTTATGGTAATTGGAAATAAAAATTACTGAGTTCTTTTTAAGATAAGGATGTATTTTCTGCAGAGGAGAAATTATGAGTTAAAATACACCTGAGAAAAAACTAAAATTGAAAAAGAAAACCTTATTTCAGTGCTTGCAATGATTCAGTCACTGAGGGCAGACATCTGTGAATGCAATTTAATAAAGAATAACCCTTGCCCCTGCCTCCCACCCTAGGAATTTACCCAGAAACTATATGAAACCAGGTGCATTATAGCTGGATAGCCAGGACTGGGAGAACTGGGTCCTTCAGTGTATTTAAAGAAGACTTGCAGAGGCACTTTAAATATGAGAGTTTTGTCTGTTTTTACTTTTTCACCAGGATGTATAAAGGTGCGTTTTGTGTTTAAGAATGCTTACTTTTCTTAAGTGTTGTTTTACTTGATAAATGTGAGGAATGACAATGTGTGTGTGTTTATGGGTTTAGCTTAAACTTAAGCTTACAGAAATAAGCTGTACAGATATAAATATTCTTGTTTGCAAAACTATGTGTAGACAAGCCCCGGGAGTTTTCACTAATTGTCAATACAGATACCTTTCCTCCTTGACTACGCAATCCTTGTGATGTTGTTGTACCACTTGTTCTCCAGTCAGATTAAAACCTTTCCTGGAAAGAAACCTAACTTCCATAGAAGTAAGCAGTCACACTTCAAAATGTTTCAGTACAGGTATTATAAACTATAAATGAAACATACAAACCACAGTTTTTTTGCTTTGCAGATCAATTGGAAAGACAACTCTGCTAGTGAGACAACTCATAATGTCCTGCCAAGTACCAATGGGATTTTCAGTGTTGGCTGAGTTAGATCCCCTTGAAGTCATTGGGAGTTTTACTCTTGACTCAAAGGAAACAGGCTGATGTTGAGTGATTCTGAATTTTCCTCTTGATAGGTCCACAGAGTTGGAGATCTGTGAATTAGAAATTTGGGTCAGCATGGTCTATAGCAGACTGGTGGTAATTTTGTGTAAACTATCCAAAGCATATAAAAAAAAAAAAGTTTAAGTATACATATGGCTACTCCTTGTTTAGCTTGAACAGTTCTTAAATATTTTAATCTTGAGCTTCTGTTGTTAAAGTGTTAGGATCTCATGTGTTAATGGTAATCTTTGGTCAAAATATATCACTATCACATATGAAGTTACAATAAATAACTAAGTATTATTTAACTCTCTTTGAAGTCAATTGATATATGGCTCTTGGATTTGGTGAGAATTGATCTAGATAATAAAAAAGCAGAATATGTAAAAGTTGGAGAAAATGAAGAGCAGAAAGGGGCCAAAGGAGAAGAACATATGCTATCACGCTAGTAATGTTTTTAGTTTTGCAAAGTATGATTTAGAGCCTGACTAGTTCAAGGAGGGGCAGAAATGAAAGTGTAACTGCTAGCAGTAAGTTTTGTCAGCTCTCAGTGTGATTCTAGCTTTTGTACTTGAGTGTGCTGTAAAAATCTGGCAAGCTATTTACTCAGATCTATTATTTATCTTATGTCTAAAAGAATAGACATTTTGCTAGGAAACTGGTGAAATATGCTTGCTCACCTGTTTGTTTCTGTGTCATTAGATAAATGTTTTCAATTAAAGGTACTGTAGAGTGTGTTTTAGATGGACTGACATTTATCTAGTAGAACATCTGTCGATGCATATAACATACAGATCAGTTTTGGTTTTTCGTACACCAAGTCTAAGTTTATTTCAGTACACATGTTTTGCTGTACAAGCCTGTATATCAGGGGTGTCAGAAATGCCCCACAGAGCCTTATTATCTGGCCCATAGTGCTGTCTATGGGTCTTAATCCAGCTGTAGGTATCACATGACACATAATCTGTCCCTAGGTGTTAATTCAGACTCCATTGTTCAACCCTTCCTCAGACTGGTAAGTATTTGAAACCAGGGGTGCTGCTTAGGTAAATAAAAGGAGCACAAGTGGGGCTGGCTGGATTTAGTGGTAAAAAGATTTTTGCTTTTATTTTTCCTCTCTATTAATCAAACCCAATTTAAAGCAACTATAATGATTTTTTTTCTCATAAAGATGATGAAAGTAATGCATCCTGTTTCTCCCTGCAGTGTCATTACCAATAAATTTAAACACCATTGTGGTGATTTCTGCCGTAGTGACATGCACTGGTTACATATATAAAAACATATCTGTCATTCAGTTTACAGATAATGAAAATGAAAGGTAAATCTTTGGGAGGGAAAAATTGCCAAGTATATGTGAGAATACCAAATCTAGATGAAGTAGCAGTGACAGCAAACTTTCTGTATCATGTATCCAGCATGAAACAACCAGTTAATTGCTTGTTTTCTGATGTTACAGAAGACATACCGACTCTGAGACTTCAGCTTGCTTTTGTGTCGGTCCATGAGGACATCCTCTCTGTGATAATCACAACATTTAATCTCTTATAGAAAAAATAAGGCCTTCAGATGTTGAGAATTGATTAAAAATAGTTTAACAAAACTACAGAAAGAACAGGCCCTTCCAACTCTGAGATACGAAGGATTTTCTAGACCATACCCTTCACCCAGTACTGAGCAGTGCTTTATCAGTTTTACTCTGCTCTAACAATATTAAGAGCAAAGAAGAGACATTAGAATGTGCAAGTATCTGTCTAGAGCAGGGATCCTCAGCCTTTTTAGAGTCAGGGCATTGCTCTAACTTTCTCAAAAAATTGGTGGCATCTGTGGTTGAGACCACTATTGTGCTGTCTCAGCTTACTTCTGTGGTTCTCAGGTGCCGCCATCTCCACCAGGTAAAAGTATCTTATTTTCTTCAGGCACAGCCAGACCAGGAAGAGTCATAGGATGTACACACATGCTGTCTTGCCTGCCTTAGGGTTCTCTAATAAGTGGAACTCTCCTATACTCCCCTATTTTTAGGAGGAGCATAATGGTGGGGTGGACTTACACCTAGCCATTGCAGCAGTGCTCATGATGTGGACCATGTGAAAAGGTCTTGTGGGACTCTGGTTGAAAACCACTGGTCTAAAAATCCCTCCTACATCACTGTACTGGTTTATTTTGGAAGGTTCATTGTACAACTCTGATCTGTGAAAGCTTCTCTTTTTTAACAGGCCGTTATGTTCTAAAGAAAATGATTGTTTTACAGTTCATCCTCTCCAGCCTCTTACAGATCTTTTTTTTAAAGTTCGTAGTAGAAATTTAAGAATACCAAACCCCTCCCAATAATATTAATAACAATGATGATGTTGATAATAATAACACAACAACAACATTGCTGGGAAAGGCTTGACTAGATGCAAAACAGCTGTGCTATTCTTAGGTACCTAAATATTGTCAATCAAAGAAAATTTGATATGAATCCAAGAGATTCAGCTGCTCCAGGGGAAAGATGCCAAATCTTGTGCAACCTCTCCTTGGACCTTCCAGTACAGTAAAGGACCACTGACCACAAAAAAGTGCTGGCTATGTGGGAGGTTTTAGAAATCTGACTTTAATCCAGTAATTTGAAAAATATGTTCCTAAGTGATTTGCTTCACACATGCATGCTCAGCTTTCTGCCTCCTACCTATCTGCCACTCTGCTTCCTGCCTCTCCCTTCTCTTCCATTTGTCATGCACAGATGCTGCCTAGTCCAATTGTGGCCTGCATGCTGTAGTTTGGCAACCCCCAATTCTAGGACATATTATGGGCAAATGTCATTCTTAAAAGAAGCAGCTGTGTAAGTCTCTGGAAGAAATCGATTGATGTGATTCACTTGACTGTTAAATTGTACTGGCAAGTGCAATTAAAAGATGAAATCATTTACCTAAGATCGGAAAGTACCACTCATGTGGTAGAACCAGGAGTGGGAACAAGTTCCTTCTCACAGGTGTTACTGTAGGGAGAGTTTCCTTTTCTGAGTTATTTGCTTCCAGAAGTCATCAGCAGTGAGGCAGTGGTGTGCTGGTATCTTAAACTAGTATATCCTTGGTAAGAGTCTTTTGTTCAAACTTTTTGTATCATTTTTCTGAATCCTTGGTTTGCTGTTTTGTGGATGGTTTGGGGCACCTGGTCTGTCTTAATTCTGGAAAAAGTGTGCAACACATGGTGGGCACTACAACAATTCAAATAATATAGTGATCGTGACTTGAGCATAAGGGACGTTTTTGGTCAGAAATAACAAATGTTGTACTGAAGCTGAATGTATAAAATTCTCTTCCAAGTTTCCATACAAAAATGCGAAGGTAATGCAAAACTGACACTGTAATAGTGTTTAATGTCTCTCCTGGGTGTGTACATGCCGTTTGATTTTCTTGAAAATCAGATCTGCTGCCCATATATGCCATAATAAAAAAAATGTTTTAAATATATTTATTGTGTCTAGTCCAAGTGAATGGAACACATTAGTAATGGTGAAACTTTCCAAAGAGGTTGCTGATCCAAATATGTATATTAAAATGTGGATCTTTGCAATTTAAAGTCATATAGCTGGAAACCCTGTAGATGATTTAACTGTATGAAAACTGAAGATTTTGCTTTATCTCTGTTAGTCTTCCTCCCTTCTTCCAGTTCCCATGTGTAATTGCTGTTTCATTGTTATTGGCACCTAGAGCTAAAAGCTAAGGTCTGCAGTAATTTTCTTAATTTCTTTTTATGTCTATATATTGAAGATCAGAACATGGGGATCCCAGATGGTACATACATTTTTTGGCTCAACTGTGTGGAACATTTTATAGAAGTAGGATGTAATTTTAAATTCTTGTAAACCCCATTTTAAGTTGAGGTACAACAGGGGAGAACTGCTGGTTTGGAACATAATTTTGTCCAGTTGCTGTAACGGGATAATGGCTAATTGCATCTGCATTTAAAAGTGTGTCCTTTGTAACAAAAGAGCTGGAAGGTTCCATGCCCAATTTTGCATCTAAAACTGTTACTGATGACAGTGGGCATTCACAAAAATCATCTTAACCAGGCTCTGGGACACTCATGTTGGTTCCATTCCAATCCACACAAAAAAGTAGGCATTGAAATCCTACCCCATCTCTCTGCATATGTCACACCACACCCTGGAATTTGTTCATTAGTCATGTTGGCATTTTGTTCGCCTTCTTCTGCTGAGACCATCTAATGCTGACCTCTGTTAATGACAGAATACTAGACCTGAGGGACCATGAACCTGAACTTTTAATAGTTCCCCTTTTCAGTTTCAGAGCTCTTCAACTAAGTACAGACAGTCAAAAACCCCAAGGCTGAATGGATTCAGTCTTCTCAAGTTAGTCTAAGATGCAAAGATTAAACTGAGAAATAATTGGACAGACATTCATTTTTGATTCAAGAAGTGCAGTCACATGCCTGCAGTGGTTCAGACCAAAAGCTGAGAGCACTACAGCACAGCTCTCTGGCATGTAGCCAGCATAGGTTGTGTGTTTTGCTTCCTTTTCCTGCCACCCCCGAGGTCTCTAGGATTTGCAGTCCAGAATTACAGCATCAGGACTCTGCAGTGTTGCTCATCACTTCCTCTTCCTGCTTCCAAGTGCCTCTGGGATTTGTAGTCCACAACTGCAGCCAGCAGTAAATTTGAGCAGGGGAGGGGTATTTAACCCCCGCTTCCCCACCCTACCCCGGCCCCAGATCCCAACTGGGGTTTGCCTGTGGGGGCAGCCGCTGCCTCTCCCCTTCCATGCCCAACCTTTCTGTGTTGGAGCAGACAGCACAGCACAACCCAGAGCTGGAAAGCATGCTGGAGAACTGTGATTTAATGTGAACCAGGAAGAGTCTGGGACAGAAGTTGCATAAACCGGTTTGACCCAAATCAGTTAAGTCTGATACTGGTTCAACCAGGTTTATCTTAATCAAGTTTTAGCCATTTTAAAACTGTTTTATGTGCACTGAAATTCTGTTCTGTTACAGGTTTAAACCAGTTTTTGATCACTTACACTGTTTTTTGTGTAACTTCTGTCTCTGTCCTTCCAGTCTAAGCCTCTCCATTCTTCTCTGAACTTGCCTTTTTCCCTTTCCTCAGACAGTAACTCTCTGTATAGTGTTTTGCACATCTCCTTATGCTCCTATTTTTGTCCTCCTTCCTCTGCTTGTCCATCCCCATGATGTTCCCTCTCCCAGACCCCAGTGTGCAGTGTACCTTTCTGAACTGATTTAAAATCAAATAAAAACACAAAACAGTGAATTAAGATATGCACTGCTCTTTTAGTCCCTGTTCCTTCTCCCCTTCCTTTCCCTGCGTTTGATCTCTTTTGATTGTAAAACTCTTTGGACAGGTACTGTCTTTCCATTTCCCTGTAATTGCCCATGGTATTTTTAAGATAGCTTGATATAAACAACAATTTGTTGAAGAGTTGTGTCTGAAATCACAATAGTACCCAGATAATAAATAACAGCAGTAGTGATGCTTGCTACCCTGGTATTAATGAGCCTGGTTGTCCAGCTATATTTCAGGCCTTCCCACAGAGCAGCATGCCCTGATGGTGTCCCTCTCTGCCATTTTTGTGCCCACAAGGATATGAGGGAGGAAGGAAATGACTTCCTTTCTCTTCATTTACCGTGGTCCCATTTTTCAGATTTGCAGAATTGTTAATGCATTTTTTTTAAATCATCCCACTAGAGACATGTTGAGTTGCCACTGCAGTGCCAGTGTTTAGTACCATAGTGGTTTCTCTGTTGCCATGTCTCGGACCATTCTGTGGTATTGCATTAGCATTCACAACACAGTGCTAATGTGCTTCCACGTGCTTCTTCATGCAAGGGGCCCTTGCAAAACCAAACACTAAGCTCTGGTTTAATGAACACTGCTGTAAATGCATTTAATTCCACATCAGAGCTCATTCTTGTGAAGTGTTCTCTTCTCTTTTTGTTAATTTCCTTTGCATCTGTTTTCTGCAAGGGGAGAAATTGAGCTATTTTTCCAAATGTGGTTTCAGATGTAAGAGTTTTTTGTTTTCTGACATACTATTTTGGAAAAAGGTTTAATTTGATTTGATTTGATTTTTTTATTTTACTGCAGTGGCAGCAGCATACAGATGTCTAGAAGTGGAACTTTTGGACTGTTATGAATTAATTTTCTTTGCTCTGTATTTAGAATAGCTTGGGCAACAGGGGTATCTATTTTGGAAGTAACTTCAATGCCTTCATTGAATGCTTAATTTAGAATTTAGTATCTTCTGTTTTGTGTAGTATGATTTTTGGTGTCCTTTGATAATTCCTCTGTTCATGCTAGTATCGTATAAATTATTTTAAAGCTGTATTGAGAATTTTTGGAAGACACTATGGTAGCACTATGCATAGTATTTCAGGAAAAAACCCTAGGACGAGGGACAGAAGTTACACACAAACTGATATAAGTGATCAGAAACCTGTTCAAAGCTGTAACACAACCAAAGTTCAGTTCACATAAAGCGCTTTCAAAATGACTGAAATCAGTTTAAGATAAACCTGGATTGTACGGATGCACTGATAAAGATTCTTTGGGCTGATATGGCTCATTCAGCCATCATATTGGCCAGTACTGATCCCATTGCTGATATGTAGCCTGGCAGGAAAGCAGTGTCTGGCTGATAAGTCTGTTGTGGGGAAGGGGAGAAATTGAGGCCCCTGCAGTGAGGGAGAGAGTGGGGCAGGGGCAAGCACTGTCTGGCAGGGGCAGTTTGGGGCATAGGACAGAGCTGTGGCTCATCTGGAGGGTGCATGGAGTGGGGGCTGGCTCCTGCTGTTGTGCGCACTCCAGGAGAAGCATGGGGGACATGTGCCCCCTGGATCTGTGTGTGGGGCAAAGGTAGGCTGCTACTGTGGTCTGGGCCCTTCCCAGTGGGGGACTTGAGCCATGGCTGTGCTGGGGGCAGGCAGTGGTGCTGGGAGGAGGGGCTTGGGGGGGCTACAACAAATTTTGGGGTGGCTGTAACCCCTCCTCCCGGTGTTGCTGCCACCACCCAAGCACAGCCCCAGCACAGCCCCGCCTGGAAGAGTCCAGAACAGCTGCAGCCCACCTTTACCCCACACACAAATCCAGGGGGCACTTGCTCCCTGTGTCTCCCCTGGGTGTGTGTGCGCAACAGCAGGAGTCCCCTTCACGCCCCTTTTGCATGAGATGCTCATGGTTCTGTCTCACACCTTGCCCCACCCCAATTGGGCAACCCCTACCCCAGCCCCACTCCTCCCCCTCACTGTAGGGGCCTCAATCTGCACCCCCCATGCACCTTCTCTCCCCCACACCCATTCTTCCCAACAGATGTACCAACCTGATGCTGCTCTCCATGTTGCTTGGCTGCACTCCTGGCCATGTGCATGCTGCGGCTGCTCCCATGAACATGTCATTTAACGGTGACATTATCGACCACAGCCAAAAAATGCTGATTGCCGATAATGTCATAGTTTCATAGCTGGTAGGGTTGGAAGGGACCTGAGCAGATCATCAGGTCTGACCCTCTGCCATGGCAGGAGAGAGTACTGGGGTCAAACGACCCCAGCAAGGTGTTCATCTAGCCTTCTCTTAAAGACCCCCAGGGTAGGAGCCAGCACCACTTCGCTTGGAAGTTGATTCCAGATCCTAGCTGCCCTGACCGTGAAGTAGCGCCTCCTGATGTCTAATCTGAATCTACCCTCTGCCAGCTCGTGACCGTTATTTCTAGTCACTCCTGGTAGTGCTTGGGGGAACAGGGACTCCCCCAGTGCCTGCTGGTCCCCTCTGACCAGTTTGTAAACAGCCACTAGATCCCCCCTCAGCCTTCTCTTTTGGAGGCTGAACAGGTTCAGGTCCTGTAGCCTCTCTTCGTAGGGCCTGCCCTGCTGCCCCCTGATCATGCAAGTGGCCCTCCTCTGGACCCTCTCCATGTTGTCCACATCTCTCCTGAAGTGCAGTGCCCAGAACTGGACACAGTACTCCAACTGTGGCCTGACTGGTGTCGCATAGAGGGGGATGATCACCTCCGTGGACCTGCTTGAGATGCATCTGTGGATGCATGACAAGGTGTGGTTGGCCTTCCTGACTGCATCCCCACACTGCCGGACCATGTTCATCTTGGAATCAATGATGAATCCAAAATCCTTTTCTGCCTCTGAACTGACGAGAAGGGAGTTCCCCAGCCTGTAGGTATGGTGCTGGTTCTTCCTCCCCAGGTGCAGCACCTTGCACTTGTCAGTGTTAAATGTCAATTCACCTTTTATGGATGCCGATACAGTATGGACTGATGTATTTGTGCACCTCTACTGGACTGATGTAGTATTAGACTTAACTGATTTAGGTTAGGCTTATTGAACTTCTGTCCCAGATCCCTTCCAGGTTTAAGTTAACTCACAGTCCCCCAGCATCCCAGGATACTTTGCATCTCTCCTTCAATACCCTCCTCACAGGGTGGGTAGACTAGCTTTGGCCCAAGCTGCCTGCTCCAGCTGAGCAGAGAGGTGTGCTTTAGCACCCACTGGTTTCTGGCCTGAGCCGCTGCAGGCATGTGGCTGCATTTCCGGAATCAAAAGTGAATATCTGTTAATTTGTTTATCAGTTCAAACTGTGCAGCTTAGAGTAACCTGCAAAGATTGAATCGATTTAGGTTTGGGATTTTTGACTGTCTGTACTTGGCCAAGATGAACCTTGAATTAAAGTTAGTCCAGATTTAAACCCATTTTTATATTTCTATGTGTAGATGGCTAGTATCAGTGTCTTCCTTTTATGCTTAAGAATAATAGCAGTAGGCACTAGTTAATTTTTTAAAAAGTTATATAGAAAATCAACACCAAATTGGCAATCAGAAAATTTGGGGGCCTAATTCTGTTTTTGTTGATGTTTTAGGCTCTTCAGCATTGTGTTGTTCTTAGTATAGTGCTTGCTTACTGTCTGCATGGCATAGGATTAATTAGAGGTTTAATATTCATGGTCCACTTTGAATATGTAAAATGCTACTTCATGCCTTACTATTTCTAGCAATTGAGAACATAGGCAAGTCAAATATGCACCATTTTGTTGCAGAAAGTAGAAATAATATACCACAATAGCCTTTACAGACGAGTTCTAAATTGAGCCCTTGCTACTACTTGCCCATTCTGTCTTTAATGTGTAGCTACCCACATCTTCTCAACAAGGGCATATATAGATGGACAAAGGGCTAGCAGCATACTGGGCTGTATTAGTGGGAGCGTTGGAATCACAAGGGAAGTGATCCTTTCACTCTATTTGGCATTAGTGAAGCCCCATCTGGAGTACTGTGTCCAGTTTTGCACCCCCTCCCCACCACTACTGAAAGGATGTAGATAAATTAGAGAGGAGTCCAGCAGAAGGCAACAAAAATGGTTAGGGGCTGAGGCACATGACTTCTGAGGAAAGGCTGGGGGACTGACTTTGTCTGATAAAGAGAACACTAAGAGGGAATTTAATAGCAGCCTATAACTACCTGAACGGGGGTTCCAAAGAGGATGGAGCTAGACCAGGGGTAGGCAACGTTTTTTGGCTGGAGTGCCAAAAACTCCCCACAATGCCTACCTTGGAAGGTGCTGAAGTGCCAGCATGCCAGAAAAACAAAATGAGGGCAGGGGGTACATGGCAGGATGCCCTGCTTGTGCCCCTTCCCCCTCAGCCCTGCTGCCCCTGCCCCCCAGCCCAGGCTCCGTGGCTGTCAGCAGCTACCCAGAACCTGAGCCAGCTTCAAACATCTGCCGCCTCCTAGTCCCAGACCTGGCTCTGGGGAGGCAGCACATACTGGCAATGCTCCCCACTGTGCTGCCCTCGCTGCTTCTGCAAAACAGCGTTGGAACCCGGCATGGCACGACACAGAGGGGTGTGCAGAAAGGTGCCTGCTCCCAGCTCCCCGCTGCCCTGCCACACTTCCCCTGTGTGCACAGGAGCAGTGTGGGCAGCAGTGCAGGGTTGTGCCCCTTGCTGCTGCTCCTGCCTGCAGGGCAAGTGTGGCAGGGCAGTGGGGAGCTGGGAGCAGGCAGCTTTCTGTGCCCCGCCACGACAGGTTCCAATGCTGCTTTGCAGAAGCGGTGGCGGCAGCATAGCGGGGAGCATTGCCAGTATGTGCTGCCTCCCCAGAGCCTGGGGTCAGGGCCTGGGTGGAGAGGCAGCAGATGTTTACAGCTGACCCAGGTTCTGGGTAGCTGCTGACAGCCACGGAGCCTAGGCTGCTTGAAACAGGGCTTCTATGAGAGCAGCCCGGGCTCTGTGGCTATCAGTAGCTACCCAGAGCCAGGGCCGGCTACAGACAGCTGCTGCCTCCTGGCCCTGGCCCCAGCCCCAGCTGTCTCCCGGCCTTGGACTCCAGGTAGGCAGCAGGTGCCAGCACTGTGCCCTTTGGGGGTGGGGAGGCAGCAGCTGTTTGTAGCCTCCTGGCTGCAGCTGGCCCTGGCTTTGGGTAGTTGCTGATAGCCATGGAGCCTGGGCTGCTCCCAGCAGGGCTTTGCAGCATCCCAGCTGCCTGCTGGAAGCAGCCCAAGCTCCCGGCTGGCAGCAGCTACCCACAGCTGGGGCAGGCTGCAGCTAGGAGGCTGCAAATAGCTCCTGCCTCTCCAGCCCCAATGCGTGCCGAGGAAAATTGCCTCACGTGCCATGTTTGGCATGCGTGCTGGGGGTTGCTGACCCCTGAGCTACACTCTTCTCAGTGGTGGGAGATGACAGAACAAAGAGAAACAGTCTCAAGTTGCAGCAAAGGAAGGTTAGGTTAGATATTAGGAGAATCTTTCTCATGAGAAGTATAGTAAAACATTGGAACAGGTTATCCAGAGAGGTGGTGGAACCACCATCCTTGAGGGTTTTAGGACCCAGCTAGACAGAGTCTTGCCTGGGATGATCTAGTTAGGGCTGGTCCTGCTTTGAGCAGGGGGTTGGACTAGATGATCTCCTGAGGTCCCTTACTTTCTATGATTCTGTATGACAAGTGGTACATGTAATACATTGTATGCAGGCAGTAAGTATAGTTGTATGATTATTTTTTTAAATCTTGTGTGAATGAAATCTTTCTTTTCCAGATTCTTCAATGTGGGGTGTGTTTGTAGGAAGCAGCTGATAGTTTGTGGAAGAACAGGGTGTGGCCTTTCTCTGATGATGATTTTTGTTATGTCTCCAACTGTGCTCTTCCTATGTTGCAATTTCTTCTTTCCGTCTTCTTGCCTTCCCTCTCATGACCTTTTGTGGTACTGTTTGCCCCAGGGAAGTTGTGTTTTTATGGTTTCAAACCAACAGATGCAAACTGATGCAAAGACGCTTAGATTTCTTTTAAACAAGGCTTTTAAAAGTTTAGATTGCATTCATTAGAAATTGATTTAAGCCAAATTGAAAAGAGCAGGTTTTAAACTGAAATAAGTTTTATTAATTGGATATAAAATTGCACCTAAGGTCAGGGAAACTCTCATGTAGCCTGGGTTTCTGATATTCTTTGTGTGTATCTCCTCCATCTTTCCTTCAGTCTCTGAAGCCGTTTTCACAGATCTACTTGTTGGTCTTTATCTAGACCTATTCCAAAGCTACAAATACCTGGTTGAGAAAATTAATTGTGATCATTGACAATATTTGCTTCTGTTATAACACTGTAAAAATAATGATTAATTGGCATAAAAAACGTTTTGCAAGTCTTTTGTGAAAAAATAGAGGTTCCCATAGGAACCTTCCTGACACCTTCCCTGGTGCACTGGATCCTAGACTGCCATGATCTGTGGTCATAGGACAGCCCTTCCATGCTGACTGCTTTGGGTGAGCCAGCTAAGCTGGATGCTCTTCACAAGGACTATGGAGTCTGGAAACACTGGGCATCACAGTGTTTCTAGGCTCTGTATTTTACTAGGAAGGACCACTGGGGCTGTCATTTGGGTGTCGGGATCTCTGGACCCGTTTTATTTTGAAGGAAGCAAAACAAAATGCTTTTATTTTTTTACAGCCAAAAGTACTCAGAGTTCAGTTCTGCTTTCATTGAAAAGCTTCAGATTTTTTTTAACTGCCAAGAATTCCCTGCAGAAAGAAAATTGCAATTTTTGTATTGGTCTTGTTGCTATATAGCCATACAAATGCATCCTTCCTAGAGACTGTATGTACTTTCTCGTATCTACTGCATTTCCTAGGTTGTAACAAAAATCCAGAGCTCAAATACAAAGCCACAAAATCCTGAGCCTGGCTTGTTCTCTTTAGATGCCCGCCCACGTTTGATTCTGTACTGGTTTTCTGTTACTTCTCAGTCACTTTGTCATTTCCTCTTTCTGAACCACATTCCCCCTATCAGGTCATAGTAAAAGTGCACTGGGTTAGCTTAAAATGGCTTTTAAACCAAGTCAGTGCATGTTGTTTATACTCTCCTTCAGATCTAAGTAGCTACAGTACTTTCTGTTTGGCTTAAGCCTTTTCGTAGCTTCTGTTAAAAAGAAAAAAGGGTGGTTTATATATGAATAACGGGTTTGTATTTTTAACTAATTCAGTTTAAAATCAGATTAAAATTAGACCTATGGAGCTTTCTTGGATAAACAAATACTCTATCTCAGCTATCTCCTTGCTGTTTGATTGGCCTTAACCCTTTATAACAGGGGTAGCTGACATGCAGCATGAGTGCCACAAGTGGCACGGGCAGGCCTTGTATGTAGCATACAGCAGATTGGGTAGAGGACAGGGGTGACAGAGCAGAAACCAGAGCATCAGATCAGGCAGGGAGCAAAGGGCAAGAAACAAAAGGTAGAACAGTAGCTCGGTCAGCAAGCAGAAAGCTGAGCAGCAAATCAGGCAGGAGAAAGGGATCAGATTTGCATTCAGAGGTGGTGTGGGGCTACATTGTGGCCCACCTGCCAAAAAGGTTGCTTCACCTCACTGCATTATGATAGATCTGTCTTGTGGATCTGGCAAATAATATCAATCCAGTAACACTGGCAACAGCAGCAGCTGAGTAAAATCTGAGTTTACATTAATTCTTCCACAGAGAAAGCACTCTGGAGGAGCAGAATAGGCATGAGCTTTCCCTATGGGAGAATTTTACAGTGAGGTATTGGAAATGCAAAAGAGACTTGCAGTATGTAATGATGTGGCTTCCTGTGATTCTGCTCCAATTTTAAATTCCTGTATTTTTTCCTATAAACCTCTGCAGGCAACGTGGGTACGAACTGCATGAGTGAAAGTCACCAACTACTTGCCAGTGTACATCCTATTTCTGACAGAAGGCTGCCTCTCTCATGCCTTGTTTAGGTCAGCAACCTTTACAAGCTGCAGGCCAGAACAATGTAGCTCTGGTCTGATATGGACCAGGGGGCTTTGGTAGCGCATCAGCAGTGGAGGGTTTTGCTTGCATCTGTACTGGGGCTAAGCAGCTTGGAGCTGTGTCTGCACTACTGCCACTTCTGTCTCTCTAGCTGCAGCCCAGGCACAGCTTCCAGCCAGTGGGGAGCTTTGCTAGGGCTGGGCAGCTGGAAGCTGTGTTCACATTGCTGCCATTTCTCCTCAGCAATTGGGAAGGGAATTGTAAATGAAGCAGAAAGTATCATGCTGCCCCTTTATACATCCATGAGGCATCCACACCTTGAATACTGTGCCAAATTCTGGTCCCCTCACCTCACAAAAGAATAGAAGAATGAGAGGAAGTACAAGAAGACCAACAAGGCTGATGAGTGGTATGAAGGGGCTTCCATATAAGGACAGACTAAAGAGGCTAGACCAGTTCAGTTTGGAAAAGATGTCGGGGCGGCAGGGAGGGCATGAGAATGGTTTACAAAATATTAAATGGTAAAGAGAAAGTAAACAGGGTTTTATTATTTACTGTCTCTTACAATACAAGAACTAGGGTTCACAACATGAAACTAGTAGCTAGTAAGTTTAAAACTAACCCAAGAAAGTTCTTTTTTACACAGCATGTAATTAAAGTGTGGAACTCATTGCCGTCCTTGTGGATGCTGACAGTTTAGCCAGATACAAAAAGGGATTGGACAAATTATCAGAGGAAAGGGGCATCGGTAGCTATTGAGCATGGGAGCTAGGGATATACCATGACTTTAGCAGGGCTTTTGATATAGTCTCCCCCAACTTTCTGGCAAGCAAGTTAAGAAAGTATGGATTTCATGAATGAACTGTAAGGTGGACAGAAAACTGGTTGGATCATTGGGCTCAGAGGGTGGTAGTCAATGGCTTAATGTCTTTTTGGCAGCCAGTATCAAGTGGAGTGCCCAAAGGGTTGGCCCTAGGACCAGTTTTGTTCAATATTTTCATCAGCGATGTGGAAGATAGGATGGAGCGCACCCTCGGCTAGTTTGCAGGGGATCCCAAGCTGGGGGGAGTAGTAACTACAGTGGAGGGTAGAGCTGGCCCTAAACTTGCCCCCTTAATTGTGTGTGGGGGGCACCACAATCTGTGCATTAAAACGGTGGCCTCCACCATGATCGGGTCACAATATTAGCGAGCTGTGCCCACAATTTAAACCAGGCCCTACTTCTGAGGAGAGGCAGAGGGAACTGGGGTTATTTAGTCTGTAGAAGAGAAAACTGAGGGGATTTACTAGCAGCCTTTAACTAACTGAAGGGGGTTCCAAAGAGGATGGAGCTAGTCCTGTTTTCAGTGGTGGCAGATGACAAGAAGGAGCAATGGTCTCAAGTTGTAGCTAGGGAGGTTTAGGTTGGATATTAGGAAAAACTTTCTCACAAGGAAGGTAGTAAAACAGTGGAACAGGTTACCCAGAGAGGCTGTGGACCCTCCATCTTTGGAGGTTTTTAAGACCCATCTAGACAAAGCTGTGGCTGGGATGATCTAGTTGGGGATGGTCCTGTTTTGAGCAGGGGGTTGGACTAGATGACCTCCTGAGGTCCCTTCCAGTCCTCATTGTCTATGATTCTATGATGCAGCCTCTGACTTAGAATGTCCTAGATCTTAAATGCTGGAGGCTACAAGTGAGAAAGGAACAGTGGTCATACCCTGGTCATACCCAGTTCACTCCTTTTCAGCATCCAGTCTCTCCCACTGTGTAAGAGAGGATACTAGACAAAATGGACCTATGGTTTGACCAAGTAAATGGCAGTACTTGTGGCCTCCCAGCTACAGGATGGGCGCAGCTGGAAGCTGCCTGGACCTGGCTGCTCGAAGATGGGTCCACACTACAGTGGGAAATTGGCGGGGAGGGCAAGGAGAAGCAGTGGTAGTGCAGGCACAGGCTCTAGCTATCAGGCTGTGGAGCAGTTCCTCACTTCTCAGCTCCAGCACAGATGTGGACATGGGCAAAACCCTCCAGCTCTGTGGGCCAGATCTGGCTTGTGGGCCATGTTTTGCTTACCCCTGGTGTCATAATAGTGACTAATATGACCATGATTTTTTCTTTTCTTCTCCCCGCCTAATTACAATTCTACTCAGCTCAGCTCTTTGTAGTAAATCTGTATCCCTGCTGGCAGATCTTGTCTAGTGAGTACACAGGTAATTCAAATAAAGACCGTTTCTGCAACAGAAGGAAGTGAATTTGACTAAAAGGTTACAACATTTTGTAGCCCATCTTTTGTAACTCATTGAAGGATGTAGCCCATCTTTTGTAACTCATTCTCTTTCTCTCAAGAACCTTTGACTTCTAAGGAAATTGGTAGTTTTCTAACACAAACAATGAATTTGTCACCTGTTGTCATTCATAAATGGTATCTATAGTTTCTGGTGGCAGGTTTTATTTTTCAGAAGGTTTGAGGAGGAAAGGGAGTACTTATGGATAAAATATTATAACCCAAGGGAGTGAACTGACTGAAGCAGGGCTTACTTCCATAGAAAAGGAAAGTACATCATGTTTGACTTTGTCAAGCAAGAGAGGGTAGGGAAGGAGGGAGGAGAACAGCAAATGTAAGCCTTGGAGGCTGAGTGAGTCATGCACTAAGGATACATGAGACTGTCAGAATTTTCTTTTTCCTCCTGGTTAAAGATTCTCTCTCTCTTGCTTTGAGGGGAAAAAAGTCTCTGTCCTTCTTACTAAAAATAAATATTCTGCAGGAACATCTCTTCCTATCCTAACTCTACATTTGTTTAGGTAAGATTTAGTGGTTTAAAAGAAGTCAGAGCTTAGTGTTATCTATAGGAAAATAAGGCAAACTGCTACAGTTTCTACTGTGTCTTAACTAATGCAAGAATCATGCTATAACAGGTGAGTAACAAATTGTCTTTATTGCCGCCACCATGAGAATCTTTCCCCAAAATGTAGGACAGGATTAAAGTTGGCGAAAATAATGCTTTAATTGTATGGTATTTTATAAGCATATCACTAGGCGAGGATACCACGGCACATTTCTGCCTCAAGGTGCTCACATCTTGACAGGTCTTATTCATGATTCCAGTAGATTGAAGTTTATATAAATCCTCAAGTCTACTTTCTTGGCATTTCTAGCTTGGCGTTTGTATCTGCTGTGCAGCTGATTTGCTAATTGCTAATTGAAATTGTAGTGATTGTGCCCCGTAGCAATGATGGAACAGGACATGGACACAAGAGAATGGAATCGCTCTACTTCCTCTCAAACCGGTGTAAAACTTCAGGCCAAAGAAAGGAGGAAATAAGTTTGACAGATGTCTTCTGCGTGTACTTGGTGCTCTGAGAGTCTGCTTCTAAATGGCAGGGCCCAGTGCTTACTAGAGATTAAGGTACAAGATTGGTTGAAGTTAGTCTGAACGAATGATCAGTACTTTGTTTTGTTTTGAGAACTCAGGGCTGGGACAGGTTTTGATTTTTATTTTTTCCAGTCCTGTTACTCTTTAGATCAGTCCATTTTAAAACTGACAATATTGTCTTTATTTTAATCCAGAAAACAAGCTTCTCTGGAAATATGGTCCAGGGGCTAGCATAAGACCTAGGATACCTGGATTCAGTGACTCATCTTATTGCTACCATGCTTTATTTAGCTGTTGTGGGCATAAATATATGTTAAAAAATGTTAGGAACCCAAATGAAGGCCATCTGTCTACCTAGTCCTGGCAGAACTGAACATCTGTTTTTTTTCTGTTTGATTCTAGTATGAGTAAGACATTTGTATGAACACAGATTCATTTAGCATGTATAATATGAACACAGATTCATTTAGCATAGTCTTCTTTGGTTCAGGTTAGTTAGAAAACGCAGTGAAAAAATCCATGTCAGGGAGTTAAGGTTGAACTTTCAACTTTGTGTATCTGTTCTTTTTATTATCATTATAGGGTGCATCTACATGTGTGGCCCACTGCGCAGTTGGTACTACACTATCATTTTAGTTCTTGCTTTAGCAGGTACTAAATGACTGTGTAGTACCCGCCAGTACTCTGCAGTCCTGGCGGTACACAGGTCACTTCTGATGCTACTGTGCAGTAGCGGTGGCATCATGGTTAGTGCTTTCTGCCACTACGTTGCCATAGCGTCTTATGTAGATGTGCCCAATGATATTGTATTTGATTATATTAAGGCTTGAAAATGCAGCCGTGCATAAGAAATTCTCTCTCGTATTTAAAGAGAGAAGGAGCCATTAATTGAACCTTGACTAAAAAATAAGATTCTAGCCCTTATTCCTTTGAAGATAACCACGTGAATATGACTTATTGGTATGCAGGACATTATTGTTTTTCCAGAGTTTACAGGCAGCTTCCAGTGCCTCCTATTCTGTGTAGTTTTGCTAAGTGGACCTAGAGCAAATTTAACAAGACATAGTCTGTTTCACTGCCATTTCACAAAGAGCCTTGTATGCATATGGTATTTATTGCCTTCAGTGCTGCGGCATTACAGATGATCTGGTGCTAGTAAATCTCTTCCTCATTAAAAATTAGCTGAAATGACTGGGTAAAGTGATACTGGTGGGGAGGTCAGTGTGTTTAATCACTATTCAGTAATTGATAGATGCTAGCAGGTTGTATTTGTTATTCAAGCACATTGAAAAATAAATACATATGGCTGAGCCCTTACTTTTTAATATGCTGAAATGATGAATAAAAAGTCAAAGAGTTGGGCATCTAGAAAATGTGATTCTTTGCTTCCTCCTCCCATCTTTCCATGCCCAAAATCAGAATTGTATTCTTGTTCAACTTTGCTCTAGGTTTCCAGCCTGTTTAAAAAATAGCTGCAGAACAGCATAAAGCATGGCAATCATACAAACAGCAAATTACATGGTTATTGTTCAGTAACAAGTCATCCGTGATACAATACATAAGTACTTGAAACTCTTTATGAATATACATTTGTCAGATCAGTGTATTTTTGTTCAGACAATAGGAGCAACCACTGCATCCCCTAGTAAGTGGTCCTAGGTCAATTGTTAATTGTTTAATATGAAATTACATGCTTGTTTTCCCCAATGATGAGCAGCCTTGCCATTCATGAGGTGAATGACTAGACCTTTTTTGTGGCTTACTTTTCCTGGAGCCAGGACTCCCCTGCTTGTGTTTTACTTCATCCACCCAGCATACTTCATGCCACAAGAAATGGGGAGGGGGCTAGGGGGAAGGAGTATTGCACAAGCCTAACTGGACAGTTCTGTACACCGGTAAGTAGCAGCTGATAGTGGCAGATCCAGCAGTGCAGCAGCTGCTGTTTTTGCACTCCCAAGTTGGTTCCAAGGACTTAAGCTCAGAGTTTAATGCCTTAATTACACTACTGATATCAGTCAGTTTTTTAACCCCTCCTAGGGTCTGAGAGAGATTTCAAAATTTTATTTTATGCTCTATGACAGAAGATTAAAATACATAAAAATCGTTTAAAACATGCAAAGTAAAATCCAATGTACTTACCTGGCCACTTGTAGCCTGGCCCTATACTTTAGAACAGGGATACATCCAGGATTTTGTTACTGGCGGGGAGAGGTGGGCATTGCAGGAGCAGCAACTGGTGCTGCAGGGGTGGCTGTACCCCCACCAGCAGACCAGAGGCAGGCAGACCACTTCACAGGAACAGAAGGCAGGGACTTTTTTAAGTTTCCCAATTAGGTAAGAATATTGCCTCCCCCCTCCCTTTCCTTTCATGCTCAGCAGCATGTCCTCTCCCCCCACATCCCCACCCACCACTGCCACTGTCCCTACATTCCCTGGCTGACCTGGGGCATGGCAGAAAAGCTCTAGAGCCTTTTCTTTCCTGATCAAGTCAGGGATAGCAGCAATGGCAGGTGAGTTCCCCCTTCCTGAGCCTGCTTTTGAGTTTGCAAGGAATACCCAGAGAACCAAGCAAGAAGGAGAAACCTGCTGGTTGCCACAGCTGCTGCTGTCTCCTGCTCAGCCTGGCTCCCTTCAGAGCCTAGCTGGAACAGGGCAGGAACAGCCATGGAGCTGCTGTGCCCTGGGTGTGGCTGGGGACAACAGCAGTGGTAAATGCAGGGGAGCAGGAGAAGAGGCAATGTGCTGCTGAGCACATGAAGAAAGTGGGGAGAGAGTTCTTATTTATTTTGAGGTCTTAAAAAAAAGTTCTTGACTGCTGCTTCTGTGACATCAGCTAAAAGAGGGTTGTGCCCATGCCACTGCAGCCCCTCTGCATCTGCCTCTGCTCGGGAAGTGATCTCTGATCTCTGGTATAGTACAGAGTCATACACATAAGGCAACGGTAGGGGACCTTTGTAGTAGTCAGTATTAATTGAGAGGGGCAGCTATGCCTTTTTATCAGGTGAATAGCTCACTTGAGCTCCATCTCTTAAGGCACTTGAGAGGCTACATGATAGTAGTCTTCAAATACTTGAAGGGCTGCTATAAAGAAGAGGGAAAGAACCTTTTCTCTCTTGCTGTAGAAAAGAAGACATGGTCAATGGCTTGAAATTGCAGCAAAATAAATTTAGATTGGATATCCAGAAAAGTTCTTCACTTTGAGAATAGTGAAGCAGTGGAATGGATTGCTTGGGGAAGTTGTGGACTCTATCGCTAGAGGTGTTCAAGAAGAGGGTAGACAGCCACTGGTCAGGGATGATCTAGGCATAGCTATGCCTGTTTTCTTTCATGGGTATTTCCCATGCTTCTGGGCTTAGCTAGTTGCTCCCTGCTTCCTCCTCCCTTTTTTTCTGCGATATGTGTCAGAGTATATTAAGCTTCCCCAGAGGCATTGGATGTTGTCTACAGCTGAGCCTGGGGACTTCAACTGAGGTTTGCCAATTCTCCTGCTAGGAGCAAAGCCAGAGGTTCCTAGCTGGAGAATCTTCCTTAAGGTTAGACCAATCACCATATCTTGGGCCAGGAAGGAATTTTACCCCATAGTCAGATTAGTATGGACTGTGGGGGTTTTTGCCTTCCTCTGTAGCAGGAGTGCCTTGGCCCTTTACCCAGGACCTCTTGATTGTATTTTGACAGCATTTTATAGAAGCAGGACGGTGGCTGCCATGGTTCCCTTGCTTTACCTGTGGCAGCTTAGGGTGTTAGGTCTGTGTTGTGTCAGGGTTAAAGGTAGTCTTATGTAAAGTTTATTTTATGGTTGTATGGGATAATTAGATAGGGCTGATCCTGCCTCAGGCAGGGAGTTGGGCTAGAACAGGGGTTTTCAATGTTTTTTAATCTGAGTACCCCCAGCGGCTGCATGCCAAGTGGAGGGGGCAGAGGTAGTGTGTGGCCGGACACAGCGGGTGAGCAGGGACGCAGTGCTGCTGCCTCCTAGGACCAGAGCTGGGGTGTGGCAGGGAAGCTTACCAGGCTGGGGTGAAGGAAGCGGCATCCCTCTGCGGGGCGGGGAAGCTCACCAGGCTGGTGTGTGGTGGTGGTGGCGGCTGCATGCAAGCTTCTCTGCCTTGCAGAGGGGCACCGCTGCCCTCGCCCTGCCCCACCCCGGCCCTGCTCCTGAGAGGCAGTGGCATTCCATCCCTGCCTGCCCGCATGTACCCCCTAGTCCAAGTATCACCAGGTGTACGCATACCCCTGCATGACCTCTTGAGGGCCTTTCCAGCCCTACTTCTCCATGACTTTTGTGTCATTTGAAACATGCAGTACAACCCTGTATTTAGATCTGGTTCCAAAAAAATTTGCAGGTTAGGCATGTTGTCCAAGGAGGATGATTAATCAGTACCCATTTTCACCTGCCATGATTGTGTGCTGCATTATTTACAGATCAATTGAAAGTTCCTGGCCTTGGAGAAAAGGAATTGTGATATCATAATCCTAGGGCTTTTATTTAGAAGAGCAGCGTGAAGAGAAGATTCAAAACAAAACAAAACGTATGTTTTTAAAGCACAGACTCCCACTGATTGGTCTGTGTTTCAGCTTCTGATGTCACTCTGGATAAACATTGTTTAGAATGCAAAAACTTAAGGGTGTGTTAAATTCTAAATCCCACAATCTATTGGGACCCAGTAGTCAACATCTCTTATGTATTTTTGGTAACTTACACAAGTTAAACAGCTCCCATAAGACTTTTTCTAAATCCCTTTAAGTGTCTTAGGACTTTGTAGTAAGAGTTCTTCATAAACATCTCTCACAAGACATTTGAAATTCTGAAGTATGACTCACTGCATTTTTTCCTTCAAATAATTAAACTGATTTGCTGAACTCATCTATGTCAGTTAGATGTGTAATAACTTGTTTTCCTCTTCCAGTACTATTACCAGACAGTCATTGTCTCTCCAAACTATTGTAGAACATAAGCCTTTTCAATGAAAAATGCTTTTTAAATAATCCCAGAAATATTTTACTAAAATATTCATAGTGTCATAAAGGCATCTTTTTTTATCTAGGATCCCATAACCATAGAACAGTGGTCTTGAAGCAGACCAGCTATTGGGGTAGGCAGAGTGCTCACATTTTACTGCTAGCTCTGCAAAAACACAGATTTTATTATTACTAATTATTATTTTTAATGCATTCTTAAGCCCTGATTTAGTAATCTACCCAGGTCAGTTCTCACTGTACAGGACCTTCAAGGGCAACCAAGTTCAGACCAGCACTGTCTCAGTCCGTTCCCTACAGGTGAGAAAAATCTCAGGTATGATCAGAATAATGAGCAAAAAAAAATACCACCCAGCCCTATCATCTGATACTCTGAGTGCCTCTGCATGCTTCACAAGCAAGGCTGAAATAGTGTATTACAGTTATTAGCCTCAGCTTCTCCCAGTCCCCAACCTTTGCCCTGAAAAAGATAACAGGGACACAAATCTGTTTTATGCAGCTGTACATGGCTTTGGCTGTTGATGCTCAATCAAATCACTTTCTTAGTGCAACTATGAGAAATTACAGACAACTCAGCCTATAACATGTCACCAGAGAAGTCAATTCCTTTCAAATGCTGTTTAAAAAATAGCGAAGGTCACATGGCAGGTTGAAGCTATTCTCAATTCTACTTCTCATGAACAGTGTGAAGTGCAGAAAGGTCAGGTGTCTTCATTCATTTCTTGGCAGTATAGAGTTAGACCTATACTGAGTAGAGCCAAGTTCCTTCAGTTTGAAGCAATTGGCTAACTAGAGCTTTGGCCAAAATAAGGTCCCTAGAAGGTGGGGAGGGGGGTGAAAAATGGTGCCATGATACAGTTCAAGAGTCATAGAGACAGTTTGGTTCTACTCCTAATCTCAAGCATCCCATAACAATGTCAGGATGTAATTAAACCATCCAGACTGTTTC
Organism: Crocodylus siamensis; assembly: GCF_052110815.1. NCBI lineage: Eukaryota > Metazoa > Chordata > Crocodylia > Crocodylidae > Crocodylus > Crocodylus siamensis. The sequence continues at coordinate 303,288,158 of NC_143395.1, forward strand.
AGTCTGGTTCAATCCTGCCCATTCCACATGCAATTTCTAGCCCAAGGCAATCAGAAACAAGTACACCAGGGCTCAGTTTGAAACATCCAAATACATTCTTAAGTGTTTCCCTTTTATCATCTCACAGGCACTAATTTTATCTTCCATCAGTGGTAGCTTTTTCTTTTCCCAAAACTGTGAATGTTATATTTTTAATCCGAGAAGTGCTCTCTTGAAAGGATCATGGTAATATTAAGAGTACTGTTAAGGAAGAAAGTAGATTTTACCTCCTCCTGGAGAATTTTTATGATAAGTGTTAAGAGGAACAATCACATCAGAGTTCCAAGACCAGACATGTTAAGAATAGATGCTCATTCTCTTACAGCCTAGACAGAAGTCCACCAAGACTTATCCTGATGACCAGGAAGCCTGGTTTTCTCTGATTTTAAAAAAAAAAAAATCCCCATTTTTTTGGATTAAAAAAGTAATCCACATTTTTCCATGATTAAAATGAAACACCACTATACATAAATTTATATATTAGTGGTGTTTCATTTTAATCATGGAAACACGTGGATTTGGGATTACTTTTTTAATCCAAAAATTAGGAATTTTTTTTTTTTAACAGAGAAAACCAGGATCCTTGCATGTAGATGTTGAATGAGACAAGAGAGGGAAGTGATCCTTGCTAGGACTCTTTAGGCACATTCTTCCAAAGACAGATCACGTCACTGCATGGACCTCTGCCACCTTTCCCAGGTGAGAAAGTAGTATCACATAAAGAGGTCCAGGAGGGTGCAGATGGATAGCTGCTCTGTACCTGTTGACAGGAGAAGATAATTAATCAGTGCCACTAAATTGGTTTTACTTCCAAACCCTGGCTTGAATCCAGATTGTGCTAGGTTTAGGATACATTTCAAAGTTGCAAAGTTGGCCTTAGGCTAGCTTCCCTGTTATTGTGCTGAGGAGTGGGAGGTTTCATACTGGATGGCAGTAGGTTAGAGCAGTTGTATGCAGGCTGGGTTAATAGCCATGCAGAACTGAACTGGAAGTGGAGAGGTACACGCTAAGGTCAGCTTTCAGTTTTGCTTTTCTGTGTTGATAAAGCGTTGAAAAGCTACAACTTCCTTTGTAACTGCTATTTGCTGGGCAAGCAATGAACAATGTTTTTTTGTAACCTTTAAGCATAGACATTTGGACTGGAAGGGGCACCCTGGGTCACAGTCAAGTCTCCTGTCACTGGCATCCGTGACATTTGATTGGATCCTGTGGCGTGGAGGAATGCTGTGGCAGGTGTATTAAAGAGAAAAGAATTGTGCAAAATTGTGGATGTGACTAGTGGCTAAACTGCAAGAGGAAATGGAGTTTTAAAGTGCACAAGTTGGGTGGGCTGGGCTTCTTTTAGAGAGGAAAAAATAGGGGAAATCTTGTTCGTGTGCGTGCAGTGACAAAAACCCAGTAGATTAAAAATATTTTGTTTTCCGTTGATGGAGTCAGCTGAGCAGATGCACCTGTTCTTGGAGATGTCACCCAGGTTAAAAGTTGTGAATGAAGGGGCTGTGTATGTGTACACGTATGTACTATCAGAGATGACAAGGAATTTGTTTTTAAATTACTGGCTCCATCTACTGGACAGAAACATTGTTGCTAGCAGCTTTTTATTTTACTAAAATTTTATTAGGCTATGCTCATTAGAAGAGCTGTGAAATGACAACAAAAGGAAGAGGTCCAATCTGCAGTTACAGATGCAGCCTCTCTGAGAAGGAAGTTGGTTACAAAGAGGATTTTTTGTATAAAAAGAAGAAGTCTGCATACTGAACAGGGAACAATGAAAAGTCTTTTACATTTTTGCAGGGCCTGTGCGTGCATCGTATTCATTGTGGATTAGGGAAGCTAGATTTTGATTTAGTGAAACCTTGGACTAAACTCAGTTCCAGTTGCTTATAGAGATGATGTAAACTGTTGAAGAGGGTTCTGCCAGAGCTGTGAGATTACTTATGAATGTACTGAAGGGATTAACTAGATAGGAACAACTGGAAAAAAAACCACAACCCCATAAGGCTGTTGTTTGCATCCGGAGTAGGTATCTCAGTGAACTGCAGGTGTTTTCAGTGTGGATGTAAAGGAACAGAAGAGCTGCTTCGGGTACTACAAGGAGATGTGACTGGAGTTACTGAAATAAAATAGGGAAAAGAAAGATTTCATCGGAAAGCTGAAAGTTGTGGGCACTAAGGTATTAGTTATGCTTGCTGTAATCTTTCCTGGAAAATACTGTATTTACTTGCATATTGCACTCACCTTTTTCAAAAAAATTTGCCATCCGAAATTGAGGTGCATTTTTTTAAATATAGGGAGGCAGATTTTTTTCTTCTTTCCAGAATAGAAGCACGGAGATGTTCTGAGGTGGTTGCTCCTGCTTTTCCTTCTAGCAGCTCCATGGAAGGAGCGGCAGATCCAGAGCCAGGGCAGTGGTGCAGTCAGACCCTGCTTTGATTTCTGTTCCATCCAGCGTTTAAACCAACTACCTAGTTGTACTACTGGCATTTTGATTCAGCCAACAACGCTGGAGTTGGTTGGTTTCATGGCTTATTATAATCTACCTAATTCCTGCTGAGTTGCTCTTTACTCCACCAGTATTATGACCCTCTCTCTTTTTAATGGTCTTGATGTTCCACTAATCAAGCTATCCTTTCTTCAGCAATTTTGCTAAAGAATTTGCAGTTTAGTTTTTTCTAGTCCTTTTCCTGTTTTGCATCCCTGCAGACTATTTTTATCTCTTTTCAAAATCCTATATCTCCTCATGGAGCCCAGTCTTCAGCAGCAGCGACAGTTTCAGCTTTTAGCCGAGCAGCCAAGATCTGCTGACTGCTCAGCTGTAAAAGGGTTAAAAGTGTAGCCTTTGCCTGAGCAAAAAAGGGAGTGGTACGTGAGCTAAAGATCCCTGTTCTGTTCATGATTCTATAAAAGTATTTTTTTCTTCATTTTGCCGTAGCAACCAAGATATGTTTCCTATTTGGGGTCATGTGGTATGTGAGAAATATGGTAATAAAATTTCCATCACAAAGTTTAAAACCAAGCTGGACAACGCTTTGGAAAATAAGATCAGTAAGTTGACAGAGATTTAACATCTGCTAAATTGTATGATTTGCACAAGTGGATGGATAGGAATGTTAAAGAAAAGGACAAAAATCGGAGATCAAGTAATTTTTTAAAAACACAAAACAATGGGAGATAAATTATTGCTGGGATTTTATTTATATATATAATATATGCTTCGGCATCAAGATGAAGAAATTATACTGTCACCATCTTATGAGTTGTTATTCATCATGGATTTTAATTACTCTGGCATTTGCGGGGAAAAAACGCCATTTTAAATTCAAGTGGCCTTTCTGAAATGAGATAAATCAACTCTCTAATCAACTGAAATAATATGGTGAGATGCTATTCTGGTTTTGATTAATGGGAAAAGATGTGGTTTTATATTATCTTGGCAGTACTTATTAGACTAGAATGTAATTTTATATGTTTTCGTCTTCAGAATACATAATAGCTGTTAATATGGACCCACTCCTGTTTATTGGATGACAGTCTTAGAACCTGGGAGAACCTATTTTATCCAGACCTGGAATTATCAATGTATCAATTGGATACCCAGTTTCCTTCAGAGTTTAATAGGATATGGGTTATTACTTACCTTTGAAATGTCCAGTTCTTGTGACCAGGATAATAGAAATTGTTGTTGTTGTTCAGGTCTTCCTACTGTGAAGTGGAGTTGTACCTTAAAGGTAGAAAAAAGGATTTTTTCCCTGTACTTAACAGCAAATTCAGTGGAAGATGTTAAAATGGATGATTGATCTTTTTGCGGGATCTTGATTTGTCTTGTGGGAAGCCTATCTCCTGTCCAGTTCCAATTTAGAGGGTGGGATGAAGGAAAAAGAAATGGCAATATCCTGATAAGAACAGGAAAGCAAAGTAGAGTGTGATTTAATTGCCAAATATTTATGTGTAGACCAAAGTGTTGTCAGACCTGAGGCACGGTGATAAAAATGAGATCAAGGAAAAGAACAAATACAATTTATCCGCATTCACCCTTTTTATCCCTAATACCTGGGTCTTGGGGAAACTTTTTTTTACTTAGGATCAAGTTGATTTGCTGAAATAAGAACAAAAACTGCTACTATCTCTTTCTCTTTATATGATTTGGGGAATCAGTTGAAGTCTTCTCTCCAAATACATTGTGCAGATTGAGATGCTAATGCTTGAAAACTAGCCTAGAGCTGTGGTTTTGCACTTATCCAAGCAAAATATCCCTTGAAAGTCTTAAATGGAACAAGAATTATATGCAGAGAGAAACTCCTATTCCCGTATAGCTGTGGTTCTCAACCTTTTAAGGCTCAAGTCCCTGCTTGGAAAACACTAACCATTAATTTTGTCTTTTTTAACAACAGAAAAATTATAGAGCAATTTTTCTATTACAGAAAACTCAGAAAAACCACAATAGGTCAGAATGTTTTTAACACCACAAACTCCCTTTTGAATCTCTGGGTTGATCTTGTTTGCATACCTAACAGTACTACTGTTATGTGGCAACCAGTGGCACCCTGGAAAAGATCTGAAGACAAACTGGGGTGCTGCTGCATCCTGGTTGAGAATCACTGTCTTAAAGGATTCTTGGGGACTTTGTGCATTTGGATCTGGTTTTTTTGTCACATACAGTGGTTTTATTGGAACAAAACTCTCTTGAGGGTGTGTCTTCACACTGCACAGCAGACTAAACTGCAAGATGTAGTTACTCAGCATGAAATTCTTTCTGACTAAGGAGTGACTCAAAGCTGCCTCAGGGTGGGGTAGTTTAAAAGCTAATGTTTGGTGTCTTAGTTCCCTTTTAATGGATATTTATCTGCATTTTCCTTGAAGTCACAATGTTTTTAATAGTCATCATGAATTGGCAGAAGTGCATTTTGCTTCTTATAAAAATGGAACTAACAGACAACTGTGTATCTGTAAAATCTGCATGCACTGAAATCCTAAATGCCTCTTTTTTTCCTATTTTGCTGCTTATACTTTTCTTTATCCATGAGCAAAAATAAACTACTGCTTGACTGTCATCACATTGCTTGTGAGAAGTAAAGCTATAATTTATATGTAGTCTTCAAGTATTTAATAATTAAAGCTAAACTTAAGAAGATTCTGCTGTATTTTATGCAAGTTTAGATACACTTACCATATACTTGCAGACAGAGATAAAAAGTTCAAATGAGGAAGGACTTGGGACCACAGGAAACAGCAACTTGGCAAGATAGCATTATACATTTGCCCATAATAAAATGCTACTGATATTATACAAAAATGGGGACAGAAATAGAAATAATGAGACTTAGTCCTAGGCAAGGTCAAGAGAAACATGATGGAAATGGAAAGGCAAAATATGCATGGTGCATAAAAAAGGATTTGTTCATCTGTATTTGTTCAGGGTATTGGACCTGTATAATCAATGTAGTTAAGATAGAGATGTAAAGAGGTGAGCTCATGTTTGATTTTGGAATTCTCAAAAAGAAGCTTTATAGCACGGTTGTGTAGTAGACTAAACTGCGTTGCTGCGCTACAGCTGTGATTCTCTCATACAATACAACATGTCAAGATTGAGCTGATTTATGCAGTATTTTAGAGTAAAGTTTAGCTCTGCAGAAATCTAGCTCAAGATTTGCATCCAAAATCAGGGAAAGAGAGCATCTTACGTGCTATGATCCTATAACAATACAGATGAGCCAAATTTCCCTAACAAGTACCGTAGATGAAGAAGGATTCAATTCAGTTCAGTTCAATTTATTATTAAGGATTCTGGCTAAATGCCACGTTCCTGAAGACAACGTAACACACATACACCCATAATATAAATAAGTTTGAACAAACTAACTGAACTACAAATATACTAAAAATAGAGTCCACCAACATAAACACATTATTAATATAAATATAGTAGTAAATCAAGACATGAATCTATACCATTGTTGTACATAGATCCACAATTGAGACAATAAAATCAAGTCTAATGTTAAAATGTATCACTCATATCAGTAATAAAGGATATTTAACTCTAATCACCTCAGTCTTGAAAGCAAAAATTGTGAGACAGTTTACTACATTTGGATCTGTTTGCTGTAAAAGCCAGATTAATTTCTCTCTGTTTGAGAAATGTATCAATTTCTGCAAGTAGGGTAATAAATAGTACATTTTAATACATAGTGGATAGTATCTTCCAAAACTCCTAGACAGATTGGGCAACATCTTTTAGCTCTTGGAATGGAAAATCTACGTCCAGCCACAACAGCTGTGGGCATCTGTTCGACCCTGAGCCTAGTTGAAAAGGATTACCATTTATTATTGTGATCCAAATGTAAATACCTTTCTTTCCCTGTCAATCTAATTTCCAAAGAATATATAAAGGGGCAATGCGAGTAGCCCTGGCCACTGCAAAATTATTCTGCCTAGCAATATCTTGTATCCTGTGGAAAACCCAAACCTTTTCTATGGTGGGGGGGGAGGGGGAAGAAAGTATCCCATCCCAGAAGAAGAAGGATTAAAACTGGAGTGGTTTTGCTACACCTGTATGGCTGCAGAATCATGCCAGTGGTATCCTTTGATAGTGATACAGTGATTCCAGTTGTCTAAACTCTTAGTACTCCAAAAAGAGGTGACTCAAAAAGTGCCTTTGTACATGCATAAGTGTATTTGTCATAAATGGAAAAAAATCTTATGCCTTCATTTTTTTAAAATTTCTTTAAAAGAATTTGCAGAGGCTTTTCATTTCATGGACAGATCCAGGGAACATGCAGGGGGTTTGCTGCTACTGCTCATTCCTTCATCTCCTTCCCTGCTACCAACTCTGGCTGCATAGGAGAAACAGGGGGGAAGCATTCATCCTCAGGGTCCTGGAGTTGCTTCAAAGCAGTGGATCTGGTAGGAAGCTGTACTGATGATTTGGGAAGCTCAGAGCTCACTATGCATGCCCAGCATAGCCGAAGTTGGTTGTGACCCCCTGAGTCAAATCTCTGCAACTAGGAAAGATTATACCTATTAAAAGTTTTTTTGGTTTTGGGGTTGTTATTTTTTAAGTGAAGCACTGAGATCTCTGCAAAGATGGAAAAAATACGAAAACACCATTTATCTACATACTGCACACCGGAAACTAAATGTCTTTCATGATTTCTTGGACATCAGTAGCCATTTTTAAAAGTTTCCAGTGAGATAAAAGGGTGGGTAGGTTAGCACATGTGTGTGGATCCTGGCCATATTGCTACCAGTGAAATCGGAGTTGGGAACCAAATTCTACCGTGACCTGCATCCTGTGACAGCTATGCAGAAGTCAGGGGAAAATTTCACCTCTACCACCTAGACCCTATGGCCTAGCCTTTCACCTCTACCACTTTGCAGTTTTCACCTCAGTCTGTCACAAGAGAACTTCCTGACCAGCTGTGCTGTAACTAAGGAGGGCAACTGGGGCAACTGTCTGGGTTCCGATTTGGGGGAGGGGAACAAAGAAACAGTTGCTGCTGCAACCACAGAATCAAAATAGCAACTCAGCAGCAATCAGAAGTCACCACTGCTGCTATGTGTAGTAGTTGCCTTGGGTGCCCTGCTGTGTTGTTACACTTCTGGGCTAGGGACAGATATTATGCATTAAACCGCTTTAAGTGATCAGAAACTGGTTTAAACCTGTAACAGAACAGATATTCAGTGCACAATAAACCAGTTTGAAAATGGCTGAAACCAGTTTGAGATAAGTCTGATACTACATTCAACCAGGTTTAACTGATCTGGCTCAAACTGGTTTATGTAATGTCTGTCCCAGACCACTTGCTGGTTTAAGATAAACCAGACACCCCCCAGCATCCTGGCATGCTCTCTGGGCTGGGCGGGGCTCTCTGCTCCACTACAGGATTGGCCTCTCCCCCCTGCTCCCTGTTTGGAACTCGGCACAAACTTGCAGGTACAGAGCGTCTGTCTAGCTTTTCCCTGCTAAGCGGGGATTATTCCCCTGCTCCCCTCTGCCTTACACAGACACCTCAGCATTAGCTAGCAGACCACATGCTGGCTATGGTCTGCGCTGTGCGAGAGGACAGAGACAGAGAGGCATTTTGGAGCTAATCAACAGGTAACTTAATGTCCTTCCTTGGAAGAACTGTTTAAGAAGAGCTCTATTAGTTAATGAAAAGAGGCTTTGTTTTCTTAATGAGTTGATAAACACTGAGTTAGGGGTGATAAGCATTCCCTCCCAGCAGCTGGGGGGATAATCAGAGGGTCCTGTCTGGGCCTGGCTGTGCCCCCCTCCCCTAACTCTGCCCTGTGAAATCAAAGGGAGGGCTGCTCTAGCACCCTTTGGCTTCTAGCCTGAGCCACTGCAAGCATGTGCCTGCACGTCTGGGATGTCTGTCTAGGTTACAAACTGATTTAGCCTAGCCAGGTTAGGCTTGCAAAGATTGAATTAATTTGGCTCAGGCTTTTTGAATGTCTGTCCCTAGCCCTAATGGCCAGTGCTGAGATTGTGGTGACACTACAAGGTAGAGCTCCACAACTCTGTTCAGATGCTTTCGCTTACTTTAACCTATTCATGGCAGAACCTCAGTCTCTTTAAAGTAGCATGCAACAGCAAGCAGCAAGAAAAGATGAGTGAAGGGCTTTTATTTGCTCACAGAACAGGGTACAACACAACCATTATCTATGCAGATTGCCCACACCATCCTGCAGATATCCATGCTCCCTGCCCAGCAAGGAGAGAGTAGGTGAGTCTTAGTAGCCAATCAATCCTTTGTCTCTCGTAAAGAAAGGGAACATCTTTTTTTCCCCAGTGCTGAAGAGAGCTAGATGTGTACCAGTGTCTCAGAGTTGCAGCAGCGAATGTCTGGGTTGGATATCAGGAAAACTTTCTTCACTGTTAGAATAGTGAAAAAACAGTGGAATTAACTGCCTAGGGAAGTTGTGGACCTTCCAGCACTGGAGGTTTTCAGAAAGAGTTTAGATGATCTTTGCTCTGGGACAGCTTAGGAGTACCAGTGACTGGCATGTTCTGTAAAAAACAATTGGAAGCCCAAGATCTCTCCTGTCTCCCTGCATTGATCATTAGGAGATAACAAGAATTGCTCTGCAGCAGGTAAATATTGAAGAGGACCATGCTCAGCAGCAGGAGAATGAAGCAGAGCTCCACAGGTGGTTTAGTTACTAAAGAAGATTAAGGTAGGCAAGGTTCTTTGGGTGAATCTGATATCTTTTATTAGACCAGCTAAATAGTTGGAGAACAATTTTTAAGCAAATTTTTGGGTTCAAAAACCCTTTGTCAGGCTAAGGAAATTTCAGCAGTTGGTGTGTGCTCTTCCTGGATGGAATTAAAAGTAAAAAAGCCAGAGGCTGGTCTGGTATGCATACAAGACAGGCAGTCAGTGAAAATATAGATTGAGGAGTTAATGGGCAAGAGACTGGCTGGGTGGCCGGGAGAGAAGGAGGATGAATAGTGGAGAAGTACCTGGGAAGTCAGCTGTCAGGCAGGTTATAATATGTCAGAAATCCAATGTCTATATTTAGTCCAGAGGTGTAGGTTGTCCATGATATATTTAGTCCACGATTTTTGGTGTCCAGGAGGTTGATGAAGTGGAGTTCATAGACTTGTCTCTGGGAAGCCTGACTTTTCTATAATTTTGGGATTCCGCTGAGTCTGCCAGCTTGAGTGATCGTTTTCTAAAATATGGGGAGAAAAAGTGAAGCTGGCTTCTAGTTGTGAAAAGGGAGGGGTTTCCCTGTTTCCTTGTTTGCCCTAGTTCCGGCATGTAGGTATGGAGGGGAGACTGGATTCACTAGGCTCTTGTCAACCACCAAATATTGGGTGGTGTATTGTTTCTATATTGGATGGTGTATTGTTTCTATATAATATATGGTGACTAAAAACCCTTGACTTCTGTATTTTATAGTTATGATTGACTATGACATTTGTATTTAGTTGAATGTTACAGTAGTGATTCCCAAAGCACAGCCAGAAAAAGGGGCTTCTAGATCACCGCAGGTATCCTTCCTTTTTAATTAAAAGCTTATTAAGGGAGTGCACTAATCTGAAAGAAATCTTGAGCATTGTCCAAGATGCATCTGCCAGGTGAGTTTGAGAACCACTGAGCTAGAGTTTGGTTGAGAGGCTTAATATTTCCTATGTCTCTGCCCTTTGTCCCTTCCCTAATGTTTAGTTCCCCCTCCAGTCTCTAGCCTTTTTCCCCTTGCCTTGTTTTAAAATACAGTGAAGATGCTTTAGTCCCTTTCCCTGTAGGGATATGAGGGCTTTCTTCCTGTTCTGCCCCGGTGATCAGAGGGTTTGATACAACAGGCTCAGGCGTGAATTCCTTCTCTTTACTATGCAAAACGCAATAATGGTAGCAAATAGGAAGTGGTTTGCTAAGTCAGACTGTTTTTTATCACTATTGCCAGTAATAACCACAAGGGAAAAAATGCAAACACCAAGTTCATTGTAAAGCTATATATGGGGAAAGTCACTTGTGCAATTCTTTTGCTGGCAAGACTACACTCTGTAAGTATCAGACTTTTTAAGTAGATCTTCTGGGGTCTTCTTTGGCTTCTGTATCTAGATGAATTCAATATACTTCAAGGCTAAAATCTTGATGCCTTATTCAGCTTTACTGCGGTGTAGTCAGTTTAATAGAATTTCCTATAAACAGCAACCTTATATGGGAACTAAGAGAAACACTCCTGTGGGGATGTCAGCATTGATCATTAATAATGTTAGCTTCCTGGCTCTGGCTGCTGTTAACATCCAGCAGCACTGTTAATAATAGAGTTTTAAATTTAGTCTTTTATTACTTTCTTGATCATCCCCAAATTATCTTGGTATTCCCAATGTACCTGTTGTTGCTACATACTTTCAGGGCTGTTATGGAAACTGTGGTATTTATTCTTTCTTATACAATTTAGGGTTCTCGTGCACCAGGAAAAATGACTTTCTATTGCCAATGAATCTTTCTTAACTAGTGCTAAGAGTGAAGTGTGGTATTCAGTATTGATTTTCCCAAATGCGAGAAGCTATATGCTTTTCAAAAGTGATCTGAGAAGGAAAAGTGTAAAAATAGGCTTATACTTCCCTTTGATTTGTTGATTTGCTGTCCCATGCAAAAAAGACATGAAAGGTTTTCTTTTTCTCTTTGTTTTATCTAGTAATTGCACCCCCAAAAGCTGGAGAATTAGTGAAGTGAAATTGCAAGTACCAAGAGAGTAGAGTAACTGAAAGAGGAAGGAATTTTAATGGACTGTTTAAAGCTCTGGGTTTTATTCACATTTATTTAATCTCAGTGACTAGCATTTTGGAGAAAGAAAATAGTCCCATTCCTTTAGTGAACTTGTGAGCTTAACTGCTTGCATTGTCTGAGACATTCAGTTAAATCTTCAGCAAGGATATGTGGTTGGAGGCCTGCATGTGGGGCAGCCACCCTTCTCCCCCAGCCCAGAGACAGCTTCTGTTAAATTAACCTTAACTAGGAACTTTCTGGCTTTCTACCTGTGCTTTTTCCCCAAATCACAAGAGTTTTCTTGTAAGGATTACATACACACACCATGCTAACTAAATGTTGTTTGTTTGCTTAGCCATTGTATACTGGCACTAATAACATCTTCCAAAGTATCTCATTTTCAAAAGTAACTTAAGCACATAAAACTGTCTGGAGAGCTGCCCGAGGTAGGAAGGAATACTTTTAAGTTTAGAGTCTAAACCAATAGGGAATATTCAAGAAAGGAGTATGAAAGCCACCTTTCTCACTGATGTTAATACCTGGTTGCAGCCTTGGGTTAGGGATCTGTGAGACTGGATTCACAGTCCAACCCCCTTCTTGCACTTAGATACCCTAAGCTGTCCCTTTTGAAGATAAAGGATGGATTCAGTCTTTTCTTTTGAAAAACGGTGGAGTGACTGGAGAGCTATCTTTTATGTTATAGTGCAGAGGTTAGAGCATTCACCCTGGAAATGGAGACCTGGGTGTAATTCTTTCCAAAATCAGAGGAATTTCAGTCCCTCGCCTCCCACTGCAGAGGCCCAAACTGCCAGCTGTTGACTAGGTTGGGTGTACTAAAGCATTCAAAACCTATCAGGACAAACACAAGCAAAGAGGCTGTATGTTTTGTCAAAAAAAAACATGCAACACCCTCCTGTCTACACCCAAAGATCCCTCCATATACACGCAACCATGAGCACAGCAGAGTAGGCAAAGCATACAGCAATATATTTAAAAAGAAAAAAGAACAAGACAATGAGGACGAAAAAATGTGCGTTAATTCTTCCCAGCGCATTTGCCTGATGAAACCTTCCCTTTTGCTGGAGATGGAGTATGATCAAACATTTGCAGCGAGTGCAACAAAATTATTATCAAAATCCTGCTCAGAGCTCAGATGAAGAGAGGGCTGCCTTGTCTTGTTTTGCTGGGCAAAGTATCTTCCTAGGAAAACTTACTTACAGATAGCAAAGTAAAACTGACTCATTACATGGCATGCAGGGTTTTTCTCTCTCCCATAGTTGGTATGTCTATGAAACATTGCTCGCTGACTGACTAACATGGTCACCTCCACTTGAGTCTTTGGTATGTGCTTTCTTCCTCTCAACTTAACTCCAGTCCACCATGTGAAAATAAGTGACCTTTATGTAGGCTGCCTCTGGGTGGGGAAAGGAGTGAACAGCAATATTTCATGAAGCGTTGAAAGATGCATACCCGTAGTCTATTATTACGTTCAGTATTTGTAGAGGGATGTGAGAAACAAGGTGATATTTGGCCAGTAGAGGGAGATGCTGTAAAACCGATGGCAAGTATCGTCATTTGTGACTCTACCACAAACTGAATTAAAATATGCATCTGTGCAGCCTGCTCTGCTGCTCCTATGTGTTCATCATTATTTATTAATTGATTATTTCTCAACAGTTTGGATACATTGGCAAGGAAACTGTGAAGAGCTTGATCTCTGTCAGGGTAGAGGAAAACTTTGCATACTTATTCTTGCAGGCAGGGGGCATTGTTTTATTTATTTTTTTAGACCATGACATTTTAAATTACATAGTATTTAAAATTTCTAAATAAATTGTGACGAGTCCCAATTAGTGCTACTTCATTGTTGCTCTGAGGACAAACACTGCACAGCTGTGTTCCCTTCTTAAACACAGAGAGAAATGCTTAGGAAAGGAAAGGTACAGTGGACCATTCCCAAGCTAGATTGAAGCTGGAATAGAAGGAGCAACATCTCTGTGCTCACTGCAGCAAAGCCTGGGAAAGGAGGGGAGTGTTCCCTGTGCTCTACACGCCCATGCAGGTCCCTATTTTTCTTTAACCTCATTCACCACATGTACAAAGGGCAGTCCATTCAGTAACTGTCCCTGGCCTTTTTTGTTGCTATTGATCTGTTATACATCAGCAGAAAAGCACACACTTTTGTATATTTTTCCTTTATTTTTCATAAAACACATACAAGTTACAAATATAATTCGTGCCATGTAGGGTACTACTTATGACCTAATTTATATGGCAGGGACCTTAAGTTGTAGATCCAGAATATAGAAATACTATTGCTAACATTTAGTGGTAATGTTTCATCAATTGGAATAGTTTTTAGTGGCATCCATCAACACTGTTAAGTGATAAGCAAATGGAGGGTCAGCTGAATTATCTCAGTGCTTTGTGCTAGCCTGGAATTCAGTGTGCCCACCTTCAGTTCTTCAGGATCCATTTCTGAATGTAGCAGGAATAAGAACATCATAACAAATATTAAGGAAGCATCATTAAGCTTCATAATGATTAAGCATCATTATTCAAGGAAGGAAAAACGCAGTTATTTATTTAGGTCCCTGAAGACATAGTTTAAGCTCAAATTGTTTTTTGGAATTACTTTCTGAGCACTCATTCTTTCATCCCATTGTATTCCTCATGGAAATGGTGGCTGTTCACCCAAATTCAAACCAAGAGAACATTCTAAAAAGTTAAGCTCATTTCCCACCCCCCACCCCCCAAAAGTAATAGTAGTAGTTACTATGTTTTGATGCCCGGACAACTGTGGCAGGGCAGGTTTGGGTGATGGGACAACTGGCCTGGCAGCTAGTCTCAGCATCCCATCCTTCCCCTCTCATATAAGTTTTTAACTATTTATCATCCATTGACTTGTATGTGGTCTGTTATTTGATCTGTTCATTTTTGGATCAAGAGTGGGGTTGCTTATGGGCGTGGGTGGTACCTGTCCATATTTTTACTTCTTGGGGTCTGGAGAGTTCTTTCTGGTTTGTTTGGAGTTTTCTTTAGTTATTTTTAATATGGTATTAGCACCATATCAAGATACATGTTTCTTTTTAATAGGAGAGATTAATTGGTTTTAGATCTGTGGGGTCAGTGCTCAGATCAGGCCCACATATACAAATCTAGCCTTGCACTGGCTAGATTGGGCTCTGCGCACCTGGATCCTGTCTTGTACCATCTGAATCCAGCCCTATGTATCTTGATCCTGCCTCACACTGCCCCACTATGTGCACCTAGATCCAGCCTCATGTTGCTCAGCTCACGCTCTCTGCAGGGCTGAAGGGCTCCCAATGGGTCTGGAAATTTGGCAGCAGGGGAATAGTAATTAATAGGGCTCTGCAAAGCTTCCATCACTAATTTGATTTGAAGGAGATTTGGCCCCATGCAGTGGCCAAATCTCCGAATCCGAATCAAATCAGGAGACCCATTAATCTCTCCAAATTGAATCAGAAGCCTCTGAATAAATTCAGAGAGATTTGGAGAGATTCAATGATTCGGCCATAAACACAGCTTTATATGTTTTTTCTGTATATCAGGTGTGGCTCATGAATGCTGAGATGGTGGGGAGGATGGAGAGTATCATGGGAGTGCAGGGGAGTCCTCCAGTCTGCTTCCAGGTCTGCTGCGGCGCGCATGGGGAGTCCCCCCTTCTTTGTCCCTTAGCTCGGCAACTGGTGCCTCCTGGGTCGGGGAGGGTACCTGGGGTCCCCTGCGGCCAGTTGCTGAGCCTGGGAGGCACGCTGTTGGCGTCGGACCTAGAAGTGGACTGGAAGTTCTTCCGGTCCACTTCCATGTCCACTGCCAAGCACGCAGGGGGGCCCCCCACACTCCTGTGGGACTCTTCACCTGCCACACCATCTTGGCGCTCACAGGCTCTGCCTGGTACCTCAAGGTACGTAGAAAAAACATAAAGCTGTGTCTATGATCGAATCTTTGATTCTCCAAATCAGACTTGAATCTTCAGATTCAGCCAAATCGAATCAGGACAGTAATCCAAATCAGCTAATTGAATCACTGTCCCCTGAATCGAGCCAAATCTGAATTGAATATGGCCCGCTTTGTACGCCCCTAGTAATTAATCTTGCCACTATTCCCCTGCAGCTAAATGTATGGATCGATGGGGAGCTTGGTTTGGCAGATGACATGACTCTGAGAGCTGGATCTGGCCTGCAAGCCAGGGGTTGAGCACTAAAGCTTTGACTATAGGTATGCTATTCCTCATAGGTTAGAACTCATAGGGCACAACTACATGAGATATTTACTTCAGAGCTACCTAATTGACTCCACAGTAGAATCTCAGTGTCTACTCTTGTGGCCCTATTAGGCTTCAGAAAACTAATTAACTCTGCCACAGGTTAGTATTTGTAAGTACAAGTACTATCGTGCAGCGTTCTTCAGTGCGCAGCAGTGCACATGTAAATGCTGATGGGGCAGGCTGGAACACAAGGGTGCTTCAATGTGGGGCTGTCTGCTGGCTAGTAGGGCTGTGCGAAATTTCAGCAGCCATTTCATTTCAGAGGTGTTTTGGGGTATTTCGGGTGTGCTGAAACATCGAATTCAACTCGAAACAGAAGACTCAGAAACATCTCTGAAATGAAACAAGGCAACCAAAACACTTCTGAAATGTTTTGGATAATTCTGGAGTTTCGGAGCCGGGCTTTCAGGGAAATAGCTGTACGCTGCTGCCCTGCCATGCAACTTGGCTCTGCAGGGAGCAGAGATCCACGCCAGGGGTCTCATAGCTACCACTGCCCACTGTGTGATGCCCTGGCAACATGAGCTGCACAGGGTGGACAGCAGTGGCGAGGAGACCCCAGTGCGGATCTCTGTTCCTTGCAGAGTCAGGTTGCACAGCAGGGCAGTCCTGGTCCTTGCTGCACGGCCTGGCTCCGCAGGGAGCAGAGACTTGCACCGGGGTTTCCTCCCTACTGCTGCCCACCCCATGCAGCCCCAGATCTCTGCTCTCTGTGGAGTCAGGTTGCGCAGCAGAGACTTGCTTGCCACTGCACTGCTTCCCTGCCCTGCAACCTGATGTGGCAGGGATCAGAGTTTCATGCAGGGCCTCCTCGCCTGCATGGAGGGCAGTGGCCTACCTCCTCCCCTGGATGAGCCATTCATGGCCCCATCCTGCTCCCCATTGGGGCCCCAAGTGCTCAGCCCCAAATCCTACCTGGCTGAGTAGGGCTGTGCAAAGCTTCCCTTGCAGCCTGTTCGAAACAGATTCAGCAGAGCCAAATCTCCAAAACAGATTCAGCCAAAACAAAACAGGACAGTAATCTGAAACACTGAAAAAAATCACTGTCCTCCGAAATGGCCGAATCCAAAACTGAATCAAAATGCAGCTGTTTCACACAGCCCTACTGGCTAGCCTCCCACTGGAGCACTCTAATGTCCCAGACAGCCCGTCTACAGCACCTTGAGTCAGGTCAGAGCAGCCCCAGGCTAGCAGGTTGAGTCCTGGGTCCCCTGCCAGCCAGGGGTTCTTCAGCTTAACTCAATGTCCTGCAGTCCTGGGCTCACATGAAGACATGGCACCCAGGAGCGATACATTCCAGGGTAAAATGCATCAGTTTTTTAATGCATTCGTATTAATTTTACATGTAGATGTGCCCGTGGAAAACTTGAGATTAAATCTACAAACTTTGGAGAGTTTTACTATTCCTAAATCTTAATCTCTGTTGAATTTTAGTTTCCGCTTTCTTAATGGCATCTGTCTCCAAGTTTATCCTGTCACTTTTTTTATATAGATATATTCAAAATACATCTTTTATAACTACTATAGTATTCTGCACTGGTCCATACCTGTAGGGAGTGAACCAGGAAAGCCAAGGCTGTAACCGAACTCCAACTGGCTACACAAATCAAGGACAATAAAAAGTCCTTCTTAAGATATGTGGAGAGTCAGAATAAAAACAATATTGGACCCCTGCTAAACCAAATGGGACAGCTGACAACCAACACACAGGAAAAAGCCGACCTGCTTAATAATTACTTTGCATCAGTTTTTCACCAGCCCAAAGGGACAACCACCTGGCCTAACACGATGCAGGATGGCCAAGGTGAGGGTGAATATATGCCCATCATTGGTGTAGACCTTGTGAAGGAACACCTTGAGAGGCTGGGCATCCACAAATCAGCTGGTTCAGACAGATTGAACCCAAGTGTGGTTCAGGAACTGGCAGACGTCATAGTGCAGCCACTGGCAAGGATATTCAAGAACTCATGGCGCTCGGGCAAAGCACCTGAAGATTGGAAGAGGGCCAGTGCAGTGCCTATCTTCAAGAATGGGAGAAAAGAAGATCTGGGGAAATCCATGGAGGACCCCCCTCCACCCCCTCCGCTCGGTAGGACTGGTCACAGGAGTGGCACGTAACCTGCCTGACTAAGGCAACACCAGTTGCCCATGTCCAATGGTCACAAACTCCTCCAAGACCATTTTAGGCTGGACATAAAGAAAAACTTCCCCCAAGGCCTGGAGTAGACTCCCCCCAGAGATGGTGCAAGTACCTACTCTGAGTTCTTTTAAGAAACATTTGGATGTTTATTTTGCAGGGATACTTTGACCTCAGCTGACTTCCTGCCTCTTGGGCAAGGGGCTGGACCTGATGATCTTGCAAGGTCCCTTCCAGCCCTAACATCTATGAAATCTGTAGTTGCTTCTGCATGTTCTTTATACTCGGTAGTAGTAGAGGTTTTACATTTAGGACCTTCATGGATTCTCTCTTCTTTTACTCTTCAGGGCTGTTTTCTGATTCTAATGGGGCAATAGAATATTTTGATAATGTTATATAATGTTGACAGTATTCGAACTGGCATGATTATCAGTCTGGCCACAGTATCAGTGTTTATCATTTTTTGTGCATAGTGAGGGATATATTGGAGGCTGAGAATGAACCTTCAAGTTCCAGGCTATAAAAGATAAGATAAATGTTAGTGGTAACAAGACTGGCTTTTGACTGGCCCTTAAAATTTCTCATGGAATGTGAAAAATATAAATTGCTCAATCCAGCACAAGAAGAATGGAAAAACCTACTTAAGATATTAAAACAATGTTTATTTGGGGAAAAACAAGATATGTAAATGCAGAATATATGCTTAAATAAAGTTGGGTGATACCAAGTAAAGAAGTTTATTCTGCACTGGAGCTAGGTACATGGCAGGCAGTTCATTTCTGTAAACAGTTCAGAACTTGTCAGAGAAATGTGTGCAGTCACCCCTAAAGACCTTTGTTCCACTGTATATCTAAAAAGGTGCATTTCATTTCTGGTTCAGCAGTAGGACGATAATTTCAAATTTGAATTACTCACCTTTTATATGTTGTTAAGGTGGGTACTGTGAGAAAAGGAGGGAATCTGATTTGGATTTTTGCCTACAAAGCTTCTAACATATCCCCAAGTTTATGTTCTTGTGAATGGAAGGTCTTTTCCCATGTAGATAATATCAGATCATCTTAAACAGTTCCCCAACCTCATATGCCAAAAGAAGCAAGTTAACACTTAATGGAGTAGAGCTGACTTCAAGAACTGGTAATTAAGCAAGATCCAATTGTAACAAAAAGGATGTGGCACTTCTTTTCAAGCATTTTTTATTCATTTTTTTCAATGAGAAGTATAAGGCTTAAATCAGGTATGTGGGAAGAATCCTGTAATTTACTGATGTAACTCAGTTATTGTTATTAGTCTAATTTTTTTTCCAGAACAGAAAACCTACTGTGTGGGGTGACTTTCTACATTAATATTATTTAAAATCCGTTGTTGGGGCATGTACTAATGCTGTCCTTGAATAATTAAAGGCCTGTAAGAAGCTGTTATGATGGTTTGTGAATCAGTCTCCCCAGTGCTTAACAGCTATTTGTAAAAGCATTAACTTGTCATTAAGTACTACTGACTGATTGGCTTTAGGGAGTAATTGCATAATTAAGTTTAAGCTTACCAAGAGGTTACTTGAAACATTCAAGTTTCAGATGTGATTTCCAGGTGAGTACAGAGATACAGAATCAGTCTGGCTTTTAAATAAAATCTTTTAAAATCACATAAAACCTTCTGCGCCTTTTATTCTTGCCTCTAGCCTGTGTTACACAGTGGGCATGTCTGCATATGAAATTAATGCGACTGAGTATACTCTGGCTCAATCTGAGTTGAAAGTAAACTAATCCTGATGTCACCACCTACACATGAGTTAAAGCACAGTAATTTACTGCTCTGCTAGATTACCATTTGTATTTAATGGGACTATCTGTCAGCACAGTAAATTAATTTTCTGCTCCCTAATTGCTGTGTATGTGTAGACAGTGATAGGAGGTGCCCCAATACATCGGTCCAATTTTGAATCAGTACCAATGTAAAGAAAACTGGCTGTATCAGATATCAGCTCAATAAATGCCTGTGCTGCATGCAGCTGCAGCGCAGCACTCAGGAGCAGGGCCAGCAGCATGGAAAGCTGCATGTAGCTGGTAAGTCTGGTGGGGTGGAAGGGAAGGTGGGGGGAGAGAAGGGGTGTGTGGCAGGGCAGATCAATGCGCCCCCATAGTGAGGGAGGGGGCAGGGGTAGGGGCAGGTGCTGCCCAGGTGTGGGGGGGGCAGAGCTGCAGCTCATTGGAGGGGAGGTGGCTCCCACTGTTTGCCCGCTGGGAGGACATGGGGGCCCAGGGGGGCACATGTGCCCCCTGGATCTGCACGTTGGGGTGGGCTGCAGCCAGGGCTGTGCAGGACTCTTCTTGGTGGGAGCTGGGTTCGGAGTGGGCACTGGCGGTGCTGGGAGGATGCTGCATCCATCCCAAATTTCACTCCTTTCCCAGTGCTGCTGCCATGAGCCGTCCTGCTCAGACCCAGCTCTTCCTGGCACATGGGTGGAGGCGGGGCATTGAGCTGGGACTGTGCTGGGCGGCTGGTGGTGGTCAAATTTGGGGTGGATGCAGCATCCTCCCAGTGCTGCCAGTGCCTGCTCAAAGCCCAGCCCCTGCCAAGAAGAGCCCCACATAGCCCTGGCTGCAGTCCATCCCTCCCTGTGCAGATCCAGGGGGCACACCCCCCCCATGTGCTCCTGGGGTGTAATCAGTGGTGGGAGCCACCTCCCCTCCCACAAGCTGTGGCTCCGGCCTCCCCCCTGTCTCCCCCTGGCTGGATAGCATCTGGCCCTACCCCTTCCCCCTCCCTTGTTGCAGGGGTGCATTGATTTGCCTCCCACCACACACACCTTCTCTCCCCCCTTCCCTTCCATGACACCGGCCTTACCAGCTGCACGCAGCTCTCCTCAGTGCCTGAGTGCTGCGCTGCAGCTGCATGCAGCCTGGGCATTTATTAGCCCCATCGACCAAGCCCAGGCCTCACTGAGAAGAGCCCTGCATAGCCTCACTGCAGCCCACCCCGCCCTTGCAGATCAAGGGGGCACACGCCCCCCGTGGGCTCCTGGGATGCAAGCAGTGGCAGGAGGCACCTCCCCCTCCCCCCCTCCCCCGCACCTGCCCCTGCACCCTCCCTCACCATGGGGGGTGTTGATCAGCCACCTCCAACACATTTTCCCTCCCCCCTCACCTACCAGCACTCCAGATTTACTAGCTGGAGGCAGCTGTATTAGAAATCGGATTGCTATTGGCCAATATACCTCCTTAAAATATCGGTATCGGTATTGGCCCCAAAAATCTCTATTGTTGCGCCTCTAACAGTGATACTTTACGACACAGAAGATTAGTCTCCTGTGCAGTAAAGCGTCTCTTGTAGATGTACCTAGCATATGGTGTGATTATTGAGACTTAAGCCTGTAATTCATTTTTTTCAAAAGATTCCAGCCAACGTTCCATACTAAAGCATCCCCAGAGCTTTGTGTAAAGTTCCTGCATTTGTTTATGATTTTGTAAACTTGAGAAAACTAGTACGCAATGACAGACACGTTCCTATATTTTTTAGAACAAATGTTTTTACTCTTTTTGTGTTCCTTCATAAATGCAGGATTTTCAAGTGACCTTTACTATGTGTTCTGCTATATATCAGGCACTTTGGTAATTGAATGAAAAAAATCATACCACAACCAGCATCATTTTTTGCTTGGCTCAGAGTTTCTTGTATATTGTAGTGGTGAACTACTTCATTTTACTTAAAGTTATATTTTATCAAAAAAAGTAAACTAGATTAATGTGTCTTTCTTCTTCCCTAGAGGAAAAAAATGTGGACTGTAATCTGTTTACATGTACTAAGGATAAAATCAGTTTTTGAAAAAGGAATTGTATGTCTGTTGGAACCTATTATGAAATTCAGGCAAAGGCTTTTATTACAAGTTCAAATGAGACATGCAGCTTGGAAATCCTTGGCTGTCTCCTTCCTGTGTTACAGGAAACCTTAAACTTTTTTGTTCATGTTACATAGTCTGCACGGGATTTTGCACTACTGTTGTATATGATAAGTGGCAGAGGTCAGTCCCTTTGGAACTTAGGAGCAGAAAAGTATTTACATGATAATACATTTTTAATTTTGGGCAGAAAGGGCCATTGTTTTAGTAACATAAATCTTTATTTCGGTATCTGAAAGATTATTAATTCTAGCGTTCTTGAAATTCTTATAGATCCTCTTGTTACTCAATTTAGTCACTTAACCTTCATTTTTTTGGGCTTTTCTTACATGTATTGAGTCACTGGATTTTAAAATGCTAATGGATTTTCTTTTCTTATAAACTGTAGTGGGGAATGGTTAATTTGCTCATTACATTACTGAAGGTTTTCAGTTAAAATTCCAAGAGTCCTAAGGACAGTTGACTTGTTTGCATAATAAGTTGTGGGTTTGCTTATGACTGGGCACTTCAGCTTTGATTACCAACAAAGATTCACAGAACCTGGTAGGCTTGTCACAGGCATCCCTTAGGTGTGATAAAGTGATAAAGGAAATGTAGTGCCTTTCAGAAGGGTGTGTACCTATGAGAAACAGGAAGCAGTACAGTAACTGGCTGTGTGTTAAGGGATTTGTAACTCTTGACTAGTGCAGGTGTGCAGACACGCTGCTGAGCATACTCTCTTCAGGCATCTTGGCAGCCGCACTGTTCAGCAAAGAGTGAAAAAGCCTGGTGGGTAGAGAAATATGACTACATTACAGCTGAAAGAGTTATCACATTCAGGTCTGTACAGGAGAAGACGGGATCGTCCTGATAGCGTGGTGCTTCAGGGGTTACATGAAGAGAAGCTAAGGTGAGTGAGTGAAAATTAATGGCTAACAAAGGTGCCTGGTGCCTCTTTAGTTATGTGTTTGTTTTAATGGTTACAGTAAAACTTATGTACAAACAGCAGATTTGATAATGGAATTGTCAAACACATGCAATGAAAAGTATCCCCCAAAGTACCAAATAAATCTAGAAAGAGCTAATAGGAAGCAGATATTCTGTGTTTGCTTCAGTCACAGCATGGTATTTCGCAAGGATACAACTGTCCTAAATAAAGGAAAAGGAAGCTCTCCATAGCTTTTTAGTATACCTCTGACAAATGTAACTTACTAGTAAATACCTTTCCCAAATCTTACAAGTTATTGCATTGCAGCATACAGTAAATTCACAATTTCTGTGAGAGTGTTCTGACAATTTAAAAAAAGTTGTCTAGCTTCTCTGGGGTCTTTCTGCTGCCATTCTGTAGGGTTTTTCTTTGTTTATAGATGGTCTGGTGCAGCTTGTTAGATTATGGTTTTTCATAGGGGTTTCTTTGTTATTGCAATGGCTTTAGACAAAAGAATGTGGTAGAACCACTTAACATGACCTTATAAAGAAAGGATAACCAAAAATCTGAAAGCAGTTTAATGACTTCAGTTATTTTCCTAATATTAATGTTCATTTTAGCACATTCAATTAGACTTTCAGAGGCCTATATTTTGATTGGTATCATGAAAGAATAATTGTTTAGAACCTGGGTGAACAACAGTATAGAAAAGTAAAAATACTCTTTTTTTTAATATTCTCAAACAATCTGTTCCCATTTTTCCTAGTTAGAGAAGAATTCTTGTGTAAATGCTGACAAAAGCATCAAGGGAGTGAAAGTACTTCCTACCTTCTAATGACTACTACATTGCTCTTATTTCTATGCTATTTTTTTTGTTTGAACTCTATAACTGGAGTGCTACATAAAATTGCGTGTTACTTTTTTATATGGGGGTTACAGTATTGTCAGCTTCTGTATAACAAAATCATCTTTTCAGGCCTTCAAACTTTGACTGAAACTCTACAGAAATTACAGCTACTTCTGTAAATGCACAAATACTTCAGTTAAATTATTTGAGCTTGTGGTTTCAGAAGGATGGAAATTTAGATTGATGTGCTTAATTAACAACTTAATGTCAGTTTATAAACTATTTTCAAACAGACATTATAGAAACTTTAGATAAAGTCTTTTAGTCGCCACGATACAAAAAGAAGTAAAACTAAAGTCTTCTTGCAATTCTGTTAACTTGAATCTTGATCAGGCATTTATTCATGGGACCACTCTTTACCTGCATTTTTAAGAATTCTAATACATGTTCATATTAAAAGTCTTACAATCTCATATTAGCATTCCTAACTTCAAATGTCCTTCTTTTCCTTATTGCATACTTCATGTTTTTGGATGTATGTACCCCAAATCAAACTATTACACTTAATCAGCTATACACCTCTTAGTCCAGGTTATTTTTCAGTCTACCTAAGTCTAGAAGTTTATGCTTGATTCAATGTTTTTTCCTTTTGTAATATAGTTTCTATATTCAGTTTAATTTATTTTAAACTAGTACAAAAGAAAAAATAAAGGTCATGTTTAATGTCATGCTATGGGATCAAAATATGCTTTCATAACTCAAATCCATCAGTAAAGCTGTTGGAAGCAAGTTACAAAGATGCATATTTGATAGCAATAATATTCCTGTTGTTCTTTTTTTAGTGTTCATGTCAGAGTAGTATTCATGAGCCTTGATCTGAAGTAAGGCCCCATGGGGATTCTGTATAAATATAAAGTTGACATGACTCTTACCATGGACTACTTAAAGGTTAAAAAGATGGACATACCTAAAGGTTAGGTGTGAGAGCAGATTTGTGTCCAGAAGGGATTTAAAGAAGTCCATAGTCTCACAGATCAGTTAACGGAGGATGATCCATTCATAGAGTGGAATGGCAGAGTGTCTGGGTGTGTTTTTGGGACAAGCGGGTAAGGAGACCAACACCTTTTGAAGAGGCAGTGTCAAAAGTGGGCACTTAGGCTGCGTCCAGACATGCGGGGGCCTGCAGTTTGTGGTACTGCAGACCTCTTTGTGGCACCACAAACCACACGTGGTGAACATTAAAATGTGACCCATGCTGCAAATTTACAAGCAGAACTTGCTATTGGGATTTTTTGGTAGCAAAAAGTAAAAATCAGAACAAAAAGCAGCGCAATGCATGCACAGCAAGTATTTGCCAGAACACATGGAGCCCGGGCCATCCAGAGCAATGTTCTGACTGCCAGCCAGGCCTCTGTTGCCCAACCTGTGTCCCTGCTGCTCCAGGCCACCTGGTAAGACTGCTGGCCCCAGCCTCCAGCTCTCCCTGGCTAAAGAGCCAGGAGAAGCTGGGCAAGGGCAGTTTGCCTGTTGTAGGACAATTTGTCCACAATGAAGCACACGTGCAGGGGCTTGCAGTGTGGGAATTTGTGCTGCTGCAAGCACAAATCCCTGCATGTCTGGATGTGGCCACAGAGGTCAAACTGTTCCAATAACTTTGTTAATTAAGTTGGTTGTTTAAAGTAGGCCTTGCTCTTTCTTTTAACCCCTTTCCTCTTGTTTCCCATACCTGCTATTGTGATCTTGCAATAATTTTTATGGAAAAAGACTCCATTATAAAACTAGGAAAATATTTTTGTACTCTTATAAATAAAGGTGAAAAAGAAAGTCCTTATTTTGCAAGAACATCAAATGGAACCCTGAAAAACACCAGCTTACTAAATTCTTCCCAGTGGCACTGAAGTGTCTGTTCTTAGTGAACATAGTCAATTTAGAATCTGTTCATACACAAGGAGTACAAACTACTGCCTCCAACATGTGTTATTTCTGAACCATCATATTGCCCTGTTGCATGGTTTTGAAACATCTGTTAAAATTCATCTGCTTGTTAGTTTTCTAAGCTAAGTACAAATGGTCCAAAAGCCTGGGCTGAATCAATTCAAACTTTGCAGGTTAGTCTAAGCTACATAGATTGAACCAATAAGCAAGTGAACAGATAGTGACTTTTGATTCTGGAAAGCAGCCAAATGCTTGCAGTGGCTCAGGCCAGAAGCTGAGGGGCACTAGAGTATGCCTTCCTGCTCTGCTGGAGCAGACAGCTTGGGTCAACACTACCCTAGTCTTTTGTGGTGGGGAGGGTGGGGCAAAGCATCCTGGGATGCTGAGGGACTGCCAGTTAACTTGAATCTGAAGAGGATCTGGAACAGAAGTTCAATAAACCGCTTTAACCTAAATCAGTTAAGTCTGATACTGCATCCATCCAAGTTTATCTTAAACTGGTTTCAGCCATTTTGAAAGTGGTTTATATGCACTGAACTTTGGTTCTGTTACAGATTTGAACCACTTTCTGATCACTTATACTGGTTTATGTGTAATTTTGTCCCTAGCCTTATAGTGTTGCCTAGCTCCCTTTTTAATACCATTATGAATTTAAATATGCTAAATAATGCTTACATTAGTTTCTATTCTATTTTCTAATCCTATATCATTGTGTACCTGTTACTGCTTAGTTTCCAAAGTTGTCTCTTGTGAGGGGTTTCTGAAAAAGACTTTGAAAAGACTGTAGTAAATTATAAATACCCCTTCTTTTTTTCTTCCGAAGCTTTTTCTCTGTTTCTTTGTGGTGTCCTTTTCCCTTACCCTGTTTGTAGTATTTGCCCTCCAAGTTGTCAGGAACTGCGTAAACCGCCAATGTGTGCTTGTACAGAGCATAACTAAATAGTGTACAGCAGCACCACTCACTGCCCTAGGTAGAGAAGTAGATTCATGGGTGACTGGTGCTGCCTTAGTCGGGGGGGGGGCATGTGCCCCCCTCCCTCCCAGCCAATTGCAATATGGCCAATCACGAGACAGCTGATTGCTGCAGCCGCTTCTGGGAGTGTAACAGCGCTCTGCTCCCCAGCCAGCACTTGCAGGGGGGGCACCAGTGCTCCTGCCTGTCTCCCCCGCCCATCACCCAAGCTGCAAGTGCGGCCAGTCAGGGAGTACACTGGTGCACATGTACCCCCGTGTACCCCCTACACATCACCACTGAGTAGATTTAATCTCTGACCTCAGTCTTTCTTACACAGTTTTCGAGTATGTGCTACAGCTGGATGTGGGATGGCAGCTAGGACAGGATAACTCAAGTACGAATAATACCAGAGTGTCCAGGGTCCTGAGTTGAAGAACTAAGATTTTCTGAAAAAGAAACCATCATGGAATGCTTAATGACTATGAATGTAAGGTTTGGACATGAGGCCAGTTAATTAACTGGATAGAATCAACATTAAAACTCAGCAGTATCAAAGGAAAGGAAAGTAGAAGAGGCCTAACAGAACAAAATAACTTCTGTTCCAAATGCAGGAGTGTATATAATTCCATACAGTTTGGAAAGCAAACAGATAAACCAAAAAGTTCCTGTTTAAATTCTTTTCTGCTGGATTTTTTTTTTTTGTCACAGGCTTTTCAGATTGTAGTGAAAGCATCAAAATTATCAATGAGCTTTTAAAAAAACTTTGACTGGCTCTTTGGTACCAAAATTATGTTTACATTTTTAACTTGAAATTAAGTTCAGTGTGGATTATTCTGAAGTATTAAAATATAATTCATCAATAATTGGAACCCTGAAATCCTAATGCCACCATTGAACAGTATTTTATGAATATGTAGCTAAATGTACATTCCTAAAGGTATACAAAGTAAAAAAGACCATTTTTTTTGCATGAAATAAAGTTCCTTAATGAGACATAGTTTGAAGTACAATATGAAAATAGAGTAATTTCCTGTGTTAACGTAACGTTATGATGGATCAGATACAGCAGGATTTGAGGGTTCATAACAGGAAGTAGATCTCTTACTTTTGCATCTCTACCCATTAATGCTCATATAATACAAAGCCTGACCTATCTCTATAATTGTTTTCTAAAAGTTTGTAAATCTGTCCTACTGTTTGCAGAGAATGAGCCCATAAGCAAGTCTTCCTCTGTAACCTTTTGTAGGGTGGATTACACCAATGGTTTGGGCCTTACTCATAAATTTTAAAGTTTTAAGTTTGCAACAGAATCCTCTAAATAGCCTCATAATTTTAGTGCTGTACCTGGAATTTAACAAATGGCTTATTTAAACAGTAACTCAAAATATTTTAGACTTTATCAGCTAGACACCTAATTTTGTGTCTTGAACTAAATTGGGAGCCCAAAAACTGCAAGTTAAGTTTCAGTTGGCCACAGTCTATGTGACACTGAACAAGCCACTTGATCTCTCCTTGCCTCAGTCTCTCCAGTTCTTGAAGTGGGACTTACAAATGGGTAGATGTTAACTGGTTTAAGAGAGGGGTGGGCAAAATATGGTTCCTGGGCGGGATCTGGCCCACAGTTCATGGGTCAGATCTGGTTCATGGGCCAGATCTGGCCCACCCACCAATTAATTGCACCCTGCCAAGCCCACGCCCCTTGCTTTGACCCTCGTGGCCAGAAGGGCCCAGCCCAGCCACCATGCATAGTTTTCAGGCACCTCTGCTACTGCCACTGCTGCAGTTGCCAGGGGACCTGCTTGGCTTCCCCGGTGTGCAGCAGGCATGTCCCCCATGCCTGCCTCAGGGTGCATGCAGTGGCTGGGAGCTGTGTCCCCTTCCTGCTCCCCTGCAGCCCCCAGATGAACCGCCCATGACTCTGTCTTGTGCCCTGTTCTGCCCTGGCTGGGCAGCGTCTCCCCTTGTCTCTGCCTCTACCTCAGCCCTGTTCCCTCCCTCACCATGGGAGGCCTTGATCTGCCCTCCCCTCCATAGAATGAACGTGAGCCACCAATGTGATGCCATAGCTGGCAAAGCAAACAAAACACTGGCGTGCATCTACAGGTGCATCTCAGACAAGACTAAGGATGTCATCTTCCCACTTTGCTTGGCCTTGGTGAGGCCACAGCTGGAGTACTGCATCCAGTTCTGGGCACCACACTTTAGGAAGGTTGTGGAGAGGCTTGAGAGAGTCCAAAGGAGGGTTACATGTATGGTAACTCAGAGGGGACTTGGTGGCAGCCTATAAGTGTATAAGGGGCACATATCAGGGACTGGGAGAACATTTGTTCATCAGGGCTCCCCAGGGGAAGACTAGGGCTAATGGTCATAAATAGCTAGAAGACCACTTTAGATTAGATGCAAGCAAAAACTTATTTACAACTCGTGTGTCTGAATAGACTCCCCCCAAAGTGGTACAATCACCTACTCTGGATATTTTCAAAAAATGTCTGGACACTCACCTGTGCGGGGCGCGAGCCAGGTTGTGACTGTTGCCCTGGTGGGTTCTATCCCCTGATGTTAGTTTGCGAGAGGGAGAGGTGGACTCATAACGGTTCCAGAACATTTTTTATTTGATCTCTTATTTACGCACCACTGGTGTAGATGTGGCTGTGCAGGCAGTTACACTTGGATCTGTCCTGGTTCGAATAAGGGACGGACGAACAAAAAAACAAAACAATGGATCCGAGAACAACAATGTATGCACCACCGGTGTTGATGCGGCTGCGCATTCTGTCCTGGTTTGGATAAGGGACGAACGAATGAAAAACAACAAAACGATGGATTCAAGATAACAAAAAACAAAATGAGATGGAGAACAAGAACGTACGAACCGGGACAATCGAGTGCACAAATGATTGCTTATGGCTCCGGAGGCAGGAGAAGCCGTGGGAAGCTGGCCAGGCCTACCCACTGAGCGGTGAAGAGTGCTCTGGCTCCTCTCTACTGAGCGGTGACTGCTCTGGTTTCTCTGTGCTTCTCCCTGGGCGCAAGCTCAACCCTAACTTTTATAGGCCAGATGACAAGCCCAATTTCAAGTCCCTGATCGGTCAGATTTTCACGCCAGAATGTTCACGTGGTTTTTTCCACAGGGGATGGGGTTTCCCCAGCACATGGCCACAGCCATGCAGCAAGCCAAATAAGGGCTTTCCAGATTGTGGGGAGAGTGCTTGACGGCATCTGTTGCTGGGCAAAGCTGGCAGAGTCCAGCTGAAGCGTGACATCACCTTGCTGGGGTCATCTGACCCCAGCAGTCCTTCCTGCCCAAGTGCAGCAGGGCTGAACCTGATGATTTCCTTTCCAGCCCCTAACATCTATGAACAATCGGCCATCGGTATTGACCCAGAAATATTTATTGGTGCACCCCTAGTAAGTGCTGTTAATATTTGTAATTGTTGTGTAACCAGTTGCAATACAAGAGCAAATAATGTCATGGTATGCCAGTTTTAGTAGTTAGTATGCACAAAACACTGTTTAAATGCTCAAATAATTCGCAACCGTTAAATTGCTTTATGACACAATGAAGCATTTTTCAAAACCGCCTCCTTAAGAGTACTGGACTGTCAAATATTTTGTTAAAAATGTCACCTATCTGCTGAAACCTTCCTCCCTGCTTTCTCCCATAAACAGGATGTTAAGAAAACAGTAAGCAGACATCTGTGATTAATCATGAGGAATTACTCAGCTTTATAGATGCTATTTGCACATCTTCCCCTTTTTTCACCCCGTCCTCCCTTCCTTTCTGAGTGGTGTTCAAAACTAATGTTTGGATTGGAAATTCTCGCCTTTTGCAGTTCAATAGAATATACTGAAAAAAAGAAAAGAAACAAGTCAAACAACTGTTGATAGTATTTTAATAATGACAGTTTAAAACTGAGTAAAGTAGGATCCTTAATTTTTTTAAAATTCCTAAGCAATTACTTTTCTAAAACTTCTAGGAAATGAGATTTCAGTAAAATCCTTCACTGAAATTATCTTGTGCAGCACAACAAATAGCTATTGAAGATATGCTACTAATAGCTATCAGTTATTTGAGTAGTTTTCTGCTCTTTCCTTTAGTCACCAAAAATACCTTAAAGATATCTCTTTGTGGGAAGATACTGACTACTGCACTGATTTTGTACTTTTCCGGTGGAGCCTAACAAATCTCTTTATTTCATTCAGTAAAGCTCCTGGGTTTCTTGCAGCTTATCAATTCAGGAGCCTACTTAAATACATGCTTAAGTTCCATTGGGATTTGAGATGTAGGCTTTTCTGAACCAAAGCCTTAGGGCTCCTCTGCATATACAGGGAGGCTGCTCCGATGTGCTGTAAATCCATCATGTCGGAGTAGACTCGATTAATCGAGTCAGCTGGAGCGCAGAAATTAACACATTCCAGCAGTCTCCAGCGTCGCATGTATCAGTGTCCCTGCACTGAAAAATGGTGGTGCCATGGTATGCCAGCTTTGAACTGAAGCTTGTTAAAAGAGCTTTAGTTTAAAGTGCCCTGCCACCATTTTTTCACTATGGGGATGCTGATGCACATGATGCTTGGGCACTTTTAATTAGCGTGGCTCACTAATTAAAGTGCTCCCCCTCCCCCTGCCTGCTGGACTACATCTACGGATGCTCTTTGTTTGTAAAACTCAAAGTTGTCTCAGGAAACCCAGCATCCTCTGTTTACCTCTGTACCTTCAACTATTTAGGAATTATGCAGGGTCGTGATCTTCCCTGCTATAAAGTCAAAAATCCCTCACTTATAGTAGACCTTAGAAGACAAGTCCGCTGTATGTATGGCACTTGCCTTACTGCAAACTTTCCACTCTTCACCGGAAGAACTGTGAGGAGTTGACCGAGGCAGTGGACCATGGTTGTCCAGAGATTGAGGGACTCTGTAGAACTTTTGAATTCAGTGGGATCCTGGGAGCAGAGAAGAGGCAAGAAAAGTAGAGTTACTTTTTAGAATTCCTGAACTGTAGTTGCTGACTTCCACTGCGTAAGACTGATTATATATATTCAGCAACAAAAATACTAAAATAATTGTAAAAGTCCCAAATTACCATGACTGGAAACCTTGTCAGAGTGATCTACCATAAATTGTGGACCAGCAAACTTTTTTTCCCTGAATCTAAATCATTTTTGAACCCTTGATTGAAAGAACACTTTGAATCATCTGTGTGGTGTTCTAGGTGGAGAGAAGGTTCATGTGTCTAAACCCACCATAAAATAATTATGGTATCTTGCAGCAGTCAAAGGAATGAGCCTTAGGATATTTTAAAATGAGCTGTTTTGGAGACTGTAGGCAAGCCTTGTCCAACTCATCCAAGTGACTAGAGGCATTCAGTCATACATCCACACTACTTTTCATTGCTTAAGGCTTAAAATAACTCATAATTAAAACACCCCACTTGGCCTCGCCCTCATGCTGCTTCTGCATGTTAAATAATAGTTCTTAAACAATTTCTTTTGATTTATTCAGTGACATGAGATTTCATAGACATCAGGGCTGGAAGGGACCTTGGGAGATCATCGAGTCCAGCCCCCTGCCCAAAGGGCAGGAAGTCAGCTGGGGTCATAGGATCCCAGCAAGATAAGCATCCAATTTACTCTCGAAGGTGTTCAATGTAGGTGCTTGAACCACCTCCACTGGCAGACTGTTCCAGACCTTGGGGGCTCGGACAGTAAAGAAATTCTTCCTTATGTCCAGCCTGAAACGGTCTTGCAGGAGTTTGTGACCGTTCGACCTCGTCATCCCTTGGGGCGCTCTGGTGAACAAACATTCCCCCAGATCCTGGTGGTCACCCCTGATAAACTTATAGGTGGCCATCAGATCACCCCTGAGCCTGCGCTTTTCCAGGCTAAAGAGTCCCATGGCTCTCAGCCTGTCATCGTAAGATCTGTTTTCCTGACCTCTGATCATGCGCATGGCTCACCTCTGGACTCTCTCAAGTTTCTCCACATCCTTTTTGAATTGTGGAGCCCAAAACTGGACGCAGTACTCCAGCTGCGGCCTCACCAAGGCCGAGTACAAGGGGAGAATGACGTCCCGGGATTTGCTTGGGAAGCATCTGTGGATGCAAGCCAGTGTTTTGGTCGCTTTACTAGCCGCAGCATCGCACTGCAGGCTCATGTTCATCTTGTGGTCAATGATGACCCCCAAGTCTCTTTCTTCTGTAGTGCTATCCAACGTAGCCCTGCCGAGCCTATAAGGATGCTGCAGGTTTTTCCTCCCAAGGTGGAGAACCTTGCATTTTTCGGTGTTAAACACCATCAGGTTCTCGTCTGCCCATTTGCTGAGCTTGTCCAGGTCAGCCTGGATCACCCGCCTATCTTCTGGCGTGGATGCTTTGCCCTCAAGTTTGGTGTCATCGGCGAACTTGGCCAGTCCACTCCTGACTGCAATGTCCACATCATTAATGAAGATGTTGAACATCATCTCTTCTGACCCTGAATGACTAGATGTCAAAGACTTGCACAAGTGAAATTTAAGCAATTGTTTCTCTTAAATAACTGAGATGACACGAGTGTAAAGCTTTGGTGGTTTTATCACACGTTAATTTTTTCCACTGGTTGGGGCACATGCACATAAAGTGAGGTGTGAGAATTTGTTCTTTCAGAGCTACTTGATTAACTTTCATAAACCTTAATAGACCTGCTTTCTGATATGTAGCTTACTGCGGTTCGATAGCTAAGTACCCCTGGACTGCAGCATTCTATACATAAAATCCAGCCTTGTTGCTTATCATTCTTCAGTTATATAAATATGTTAAACTATTATTAATTCAGTATATGTCATTAAACTGTGAATTTCCACACAGGAATGCTCCTTTGTGGAAATAACCTAAATCTTCCTTAAACGTCTCCTCTTTAAATAAAAACCACTGACCTAGAGACAGCCGCACAAATTCATGAGACCTGGTCTCTCAC
The DNA here is from genome assembly GCF_052110815.1 of Crocodylus siamensis. NCBI lineage: Eukaryota > Metazoa > Chordata > Crocodylia > Crocodylidae > Crocodylus > Crocodylus siamensis. The sequence continues at coordinate 303,321,330 of NC_143395.1, forward strand.
TCAGAAGAGGAAGCCCTAGGTCGTGACTTTTTTTCTTGTATTCTTGTAGTTCAGTGGGCTGAAGTTGAACTATTATTCTGATCCATACTGTCCCCCCTTGTGAATCATGTACTGGATGGTTTTTGTGATGCTCTTGGTGCAGATCTCAAGCATAAATAAAACTGAACTATCTTGCATACCATCTGATGTCGTAGAGCATGTGGGGTTAAGGTCCTTTTTGCTTCACTTCTTTTCATAGGAGTGTATGAGTCTAGGGCTGGAATTCATATTTTTCCTTTCTAGATGTCAATTTAACAGTGGTTATATTTATCCTTTAAAATTCTTGGTAGGATTATGAACGAATGACTGCACAGTGAATATTTCAGTGTTTGGGTGTTCTTACTGATAAGAAACTTAGGTTCACCAAAACATTTGCAAATCTGCCTGCAAGCCTGCTCATGTTACTGTTTCAGTGTCAACAATGTCAAGAATTTTGTCTGAGATTTTTCTGTTTCTTTGAACTGAAGGTTGAAGCAAAAATCATAGTGTTTGAATGTACATAGAAATTGTAAAAAGAAGTAATAGCTCACTCACCTCTGATCCAGTATTCTGCTTGTTGTAATGACAGTGGCAATGTTTAAGACAGAAAATGTCCTTTTTCTTTTTTCTTCTTTGTTTGCCTTTTGAGGGACTTATTGTATACACCTTGTCATGATTTATATCAGGGGTTCCCAATGTTTATGTGCCTTAGGGCACATTTGAATTTAATAGAAAAAGAATTAAATATTAAAGTTTAGAATTTAGATCAATCTGATCATCTCATTCATAACTTAAAATTGCACTAGATCTGCAACTTCAAAATGCAGTTTCCTTTTTCTTACAAAAATATTTAGGTAAAAATATTTGTTGGAGTAATGATTTTTACTGATCATGAAAATGTGCATGGGCACCTGAATAAACCTCGGGGAGGCGCCATGGTGCCCTTGGGCACCGCATTGGGAACCACTGGTCTATATATTAGTGGCGTTTCATTTTAATCATGGGAAAATGTGGATTTGGGGTTGCTTTTTTAATCTGAAAATTGGGGATTTTTTTCTATCAGAGAAAACTAGAATCCCTGGTCATGAGTGAGTCGTCTTGTTGTCAGACTGCTCTGCCTTTTTTCATCTGTGCTTAAAAACCCTGCTGCAAGGAACCTCTTTTCCCCTGCTATGGTTTTTATACCAGAACTGAATTGAATGAAGGTGAAGCAAATGTGAAATGGATAATTTCACTGTATTAAACCAATGTACGTCATGCTCTGTAATGTTTAGAATGTCCTTGAAGAAAACTTGTTCTGTATACCCAAGTACTGCATGTTCTCATGCACCTATTGAAACCTGGTTATCATCAATGTAGTAGATACCAATCAAATCACCTGAGCTGGTCTGTTTGCTTTTAATCCAGTATTTTCCTATTGCCTTCCGTCTCTGTTCAGAACTCTTCAGTGAGAACTATTTATGTGCATTTCTCCTTGAAAAGGTTATTGATTATTAAACTTGTTGCAAAATCTGTTCCCCTTGTTTTAAGGGGCTGTGTTCTAGCTTCTTCCACTGGACACCCAATTGGTTAAGGCATGAACATATCCATGACATGTTCTTCTGACCTGGAGATATTCTAAACAGAGATGTGTGTGAATGCTTGCTTTCTTAACAGTAAATGCAAGCTCTGTAGCTTTCAGAGAGTTTAATGAACTGACATGTTGCTAATGAATTTTGACAGGAGGATTAAAGTGAACTTTTAAGCGAACCCTCAGCCTAAGTAAAGATGGCCAAAAAGCCCAAGGCTGAATTGATTCAATCTTTGCAGGTTAGTCTAAGCTGTGTAGATTGAACCGATAAGCAAGTGAACAGACATTGGCGTCTGATTCTGGAAATGCCGCCACATGCTTGCAGTGGCTCAGGCCAGAAACCAGGGGGCACTAGAGCACACCTCCTTGCTCATCTGGATCAGACAGTTTGGGCCCCAGCTAGCCTGCCCGCCCTTGTAAGTGGGGCTTTGCAGGGGAGATGCAAAGCATCCTTGGATGTTGGGGGACCGTGAGTTAACTTGAATCTGGAGGGGATCTGGCACAGAAGCTCAAAAAAATGATTTAACCTAAATCAGTTAGGTCTGATACTACATCCATCCAGGTTTATCATAAACTGGTTTCAGCCATTTTAAAAGCAGTTTGTGTACTGAACTTCTGTTGTGTAACAGATTTGAACCAGTTTCTGATCACTTGTACAGGTGTATGTGTACCTTCTGTCCCTAGCCTCACACTATAATCTTTTGTGCAACATCATCTCTCCTCCACTCATCTTTTTTGTGTTCTCAAATATGCATTCCATGTGTTGACTCTTTCTATTCTTTTGGTGATAGACGTATGAACATAAGACTGGAATGGATCGCCTGGGCTACTGAGGCAACAGCTTATCCAAAGAGTCCTGAAATTTGCCCACTCTAGCCCCTCTCACAAAAAACACCATACAATATGCTGAAGGTAGATGAAAGACATTGTAATGTCACAGAAGTTAACTAGGTTAATTGAGACTTTCTGAGACACTGACAGCAGGTCACTTTAGAAAATCATGAACCAGTGCCCTCAGTTTGGGGAATGCTTAAGAACTCTTCAGTTAATACTCTTCAGCTTCATTTACTCTGGAGGAAGTCATTATTAAATATAAAATATAATATAGAAGGGGAAGTTCTTTGGTCCATGTTATATAGACAGTCAGACAATCATACTAGCTTGTTCTTGTTTTAAATCTGTGGAATTGTCAAAGCAATGTTATTTTGCATTGGCTTTGTTTACCAATATATTTTAACACACTTGTCTCTTGTGGACTTAATATATTTCCAGTTCATTTTTCTAGCAGCTGCTGTGAGGGAAGCTAAATACAGGTAGTTTAATTGTTTCCTATTCTGTGTTTGGGGAGATGGATAATGCAGTGGTGAACATTTTAAAAATAAAATGCAATATTAACAACTCAGATAATTAATTAGTATGATCTGATCTGTGAAAGAGGAGAAATGGCATTAGCTCTATACAAAACGTGTTTTCCTTTGCCCAAAGAAATTAACTCTCGCTTATTAAAACAGGTTCCCCTAGCCTCATTGTAGCATTCATAGTAGTAACTTTTGTTTACTTAAAAAGAAATCTGTAAGGAATTGACATGCTACTTAGTAAATAAAAACACTGTCCCCCACCACCTTAGCTGAAGGTCAAGCCTCAGTGTGGTATCTGCAGTGGAGTCGTTACTATAAAAAGAATGTAATTTAGAGCCAGAAAGTCTGGTGTTGACAGTTATCCCCAACCGTATAAGGAACTTCACGGACATACTAGACATCTTTCATAGTAGGCTGGGCATTCAATTTAGTCAAGATATTAATTATAGCTCCTGGATGAACTGTTCAGGTCATAGCACTCAGCTTATAAAAACATCAGTCACAGCTAGTGTAAGCGGATGGTTAGTACATATCTAGTATCTCATCTACTTTTTCTTTCAATTTACCAAGTGCATAATTTGTATGTGGCCATTTGTAATGATTTGGGATATGAATCAAATACCTCTGGGATAGGAAACTTCTCTTTCAAAGGGAAGAACCATAAAACCAAGTGTCACTGGGACCTTATGTGTCAGTAAATGTGGTGTTTAACCTCTCATATATTCTATGTGAATATAATATCTAAAGCAAATGATCAAAATGTTTTTTATTAGGGGGTTGCACACTTTGACCTTCCGTCAATCCAACTCATGCCACTCGTATGATTAAGGGCTTGCAGGCCAAGCCCTATGAAGAGAAACTAGAGCACCTGGACCTCTTCAGCCTCTGCAAGAGAAGGCTGAGAGGCGACCTTGTGGCTGCCTATAATTCATCATGGGGGCGCAGAAGGGAAATAGTGAGGCTCTACTCACCAAGGCGTCCCTGGGGGTCACAAGAAATAATGGCCATAAGCTAGCAGAGAGCAGATTTAGACTGGACATTAGGAGGAACTTCTTCACAGTTAGAGTGACCAAGATCTGAAATGGGCTCCCAAGGGAGGTGGTGCTCTCCCCTACCCTGAGGGTCTTCGAGAGGAGGTTGGATGGGTATGTGGCTGGGGTCATCTGAACCCAGCACTCTTTCCTGTTTATGCAGGGGGTCAGACTCGATGATCTATTGAGGTTCCTTCCAACCCTAACAACTATGAATCTATGAACTCCCTGCAGATGCCAGCAGCTCCTCCTATTCCTCCTTTCTCCACAGTCTCCTTCTGTAACACCTTCTGTAACAACTTCCCATCTCTGCCCCCTTACTCCAGGCACTCCATGTGCGTGGTTGGTATTGCTTTGGTGGGATGTGGTCTGTGGATATCAACAGATTCCTAGACAATTAAGGTCCTGACTGAAGCTGTTGGATCTGCTAACCTGATGTCTGGGGCTCTCTCTGTTCCCTACTTTCTTCCTTTTGGTTTTCTGATAGATTGTTTTAATCTCAAATCAATAGGATCCTGCTCCTGGGTACCTAGAGTATTTCCTGAAATTTTAGAATGGGTTGGCCATGGTGGTCAGAAATGATTGTCTAATCTCCAAATGGGCAAAGGGGAAAAATGCTGTCAAGTTGAGATGAGGATCATGTATGATTGCTTGAAATTATTCTGCTCTGGCACGTCCGTATACAGCATGAGTGCTTGTAGCATGGCCAAAACAAACAAAAATGTTTATGACTCCCACTTTATAGATAATTATTTCATACCTCAGTACAAAAATATTTCCACATTTCTGAACTGTTGCTATACAGTGGTACATTTATTGGACCTGGTGGGACTCGTGACATGACTGGAGTTTAGCTATAGAGGATACACCCTGCATAAAAGGGACTGGGTGGGGAAAAAAGGTGGAAGCGTTGCTCTCTATGTGAAAGAGAAGTACACCTCCTTGGAGGATGACATCGGCTTCAAAAATGGACATCTTGAAACTCTCTGGGTCAAGTTGCAGATGCGTGGGGGAGGTGCAGCAAGAGAGACCTGACTGTAGGTGTATACTGCAGACCACCAGACCAGGGGGAGGAACTCGATCTGGAGTTTACCTGAGTATTGATTGAGGCTACATGTGCACATGACATGGTCATCATGGGAGATTTTAATTATTCAGACATCTCCTGGGAGGAATGCTTGGCCAAATCAGAATGGTTGTGATCCTTCCTGCTGTGTGTCGAGGAGCTCTTCCTGACTCAGGAGGTGCATGGGTCAACCAGAGGTGAAGCTCTGCTAGACTTGGTCCTGGCCAAAGGAGATGACCTGGTGACCGACTTAAATATAGAGAGAATTTGGGCGACAGCGACCATGAAACTATCATGTTCACTGTTCTATGTAAGGCAGACAAATCAGATAACATGACTGAAGTCTTGGACTTCAGAAATGCAAATCTCAACAAGCTTGGGTCACTAGTAAGGCAAGTGCTGCGGAACCAGGGACTGAAGGTGAAAGGTGTGCACAAAGAGTGGTTGTTTCTTAAGGATATGATCCTTGAAGCACAAAAGAAGTCCATTCCCATACAGAGAAAAGGTAACAGAAGGACTGGGAAGCCCTGTTGACCATGATTTCCCTGTTTAGCCCTCTTAAGAAAGAAGAAAGAGGCTTATAAACAATGGAAGCTCGGGGTGGGCATGAGGGAGAAGGCTGACATTGTATACCTAGACTTACAAAAGGCCTTTGATCTAGTATCCCATGATATCCTTGCAAGAAAATTGGAGGATTGTGGGCTTATCTCCGAGACAGTTAGGTGGGTGAGAAGCTGGCTGCAGGATAGGACCCAGAGAGTTGTAGTGAATGGATTTGTGTCACCCTGGCAAGAAGTGGGCAGCAGTGTCTCACGGGGGTCGGTGCTTGGTCCAGTACTTTTCAACAGCTTTATTAACAATTCGGATGTGAGGGTGAAGAGCTCACTGGCCAAGTTCGCGGATGACACCAAGTTATGGAGAATTGTTGTCACGCTCGAAGACAGGCTACAGTTACAGGTAGCCCTAAACAGGCTCGCAAGTTTGGCACGTTGGAACCGGATGAAGTTCAACATTGAGAAATGAAAAGTGCTCCACCTCAGGACAAGCAACCCCCAACACACCTACAGGCTTGGCGGCACCAAACTGACTAGCACCATGAATGAAAGGGACCTGGGGTAATAATAGATCATAGTATGAATATGAGCCGGCAGTGCGATGCTGTAGCCAGCAGGGCAAATAATACTCTGGCATGCATCAATAATGCATCTCCAGCAAATCAAGGAAGTGATTCTTCTGCTCTACTCAGCACTAGTGAGACTGCAGCCAGAGTACTGTGTCCACTTCTGGGTACCGCACTTTACAAGGACGTGGACAAGCTTCAGGGAGTCCAAAGAAGAGCCACCCGTATGATCAGAGTCTTCAAAGGCAAGCCATACAGGGAAAGGCTGAGAGATCTGGGACTCTTCAGCCTGAGGAAAAGGCAGCTGAGAGGGGACTTGGTAGCAGCTTACTGCTACATCAATGGCGTACATCGAGGGCTCATTGAGCAACTGTTCACCAGGGCACCCGAGGGGAAGATCAGGAGTAATGGCCACAAACTGCTGGAAGATCGATTCAAGCTCAACATTAGGAAAATGTTCTTTAGAGTCAAGGTGTCCAGACTGTGGAATAAGTTCCCTCCAGAGGTGGTGTAATCACCTACCCTGGAAATCTTCAAGAGGAGACCAGACGGTCACCTTGCTGGCGTCACCTGACCTCCAGTTATGTTTCCTGCTTGGTGCAGGGGGCTGGACCTGATGATGGAGTACTGGACACAGTACTCCAACTGCACCATGACCAAAGTTGCATAGAGGGGGAGTATCACCTCTCTGGACTGGCTTGAGATACATCTTTGCATGCACAACAAGGTATGGCTGGCCTTGCTGGCTGTGGTCTGGCATTGGCTGCTCATGTTCATCTTGGAGTCAGTAATGACTCCAAGATCCCATTCTGCTTCTGTGCTTTCAAGAGGGGAACTCCCCAGCCTATGTATTCTGTGGATTCCTTCTCCCATGGTGCAGTACCCTGCATTTGTCTACACTGAACCCCATCCTATTCTCATCTGCCCACTTTGGTAGTCTGCCTAAATCTGTTTGCAGCCTCTCTCTCCCTTCAAATGTGTCCACCTCACCCCACATCTTAGTGACATCAGAAACTTGGATAGCGTGCTTTCCACCCCCTCGTCCAAGTTGCTGATGAAGATGTTAAACAGTGTGAGCCGAGCCCAAGGACGGAGCCCTGGGGTACCCCACTACTCACATCTCGCCAGGTTGAGTTTGACCCGTCCACCACTACTCTCTGGGTCCACCCCATCAGCCAGTTTTTTTTTACCCATCCAACTGTGTAGGCATCAATGCCACAGTCGCTTAATTTATCAATGAGGATGGGGTGAGAGACAGTGTCAAAGGCCTTCTTAAAGTCTAGAAAGACTATGTCCATGGCAACACCATCATCCGAGGATTTAGTTACTTGGTCATAAAAGGCAATTTTTGTTGCCAGAGCGTTTCTACTCCTTCAGTTATGCCCTGGCTCCTCCAGCATGCCCAGAGCTGGAAGGAACTGAGCAAGAGCAGTTTGCCTGAAGTGGGACAGTTTGTCCCTCAACAGAGTGCATGTACAGGGGCATGCACTGTGGCAGAAAGTAGTAGCACAAATTTGTGCCGCTACTATTTTTGTCACTGCAAGAGCATGCCCCTGTGCATCTGGATATGGCCAATAAGTGTGGGACAGTTACAGGAGGATAAGAGATGCAGACAAGGGTCATATTGAAGTAGGGCATAAAGAAAAAATATGCGTGTGTTATATACACAGTGAGGCTTTCAAAGGTAACTGTTTCCATAAGCAAAAGTAAATGCAGCATCTCACCCAACAAAACGTGTTGTACTGTGTTTCACATATTTCCCTCCTCCCACAAAAGTTTTACTTTAGGCTGGCTTCTACTGAGTTGTGACTTGTATAAAAAGCCTCATTGGAAGGTGCTGCTTACATACAATTACTTTCATGTTCTCTTCATTTCCCTGCAAACAGAAGGGACATTAATCTCTCAAGTGACAGATAAGCACTTTTTCATACCTGTGCCCCCTGGCATAATCCTATAATGAATTATGTCATAGAGTTAGGGAAGTCTTTCACTCTCTAGATAATTCTGTATATAAACACCACCACAAAAATCTTCAGCTTTATATTGTGGAGCATGTGGGATGAAATTTGTAGAAAGCCTCAGAATTTACTTTATTCTGATCCTATGGAAGTCCCTGAGAGTGTTTTCCTTGATCTTCAGTGGGAACAGAGTTAGAGTGGTATCAAATACATTTGAAAATCTGATCCCTATTTTTTTTTTTAAAGAGAGAATGACTCCTTTCCTCTTATTTGTAATAAGTTACACATTTAGTTTAGGGCACACATTGCTTATGTGGCTGACAATTGACTTTTGGTCACAGAAGACAAGAATATTATTGTATGTCAGCACCAAATTGAATGTGTAGCAACACAAACAATCCAGCTCAGATCATGAAAAAGTCAGGTGATGATCCAACTCAGATCAGGGAACAATCTGCAGAGCCCTGGAAAGTCCTGGATATTTTATAACCTTAGGGGAAATTTTCCAGTAGTAACTGCCTGCTTTCATGGGACATATTGCACAAAGTCTGAGGTTGAATTTGTTTAAAACTAAATCATCTTTTTGTGTGTGGAAGGGAAGAATTAAGCTGTGAATACTTATCCTACTCCTTAATGGTATACAGGGAATGTGGTGGTTTTGATCTCCTAAAAGCAACAATCATAACAGCAGCCTTTGAGCTGAAGTGAGCAACATTATTTCACTGTGGTGCAATTAGGCTGCCAATGGCAGCTGTTAATGCCGAAAACCTAGTTTGGAGATGTGACTGTTCTGCACATCTATTTGTGGAATGAAGCAAAACGTTCAGCAGGACTTGCTGCTGCCTGCAGAGCTTTCTCTATAAAAGTCTCCCTATTTTCTTGGGCAAATGCCAAAATGTTCAGCTTGGTTTTAAAGAATCCACTCAGGAGGGGTTTAGGAGCTTTGCAGTAGTAATTCTTCATGTACCAGCCAGCTGGCAAAGCAGCACACACTTTCTATTAAAAGCTGCTTTAATTAACATTAGTAATACGCTACTACCCACCTTTCATAATGTTATAGTTGGAGTTGTGTCCAGTTCATTGTGAACCTGCATTTTCAAAAGGTTAATTTCCATTCCTTCCTGTTTCTTACCATATCAAATGTAAGTGCCTTGTCTTAAACTTTAAAGCACCAATAAACTGATCTTCCACCTGTATCACTGCTGTAATGTCTCCACTCCCCCTGCCTGATGCCTGAGCTTTCCCCTTCTTAACAACTCTCTGTTATGTCCTTACCCAGTTCTCAGTGTTATCCTTTCTGGTGCCCTCCCTCAGCACCAGGAATAATATTCCTATTTTTAAAAGAATTTGAAGGAAAACTACCACTTCCTTTTCCTTTTTTTACATCCTTAATCATCTCTTCAGTTGTTGCCCTATGAAACTTTGATCCATTTTTTCTTACTTAGTTTGCAGACAGGGGAGACACCCCCTTCATTGCTCCTAGGAGACTGCTGTAAATCAGAGGAGTCTGTGAAACTGCTGATTGAAGCTTGGGCCATTTCAGCCCCTGCAGTAGTCTACACAGTCTGTAATCCCAGGGATACATGAATGGTTCATAGTTACCTCTGCCTCCTTCCCTTTTGTACTGTGACAAGCGGGGTAACCCATGTCTTTGTTTGCAATGTAAACTACTGTGTAATCTTCTCTATCCTGTGTTAGAGTAGTAACAAGCTTATTTGGGTTTGCAAATTAAAATGTTTTGTGGCACTCTGCCCATCTGACTCCTACTGTCTTCAGAAGGGACTGTGTAGCAAAGTTTGTGTTTCTTCGAGTTCTCAGCATGTTCTCAGCAGTTCTCAGGGCCTGTGTTAATCTCTTAGCTGGTTTTAGTGATAAGACTACAGATGTAAAATAAACACCAGGAGCTTCTGCTAGAATTCTAGCTAGACTTACAGCTACATGTCTGTTGATTTTACTGAATTTGTTCCTGAATACCAGAGGAAGAGAGAATGGAATCTGGGCCAAGAGGTTTTCAACTTTTTTACATGTCAGGCACCTCTCATTCTACTCAAGGCACCCCTCCATACCTTTTGTGAATTGAATGACACCTCATTTAAAAAATGCATTTATTTTATCACAGGGCTTCCCTCCTTGCAGTGAGGCTGGGTAGTTGGGCAAGGGGAGCAGCTAGACCCAGAGAGCTTGAGCTTTCTCTTATCTGCCTTATTTTCTGGGCTGGAGCACACTGATTGAGCATCATTGTGATTGAGCATCACTGACCTAGAGCTTTCACAGTTGAACACTCAGGGCTTACCTGCCAGAAAGCCATTTTGTTACTGAATGAAAAGGCCTAAGAACTGTAAAAGCATCTAGCATATAAAATGCATCTGACAGCTGGCCAGTTATTCCTTTATAATACAAGCTTGCTGTGCCTTCTGTTCCACTTTGAAGATATACCTCTGTTATCCATTTGTTTATAACAGTGGAAAGGGAAAATGAGGGCCATGCATCGTTCTCCTCTGCAGATAGAGAAAGGGAAAATTCAGGGAGGGGCAGAATGAAGAGACATGTAGGAGTCGCTGGTATGAGGAGCAATTGCCTTTTGGGGTCCCACAGACATACAGGGGGATGGGAAAGTATCTTACAGAGGGCTTTGTGGGCAAGAAAAATAGAGGGAAACAAAGGAATCTTGGCATTTCCAATAAGCTTAGCCTGTAGAAACAACAGATGTTTATTCTAGTCCATATGTTGGCAAGCTTTTCAGAGCAGCAGGCTGAAATAACACAGTTCAGTTCCAGGCAGGCCAGCACTCCCAAACCAGCCACCATTACTACTTCTCTCCACCTCTAAAATGCTTGTGATATCCAGGCTTCACTCAGTGTTAAAACATTTAAATGGGAGGTGCCTTACCAGTACAAATACAGTTTGGGCCTTTTTGTGTGCTTTTGTTTGCACCTTGAACTTATTTCCCCGGATGCATGCTTTACAATCCAGGAGGATTTTTTTAATTCACAAACTAGGAAACTGCAAACCCTAATGATGTCCAGTGGGCACCATGTTAAGACTACCTCTTGAAACACACCAGCTCTGGGTTAATGATACGGTATCATGATGAAGCTTCTTTGCCTCCTTAGTTCCACAGGAAGGGCAGGATTAATCAATAAAAGAGTGGCACTAAGGCTTGGTGGAGGAGCAGTGTGTGTCAAGATGGCACTAGGACCCTGCTGCCATCGTTGCAGTTTCTATCTGAAGCTACAGGGAGAGCGTTCAGCCTGCACTTGTCCCCACTGCCAAATGCTGCCAAAGCTGCATGTCTGCAGCTTTTGATTGCAGACTCCTGCTCTAACAGATTAAAGTACTTGTAAATGTTCCACAGAAACAGCTACAGATTTTGTCTCCTGTCCATGCACCTGCCACATATTTTGTTTCAAGATTACACTTTGGGGGGTAGGGGAACGGGGGAGGAAAAATGTTTGACTCAGACATCATTGTATGAAGTAGAGGTGGTGCCAAGTCCTGTCTCCATTATACTGGTAAAGTGTGTCTTTTAAGTCATTTTAAAAAAATCTCACCTCCTTAATTAGTGACAGGTAGCATGGTTCAGTTTGTGTGTACATGACAGCAATTCTGGCATCAAAGCCATGGTGGAGCATGTGACCCAGTGCTTCTGCTGGGCCATATGCTAAAGGCATGTCCTGTGACACCCCAGGCTGCAATCCAGTGAGGTTTTAGTTTGTGGCTAGAATGCCTGTAGGACCTGCCCACAGAAAGCTGCAAGCTGCATGTGGGGGAGGCATGCTCCGGAGCGTCATACAGCCAAGAAAAAGTGGATGTAGGACAAGCGCAAACCAGTTGCACAACATCTCTGTTTGTCCCTTACAGCAGAAACACAGCTTGGTGGCAGAAAAACAGCCAAGTGTCAGACTAGGCCTCTGCTAAGGGTGTCTTGCTGCTGTTTTTAACCATACTCAGTGTTGCCTTGAACATTATTTAGAGTCAGCCAGCTGTGCCAATCATTATTTTCAACATGGTCAAAAATTGTAGTACAAACAGGGCCTTTCCTTTTTTTAAAGCTGCTGGGATTTCCTAAGAAACAGGAGCTTTACTGGAGTTCCCTTAATACTGTCAGTTTTCTGTGTTTGCGAGCTCAAGTGTTCATTCCTAGTTAGTTTCTCCCTGATCTCTGCCCTAGCTTTCTCATGCTGCACAGTAACAAGCATAGATACCAAAACCACTCCTGTCGACAAGGTAACGTGTGTGTGGCTTTACTGTGCATTTTTAACCAGTTGCTAATGAGTCAGTTGACTGTGACACATCACTTAGTTACTTGGGCTATCCGTTTCAGTTTCAAGTCCAAAGCTGTTAGAGGTTGGGTCTATCATCTGTGTGTCACAGGTATCAGGTTTTAACCAGCTAGAGTATAGCAAGAGAGCATACTTACTGGCTGCCAATCCTGACTTTATCTGACCTTCCTATGGAACCTAAAGATGCACAATCTCCTGGGATGGGACAACTACTTTAAAAGAGGCCTGCCATTGGTGGAACATGGAAAATGATACTGTTTTTAAGAAAAATGTAGCATTAAAATAATATGAAAAATGGTGTCATTCAGTGTCAGGAATTGTCATCCATGTGATGACAGGATGGTTTTCTCTTTTCTCTTCCCTTTTTCAGACTTCCAATCTGTTTAGGACTTTTTCTGTAAGTACAGTGCTGCAAGCACAGCCTGGTAACTGAAAATCAAGTTTCTTATCACTGTTTCTTCCATAGTTAACTACACCTTTCTTGGCAATTCTGTTAATGAAAGGAAAATGGAAAAAAAACCCTCAATTTTTCTAGGAAGAAAATTGTTATAGGATCAGAATAATATGGTTGGTAGGAACCGCCAAGAAGTCATTTAATCCATCAATTGGTAGCCTTTTTATGGTGACAGGCTGGAATGACCTCCACACACTCCACCTAGCTGCAGTGCAACATAGCATGAGTGAGGCCGTCCTGCTCCTTGAATATCACTAGAGTCCTCTGGGATCCATAGGTTGGATCCAATGGCTCTGCAGGGTAGACTGTAGGTTACCTATCCAACAGCTACAGCCCAGAGACTATAGGATACCAACCCCTGATCTTGGCCAGCCCTTTCTGATCAAGGAAGAGTCATGACTATTTAAACCAGAGGTGTCAAAGTGATCAGGCTTCATGGGCTGGATGAGTGGCACAGGACCAGTTCATGGGCCAGGTGAATGACTCCGGCCCAGCCCTGCAGGCCAGATGGGCCCCATGCCCTTCCCCACATGCTAGATACAGCAGCTGTTCCAACCAGTCTGGGATGTTTCATAGTTTCTAGGGGCGGAAGGGACCTGAGCAGACCATCTAGTCTGACCCCCTGCCATGGCAGGAAAGAATACTGGGGTCAAACGACCCCAGCAAGATGTTCATCTAACCTCCTCTTAAACACCCCCAGGGTAGGAGCCTGCACCACTTCTCGTGGAAGTTGGTTCCAGACCCTAGCCGCCCTGACCATGAAGTAGCGCCTCCTGATATCTAACCTAAACCTACCCTCTGCCAGCTTGTGACCGTTATTACTGGTCACTCCTGGCACTGCTTGGGGGAACAGTGACTCCCCCAATGCCTGCTGATCCCCCCCCCGACTAGTTTATAACAGGCCATGAGATCCCCCTTCAGCCTTCTCTTTTGGAGGCTGAACAGGTTCAGGTCCCGTAGCCTCTCCTCATAGGGCCTGCCCTGTTGTCCCCTGATCATATGAGTGGCCCTCCTCTGGACCCTCTCCATGCTGTTGACATCCCTCTTGAAGTGTGGGGCCCAGAACTGGACGCAATACTCCAACTGCGGCCTGACCAGTGCCACATAGAGGGGGAGGATCACCTCTTTGGACCTGCTCGAGATGCATCTGTGGATGTATGACAAGGTGCGGTTGGCCTTCCTAACTGCCTCCCCACACTGCCGGCCCATGTTCATCCTGGAGTCAATGATGACCCCAAGATCTTTTTCCGCCTCCGTGCTGACAAGAGGGGAGTTCCCTAACCTGTAGGTATGGTGCCGGTTGTTCCTCCCGAGGTGCATCACCTTGCACTTGTCTGTGTTGAAACCCATCCTATTCTTGTCCGCCCACCCTTGTAAGCTGTCTAGGTCTGATTGTAGCCTGTTGCATCCTTCCAGTGTGCCCACGTCCCCCCACATCTTAGTGTCATCAGCAAATTTGAACAGGGTGCTTTTTACCCCCTCGTCCAAATCGCTGATGAAGATGTTGAACAGTGCGGGCCCGAGGACCGAGCCCTGCGGAACCCCACTGCCCACGTCCTTCCAGGTTGAGACGGACCCATCTACTACCACCCTCTGGGTGTGGCCCTCCAGCCAGTTGGCGACCCATTTGACTGTGTCGGTGTCTATACCACAGTCCCCCAGTTTCTTAATGAGAACGGGGTGAGAGACAGTGTCAAAAGCCTTCCGGAAGTCCAGGAAGATTATATCCACTGCTACCCCTGCATCTAATGATCTGGTGATCTGATCGTAAAAGGCCACCAGGTTGGTCTGACAGGACCTGCCACTGATGAACCTGTGTTGGTTGCCCCTAAGCATACAGTCCCCTGCTGGCCCCTCCTGGGTATGTGCCAGCATAATTTTCTCGAACAGCTTGCCTAGGATCGAGGTAAGACTAACCGGCCTCTAGTTTCCCGGGTCCTCCTTCCTGCCTTTTTTGAAGATGGGGACCACGTTGACCCTCTTCCAGTCCTCCGGTACCTCACCAGAGCACCACGAGTGCTCATAAAGCTGTGCCAGGGGACTTGCAATGACCTCGGCCAGTTCCTGTAGAACTCTAGGGTGAGATCATCTGGACCGGCTGACGTGAATACGTCCAAGCCCTCCAGAAGCTCCCTAACTAAATCCTCGCTAACCCGTGGCCCAGGTGTGCCTCTCCCAGGGCCCGAGGGGGACCCAGCAGGGAGGTGGCTGTTCTGGTCCCTATGTAGGAAGACAGAGGCAAAGAAATCATTAAACATGTTAGCTTTGCCATCTGGTGTGACGACCAAATTTCCCAACGCGTCCTGCAAGGGCCCCACATTACCCCAGACCTTCTTTTTACCCCTATGTATTTAAAAAAGGACTTCTTATTGTCCTTAATCTGGGAAGCTAGTCCCAGCTCCATCTCTGCCTTGGCCTTCCTAACTACCCCTCTACATCCCTGAGCAACTACAGAATAGTCCTCCCTGGTGATGACCCCTTCTTTCCATTGGGTGTAAGCCTCCTTTTTAGAAAGGAGACATTCCCGGATGCTTTTGGTGAGCCATGGAGGCTTGTGTGCTCTCCTGCTCCCTTTGATCCTCTTTGGAATTACCTTCCTTTGGGCTTGGAGGATCGTCTCCTTAAGGAGCGACTCTCCTTGGACACCTGGCTCCCCTCCCCTCAGCGCTTCTCCAACTATCCTCCTTAGCTCGTTGAAGTTTGCCCTCCTAAAATCTAGGGCCGCCGCCTTACTGCATGCCTTTGCCACTTTGCGCTGGATGGTGAATTCCAGCAGGCGATGATCGCTGTCGCCCTGGTGGTCGAGCACCCGCAGCCCCCTCACCAGGTCATCACCCGTGGCTAGCACTAGGTCCAACAAGGCGTCTCCCCTGGTGGGGCTGTGCACCTCCTGGGTTAGATGGAGGTCCTGCACTCTGGCCAAGAACCTACGTGAGCGTTCAGACCTGGCTTACTGCTCTTCCCAGCAGATATCTGGGAAGGTCAGGTCCCCCATGACTACCACATCCTTAGCCTTCACTACCTCTGTGAGCTGACCCAAGAATGCCTGGTCAAGCTCTTCTCCCTGGTTGGGAGGTCTGTAGTAGACCCCCACCGTTAAGTCTCTTTCCCCTTGACTGCCTTTTACTGTAACCCAAAGCACTTCAGAGCGCCCCTCCCCTGACTCCTTGCTAATTGACAAGGATGTGTATTCCTCCTTAATATAGAATGCCACGTCCCCACCTCTCTTTCCTATCCTGTCCCTCCTGTACAGCCTATAGCCCTTGACATTCACTGCCCAATCATGCGTTGAGTCCCACCACGTTTCCGTAATCCCCACTATGTTTGGGCTGGTGTCGGCCAGCAGGAGGGTGAGCTCCTCCTGCTTGTTACCCATACTACAAGCATTTGTGTAGAGGCATTTGAGGCCTCCTGTGGGTGTGTGTACTGACCCCCTAGTCCCAGAGTTACCCTGGCCCCTATCTCTTACCTGTTTATTCGCTTTGCTCGTTGGTCTGAGCTGGGCTGTAGTTGTGGGTGCTGTTTGGTCTGGCAGTCTGATGTTTCCTCCGCCCTCATCCTCCCCTTCCCCCGACAAGCCTAGTTTAAAGCCTGCCGGAGGAGGTCCGCCAACCTAGAAGAGAACACACGCTTACCTTTAGGGGAAAGGTGGAGCCCGTCCCATCCCAGCATGTCTCTCGTCGTGATGTGCCGGTCATGGCTGAGGAAGCCAAAGCCCTCCTCGAAGCACCATTCCTATAGCCGCCAGTTGGTCTCCGCGATGCACGTTTCATGCCGTCTGCCTCTTCCACTCACTGGCAGGATAGAAGAGAAAACCACCTGTGCGCCCATCTCCTTCAGCCCGCACCCCAGAGCATGGTAGTCCTCCATCAGGCGATCAGGGCTGCTCCTGGCCGCATCGTTAGTGCCCACATGGACTAGGACCGTGGGGTAATAATTGGTGGGCTGGATTATGGTTTGGAGCATCCCTTTCACGTCCTGAATTCTCGCTCCAGGTAGGCAGTATACCTCGCATGCCGAGGGGTCCCGGCGACAGATGGGGCCCTCCGTACCTTTCAGGATGGAGTCACCAATGACGATCACGCGACGCTTCTTCCTCCTGGCCTTCTTGCCTCCTTCAGCTTGCACGGGACACGGTGAACGTGGAGTTGCCTCCTCCCCGGTTTCGTCCTCTCCTTCCTCCTCCTCCTGGGCTGCCAGGGCTTCGTACCTGTTCTCCAGCCGGACTGGAAGAACTGGTGCTGCCGTGTTTCAAGCAGCCCTGGCACGGGAGGTGACGGTCTGCCGCTTAGCAGTGGAGGGCTCATCTTGAGGTGCATCCTTCTTGGTCGCACAACCCTGCAGGGAAAGAAAATATCACACACAGCATATGTCCCAGACCAGTTGTGCAGCACAGTCCTAGAGCAAGCGCCATGGCTATTAGATTCAGTATGTGGCGGGCAGAGGGGTCCTGAACTGGCTGTGTGCAGGTGCTGCTTGTAGTGCAGGTCTCAGAGTGTCTGTACATGCTGGTGCAGCCATTGCATTTGGAATGTCTTGGGCCCTACGCATGGGGCCAGTCCAGTGCACACCTCACGTGCTTCAACTCAAGACGCAGGGGCCAGCTGTTGGACCCCATGGGCCGTATCTCTGATACCTCGGTTTAGCCAAATGTTTGCCTATCCTCAGTTAAACCCTCAGTTAAAAATGTGTGGTGATGAAGGAGATTCCACAACCTCTCTTTAGGTAGTTTGTTCTAGTGATTAACCACCCCCGTAGTGAGAGAGTTCATCCAATCTAAATTTCCCTTGTTGCAGTTTAAGTCCTTGTTGATCCATAATCTCAGAGTACTTCACTAAGAATGACTCATTAGTAGTGCAAAAGGCTATTTTTACAATTTAGTTTGGCAGAAGTTTAAAAACAATCTTCATCTAGTGACAAAATATTTCTTTTATGTTTTTTGGTGTTGGTGTTTTCATGATAAAGTAGCACTGTTGTCATTTTTTTCTACCTAGTACTTTTTTCCTCTAGCAATTTGATGAGCTTGACAATGAATGTGTTCACTCATACAAGTTTACTCATAGAATAGCTCTTCTGTGCCTGACTAGAATTCTTCTTTCGGCAATAGATAGTGAAGCCCTGATGTACTGTCCAAGTTTGTATTACAACCTTGTAATGGAATGTGTTCCTCAGCTTCCAATGACCCTTTAGTAAATAGCAGCATGACGTTCTAGCTGCTCTGCAGCTGAGCTCTTAACGTGAAGCTCTACCAGGGCGCTCGACAAGCCGAGCTAACTGACATGACACTGTGAAAGTAAATCACTTCCCTGGGAACAAGGGGGATTCCTGCGTATTATTTCTCTGGATTTTTGTCTGCAGCTTCCTACTGAGTATTACAGTGGATTTTTCATAATAGTTAATGAAGGATGGAATTCCAAAGCAGAGCTCGCTCCTATCTGATTCCAGAGACTGAAGACGCTCCACACAAGGTCCCTCAGGATGCCTACGATATCAGAGGAAATGAAGGCGAAAAACCAGTGTCAAAATTACAGCGTAGGCACAGTGAAATAAAAGTATACAAAGAGTTTTGTGACTTTTATGCAAGATCGTAAGTTCACTTGCTCAGCATTTAGATGTTATTTGACAGATCACCTTTTAATGTCTGTAGTTGTCTTTACTCATTTTATTTTGTATAGAATAGGATTGATCCATCCTCTAGTGCAATTCCACTTGTTGTGATTGATAAATGTGTAGTTTGCATCCCCGCGTGATTTTTTTAATGAACTATTTTGCATTTGCAAAGCAAATTATATGTTGTGAGACTTGGATATTAGTTTGTACAAATTTGGGGGGAAAGGTACAAATGATCGTACTGGTAACATAATTTTCTATCTTTTACATTTTGGTGGACAATTACTGATTACCATAACAAATAGTAAGCTATGTTGCCATTAGGAAATTTTGACATTTCTAAAAGGAAAATGAATTAAGTATTTGAGAGTTTTGCAGGGAGAAAAGAAAGCTTTGAGGGGGAGGGAGGGTTGGTTTTGGTTTTTCGTTTGTTTGTTTCTGGGGGGGGGTTGGTTTTGCTAAAAGCTGTGTGTTTCGAAGTTTTTTCACCAACTACTTGCGGTTGGATAATACTTTGTATCCAAGAAATGCTTGAAGTTAAATTCTAAGGTACAATATCTATTTACCTTTCCCATGCAAGAGCTGTTGAGCTATAGAAAATGTTGCAAGTTATGCTGTGTTCAGTATTCACATGCAATCTGGACACTTTTTCAGTAGATGCAGTTTATGAAATAACCTGTTTCCCTTCCAAAAGTCACAATAGTTGTGACAGAAGTAGATTATGAAGAGAGGCAGTTAGCAATACAGCTAGACATTCTTTACGTTTCTTATTTGTGTGTGCGTGCATGCGTGCACACACATGTGCATTTGCTTGAGACCCTGTGAAAAATGGAATGCTCTTGATCTGATACTCTTGAGGTTTATGTGGAAATGCAGCTAATGTCACCCTCTTCTGAAAAGAGTTGTAGAATAGAAAAACCAGCAGATTACTAATAACCAGGCAAGTGCTGTTTTAAGCAGGGCTTGCCATTTTTCTGTGGTGTAGTGTTAGGTAGTTGTTCTCAACTTCAGGGCTGAACACAGGCATGGGTGAACCGAGCAGCCGTCCAGGGCCCAGACAGAAAGGGGGCCTGAAAATGGTCATTTTATTAATAGTATCATTATCTCTGGTGAAGCGGGGCCTGATACTAAAAGTTTGCATGGGGCTGCCAGGAGTGTATGTATGGTGCTGCTCAACTTCTTCAGATTTGAGGCACCCCTCATTAGACAGCACCCCTCAGAAAATGAGTTTGTTTCTACTAGTTTTGTGACTATAAAAAATACTAGAGCAATTATTCTGTTGCAAAGAACTCAAAATGACCACAGCAGGATAGAATGTTTCTGACATGATTGATTCCTATTTGAAATCACTGGGTTTATCTTATGAATCATGTTGGAGCACCTAACAGTGGTAATAACACCTTTAAAAAGATCGCACAGTTTCCTTGTTGAGACTCTGCTACAAAGAATAAATATAGTTCCTCAGCTTGGAACCATTTAATAAGAACTGTGTTAATTATCGTTGGCACTCCCTCAATTCAAGGATGATCTCTCCCAAGGCTCATTGATGGGTCTTGAGATGATTTAGGAGTCCAATCCTTGAATCACAGATCTGTTCACAATCCATGTTAACATAATACCATGAACCGACGCAAGCTTTGTACAGTGGAAGTCAATTGGAGTTGAGGACACTAATACCTGCAAAGTAATACTCAGCATCCAGCCTTTTTGGCAGGCATGCCACAAATTGGCCCTGTACTGTCCCTGAGTGTGCCTACGTGAGACATTTATTGTAAAGCTGACTAATTAATTCTGCAGTAAATGTCTCTGTGTGTAGACATACACCCCTGTTAGGATGCAGGAAACTAATATAAACTCTGCAGCAGGGTAGGACTTGTAAATACAAGTCCTACCCTGCTGCAGTTTTTTGTGCACAGCTGCACATGTGTAGACTCAGACCTAGCTGCCTGGGGCATGAGGGTGCTTCGGTGCAGAAGCTCTCTGCTGGCTAGCCCCACACTGGAGCACACTTGTGCCCCATCCAGTCCCTGTGCAACACATTGAGCCTGGTCAGAGCAGCCCCAAGCTGGCAGGCTGACTCCCCTGACTCCCTGCCAGCCGAGGCTGCTCAGACCTGGCTCGGTATGGTGCAGTTTGAGCACGTCTAAAACCATACGCCAGGGAGCTTCCCAGGAACAATAAACTTTGAAGCAAAAGCTGCTGAATTTATTGCTCATGGGTTGACGTACCCCCGAGTGCCATTCTGATCCCCTTCCTCTGCCTGGTCTGCTGCTCTGTTTTCTGCTCCCTACCTTGTACTTTGCCCAATCTCCAGCTCTGCTTTCTGCGACTGTGCTGCCTCTCCTCTCACTGATCTGCCATGAGCCACCCACACAGGCTGCCTATGGCACTTGTGCTGCAGGTTGGCAAACCTTGTTATAGAGGATTTTGCTCTCCATTTATATGGGTGCAACATGACTTCCTATCAAACACAGAAATCATCTTTTTACTTACTGAAGAATAGAAACAGTTTCTTTTATAAAAATACCTCAATCAATCATCTTACCAGAAAGTTCACATCCCTTAATTTAGGTTTTATTTATACTCTATAACTGTTCTGCAAGTGGTTTGCCAGATATTCTTAAATTGATCATTTGCCCTGTATTTGCTCCCCACATAAAGGTACAGGTAGAGAGCTCTGCCTCAAAGACTTTTGTGAATTTAGGTGTAAGCAAGGAAACAGCCTAATGTCCGAGGGCTTACAAAAATTAAAGCCAGGTCCCCCAGTTGACAGATATGGAGCAATGCTGATTTATTGCAGCTGAATATTCAAACCTGAAGAGTGAGTTTGGTTTCTGATTTTTACAGATGTTGCATTAACATTTTATTACAAATGCCTAGGAACCCAGAAGTACCTAGGTTATTTATGTGGGTGGTTTTCAAATCTCTGATTCAGATTCCATGTAGTTGGAAGGATTTTGCAAAATTAATACTTCTTAAGAGCACTCTTTTGTGCATTGGTTATTTCTGCCACAGAAGCTAAGTACTATTAATTCCACTCCTGTGCATTGATGCCCTAGATACTTTGTACTGGTTTTATGTGCATTTTAGAGCAATATTCTTGGTTTCATCTCACAGAGGAAAACCAGTTTTAAATTAGTGATAAGCCAGGCTCTTGTTTTGCATAACCATTATAATTTTATTTTCATTTTCTGTCTTGTTATAGAAAACTTTACCTGTTTTTTCCCTTCACACAAATCTGCAAATATGCTATTACTAAAGGGCTTAGATGGTAGATGGATTTAAATGACGTTTTACTATTTTCTGTCTGTAGAACTGTCTCAGTTCCAATTTAAGTCAATGTGTAGAGAGGTAGTTAGCTGTACTAGTCTGAAATCAGGCCCATGGCAAGACACGATGATGGCACCTTAAACACTATTATTCAGAAAAACATCAGTGGGAATTTGATAGGGCCAGGTGGCTTTTGAGGAAAAAAAAGTTAAAATCAAGGGATCTGGAAGTTTTCTTTTTCTTTATCCCTTTCTTTCAGAGAAGCAGTGTCATCTTTTTCCTGTTTTGTTTTGCTTTCATTACAGCAATATGGCAAATGCTCTTGCAAATGCCATCTGTGAGCGCTGCAGAGGAGGCTTCGCACCTGCTGAGAAAATCGTTAACAGCAACGGTGAACTGTACCATGAGCAGTGTTTTGTGTGTGCCCAGTGTTTTCAGCAGTTCCCTGAAGGGCTCTTCTATGAGGTAAACAGGTTAATATATTTTTCTCTTGATTTCCTGGGTTTCCTTTTTAAGGTGTAAATGGAAAATACACCTGTTCATGTAATAATCACTGCAAAATGTGGCATTGTTCTTTGAAAATAAATATCCAGCAGACAGAAGAAAGGAGAGGCATTTCTATGCCAATATAGAGAATGTCATTGCAATTTGAGAATGTTAACATCTTTTTTAGTCACAGAATTAGTGATGGGCAAAAACCTCCTAGGTTATCCCCAAGCATTGTGGTAAATGCAGGATTTTCCTTGCAGCGTATGAAGACACACTCTACATATTGTGCTGGAGGCACAGATAAAACAGAGCTACTAAAATGGAATAAATGTAGAATGAAGAATGAAATTCTGGCTCCACTAAAGTCCTCAGTGAATTTTGTCATTGGCTTCAATACAACTCAGACTTTTCCCAAATACTTTGTTAGAAATGAGCTCAAGCCATGAAACTGAGCTTCAGATCTGAATGTACCAAAAGCCAGATGGGATTCAGATCAAGTGGGTCAATTCAGGATCCTTTCTAGTAAACATCACCTTCCAAAAGTATTCAAAGCGAAAAGTTGGTTTCTCTTTAATGCTATAGCCGTTGCTCATCCCACTGCATCCTGGGTGCAGAGTGTATGTCACTCACTTCCTAGACACAGCCCTCAGGGGTCATTCTGAATTAGAGAAGTTTTTATGTTTTTGCATGGAAAGACACCTCACCATGTTTTTTCAAAAGCCAGAGGTCAAATATGTCATAATCCAGTTGCCTTTTCCTTTTTCTGAGTAATGACTGGATCAGCAATGGCCTTAGAGAGGATTTTGCCTATGGTATGCTATTGAGCAATTGATATGTAAGAAAAACGACTGCCTGCAATATGGAACAGCTTTGTTTACAGAGGCTCAAAAAGATTAAAGACCAGATTTCAAAAGCTCCTTGCACTCTTGCAGTCTTTTCAAAATCTTGTTCCTAAGTAACTTTTCATGGTCACACAGGATGTCTGGGGCAGTTTTGAGACTAAAAACAAGATTTCCTTCACTTTAAGTCCAGTGCTTTTGCCACAAGATGATCCTACCCCAGTTACACCCTTAATGCTGATTCAGTTTAGACTTTTCTGTTTTATTTATGACTGAAGCGTTTGTATAGAAGCACCTTATTTATTGCTTCACACAGCACTTAACGTAACAGGATCACAGCCTAAGTAGTTTGCAGTCTAAATTGGAATAGTGGCTGAAAGCACAGAAAGATTTATGTCATACTGTGTTCTCAAAATGGAGACAACCATCTCCTAACAAAAGGAGAGATTTTGTAGGGATCTAAGGTGTTTCAGACATAATGCAGTATAAAAAGAAGCACACTAATTATTTAATTAAAGAGTGTGACAGTTTGCTTTCCACAGTGTTATTGTTGTAAATTGCCATCTCTTCCACTGAGCTGCGATGTGTGTGAGGATGACTAGGCTACACGTAGTGTTCCAATTAAGCAGAAAATCAATGTTGCAGTAGTTCAGAAGATTCCATTTAAGGATATAATCATTAATCATTTAATGGTATAAGCATGAAGCAGCTCTGCTTGAAATTTTGTCTCTATATATAATGGAATATGCACTCTAGTTTGAAAATCTTTAACAGAAATGACTGTCACAGGTGTGTATTGATACTGAGGGTCAGTTTAGAGGCAACATAATGAATCTGACAGTTTAAGTACACGTTGGTGTAAAATAATTTCCTGTGATGAGATAAATATAAAATCATCCTGCCAGTTTCATTACTGAGATCTTGTTTGGGATATTGTCACTGTGGATATTATTTAACACCGGAGAGGACTTGTATCATCAAATAGTTTTTGATGATTTTGGGTGCTAAGACTCAGAAAACATACTAAGATCTTACCCAAAATTGAAAACCTGGAACCAAATGCTTTCAGAGGAGGCTGATGCTGGGTGGGTGATTGCTATGGATTTGCTGGCAATTTGCTACCTTGGCTGCTGGGGAATTGGTATTTTAGTGCTTTCAGACTTCTGCAAACATGAAGATTTTGAAACACATCTTATGTAGGATAGTGCAGGAACACTAGAAGGAAAGACTTAAATTGCAGATCAGCATATTTGCACCTAGCCCAAAGAATACAGCCTTGGGCTTCCATTCTATTCTTTCCCATCCAGGAAGAGCACGGAACAACTGCAGACTTCCTCAGCCTGAAGAAGAATGCTTGTACCTGAAAGCTTACAAAGAAGAATTTTTCCAACTATTTTAGTTGGTCTTATAAAAGATATCAGATTTACCCAAAGAACCTTGTCTGCCTATGATGCCCTTAGACCAACATGACTGCAACCAATACCCATGCAAATCCTTGGCATGATCTTGTTCCCCTATTCTTTTCAGGTTCATTTGTGGCTAGGCTTTTTTCATTTACCAGGGAGCAAGTATCCCACCATTATCTGTTTAATGCATCCTTTAACATTCTCTGCTGCTGTTTTAAAGCACCTGTTTTACTGTAAAGTGAGCCTTCCTCTTAAAGGCAAAGGTAACTGTTGATAGATTAAACCAGAGATAAAAGTAGCCCTTCTTCAGTATCATTGGTCAAATTAATTTCCAGTGAGTTTAGCTGTGTGATGTTTTTACTTTCAAGGAGGTAGTGCCTAGCTTGTATAGAAATTGCCATTTGCTACAAAAGCATTACTGTATTTACTTGAATCCAAGATATCTCTGAATATAAGGAGAGCCCCCAATAATTAGGTTCTATATATGGAAAAATGATAAATGTGTTATAATTTTTCAGGTATAGAATCTAATTATTGGAGGTTTGCCTTGAATTTGTCCCCTTCCCCTTGCTACAGCAGGGAAAATAAATCTGTGGGGGTAGGTATTGCCCCTCCCTCTCTTACTATCAGACCCTGCTCTTTCTGAGCACATGGAGGTGAGGAGCAAATTTGAAAACACTGACCTTGAAATAAAAATGCCTGCAGTAAGGTGCATGTAGGCAAATTAGTACAGGTACCAATAGACTTAACTCATCCAGCACTGATGCATTTTACCTTTTCTGAAAACTGCTGCAAGTTTTAGCAAAAGTACTCCATAAACATACTTTTAAATAGCACTTTTGTACTTCTTATATGCTGTACAATCTGGCCATGTCTACATGTGCAGTTAATGTGCAGAATGCTTACTGCACTAGGAGCTCATCTATACGTGTGCCCATCCGGAGCAAATTTGCTCCTGACATGAGCATCTCAGGGCAGAACTACTCCTGCTCTGCTTTGCTCCCATGTAACAACCAGGGGGAGCTCTGGCAGGGGGCACTGAGATAAGGCCTGGACTCTATAAGGTGTGGGAACCTGTTGCACCCTGGGGCAGCTGCCCCCCACCCCAAACCCCTACCACGGGCAGCTGCCTACTGCCCAACCCCTGCTCCGATCTTGGAGTGGGAACTGGGACATTGTCTCCTACCCCAGTAGTAGGCAACTGTTGGACTCTGGCTCCGAGATTGGAGCTGGGAAGTTGTTTCCTGCCCCTGCAGCTGCCTGCTGCCGGGGCCAGCTCCAAGATCGGAGCTGGCCCCAACAACAGGCAGCTGCAGGGGCAGGGAATATTGTCCCAGCCATGGCTCTGAGATTGGAGTTGGCCTGGGCAGCAGGCAGCTGTGAGGGCAACAGTCATTGTCCCAGCTCCAGCTCTGATCTTGGAGATGGGGCCTGACAGTTGTCTGTTGCCAGGGCAGGACACATTGTTCCACTTGGCCTTGTCTTGTATTCAAATAAATACAGTATTCTTCTTTTAAATAAGTGTGTTAGAAAGGGAGTAATACTGATTAGGATAAGTGACCCTGAAAAGTTCTGTGTTGTATTTGACTTTCCAATGGTATCACTGTCTTCAGTCATGCTACTCTTTCCCCTTTGGCCTGGCAATTTCTCTTTATACCAACAAACGTATGACTCCTGTACCTAAAACTGTTCTCTTCGTGTGAGAAGATTTATTTCAGCTTGTTACATCCTCTGACAAGGATCCAGTAGGCCTGTTTTCCTAAATTCGTGGTTTTCTTGTCCTAAGTATCTTCTCCAGAAGTCGTCTCTAACTATTAACAATCACGGTGTCCCCTTCCTCCATCCCCAAGCCACTTCAAAGTTGTCTTAACTAGTCATCACTCTGCGTATCTGTGAGCTCAGGCAATAGATTCTTAGGCCTTTTCTAAACAGATTACTTTTTAGTGAATGTTAGGGAGGGGGAAGAACTAGCCATGTTAAACAATGTCTGGACAAGACCAGATAGATAATACAGGCTAGTCACAAAAAAACTTAGAAACTAGCAGAAGCTTTCTTATTTTCAGATAAGTGAATATCTGGAGCTGTCTTCTGAAAAAAACTGTGGGATTAAAGGATCTGAATGGCTTCAAATGGTTCTCAAGTTTATAGAATATATATAGTATGATAACACAGGGATGTTCCTGAGGTAGCAGTATGTTTGTCCTATGCATAGTGGATTATCTAATATCCTCGTGAGGGGGTCGAAAAGAAGTTTGACCTCTTTGTGAAAGGTATCTGCAAAACCCATGCTTTGGGGCTTCTACTAGTTCCCTGTGTGGCCCAGGAAGATTCCCCGCTTCTCCCTTCCCTCCCGCCCATAAGTTAATTATTGGCTTCTGGGTTTTTTTCCCTGTCTACTAAAACATCAGGGATTGACTGCAACTCGAGGAGGGATTTTCTTAGAATACACTGATATTCTTAATGGTAATTAGCTGTTTATCATTTTGTATTTGTCTGCTCTGCTTGCCTGACAGACCTTTCAGGTGCCTGTCTTTTGGGGCTAGGTCATACATATAGGGTCAAACAGGTTACTAGATATGGAGTGAGGCAGAAATTCTTCCCCTGGTCAAATAGGCAAAAAAAATCCCAGTAGCCCTTGCCTTTCTCTGTAGCATAGGGCACAGTCCTCTTCTAGGATTATCTGATCATGCTTTAACCCAGTGAAGCCAACCTTTTTGACTTGCAAGCCACAAATTAGCCCTGCAGATTAGCCCTGCAACCCTACTCCATTTTGTTGCTCAGCTCCCTAACCAAGCTGCTGCTGTGCTTCTGCTCCCTGCCCTATCTGTCACTGCTGCCTGTGGTTCTCTGTAGACCTATTACCAGTGAAGTGTGCCCTGTATTACACCAGTGCAGTGCGTCTACAATTGGGCATTGACAGCAGGGCAGTAGTTCTGGTTAGCTGTGCTGACGTAAGAATCCTGGTCAGACAAAGAACTCCTAGACAATTTACGTAGCTCTTTTCACATCATCTTTAGGATAGCTGCAGCTAAGTGCTGGAGTAAAGATTCTTACCCAGCCCAGATTCCAGTACATGTCCCTACAGACTTAGTGAGACTTTTGTTGGCCTCAAGCACATGCAAAAAATTGATCTTAAAGTTTTCATTTTAAGTTGTTAATTAACCAACCATTATTGGTCTTGTGGTTTGTGGGTTGAAGTAAGTTTTGTTTGTAGTGTAACATAGGAATCCTTGTCTACTATTTGCTTTGAAATGCTTGTTTTCCTTTGTTTGGCCTCACCAAGTTGGCGTGTTTTCTGATCCAAAACCAGATCTCCATTCCAGACAGTTTTGTGCTTTGGATTCACTAGTTTACCTCTAGTTTTATACCGTAATCTGGCAATGGAATGTTCTCGTTAGAGATTTATAACAGGTACATGACCATACATTGTTACTAATGCAAAATAACCTACTTAAATAGGGAGCTTTGGTGCCAGCATGTCCAGAGGGGCAGTGAAACATAATCCTGGACCACTGATATAAATCTGCTAATTTGTAAATCAGAAGATTTCAAGTAAACAGTAACCCACTCAGTGGTACTGAATGCCATCAGTCATCACTCTTCCATTTAGAGTGGCTACTGTGTGGTCAGAAAAAAGACTTGTCAAATAGTTCCCTTTCATAAGGCTGTTTCTGCAGGAGTAGAGCCTACTGTAACTGTGATATGAGAAAGGACATGAGAAAACTCTCTCTCCTCTTCCCCTGAAAATATGGAGCAAACAGTTCAAGCACTCAAGAAAGTTCTAGGAGTGGGATCTGAATTTTTAGGAAGTTTGGCTTGGATAATAAGTCACAAGTTTTACATTATGTACAAGTGATGGTGAATTCTCCTTTGAGTTCCAGAAGATAATAGTGGCTTATGGCAGGAGGCTGCTATGATAAAGTTGCAAATTTTGTTATTATTTATATTGCACTGTCATCTGGAGACCTCTTTCTTTCTGTATGCCAAGCAGAAACAGTGCTAGAGCCAGCGGGTCCTTGAAGAAACACTGTTTAGTAAATACCTGGAGATCTGCAAGTAATCAGTGGCGATGTTACATTGAGAATTTTTTACATGGAAACTTTTGATTCTTGGAACTCCTTCTTTTGTCAATCAAGTGACTTTGTCTACATGAACTGCAGGTTTTCATTGCTAGATAAACTCAGCCCAGAGAACACAGCTAAAAATAAGCCCAAATCACTGAAAAATATAAACAAGTTTTACAGTAATGGAATATGCCTGCCTGGCACAAATCCGGAAGGGAAGAAAACCTGTTCTGCTTCCCAGAGTGGTGTTTAGTGGCTCTGCTATGCAAACACAATTAACCTTTACATTGCCACTCTCTTATTTAATAACATAAAATAGGAAGCATTCTGATTTCTCAGTTTAAGATGCATTACGTTTGGCAGGAGAAAGGTATGATTCTCAATAAATAGGTAAGATGGACTGCAGTTTTATACTGATACGCTAGCATATCTAAACCTTCTACATTTTTCTAAATCACTTCTTTGGAATCTGTTTTGCAGTGTTAGTTGCATTGCACTGCAAAGTACTTGGCAGAATTACATAATGATGTGGTTTTTTTTACTAGTATCAGAGAGGTTGAAAGATAAAGAACCTTTCATTCTTTAATGCTGGGTGAAGTTGAGCATGAGAACTAAGCTTGCAATTTTAAGTTTCCAGGGCATAGTTATGTGTATGCTAAGCTCACCGCTTCTAAAAGTTCACTCTGGCTTTTACTTCTTTATTTTGATTCACAAAGATATAAGCTTTTCAGATCCTTAGAGCATCATAGTAAAACCATGAAGGCGCTAATCTGCAAACATTGCAGTATATATTATTTCTCAATTTCTGCTTAATATTCAGTTAAGCTTTTAAAAAGATTTCTAGGAGAAAACATACATCCTGCTACCCCCATATCTATATAGTGTTGTACAAGCATGTACTCAAAAGGCAAACATCTATAGCATTATAATGATGTCTGTCTGGTTTAAACAAGTTAGCTGGTATTTGCATCTGGTTAGGAGATGCCTTAAGGCACCCAAATATAAGTGCTGCTTCCTTCCATTCCCAGACATGCTTGCATGCATATTTTTACAGTTGTGTTTAGGTAGATGTTCTGCAGTGCTACATCAGTTTTTCCTTGAAACCATTTCACAGATCTGTAGCAGGCCTCAGGGGCTGCAGCCCAGCTGGAAGCAGGCAGAGGGTGATTGCAACCCTGCCTCAACAAGAGTGGGTGAATTGAGAGCAATAATTGGCTGGTCTGTAGGAGTTAAAAAGCTCAGAGAGATAAGAGGGTCAGAGAGAGAAGAAAAACCGAGTGAGACAGAGGGAAAACTGGGAGACAGACAGAAAGAGAAAGAAAGGTTGCTTGGATAGTGTCTGCAACGCCGGACCAGTGAGTCTCCTAGGGTTTGGAAGAGGCCCAGGGGCTGCGAGGCTGGAAGCAACAACACCAAGGCAGGAGCACCAGAGAGAGAAAGGAAAGACTGCAGTGATGAGGGAGCAGCACAATCCCTGAGTCACCCCCTTGAGGTCTGGGAAAATGCCCCAGACTGGGAGTTACCCCTTGTGGACTATTTTTATGTTTGTTCATTAATTACTGACATATGCTTGTGGGGTTTCCTGTAAGGCAAGTGTGTTCAGGAAATAAAGACTGTGAGAGCTGAGCAACTGCTAACCCACCAAATCTTTCTCTTCAGAGGAGCCTGAGCTAGAAAAGAAGACCTGAAGCATGCTGGACTTGGAAGTGGTTGGGATCAGAATCCAGTCCCATTACATAAAAACTCCCTCATTTTGTCTGATTTAATCTAATGGCAATATTATTTTTAAATTCTTATTCCTCTACAATAAAAGTTGTGACCGGAAAAGATCCCTTTTATACAGTAGCATTATGCTAGCAAGTTGTTTGCATAGTAAATCGCTGAAGTGTCTGACATGGAGATGCACTGTGGTCATGTACTTTTTTCCTCACCCGTGCTAAGCTGTTTTTTTGGGAATTGCAGAGCAGGGAGGCAACCAGATGGGCTAGGGGAAAATGGTTCCTGCTAGGAAAGGAATTTTGTAAGTTGAACATATAGCTCCAAAATTAATTCCTGCCTGTAGTACTATAAACAGCACCAGTTTTTTAGCATCCTGTCAGCACTTAAATATGATCTGATATAATGTATATGTTACCATGGAGTCACAGTTCTATATGCTTGGCTGTGTGAAAGTGAAATTATCATTGCATGAAAAAGTGTAGGGTGTGCTAAATGTGCTAATGTAGATGTACAAGAGGGATGATCAGAATTCCTGCTTCTTTAATTTGTCCAGTTGGGTTTTTTTTTTTGCCACAAGGACCAGTTTCTGTGCATCTTTCATCTTTACTACAGCCAGGTCATTATTGCCATCCAGGGTGTAGTCATTTTTCTTAATGGTTAGGGCCAGGTCATGTATTCAGAGAGCAGGAGGAAACATCAGGAGTTAGACTAAGAGTCTGGAGCCAGAAACTGCAGTTAAACATTGATCAGTCCAGAGAAGAGCCATGCACATGATCAGAGGTCAGGGAAACAGACCTTACAACGACAGGCTGAGCCATGGGGCTCTTTAGTCTGGAAAAGCGCAGGCTCGGGGTGATCTGATGGCCACCTATAAGTTTATCGGGGTGACCACCAGGATCTGGGGGAACGTTTATTCACCAAGGGATGATGAGGTCAAACGGTCACAAACTCCTGCAAGACCATTTCAGGCTGGACATAAGGAAGAAATTCTTTACTGTCCAAGCCCCCAAGGTCTGGAACAGCCTGCCATCGGAGGTGGTTCAAGCACCTACATTGAACACCTTCAGGAGCAAATTGGATGCTTATCTTGCTGGGATCCTATGACCCCAGCTGACTTCCTGCCCTTTGGGCAGGGGGCTGGACTCGATGATCTCCCGAGGTCCCTTCCAGCCCTCATGTCTATGAAATCTGTGAAGCATAGTCATACAGAGAAAGGTCCAGAGCAAAGGCAAGGCTGAAGGGTTGGTCCAGGACAGGAACTTGGCAAAAGCAATAACCGGAGCTGGAACTGTGGCAGGTTCTGGAAACAAAGTTAAAGCAGGATCTGGACTGTCTGGTGGTTTGTGAAGTACTGAGCAGTTGTCTTTTTTTTCTTGTTGTCCTGGGTTTATAACTTGGAGCCTGGTTGCCTGAAGGCAGTTGAGCACAATCAGACTAAATTGGACATTGGGCAGCTCCAGGCAGGCTTGTGCCAGGCACTTTACCTTCTGAGCCACCTTTCACAGTAGGTTTATGTCTTGAAATATGAAGCACAATCTTTATCTGCCTAACTCCCAGTTTGTTCTCCATTTGCAGTTTGAAGGAAGGAAATACTGTGAACATGATTTTCAGATGCTTTTTGCCCCTTGCTGCCATCAGTGTGGTAAGTTTTTATGCCAGATGAAAAGTTTATACTGCTCATCCAAGGAAAGGTCAGTACACAGCTTTGCAGGGAACTCTAACCTTTGGGAACATGCCCAGTTTGTGATTTGGCTATTGATTTGATTAGTCACTTGCAAGCCATTCTTGGACTTTTGATGCATTTATATAAGCAAAACATTTTCTAGAACTGAAGCTTAAACAAACTCTCATCATCTCCTGTCTTGGGTACTATAACCAGTTAATCGAGAACCACATTGTGCCTCTCCATTCCATACAAATTAAGATCCTCTTCTTCATTCATAGTTATAACAGATATATATATCAAAGATATCACCCCCCCTCCCAAGAATTATTGCCTCTTACATAACTCCTGGATCATCACAGCTACAACATCACTCTAGAACTACCATAACATGGAAGTTATTAAAATTTATCCCAGCTATACAGTTGGTCTAATAAAAGATATCACTGAACAAATCCTTGCTTCTTGCATAATTCCCAGACCATCACAGCTACCTCCATAGTTTTATCTATCTCACAAGTCCCATGGCTCCCCTTTCTCCATTGCATCAAATTCAAGCACTGTAAGTTTAAAACAACCTTAATTGCCTAACATTACACTGATTTGCCCAATGTATTTGCCTTTTCTCTGCTACAGTATTAGAGCACTCATAATCTTTGTGTGGTTATTTCTGAACTTTCTTCCATGTTACCTCCATGCAGGAAACACCTTTTCTGAGCAGATCTGAAATGTCACTACCCTGCCCTCTCTTAAATCTCTCCTCAGAATGTTTTTTTCTACAGGAAGCCAGCTGTTGAGTCACCTACTTTTTGTGTGAACTGCTTGTTTGTGAAAAGAAAAGGGGCTGGGAGAGAGGGGCATACAGACCAGTAAATCTTAGCTGCTGTGGGTAGTGAAGTATGAGGGGTTGAATGATGAATTGGGAGCTGTGGGAGAGAAATTTAAAACAAACACAGTATGCGAGAAATTGGAAAGGCCTAGATGACCCCCTGTGGTCTCTTCCAGCCCTAGTTTTCTATGTTTCTAGGGCCATGCACATTATTGCTTATGTGGTGAATTACACTGAACACCAAGGGGCTTTGTGCATCCTTCTGTTCTCACCAACAAGTTCCCTTCCTCTATGCTGCCTTTCCATTTCCGTCTACATTTCAGTGACTTTCTAAACATGCATCCTAAACTCTGTGATCCCCATTGCCCTACCACGCCTCCTGTTTTGTGGAAAACACCAATCTCCTCTTCTTCCATATCAGCGTCCCCCTTCCTAATCCTGCTGCTTGCCTCAGTTATCACTGAGCATACCTGATTGGCAAGGCAGAAAGAAAACTCCCTTTGCTTGCAGCCCCGAACAGCCACTCATTAGAGGTGTAAGAGTCTGATCCAGCACTTTGTGGCAGGAGCCACAGTGGAAACGTCTAGCCTCACTTATGCTCAGCCAAGATAGTTCCTGATTTGATTCCTGATTCCCCTCCAGATCCTATCCTGAACCCCTGGCAATCCCAACTAGGTACTGGAGTACTGCGTCCAGTTTTGGGCTCCACAATTCAAAAAGGATGTGGAGAAGCTTGAGAGAGTCCAGAGGAGAGCCACGCGCATGATCAGAGGTCAGGAAAACAGATCTTACGATGACAGGCTGAGAGCCATGGGACTCTTTAGCCTGGAAAAGCGTAGGCTCAGGGGTGATCTGATGGCCACCTATAAGTTTATCAAGGGTGACCACCAGGATCTGGGGGAACGTTTGTTCACCAGAGCGCCCCAAGGGATGACGAGGTCGAATGGTCACAAACTCCTGCAAGACCGCTTCAGGCTGGAGATCCGAGCCCCCAAGGTCTGGAACAGTCTGCCAGCGGAGGTGGTTCAAGCACCTACATTGAACACCTTCAAGAGTAAATTGGATGCTTATCTTGCTGGGATCCTATGACCCCAGCTGACTTCCTGCCCTTTGGGCAGGGGGCTGGACTCGATGATCTCCCAAGGTCCCTTCCAGCCCTAATGCCTATGAAATCTATGAAAACCAGTTCAATAGGGAACTGGTCAAGGCCACACGCTCCCAATGCATGATCGTTGTGGGGGACTTCAACTTCCCTGACATATCGTGGGATGAGCGCATGGACAAATCTGACAGATTGCATAGCTTTCTCACTTGCATTGATGACCTCTACCTAATGCAGGAGGTCTATGAGCAGACGAGGGGAGAGGCATTGCTTATTCTGGTCCTGGCCAAAGGGGAGGACCTGGTGAGCAATGTGAGGATCGAGGAGGGAAGCTTGGCGACGGTGACCCTGAACTGGTCATCTTCTTAGTTCACCGAAGAGCAGGCAAACCCCTCAATAAAACAGAAATCCTTAACTTTGGGAAGGCTGACTTTTGCAGACTCAGAGATTTGGTCAGTCAGGCAATTAGAGGCCATACCCCCTGTGTAGAAAAGGGAGTACATGAGGGATGGTCATCCTTCACAAACGTAATAATCCTTGAAGCACAGGGAAAAGCCATTCCCTTTCACAAGAAATGTAGTTAATGGGCAAGGAAGCCCCCCTTGGCTGAACAAGGAACTGTTGGACCTCATTAAACTCAAAAGAGAAGCCTACACCAGTTGGAAAATAGTAAGCATCACCAAAGAGAACTACTCAACACTCACCCATACCTGTAGAGTGCAATCCAAAAATGCCAAGGTACAAACTGAACTCAGGTTAGCTCTGGGAATCAAGGACAACAAAAAATCCTTCTTCAGATATGTGGGAAGTCGAAAAAAGAACAAAGACAGATCCAACGGGGCAACTGACATCCGACACCCAAGAAAGGGCCAATCTCCTAAATGACTTTTTCGCATCAGTTTTTCACCCTCCCAAGGGAATAACACTGTCAAAAAAGACACAAACCATCCTGGGAGTGGATGACAGGCCCAAAATTGATCTGGATCAGGTGAGTGAACACCTTGAGAAACTGGGCATTCACAAGTCTGTGTGCCCAGATGGAATGTATTTGAGAGTCTTGAAAGGGCTGGCAGATATCATTGCATTCCCCTGGGCAAAGATATTTGAAAATTTGTGGCGCCTGGGTGAGGTCCTGGAAGAGTGGAAAAGAGCTGACGTGGTCCCTATCTTCAGGAAAGGGAGGAGGGATGACCCGGGGAATTACAGACCGATCAGTGTCTGGAAAAATCCTGGAGAGAATTGTTGAGGGATCTATCAACAGCAGACTAACAGAAGGCAAGCATCTGAATGCCAGCCAACATGGCTTTGTGACTGGCAAGTCTTGCCTGGCCAACCTCATCTCCTTCCATGACCAGGTAACTGTGCCCTGGACAAGGGAGATGATGTGGATGTCATATATCTGGATTTTAAGAAAGGCTTTGATGTAGTTCCCCATGGTTAAGCTGGGGACCTGTGGCTTTGATCATCTTATGGTCTGATGACTAGGTAATTGGCTACAGGGTTGGACCCAAAGAGTACTAGTTGAGAGGAGCAAATCAATGTGACACAGGGTGACCAGTGGAGTCCCTCAGGGCTTGGTACTTGTGCCGGTACTCTTTAACATCTTCATTAACGATCTGGATTCAGGAGTCAGATGCGAACTGGCAAAGTTCACAGATGACATGAAATTATGGGGGGAAGGCAGTCACACCTCAGGACAGGCTGAGGATACAGGCTGACTTGGACATGCTGTCATGTGGACTGACCAAAACCTGATGGCCTTCAATGTAGAGAAGTATAAGGTGCTGCACCTTGGCAGGAAGAACCTTCAACATACTTACAGGCTCAGCAGTGCTGTGCTTACTAGCACCATGACCAAAAGAGACTTGGGGTTCTTGATTGAGCACAAGATGAATATGAGCCACCAATATGATGTTATAGCTGGCAAAGCAAACCAAACTCTGGTGTGCATCCACTGATGCATCTCAAGCAAAACCAGGGATGTCATCCTCCTGCTTTACCCAGCCTTTTGGTGAGACTGCAGCTGGAGTACTGCATCCAGTTTTGGGCCCCCCACTTTGGGAGGGATGTGGAAAAGCTTGAGAGAGTCCAGAGGAGAGCCACTCATATGATCTAAGGCCTGGAGGGCAGGCTGTACAAGGAGAGGCGGCGGGGCTTGGGACTCTTTAGTCAGGAAAAGAGAAGGCTCAGGAGGGACTTGGTAGCAGCCTACAATTATATAAGGAGTACATCTGTTCACCAGAGCTCCCCAAAGAATAACAACATCTAACAGCCATAAACTCCAGGAAGACCGATTTAGGCTAGATATAAGAAACAAGGTCTTTATGGTGTGAGTGTCCAGGGTCTAGAACAGACTCCTCTCAGAGGTGGTGCAAGTACCTACTTTGGACTCTTTCAAAAAACATGTGGATGTTTTTCTTGCTGGGGTCACTTGATCCCAGCTGACTTCCTGCCTATGGCGGTGGGGGCTGGATTCGATCTCACAAGGTCCCTTCCAACCCCTAATGTCTATGAAATCTATGAAAACACCTTGCAGTTTCATTTGCTGAATCGTTCCAATTGCTGAATTCACAATATGCAAAATGGAGGGAAGGCGTGATCATAGGCTGACTTGCATATGATGTCATGATGCTGCTTGGCTAGTAGAACCAGACAAGCTTTGCCTGGAAATCAGGCTCTCTTAATGTCTTGATCTCTGATTTGTCATTAGAGTCCTTCCCACTGATGTCCAGAATGTTCCCTGAGCTTTTAAGTCAAATTCAGTCTTCAAAATTTATGATTATACGAGCCAAGGAATGTCACTAATTAAAATTTAGGCTTCACTTCAGTTAAAAAGCAATGTGCATCAATCCTCTACCTCACAGGAACTGACCAAATACAAGGACTGGAAGAGGGAAACAGACAGTAAATGAGGTCAATAAAGAAGGGCATGTAAATTAGTGGGTCTTTTTGACTAAAGACATCCATCTTTTTAGACTAAAGACATTCATCCCTCCACTAGATTTCAGAATTTGGTAACACCCATTTTAAAAAACTAATATGAATATGGTATGAATATTATAATATAAAAACATTATTTTATTAATGAATGTGATGTTAACACTATTGCTATATTATAATGTAAGTAGAACAGTCATCCCTTCAAGGTACTCCCCCAAATTCTGTCTAGCCCTGTGAATGTTTGCTCCCAGAACAGTATCTGGATTCCACACACATGTGGGTCCAGGTTACCACTAGGGACTGGGAACTAGCAGGGCAGTGTTTGGCTTTGTTTACCCCAAGGGTGATCCACCCCTGAACTCCAGCCCTGGGGCCAAAATGGACATGCAGCTGGAAGGGATGAGGGTCAGGCTGCACAAACATGGCACATGATGGGCCCTTAACGTATGAGGCTTGGATAGGAGGGAACGGGACCCCTTTTGAGACCGTCTGTACCTGAGGGGGAAAGCTCTTCTCAGAGAAATATGACTGCAGCTGTTCCTCCAGGGTCTCAGATGCTGGGAGCCAAAACTACCGCCTGCACTGCCTCCCCACCAGCCCTGGGTGTTTGCAAAAAACTGGGGAATGAGCTGACCTGAAAAATGCATCTTTGCTTCTTCCCATCTGTCTGTGGTAGAGCATGCTGCTCAGAGCAGCCAGTGCAGGAGCTGTCAAAGGTTGGAAGAGGAAGCTTATCCAGGGGACTCTGGGGTAGGCAGGGTAGGAATTGAGCAGTGCACTCACCTCCTTGCACAGGGCCAGTATTGAGGCACCCCAACGGGATCTTGTGGCACCCCATCATGCTGCAGCTTCCCAACTGAGAATCACGGTTGTAAAGAGTGTGAGAGATGGGAGGAGAGATGCTTTGTTTGCAGAGAAATTTGTTTTGGTTGTATTGCCAAAGATAATGTTGAGAACCCAGGCTTTAGGAGCAATAGGGCTTAAACCGAAAGGAAGGATTGGGTTTTTTTGTTTGTGTGTTTTTTTTCTATTTACTTAGTCTGAGTTGGTATTTAAAAGGACTTTATACTTTTTAATATCTTGGTATTTTATTTACCTGCAGGTGAGTTCATTATTGGTCGTGTTATTAAAGCCATGAACAATAGCTGGCATCCAGAATGCTTCTGCTGTGATATTTGCCAACAAGTGCTGGCTGATATTGGATTTGTCAAGAATGCTGGCAGGTAAACCCTTGGCCTCTTCTGTACTGGTGATGATAAAGGCTTCCCAAAATCTGTAGCTGACCTTATCTCAACTTTAAAAAATGACAGTAAAGGGAGTGAATATAACTGAAGTGTCTCTCTTTACACGTAAGGTACCCTTATGGGACAAGGATTCAAGAATGCCTCGTACGCAGAGAATGCAGCACAAAAAGGAAATGTCAACATTAAGAATTCTTGATTTTTTTTGTTTTTAAACACTTAGAAAATGCCAACAAATGAACCACTTCATCTCCAGACTTCCTACAGGGTCACCTTCTGGGTATATCTTTTACTTTAGGTCACTTGGGTACATAATAAGGGGAGAATGTTTTGATAGTGTGTTTTGAGTATTCAGTAGATTCCATTAATTCTTTCATGTGGGATGTCAGATACTTTCTGGTGTGATTCCAGTAGCTAATGCTTCAGAGACACAGGTGCTGTGATAATAGCCACTTCAGCAATTTCTGTACACATCTACCTAACACCTCTCTGGGGTTCTCTGAGTACTTCTTCAGAATGAAGTATGTGGCTGCAATCAGGGCTTTTCATTTTCTGTTGTTTATTTCTTCATTATGGAGTTCACCCTTATATATAGGAAAAAAGCAATTGTTTGGTTTACTCACAAATATTCTGGTCTTATTTACAGGCTTTTCTTTCCAAGCCACCTTTTCCAACTGCCTTTTCTTTCTAACCCACCATGGTGCAGATTCTGATGCCTTTATCTGATTTGGGGGCACTCCATGAGTAGTCCAAATAACTTCTGCAGGACTCCTCTAGGAGGGAGATACTGTTCAGTGTGAGTGAATGTTTCAGAGTCTGTCACTAGGGCCTGTACTCTTCAGTAGTATGTTTTGGTGCACATGGGCCATTCCATTGATTTCATCCAGTTAAATTTAAGCTTGTCAGTAAGTATTGGCAGAATGAGGGCTTCCAATCTGAACTTTAAGATTCACAGAGTAAAACCAGTCAACAACACAACATTTTAGCACATTTTAATTCCACTTTTTTGACTAAACACAAGAGAACAGAACAACGATTCCATCAGTGAATGGAATAAAATTACCTTTACTTATCTTAAGCATGATTTACCACACAGGAAACCCATAAAGGTTTCTATGTCTAGCAGACAGCTGATTGAAGTGAAGTTTGAATAGATATTTTATAAGTAAAGTTCCCAGATATCTTTACTTACTGATACTGTTTTTTTTCCTTTTCTACTGTTTCTAGGCATCTTTGCCGCCCTTGTCACAACCGGGAAAAAGCGAGGGGCTTGGGGAAATACATTTGCCAGAAGTGCCATGCTATTATTGATGAACAGCCTCTCATCTTCAAGAATGATCCTTACCATCCAGATCACTTCAACTGTGCCAACTGCGGGTAACTGCATTCTGGAAAGGGAGAAATAATTAAGAAATGCTAGTTTTATTTATTTTGCCTATTTGCATTTTAAAGTGCAGCCTTGAGCACCCTATGCTAATAGTGTGCCTCCATGTCCCCTCTACAAGCTCAACGTGTGTGTTAAGCATTGAGTCTGCAAATGCCTGTCAGCTGATGGACTGCATCTTTTTAGCTCAGATAGAAGATGTTCGTGTTTCTGGATTCCAGAAATCTGGGAAACAACTAATGGGTCTAAATGAAAACTACAGGACAAGAAGCTAGCAGGGGAGAGGTGGTGGCTATACGTATAGTCACAGTTTGCAGCTGTAGACATAGATAAGGGTTTCACTAGGGTGAACATGACCATTTTTGGTTACAGTTGAGAAGACAGAGTGAGCAGATATAATGTGATTGAATATGGGGGGTGGGGGGAGAGAGGTTGAAGGTAAAACTGAAGTTGCATTCCATGGACAAGTTTTGAAAAAAATGGGAGGAAAAGTCGGAGAGAAATTAAGAGGGAAGAAAAGAAGTTCATTTTGGAATGTAACTGAGTTTTAAATGGTGGCAGGAAAATCGAGGAGGAGATAAGAGACTGGACAGAAGCTTGTCCACCCTACAACCCATTAAAGAAATCCAGTCAATTGTAACAAGGAGAGTGGCTAACAATTAGGACAGGTTACTTGTCTGCATGGTAGGTTCTCCATCACTTGATATGTCATCAGACATACCATCAATATTTGGGAGACCCTGATACATGTACAAATGAAAGCTCAATAGCAACCAGCTATAAAGTTAGTACACATTTTCAAGCTGGTTGGAGTTTTTTATGACATGATATGTACTTTGCATGTGTAGCTGGTCTCAAGATAATTGCTCAGTTAGCTGGTTAACTGTGCAATACCTCTAACCTATAGAGGGGGCCACAAACATTCATTGGTATGACACAATATCGGTCATCACTATGGCCCGAAGGAATGAAAAATTAGACCACAATATCCAAAAACAAAGCCAGTACTGCATAGCAAGTCCTTTTTTAAGTCATGGTAAATTTGGAAATCCCAGTTAGTTATCTGTTTTTCTGAGTTTCTTGAAAACAAATGGGAAAAGTACAGTTTTCTTCCTCGCATATACCTGATTTGCTGTTTGGCTGCTTTTACTTCTTTTTCTGTCTTTGGCTGCAGCAGCCTATTCTTGACTTCAGGACTGAGATACATGTCTGAATTTTGCAGACTGCTGTGACAGCTGCTAGAAAGCTATACAACACTAGTATGGATCTTGATGTACTTCATAAAAACTGTGGATTTTCAAAGTGGCCTCTGTAACAGCTGGATGGGAGAGGTATTCCTCATCCCAAATAGGCACCAGACAGAGAGAGTGCATAACAGATTTTGGTTTTTTTTTTAACATTAGACTCCAGTGTAGAACAGCTAGCCACAGCTTTTCACTGAGGTACTGTGGTTGGAGATAGTAGGAGCTATAACACAGGCATACTAGTTGTTTGTAGCTGGACATTCAGGAAGTAGGAAGGGAATTTCTCGTTGGAGATATATAGGATAAATAGACAGGAAAGATCAGTTGAAAAAAGGATCTGTAATCCTAAAGCAAGAGTAACCAAATCATATCATCTTGGAGTGCCATCAGCTTTAAAGTTTATATTTTCTCAATGACATAACTATTCAGATTTATCATCCAGGTTACAAAGTAACACTAAGAAACATAGCTGAGATCCTGTGATTGGAAGAGAATAAATATGACCATGAAATATGAGTGCATATTTCTTTTTTCCTTGAAGCTTGGTAGGACATGGAGCATTAATGGAAACACAGATGATTGAATATTCTTTTTCTCAGTTACATTTGTATAAATCCAGAATGTGTCAACTACAGTTGATTTACTTTAGTAGCACTGGGAACTGAATTTACTCCAACATGCCTATAGTTTGCAAAATGATCTTGTGACATGTAAGCAAATGAGAAAACTACCATATATTTAAAACAATTTAATGTATGATACTTAATGGTTCTGAGTTGCCAATAGAAGTAGTTAGTCCTGAGGACAAAAGCCCCAGAACCAGGCACTATGTTGTAACTCTATTTTTGAGTAAGACAATTATTTACTGTAAATAAACCTTTTAAAATAAATTCATAAGAGTAAATCCTGTGCTTAAGAATCCATATTAGTGAAACTGTCTGTAGTATCAGCTCTTTGTATTACTCGTCAATTAATTTTTCAACAGGAAGGAACTTAGTGCTGATGCCCGAGAGTTGAAGGGAGAATTATATTGCTTGCCTTGCCATGATAAAATGGGTGTTCCTATCTGTGGAGCATGTAGAAGACCAATTGAAGGACGCGTAGTGAATGCTATGGGCAAACAGTGGCATGTGGAGGTAATCCTCAGATAGTGTATTGTGTTTTACAAAATGGTAGTCTGAATATACTTGCTTGGATTTTGTGAGTTAATGTTAATAAAAAGGATCAGAACATTCTACAAAATAGTTTGCCGTACATTCTACATTGTATCTTTTAATTGTCATCATACGTGCAGCTCCTATTTAAAAAAATGTGCTGCTTTGATATTTCTTGTACTTTGAGTGAGAATTATGGAAATTTCTGGAAGGTCTCTGGTAGATCTAAAAAATCTCTCTTGAAACTAGAAACTTTTAAGTGCAAATATAGACAAAGAAGCAGGGAGATGAACACTAAGCAAGAAACTTTGTAATAATGTTTCAATAAGCTAGCTTCATGATATTAGTTAGTCACATCCAAAACCTTTTCAGTTTCATATTTTAGTGTATTTAGTCCATGAAATCTGAAGTGCCAGATCTTAAAAGAAGCAGTATTTTATGTTTACTTGATCTTAACGTTAAATTTCTAAGGTCTAAGAAGGAACAGCTAAGAGACTTTCCTTTACTAATCCTGACCCCTCATTTGTGTATTTGTTTCCAAAAAAATTTTCATTAGCACCACTAATCTGAAGGTGATTTGTAACATTTGCTTTACAGCATTTTGTTTGTGCAAAGTGTGAAAAGCCATTCCTTGGTCATCGTCACTATGAAAGGAAGGGCTTGGCATATTGTGAAACCCACTACAATCAGGTGAGGTTGCATTTTGCATTTGTCCACTGATAAATTCACAATTAATCAAATTGTTTTATTGGTAGGAAAGAAATAATAATAGTAAGGGCCCAGTGTGGCCATTTCACAACTATTTGTGTGCATCTTGTTCATAATTGTAATCTTGGATATGTTTTTGTCATTCATATATAAGTATTTAAATGCTTTTCTGGAACTGATTTAAGTATTTCAACAAGATTGTAAGACTTATTACAAAGTATGCCTGAGATGGTTTGCAGTTCGCTTTCAAATCTATCATTACTACTGACTTAGGACTGCCCTGAGCTTCCTGGTGTTTGCAAGGTTTGTGCATCTGTTCAGTGGTACAGATGACCTCCAATCTTTTCCAAGAATCTAAAGAAAATCTTGTTACTCAGTAGCAGGGGTTTAACACTAGGCCTTAAGAGCTTGGCTTTCCTTACAGCTATTACTGTCAAATGACAGAATTCTATATGAAGATGTGCTGTGCCGCTCAGCTGGTAACTTTTTCATCTCCCAAAGCTGCAAACACCAAATACATTTGTCGGAAGACACCACCTAGTGACCACTTTTATTTTTGTACATGTTTATAGTTGGTCCTTCTTTCCACAGATCAATTTATTTTATAGTAGAGTCATAATGTCACTACAGCCGTGATGGTCCAGGAAGTGTACGAGAGACAAGGATTTTTTGTGGTGCCTTTTATTGGACCAGCTGTATAATTGGGAGAGTGGTTGGACAGGCTTTTGGCCATCAAGTGCCCTTCCTCAGGTTCCCTGCATATCCATGTTAAGCTTCACATAACTGGCAAGATGAACAGACTACATATATTTTCTGTTTATTCTTTTCAAATTAATTCACTACAACTATTTGAAGCACAAGCAACTTGAAAAGTATCATGTGCATAACTTTTTGCAAATAAAAAATAAATGCTATAGTTCTAAAGATAGTTTTGATGGATTGATGATTGAAATACTGATAGTTCTAAATATTGATGATATGTAAAGGATAAATGCCATAACCTATAGATGTTAACAAGTATATTTGTTTGCTTGGCCCAAAAGGAACTAGCTCTTGTAATATAAGTTTTTATAAAAACAAAAGCAAAAAGACATGGGTATTTCCCTGCAATGCTGGTAATAGAAACATCAAGACATGGTTATAGTCATGAATGTGAACCTGAAAGTTAAATCAACTATA
This sequence comes from Crocodylus siamensis, assembly GCF_052110815.1. Taxonomy (NCBI): domain Eukaryota; kingdom Metazoa; phylum Chordata; order Crocodylia; family Crocodylidae; genus Crocodylus; species Crocodylus siamensis. The sequence goes on from NC_143395.1 coordinate 303,365,029, forward strand.
AGTTAATGATAAAGGAAATTGACTAGCATATTTTAAATGTGCCAGATAAGAGAAATGAAAAAATGAAACAGGATTAGCAGAGTAGAAAAGAAACAGATTGTATATTATTAAAATTGATATAATTTTACAATCTTGTTTGTAACAAAAGGAAGTAGAAAGTGGCTTTAAATTTTTTCCCCAGCATTCTTTTTATCATACTGAGCTAAACAGAGCTGTGTTAATGTCCCTATGCTGTAACATAATTATTTGGTTGTTTAAGAATCTACCCGGGATAAATTCATAGCATTTTTTTCTCCATCTACAGCTGTTTGGCGATGTTTGTTTCCACTGTAATCGTGTGATTGAAGGAGATGGTAAACGCTTCTCTCGTTTCATTTTCTTATCAAATCATTTCACAAGAAGCAGTAACTAAATGAGGCACCAGTAAAAGTGAAGATGTGTGTTTTCTCTTTAGAAGTGATGATTATGTCTCATTATCCGTCTCCAAATTTGTATTTTTCTAAATTATTCCATTTCTCTCATGAGTGTAAAACACTATGGCCCAGTCATGGAATATGATGTAGGCAGACAGTTCCTGCATTTGTTTGGAGCCCTTCTGGCTTTAATGGAGCTCTGTACAGATACAGAAGTTCATATATAGTCATCTCTAAATGACTAGAGCCTAAAATTAAGATTGTTAAAAGTAGGCACCTACAGTTACACATAAGTACCTAGCCACATTTTTCAAAGCACCTAAGCACCATATTTCTATTTCAATGGGAATTAGATTCTTAGAAACTTTTGAAATTCCTATTAGATGCTAACCTCCATAATTAGGCACTTAGGCGGCCTATGGACGTGCTCCCATGCGTTCTAGTTAGAAAACGTCAGAGCAGACTCGATTAATCGAGTCTGTTCCACATTCTAATTAGAACTGGCATCACCACAGTGTCACGTGTATTATACCACCTCCCTCCCCCCTCTCGCCTTTCAGAATAGTTGTGGGGGCAGTTTAACTACAGCTCTTCAAATGAGCTTTAGTTAAAGTGTCTCATGGCTGCTTTTAAATACTCAGGGGTTTAATACATGTGACACTGCAGCATTTTAATTAGAGTGGCTCTCCGGAAACCGTTCTAATTAAAATGCCTCACCCTCATTCCCGAGTATGTGTATATTAAGCAGCCCTAAGTGTACTTAAAAAATCTGGCTAATGCTGGAAAAGGCTAGCACTACAAGAGAGCACATGTCCTAGAACTACAATGGCTGTTTGACAACAAACTGAGACAAGCTGCTGAAGAATTTTGAAGTACCATATTATTCGGATTATAAACCAACTCCTCATTTTCAGGATTAATTTTAGGAAAAAAATTTCCGCTGCATGTAGCTTGAGAACTACAAATCAAACACTTTGAAATCTTATTTATTTTACAAAATCCTAGAGGAGAATCAGCTAATCAAGGGAAGGACCCAAAGGGTTGTATGTACTAAAAATGCTAAACTAAGCTTCTGTGCCAAAGCATTTTGTCCAAGACTCATCATGGTGGGATTTATCCATGTAAGCAATGCCTGCCACTCCTCTGCCACTGTGTGGACAAATTTGGGTGGAACCTTTAAGAGCCAGGCAGTTTGGCCCTTAAGGTTCCACACAAGGATGTCTGCTCCAGCATGGTGGTAATGAAATGGAAGATCCTGTGCAGCACCCTTAAGCTTTGCAGGGGGTCATAGGCTCTGCACAACAGTATTGTATTGATCAGATTATAAATTAACCTCCTGTATTAGTAAAAAGTGATTTATTTTTAGGGGAAAAGTTAAATTTTATAATCAAAACAATGCAATAATACAAAATTAATATTTACCTTACAATACCATCTGGCTGAAGAAGTACCATATACCAGTGTTAGCATCAGCAAGGCCATTACCACTACCTGTGAAATAAGACTTAGTCTTCTTAAGACGAGATCATGTCATGGATTGTAGCATCAGTATAGGGGGAACCCATATATTTTTAATATTATAGAATAATGTATCTATAAAACAACAATGTAGGAGTCGTCTTGAAGGAAATATTCTGTTTGACTTCACTGAAGTGCTGCAAAAAGAAAACAGTTAATTTGGATTAAGTGATAATTAGGTACCTTCATGTTTCTACTGTGTACTGTGTTTCATATTATAGGTTCTCGATGCTAAATTGAGCAGATCGCAGTATGTAATGTCATTGTTCTCTGCACACTTTTAACCATTATTTTATAGCCATTCTTTTATTCCTGAATACACATGCATAATAAAACACTGTATTCAGGAATGAAGTTTGTTCAGTTTTATTCTACCAGAGATGGAAAACGAATGAACAAATAAGGGAGAGGATTACCTGTAACAGGATAGTTGACTGTGTCTCAGGGGGGTTAATTTGAAAAGGACTACCTCCATGAGGGACTGTGTCCGCTATCTGTTGGATAAGGATTACTTAGACAAGCAGTGGCATAATATTTTGGCATTCACTGGACAACTAGCACCCTAAAGCTGAAGAGGATACAGTGCACAACTAGCACCATGTTCCTTCAGAGAGAAATGTTTAATTTATGGCAGCAACTACTGTAAATGAAAATAACTGATTACAACTGCAAAACAGGTTATCTGTTTCATTCTGGGATGCATTTTAATAGAATAGTATTGTCATATGTTTGTGCTACATCTACTAATCAAGCAAGAAGGGGAGAGGAGACAAATTTTGGCACGGGAGAGAGAGAAGAAAAGTGGAAAGAGATAGGAGAGAGAAAAAGGTGTAGGAAAAAAAGAAATTGACAAATGTACAAAGCAACTTTGATCTCAAATCAAAATTAAACCCTGCCAGTGTGGAGCTGTCTCAAAATGATAAATAAAGACCTTGCTAAAATAGAATCATAACTAGTTCAGGGTCAGCCTAAACAAATTGATGCAATTTGGAGACCACTGTCCCAGGTTACCCAGCATTTACCTACAAAATATTTGTGTGTATTTCCTTATCTCCCTTTTATTGTTATGATCATCCCCGGGTTTCTCCTTAATTTTAATCTTTCATCACCATAAGCTCCTCAACTGTATGTCCTACGAATTGTGCAATTTTTTAATTTTTTTAACAAATGCCTCTGTTTATTGAACTGAAAGTAATGTCTTTCTCCCCTTCTCCGTAGTTGTCTCTGCTCTGAATAAGGCATGGTGTGTCAACTGTTTCTCTTGTTCCACTTGCAACACTAAATTAACACTCAAGTAAGTTTATCAGATAGTTTAAGATGATGAAAACATCTGTGATGTTTCAAAATGGGTCAAGGGTCATCTTTAAATGTTGATACATATTGATGTTGTTTAACTGCAGTGGTACAGAAAACAGACAGTCTTTCATAAATGACATCCATGTTCTTCTCTTTTATTACATTTACTCCTTTTAAATCTACTTCTGCTTTCTGATCAGTTCTTTCTTCAGCTAAGATTACTTTATAACTCTTTCGCTGTTCTTTCCTTTGTTTCTTCCTTGCCCTATCAAAAGGGATAAGTTTGTTGAAATTGATCTAAAGCCTGTCTGCAAACACTGTTATGAGAAAATGCCTGAAGAATTTAAACGGCGACTAGCCAAACGGGAGCGAGAAGCGAAGGATAAAGACAAGCAGAAAAAGAAAAAGCCAGTCTGTTTGTAAACTTTTCTTTTCCTCCTCTTACCACCTCTGTTCCTTTCTTCTTTGGTTAGTGTTAATGGATATTCTTTTCATTTTTGCATGTATCTGTGATAACTGAAGATAACACAATGATTAATTTGCCTATACAACTTGAAATCTTTAATACTAATTTTAATATTAAGTTTTGGCCATTCTTGCAAGAAACAAATCTTGTGATATTCCTCTTATTAACACAGCTAGAAAATGTGGAAATTTGTGTTTAAAGCTTCTTAATTTTTTTAACAGATTATGTTAATGCTTCACTACAATGTTCAGCACTCAGGCTTCGACCTCCCAAATCGCCCAAGGTTTCTAAGCACAATTAAGTACATGTGCAAACAGGCATTTGGGCACAGAGTTTGACTATTTACCTGTATATCAAATGTAGTTTCGTGTTTAAAAACCTCAGGGATGCAAGTATAGAGGCTGCATAGTTTTGAGTGGCCACTTAGTACTTAAATTCCTGTTTTTAAAGCTGGTCTTTTTATCAGCTTAAAAACACCAGTCCCTGAAAACAATGTTGTATTCAAATTCTATTTTCCAGTTAAGATTTTTTCACTGCAACATTAATATTGCACTGCATTTTTAATTACTGTATGCTAGGAGCTCTTGTTCTTATCTTAATCTTAATTCATTACCCAAACAGAGGACTGTCTAAATTCATGTATTAGAAGCTCTGTCCAGCCACCTTCTGAATAGCAGTGAACTTATTTCTTACAATTCATATGTTCCTTGTTTTTGGAACCACTTATAAATCGTTACTTCTAAATAAAAGGGTTGCCAGAGTCTCCTATTACAAGCCATCATATTGTTCCAAAGTGACATGAAATCTTGTGAGAAAACAAAAATTTTTTTCCTCCATGGATTAATAATCAGAAAACCATTTCCATTTTTAAAAATACAACAGATAGTTAAAATATAGGCAAAGCAAACTTGAGAATTCAATTTATATCTGGAAAATAGTACTATGTGTTTTAAGTAACCTAATATACTACAGGTCAGAAAATATTACATAGTGCTTTACTTTTCCAGTATGTTTGCTGGCATTTGACAGCAGCATTTCATTATTTTGTTGACACAATAGCACTTCCTGTCTGGACAGATTAACCCATAGCTGTAGGGTTTCTTCTGCTTTCCTCTAAAAGCAGCTGGTATTGCTGATTGCCAGAAACAGGATGTTTAACAAGATGCCCATGCTTCAATCCAGTATAGCAATTTCTGTTGTCTTCATAATAGCCTGTGCCAATATTCAAACAAGATAGGTTTTTACTAATGGAAATGTGAAGAATTTTGAAAATGTATCCCATATCTGTACTAATATGTTTACGATTCATTGTTTAATTATACATCACTGCATGTTGTACCAAATCAGGCCTTCCTATGTCTGACTGCATAATTGATAAAATGGACTAGGAGTCATCAATTTCAAAGCTGTTAGAAAAGGCGTAAGGCAGTCTGATAAGGTAACTGGCCTTACTGAGGTGCAAAAAGTATATGTAGGCTATTTGTGTAGGTAGAGGAGTTCAGATAATTGTATAATCTTTTTTTTTTTTTTTTGGTCAGTCCCAATGTTTTGCAGTTAAAGTACAGTACAAAATTGTTTCTTCACTTCAGTTATTTACTTCATTTTCTTTTTCTCTCTTGCTCTCTAATATATTATCTCTCTTATATACTATATATGATATATCTACTAGTAGTATGTTTATGATATTTCTCCTTGTAGTATATATAGAGTATATACACTAGTGTACTATTTATGTGTGTGTGTCTGTGTATTGATTATATACCCGGTGTGCACTTAGCACCATTTTTCAAAACCTAGTTTGTCTTCTTTAGTGAAGGAACCAATACTCAACAAGCCAGAAGAAACCCAGATTCTTCTGAACTTGGGTCTTTCTTCCTTAACATTACTCAAAAACACAGGCATAAATAGTCATGTGTATAAGAGTATGTGCCCTTTAAAATAAAATCTAGATTCAGGTATGTCTGCATGTGCTGTCTCATTTTATTATTTGTAATTTGTGTTCCATGTGTAAATAAAAATCCTCATAGTGGTTTAAGTATCTTTTATTTTTATAACATTATGAGACATCTTCAAAATTCCTTTCACTAAAGTTATATTTTGCTTTACGATTTTTAGGAACAAGTTTGTTGAGTTTGATATGAAGCCTGTCTGCAAGAAGTGCTATGAGAAGTTTCCCTTGGAACTGAAGAAGAGACTGAAGAAACTAGCTGAAACTTTAGCGAGGAAGTAAAGATACCAAAAATCTCATTTTCTGTGCAAAAATGAGAAGCTGTTAACAATATTATTTGATTTTATTTCATTTGAGGCTGTGATCGGTAAAACACAAGCAAAGAGAATGAGTTTCCCTGCTGCATGACTAGCTTCATACTAAAGTTCTTGCCTCTTATCTCCCTCAAAACATATGTCTAGAACACTCTGATACTTTATGTAAACTTCATAAGTAGCAAAAACTAAATATATCTTAAATTCTCTATTTGCCACTTGCAGTTATATCTGTCTGTTGCTATGTAGTTTATATTCATATACTAAATGAGTTATCAGTTCATGAGAGAGACTGGTGGCTCTATAGTTGGACTCCTAGATAGAACCTGTTGCCCACCCACTGATGTTAGGTGGGGATACTGTATAGACGTAAGATCTGCTAGTACGTCACTGCAAAGACTTTAAAAATGCGCATAACTTTATGTACATGAATAGTTCCTTTAAAGTCCTCAGTACTATTTGTGTGCATAAAATTAATCATGTATGTAAGTCTTTGAATGACTCAGGCCTAAATCTGTAATTTATCACTTTCTTGGGATCTGTTCATTCTTTAGATTCTAATCAAAGTACACTTAGAAAAGCCTTACTTTTTAACTGTCTCTGAAACAACTGTCAATCTTACTGTAATTAATGCAGAAGGTATATTGCCTTAACTAGATTAAACTTATCAATGTTTGTACATCAGACTTCAAAAGTGGAAACAGCAACATAAGAAATATATTCCTGTTGCAAGAAATGAGCATATTCAGAACTACTTGAATTTTGCTATGTTCAGTTTAAAACAATGCAGTAACTTCTGTGAGTGTTTTGTATTTTATTTCCTTTTTGTGCCTTATTCTGCTGGACCTTAATAATGTTTAAAAAATGATCTGTTAAATATATATGCAATTTTGTTTCATATTTTTATGCAGAAAATGTATGCCAGGTATTTCAAAAGATAACATGCTTTAACTGTACCAGATGTCTGAAGTATTTTTTTTTTCAAATGTGAACACTTGAGGTTTTAAAAATACTTTGCATTGCTGTGTGGAATAAGTAATTTTTAGATGAGCACATGAAACATTTACCTGTTATTTGGGAATGTTACATTTACACCACAGAGCTCAAGGATAAAAGGGCAATCCTGTTAAGTGCTCAGCATCTTTAAATGACAACCTTAACAGATTCTGATGGATTATGCATTACCAAATGAGCTAAAGAAAGAGTCTGTGTCCTCCCTTTTACAAAATGTCTTGTTGCTGTGCCCTGCCATCTGTGAGAGAAGGATGCATCTTTGCCAAGAGCCTAGTCAGGGCCAAGTCCCTTCAGCTTCTCTCCGCCAGAGAAGGAAGGAAGCCAGAGAAGGTTGAAATGGTTGGTTTCCAGGGCAAGAAACCCAGTGGGTAGAGGATGACATCTAAATCCCTGTAGCCTGCACCAGCATCCTGACTACGTTCAGTCATCTCATCGCCTATCCCTCTGGCTCCGCTGGCTCTGAGCTCTGCGCAGGGACTGCCTATGGCAAAACGTAAGAGTTGCCATTGACCGGGTCAGACCCTTGGTGTCACACAGTGATAGAGAGCAGATGCTGAAAGGGGGAGTCAACAGATGACCAGTTTCCACTGCTCCTCTCTCACTTGCAGCATCCAACAGCAAAGGTCTAGGAAGTTGTAATTCAGAGGCCATATCTCTAGCTCCTACGCTCAATAGTGACTACTCATCACTAGATTGGAATTTATCCAATCCCTGTTTGCATTCGGTGAAACTGGCAGCTTCCACATCTGGTGGCAGTGAGGTCCACGCTCAAATGACGCACGGCATGCCTCATGTTAGTTTGAAGCTGACTACCTCCCCCGGTGCAAGTTGTGACCCTTAGTTCTTATATGGTGAGAGCAAATGACAAATCTCCATTGACTTTCTCTGCCATTTAATATTGTGAAGGTTATGCCAGGATAGCGAGGGGAGTGATTCTTCCCCTCTATTCAGCATGGGTGAGGCCGTATCTGGAGTACTGTCCTGTTTTGGGGCCCCCACTACAGCAAGGGAGTGGTCTGGTTGGGGTAGCCTTGTTCTGAACAGGGGCTGGACTGTATGAGATCCCGTGCACCGTTACAGGCTGGGGACCAACTGGCAAGCAGCAACCCTGCAGAAAAGGCCCTGGAGGTGACAGCAGATAATAAGCTGAATAGGAGCTAGCAGCGTGCCCTGGTTGCCAAGAAGGCTAATGGCATACTGGGCTGCACTGGTGAGAGGCCCCGCCAGCACAACAAAGTAGCGACAAAAAGAACATACCAGGGTGAAGGGTGGGGCGGGGCTACCCAATGGGAGGTGGGAACGCGAAAGTGCCCGGATGTTGGGGCGGGGCTATGCGGCAGGGGGCGGGGCTACTCGGTGGGGAAGGAGAGGAGTGAAAATGCCTGGATGTTGGGGGCGGTGCCACGGCCACTCAGGAAAGGGGGAAAATGCCCGGATGTTAGGGGAGTTCCGCGTCTTGAGAGGGAACAAGTGGAATTGATAGGGGGTGCGCATGCGCTTTAAGCACTTCCTTTTGTCACTTCCGCTTCCCGCCGCGCGACACGGGCCCTCGCTCGCAGTCGCGGGCGGATCGCGTCACTCCCGCCGCGCGGCGCTCCCAGCCCGGTCTGGTCCGCGGGGAACGGCTGCCCGCCGTGGCCGCCATTATGCGGCGCAGTAAGGCCGAGGTGGAGCGGTACATCGCCTCCGTGCAGGCCGCCGCTCCGTCCCCCCGCGAGGTGAGCGTGGCCGGGTCGAGGCGGGCCGGCAGGCTTGAATTTGGGAGCTTTACTCTTGGGCTTTGCCCGATTGAGTTTGGCCTTAATAAAGATGGGGGGCAGGGGAGGAGTTGTGTCTCATCCTGGCTGTGCTCGGGTGCGTGAAATCACGGGATCCTGCTGAATGGCGAAGGGAAAGCAGATCGGGATTTATCACTTTCTCTTTCCCATCACAGCAGACCTAGGAGTTGGAAAAGGAAACTAGTAGGCTGGGAGTTTCCAGTTGTCAGGGGGCGGTTCTCTTTCAGGCTGTATTTCATTCAGGTGTGACATTCCCCCTGGCCACTGGCTGTGAGGGAGGTGGGGAGTTTTGACCAATTCCAAGAGGGATGGGACAGGCTCTTAGAGGAAAGGGGCAGAGGAGCTAGCAAGCAGGGAAGTGAGAAGTGTGGCTTCAGAGGCAGGGCTTCCTAGTTTTTAAATGTCGGAGGCTGCAAGTGACAGAGGAACAGTGGGGAAAACCCCTGGTGCTTGCCAGTTTAATTTCTCTGGGTAAATCCAATATCTTTTATTAGACTGACTCAAATAGAATCAGAAAATTAGGGTTGGAAGGGACCTCAGGAGGTCACCTAGTTCAACTTCCTGCTCAAAGCAGGACTAGCCACTCCTAGATCATCCCAGTCAAGGCTTTGTTGGAAACATGGGACAATTTGAATAAGAAAATTGAGAGAAGATAAGCATTCAGCATGTAAAGTAGTTTTGCCACCAAGTCCTATCGTCAGGAACTAGAAAGAGCCCTATTCTCCCTAGCATCACCTGGGGTGATGAGAAACAATAAGCTGATTGAGAATAGGTTTAAGCTAAAGATCAGGGGGCAATATTTTACAGTTAGGGTGGCCAGAATGTGGAACCAACTTCCTAGGGAAGTGGTCCTTGCCTCTACCGTAGGTAAATTCAAAAAGAGGTTAGATGATCTCCTGTCTGGGGCCTTGTGAACCCAGCATTCATTCCCACCTGTGGCAGGGGGTCAGGTTAGGTGATCTGTTCAGGTCCCTCCTGACCCTAACTACTATGAAACTATGAAGTGATATTAGATCATCTAAAGGCTGGGCATCGTAGGCACTGACATGACAGGGTAGTGATAGGGCGAAGGAACACTAGGGCAATCAGCCCTGTGGGGAAGGGCCGTGCTTTGGGCTACTTATAGCAGAGAAGTCGCTGCATTGATAGCCAGGTCCTGAATAACCCATTGCTGCACAAGAGGCTCAGTGTATTTATATGCCTCATTGGTTTGTATAGCCTGTTTTTTTATATATAACATCAGGCAGGAAGAAAAGACAGGAGTCAGATAGGACTGAGGCAGAAGAGCCAAGGAGATAAAGAACACTGTTTGCTAGCATGGTAACGTCCTTAGCTCCAGTTGGAAACATGCGTCTTAGCAAGCTTTCAGGGACAAACCCGCAGCTTGCTAAGAAGAATTTGTCCAACTATTTGAGTCGGCCTAATAAAAGATATCAGCTTTATGCAAAGAACCTTGTCTGCCTGTGTCTTTAGACAAACACAGCTACAATCTACACCCCTGGTCATAGCCAGGTCACGTTCCCTTTCAGCCTCTGCTCTGTGCCACGGACACAGTGATATTGAGCAAGATGGACTTATGGTCTGACCCAGTCAGTGGGAGTTCTTATATAGTGGGAAAAATGTTTGTTCTTGGCATGTTTAATGTAGCAGGAAAGAGGGTCTGGATAGCCAGCTTCCTAGCTGTCAAGCCCAGGAAGTGGTCAGTAAGCTGTCATGGTGGAGTCATGGGTGCCCCTGGCCTATTGAAAAGCCATTATGTGACCTTTTTTTCAAAGGTCTCATGCAGCCATGCTGAGTTGGTGTTTGTTCCCTAGGTCTGTGTTTGCTGTTTACCTTGCTGCAAACTGCAGTGGTAGGATATTTAACAATGCAGCCTTTTTATGGCATACGCACATCCGTGTGCACTGTAACACACGGAAGGATTTCGACGGGATCAATGAATGCAGCATTTGTATGGTCTCTTACCTGAGCAAACACGCAAGGATTTTGTTGAGGCTGAGTCACAGAATTTAGATCCTTTCTAAACCAGATGATGACAAGTTGGTATTTGTTGAATTTAAGAAGTTGGCCATTGCAGATGTTTATTAACCACACCCCACTTTTAATACTTTTCATCTCTTGTTTGCTGTGTGAAAGACCTACAGAAATGGGGAGCACTGAGTGACACTGAACTATGCTACAGCTGAATGCAAGGAGTAACCAGTAGAAATACATGCTTCTTATTCCTCAGTTACACTGATCTTGGATACTGTGTGACTACACTGCTTCATTAGTCCCTTTCTAGTAGACTAGCTCACAGGCATCTTTAGATTTCAGTTTTGAATCTTTACCATAGGCCATAGAGGCAAGTTTGAAGTTTAAATCTGTTCCATCTTCATTCAGAAAATCACTTTACTTGATTTAAGATAGGGGACTTGAAGCGAAGAGATGTTTAAAAATATAAAGGATTTAATCCGAGCCCCCAAGGTCTGAAATAGACTGCCGCCAGAGATGGTTCAAGCACTCCTTCAAGAGAAATTTGAATGTTTATCTTGCTGGAATCCTATGACCCCTACTGACTTCCTGCCCCTGGGGCAGGGGGCTGGGCTTGAGATCTTCCAAGGTCCCTTCCAGCCCCAATGTCTATGAAATGTATGAAATAATGGCTCATCTTCTATTTGCCACACATCTTAAATGAGCTGAAAGTTGAATATTATCCTGTTAACAAAGAAGTGCTTGAACTTACTGCTGCAAACCAAGCAAAATTCTTAATTTTCAACTCAATGTCCACAGTTCATTCTCCTTTCATAGAATTACCTTGTGGCTTATAAAGCCTTCCTGTTCCTTGCAGGCTTTCCAGATAATTATTGAGTAGTTTTTGATTGCCATTAATGCAGTAGTTCTCTGACCATGGTGTATAGAAGGCTGATATTTCTCAGAGTACTGTCTGGTTGTGTAATGTTGAGTTATCTTGATTGTAGTTTCAAAACTGTATTTAAAGGAACCTAACTGTATAGTGAATATTTTAAATGTTTCCTTCCAATTAAGAAGTTGCTGTAGTTGACGCACATATTTTAAACAATTGTTGAATGTGGGAAGTGATCCACATACAGTGCACCCGATTATAAATTAACTTTTGCACAAGCACAATTCTTCCTCTTAGAGTGAACTAACAGAAGGTATCAGGAGTTCTGTGGCTAGAAATAATGAGCTATTTCTGCAATTGTGAAAATCAATTTCTGCTGATAGACTTGTTCTGATATATATAATTTAAGAGGGAGTTCATCTAGATAGATGCATAATAGACTTTCGACAGCAAATTTACTCTGTTTTGACCAAAATGATCATGTTTGGTTTTGACCGAAATGATCCTTTCTTAGTCAACAAAAACATTCCCAATATATACTCAGGCAGTGAAGTTTTCTATTTGCTAGGTAGGACTTCATAATAGTTTGGGGTAAGAATAACACAATTTAATGAGAAACTGGAGTAGGATTGAAAATATGTGTCTAAAGTTTAGTCCCTTAGTTGAATACAGATAAACTGAAAATCATATTTAAACTATCTTGGTTATATATAGGACTGTTGTATTTTATGAAAGTTTTGCCATAACACTTCATATTTCTCGCCTTCTAGAAATCAATGAAAGGATTTTTTTTTGCTAAGCTGTATTATGAAGCAAAAGAATATGAACTTGCTAAAAGGTAACATGCATTAAAAACATTGTTTTTAATTACTATGATGGCTAATTACATATTATTATTATATAGCTATTTATCATATGTACTTTAAATATCAAAACCGTGTTAATTTCAGGTAGTGTTCAGTGCATCTTATCCTTGATACAACTTGATGGAGCAAGAGAGATTTAGAGTGGGAGGTGGGGGGTGTGGGAGTAGAGAACCTGAAGGAAAATTGGAAATCGAAAAGTAAACCTGCTCTTTGAGGTAGTCACAGTTCTACAGCACAGTATGCATTTGTTGGTTCTTTGTGCTATCCAGATATTTAGTAGCAAGTGTAGCATCCTTATATACCAGATAAACGCTGTGTGCTGATTTGGGGCTGCAGAGCTAAATGCTGTGGTTTTAACCCTCACTATTCAGCACAAGAATGGGTTAAGTGTTTAGATTTTTTTTTAAGTAGTGATCAGGAAACTTTTTTTCTTTTTTTTCTTTCTTTCTAGGTATATATCAACATACCTTAGCGTACAAGAAAGAGACCCAAAAGCCCACAGATTCCTTGGCCAGCTCTATGAAGCTGAAGATAATATAGAAAAGGCTGTGGGTTGTTATAAGGTAAGTAATAGGTTATCCTGCATTCTATTTGAATTATGTAGAATTCAGAAAAGGGTGGTCAGCTTTTTTTTTCTATTTGCTTTTTGCTATACAAAGCAGATAGGAGGCAACTGTGCTGTATCTAAGTGAACAATCTGATAAAGCTTCTTCTGTTGTCAAATGCACAAGATGAAAAATTGGGAAGAAGGATTCCTCTGTTTCTTCCAAACTCTTTTTTATATGGTAATTACACCAATGATGAATTAACCAAATTTAGACAATTATAACACTGTCTGTGTCCAACATCAGTTCCACAGCTGATCTTTAAAAAGCTCTACTATTTAACTCTTTCTGCATTGAAAAGAGTTTACCATCTTTAGGTTCTAAGATTCTTGTGTACCTCCAACCTGATGAGTCTAACTACTAGTAAAATATATTATAGAATTAAGATGCATGATAGTTGTTCTGGATGTACGTGGCTGTAAAACTACCACAATAAGTATCTTCCCCTTCTTTAAGATTTTGCTGCTAACAGATTCAAAATGCATCTTGGTAGAGTACTATTCCCCGGAATTTCTAAAGGTATCTTTATGGCCCATTTCAAACTTTCCAAGTACATATTGATCACCAGTATTGCTCTTCATAGTTAGAATTCATGTTTGTTCTAGTTACACTATAGATAAATGTTGAAATGTTCCATGCTGTCTGCAAAAGTAACTTGTATCTTGTGTTTGGGAAATAGCGCTCGGTGGAGTTGAACCCAACTCAGAAAGACCTTGTACTGAAAATTGCGGAATTACTGTGTAAAAATGATGTTACCGATGGAAGAGCAAAATATTGGGTTGAGAGAGCTGCTAAACATTTCCCTGGAAGCCCTGCTGTGTACAGATTGAAGGTAAATTAATCCACCTGAGTTTTATCATTAACTTCTAATTATGCATGCTCTTGTTTTTTTTAAAACAAACAAAGGCAATTTAGGACAAAGGCAATTTGATACAGTGATTTCATCTTTTCTAACCTTTTTGGTTAGGCTTTTTGAGTATATTTGTTTTCTTTCTCCCTTGGTTATTGAATCTGCTTATTCTTTGACCACTGCAGATCACCACACTTTGACAGTCTTGTAATAAATATTAACATAAAGTTTACAACTGAGGCGTAGGAACCATTGTTTTGGTTTTTTTCTACAGTGGTCGCCACATATTGATTTTACTCTAGGAGTAGCGTTTCTATGTGCTAGGTAGTGTAGATACTATAACATTCTTACGAGTGGTTTTAAGATTCTTTCCAGAGAGAGTTATATGAGAAACTTAAATCTGATTTCTAGTCCAGAAATCGGATAATAAAAGGAGAATCTACTGATCATAGGGCCATTTCTGGTTCTCATGGATAGCAAGTTAGCAGACCTTTATACTGTTCCTGGATTGTTCTTGTCTAGTACTGATATTTTTTTTTTTTTTCCCCCCTGATCGGAGTTAATGGCTGATTATCATATTTACAGCCCGTTCCTAGGTTTGGAGTCACAGCTGCTGCCTGTCCTTCTGCACTCTGCCATCTACCCCTGCAGCCTCTTTGCCTTCCTCCTCCACCTTCTATGCATTGTCTGCTCCCCCACCTTGGCCTTCTCCCTCCCTACCTTTTACCGTTGCTCTGCACTGACAGGCTCAATCCATGCTGCAGCCCGGGCATTAAGCACAATTTCAACCTGGTCCTGTAGCAGCTGTGTGGGCTGCATGCCACTGTTGCAGGGGCTGGGCTGGGGGTGTGCTCATTGGATGGAACTTGCATGGGGGTAAGGAGGGGCAGGGAGCAGAGGATGGCACGGGAAGGATTGGAGGGAGAACAGAGAGAAAAGAGGAGCAGGCGCAAGCAGGGGGAAAGCTGCTTGATCACTTACCCTCCTGCAGCAGTGGGGGCATGGATTAAAGATTGACCCTTCAATAATTAGATTCAATACATGTAAAATTATGGAAAATTTATAAATTTGTTAGGTATAGAATCTAATTAGAGGGGGTTGTTTTAAATTCAAGGTTGTTGTCAATTTGAGCAGATGTTATATGGCAGGTCTTCAGCCCTGTACTAGTAACCCTCAGACCTTGCTTATTTCTTTAGAGTTTCTTGGGAACAGTTATAAATACTTCAGTAGTCAGACTTCAGAAGTTTTAAATAAAATTTGGGTGTTTTTTTGGTTTTTTTTTACATAGAAGGCAACTGTGTTAAGTATAAACTGTATATCATGAATTCATTGTACATAAACATTTTCTTTTGTGTGGCTCTGAAGGCGTAGCATGCATGTATATAGTAGCTCTTTCAGAAAGAGGACTACTCTGATGGTTTAATTTTTATTATCTTGACTTGAATAAATGTTTTGGTCCTTTAAATATGTTTGTCTTGGATTTGGATGCTCATGAACATAAGATGTGAGACTTCTGTTGCTTTTCAAAATATAATTAGTATGCTTCGGAACGGTGTCTCCAGAAACACAGTATGACTTGATCTGCGTAGAGGTGCATAACTTTCTTCTGCGTTGGGAACAGAATACCTCCTTCTAAAAATGAATTTGTGGCTAGATAAGCTGCAGTAAGAGACCTCTAATGGACTTCTCTGTCAGTAAAACAAAGTTAATTACTGATGCAACAGAATTCTGATGTGCTCTTAAACCTATCCCAAAACATGTTTAAAGATGCAAAATATCAGTTACTTCTGTTAAGGCTTATTAATGTTAATTTAATATTTTAAATAAATCTGAAAGCCCTCTGCAAACCAGTCCAACCTGTATGAGCAGAAATAGCAAAGTTAGTTGCATAGTTAAATGGCACATAAAATCATAAACATGTTGGTTTTGTTTTTTAATAGGAGCAGTTACTGGATTGTAAAGGCGAGGATGGATGGAATCAGCTTTTTGACCTGATTCAGTCAGAACTCTATGCAAGACCAGATGATGTCTATGTAAACATCAGGCTA
This sequence comes from Crocodylus siamensis, assembly GCF_052110815.1. NCBI lineage: Eukaryota > Metazoa > Chordata > Crocodylia > Crocodylidae > Crocodylus > Crocodylus siamensis. The sequence goes on from NC_143395.1 coordinate 303,380,990, forward strand.
GTTGAACTCTACCGGTCAAACAAGCGACTTGGAGATGCTGTGGCTCACTGCTGTGAAGCAGAAAAGAAGATAACTTCTCGGTCAAGCTTGGAATGGTGTTCCTGTGTTGTACAGACACTTAAGGTGTGCTTAATTCTAATATAGGCTCTGGGGGGGCAGGGCACAAGGGAAACAGTTTTTAGTCTTCTACACTAAGTTGCATTAGTGTAATTCCTGAATTTTCCAAGAAGGAGGGGAATCTAACAACATTAGTTTTTCATCCTTGCTCTGGCTTAGCGTTTCAACATTTTTAAGTTGAATGTGTTTTAAGTAAGACTCTTAGTTTTGTCTTGAACAGAAAGCTCAGAACTTCCCTCTGTTTTCTCTCTGGACACTAGGATGAAATGTATGTGGATTGTACGTTGAGCTTGTAAAATGGAGAATGCGGTCAGTGGTAGCTAGTGAGATTTGGAAGTGGAAGTGTTCTAGCCCACCAAGATATTGACTGTACCTTATTTTATGGTAAATCTTCTCTAGGAATATCTGGAATCTGTACAGGACTCGGAATCTGATAAAAGTAACTGGAGAACCACCAACAAGGATCTGCTGCTGGCCTATTCCAACCTTGTAGTAATGACACTTTCTACTAGAAACGTTCAAGAAAGTAGAGAAGTACTTGAAAGGTATTCTCATTGTAACTTCCCATGCTGAAACACTTCTTCTCAATGCCAAGAGATGTTGTTCTGCACTAAAAAATTATCAAGTAGGCTTGTTTCACTATGCAAGTGGTTTAGGAAAACAACTGATTTAAAAAAACTCTCTGCTAGTTACTAAAACCCGTGTTTCTGTGTTGTGCTACCCTGGTTTGATATTGTTGAGAACCAGACTTGCATTGTTGTGTGCTTCTTGACCCTTCTTGGGGTGTGAATATTTTTCCACTGGCATACTTACTATTTGGAAGAGGTTTTAGCAACAAAAAAGTCGGAGGGTAGGCTCTTATATAGAAATATTTCTGTATACAAGTAAAGTGTACCAGAAACTAACAAGAGTCTTGAACTTGAGATTCTCTTCTATATAGCTCTCTCTCAGTTCAACATACCATTTACACTTTGCAAGTAGAATTTCTTAACTCTAAAACTAGTATGCAGCTGGCACTAGTTTAAACAAATTTTGTTTGTCTTGTAGTTTTGATAGTGCACTTCATTCTGTGAAACCATATGTGAATGGGACTGATGAACTGTCTGTGACTTTCATGGAAATGAGAGGTCACTTCTACCTGCATGCTGGAACTCTGCTACTGAAAATGGCTGAACACAGCGAGGCCCAGTGGAGAGCTGTTTCTGAACTGGCAGCTTTGTGTTACCTGATTGCTTTTCAAGTAAGTAGTTTTTAGTTTATTTTTGTTATGCCTAGGTTGATGTAGTGTCCTTGCAGTAGTATACTTTTTTCAGGAGAGCAAATGGGGATGTTGTTGTATCTTCTTAAATCGGAGATTTTAAAGAAAATGTTTGATAGTCACCTGTCTGGAATGATTTAGGAATAGTGAATTCTATACAAGTGCAGGGACTTGTAGCTTCATTGTTGGTAGGGTCGGAAGGAACCTGAGCAGATCATCAAGTCCAACCCCCTGCCATGGCAGGAAAAAGTACTGGGGTCAAACAACCCCATCAAGGTGTTCGTCTAGTCTCCTCTTAAAAGCCCCAGGTCTCCTGAACTGTGGCGCCGATAACTGGATGCAGTACTCCAGCTGCGGCCTGACCCAGTGTCATGTAGAGGGGGATAATCACCTCCTTGGACCTGCTTGAGATGCATCTGTGGGTGCATGGCAAGGTATGGTTGGCCTTCCTGACCACGTCCCCATGCTGTCGGCCTATGTTCATTTTGGCATCAGTGATGACTCCGAGATCCTTTTCTGCCTCTGCACTGATGAGAAGGGAGTTCCCCAGCTCATACGTATGGTGCTGGTTCTTCCTCCCCAGGTGCATCACCTTGCACTTATCAGTGTTGAAACCCATCCTGTTCTCATCCGCCCACCCTTGTAACCTATCTAGGTCCGATTGCAGCCTATTCCTCCCTTCTAACGTGCCCAAATCCCCCCACATCTTAGTGTCATCAGCAACTTTGAACAGGGTGGTTTTTACCCCCTTGCCCAAGTCACTGATGAAAGTGTTGAACAGTGCGGGCCCAAGGACCAAGCCCTGGGGGGACCCCACTGCCCACATCCCTCTAGGTCAAAAATGACCCATCCACCACCACTCTCTGGGTGCGGCCCTCCAGCCAGCTAGTGACCCATTTGACTGTATAGGTGTCAACACCACAGTCCCCTAGTTTTTTAATGAGAATGGGGTGAGAGTCAGTGTCGAAGTCTTTCTGGACTTTAAGAAGGCCTATGTCCACTGCTACCCCTGCGCCTAAGGATTATGTGACCTGGTCACAGAAGGTCACCAGGTTGGTCTGACAGGACCTGCCTCTAATGAACCCGTGTTGGTTACCCCTTAGCATAATCTCCCCTGCTGGCCCCTTATGGACATGTGCCAGGATAATTCTCTCAAAAAGCTCACCCAAGATTGAGGTAAGACTAACTGGCCTATAGTTTCCTAGGTCTTCCTTCCTCCCTTCTTTGAAAATGGGAACCACATTGGCCCTTTTCCAGTCCTCTGGCACCACACCAGAGCACCACGAGTGCTCGTAAAGCTGTGCCAGGGGTCCTGCAATGACCTCTGCTAATTCCCTCAGCACTCTGTGGGACTTGAACAATAACTTCTGGACAGACACAAATATGTTCCCTCTTCCTATGAGGTGGTGTACTGTCTGGCTCAATAGAATTGCCCATAACGCTAAAAAGGCTTAAAAAGATGACTTGTACTTTTCTACTGTGGCGGCTTCTAAGAACTTAGATCTCTCTTTTGTTTAATCTTACAAAAGCAGTGGGTCTCCTTCCATCGCTGTGCCTGTAATCTGGAGATAGTTTGCATTCATGCAAACTTAATCTTTCTTGTAACAGTCTCTCTCTCTTCTCCTTCTCTCTTTCCGTACAAAAGTGTTTCGTAAATTACATATCCAGGAATTTAGGAAAATTTAGGAAAATTTTCTTATTGTTGAGCTCTAATGTCTTGAAATTTGTAACTTTCTGATTTTTTTTCCCTTTAAATTTCTCCTAGGTTCCTAAACCAAAGGGAAAACTTATAAAAGGAGACCAAGCCGGACAAGACATAGTGGAAATGCTAGCTTGTGATCGACTAAGCCAGTCTGGTAACAAAAATATTAACTGAAACTTCTTAAAGTTGTTACTTAGTTTGTAAGAAACATTAAACTGTTCCAAAACATGAGAGAGAAGAATTTACTCTCGACTTTGGGCATATATGTAGTTATTTTGATATCCCATGATTGAATTTAAAAGCATCTTTGATCATGCAACAGTATTTCATTCCCCATCTTTTTTTTTCTTCTGCCATGTGAAAAAATGAGTTAATATGGAAAAATCAGAACATTTTCCCACTACCCTTCTTTCATACTCCTGAGTGATACCAACTTTAAAAGTTTTGTACCTTTTTGAATCTTCTTCAAATGCTGTTAGTACTCCAAGGCTTCTTTCACCTTTTGTGCTTTTGGATTATTGGCTCTCTGAATGAGATGCTCTTCAGGATTTCCTTCTAGCTCCTATCATAGCTATTTGTGGAAATAAAGAATGCTGGATGTACTGTGGGGATTTTTCTTCCATATTTGTTAAACCATCTTTACCAAAGGTTCCATATTCATGTCCAGAGGACTGGATATCAAAATTCTTTGGCCTAGATGCCTCGGTGTGGAGCATGAAAGGACTTGGGCGTATGGGGTTAAATTCTGGCACAATAGAAGTCAAAGGGAATTTCTTGGAAAGAGAAATTTGTCTACAGTCCTCTTTTTTGACATACTGGGTTACTGCCCTAAGATGCTTGCTACTGAACAAAATTCATTTTAAATTAAAAAAAAAAAAAAGTAATTCATTGTTTTTGAATTAACAAAGTATCTTGCTTTCTAGGTCACATGTTGCTAAACCTAAGTCATGGCAAGCAAGACTTCTTTAAAGAGATTGTGGAGTCTTTTGCAAACAAAAGTGGGCAATCTACTTTATTTGATGCACTCTTTGAGAGAGGCATTTCTAGAGAGCGGTCTTTCCTTGGCACAGATGATATTGGAAACATCAGTGTACATCCACCAGAACGTATGGAACTTGCTAGACATGATATTGGTAAGATATGTCACTTTAAGTGTATTTTGTGTATTAAGGTCATGCTCATGCAGGTGTTACGTATAGGTACTTGAACATTACGGACTGCAATTGAGAACAAATTTGCTCCTAAAGTAATTTTAGACTATAATTTACCTTGTGGTTATAAATGAGTTGAATAAGCCTGAGAACTCAACACCCAGCTATCTGTTAATCATCTACTTTTCCATTAACCTAATGGAAAATAGGTTAGTCTAACATCCCCAGAAGATGAAACCTTTTCTGTTAGACTAGATGGAGATTATATGTGCAAAGGCTGTAATCTATAAGCAACCTGCTTATTTAAGTTAGAGACTGTTAGCTTGACATTTCAGGTGATTAAATGTAGTATTGCATTGGAAGAACTGATCTCTCTGGACAGCCCACATCCAGATCTATCAAATGGATATTTCAAAAAGGTTGTAATGCCCTTACTTCCTGGGCTATTTTTTAGGTGGTATACATGAAATGGTGGGTATTTCTGAATTAAGCTAATGTGTTCTGACAGTATAAACCAGGGGTCTGCCAAGCATGGCATGCAAGGTCATTTTTCTCAGCACACATTGGGGCTGGGGAGGCAGCAGCTGTTTGCAGCCAGCCCCAGCTTTGGGTAGCTCAGGGGTAGGCAAAATATGGCCTGCGGGCTGCATCTGGCCTGTGAGGCCATTCTGTCCGGACCCTGTGGGGTCCCTAAAAAATTTAGAAAAGTTAATATTTATCTGTCTTTGGTTCCTATCAAAAATAACAGGAGCCAGGGGCAGTAGGAAACAGGGGAAGCCTGGCGGGCTCCTGAAATAGCAGGGCCCCCCCAGCCCCGCCCCCCCAGCCAGAAGCCCCAGTAGGGGCTTCAGGCCTAGGACCATGTGGCTGCACCATGCTAGAACCTCAGGTAAAGGGACGGAAGGAGCCTAGGGAAAAGTGGCCCTTCCCCAACCCCGTGGCTGGTGCTCCCTGATGCACCCACTTGCAGCCTGCTTGGGGCTGTCCTGAGCAGGCACAGACAGCTCCACGCATGCAGCGCGGGGTGCTGGGCATGGGGCAGGGGTGTGGCTGCTTTTCCCATGCTCAGGAACCTGCCGCAACAGCCAGCCTGGGCCCCTTGCTGGCACCGGACTTGCCCATCGGGCCTTCATATGGTGGCAGCAGCTGCGGCCCCCCTGCTTGCTGTGCTTCTGCCCACCCAGAGCTTGTGCACTGGGCAGCCAAGAGGTGGCAATGGCAAACACTGCCCAGAGCGGCAAGCAGGGGGTGCCACAGCTGCTGCCGCCGCAGCAGAGCCCCAGTGGGCAAGCCCTGTGCCGGCACGGGGACCAGGCTGGCAGTGGGGGCAGGTTACAAGCTGGTGCCAAGCGTGGGAAAAGCAGACCTGCTCAGCGCCCCATGCTGCTGCCACTCGCAGCCCACATGGGGCTGGCTGCCTTTGCCTGCTCAGGACAACCCCACGTGGGCTGTGAGCAACTGCAGCAAGGAGCACCAGCCGCAGGGCAGGGCAGGGGCCACTTTTCCCTGCACTCAGCACCAGCTTGTTCTTTGCCATAGAGCAGGGGGTTGGGGTGACATGCTGCCTCCCGCCTGTACCACGGGGCTGGTGGGTACTGGGAGTGAGCGGGTGCATGGGGTCCACACCAGTGTCTCAGGGCCAGCATCGTCAGGGTCAGAGCAGGGCAGCAGGAGCACAGGGGCCCTGGACAGCAGGGGCTCTATAGAGCCAGGTCAGCTCCCCCTTGTCCCTGCTGGTGCAGCCCACCCTGGCTCCACAGACCCCTGCTAGCCAGCACCCTGCTCTGGACCCCACTGGCGCTGGACCTGAGACACTCCTCCTCCCAAGATGGTGACCAGGGGGCGGGGCTACCTATGTGGCCCTCAACAGCTTGCCAAAACTGGGTAAGTGGCCCTCCGCCTAAAATAATTGCCCACCCCTGGGGTAGTTGCTGCCAGTCAGGAGCCCGGGCTGTTCCCAGCAGGCATCCGCGACACTGGAAGCCCTGCTGGGAGCAGCCCAGGCTTTGTGGCTATCAGCAGCTACCCAGAGCCGGGGCCAGCTGCAGTTGGGAGGCTACAAACAGCCGATGCCTCCCTGGTCCTGGCCCCAGTGGGTGCAGTGCCAGCACCTGCTGCCTTCCCGGAACCGGCAGACAGCCGGGGCCAGGGCCAGAGGGCAGCAGCTGTTTGTAGCTTCTCGGCTGCAGCCAGCCCTGGCTCTGGGTAGCTGCTGACAGCCATGGAGACTAGGCTGCTGCCATGGAAGCCCTGCTGCAAGCAGCCCTGGCTCTGTGGCTGAAAGCAACTACCTAGAGCCTGGGCCAGCTGCAGACATCTGTTGGCTTTCCACCTGGGCTCCAGGGAGGCAGCACATACTGGCAGTGCTCCCCGCTATGCTGCCCTCGCTGCTTCTGCAAAGCAGCATTGGAACCTGGCATGGCACGGCACAGCAGGGGTGCAGAAAGTTGCCTGCTCCAGGCTCCCCACTGCCCTGCTACACTTCCCCTGCGGGCAGGGGCAGCAGCAAGGGGCACAGTCCTGTGCTGCTGCCCACACTGCTCCTGTGCGCACAAGGGAAGTATGGCAGGGCAGCTGAGAGCAGGCATCTTTCTGCACCACCCCTGTTGTGCTCTACCACGCCAGGTTCCAACAAGGGAGCATTGCCGGTATGTGCTCTCTCCCTGGAGCCCAGGGCCAGGGTGAGAGGCAGCAGATGTTTGCAGCTGGCCCAGGTTCTGGGTAGCTGCTGACAGCTACAGAGCCCAAGCTGGGGGGCAGGGGCTTTGGGTTGGAGGCAAGGGGCACAAGCAGGGCATCCTGCCATGTACTCTCTGCCCTCATTTGTTTTTCTGGCATGCTGGCACTTCGGCACCTTCCAAGGTAGGCATTGTGGTGTTTTTCAGCACTCTGGCCAAAAAATGTTGCCTACCCTGGGTATAAACAGTCGTCCTTCACAAATGAAAAGTTTAAAGAAAACCAAAACCACCTCAAGTATGCATCTTACTACTTTAGATTGCTCTCTTCTAAAGTAAGAATTCAGTTAAGAGAGTGCTAATCTGTTGCAAACACTTCTGTGCTTTTTTGGAGGTCCGTCCAACTGCAGAAGTAGTTAAGTGATGGACAAATTCCTCAGGTGCCTGGGTTAAGTGGTCTCTTGCATCTGAAAAACTAAACTACTATAGCAGCTACCAAATAAAATTTTTTTTGTTGCTTTTCTTTTTATGTTATTTAGGACCATCTTTCAGTTGCCTTGTTCTTGAAGATTTGAGCGTTGTTTACCTAATACTAGCAACAGCATTTCTAATATGAAAACTAAAACAATTATTTTTCATACTAATTTTAAGCAAGGTGTAAGCAAATGAAATTGAGTGTTCAGAGGTTGCTGTGTTAACTGTACCCAGGGCTGCAACATATATGCTCCATTCATAATACCTGATTTTGTTACCTGAAACACTTTTGCTGAGTCGGAAATCTCAAAATCGGTAACTTTGAGATGGTACAATCATAGAATCTAAAATTTCACTTGGTGAGACACTTAATGGAGTGTTTTATACTCTCCCATTTCCCCTAATGTGTAATCCCATTGAGAACAATCTTTTAATATGTTTCTGTGGAAATACAACTTGTTGTCCCAAGCTTCCTGATTCCTTTAACTCGGGATCACTGCAAGTCAAGAAGAGAAGCAAATTCAAAAACAACACCAAAAAGGTGGTTTCAGTGTGTAGGCATTTATTTAAATTATGGCTTCCAAATTGGAATTATGCCTAGTTTTGATTATCTGGTGATTCTGCTGATTTATAAATATTCACCAGTTCTTTATTGCCCTTAGGTGCTGTTCGAATGCACAACGGTAGTCTCCAGCACCTTATATGGCTTGGTTTACAGTGGAATTTCATGTCCATTTTACCTGCAGTACGCAGGTGGTTAAAACAGCTCTTCCACTTGCCCCAGGAGACATCAAGACTTGAGACCAATGCTCCTGAATCAATTTGCTTATTGGACCTTGAGGTAAGGAAACTATTTTTATTCGCTAACACTTGTAATACAGTGTAAGTCTATAGTTTGACACGTACTTGTCTTGCAAAAACAGGTGTTTCTACTTGGGGTGATATTTACTAGCCACTTACAGTTGCAAGAGAAATTTAATACTCAGTACAGTTCACATCAGCCGCAATTTTTGCCTCTACCAGTGAGCAAACAGCTTTGTACTGAAAGACAGAGATCCTGGTGGGAGGCTGTTTATACTCTTCTTCACAAAAAAGCATTGTAAGTATTTATTTATTTTTTTTTACTAATTCATTTTAAATTGCTTCTAACATGGTAACTTGAATTGGGCAGTTTTAGGTTCTTGAGCTTTATTTCATTGCTTTGTCTTGCTCACTTGATGAATTTCCATATTTCATTGATATAAATAAAGACTTCTGGGACAGCCAGGAGAAACTGTATAAACAGGGATTTATATACTTGTTTTACATCTGGCTTGGTGCATATTACAAGAACTAAACTTGTTTATTCATTATTGTAGTTTGAAGACAAAGGGCAGTCTCCGTAAAACAGTTGTGATTTAATCAAGTAACGTGTAATCTACTTTTCAGACCTGGCACAGCAGCAAAATTGAGGATCCTAGTCCAACATGAAATAAACACTCTGAGGGCACTGGAGAAACCAGGCCTTCAGCCTGCCTTAATCATACATTGGGCAAGGAGTCTGCAAAAGACAGTAAGTTGACACCACTTAAAGATGCTGCTATTCCTGAATATATCTGTACTTTTAGCTTCTCTTACTGCTATTCTAAATTGTGCTAATCTAGTTCTCGGCAGAAATAAACGGGGGATGTAGTAAATGTCCACTTGATCATTTATTCAGAGATGAAACATCTTTCTCCATTTCTTTTGCCAACCTATATTTAGTACTTTTAAAAAATTATTTTAGTTGCGTTTTTCTTTTTTTCTTATATAGGCTTGCGCAGACTGCCTGAGCTAACCTTAGAAGCAGTAAATGAGCTGGAATAAAAGAGCTTTTTAGAGCTGTGTTTCATACCTTAACAATGTTAAATTTTTAAGTAAACTTTTTAAAATTCTGCTTCCTTTCACAGGGCAGTAGTCTAAACTCTTTCTATGACCAAAGGGAATACATTGGCCGAAGTGTTTATTATTGGAAAAAAGTTTTACCTATGCTGGAGATAATCAAAAAGAAGAAAAGCATTCCTGAACCTGCTGATCCTCTGTTTAAACACTTCCATAGTGTAGACATCCAGGTACAAAAATAACTAGGACTATAAAAATGAAGAATGCCAAGTAACCTGGGGCCACTTCTAGTTCCTCATGCAGATGGAGGTTTCATTTCAGATTTTGGATTTATTTCCCTTTTACAGCCCTGGACGTCAATTACTGCCCTCCAGTTTATCAGAAGGTTTAATTTTGTCAGGAATTCTTCCTTCTACGTAGTTTAAAAATCTCCTTATAGCTTCAAGCTGTTGCTTTTCCCTCTTAAACCACTTTCTTAACTTGTGTAATTGCTTGAGCTTACAGGGGGGTTTTTTATGCTTTAGGCCAGGGCTGTGCAGTGTGTCCAGGGGGTGCACACAGTCTGGCATTCACCTCTTGGGCAGCATGCTCTTGTCCATCCATCCATGTCCCCGTCCCGTCCCCCCCAACACACAGACAGACACACACACACACTTTGTGGCCCCCCTCATCCTCCTGGCTAGTGCATGGTGTGATGGAAGAAGTTGAGAACTGGATGCTAGCTTGCAGTTCTGGTGGGAAGCACTCTGGGGAGGCTCTGTGGGCAGGCTTTAATTTGAATAATGCTTATAGTTCCCTAAGTAGGACAGCTAGATGTCCTCCTCTTCACCCTAAGGGCAGATGGCAGTCTAGGTCTGACAGCCAGCCACAGAGACTGCCCTTTGGTTCCCCCGATGTAATGTTTTATTGTATTGGGTAAGTGTTTGTCCTCAGGTTAAGACTATAGTTTTGTAACTGTTTTGTTGTGTGTGTGGCTAACCAGACTAGAGAATGAGCGAAGCTCTGAGGGACCTGCACAGGCAAGGAACGGTGCCAGGGTAAATGGCATTGGAATAGCACGGTAAAGATCGTTTTGAAGCAGTGTCTGCTCTGCTGCTTGGGATATTGGCACTCTGATAACGCTCTTTTAAAGAAGAAAACACCCTCCCTCCTTCCGAGGAGCTGACTGAAAAGAAGGAGCTCCCAGAGATGAGGGTGCTACGGATCACCAGGGAAGCCAGGGGCTGAGAAGAGCCAGGGTCTTGAAGTCAGAGGCCTGCCCCTTGTGAAACCAGGCTAAGGCTGGCTGCAGGGGCTTCTTTCAAGAGAGGGAAACCAGCATTTGCCAAAAAACAGCCTTATTTGAAGGAAGACCTTCCCCTTAACTCCCCTCCCCCACCTGGTGTGGACTTGCAGCACCCCTGAAAGCATCTTAAGGCACCTGGGTTGTTGCAGCTGAGAGTCGCACACTTCATAAAACTGGACAACTTACAAGTTTCTCCAGCAAAAACTAAAGCTGAGGACACAATAAAAGGAATAGGTCTCTGCTTAGAGAAAACACACAATAATCTAATTGTGTAGCGTCTAATGTAGAACTGAGTATGTTTAACAGATCTCTAGAGTACAGTGACTGCACAACTTACAGTCTGGGCTTTAAGTAATTTTTGAAGGAAGTATTTTAGCTGAGTAAAATTGAAATTACCTATGACATCTGTGCTGTCTCCTTCTAAAAGACTTCCTGAAAAGAGCTGGGACGATTGAAAACTAGCAAATGCAGAGAGAGTCCAGAAAAACAACATAGTCTGTTTAAAAAACAAACAAGCATATAAAACTTGTTACCCATAATTTCATAATTTTGCAAATATTGTGTTTTAATGTGCTCTTTTTTGGAGTATTTTTTCAAAAACTGTCTAGGCAAGTAGAAAGTTTTGTTTATCCCCACCTTAAGGATAGTTACCAGCAAGACTGGCCTGATTTCCTAATAATTTATTCAGGCATAAACAGGTACCCAAGAAATCGTGTTCTAAGTTGCATTTTAACCTTGCACATATTCTGAATCATGATGCCTATTGTTTCTTTGCTTTTTCATATCCATATCGTTACTCTACAAAGGGGACCAGAGTGGGTTAATGGCTTTCTTCAACAGAAGAGAAAAATGCTGCACCAAGCCAAAAATTTTACCTGGCTTCATTTTCTGTTAGTATTATGTGGCTAACAAATTGGGAATTACTAGATAGTGACTGACAATCTGTTTGAAAATCATAAGGAATATGAAATCTAGCCGACAAGCAGAAAACTGTCAAGGTCTTGTTTTAAGCCTAGATTTCAGGCTTAATTTTTCAAGAGGCAGCACCTTGAAGTCTAGTCACTTTCAAAGGGTTAAAAATCCTGCTTTTCCCATCGTCCTAGTTTATTTTTTGTGGTTGTAAAAAGAAAAAGTACATGTACATGCTATGTTAAGGGAACTGTGTTCCAGGGTAGTGCACCCAAGTGTGCCAGAGTAATGCATACACATAGGATTTGAAGTATGAAATCTTAAGTTGCATGTTGATGTGTGTGGTCATAGGACTTGTCCCTCCAATGGATACAGCTCACTGAACAAAACACCAAAAACCCTTTTGTTGGTTTGTTTTATCCTGTATTTTTATAACTTTAAGCTTCATATGCAGCCCTATGCTTTGTTCACTGGATACTACCCAAACCAGTTCTGACTACTGAATATCTCCATAGGTTCTTCTTGGATGCCAGTCTCTCTAATAATGCAGTGCTCCAGTCATTAATGAATTTTCCCTCGTTGGAGTGGTGCTATCCCTACTCTAAAGATGGGTGAAGGGAGGCACAGAATAACCAGAATAAAAAATCTGCTAACTTTTTTTGGTGTTTGGAATTTTAAATTGTTTTTAAAAAATAGTATGGAGGTTACTTACATCAGCTTCTTGAGAAGATGAAAACTCAGCCCTCAGGTCTCAAGTTGGAAACTTGCCTTTAAAAAGTTTAGCTAGATCTTACAAGTACTTGTGACTTACTCGCACACTGTTAATGGGGGTTGATCTTGAGGATATCATCCACAAGCTCATACCCATCTGCTGACTGATTATATCACACCTCACTGAATTGACCCACTGTAGCAGTTGAGCCCGAATCATTTTACTTTTTATTTTCTTTTTAGGAATAATATTGTGAATATCAAACTGTTCTTATATGTCCTAATATTTGGCATCTGTCTAGTTTAGTACGTAGTAATTTGGTATAATGCATGTTACTCGTTTTAGCATTTACAAGACTTAAATTAAATGTATACTTTTTTGGTGTAAAACACATGTTTTACTTTAAATCCTTGACACCTTTTTTATAGCCTTCTCAAGTTGCAGAATATGAACAGGAGGAACGTATAGCATCTGCTATGCTTGCTGCAGTTGATGGAAGAACTGAAGATGCCTTGCTAGCATTTGAAAATATTAAGAATGTTGTTTCATACTGGAATCTTGCACTAGTAAGTATATAAAACTTATTTTTCCCTTTAAACTTTTGGGGTGTTTAAAACTATATGCTAAGTCTCACTCTGTTGGCTAGATATTCCAAAGAAAGGCTGAGGAGATTGAGAGTGATGCACTCTCACCAGAAGAACAAGAAGAATGCAAAAATCACTTGCGAAAGAGTAGAGACTATCTAATGAAGATCATTGATGAAAGTTTTACAGACATTTCAGTAATTGAGAAGGTATGCATGTTGGGCTTATTCCAGATCTGCTTGTTAATGTGATCAGAATCTTGATCTCAAACACTTTTTTATGAGTAAAAGGGTTTAGTGTGTCACATCTTTGTATTGAAGACTAACCAATTGAAAAGAATTCCCCCTAGCTTGTCTTGAAAGTGTAGAGGATGGTCAGCATAATGTTCTCTTCTGAAATACTGCTGTATGCCTTCATGCTTCTTTTTGTAAATGTGAAGTACTGTAGTCACAATTCTGAAATTGAACTGAAATGAGAGAACTTTGGAGGGTGTAAGGTTGTCAGGGTTGTAGCACAGATTTGATTATTAACTTTCTGTATAGCTTAACTTGAATATCTGTTTGTAAATAATTGTAAATGTGGCTGATTTAATCAGAAAAAGATGTTTTAATATTATGTGTTGTTAAATCAGTTAATGACTTGTTAGGGCCACTTCCTTCTCCAGAAGTTCCAGCATTTTACCCTAAGGATAATGATTTGTATACAGGTTTCCCTCAATTTACGTGGGTTCCATATGTGCAAACTCGGTCTTATGCAATGACCCTTCTTATACCCTAGATTCATTATACGCAGGGTAAATTCACTCTTATGTGATTGGCTCCAGGGCTCCGCTTGTCCCCACTCACCCCAGCCCCTGGGTTGTGCTGTCATGGTGCAGGCAGGTGGTGTCAGCTGCTTCCAGGGCCGCTGCAGCAGGGGTTGGAGTGATGGGGAGAAGCAGAGGCCCGGTATGCGATGTGGTAAGTCAGTAGGGAAAGGGGTGGGGCACAGCGCAGCCTATTGGCCACTCCCAGGGCTGCAGCAGGGAGCAAAGCAGAGGGAACTGTGAGTAGGTGCGGGACAGGGGTGGGGCATAGGTCTTGCTTCTGTGTGCACCCTGGGGGGCTGCGCTGGGCTCTTTCCGGGGGGCACATGCCCCTGGATCCGTGCGCAGGAGAGCAGCAGGCTGCCATTGCAGTTTGGTACTGGCGGCAGTACTGGGCTCTTTCTGGTGCTCAATGGCAGTGCTGGGAGGGCAGGGTCAGGGGCTATCGTGAATTTTGGGGCGGCAGCAGTGCCCCCACCCCAAGTGCTGGGAAGAGCCCAGTGCTGCCTGCAGCAGCAGCCTGCTCTCCTGCATGCAGATCCAGGGGCACATGCCTCCTAAGAACAGCCCAGCCCGCAGCCATCCTGGGATGCACATAGTAACAAGTGCTGTGTTTCCCCATCCCGCACCCTGTATCCACTCAGTTTCCTCCACTTTGCTCCTTGCTGCAGTCCCAGGAGCAGCCCATGGGCTGCATTGTGCCCCTCCCCCTGCCCCTTCCCTAGTCCCAGCCTTCCTCCCTCCCTCCCCTCACTGCTGTGGGAACGTATCCCTATTTCTTACATTGTAAACTGGGTTCCCTTTTTGCAAATTTGATTTACACGCAGTTTTCCAGGAACGCATGTACCGCATAAATTGAGGGAAACCTACACTTGAACTCTTTATATCAGATTGTGCAAGAAAAATGAACTTGTTTCATGTAAATAATGGAGGTGAACAGCAAAAGTATTCTGGAAAATTCTGTGAAGGATTATGAAGCCTTAACAAAGTAGTGTCCAAGTTTGCTTTATTAGAAACATTGATCCAAACCTTAATTTTTTCAGACAAGAAGGCAGTAATGTTTGGGGGGAAGCATCTTAACATAAAACACTTCTTGCTGGCTAGTACATTGTACACCACTAGTACAATAGATTGAAGGGAACATATCCTGAATTAATAAAGAAAACTTAAAGGGATAACTTATTCCTGAAATTCTTTCCTAGTTACCAGTGTCAATAGAAACTGTGAAGGAGACGTTGGATACAGTAATCCATGAACTTGGGGATTATGGTGAAGAAGGAAGCCCTGTCTTCAAGAACGATCTATCTCAAGCTGCAGCTGCAGAAGTAAAACACTCTACTCCCTCGCCCACAAAATTTACTTTATCACCAAGTAAAAGCTACAAGGTATATCAAAGAGTAAAAGTTTTTTCCTAAAGAGTATGCATTTCTAAAGAAAAGAAAATGAAGATTCAATATTTCCTCTTCTAGTTTTCTCCCAAGACTCCGCCTCGCTGGGCAGAAGATCAGAAATCCTTACTTCAGATGATCTGTCAGCAAGTAGAAGCCCTTAAGGTATGTATGACCATTTGGAACATATCTAAGTCTGTTTAGTGAAGAAGAGTCTTTCTAGCAATGTGTATATTTGTAAAAATCAACATTGGCTGGTGAAGTTTTGGCTTAAAACTTCACCAGTGTGGTGGGACCTCTGTTTTAGTTCTGTGTAATTTGTCTAAATCTCTCACCTAGGGAAAGGTGTCATTTAACTAAAAATCTTTCTTAAGAACCTGTAATACTAGCGCTTAAGTAGATATAGACATCTGTTAGGGAACTATGAACAACATGACCAATACTTACTAAGGAAAAAGCTTTTTAGTCTTTTCTGTAAGAAGACTTTCTCTAATACTCAGAAAGGGGGAAGAGAGAGAAACATCTTAAGTTAAATGGTTAAAGGGACAGAACAAAAGTACTAGATAATTACAAAATACATTTATACCTATTGAATGGCCTATCTAGTAGAAGCACGGATAAAAATGATTTTGACTTCTGTAACAGTCAGTTAGGCATTTGGTTCACTTACCTTGTGTCTTCCACTCAGCAGTGCAGTTAGGATGCTTTTCTTTCGTAGACCTCTTTTCCAGGCCAACTTAGCGGTGCCTTATTCTTATTATGATGGCTTTCTCCCATGTCTCAAACACTAGTAACCAGTGTTGCTGACCTGACAGAAAATTATCCTTATTTTTCTCGATTTCATATGAAGCCTTGTGAGATCATACTTGTTAGCCAAGCAGTTGTTTTTCTGTTTGTTTTTGGGTGGGGTGTGGGTACCGGCAGGCATAAGGAAGGTAGTTCTCAATCCAGGAGTGAAGTGTTTTAGTTACAAACTGATTAAACTTTTTTTTTCATTCTGGGTTGTTGCTTTTTTTTTTTGGCGGGGGGGGGGGGAAGGGGGGGTTGCCTGAGCACTACAGTATCAGTTTTGTTTTGTTTTTTAAAGCTTACCGCTTCAAAGCAGAACCCTTATAGCCTATGTCTTCATGTCCCTAGCTTTTTTGTGTTATACTTTATTAGAATCCAGTGATAGCATAACAAGGTTAGTTTGTTTCTGGAAGGTTCATTTAGTACTGGTTATACTGAAACAAACTGTGTCTTCTTACTTTGTCCCTTGAAGAGTAGCACCTCTGTTTCTACCAAAGTTGTAGATTTGGAGTTCTCAGACTCTGACCTTACTCGGCACCAGGTTAATTCAGTTTGCAAAAGGGGAGCTGAAAGTCTACAACTGCTCTGTGAGCCATGTGTCTGACTGCAGCTGTGTTCGCTGTGCCAATAAAAATGAGGAAATTCTGACACTTGTTTCAGCCAGTATGTACCATCCAAGGTCAGGTGCACTAAAGACGGTTCTGGCACCTGCTGAGGCAAGGTTTCTCTGAACATCCTGATGAATATGACTTGCCTTTGTCTTCATCTACCCATTAGGAGAGACCCAAACTTTTGCTCTCCAAGGAACAGAGCAGTATGCTAGTATTGCCTGTCCTTGTTTCAGGCTCAGACCTGATCTATGCTGTGTCATTCTGCCAGCAAAACTGAAGGCATTCAGTCTTGCAGGTCTCCTGTGGTGACAGAAACAAAGTGAAAAAAAACTTCTGCTGCTATTCAGCAGCAATCAAAAGGTAAATGTAGGCAAGTCTGTACCTTCTGCCAGCTTCCATGGCACCTTCTAACAGCTGTGCCTGCACAAGGTGCGTGTTGTGTGCTGATGACTCTGCTCATAGTGTGGGCTCATGCTGGTGCACACACGCTCCAGGTGCCTCTTTGCAGTGCCTGCTTTCTGTCAGCAGAATTCCCATCTACTGGAAAGGAAACTGACTGCATTGGGGAGAAATAGCTTTTTCTCCTCAGGTTCTCAACAAAATGCATGTTCCCTGATGCTCCAAATATTTAACTGCAGTCTGTAGTGACGTACTTCAGTACTCTGTGGTATGCTGTGCTGATCCATGCTTAAAAAAATTAAGGGCAAATGCTGCTGGTAGTTTATCCTTTGGTTCCTTTCTATACAGTCTCTTTTTAATAAACTCACTACACTTATAATTGTTCCCTTCAGGATAGTTGTTTCATAGTTAGTAGGGTCGGAAGGGACCTGAGCAGATCATCAAGTCCGACCCCCTGCCATGGCAGGAAAGAGTACTGGGGTCAAACGACCCCAGCAAGGTGATTGTCAAGCCTCGTCTTAAAGACCCCCAGGGTAGGAGCCAGCACCACCTCGCTTGGAAGTTGGTTCCAGATCCTAGCCGCCCTGACAGTGAAGTAGCACCTCCTGATGTCTAACCTGAATTTACCCTCTGCCAGCTTGTGACCGTTATTCCTAGTCACTCCTGGTAGTGTTTGGGGGAACAGGGACTTCCCTGTCTGCCTGTCCCCTCTGACTAGTTTGTAACAGGCCAGTAGATCTGCCCTCAGCCTTCTCTTATGGAGGCTGAACAGGTTCAGGTCTCATAGCCTGTCCTCGTAGAGCCTGCCCTCTGCCCCCGATCATGTGAGTAGCCCTCCTCTGGACCATCTCCATGTTGTTCACATCCCTCTTGAAGTGCGGCACCCAGAACTGGACGCAGTACTCCAACTGCAGCCTAACCAGTGCCGCATAGAGGGGGAATATTACCTCCTTGGACCTGCTTCAGATGTATCTGTGGATGCATGACAAGGTGTGGTTGGCCTTCCTGACTGCATCCCCACACTGCTGCCCATGTTCATCTTGGCATCAATGATGACTCCAAAAATCCTTTTCTGCCTCTGCACTGACGAGAAGGGAGTTCCCCAGCCTGTAGGTATGGTGCTGGTTTTTCCTCCCCAGGTGCATCACCTTGCACTTGTCAGTATTGAAACCCATCCTATTCTCATCTGCCCACCCCTGTAACCTGTCTAGGTCCGATTGCAGCCTATTCCTCCCTTCTAACGTGCCCACATCCCCCCACATCTTAGTGTCATCAGCAACTTTGAACAGGGTGCTTTTTACCCCCTCATGCAAGTCACTGATGAAGATGTTGAACAGTGCGGGCCCAAGGACTGAGCCCTGGCGAACCCCACTGCCCACATCCCTCCAGGTTAAAAATGACTCATCCACCACCACTCTCTGGGTGCGGCCCTCCAGCCAGTTGGCAACCCATTTGACTGTGTAGGTGTCGACACCACAGTCCCCCAGTTTCTTGATGAAAATGGGGTGAGAGACAGTGTCAAAGGCCTTCCGAAAGTCCAGGAAGACTATGTCCACTGCTACCCCTGCGCCTAAGGATTATGTGACCTGGTCACAGAAGGCCACCAGGTTGGTCTGGCAGGACCTGCCACTACTGAACCCGTGTTGGTTGCCCCTAAGCATAGTCTCTCTCCCCTGCTGGTCCCTCATGGACATGTGCCAGAATAATTCTCTCAAAAAGCTTACCCAGGATTGAGGTAAGTCTGACTGACCTATAGTTCCCCAGGGCCTCCTTCCTCCCTTCTTTGAAAATGGGAACCACATTGGCCCTCTTCCAGTCCTCTGGCACCACACCAGAGCACCACGAATGCTTGTAAAGCCGTGCCAGGGGTCCCGCAATGACCTCAGCTAATTCCCTCAGCACTCTGGGGTGGAGATCGTCCAGACTAGCTGATTTGAATACATCCAGACCCTCCAGAAGTTCCCTGACTAGATCCTCACTGACCCTTGGCCTAGGTGTGCCTCCCTTGGGGCCTGAGGGGGGCCTGGTGAGGGGGCTGATCTGGTCCTTGCTCAGGAAAATGGAGGCAAAGAAGTCATTAAATAAGTTAGTTTTGTCATCTGGTGTGATGACCAAATCTTCTAGCGTGTCATGCAGGGGTCCCACGTTACCCAGTACCTTCTTTTTGCCCCCTATGTATTTAAAAGAGGACTTCTTGTTCAGGAAGCTAGTCCCAGTTCCATCTCTGCCTTGGCTTTCCTGGCCGCCCCCCTGCATCCCTGAGCAACCGCAGTACAATCCTCCCTGGTGATGGCCCTCCCTTTCATTGGGTGTATACCTCCCTTTTAGCCAGGAGACATTCCTGGATGCTTTTGAGCTATGGGGGCTTTTGTGCCCTCCTGCCCCCTTTGATCCATGTTGGGATTATCTCCCTTTGGGCTTGGAGGATCGTCTCCTTAAGGACCAACCACTCTTCTTGGACACCTGGCTCCCTTCCCCTCCGGGACCTCAGTGCTTCCCTGACTATTCTCCTTAGCTCATTGAAGTCCGCCCTCCTTAAATCTAGGGCTGCTGCCTTGCTCTAGGACTTTGCCACCTTGCGCTGGATGGTGAATTCCAGCAGGTGGTGATCACTGTCACCCAGGTGGTCGAGCACCCGCAGCCCCTTCACCAGGTCATCTCCCGTGGCCAGCATCAGGTCCAACAAGGCATCTCCCCTGCTGGGGCTGTGCACCTCCTGGGTTAGATGGAGTTTTGCATTTAGGCTAGGAACGTACATGAGCGGTCAGAGCTGGCTGACTGCTCTTCCCAGCAGATGTCTGGGAAGTTGAGGTCATCCTTTGACCTAAC
Organism: Crocodylus siamensis; assembly: GCF_052110815.1. Classification (NCBI taxonomy): domain Eukaryota; kingdom Metazoa; phylum Chordata; order Crocodylia; family Crocodylidae; genus Crocodylus; species Crocodylus siamensis. Next base: position 303,400,538 of record NC_143395.1, read on the forward strand.
TACCTCTGTGAGCTGACTTAAGAGTTCCTGGTCTAGCTCTTTTCTTTCATTGGGTGGTCTGTAGTAGACCCCCTCGTTAAGTCTCTTTCCCCTCAACTGCCCTGTATTCTAACCCAGAGCACTTCTGTGTGCCCCTCCGCTGACTCTGTGCTACCTGATGAGGATGTGTATTCCTCCTTAATGTAGAGCGCCACATCCCCACCTCTCCTCCCTGTCCTGTCCCTCCTGTATAGCCTATAGCCCTTGATATTCACTGCCCAGTCATGCGTTGGGTCCAACCACATTTCAGTGAGCCCCACTATGTCTGGGTTGGTGTCAGCTAGCAGGAGGGTAAGTTCCTCCTGCTTGTTTCCCATACTACAAGCATTTGTGTAGAGGCATTTGAGGCCTCCTGTGGATGTGTGCACTGGCCCCCTAATCACAGCATTGCCTGGCCCCTGTTACTTACCTGTGTATATGTTCCGCTCGTCGGCCTAGGCTGGGGTGTACTTGTGAGTGCCGCTTGGTTTAGCGGTCCAAGGCTTCCTGCTCCCTTTTCTTCCCCTTCCTCTGACGAGCCTAGTTTAAAGCCTGCTGGAGGAGATCTGCGAACCTAGAAGAGAACATACGCTTACCTTTAGGGGAAAGGGTTTGGGTTTGGGTTTTTTGTCTTTTTTTAACTACAGTGCTTTGGGCTATCCTCCAATATTCTTGCTGGTACCTGACCAATTGTATGACTTACACTCATGGTTTTGACTGTTGACTTGGTAGTAGATTGCTTATACCTCATGAGTCCTTTCTGTATAAATTGCTATGTATAATAGTAAACCAGAAGCTTTGCCAGCCTCAAAACTGAGGCTGGATGTCATGTTATATAAAGGTAAAACTGTGTGCCTTAGTGTGTGCATGCGTACATATGTGCACTTGTACACACCAGGCTTTGTTCAGGTAAACATTGCCTTGGAGGGGGAACATCTTGTTTTAATTAAAACTGCATAAATACTTCTTTCCTGATAGAATGAGATGCATGAAATGAAACTAAATTCCAGCTCAAACTTGTCATCTCATCGGTGGCCTTCTGAAAGCTATGGAGCAGATACAATATCAGATGGCTATCAAGGAGCACAAAACTTTCATGGAGCACCATTAACAGGTAAGCTTCTAAAATTGTGATAAAAGACTTAATTAAATAGGGTGAATGAATTCTAAAAATATTTTATTTTTCAAAGATGGTATGTTTTGGATAGAAACGAACTAGGATTAAACTATTTTATGTTCTCTTTTAGTTGCCACTACTGGCCCATCAGTCTATTACAGCCAGTCACCTGCATATAACTCTCAGTACCTTCTCAGAACAGCTGCCACCAATGTAACACCAACAAAGGTGATGATGAATCTCTTAATTTACTCCTGAACTGTTTTGTGAACTATAATCTCATAATGCTTCTCACCTGCTGTATGTAACATGGATTTTACAGATGAAGACTGTTGGGTGTAACTGATATTTACGCTTCTATGTTTATTTTCTAGACTTGGAATATTTGGACTTACTTCAGTGAGTCCTCTTACTTGAACTCTAATGGAGAGGAAGGGAGTTGTCTAAGACCAGTTAAACATTTCAATTAACCTGCTTAATTGCACTTTTAAATAGGAATCCAGCCACAGGTTCAAGACAATTTAGGGTGTGATAATAAAGTAAATGAGTGATACAGTTATTCCACATGTAACATTTAACTACATATGATGTGTTACTCCTTAAACTGAATTTGTGGCTCATTTGGGGCTGGCTCATGACAGGTCTCAACTCTAAGCTGAACATCAGAATCCAGCGTGGGGCAGCCCAAATCTGGGACACAGCTGTCTCCTACCCAGTTTGGCTCAGGGCAGAAACAGTTCTTGGAACCCCAGCGCTCCAGAGACAGATAGTCTCTGATGTTGGGCTCACCGTGCTCTCTGTCTCCCTGATTTTTGGAGTTGCTGCACCCTGAACCTTTAAAAACTGCATGTGCAGCCTTGCTGCCCCATGAGATTTTTCTGACACCCTGGTGCCTGAAGACCCCAGAATCAAGGAACCTCTCCCTGATCCTGAGGTCCCTGTGTACCAGGGATATTGGAAAACAGCTGTACATGTAATTTTTACAGGTCCCAGTGCAACAGGACCAGTTCCAGACCCTGGTTTGGTCCCTGGTCCCAGCTGACAATTGGCTAATTGCAGGCACTTGATTTTGCTGGTGCGAAGCAAAATAAGGTGCAGTTGGGATCTAATTGCATGATTTTTTTAGGGTTGGGGTACTGCCATGCACGTGCGGCCTAAAGAACAAGAGCTTGTACGTGTCTCTTGAAAAGTTCACATGCCTATTTAAAGCCTTCTATTGGGAAACTTTCCTGAAGTAGTTTCTTCTCTATGATGGAGAAAACTTAGAGGGTGCAGTAGAGAAAGAGAAGCACCATGCAATATGTTACACAAAACAGCTATATAGATTTTCTTGACGTTGTTCAACATCAAAGTCTATGTGTATTGAAGAATGGAAACTAAAAATCCACATAATCTCTTTAGGGCAGAGACTATGTTACTTATGTAGTGCTTGTGATTTGTTTTGTGCTTGTGCAAGGGGGGTGCTTGGCCTCTTGAAACTACTTTAATACCAAGTAAAAATAATAATTTTTTCTCTCTCTCTTTTTTTAGGCTCCTGTCTATGGTATGAACAGGCTTACACCTCAGCAACATATATATGCCTATCAGCAGCCAATGCACACACCACCACTGCAGAACACTTCTGCATGTATGTTTTCCCAAGAAATATATGGCGGTCCATTGCGTTTTGATTCTCCTGCTACTGGGCTTCTGTCTCCACGTGGTGGGGATGAGTATTATAATTACAGCGTTCCACAAGCAAGCTCAAATCCACCATTACCTGAACCAGGCTATTTCACAAAGCCTTCAATTGCTCCTCCAGCTGCAAAGCCTGCAGAACCAAAAGTGGTAGAATTTGGGAAATCTACGTTCGGACAACCTGTACCAACAGAAGTAACAAAGCCATCTCTGATGACTCCAGCACAGTCAGCTCAGTCAACAACTTTTAAGTTCAATTCTAACTTCAAATCAAATGATGGAGACTTCACATTTTCTTCACCTCAAGTTCTAACACAGTCTTCCAGTGCAACTTTTAATAGTAGTGAAAGCCTGTTGGGTCTTCTGACATCAGATAAACCTTTACAAGATGAGCGGTATACAGGACAAAAAACAGTTCCAGATCATACACCTAGCCAAAGAAATGTCTTCAGTTTTGGTAATAAAAGTATTTCAGGCATCCCATTTACAGAAAACATGGGACAAAACCAACCTAAAAATTCTTTCTTTGGGAAAGGTGACACAGTTGGCTTCCATGAAGTGGGAAAATCAGGGTTTGGGACCCCAAGTTTAGATCTAGCCAACAAAAGTCATGAAACAGATGGCGGAAGCGTCCATGGAGGTGAAGATGAAGATGATGGTCCTCACTTTGAGCCTGTTGTGCCACTCCCTGATAAAATAGAAGTAAAGACAGGGGAAGAAGATGAGGAAGAATTCTTTTGCAATAGAGCTAAGCTGTTCCGTTTTGTAGAATCTAAAGAATGGAAAGAAAGGGGCATTGGAAACGTGAAAATACTGAGACACAAAATATCTGGCAAATTTCGTCTACTTATGAGACGGGAACAAGTGTTGAAAATCTGTGCAAATCATTATATAAATACTGACATGAAACTGAAACCAAATGCTGATTCAGATAAAACATTTGTGTGGCATGCTGTAGATTATGCAGATGAATTGCCAAAACCTGAACAGCTTGCCATTAGATTCAAAACACCAGAAGAGGCAATGCTTTTCAAATGTAAATTTGAAGAGGCACAAAATATTTTGAGAACATCTGGAACAACCACTCAGCACATTGAAAGCTCCAGAGACACCGTTAATCAAGCTATCAAGGAGCCTTGCAAATCTACTCCTGGGCCCCTGAACTTTGGATTTCAATTTAAGAAAGAGGGAATGTGGGAGTGTAACCTCTGCCAGAGGAAAAATAGTACAGCTTCATCCCTGTGTACATGCCAGGTTTCAGTTCCAAATACAGGTAGTTCTATAAAAGGACCTGATAGCAAGAGCAGTTTTATATCTATGTTGGATGTATCCCCACCATCCTTTTCCTTTGGAAAGGAAATGCCATCTACATATACTGCTAGTGGATTGGGCGAACAGTTTACGCCAAGAAAAGATCAGTGGAAGTGTAGATTGTGTTTCACTTGTAACGATGTAACAGCTAAGAACTGTATAGCATGTAATGTTCCAAATCTGAATAATAAGGAAACATATGTTGTACCAGTAGCTGAAACCACTGCAGGTTTTATATCTAATGCTGAGACCATACAGGATACGTTTGGATCAGTTATTGCTAGAAAGGAAGGTCAGCGGGATTGCAGTGTGTGTTCAGCGAAGAATGAAGCAACAGTTGTAAATTGTGTGGCCTGCGAGAACCCAAATCAGGCTAACATGCAAGTGTCTGGTCAGCCAGCTTCCTTTAAATTTGGCCAAGTAGATGTCGAAAAGAGTTCAGAAAATGATTTGGCTTCTGCTTGCTCCAAAAAGGAGGGTCAGTGGGATTGCAAGGTGTGCTTAGCAAGAAACGAAGCAACAGCAGTAAATTGTGTGACCTGCGAATCTTCTCATTCTCAAGGTCTGCTGAAGGCCCCTGCGTCTACTGTTCAGACATATTCTGAAAGTAAACCCCCTAAAAATGGATTTGGAGAGCTCTTTGCTAAAATGGAAGGACAGTGGGATTGTCCTGTTTGTTTAGTACGAAATGAAGCCTCTTCTGCAACCTGTGTAGCCTGTCAAGCACGCAGTCCAAATCAGGTTAACGTACCAAAGTGTGATCAGCCAGGCTCCTTTAAATTTGGCCAAGGGGATATTGCAAAGAGTTCACAAAATGAGCTTTCTTCTGCTTGCTCTGAAAAGGAGGGTCAGTGGGATTGCAAGGTGTGCTTAGCAAGAAACGAAGCAACAACAGTAAATTGTGTGACCTGCGACTCTCCTCATTCTCAAGGTCCGCTGAAGGCCCCTGCGTCTACTGTTCAGACATATTCTGAAAGTAAACCCCCTAAAAATGGATTTGGAGAGCTCTTTGCTAAAATGGAAGGACAGTGGGATTGTCCTGTTTGTTTAGTACGAAATGAAGCCTCTTCTGCAACCTGTGTAGCCTGTCAAGCACCCAATCCAAATCAGGTTAACGTACCAAAGTGTGATCAGCCAGGCTCCTTTAAATTTGGCCAAGGGGATATTGCAAAGAGTTCACAAAATGAGCTTTCTTCTGCTTGCTCTGAAAAGGAGGGTCAGTGGGATTGCAAGGTGTGCTTAGCAAGAAACGAAGCAACAACAGTAAATTGTGTGACCTGCGACTCTCCTCATTCTCAAGGTCCGCTGAAGGCCCCTGTGTCTACTGTTCAGACACATTCTGAAAGTAAACCCCCTAAAAATGGATTTGGAGAGCTCTTTGCTAAAATGGAAGGACAGTGGGATTGTCCTGTTTGTTTAGTACGAAATGAAGCCTCTTCTGCAACCTGTGTAGCCTGTCAAGCACCCAATCCAAATCAGGTTAACGTACCAAAGTGTGATCAGCCAGGCTCCTTTAAATTTGGCCAAGGGGATATTGCAAAGAGTTCACAAAATGAGCTTTCTTCTGCTTGCTCTGAAAAGGAGGGTCAGTGGGATTGCAAGGTGTGCTTAGCAAGAAACGAAGCAACAACAGTAAATTGTGTGACCTGCGACTCTCCTCATTCTCAAGGTCCGCTGAAGGCCCCTGCGTCTACTGTTCAGACACATTCTGAAAGTAAACCCCCTAAAAATGGATTTGGAGAGCTCTTTGCTAAAATGGAAGGACAGTGGGATTGTCCTGTTTGTTTAGTACGAAATAACGCCTCTTCTGCAACCTGCATAGCTTGTCAAGCACACAATCCATCTAGTAAACCTGGGGATGCCGCCTCAACTCCTGCATTTGGCTTCAAGAGCAAATTGTCTAAATCTGCTGGAGGACAATTGGGAACAGGTTTTAAGAGTGACTTTTCAGAAAAAGGATTTACATTTGGTCAAGCAGAAGGAAAGGCACCTTGCTTCACATTTCAGATTCCTTCTGGTAGTGAAGCTAACCCTACAAATGAAGGATTTAACTTTTCTATGCCTGTGTGTGCAGGTGGGTTTAAATTTGGCATACAAGAACCTGGTAAAAATATTACAAAGAAAGATGAGTCAACCAAAGAAAGTACAACAGGCTTCTTAAAAAGTCTTGACAAAAAAGAGAAAAGAGAGGCTCCTTTTTCAGAAGCTGGGGCTGGTATTCAGTCTCAAGGAGCCTCTGATAAGCCAACTGGTGATTTAGTTTTTGGGCAGAATAGCAGCACTTTCACTTTTGCTGATCTTGCAAAAACTACTCCTGGAGAAGGATTCCAGTTTGGGAAAAAAGATCCAAACTTCAAGGGCTTTTCAGGTGCAGGTGAAAAACTGTTTTCCTCACAGAGTTCTAAAGTGGATCACAAAGCTAATACTGCTGATTTAGAGAAGGATGATGATTCGTATAAGACTGAGGACTGTGATGATATTCACTTTGACCCAGTTGTCCAAATGCCTGAAAAAGTAGAACTAGTAACAGGGGAAGAGGATGAGAAAGTGCTGTATTCACAAAGGATAAAACTCTTTAGGTTTGATGCAGAAGTAAGTCAGTGGAAAGAACGAGGTGTGGGCAACTTAAAAATTCTTAAAAATGAAGATAACGGCAAGCTAAGAATTCTAATGCGACGTGAACAGGTACTAAAAGTATGTGCAAACCATTGGATAACTACTACCATGAACTTGAAACCTCTGTCTGGCTCAGATAAAGCATGGATGTGGCTAGCCAGTGACTTTTCTGATGGTGATGCAAAGGTGGAGCATCTAGCAGCTAAATTCAAGACACCAGAGCAGGCTGAGGAATTCAAACAGAAATTTGAGGAGTGTCAGAGGCTGTTGTTGGATATACCACTGCAGACCCCACATAAACTTGTTGACACAGGTAGGACAGCTCAACTTATACAGAAAGCAGAAAAAATGAAAACTGGATTGAAAGATCTCAAAACATTTTTGACAGATGATAAAACTAAACTTACAGAGGAAGAGAAGAGAAGCTCACCTTTAGCCACCAGTACTTCTGACTTGGTTATAAAGCCACATGCAGAAAGCACTGCACCTACGTTGGAATGGGATAACTATGACTTGCGTGAAGAAGCATTGGATGATAGTGTTGGTAGCTCTGTGTATGCATTGCCTCTGGCAAGTAGTCCTGTAAGAAAAAATCTGTTCAGATTTGGGGAATCTACAACTGGATTTAACTTTAGCTTTAAATCTGCCTTAAGCCCCTCAAAGTCTCCTGCCAAGCAGAACCAGAGCAGATCATCTGTAGGCACTGATGAAGAGTCTGATATCACTCAAGAAGAAGAACGAGATGGACAGTACTTTGAACCTGTGGTACCTTTACCTGACCTTGTAGAAGTGACAAGTGGTGAAGAAAATGAGCAAGTTGTATTCAGTCATAGAGCTAAACTCTATAGATATGACAAGGATGCTAATCAATGGAAAGAGAGGGGTATTGGGGATATAAAGATTCTACAGAACTATGACAACAAACAAGTTCGTATAGTAATGAGAAGGGATCAGGTATTAAAACTCTGTGCCAATCATAGAATAACACCAGACATGAACTTACAGCAGATGAAAGGAACAGATAGAGCATGGGTATGGACTGCCTGTGATTTTGCAGATGGGGAAAGAAAGGTGGAGCTCTTAGCTGTGCGGTTTAAGCTTCAAGATGTTGCAGACTCATTTAAGCAAATTTTTGATGAAGCAAAACATGCCCAAGAAAAAGACACCTTGATTACACCCCTGTCTTCGCGTGCCAGTACTCCAAAGGAATCTCCGTGTGGTAAAATTGCTGTAGCTGTACTGGAGGAAACCACCAGGGAGAGAACTGATCAGATCCATGATGAGGATACCTCTGATGTGACTGTAGAGGCATCAGAGGTGTCAAGCACTTCCGAAACACCAACAAAAGCAGTGGTTTCTCCTCCTAAATTTGTATTTGGCTCAGAATCTGTCAAGAGTATTTTTAGTAGTGAAAAATCAAAGCCGTTCACATTTGGAAATACTTCAGCTACTGGATCTCTGTTTGGCTTCAGCTTTACCCCTCCTTCAAAAAATATAACTGAAGATGTTAGTTCAGTGTCACAAAATGCAATGCAGAGAGAACTCAAAGTAACTGAGCCTCAGAAAAGCCATGCAGTTAATCAGAAGGCTTCAGACAGCAAAATGGAAAACAATTCGGTTTCTTCAACAGAAGAGTCTTCAAATTGCACATTTAAAACACTAGAAAAAGGTAAGCATTATCTGAACTGGGAGCTATTTACATTAAACAAAACTTCCTATCTTCCACTGTTAGTAGATTTATTTAGTAAAGTAACTTTTCAGACTTCTGAAAATCCCCAAAATTTTTGGCTATAAATTTTTGGTTATATTCCAATACAATTGCCATATAGTACCATATTTACCCAAGTACAAGATGAAGAGTACTCCTCCTCTCCTCTCCACACTGCTTTTGCTACCTGCAGTCTTAAATCCCCACACCCCCTTCCTCCCATCTCTCCCTCCTGTATTTCTGTTTTGTGTCAGCCCTCCATCCCTGCTGCAGTCTGGGGCAAAGAGCATGGTTCCAGCCCAGCCCCATAGCAGTGGTGCAAAGCCAGCACTGCTGTTCCAGCCTAGCCCTGTAGCAGAGGTGCTGGCTCCCTATGCACTGCTACTACAGGGCTCGGTTGGAGTAATCTCTTGTGCACCAGGCTGTAGCAGCGATGGAGCCTGCCAGTGCAGAGCAAAAGTAAGGAGTATAGCAGAGGTGATAGGAAGTGTTGAGTGAGAGGAGTGGGGGTCACAGACTTGGGTCTGCAGGGCAGGAGTAGTGAGATGTTCAGAGGCAGCGGGTGGGGGGCAGGTGGCAACTGCCTACCCCCCCTGCTGCCTTGTGCTTGATTGTAAGGCACAGGTTCCTCCTTCATGTTAACGTGGGGGGAACCTCATCTAATCAATTAAATACAGTAGGTTCTAATATTAAGTTTAGGCTTCCTTTTTTTAGTTTGCCTTAGGTTTTTAACTTTTATTGCAAATACATCTTTAGCTTGAAGTATTAAGAACAGAAGTTCCATCTAGCTTGTATCCTGTCTCTGACAGTGGCAGAGATAGATGCTATCCCGGTAAAACATTAAACTAGATAGTTCTTAAGTAATCTATCCCCTATTTAATATCCTCCCTGGCATCTACCACTTAGCAGTATAAAGTTGCCAAAAGAAACTTCTCCAGCCATTCTGTTCAATAGCCATTTACAGATCTCTCAACTTTATGGTTCTGTGCTTTTTTTCCCTTCCACTTGTGTTTGTTGAAAATGCATGGAAGGGGTAACAAAACTGTCATGCTTGTCAGCAAGTGCAGTAAATGCTGGTTATGTTATCAGTGTGGCATTGTTCAGGTGCACTGTCTCCCTCCTATACATTCCTTCTTCCCTCCCTTCCCCCTTCCTTTGCCCCAGATTATGAACCTCTGATTTGCATTTTCTTTGGAGTGGTCAATTTACAGTTTACTGTATGTGCCTACAGCTAAACATTTGAATAAGACTCGGTAACTCCTAAGGCATGCCAAAAACAGCTGTTTCAGGCTTAATTGCTTTAACCTTAACCTGTACAAACAAGGGGTGAGGGGAGAAAGATGTGTTCTAAGATTCTTGAGTCTTGCCTCTTACACAAGACATACAAGTCCTTACACCTCTACTTTTTCTTTGGACAGTAGAGTTCAGAAAACTTGGTTTTATTCTTCATGGAGAGGTACAGTGCCTTAGTTAACAACTAACAGGTAACTGTTACAGTTGGCACTGCTTAGTGAGGGTGAAAACCAGGTTTATCAAATTATTTACCCTCTTGTAAATCTTGTAGCACTCAGGTGGTTTACATCTTACTAAGCCAGGAAAATGCTTGTTACTAAAACAATTTTGTGGTAGATAAAACTCGACTTTTAATCACAAGCGACCAAAGTGCAGTCTTCAGTTAACTACTTCAGATGTCCTGAAATTGGAGATTACAGCATGAAATCTTTCTTTGTAGACTGATGTTGAATGTGCTATGGTTTCATGTAAGCTAATAGCAACTTTGGTTTCACAGACTTTGAGACCTCAGCCTAGACTTGTTACCAGTAGTCGTATAACTAAGATTTCATCACATTGAATAGTTTGAACCTGGTGGAAGTTGACCTTTTTTTGGCAGACATGCCACAGATTAGCCCATTGCCTTCCCAGAGTGACACTTCAATCCCCTTCTGCCTGATCAGCTGCTCCAGGCAGGAAGCAGAAACCAATCTGTTGCTGTGTTGCCAGTCCATTCCCCACTCTACTGCCAGTCACGCACAGACTCCTTTGCCACTTGTGGTGCACATGCTACGAGTTGTTCACCTTTGTTCTAAAATGAAGCATGTGATATTGGACTCTATGGTGGCATAAAGCAGTAAGTGAAAAATGATTTATCGAAGTAGAAATAGATCCTCTTAGTAAAAAGTGTTGCCTAACATTGCAGAGTCTGTGGCTAAAATGGGCATTATTTGTATTTCAAGTAAATATGATATTTAAGTGGGTTGGATAAATTCATACACCACACAGTATAAACTCTTCAGTAACTAATTCCATGATCTGTAGATGTGAAGTGAAAGTCTTCAATAACATAGGTAAGTTTGTTTATGCCCCCTCAAAATACCAGGTGAACACTTACATCCACGCTTTATTTTCTAGGATTTAATTTTAGTCTTTTTAAATCTAATCCAATGGCCTTTTGGACCAGCACACCTTCATTTCATCCTGATAGTAAAGGTATTTACACACTGCACTGAATGCGTGATGAAATCACTCTGTAGTAGGTATTGACAGCTGGTCAAATGTGGCAAAGCAGTTGGCTCTCTAATAGTATGGAAATTAGATTCATTAACACGCATGCTGAGAGGAATAGTTAAAATTACTTCTTTAATTTTTTTATACCTGTGGTAGTTCGATATAAATTACTTCTGTTAATTTTTAATGTGTATTAATATCCACAACTGGTGGCGTTTGCAATGCTCAGCTGTGTGGTAGCTTCAGTTTGCTTCATATTTATCATAGGGTTTTAGATCTGTTTGCTAAAATCTTTCTGAAGAGAAGATTAAGGAAATTTACTGAGCGTGTCTGTCTGAAAGGCAGATGATTCTGGTATTCTTTATGAAGAATTTATAATTAGCTTACTTCCTAGTAGTTGACAGTGAGAATGGAAATGAATGTGTAAAAACAAACCTCTGACGGGGGAAGCAGACACAAATGAAACATCCAGCTCAGTTTTCCATAATGCCTCAATTTGAATTGGCCTGTCTGCAACTAGAAACATTCAGTTTGCTTGCTTATTCTTACTGGGTTTGCCTCTGGTTTTCATATCAAGTCACACGGTGAGGGATTGGAAAGTCAGTTCTTTAGCCATACAGCATGTGGTTCCGTAAGATGATGCTCTCCACCATTTTTAATTTTTGTGTTTGGGGTCACTAATGACTTGCTGAGAGCAACGTGCTTTATTTCTGGAGCCTTTATTTAAGAAGCAGTAAGCCTAACCATAGAAAATTCTCTACAGGTGGTGGTGTTTTAAAAAATACAAGGGTTTAAAGGATATATAAAGAATCTCTTGCTCATGGGTGCTGAGTGAGTACATGCAAACACTGTATAATTGAGACATCTACTAGTGTTACGAAAAGAAAAAAAATCAAATACAGTCTTTCCGAAACAAAATTTTGTCAAGGAAATTACTCCTCTATACCTAGAGGGCATAGCATAGTGTTTTACATTGTAATCTTAATAGATCACTAAGTTCAGTCACTACTAGCTCTACATTACAGTTCCAAGCTCGTTTCTTTTACCGTTTGTATATTTAAACTGGAGTAAATGTCCTTCTGTGTTGCCCTTAACTTGTCTTCTGATTTGGGGTTTTTTTTTAAATTGATCTTCCTCTTGTACACAGTAAAAAGCCTTTTAGTTTTATTGTAAAACACAGAGTAAGCATAATTTGGCTATAGCTTGTAAAAAAAAAAAAAAAGAGAGAGAGAAGAAAAAAACTAAGGTAAAAATGCTTTCAAATTGTTAATCTTTAACTTGTGCACTGTTCTTTGTGCCTTTAAACTGCTAAATCTCCACTCCACCTTCAATTTTGAGATGTTCCATTAAAGTACTTTATTATACAGAAAAAGCAAAAGCTTCTGTTTTTTAGAAACTTCAAACTGTTAATTCCTACTTGATTGATACTCTAAAGATATAGTAGTTGTATATTTATAATCGTTCTCACAATTTTGTGAATGTTAGCTTTTTTTTAAAAAGTTTTAAAATTGATCTACCTTTAGCTGCAGCTGCAGTAATTAACCTGATGTAGGTCCTCTGTTAATCCCCTCATCTGAATTAACTTTCAAGTTCATCCCTTAAATATGGCCAAAGGGCTTCTAGGAGCAATTTAGGGTATGGACATACATAATTAACATGTTTTAAACAACTTTTGAAACCTTTTTGAAGGGCCAGCTGTATGTACATACAAACCCTTTGAAACCATCCTAAAAGCACCTGAAATACCACAAAATAGAACCTCTTGAAATGAAGTCTTGTTGTGGAGGATTTCACTTCTCTCTGAAGAGAGGTAGAGCAGGTGGTGGGCTGCAGGCCACTGCTGGATACCTGCGGGATCCCTACAGCCTGCCCTCCCAACCAGCTCCTTGCTGGGACCTCCGCCCCTGCCAGGCTATTTCACTCCCCTCCTATTTCCCTCACCAGACCCCTGTTGACATGGGGGAAGAGGGAGCCTAGCTCTTCAGTTCCATTTCCCTCTACCTGTGACAGGGTGACAGGGGGAGAAGGGAAGTAGAGAGCACTGGACCTGCCCCTTGCTAGCTTTGCACCCCCTCTTTGCAAGGCTCTTGCCTCCCACTCTACCTCTTGCCTGGAGAAGGGAGGGGAGATAAAGGCCACACCATAGGTCACTGCTGCCTGTTGGTGCTAGAGGAGCTACAGTGTCCTGAAACACTCCAGCCAGCAACAGCAAAGAGCCACTTGTGTACCATGGCTGAAATACTACCTTTATGAAACATTTCCAGGTGTTTCACATAGAACCATTTCAGACATTACTTCTGTCCATACCCTTAGAAACATGTAAAGGCAACCTCGTTATAACTGTAACAGTAATTTCTGACTTGGCCTAAATGGAGGCATTGAGGGAGGGTTGTTAAGTATTCTGAAAAATAGTAAATCTTTCAATTATGCTTTAAATGGCATCTCATAATTGCATTAAAATCCTCAAAAATTAAATGCATGTCCTTATATTCTACAAAATAGTAATCTTGAATGACCAAGTATCATTGATACCTAGCTACTAAAGTCTAACTTATGTAGGTCTTCTTAATATGGGTGTTTGAGTTGAAATAAAAAGTAAAGACAGGATTGCTGAGAACAGTCGTGAATGAGTGCAACCTCTTTTTTATGAACTGAACTGACTTCACTTTTCCTTATTTCATGATTTGAGCAGACAAATCCTTTTGGGGGGGGTTATAGCTGAACAGCCCACTTAGCAATGTTGTGCACAACCTTCCATGGCTGTGTGTAGCAGTGTTAGAAGTCTTGCAAGTAGCTCAACCATATCTGCTCTTTTACTGGGTAGGAAAATAGAGAATTTTTTTAGAGTATATGGATAAACACTTTTCATTGCAAACCATTCTGTGCAATTGCCAGCAAGGTTTTAGGTAATAATTTAGAATTACGCCAGATCTGGGATTTCTGTCTGCAATAAGCAACGGTTCTTTTGCAACTAGTCTCTGAACTGTGCATTTAGTGAGCCTGGGCATTGGACTATTGAGGTCATAAATCCTAGCGTTCCAGGTATTGGACTCTCTCAGAGGATTTTGGCCATAGCCTTGTTACTTGAACTTGCACATACGTTAATATGTTCCCTTAGGCTTAGTTTGCATGAAAGCTATTTTCTGCATGTTAGAAATAACAGTGATGGATTTGGTGCACCCAGAAGGTGCCAGATTGGAAGCACTGGAAACTAATGTCCTTTAACTAGCTACAAACAGCATGGGCAGTGGCAGTGTGAAATGTACCTGCTTCAGCTTTGTTTTGGAGGAGCCACCACTAAGGTTGCATGCAACAAGCTTGCTGTTGCCTCTCGAGAGTAAATGTTAGTATGTTCCTACAACAGTTGTATTTTTTTTAAACTTGGTGTAAGACTGATAAGCGCTTTGGACTAAGGCTTCCTGGATTTGGAGTGGAGTGGATTTGGTTTGGATGAACTGATCAAGTGTGAGATTTGGCATGGTTGTGTTTGAGTGGTTAAAACTGTAGAAAAGAAAAGGAATCCTGCGTGGTTTGTTTAAATTCTGAACTGCTGTAGTTTTAACCCAGAAGTAAGCACGTCTTGGTTTTTTTTTTAACTAATTCCTTCCAACGTAATCAAAGGAATGTTTGGACTATTAAAAGCATATTTATATGATCTATTCTTTGCTGTTAGAGTAACTGCAGATGTTACTGTCTTTTTATTTGCAAAGGTCTTCTAAGGCTCTAAAAAGGTAGTTAATAATGTGATAGAAATAGTAAGTTCTGGGCAAGAAAATTCTTCCTAAGATGAACAGGGTTTGCAATTCAGGGTCAAACTGTCCTTTTCATCTCTTTAGTGTCCAAAAGCCAGAAGCTAGATACTGTTGGTCTTGGAACCATCTCACTGGCTGCCAGCATAGTTAAGATACAAATATGTTGCGGGGGGGGGGGAAGGGTTGCATGTGTTCTCCCCCCTTGGAAATCCAGCAAGAGTATTGGCAAGAGTATTGGTCCTTTATCCCTATTATGCTTTGTTTTTGGCTGGGTTTTTGTTTTATTTGAAGGTACTCTGGGCCATTTTCTAGGTAGGCCAGAACTGGACACAGTATTCCAGCTGTGGCCTGACCAGTGTTGCATAGAGGGGGAGGATCACCTCCTTGGCCCTGCTTGAGATGCACCTGTGGATGCAGGGCAAGGTGCGGTTAGCCCTGCCAACCATGACCTCGCATTGTCGGCCCCTGTTCATCTTGGAGTCAGTAATGACTCCAAGATCCCTTTCTGCCTCCATGCTCTCGAGAAGGGAGCTTCCCATCTTATAAGTGTGCTGCTGGTTACTACTGCCCAAGTACAGCACCCTGCACTTGTCAGTATTGAAACGCATCCTATTTTTTGTTAGCCCACCCCTGCAACCTATCCAGGTCTTGCTGCAGTCTTTCCCTCCCTACTAGTGCTCACCTCACCCCAATTTTTGGTATCATCAGCAAATTTAAACAGGTTGCTTTTCACCCCATTGTCCAAATTGCTGATAAATTAAACAGCACGGGCCCAAAGACCGAGCCCTGGGGAACTCCGCTGCCTGCTTCCCCCCAGGTCGAATACGACCCATCCACCACCACTCTTTGAGTATAGACTGCAGATTGGCTGAAGGGTTATCTGACTATAGGTATGAATGCCACAGTCGCCCAATTTTTTAATGAGGATGGGGTGGGAGACAGTGTCAAAGGCCTTGCTGAAGTCCAGAAAGACTACATCCACAGTGCCACTTGCATCCAGTGCTTTTGTGCCCTGATCATAAATCAGGTTGGTCTGACATGACCCGTACCTAATGAAACCGTGCTGGTTGCCCTTGAGCATCATCCCCGCTGCTAGCCCATCACAGATGTGCTCCTTGAGGATCTTCTTAAAGAGTTACCTCAATCCTAGGGAAAGACTGATGGGCCTGTAGTTGCCCGGATCCTCCCTTCTCCCTTTTTAAAGATGGGGACCACGTTGGCTATGTTCCAATCATCTGGCACCGGGCCCGAGCACCACGAGCTCTCATAAAGCTGTACCAAGGGCCCTGCAATAACTCCTGCTAGCTCCCTCAATACCCTGGGGTGGAAAACATCTAGACCCACTGATTTGAACACATCCAGCCCGTCCAGAAGCTCTCTAACTCGGTCCTCCCCAGCCTGAGGCCTGGAGACTTTCCCTTCGAGTCTGTCTTGCATCATGGTGGGGAAGTCCCGGTCCCTGCACAAGAAAATGGAGGTGAAGAATTGGTTAAAGAGCTCTGCTTTCTCCTCTGGCACACCCACCAAATTGCCCAGCATATCTTGCAGGGGCCCCGCGTTTCCCAGTGCTGCCTTCATCCTCCCTATATATTTGAAAAAGGACTTTTTATTATCTTTGATCTTGGACGCTAGTCCTAGCTCTATGTCCGCCTTAGCTTAGGCCGGAGCAGAGGAGGTATACTCTTTAGAGAGAGCACCCCGCTTCCACTGGGTGTACGCTGCCTTTTTGGCAATCAGGCATTCCTGGACACCCTTGGTGAGCCAGGGGGACTTTTGGGCACTCTTGCCTCCCTTGCTTCTTGTTGGGATAGTCACCCCTTGGGCCCCGAGTAATTGTCTCCTTAAGGAACAACCACTCATCTTGGGCACTGAGTTCCCCTGCCCTTGAGAACCCCAGTGCCTCTCCCACTAATCTCTCCTCAACTTGATGAAGTTGGTCCTCTTAAAGTCTAGGGCTACCGCCTCGCTGCAGGCCCTTGACACCGTGCACTGGATGGTGAATTCCAGGTCATTGCCTGTGGCCAGGATCAGGTCCAACAGGGCATTTCCTCTGGTGGGACTGTGCACCTCCTGAATTAAGTGGAGGTCCTGTATCTCGTCCAGGAACCTCCTGGAATGGTCCGACCCAACTGACTGTTCCTCCCAGCAGATGTCTGGGTAACTTAAATCACCCATGACAACTACATGTCTTGCCTTAAGTGCCTCTGCAAGCTGGCCTGAAAATTCCCAGTCCAGTTCCTCCCCTTGGTTGGGGGGTCTGTAGTAGACCCCCACCATTTAAATCCCTCTCCCCACGGGCCCCCTTGTATCTTGACCCAGAGCACGTCAGCTTGCCCCTCCTCTGACCCCATTCTGCTGGCAGAGGATGTGTATTGCTCCTTGACATAGAGCGCCACACCCCCGCCTTTCCTTCCTTCTCTATCCCGCCTGTAAAGCCTATAGCCCCTAATGCTAACTGCCCAGTCGTGGGATGAATCCCACCACGTTTCTGTAAGCCCTATTATGTCTGGGTCTGAACTGGCTATTCTGAGGGCGAGTTCCTCCTGTTTGTTCCCCATACTGCGATTATTGGTATACAGGCATTTAAAGCCTTGCCTAGCTGCATGTGCCACCCCCTGATTTAGGTGACTGTCTGGACCCCTGTTTCTTACCTGGGCACTCCTTGCTTTTGTCACCTGTCTTGCTCAGGTGGTGTCTCCACGTCTTCTTGCGGCCCCCTCCCCCTTGATCCTTAAAAAATTTGTTCACTTGTTAGATGGAAAAAAAAATCCTGTGCTGGCAGACACATTTGAGTATGGTAAAGCATGCTCAATTTTTCTGATTGCTTTAATCAGAAGTTGCAGATTGCCTAAGTATTGTTATATGAAGTGCCCCTTTCTGATATTATCCACTTGCCTACTTTGGCTGTGCCAAGCAAATACTGGTGTAGTACTGATGTGTTCAAACTTCTTCCTTTAGAAATGTTGAGAGAGGGTATGAGGAGAATCTTCTTGCTTTCTGGTAAGGGTAAAATGTTGAATGAAGGTATAGATGTGGCAGTTCCTTAGCTGGAAAAGCTAAACAATTAAAAATGACATAAGGCATAAGTGAACTTTAATGCTCCTGTCCCAAGTGAAGAATGGAAGTTAAAAATTGTAATAGTAATGCTATGTATTGCTTACATAACCGTGTGCTATGGCATCACGTTTTTAAAGGAGCCCTAAAAGTCCAGTTTAAATATAGAATGAATGTGTGTAATATAAAGTTGTTTCCAGTGGCAGGAATTTTAACTTTACTGACTCCAGAGAAAATCAAGTTGGTAGTTACTTGTAAAAATGTAAGGAGTAGTAAATCATGTAATTTGGCCTGCAGTTTTGATCTCGGAGCAGACTAACCTGTTTTCTTAAAAGATTAATTCTTTATTAAAAATTATACACTGCATTGCTCAAATTAATAAATACTTAGCATGCCAAATGTAACCTGCTTTCTTAAAAAGTTCTAAAAATTAAAATGCATCCAACAACAGCATTTTTTTATCTTGCTTAAGCAATGTGGCCAAAATCAGTAAGGATTATGAAAACTGAAAGATGTTTATGTGCTTCTTAATGTCCTGCCATAATACTTACTTTCTTGTAGCTAAATATATTTGCAACACAGGCTTTTTTTTTAAAACTTTTTTAGCCTTCAGAATGCTTTCAACTTTCTACTAATAATGAGAGTTTATTTTTCAGACTTGCTCTCAAACATTTTCATTTCAATTCTGTTATTTTTTTTTGGCTTTGTAATAGCTGAGAGCAAAAAGGAATCCCCTGTAGAAACTCAGTCTGATGATGTACTCATTGTTTATGAGTTGAAACCTACCCCTGAACAGAAGGCTCTTGCTGACTCTCTTAAACTCCCTTCAACGTTCTTCTGCTACAAGAACAAGGCTGGTTATGTCAGTGAAGAGGATGATGGTAAGGGATCGCTTTAAAAATTACCTCTGAGTTGAATTTGGGGGAACAATGTTATACCTAGACTCTGACTGATGGAATATCAACAGATGCTTAAAAGGGGAAAGTTAAACTTTAGCCAAAACTTGTTTTTGTTTTGGCTGTTCCCTTTTTAAATATAGAAGCTAGCCAGAATCAGGAACTTTGCAAGTGTAGTGAGCACAGTGCCTGTGACGAATTAGCTAGAGCTGTAAGTTCATAGAGGATGTCTGAACTGATGGACTCTCTTGACTTCTTTAAGATGAAGACTATGACACAGCTGTTAAGAAACTGAATGGAAAGTTATATGCTGATGATCGAGAGGAATGTACATCTTCACAAGATCCAGTGAAAGGTAAATCTTGAAACAACTGTCAACTACCCTTCTGAACTTGTTTAACATTGGTGGTGGTCTAGGACTCCCAGGCTTCCTACAGGGAAGCCATACAGCTTTAGGTCTCCAGCCATGCAGCACTCAGCATGCTAGGGCTGTGGTCAAAAGTAACGTGTCAGGCAACTTCCAGAACCCAGAGCAATTTTCTCTGCTCAATCAGCAGTCTGTCAAATTGGACTTAGTTGTACAATGACATGAGGAAGGGCATATTATCCCTGAAGTCTTATCTGACACCTCTCCGTTTACATTTGATGGTTTAACAAGATATATTATCAAGGAAATCCTACATGCATAGTCCTTGGGCCATAATGGCTACAACAGTGCCACTACTTAAGTTTTACAAAATACTTCTGTTCTCAAAAACTGACTTTCTTCAGACATTCTTGACTGCATGACATACCTCTATAAGCAAAAGTATATTGGCATGTTCCTGTTGGTCTGTGGTCATTGGATGTTCTTGTTGTGATCTGTAGTGAAAAAGATTTAGCAATATCAGTATCTAAACTACTATGTCCAAGTGTTGAAGCTGAAACTAAGAATTGCACCTGAATAACCATTACTTATTATTGACACCAGGTTGTCCTTTCTAGAATGAAGGTAAGCTCATGCTGGATCCCTTTTAAAAACCCTGTTTCTTTGAGAGAGTTTGAATGAGATGGGGTGGAAAAAAACACACAGGTTTGAAGATTTGGGCTTTACCACATCTTGGATGGTTATTTGAGGGATTAAGTGGTAGAAGAAGAAAAGCTTTATATGTAATATATTTTAATACATAACCTGTTGCTTTTGCTTGCTTGGATATAAATGTTATTGTCTTTCACGTACCTAAATGAAAGAGTGGAAAAGGCCAATGCAGTATACTCTCTTGATGCTTCCAACCTTAAATGTTTAAAACTAAAATTTTGAGGGAGCTAGTCAGATCTGAAAAATTAGCGGCTATTAGTTTCAGATACCCATGAAACACATTCCAGTTTGAGCTTACCCATTTAAGTATATTTTATGAAAAAGGTAAGTTAATAATTTAAAACCTAGCTTTGTTATAAAGGCTAGAGACAGTTTCTACAAAAACACTGATAGAAGACTGTTGAAATGCTCTTCTATTTGGATTTACCTTCTCCCTACCTGTCACTTGACAACAGCGGAGTGGTTTGTCTGGCATAAATTACTCTAGGTGGCATCTGGCAGAACAGTTGTTACAGCTTGACAACTTTCATATTGAAATGAAAAGCCCCCACTAGAAAAGGAGGGTTCTAAAATGAGTATTTCCCATTGGATCAACTCACTCTAGGTAATGAAAACAAATAAAATCTAACATGGATAATGAATATATAACTGGTCATCGTATTCAACAGTCATCAGTGGCTCAATGCCTACTTGGGAGGAGATATTGAGTGGGGTTCCCTAGGGATCTATCCTAGGTCCAGTTGAATATTGTTGAATATCTTCAGTAATAATTTGGATGATGGGATTCAGTGCATGCTTACCAAATTTGTGGATGACATCACGTTGTGTGGAGTTGCAGATACTCCAGAGGGTGTGGCTAGGATCCTGAGTGACCTGAACAGACTGGAGAAATGGTCTATGATCAGTCAGATACGATTCAGGAAGGACAGGTATAAAACCCTGCACTTGGGACAGAATAATTGCATGCACAAATACAGACGGGAATGTGGCTAGGCTACAGTACTGCAGCAAAGGACCTGAGAGGTACTGTAAGCTGAATGTAAGGTAACAGTGTGCTCTTCTTGCAAAAAAGGCAACCATATTCTAGGTTGTATTAAAGAAGCATTAGTTGCGAATCATGGGAAGCAATTGTTCTACTCTGTTCAGCATGGGTAAGGCTTCACCTAGAGTACCATGTTCAGTTTTGGACCCTACCCTTCATGCAGGATGTGGACAGTTTGGAAAGAGTGTAGGTGCACAGCAGCAAAAATTATTAGCATTCTGGGAGCTGAGACTTAAGACTAAAGGAATTAGGGTTAGTTAGTCTAGAGAAGAAGAGAAAGAGGGGGGAAGGGATTTGATAAGTTCAGATACCTGAATGGTGATCATAGAGAGGATGGGGATGGGCTTTTCTCTGTGGCTGTAGGGGATTAGAAGCAGTGCCCTCAAGCTGAAGCAAGGGAAATTTAGGTTGGAGATTAGGAAGAATTTTCTGGCTGTCATAGTGGTCAAGCATTGGAACGGGTTACCTAGACAAATTATGGAATCTCTATTTTTAGAAGTAGCAAGAGCAGGTTTGCCAGACACTTGGTTAGGATGGCTTAGTCAGGGGTGATCCTGCCTTGAGCAGGGGGGCTGGACTAGATGACCTTGTGAGGTCTTTTACAGCCCTACTTTCCTATTAACCTGTTATGAACTTGATTTGTTAAGTGTCAGCGCTAGCTGGCAAGCTGTATACCCAAGTGTTATCCCTTTGGTTTTAGCATTTCAGAAATATCTTGCCATCTTGTTTTCTGCTTTCAGTAATTTGTAGTCTGCTGTCTGTAGGTATGGCCTGTGAAAATGAACCAAAGAATGAGAGAGAGTGTGTCATTGTTTGGGAAAAGAAGCCAACTCCTGAGGAGAAGGTCAAAGCAGAGACTCTAATGCTCCCTTCTACATTTTTCTGTGGTGTCAGCAGTGATACTGATGAAGACCATGACAATCTGGATGATTTTCATGCAGAACTGATGAAAAAAGCTCAAGAAGTTAAAGTAGGAATTATATCTTTAAGCATGACTTTCAAATATGTTTTGTTTCATCATTTAAGAATTTCAACTTAAAAGGAACTTGTGACCCTTTGAAATTCATTGCATTAATGTTTGCTTTTTTTTAAAATGGATGTTGCTGCTCCCACATCTCAGTGTGCACTAGTTTCCCTTATTTGGGAGTAATCCCTTCAAGAGGTGCAGTTTAGACTAAATCTGATGGAACTATATGAAACTTTAAGACAATTTTAGATGTTTTCTTTTGATGCAATCTAAAGTTTAATTTGTGGGTTTCCCTTTTAAGTTTTTGTATTAAAGTAAATTACAAAATGAGTTATTCCTCACATGTCAAATATGGGTCCAGGGGCAGACACTATTACTGCTGAATATGTAGTCCTTGTTGATGCATGGTACCCCTGTACACAGGTAGGCCAGAAGGTGTTCTGTAGTCTGAAAGTTTCCTCCACATTCATGCATGTTATTTTGTGTTTTTAGAGTATCTCCCCAAATTTGGATGTTAACTTCAGTCTTACCAGCCCCTGTTTGGAGGCAATAGAAGCTTCCCTGTGTTGGTCAATTGAGCTCTGCACCTGCAGGGTCATGTTTGGTAGCTTTGATATTCATCTTAACTCCCTCCTGGGTCATCTCTACCAAAGCTGTAAGAAAATTATTTAACCCAGTTAAAATCTGGTTTGAAGAAAATGCTTTTGAAAAAATGCTTTAGAAAAAATTCAAGGGTAGAATTTAAGGCACTCCTTGTGCCCATATTGATTTAAGCTCAATTAGTAGTAGGGTGCTGAAGAAATCCCAAATACTGTTTTGAAATAACTTAAAAAAAATCAAATCTTAGTGTACCAAATTCTTCCAGCAGTGTTTTGAGAATTATGGATTTTAAAAAGTTATCTCAGTTTTACCACTGAGAGGTGAGAAATTGTGGCATCCAGCTTGAATATTCAGACTCTTACACTTCTCCCTGTGGCTTGCATACTGAGTTCTAGGAGTCAGGAGTTACCTGATTCTTCACAGATTGGCCACAAATTGGTGAGAACTGAAGGTGGTCAGCAACTCTCAAAGTTGCTGCTGCTGGTTCTTAGTAGACCAAGGTTTCTACCTTTCTGCAGTGTTCTTTGGCAAACAAATGGAGGAACAGCAGTGGAAAATGGGGTTTGATATTTTTCAGAGGAATTACAGACCCATGATTTTTCACCTTGAAGAACTGTGGAATCCTTTCAGCAGTGCTGCAGAATATTGGAACTGATTCACAAGATAAACCCTGAGACATTTTAAATACAAATCCATAGGGTCAAAAACTTTCTAATCTTAGTGTTCTTATCAATGCTTCACAATACAAGAATTGTGCTTTACGTATACACTTTGGATATATATTTACACACATATGCATACACATTTGTATGTGTACACATACATATTTATATTTATACACACCCAAACGCATTTATATATTTATACACACCCAAACGCATATAATATAATAAACATGCTTGCATATATGTGCACACATGCACTTATGCATGCACACCCACACACGCATCAGTGCACACAATTGTTCTCTGTGTGCATGTGTTCTGTTAGTGTTTTTGCCAAAGTTGTCTTCTGTTGCCAAGAATTCACCAAGAACACTAATAGACAGATAAATATTATAATACAGACAGATGATAATTAGAAACAGACAGATGATGAGAGAGTTCCCTTCCCTGCCAACCCCAGTAAGAAAATGAGCAAAGAACTGACACTGCAGGGGCTGTGAGTCTAATGAGGTTGAAAACCACTGTTCCAGGTGTTTCAAATGATAGCCTCCTCTAAAATATTCACTGGAAACTTAAAAAGAAAAAAAATCATGTCTTGTTTCTTTTAAAGGAGTTTCAAGAAAATGAAGTTACCAGTTCATCTGATGCAGTCTTTACCAGTGAAGTATCTGTTCCCTCATTCAGTGAGGAAGCAATATCTGTTCAATCCACCATTACATGTGAAGAACCAGTGTCTACCACAGAATGTACAAATGTATCTCAGACTTTATTGGGGACTGATGACAAGCCTGTAGATTTGTCAACTAAAAAGGAAAATGATCCAAATTCTGCAGACTCGACAGTTCAAGGTAGGATGCAGTCTTGTGGTTTAAAACCATACTTCTTTATGTACCAAGGTTAACAAATTTAATATCTTGCTTCTGTTTAATACAGTAACTTCATTAAAGTAAATAAATTGGCTTAGTTTGAGAACTGATGTAGTTAATGAAAACTGGACCTGGACCTTAAAAATCCCACAAACATTCAGTATTTTTACCAAAAAAAAGTAACATTCCAGGACATTAATATTCATTAATTGTGGGAGGTTCTTTTTATATAAACAGTGAGGCACTACTAAAATTCCATAGTTCTGCCCAGAAAAGTATGGTAACTTCTTCAACATTTTTTATACAGTTCCAAAAGAACCAATATATTTGTTCGTTAGGGTATGTTTAAACCTTGTCAGGCTTACTTTGCTTTGTCACCATACATTGACCTTCAGTGGAAAATTAGAGAGAGAGGTGAAACTATTTTTTACCATTTTGGTGTCTTGTAAATGTTATAGTAACATATGGGATAGAATAGGGAAAAATTGCTTTGGGAAGGAGGAAAATCCTAAATAATCCTAAAACTTGTTTCTTACTGTGATAGGAACTGGACCCATCTCATTTGGATTTGACACTGCTGCTGGCTTGTCGTTTGCTGATCTGGCTTCAAAAAATTCTGGGGACTTTGCTTTTGGTTCTAAAGGTAAGCTTCATATCTGTATTTGGAAACAAACTCATATTGGACTGACTTTATGCTAAGTAGTTACCATATTTTTTTCACTTACCGATGCACCCAGAAAAGATGCACCTTTTGAGAAGGCATAATGAAAAGAAAAAAATCTTTAGAGTAATGGCTGAACCCTGGCCATTGCTGCCCAGCCAGAACTACAGTCTTAACCTTGTCATAGTCACTGCTGAATTTGTCAGCAGCTTTTGGCTGCTCAGAAAAAGCTATTGCCAGTTGTGCAATGGATATGAAAGTTAAAACTGTGACACTGCCCTCACTTTCTGCAACCACAGAGGTCACTGACACGCATTCAGTTAAAGGTCCTATGGGAACTGATATGCAATCCCAACAGTCGCACTTCCAGCCTTGCCACGTGTGTGGCCAGAGGTGCGATAATGGGATTGAAGATCAGATCCCAATCGCACCCTATTGCTGGTCCAGGGGAAGCGGAGGATCATGATCTAGGGCACCCCCTGCACCAGCAAGTAGCAAGCTGTGTGCCTCTGCATCTGTGGCTCAGAGCACCAGTCAGCTGATTGGCCCTCCCAGCACTGGGAGTGAGCTGGAGTTTTGAGAGGCTCTGGTGTACTCACAATGCAGGGAGTGCCAGCTAGGTGACTGACACTTCCAGCCTCAGGAGTGCCAGAGCCCCTCAAGACTGGTGCAGTCCTGAGTGTGGGAGTGCCAGTCCCCCAGCCATGGGAGCTTACTAGGGTGAAGGGCTCTAATGTACTTGTGGCTAGAAGCACTGATCAGCTGACTGGCATCCCTAGCCATAGAAATCTTAGGCTCTGGTGCACTCCCAAAGCTGAGAGCACCAATCAGCTGATCAGCTCTGACTACACCTACAGTTCAAGGCATGATGGGAACCAGCCACAAAATTATAACATATATTTTGTGTAATTGTGGTATTAACTGCATGAACTGGGTTAGTATAGATGCGATTAACTTGTTAATCATGTCCTAAATGTAAAGTCTGCCAAGGGCCAGCGAAACAGGATCACAGCAGTCATTACATCATCTCTGTGCTTGTATTCCAGCCTCCAAATTGGCCACCCTGCTTAAAGCATTGTACGCTAACTTGGGGAGAGGGAGAGGGGCATGTGGTATGTGAGTTCATTGATTTTCTGCCCATGTTTAAGTTACTACTGAATCCATATCCTGTGTGTGTATATTTAAATTTTGGAAAAATATTTATACCTTAAATCTTTTATAACTAGATAAGAACTTCAAGTGGGCAAATACTGGAGCAACAGTATTTGGAGTACACACAACCAGTAAAGGAGAGGAAGAGGATGGTAGTGATGAAGAAGAGGTCCATAGTGAAGATATCCACTTTGAACCTATAGTGTCCTTGCCAGAGGTAACTGTGACCAAAGTCGGCTTTAAAAGAGTACTATCAAGATGATACAGTGTTAGCAGTAGACATAATAAAATAAGTAGATTAGAATTAATTTTAAAACTAAATTTTCCTACGCAATGCTTGCATTTTCTTTGTATTCTGCTTGGATGCAAAGGTTGCTGCTGCTTAAAAGAAAAAAGAAGAAGGTCTCACGTAAGCACTGCTCACTCCTCATTTCTGCCTTAAAAATAAATGTTGTCAAAGTAAGACCCATTTTAGGGAGTTGCCTAGCTTTCCAGTAGGACAGAGCATGATTTTAACCCTGAGAGGTCCAGAGAAATTTTACTTTGAAGTTATTAGTGTATGGTAAAATCTGCCTTAGATTTTCTTGAGGTTCTAAAACACTTGAACTTAAGCCTCTATGGGTATATCTGCTGTTGCGGTTCAGTAGTAGAATCCATGTCTGCCATGCAGAAGACCTGTGTTCAATTCCTAGACACCCATATAACTGCAGCTGTTGAGGCACTGAGCATCTGGACTCGGTCTGTCCTTTGGATTGCTTCTTTGTGGTCTAAGGGGGGTGGATGGTCTGGGCAGTCTCTACTCCTCCTTACTCCTGCCTAGGCATATGTGTCAAAGGTCTGGGTGACCTCACACATACACTGTGATTCAGTAGGATCGACGGTTGCCTACTACTACAGGTGTACTTACATGTAGAAACCTCAGTTTTGTAGGTAAACACAAACGTCAAAGATTTTTATATTTGTGAAGTTTCACTTAAATCTCAGAAGCAGCTTGCCAGACCTCAAATCCTAGTAAAAACATCCTGGCTAAAGACTTCCTTGTTGAAACTGATTTTTAAAGGTCAGTTATTTAACTTGTGGTAAAACAAGTGGCAGTTTTCTTGGTTTTTTGTTTTTTATATAATATGGAATTCCCTTGTTTAGAGAATCTCTTTGACTTCCACTTATAAGTAATGTAGCCATCCCAATTCAAGCTTATAACATTGTTCCACCATTTTGTATATTGTGTTCTTTGCCCTCCAACCCAAAGGGAGACCATACCAGGATCACTGAGCAGTAAGACACTGAAACGAGCTTGTGAACAATTTTTAGTTGAGTAGCTAGTTGGTAAAAGAAATGGTTTCAAGAGCTAGGAGGAACAGCTATTTTATTGTTAGTCACCAAGAAGGGCAGAATATAAATCAGCTAAATGAAGTATTGTAGCAGACAGCAGAATGAGCTTCAGAAAATGTTCTGCAAATTCATTCAGTTTTAATCTGATAGGAAGTGAAACTGGAACTGTGAATGCAGCTTGGTTTACTAAGGATGTTACCACCATATTGAAAATGTTGCTAAGATGATTACAGTATTTATTCAAATAGAATACAACCCTGATTATAAAATGACCCCCGATTAATCGGATTCTAGATATGGAAAATTATAACAAATATATACATTTTCCAGGTATAACATCTAATTTATTGTAGATTTGCCTTGAATTTGTCTCCCTTCTACTGCTACGTTAGGGAAAATTTAAATTTGGGGTGGGTCAGATAGCCTTTTGCTGTTTGCTTCCCCGCAACTTTTTCCCCTGGCAGCCCCTTCTTCCTCTCCTTACTGTAAGACCCTGCTCTCCCTGAGTACATGGAAGTGAGGAGCAAAATTGCAAACAATACCCTTGAAATTAAACATGGCTGTAGCAGCTGCATGTAGTTCCCATGCATGTAGTTTATCCAGAATCAGTGAACGTTACCTTTATAAACTGCTGCAAGCTTTAGCAAATTACCTCCAGAGACACACTTTGAGTATCACTTTGGCAACTGCTTATATTATAGCACAAACTATGCAAGCTATTAGTCCAAAGTCACAGGCTCATGGTTTACTACATAGTTCATTGGGCTGGGCCCCACCAGAGTCAACAGCATTTGAAACCACAGTGACCTCACAGCTCAACACTCCTCAGTATGTGTGCACTCCAGATACCACTTCCAAAGGATCCATGTGCTAATTATGACTGGAAGTGGGTGTTTTTGTCTCAAGTTATGGGATGCTCCAAAATTTTATATGCAGATGAGGCACAAGGGCAGCTTCGTCCAGCTTCACTGCTTGGTGGGTGGTACCACACTAATATGTGCAAGGCTGAAAGAGAGGGGGTACCAGTGAGTCTGAGTGAATTGTAGGTGATGGAGTGGCTCACCATGACTTGAAAAAGAGTTGGTGGTGAGGGGGACTGCACTTAATGAGCACTACTGTATGTTTTATTCAAATGGGCTGCACTAACCTATTCTTGTGGTAGGCTTCCGTGTGTTTTATAGTCATGCTCAGTGGTGGCTACATTAAAACAACTTCATAGTTGGTTTCCATTGATGAGCACATGCTGCTCTTGGCAGCAGTTATAATTATAGTATATTTAGTGAGGTTTTGTTGCATGTTGTTATAAGGTGAGGGGCTTCTCCCCCCACCCCCCATGCCAACAGGATGGGGTAATCTTGTCTTTTATTCAAGTAAATATGGTAATTGAGTGCAAACTGAGTTAGAAAAGACCTTTTTTTTTTTTTTTTTTTTTTTTTTTTTTTTTTTTTTAAGACAAACCTTTGTTTTTTTCCTGTAACTAGACTGCTGCAACAGTAATAAATGTGGTTTCAAAAAACATTAACTAAAACACCATTTGGAGGTGAGATACTGTGCCTTTTATATGCAGCATCCTTGAATCTTAAGAGTTAGGCTGAGAGAGAAATAGCATATTTCAGGGGCTGCAAACCACAGATGCTGGGTGAATAGCACCTTCATTTTCACTGTCTATTAAGTTAACATTATTTAGTTCAGCTTAGAAATAAGCTCCTTGCATCAACTTAGTATCTTCTCTCAAACTCTGCATAACCTGGCTCCATCTTCGCTATTATGTTTTTTCTTCCCTGCTATTACTGTTCTTCCTTCTCTTCATGTGTACTTCCACAAAACATCTCTGGTTTATCACCTTGTTTACTCCTACAGCCACACCTTTTTAAGCATTTCCTTGCTCCAGAAGAACTCTAGCAACTAATATTTTTTAAACATTTTTCTATAGAGACTAGAAACTTTATTTACACAAGATAATTATGTTTATCTTGAGTGGTCTAATAGTATGTAACAAGTTTTTTGAGGACACGCTACCCAATGTTCCACAGATAGCATACTACTAAAGAAGTGCTGTTAGCATGTATTTAAAAAAAAGAAAAAAAAATTAAATTCCTGCGGCACACCTGTGTATCAACAAAACTTAGAAATGTAGTGGGGATCCCTACCAAAAAATGTGGCTGTGTAAAGCCTTAGAAAAGTGTATGACCACCAGAAACTATTCTAGAACTTTGTCAATTACTCCTAAATTTTAAATTTTCTAATCTAGTTTCAGACAGTTTGTTCAGTTCCTCTTAAGTGTGGGCAGGTATCGCCTCTAGCTGTGGATTTGTGTTCGGAGTCTGAAGTAGAAATGTTTGAGGGAAGTCTTCTTAAAAGTGTGCAGAACTACAATGGCAGGAAGCAGGGCAGGGTGAAACTTTATAGATTAATTCAAAGAGGTATAAACTTTCATAGGCAACCACCTCAGTTATGTCTCTCTGAGCCAGTGAGTCCTAAGGTGTCACATGCCCTGCCTTGTGCCTAATATAGTTACCTACCTCTAGGACTACAGTGGAAAGCAACTACAAAGGCTCTTATATGCGTGAAAAATTCACTGGTGATAGTGCTGTCCAGGAAAACATGAATTTTCTTATTTTGTAGGTGGAAGTTAAATCTGGAGAAGAAGATGAAGAAATTCTATTTAAAGAGAGGGCAAAACTCTACAGATGGGACAGGGAGGTGTCTCAGTGGAAAGAACGTGGAGTTGGAGAGATCAAGATCCTCTTCCATACCCAGAAGAAATATTATAGAATTCTGATGAGAAGGGACCAGGTTCTTAAAGTCTGTGCAAATCATTTTATCACAAAATCCATGAACTTAAAGCCCTTGAATACATCAAACAATGCTTTAGTTTGGACTGCCGCAGATCACTCTGGTGCGTTTTAGTGGATGAAATGTTTTGGGGGTATGGGAAGAGGGGGAATTGTATGGCTTGGAGAAACATCTATACAACACTTTTCTAAATGCATAAGACAACTGGAAGGTTTTTTTTGTTTCTGTTGAAACTGATGCTGAATATGCTTGGAGTAATCTCTTTGGGAATTTTGAATTTCAGATGGTGAAGGAAAAGTAGAACAACTTGCGGTCAGATTTAAAAACCAAGAGATGGCTGATTCTTTTAAGAGGAGATTTGAAGAGTGCCAACGAAGCTCATCAGAACTGCAGAAAAGACATGTATCCCTGGCAGCAGGACTGTCAAAGGAGAGCAACCCTGTGGTGTATTTTGAAGTTTCTGCTGATGATGAACCAATAGGACACGTAACCATGGAACTGTTTTCAAATATTGTTCCTCGCACTGCTGAAAACTTCAGGGCCCTGTGCACAGGGGAAAAAGGATTTGGGTTCAAGAACTCCACATTTTTTAGAATAGTTCCTGATTTTATGTGCCAGGTAAGTGCAAGTTCAGGCCTTAAGCAACAGTAAACTAAATCCATCTTGGCTGACTGGCATTTTGTCAGACTTTATGAAGAAATTACGTAAGATTATTTTCATAGGATTTCGTATTACAAGAATTGCTTATTACTTAAAAGTGGATTTACAAAAAACTTTTCAATTCAGTGGGTGGGTTTTTACTTGGTTCCAAAGTTCAGATCTAATTTGAAAAGTGGTGCGTATGTTTTTTCTAAATGTGTTTTTTCTCTTGTATCCTGCCTCAGGGATTTCAGTAGGAAAATTTCATTTACAACTAAAAATATTGGGTTGGGAAAGGCCAAGTGGAGTGCTTTTTCTGGCTCAGTATAAAACCAGTAATAAAGATTTTGCCAGTCAAATGCTTGTATTGGTTTACCTGCATACTTCAAATATATATCTGAACTTGAAATAGAAAACATAAGGAGAGTTGGTGGGGGGCAGAGGCTTTTCATAGCATTTACAACATCTTGTCAGTATTTAAGAATTTGGAGAGTAATAGATTTAATAAGACCTGGTTGGTCTCCTCCTTTCATGCCTTGCCTTACTGTGTAACTGCTTACTAAATGCATTCTTTATACTCGCTTCATTTTGACCCATTTCTTTTTTTCTATTTTTTTTTTTTTTTAAGTCCCAGGAGTGGTGATTTTCAGCTGTGCCACTTAGTAATGCTAATATTCCATATGCTTGTAAATGCCACTACCTTTCTGAATAGAGAATGTAGTTCTGATTCTGAAAGGCACTAAATAGCTCTACTAGCTGCTGAACATCTTATGCTATTGCAAGTTTATGCTGGCTCATGTGTTCTTTCACAAAGATAAATTTAAGAATTTGTCTGTTTTTGCAGGGCCAACCCTTGTAAAATTGTTGATCACTTTACGTGCCAGAACAGATTCAGTCAGAACACAGCATACTAGTAGTATAAGGGTGTGGAAAGATATTCAGGGAAGGAGGGGCACTAAAAATAGCCCAGTGCCAGGGAGAGGGTAGGAAAAGCACAGCCTTTAGACTGGGGTCAGCAGCTAGGCTTCCCAGCCCTGGGCCTGAATTGGGAACTGTACAGATGTTCAAAACAGATGAGTCAAAAAATGGACAACCCGATCTAAAGTTAGGTGTACCTTAGAGGTAGGGTTAGCTTGGATTGATCTAAAAATAGCTGATCCAATTTAACCGTCCTGAACTTATGTACTGTTCGCGCTAAGATTGACTTGTGTGAACTAAATTTGATTGGGTAGCCATTTTCGACGCAGTCTAACCTTCCCCTAATGTCTGTACCCAGCCTAAGATAACTTGGTGCTTTGCAGTTTGGTCCTGAACTTGAAAGGTAAGAAATAAAATCTCATGGGAAGAATTAATAATTTTGGTTTGCTTTGTTTGTCTAGCTTGCACAAAGTGAAGCATGAAAAAACACAATCTTCTTGTTCTAAAAGAAAAAAACTATCTCTAGCTCTAATTTTCTAATGCAGTAGTTTTCTGTGGAAAACAGCAAGTTTTCTACTTCATAAATATATTTGGGTTTAGAAGTTTTAATAAATCTCTAATACTTTCAGGGAGGAGATATCACTAAACAAGATGGAACAGGTGGACGGTCCATTTATGGAGAGGCATTTGAGGATGAGAACTTTGAAGTAAAACACACTGGTCCTGGATTACTCTCAATGGCAAACAGGGGCCGAGACACAAATAATTCTCAATTTTTTATTACACTTAAAAAAGCAGAACACTTGGACTTTAAACATGTGGTATTTGGATTTGTGAAGGATGGCATGGATGTTGTGAAAAAGATGGAATCTTTTGGTTCTCCCAAGGGAGTAGTGAGCAGAAGAATTGTTATTACAGACTGTGGACAAATATAGAATCATCGCTTTAATCTCATACCAATAATCTTTTAACAGCCTAAGTTGAAGTTTATCTGTTGGCCAATTATGTTCAGCATTTTGAAATGAACACTTCTGATGTATAAATGTAAAATTTATAGCTTTATAGCCAAGTATTTTTTTTAATTTGTTCTAATTGATTTTGCATGTTGTGAAATAAAACAGTTCAAGCACTGGTGCATTTCAGGTGTATTTTGTTATTCTGACATCTGTATTAAATGTCCATTTTCAAATTAAATCCTAGTCTTGTTAAAGCAATGGTCTGTGTCTTCACTTTGGTTTGTACAAGGAATATTACCGTTTCAGCTGTTCTGGCTTGCTGCTCTGCTGTATCAACATCTTGAGTAAGAGGATTTAGTATGGAAGTGCTGGAGACACATGTGGAAACAGCTAATGGATTCACCTTTTAACATCATCCCTGTAAGCAGGACCACTTTGTTTTATACACTAAGGGCTTGTATTTGCTACTTGGTAGTGTTGTGAGTAGTATTTGGGTACCCGAACACTGATGTTGGTAAATTACCGCCTGTGTAAGGTTGTTATAGGCTTTCATTGTCGAGATCTAATGGATACATGTAAGGTCTCTTTTTGTCATTGGGCTTTTCTGCACATACTGTTCCTATGTACAGTGGCATACTACTAATAAAATATTTGACTATAGGATAAATGAACCTAGTAATGCTTATTGGGTGGGAAAACTGGAAACAAAAAAACAAACCCTGAAAATTATTATTCTGTAGACTTGCACCAAATGTTACTGGGTGACCTTTTTGTCACCATGCTGCTTGAATCGTTTGGAGCAAATGCAGTTTTTGGTTCTTTTTATGATAGCTTGTTTCTACTGACTGGCAAATGTTGGCTTAAATTTAGTACAGAGCAACAAAGTAATTATGTGTAAATTACACTTATTAAGTAAAGAGGGTTTTTCTGTTAAACCTTTATAAACATGATTAATGAGTTAAAGCAATTAAGAAATTTTTGTGAAGTATGTAGATAATGTGCGAATCCTTCATATATAAAAAGCAATCTTTTCACTTTTTAATAAAATACTTTAGTTCTTCATAACATCAGTTTTGTAAAATAATCAGTTTTACTATATGAATTAAGCTAGGAAAAGTGGGGAGGATTGCAGAAATGTGTTTTATGTTCTGTTCTTTCTGTGACTTTTTTAAAAAAAGTAAACAAAATGTAATTGCATCCATGGTTTTCTGTTGCTTTAAACTTGTGGAGCTAAATTAATGAGTCTGGAGCTTTCCATCCTCATGATTTGAAACTGTAGTTGAGTAGCAACAAGATTCAAATTATGATTTTATTACACATTATCTATTGATAGTTATAAAAAGAAGTTCAATGTAAAATGAAACTTTTTGCATTGTTTTTGCATAAATTTAAATAAAATTGAATTGGGAATTTGGTGGTTTTTTTTCTGGTTTACTGATATAAAAGCAATCAAGGAAACAAACGGTGAACTTCTGAATTGTGTTTCTTAACTTCAGCTCTACCAGAATTCCAAAACAGTCTAGTAAAGTTGGGATATTTTAGGATGGGTATAGAGCGATGTAATGCTTAGATTGTTCTAAATACCTTTTTAACACCATTGGGTCAGAGTTTTTAGTGAGTTATCTGCAGTAACTCCCATGCACTCTTTTGAGTGACAGTTAATGTAGAACCCATCACCATTTAAGTGCATCTCAGGCTATTCTTTCCTGAGGTGTCACTTCTGCACTCATCAATGTGAAACTTCATTTGCCCTTTCGTTGCCCATTCACTCAATTTTTAAGATCCTCCTGTAGTTCTTTAGTCAGCTGTTGTTTGTACCATTTTGAATGACTTATTGTTATGTGGCAACTCGGTCATGTCCCTATTCATCTTACCTCAAACCATCTATGAACATACAAAATTGTTTGTGCACACCCCTTGCAGACCCCACTTCACATTCCTAGGGATCTACTGAACTCAAGGAGGTGGCCAACTAATTTGTAAGTAGCTCCCAGTGCTGGCTGCTATTTTTATGGGTTGGCAGGCCCCCTATACTTCTGGGCAAGGGCCCCTGGCAGTCTTGCTCCTTCCTGGAGGTTGTCAGATGACTCCAGCTGCCACTTAAATTGCTTAACAGTGTTTCCCTTAATGACTTCCATAAGCCTAATCAGAGGATTAAGCCTGCAGAAGCCATTAACTGATGCTGTATTAAGCAATCTAAGCATTTCAACCCTAAAATCAAATATTAAAGTAAAGCTATGCATATCAGGAATTTAACTAAATGCTGAGGTGGTATTAGTTACAACTCTAAACTGAAATATTTTATTAAAATAAATCTATGTACAGCATGAATTCTAACTAATACCAGCTATTTACACTTTGTTAACAAATGCCAATGATATATGCTGTATTAAAGGACATAAAAAGGAGTTTACTAAAACTGAATGCTAACCTTGAGACAGGCAGTTCATGCTAGGTATTAAGTGCAAGCATGCTGCATCCAGCCACAGTTACTGCAGACAGTCTCAGTGGGGTGAGCACTTGTCCATGCACAGAGATGGCATGTCCAGTGTCACCGAGTTCATTGGAATGATGAGGCAGCATCTTGCCAGGGTGTAAAGATGTGGAAAATTGGTCACAGACAGAGTCCCAGAACATGGGCATCCAGTACTGATAAAGTTCATATAAGCAGCATGTTCATTGTAGTGCTCTTTCCCCCATCCCAGGCTTGCTAGCAGCAGCTGAGACTCACAACTTGGAATAGGCACCTGATTGGGGTCCAAGATGTGAACAGCACTAAGGAAGAAGGCAGTCAGCTGTCTGAACTGTGGTGGCAGTGATGCCTGTAATACTGGTTTAGCTTCACAGCTGTTGCCTGAAATAGGTCCCTTCTGTGCTGGTTTTCATGTGGACAGCTTGATAGTTCTTGCAATGCCCTATCTTTGGCCCAGTTTATCAAATCTATCTGCTTGTGTGTGATGGATCACAGCCTGCTAGCTTTCAAACCATGGTAGGAGCTCCATGAACCAGGTAGTGCTGTCAACTACAATTCTCATTTGATCTTAAATGTTACCTTGCCCTAACAGCCTGCAAAGTTTAAGCATGCACTGTGTGCTGGGTGTGACTTCTAGCTCCTCACTTGAAATGTGCTGGTAGTGCTGCATATGCTTGGTGTGGTAATGGACTGTGCTGAACCACGAATTCTACTATGTGAGCACAGGCTCTGGTGGCAGCAGCACAGTGCTGTGTGAGTTCCCATTTTGACAGGCAATGGAGTCCCTGTACTGGACCTTATGTCCTGGAGCTTGAAGGCTTTCTTGAAGGAAGACACTAAGCTATCCACATCAGGAAACTCTGCTAGATGTCACTTGCTAAAGACAGAATGTGTGCATTGCAAGTAATGTGACCTGCATTTGGCAGCATTCATTGAAGTACATCAGAGAAAGTCTTGCACATGTAAATAGCATTGCTGGACACGAATGGTGAGATCTTATTAAACTCTACCCCATAGCTGACAATTACTTTCACAATTGCTTGCGACGTGACAGAAAAAATGACAGGCGAGGTGAACTGGCACTGTTTGAAACACAGACAGGGTCCTGATCTGTCTGGCTCCCTGGTACAAATAAGTGTTTATGAACACTTCTTCTTGTGGGTTAGTGGATTCATCAGCCTCAACGGAAGATTCATACTCTGCCAAGGCATTATTTGTAGATCATACATGTGAAGCAATCACAGTAGGGAGATGGTCTTGATGAAGATTGTTGGCACATGGAAAACTGCTAGCATTGGGCATGTGTTGTTTCACATAGTCCCTTAACTGGGAGTGATCAAGTTTCTCCAGCAGGATGTTCACTGCTGTGAAAGCCTCCATGAGTGAAAATGCTGCACCTCACCTTACCAAGCTGCTTTCTGCAGCCCTTTTAAACAGGGAGGACACAGTCACAACAGCCTTTCACTTCATGTATGCCACAGACCCTGAAGTGTTGATGTATACTTGCCTCAACACATCCGAAGTTACATTGCAGGCAGTACAAAAGAGTCTGCCTCCTGCGTGCAAGGTCCGTGCAGAATACTGTCCTACATGGACCAGCATTGAAACATATTTGTCCGTCTTGGAGAATTCCTTGGTGTTCATTAGCCCTGCTTCTCCTCAGTCTGCAGTATGCTGTAGCAACATGTCTGTGGGTGCTTTAAAAGCTGGCACCAAAACCTTCCCTAGCTGGCCCCAGACTTGTTCCTGAACTGAGCCTGTCAGGGGTTTAGCCTCTTGATTTGCTGTCCCCATCCCACAGCTGTCCTCTCCCCTGTGCTGTTAAGACTCTAGAAAGCTTCTCACCTTTCTCTTGCATCCTTTTTTTTTCTTTCACCAAAATTGCAGAGCCCACACTTTTTCACAGGGCTCACCTGAATTTGCAGTTTCTGCAAAAGTTGCAAGATCACAATTTCTGTAGGTCTCTACATATTCTTTCACCTGTAAGAACTGACCATTTATAACTATTCTGTTCTGCCAGTTCCTGATCCACAAGTCTAACTTGCCTCTAATTCAACACTTTAACAATGTTTTAGAAGCAACTTGCTCTGAAGGTCCCCCGCTCTTGGCTGTTGCCAACCCACTCCTGACCTGGCAATCAATTCCCCTCACTGCTAATGTTCTGGCTTTGCAGGCCAGATCTGGCCTGTAGGGCTGCAGGTACCCCGTTTTAATTCTGTGACAACTTAGTTTCATTAAAAACCTCTGATACAGGATTTTCAAAGAGCTTACAAAAAAGGCCAGCTATGCTACAGCAATAGTGCCCAAACTCCTGTTGTAGACCTCATTTAGCTCAGAGCTGTTGTTTGGCTTGAGGGGCTGCCCAGAAGTTTGGGAATACAGCACCAAGGGAGCCCTAGCAGTATTAATTGATGCTCCCCTGCTGCCAAGTTTCTGACCTCTGGAGAGTCTCATGGATAGTGTCCCTGCATGCTAGATCACATTGGCATGAGTAGTCACTCAATGGCTGAATCCAAGTGTGTGGGATCAGGCTGGCATGCTCTATTATAGCAGCTGCAGACCAACAGGAGGACCCTGCATGCACACTGATCCACTGCCACTCATGAGGCCCGTGGGGTCGGAAGCACTGTCCTATATTAACTGGATACTCCTGATCTGCATGCTTGTAGCTTTCCCTGCACGGTTCTGAAGCCTACGCGCAGGATGGAGCCCAGGCAACCAAAGCATCTTCCCCATAATTCCCAAGATTAGAGTGACACTGAGAGAAGCAGCTTGATTTCCATGTGGCCAAGGCCATCATCCTACCTTATGTTGTTCTGAAATGCTGCTTGTTTTCCACTGCTGTACAATTATCTGAATACAGAGCATGTCCCCATGGAGGGACAAGGCAGGGTAGATTTGCGCTTACAGACTATCTAAGATATAGAGCAGCGGTTCTCAACTGGGGTGCCAGGCAACATTAGCATGTGAGTGTGCAAAGATGATTCATGAGATTAAACTGAGAGATGCCAAGTCCGTCGTCTGAGTTCTTGGCAAGCAACCTGTTCTAGTATTTTTCTAGTCAAAAAGACAGCAAAAACCAAAGGGCTGGCATGTTCTGGGGGGAGGGGATACTGAGTCTTAAAAGAGGGTTGAGAACCACTGGTATAAACTTTGATAAGCTCCAGCTGGCTTCATTCATGTGGGGCAGCACTCTGGCAGGACAAGCCTGCCCTTGCCTTGCAGACAGCCACCAGAGCTGGGCAGAGAGGGTGTTGCATGGAGCTCTGCTCTAGTTCTTTCATTTTATTAGCTATTGCAGTTGCTCCTTTAGTGATTCTCAATCAGGGGGTTGGGGTGAAGAGAAGACTTTTCATGGACACGATTCAAACGATGGGAAAGCTGCGAGACCGGCACTCGCGCCGAGGCTCCGCCGCCCCAACGCAAGAGCCGCCTTGGGTGGGCTCGAGAGCAGCGCGGAACGCCCAGGTATCAGCCAATAGGCGGGCTGCACCACCCCCTCCGGAATGTACCATCTGCCTCTTCCCCTCGCAGAGCCCGGCGCGGTGGGAGCGCCCAGCGTGGCGCCTTCTGGGGGGAGAATTTCCCGCAGAGCGCCCCCTGCCGCGCCGCCGCAGAGCGCCCGCGCGTCTCCTGCGCCCGCTTCCCGCTCCGCATACCCCCCGGCGCATGCGTGGTGCGTTTCCCCTCCCAGAGGCGGGGGGGTTCAGATCCCGCGGACGGCTGCAGGCGCGCGCGGAGGACAGGGGGCTATGACGAGTCCGGCTCTGAGCCGCTCCCTGGAGCGCCTGAGGCGGCGCTACCTGCGCGGGGACCGGGGACCCGTGGGGGTGAGGGAGCACTGGGGGCGGGGTGGGGGGAGTCGCCCCTCCCCCCCTTGGGTTGAGAGCGTGCACGTTGCCGGGCGGAGCGGGGACCCCCGGGATTGGCTGGACAGGACGAGGCGGGGCCTAATATGTAGGGCCAGGGAAGCCCCAGGATTGGCTGCAGGGGGAGGGGGTGGGGCTAAGATGGGGGCAAGGGGAGTGGGGCTGGACCAGCGGGAGGTAGGGGATGGAGACCACAGGTCTGGGTTGGGGTGCTGCCGCTCAGAGCTGCTATGTGGTGGTCAGACCACAGCCCCTCCAGCCCTCTTTAGAAAGCCTGTGCCCTTGCCCCCAGCAGTGCCCAGGGGGAGGCTGATGCCTGCTGTGTGCCAGGCTCCTGCTGAGGCTGCACTGCCTGCCACCTCCCCCTCTTCACATGCTTCCCATCCATGGCCCTGCCAAGCCCTGGCACCTCCTGGTCACCCTTCTGACACTGGCCAGGCCGGTTGTACCTGACCAGGAAGGAGGCTCTGCCCGGGAAGGTCCCCGCAGACTGTGGGGCCACTTTTCTTGCCCTTCACTCCCATCTCTGAGCAGAGTATCACTGGATAGCGTCTGCTGGGTTCTTGGACTAGTTTGAGGGCCAGTGGGTGCAGTCTGCAGTGCTCTGCTCCGTGTCCCCGCTTGGCATTTTGTTTTGGACCTCTGACCAGCACTGCTATCCGTGGCTTTTTTATTATTTGTCCCAAGAAATCTGTTGCCTTCTTTTCCTGTAGCCACCATGCTCTCTAATGAG
Organism: Crocodylus siamensis; assembly: GCF_052110815.1. Lineage (NCBI taxonomy): Eukaryota > Metazoa > Chordata > Crocodylia > Crocodylidae > Crocodylus > Crocodylus siamensis. The sequence continues at coordinate 303,439,939 of NC_143395.1, forward strand.
AAACTTGGTGGGCTGGGCCCATGTGATTAAAAGGTAACAAATAGACCTGGCCCTGGCTAAGCTGGCCCTCTACCTAACCAGTAAGGAGGCTCTGGCTGAGAGGACCCCCAGCTACTGTGGGGCCATTTCCCTCTTCCTCATCTGTTTGTGTCTGGACAGGATTTCACCAGGCAGTGTCCACTGGTCCTTTGAGAGCCAGTGGGCTCTGGCCAGTGTGCTCTGCTTGGTGGACCCTCTGCCCCCCCAGTGCTCATTATCAACCTTTAACCCTTGCTTTTATCCCTGTTTTCTTTTTCTTTTCTCAGTCCCTTTTTCAAACCAAGCAACTTTTTAGCAGGAGTTTCACAGTGAAGTGATTATAAGCAATAAACATATTATATTATGATACGGTGAGATATGCTGGGATCGATTTATTTGTGTGTCTTTTTTTTTTTTTTTTTTAGGATTGTCTTTCAGGTGCATTACAGACCAAATCTAAGAGTGAGAATTCCCCAACGTACACAGGTAATACAAGAGAAAAGGATGCTCCAGATGTTTTTATTAAAAGGATTCAGAATTACAATTCATTTCTCTTAAATTTCTCTTAAGAATTAAGGTGCTTAGGAAAGTATGCTTATACCTTTTCTGTCGGGGAGGCAAACTCGCCTTGGCTGGCATATGTGAAAATCTGGTACCAACCTAGGAGTGTACGTAAAATCTCCAAGGAAACTCTGAAAGAGTTTTCCTGTGCTGCAGCTTTGGATGGGTTGTGAGGAGAGGAGTGATCAATGTCTTATGGCAGAAATATTAGACTGACCTCATCCCTCAGGCTGGATCTGGACCACCATGCCCCTGATTTCAGCAGTGGGCCCCTCCTGTCCTCAGTGCCCCTCAGTTCCTGGCTGCATGATATGGCTCCATGGGCTGTAAGTTTGACACCCTACTTTATGGGGATGAAAAGGAAGATCATTGCCACTATAGGGCACTGACAGACGTGTAGCTCCCTGCTGTGACTGTTAGTGCTTTGCAGGAAGTGCTATGAATTACAGCATTCCCCCTGACCCAGCAGATGTTTGCTTTTGGGTCTGGGAGGTTGGGGGATCGAGATCCAGTTTGGGAGAAGGTAGGGGAAGGATTTCCATCTGGGGTTTGCCCAGCACTGGTGGGTGGCACAAGTGGATTAGAGCACCCCAACGTGTTATTGGAGCATGGAATACGTGTTTATATATGTGTGTATGTGTGTTTTTTGGGAGCATGGTTGTGATTAGGGGGTGTTGCATATAAAGGAAGTTGAGGGATAAAGCTGACTGATATCCTCATGCTGAATAAAGGTAATAAGAGGTACAATTTGTGAGGCATTTTTTTCTTTTATAGAAATGTATTTGCATTCATGTGATGTGCAGATGCCACTAATAAATAGAGATTGTTGGCTGGAGGGGGCAAAGTTAAACACCTTGTGATATAATAAAAAAAATAAAACAGGAAACTTAAAATCATTTTAGACATTTTATAATAGTTCTATAATACATTTATATACTCTGTGTTTGCTTCTTAATGTATTTAACAAACTTAAGACCAAAGGTACTCCTTAAATATTTGCGAGTAAGACTTCTTACCATCCTGGCTCTCAAGAGTTGCAACTAAATAGATATGATGTCAGAGCTGAAATTTTAAAGCAAATTAGCATAGGAATCCAAGCTGTAGAACTTCACAAAGACAAATCTTACCTGAAAGCAAATCTGAGGTTTCTGAGATAGTATTATCAATCAAAAGCTTTTAAAAAGATCTATAACAGTATCATAAGCTGAACATTGTCTTATTTTTAAATCAGTAATAACACTTCTAAGTTGCAAGTTATTCTAATATTTCTCCATCTAAATTTAATTCCTTACTTACTAGACCGTGTTCTAATATAATTCAGGATTTTGCTTTCTTAAATGGTATTGCTCACATGGTAAAAATTGTATTAAACCACAATGGATCCATGCTGGTTTAATGTGCTTTTCAGCTGCAAAATAAAGTATTTAATAATGTGATATATTTATAGGTAACCTGGACAGTTTGTTGGATAATACAGTTGTTTCTTTGTCCATAAATGCTTCACAATCAAAATCTTCTCAAATTGGAAGAAAGTACTACACCAAACCTTTTGATGATTTGTGTAAGATGTTTAAAAACTTGGATTGGTAAGAATTGTTACCTCCTCTGCTCAACTCTTTTTATACTGCGTATCCTCCTCCCCTGCTCTGCCACCCCCACCAATTCAGGAAAACCCTTAATAGGTTGGATAACATGTTCAGTCTGATCCAGTAGTAGATTACAGTGCTGTGTACAGGGCCTAAATTCAGCAGCTTTTATGGGCCTCCTGTTACTTTGTTCAGTAATGATTTTGTAGAATTAAGATCCATGTGTATGTGTTGGAATCAGCTAATGGGATGTGGAGATTATACTATAAAAAGAGTATGGGAGCAAAAAAGGAGGAAAAACAGCTTAAATTGACAAGATTGTCTGAAATCACTTCAGAAAGAAGTTGGTTTCTGAAGATTCCAAAGAGATCATTTTAAAACCTTTTTATGAGAGGGTAAAGCAGCATATTGCTTCCTAAAGTTTCTTCTCTGGGTACCCTGTTTTAGGGAGTGGGGGACAGGCAGGAAATGTGTTTTAGTCTGCATTAATTTTCCCATGCAAGTGAAGATTAAAAATAAAAAATGTACTTATCTATACCTAGCATTTTTCAGTGCATGTGGAGGCTGGGATAACAATCCTGGGCTCCATATGCACTGGCAAGTTGAAAGGCCAGCATCGAGAGGGTCCAGAGGAGGGCCACTCACATGATCAGGGGGCATCATGGTAGACCCTACAAAGAGAGGCTTTGGGACCGGAACCTGTTCAGCCTTCACAAGAGGAGGCTGAGGGGGGATCTAGCGGCCATCTGTAAACTTACCAGGGGGGACTAGAGAGGAATGGCTGAGACGCTGTTCCTCCGAGCACCTCCTGGAGTAACAAGGAATAACAGCCCCAAGTTGATTAGTAGGATCAGGCTAGACATCAAGAGGCACTACTTCACAGTCAGGGCGGCTAGGATCTGGAACCAGCTTCCAAGGGAAGTGGTGCTAGCTCATGGGTGGGCAAAATGCGGCCCAGGGGCCAGATGCAACCTGCCAGGCCGTTCTATCTGGCCTGCGGGGCCCCTAAAAAATTTAGAAAATTAATATTAATCTGCCCTGGGCTGCCTGTCATGCGGCCCTCAATGGCTTGCCAAAACTCAGTAAGTGGCCCTCTGCCCAAAATAATTGCCTGCCCCTGTGCTAGCTCCTACCTTAGGGGTCTTTAAAAGGAGGCTTGATAACTACCTAGCTGGGGTCATTTGAGCTTAACTTTAGTAGGGGTCATAAGAGCCCCGTATTCATTCCTGCCTAGGCCAGGGGGTCAGATTGGATGATCTCCTCAGGTCCCCTCCAACCCTACTTCTATGAATCTATCCCAATTCTTTTGTGAAGTGATCAGCCCCATTTTTTGCTAGTATTTAAAATCTGATAGATAACAATGCCTTTCATCCTGAAGAGATTTTAAATTACTTTGGAAATTACTTAATGTTGTCTATTTGTATTCAGTAAAATGTAGATAGGTTAAATTAAGAAACATTTGTATTTTTGTGCAAGTCTTCTTTTAATTGCATGCATAATAGTTTACAATGGCACTGAATAACTTCAAATTACTATCACTGATTTATATTTCTTAGCTTTGATGATGAGCTAAATTATCTTCATGATTCAAGTCAGCTAGAACTAGAAGAAGAGGATTTTGTAAATGTTTATGGAAATGATATAATTAAAAATACAGCCATGCACACAGAAACAGGTAAAACGAAGTATTAATCATTATTGTTGCATAACTGTTATTTTTATGAAAAATCAAAGCTTGATTTAGAGTCCCCAGGGAATCCAAATGATATTTAGTTACAGTTTTTATGAACTGTAAAAAATGAGTAAAATCTATTTCAATTTTGGTTGATAATATTTTATATAACTGCAGTTAGCCCTTAAACTATTTCAGCAGATCCAGTCATGCTTTGTAATTTACATACAAACAATATCAGCCGTTTTTTTAAGTCTTCTGGAAAGTATTTTCAGTTACTGCATATTGTTAGTCCACAATCAGATAAAATTAAAGCCATAGTAATCTGGCAGGCAAGGTTCTTTGGGTGAATCTGGTATCTTTTATTAGACCAACTTAATTTCAGTTTTAAGAACAGGTGGTCCGTATGACAGGGTGATCTGTCACTGGGTAAGAAAACAAAACAGAAAGTAAAAATCCAAGTACTTGGAGAAGAAGCTGTAATTTGTATACTTTCTCAGAAAAATATAACTACAGAGTGTTCCAGTTGACCCTAGGGACCGTGGAAGACATTAATTTAATGGTGCCTTGGGATTTAATCCTGGATCCCAAAAATCATGCATCTTGCCATGCCACACTTGCATAGCAGGATGCATGATTTTGTGGATTGGGGTTCAGATATTGATCATGTCCTACTGGCACAGTCAGAAGTGCCCTTTCAATTTGCCAGTGCATATGGAGCCCAGGATTGTTATCCCAGTCTCCACGTGCACTGAAAAATTGAAAGCCAGGCATGGTACAACTCAAGTGCAGGGAGCCAGTAGGCTCCCCCATCCTGGCAAACTCAAAGCCAGGCCCCAGCAGTATCGCTTGTACAGCAGCTATTGTCTTCCGCACACTTGGCAGATTCTTATGCAGGACTAGTGGTCATCTGGCTTTGGGTTTGCCAAGTAACAGGGAACTATCAGACTACCTTCACCTACCACTTATACAGCCGTTTGGGTATTTTAGAGGTGGATTAGAATCTGGCTTTTTAAAACTAGAAGGTATAGTTTTATTAAATTACACTGGTCAGAAAACTAATGATGAATGATAATCAAAATGAATAGCTGAAAATAAGGTATAAAGATTTTCAATGAGTACTCATTGCATGAGTACATCAGGACATATTGAGGTTAACTTTTCATGTTGGTATGTGGTACAGCAGTGTCTAATTACAAAGCCTAAAAAATGTTTTCATTTTTCATGTACCAGGAATTACTCATTTAGTTTACTAGTGTACATTACCAGGCTTACTTTTTATATAAAATGGTTTGTTATGTTTGTTTGTTTCTTAGATGTCACCTTACCATCTAATTTGGCAGCAAATACAGTCACAGGTAGTGATTACAATACCAGCAGTGATCTAGGAAGGAAGACTCGGAGCAGGCCAGAGACTAAAGCATTGAGTGGTCAGAGCTTGATACCATCTCATATCAAACAGATTTATCAGGAGTTATTTGTTATACATCAAAAACTGCAGGTACGAACTGGAAATGACTTAAGAGTTTACTAGATGCCTTTCCTAAAGAACTTGCAGTTGATGAAGACTACAAAAATTTGTCAGTGTCATCCACCCCTCCACCCCATCAGTATGATTAAATCTGTAATTTTTTTTTATATCACTGAATCATAGAACCGGAAGGGACCTGTAAGATCATCAAATCCAGTCCTCTGCCATGGGCAGGAAGTTATTGGGCTCAGACGATCTTGACAAGGTGCCTGTTCAGCCTCATCTTGAACACCTCCCAGGAGGGTGACTGTACCACCTCTGCTGAGGGTGTGTTTTAGATTCTGGTGACCCGTACAGAGAAAGTTTTTTCTTATGTCTAGCTTGAATTTACTTTCTATTAGTTTATGCCTGTTGGTCCTCATCCTCCCCTGAGGTGCTTTCTTGAAGAGTTGCTCCCCTAGTTCTTGATGCTCACCCCGACATACTTGTAGGCGGCTATCAAGTCACCTCTTAGCCTTCTCTTACTCAGACTGAACAGGCCCAGATCCCAAAGTCTCTCCTCAGGGCCTGCCCTCCATGTCCTGAACCATAGTGGTGGCCTTTCTTTGTACCTCTTGAGTTTATCCACATCCTTCTTAAAGTGTGGTGCCCAGAACTGGGCACAGTACTCCAGCTGAGGCCTCACCAATGCTGAATAGAGAGGGAGGAGTACCTCCCTGAATCTCTTGACCACACATCGGTTGATGAATGCCAGAGTTATATTTGCTTTTCTGGCAATCTCATTGCACTGTTGGCTCATGCTCATCTTCTGGTGGATCGTAACCCCCAGGTCTCATTCAGATGCTAAGCCAGCCAGTGAACTACCACCCATCGTGTAGTTATGGTCAGGGTTCTTCCTACACAGGTGAAGGACCTTGCACTTCTCCTTGTTAAACCTCATCTAATTTTGTTCTGCCCATGAATCCAGTCTGTCAAGGTCATCCTGAATCTTTGCCCTATCCTCTCATGTTCTTGAATTTCACCACAGCTTGATATCGGCCGCAAACTTAATAATTGAGCTTTCCACCCCCTCATCCAAGTCATTAATAAATATATTAAACAGCACAGGTCTAAGCACCGATCTGTGGGGGACACCACTGGAGATGGGCCTCCAGGATGAGGCCATTCCATCGGTTACAACTCTCTGAGAGTGGCCTCTAAGCCAGTTGTCCACCCATCTCACTGCAGACTGGTCCAGCTCAGTACCTTCCAGTTAGTTTGAGAGAATCCTGTGGGAAAAAGAATCAAAGGCTTTACTGAAGTCTAAATAAATGATGTCAACATCGTATCCCTCACCCAGATGGCTAGTTACCTGGTTGTAGAAAGACACCAAGTTAGTCAGGCATGATCTACCCTCAAGAAATCCATGCTGGTTGCTTCATAACACCCCTTCAGTTACCAGCTTGTGATTGATGGCCTCCTTAAACATTTTTTAAAGATTTTATCTAGGGCCAAAGTCAGGCTGACTGGTCTGTAGTTTCCTGGGTCATCCCTCTTCCCTTTTTTAAAGATGGGCACCATATTAGCCCTCTTCCAGTCATCCTGGTTCACTCCATAGTTCCATGATTCTTCAGACAGTTTGGCCAGTGGTGTTGTTATAATCTCAGTCAGTTCTTTCAGGACTCTCGGTTGCAGGTTGTCTGGCCTAGCAGACTTGAAAGTGTGCAGGTGTTGTAGGAGATCCCTCACCTGTTCAGGACTGATTTCACATAATCTCTTGTGTTCTCCATATTCCCTGGGCCTGTGGTCAGGTGAACAGATTTCAGGAATACTGAGGTGAAGTATGTTTTTAGTAGTTCTGCCTTTTCTTGAGGATTCACTATGGGCTGCCCCTGGTTGTTCAGTAGAGGTCTCACAGTGGATCCCAGTTTTTTCTTGCTCCATATGTATCTGTAAAAAGACTTTTTGTTGTCTTTTATGCCAGTTGCCAGCTTGATTTCCATGCCTGCCTTAGCTTTCTGTGTCTCGTATCTGCAGGCCCTGTCAATACAGGTGTATTCCTCTCTATTCTTCCATTCCTTAGATGCTGTTTCTTTCTTTTTCAATAGATCCGTAATATCCTTGTTGAGCCAAGTGGGTCTCTTGGTTCCTTTCCTGCTTTTTGTCTGCGTAGAGGTCTCACAATGGATCCCAGTTTTTTCTTGCTCCATATGTATCTGTAAAAGGACTTTTTGTTGTCTTTTATGTCAGTTGCCAGCTTAGAGGCCAGGGAGGGGGCTATGAGTCTTCACATCTCTATTGTGCTGCAATTTAGGAATAATAGATTCTTCCAAGTGTTTGATATCCTCAGATAAAAGACACTATGTAAATATATTGCAATTAGTAGTAATAGCCAACATTTTTAGATGTAGGTACCTAATATTTGAGCACCTAAATGGAAGTGACCTCATTTTCAGAAGTTCTGAGTAGCCCCAGAGCATAACCAAGTCAATTGAAAGACTTTTTTGAGATGCTGATAGTATCTAACCTTTTGTGCTGTGTTTCTATATATGAAAGGGAGACTTTACTCAGTGAACCTTGCATACAGTGTCTTACTTTTATTTATAACTGAAAATTATTTCTGGAGAAAACACCCATGTTTCAGTACAGATTAGGGTAATTTAATTTCTTTTTTTTTAAAGATTTTTTTCATTGTCAATTTTTAATACAGCAAGAAAATTCAGCACAACAGGAATACACTCTGCAGCTTCAGAAGCGAGAACAATTTTTAGCTGAAAGAGAAGCATTGCTTTTCAGACATGAAGCTGCTTTGACTAAGATAAGGGGTGTTGAGGAAGAAGTCCATGCAAAATTTCAAATGATAAAGGAGGTATGTTAATCTGTTTATTACCTTGCACCAGCCATTTGAATTACATACAGATATCCTCAGTTTATTGTCATGTATAAAATTATCTTTTCTGTAAAGTGTTTGGTGATTTTTTTTTTTTTTTCAAATTAAAAGTTGGTATGTAAGTACAAAATAACATTGGTGTTTGGTATATATTTTAGTTATGACATCTGCTTTCTCAAAGAGATGTCTTTAACAGTCTGTTTCTGGATTATCTTTTGCTCTATTTTGAAAACAAGATTACCTCTTTCTGAAAAAATACAGTAGACTCCCGACTTACGTGTATATTGTGTTCCTGAGAAACCTTGCATATGCCAAATTCACGTGACTTGAGGTGAATTTTCCCATAGAAAATAATAGAAAAGTGAGTGATTGCGTTCCTTAGACCTCACATTTATGATACCAAAGGTACCAAAATAAGACCTTTTTCAACTAATACTTTATTTATTATGTTACAAAAACATTGGTTGATTGAGTCGAGACAGTGCTGTCCTGCTTCCTGAAGAACTTGTCCAAGGAATTCTACACAAAGCAGTGCTGCTTCTCCCTGTAAAGCTTTTCTGTTGCTTCTCCCCAGCCACATTTTCCTCGTCAACCTGCTTAAAGCCCAAACTCTTAGCCATCTCAGTGATCTCATACCTTGCATCACTGATAAATTTGTCAACAGCAAAGCCTTGGAAATCATTCACAACAGCAGGCCAGATGTTTTTCCAGACACCATTAAAGCACGGCTGTGTAACATCATTCCAGGCTTCTCCAATGATGTCTATGGCCAACTTGATGTTAAATTTCTTCCAAAATTCTTTGAAGTTTGTCTTTTCCTTTGACTCTGTCTCATTGATAAGGTTCTTGAAGGTCCTTCGTAGATAATAGCTCTTGAAAGCTTGGTGTATTTTCTGCTTGGGGGTTAATATTAATTCGTGTAAACGTGAGACATGGGTAAGTCGAGTATGCGTAAAATGGGAGTCTACTGTAATTAAATTTAACTATAACCTGGTTTACGTGTAAGAACAAAGAATTGGAGATAACTAGAGGTGCATTGATATATCAGTCACATATCAGATCAGCACCAATAACAAGACAATTAACATTACTGCCAATCAGCTTTTTGGATAAATAGCTATCACCATTAAATGCTGCATGCATGCATGCATGCATGCAGCCACAGCATGCAAGCGGCCAGAAATACAGCCCAGCAGTGTCAAGAACAGCGTCCTGCTGATAAGTCTGTGGGGGTCAGGGGAGGGACATGCAGGTTGAGGCCCCCATGGGGGGGGGGAAGGAGTGGGGCAGGGACAGGTGTGGAATGCAGCCTCAGGCAACTCCAGGAGGCGTGGGGAGGGTGGAGAGGAGGGACAGCTCCCTGGGGGAGGCATGGGGGGCATGTGCCCCCCGGATTTGTGTGCAGTGAGGATTGGCTGCCTGTTGCAGGCTTGGGGCCAGGGGCTGTGCTTGCCACTTCCTGGCAGCAGGGCTGGGCCAGGGGTGCACTCAAGGAGGATGGGAGTAGGGTGGGCTCAGCTGCTCTAAGTGGATGGCGGCGGTGGTGGTGCTGGGAGGGGGGCTGTGGAGAATTTTTGGGTGGCCATAGCCCCTCAAGCCCTCCAGCACCGCCCCTGCTTGGGGCACTCTCTCCTGCAGCCGAGCCTGTCCCACCCCCACCCTGAGTGCAGCCCCAGCTTAGCCCCCTTGCCAGGAAGAGGCTGGCACAACCTCTGGCTCCAAGCCTCCAGCAAGCAGCTCGCTCTTGCCCTGTGCACAAATCTGGGGGGGCATGTGCCCCCTATGCCTCTCCCAGGGGTGCATGCGGCAGAGGTAAGCTACCCCTCCCTCCGTACCACCCCCCAACCCAGTGTCCCCTGGACGAGTCACCCACAGCTTTGTCCCACTCCCTGCCCTGGGGTCGCATTCATCTCCCTGGCTGGATAGCCCCTGCCCCACTCCTTCCCTCACCGGGAAGGCCTCTATCTGCTCCCATACTCCCTTTCCCTCCCCCATGGCCCTTCCCCCCCACTGACTTACCAACAAGATGCTACTCTCCATGCTGCCCAGCTGCATTCCTGTGAATTTGCTATGAGATCAGTTTCGGTTGATATGGCTGGTTAATATTTGGCCATCAGTATCAGCCAAGAAAATCTTTATTGATTTACCCCTAGAGATAATGCATTTAAAACTTGGCATGTAACTTAATGGAAATATTGAATTCAGACCTAAAGAAGAATGTACTGTATTTGAAAGCTTGTCTGAGTCTATCCCACCTGAGTCTAAGACCACCTGAGTCTATCCCACTTGTCTGAGTCTATTTTCACTGTTTTTTCATCCAGCTGAAGTAATTAACCCACAGTTAGTAATTATCCCTACTGTTTTCCTATCCAGCTGCTAAATCTATTGCTTTCCTTCAGCACATCGTCTGTAGTAAAAGATAACACCCACAAAAAGTCTCGTCTCTCACCTATAACTTAACGTAAGTCCTACATTTCTTTTTTGCAGTAGTACCTAAAGCCAGGGTGAGCAAAATGACAGATCTGGCCGGCAGTCAGAGTCCATTTCCCAGCAGCCCCTACCCATGTGGCTGGGGCCAGTTTCAAGGGAGACCCCAGCAGCAGCCACACTGTGATAGTGCAGAGCTGGGGTTTCTGTGGAGACCAGCCCCAGCAGCGCTGGCAGGGTTTGTGGCAGGTGGGACAGGAGCTGCTCTGGACCGGGCTGGGATCTTGCAGCTGTAACAATGTGGTCCAGAGCCAGGGCAGAACCACGATCTGCAGCCTGCATGGTCTGGAGCCAGGGCAGAGCTCCAATCCGCTGCCTGCATGCCCTTGCCTGGAGCATGCAGGCTTCAGATCGCAGCTTTGTCCTAAATCTAGACCATACTGTCACCAGCCAGGCCCTGGAGTAGCTCCCCACCATGCCACGCACCCTGCCAGTGCTGCTGGAGCCAGTCTCTACAGAAACCCTGGCCCTGTGATATCACAGTGTGGCTGCTGCTGGGGTCTCCATGGAAACCGGCCCCAGCCACTTTGGCAGGGGCAACTGGCAAATGGAGTCCACTGCCAGCTGGATCCTGCCCATAGGCCAGACATTGCCCACCCCTGACCTAAAGCATGCCTGATTTTTATAAGAGTGTAAGACCACCAAATCCATTTATTTTAGATGATTATAATAGTATAGGGTTTGTTTCAAACAGAATTTACCAGGGAGAGCTGTAAAAATACAACTTTTAATGAAAGAAAAAGCCAACTTAAGTTTTCATTTCCCCCCTTAAAATTAAGACCTCTGGACAGAAGTAGACATTTAAAGATACTGTTTCTTGGGGATTTATTAGTGAAGCTAATGCTTGTCAAAGGAGTCAGATCTTATCTGGAAGAGCAGGACGGGGAGTCATAACGTTTTTACATTCTGCCTAAACTACAGCGTGTTACAAATCTCTGCAATGTGCATATCTACCTTGTCCTTTAATGACTGAATCATATTAAGTAATTCTAGGCTAGCTTATGTCCACTGTTTTTTCGCAAAATATATGTTGGAATTTCAAAATAAAACTCCTAATGAATATGGAGACAATATGAAGAAGGTTATGTGTTCCTGTAAACATAGCAGTATGTATTAGAAGTAGTATGTTAATATATGCCTCAAATGTATTGGTAAGAAAAGTTTTGTCTTGGCTTTCACAACTGTGTTCTTGTATGGAGGAGGTGCTCTCCACAGGTAAGTGAAGTACTGTAGTCAGGCAAGTCCTTTCCCACAGCCTTCTGGTTCTGTTGGCTGCAGACAGGGTATATTAGAGTGAAAGGGAGATGCCTTATGGCTTCCTGTATTGTCAGTTGTGAAATGTGCATTTGGTGATGCTAATTAGAAGTGAAAAAGGAATTCTAAGGTTTGTCCTTATGCTTTTCTTTCTGTTTTATTTTCCTTTCATACACAAGCAGTGAAAAGAAGGAAGAGGGTGAAAGATAAATATGTTTGGGGTTTTTTTTTTAAAGCTTACATACAAGCATGGTCAAAGAAAATGCCTATATACTCTTTAAAAATTAGGTCGTCAATGTTAACATTAAATGGTACTTATTTTTAATCATACTGATCTCAGAAGTTGTTTCTAATGTATTGTGTCATCACTCATGTTTTAAAATTCTTATTTTTATAGCAATATGAGACAGAAGTTAAACAGCTGTCAGATGCATTGAGAGAGAAGACTAAAGAAAACAAGAGGCTCAAATCATCATTTGACACTTTGAAGGAAATGAATGACTCCTTAAGAAAACAGGCAAGATCGCTATTTATACCAGTTCAAGAAAAATTCGGAATTTTCCAAATATAATTTAAAATTGGTTCTAAAATGTCATATTTTTAGCCCTATCAAGCAAGATTTGGATAATGGAGATAATCTTCTGTTTCCTTTCCTAAAACTTGAAATGTAATTGATTTCTTTTTTTATCATTTCCAAATACTGAAAAAAAATGCAGTTATTCTTCTGAAGGTCAAGCAATAGGTCATTCATATGCAAAAAGATGTCATAATATCTTAAACAAATGGATATCTCAGGGATAAAATCCTGAAGGAAAGGGAAAGAATACAACTCTAGCCTTATTTATAATATAGGGAGGTGCTTGTGCATTCCAGGGTGTTGTGGAATTCTCCTTTTGCTGCTAAACTGTATTATATAACCAGTTCTATATATTTCTAGCATATGTGGTTGCAAAGAAAACTTAGAAAATATAAATTGTGTGTAATGTTATGACTCCCCACTATTATCTTCATGAATTTGAAGACGACCTGAAGCTCGACTTCAGTATGTCAAATGCTCCATTCACGCAAATTTTCATCTTCAGATATTTTCACTATTTTATCATCCAGCTAAAGTGTTTAACCCAGTCTGTAATTATCCTTACTGTTTTCCTATCAACTGCCAAATCCATTGGCTTCCTTCAGCATATCTTCTGTAGTATGGGTGTCTGTTCTGTCAGTACAGAAATCTGTGGTTTATCAAATATAGGACAGTATAAAGTAAATAACCTGTGATGCTTCTTCTGTTGTTCTGTTTAACATTTAGTCAAACAATTTTAAATTTGAAGGGAGATGATGCAGAATTTCTTTTGTCTGCTGCTCCAGCATGCTACAAAATCTTGTACTGCTGATTTATATTCAGCTTACCCTGCAGAGTAATGATAGAGTTACCAAATGGGAGACTTGGCTACCTCAAGCTGTTTTTGCACAAATACTCTGTAGAGAATTTTTTCAGCATTTGGGGAAGGAAAGTAATAGTACATTTGCTTTTTTACATTTCCACTTTTTGGTGACTGATCATTGAGCATTTTTATAATCTCATTCTGCTTCATACCACTAAGTTGAGAAAAAATAAGTATTAGTAACTGGACTGTATAGTTTTGTAGCTCTACATAGAGGGCCTTGTTGCACTTGTTTTGAGCAGTTGCATGGTAATGTTTACTTCAAACCCTGAATAAATATCTCATACACTGCTGCTAGAGGAATGGTGAACCTCCTCCCCAGCAGGCTTCACTGAACCTTGAGGCTTTCAGTGGGTGCTCGGGGTGATACTGTGGTCTGGGGTTGCCCCCTTCACTTCTCCAGGCAGGTGGGGAGGTTGCCTTGGGATCAATACCACCCTGGGGACAGTAGAGTTTGTGTAGGTGACTAGACAGGCTCTTGGAGTGGGTAGGGCTGGATGTAGTGTATCCTGGGATGCTGGAGGGCTGAAAATTGCTTATATTATCTCTGTGGAGCAGGCTAATGGTAGATGTGCATGTGTTACTTAATACGATCTGGCAGTACTCCTTGCCCAAAGAGTAATAAATTTGCTATGATACTAGAAAACTTGGCATGTTTTGCTGATTGGACACATGGATGCTCATGTTTTAAGTGCATTTAACATTTAAGACATGGCCCTTAGGTTTTCATATGCTCATTTTGCTGTAATAGTGTTATTTCAGAGAGATTCTTTTTTCACAGAGGTTGGTTTTTGGATAAATGAATTATATGTGTAGTGCTTTGAAAGTAATAAATATACCTGTAATCATTACTCAGTAACATGTATGTATCTATATACCACATAATCATTAAGATAACTATATATATTATCTTCAAAATGAAATGGTTTTTTTTTTAATATAAGACTTTATTATTTGGCTGTGCCTATGTATAATAGAAATCTAGTGTTTAGATTGTGAGTTTTCAGTTTACAAAACATAGCTAATTGTTGTACTTTACATTGATTATAGACTTCAAGCTCTTGCTAGCCTCTTGCTGGCAAAGTTATTTTATGAAGAAGTCCATGATTTTGAATTTTTCACATTTAGAGGATGTAACCATGATATTTTGATTAATAAATCTGATCTTCTAGAAATACATTAATGATTTTGGAACAACCTTTACATAAAAAAGAATGAATTTTGAATCCATGGATTTTTAATTTTTTTTTTACTCTTGTAGTTAAGTGATGTTAGTGACCAGAACAAGAAGTTGGAAGTTGAAGCAAAAAAAGTTCAAGCCCGGTTAGAGAATTTACAAGTAAGATTTGAAGATCTTCCTTATTGCTTCTTCTCTTGTAATAGACAAGTCAAATGTAATTTATGTATATGCTGTCTTATAGAGAAAGCATGAGTTTTTGATAATACAGAAGTCAAAAGATGTTTCTCAAGCAGTGCAGCAAAGTAAACCTGTCAAGCAGGAAAAAATGGTATCAACATCAAAAATTGCTAAGGTAAGGCATGAGCAAGACAGAAAGAAAGCCCTTCTCTCTTATTAAATGTCATTAGATATTGGTACTTTTTAAACATCCGTTTCCTTTGCTTTTCCGCATGACGCTAGTGAAACTCATTTACTGATTTTATTTTTTTGCATCAAGGAAAAGGATTAAAGTCTTCAAGGCAATAGAGCACTGGAATTGAAATGTAGATTAGTTAGACTATATACCTGAAAAAAATTGTGTTTAAGAAAGAAGTAGTACACCAACACAATATCCTTTTTCTTTTATGTTGTATATCATCTCTTCCTCTCTTTCATCCCCTTTTCCCTGTTGTACTGTCTTTGGGGGGTTGGAAAGTACTTAAGTGGGTGCATCTACACATGTGCTTTAATGCTCAGTAGACTATTTTACTCCGCATTAAAGTATCACATAAAAAAGTGACATTATGCTGATGCACAATAAAATAATCTACTGTGCATTAAGCGTCGCTAAAAAGGCATACAAATGCACTACTGAACAGTAGCACAGTCTAATGCGCATTAATTTAGTATTTCACATTGGAGGTACTAAATTTTAATTTGCATTAGAAAAGGTGCATTCATGCACATATAGATGCATCCAGTATATTTTCATACATCTGCAATATATATCAGAATATCTTTATATCTATTTCTCAATAGTTTACCAAAAAAGAAAACTATTAAGTGATGTTATGTACAAGAAGATTAGCTCTGAAAACTTCCACAGGTGATTGTGCTTCTAGTGAGGAGAAAATAAAATGAATACAGATGTGTTCAGTATTAATTGTAGTATGATTAACTTCCTTTCAATCTTGGAAGGTACTTTTTTTTTTTCTGTCTTGATAGGTACTTTTTGGCCTTTTGTTAGTATTCTGTAATATTTCACTACTAGCCAATTGCCTGTCATAAATGACACACTTTTCAGGGAGTGTTTACATGGCACCCCCTGTTCACCCTTCAGGGCCAGCCATGTAAACAGTCTCTCTGCCACCGCCACCTCTTCCTCCAGCGTCCAGCACGGTGGCTCCCTCCCCCAACTTGCCTGCCTGCCTGCCCCCACCTCCCCCTGCAAAGCAGCAGGGCTTCTCTCCACCTGAGGAAGCAGTGGCTCCTCCTCCCTCCTCATCCACCTGCCTCCTGCAGAGCAGCGGGGCTCCTGCTTCCTTGCCTGAGGAGCCTGAACCCCCGTAGCCAATCGCCACCAGCCCTCAGCAGCACATACACAGTTGTCCAAAAGCGTTACAGACAGACAGACACACTGACAGACTAAGCCCTTTTATTATATTAGAATGTTGAGGGCTGACACAAACTTCTTTGAAAGCATTTTTTCCCTGATAAACCTGAAAAGAATGTTATTCTTTGGGACTGAGTTTATATATTGGAGAAGACAAAATTGTAAAGTGTAATACTGTGAAGTCTTCTTCTTTGCTGTGTATTGCTTCATTATTGGAATGTTCAATGGAAGTTACTGAAGTACATTTTAACAGCTGTGAGGTCTGTACAAGAAAGTGATGTGAATTTTGTTTTAGTGCATCTGAGTTTTCCCAAATAAAAGTGGCAACATTCAAACATTCTGTGAATTTGCAGTTGTCTTTCATATCCTTTCCTGATTCTCATGAGCAGACTGATAAAAACGGATCCATTTTTGTGTATGAAAATGCTTTCCCAGGATTTGTTACTGTCTTTTTACAACTTGTGTATGCATGTGCTATACTGTGCTATTCAATAAACATCAGAAATAATAGTATAAGCCAGCAACATTTTTGGGCAGAGTGCCAAGAACACCTGCAACCTTGATGTTTAACATGTTGGTGTGCCAGAGGCTGTAGGGAAGCCATACGAGGCCCAATCTTTGTTGTTGTTGTGACAGTGCAGCCCCAGCCCCTTCCCTGCCATCCACCCCGAGGCACATGTGCCAAGCAAAATGCCTTCCTGTGCCCCACTGGCATCCATGTCAGGGATTGCCTACCCATGGCAGAAGCTCTTTTGTTTGAGACCCTCCAAATATATCTAACAAAAAGTTCAAAACTATTGTTTTTTATACTGTGACATATCAGTCTCTTCTGATCTAAAGGTCTTAATATTGGACAGTATGCTTCAGATAAGCATCGTCAACTTGAAGGCTAAAATATTTAATGTTATGGATGTGTTACAGGTACCGCTTAATTTGCATGTTTATGACCTGTTAACTGTTCTTATGGATTGGATCTCAGATCAGTACCTCAGTAAAATGAAAGCTGAGGAAGAAAGAGAAAACAGTCACAAAGTGATGTGCACCTCCCAAAAAAATTACACACAAGAGAAGTGTGCAAAGGTAAAAGAAAATTAAATGGTTCGGATTTCTGTTTTTGTTGTGCAATTTGTTTCTTTGTAAGATTTACTTTTGCATCTAGCCAAGAAAGGGATAGTATGCTGTAGAAATATAGAAGATAGCTACATACGCATCTTTACATAGTGACCCATCCTAATTTCTCCAGAGTACCTATATAAGATGGACTTTTCACATTGTTTTTGTCTTAACAGGAATGGGATGTGTTTGCTGTGGTCTGTTTCTAGAGGCTTAATAAAAAAATACAGACACATTTGGAGGTTTGAACAGTGTCTAGCAGCTTTATAGTTATCTGAATATCAAGTAGTTAACCTTAACTTTGGCTTCTCAACCTCGTAATCCCTCTTTGCATTATCCTTTACTAAATCATTTTCCCCCACCGCTGTCAGTTATGGATATTGCTTGTGTTGATAGAGAATAGTTTGGTGTTATAGACAGGACAGTGGTCCAACACAAAAATAGTTGGCAGAATTGATACTGTTATATATAATAGTTGATGTGTGCTTATGATTGGAGAAGTAGAATGGGATGGAAGGGACTGGGAAGGGAGTTGGAGCATAGGGATGTTTGGGCTAAGTGCCCACAAATATTCTCTGTCTGTATGTAAATTGTTATATGATTGTACTATAAACTTCAATATAGGATAAAAATCTGATAAAAGAGATTAATTCCTGATGAATACACATACATCTCTTTTTGTGTCCAAAAGAATAACAGCTGTATTACTATGAAAAAAGTTAGAAATGACTGAAAGTCCTGTTCTATCTTTCTGGTAAAAGAAAAGAAAGAAAAATCTCCCCCTTCTTTGCACCACACATAGTCAAAATCCTGCCCTTTCAAGTTTTTATAAATAATAAATGTTTAGCAAATAAATATTGATTTTTGAAAACATTGGGTTTTTAAAGAAATAATCATTGCTTATCAAAAACATTAACAAGAAAAGTAAGACTACCTTGAATAAATTCTATCCAGAACCTGATTTGGAATATCTGAAAATCTTATGAAGAGAAACTGAACTAGTTACATGGAGAAATCAAAGCACATTCAAACTAATGTTGTATGATCATGTGCATTATGACCCAGCTACCTAAAACAAAAGAGAGAGAGAGAAAGAGAAAATTTTACACCATTTTTAATGTATGTTTCCTAATTGGGGCGCTGTGCTACAAAGTGTTCCCATAACATTTTTCGATTTGATACTTTTGCTACATTATGTGTTAGATTATTTTTATTTTTAAAACTGCCTAAGATATATCCTATTATTATAAAACAGGGTTTTATGAGTTGTTTACTTAGCAATATTTATGCTCTTTAAAATTATTGTATATGTTTCTAGCTCCTACCTATGGTTGCCGAGCAACTTCAGTGGATGCCATTTGTAAATCCTCAACTGCATAAGTCTGTGATTAAATTTATTTACTGGGCTGTACGGCAGCTAGACAGTGGGACACAGGTAAGATGAGTACCTACTTACAAGAAAATTCTTTAATATTTCATTTTCAGAAGGTGCTCAAATACTACAATATTAGATGAAAGGATAATTTTCAAGATAGTATTAAAGATCCTACACCCTTTAGAAAGTACATACTAAATAATTTGTCATGGGCAAGGAGCAAATGAAAGAAAAATAAGTCTCTCATTAAAAGAGTGTTTTGCTGTTATTTCATATTGAAGCATAGACCCAAGCTGCCCTGGTACTTATGTGGCTCATATTGTAACAGTATCTGAGCATCTACAAACATTATTACATTTATCTTCACAACATCCTTGTTGACTAGAAAAAGAAGTATTTTTACCTGCATTTTTGGGTTATTAATTTAGGCATACAGATTGTGATTTGTTCAGGCTGGTACAGGAAGTATGTAGCAAAGCAGAAAAGGGAATGCAGATCATCAGTGCTGCTGTTCAGTGCCTTAACTATAAGGCCCTTCTTCATTCCTTAGGGTAGATTTCTGAAGTATATAGAAGTGTAATAAAAATATGAAAGTAATTGCATAATAGAAGCACAGTGGGTATTATGTGGCATTCTCAATATTAGAAGCAAAAAAAGTGAAAAATTAAAATTATTTAGAATTCAAAAGGCAGTGAAAGAGTAAATTATTTTGTACTAAAAAGAAAATGTTCTTAAAAAATCCTCTTGAAGCATTTTGTCAAGTTCAGCGACTTGGACGAGGGGTTGAAAAGCACCTTGTTCAAATTCACAGATGACACTAAGATGTGGAGAGAAGTGGGCACGTTGGAAGGGAGGGACGGATTGCAATTGGATCTGGACAGGTTACAGGGGTGGCCGGATGAGAATAAGATGGGATTCAATACTGACAAGTGCAGGGTGCTGCACCTAGGGAGAAAGAACCAGCAGCATACCTGCAGGCTGGGGAACTCCCCTCTCATCAGCTCAGAGGCAGAAAAGGATTGTGGCATCATTATAGATGAACATGGACCGTCAATGTGGGGATGTAGTCAGGAAGGCTAACCCCGCACCTTGTCATGCATCCATCCACGATGCATCACGAGCAGGTCCAACGAGGTGATCCTCCCACTACTGTGTCAAGTTCTGGGCGCCACACTTCAGGAGGGATGTGGACAACATGGAGAGGGTCCAGAGGAGGGCCAGTCGCGTGATCAGGAGTCAGTGGGGCAGTCTGTACAAGGAGAGGCTACAAGACCTGAACCTGTTCAGCCTCCACAAGAGAAGGCTGAGAGGGGATCTGGTGGCCATCTACAAACTGGCCAAGGGGGACCAGCAGGTTACAGGAAAGTCCCTGTTCCCCCAAGCACTACTGGGAGTAACAAAGAATAACGGCCATAAGTTGACGGAGAGTAGATTCAAGTTAGACGTCAGGAAGCACTACTTCACGGTCAGGGTGGCTAGGATCTGGAACCAACTTCCAAGGGAAGTGGTGCTGGCTCCTACCTTGGGGGTCTTCAAAAGGAGGCTAGATAGACACCTTGCTGGGGTCATTTGACCCCAGCATTCTTTCCTGCCCATGTCAGGGCGTCAGAATTGATCTGCTCAGGTCCCTTCTGACCCTACTAACTATGAAATTATGAAGTTCGTAATGGAAGTTCTCTTAGAAGCTTACTTAAAGAAGCATAGATGGGGCTCCTGTTTGGGTCCTGATGCCCATGCTTAACTTGGTGCTTGAAGTCTTGTTCATTTCATTGAGACAGGTTAGTGTACATAAACAGAAGTATATACATAGTCTTTGCCGATTTGGAGTTTAATTGAATAAATGTTGATGAAAGTAAAAAAAATATTTTATGGGTATCTCTGCTTCTTTTTGTTTGGATCTTATTAAAGATTTGTTATGGTAAGGAAGGCACATTCTTTCTCCAGTTCAAGACAGGTTGAGAGGAAGATGCAAATATTTTCTACCAGATTTCACAGAACAACAATGAACTTTATATTACAGAACCAGATAGGCAGAAGGCAAGCTACCTTGCTGACTGTTTCATTCAGAGAGGCATGAACTTTTGTAGGCTACAGCTTACCTCATCAGATACTATGAATGGTCTTGCAGAGAGCAGGGATAGAGAGCAGAAAAGGACAAAATTATTTAAATACAAAGGACAGGGAAGTGGGGAGGAAAGAAAGAGACACTGTTGAGAGGCAAATGTGGATTGAAGAGATCAAAAGGGATAAACAAACCAGTTAAACCATTGAGGCTAAGTACAGACAGTAAAAAAAGCCTGAAGCTGAATTGATTCAAATTAGGCAGCTTCCTCTAAACTACGTAGGTTGAACCGGTAACCAACTGAACCAACAGACAGTTTTTAATTGGGAAAGGCAGGGGGAGGTCTGCACTGACCCAGGCAAGTAGACATGGGGCACTAGAGCACATTTCCCAGCCTGCTGGCCATTGCTAGCCCAGCCAAGTGTCCCCAGGCCCCTGCTGTCCCCCCACAGGCGGTTCAGGGGCCCAGTGTCCAGGTGCTAGCCCACCTTGGGGGAGCCTCCCCTCAGGAAGTTTCCCCCAGCCTGGGTTCCCTAGTCCAGACAGGCCTTGGGAGCTATGGGAAATTCCCCCCTTCCCATTTCAAGTTTGACCTAAATCGATTAAGCCTGATACTACATTCAACCAGACTTGTTTATCTTAAACCAGTTCTGATCATTTTGAAAAGCGGTTCACGTGCACTGAACTTCTGTTCTGTTACAGGTTTAAACCAGTTTCCGATCACTTAAACCACTTTATGTGTAAGTTCTGTCCATAGCCTGAGGACATGGGGATTATAGAAGGCAGTTCAGGTAATGGGGTAAGACTGCAAAGTCTCTGTTGAGACCATAATTAATGTAATCCAGGCTGTGGATTATTTTTTCTTTTGCAATTGTGCATTCAAATGGTTTAAGAATCAATGATGGAATAAAGTGTTCTGCCATGGGCTTTTGTGTCTTCCTGGAAGTGATAGCAGATCAGTGTTGCTTCATTCTTTCATGTAGGGATGGCCCCATCTATCCAAGGTAGACACCACTGTAAGATGGTGATAGCACATATAACATTGGTACTGGAGCAGCTTCATGAACCCTAGGATGTTATAATACATGTGGTTGGGTCCAATGATGATATGGGCTGTATTTCAGTAACTTTATTCCCTTCTGTTTAGTACCCCTGCTTTCTGCAAGGCTATGTATAGCGTCTGATGAAGTAGTCTAGTAGTCTTTTTTTTTTTAAAGTAGTCTATAGCCTACAAGAACTCATGCCTCTCTGAACAAGCTTCACCCTGTCTTGCCTTCTGCTACAGCTGATAATCAAAGCAGGATGATTTGAAGGGTGCCATGGGGTTGCAGTCTGGGCTTAAAATTTTCTTAATTTTGTAAGCTTATTTGTACCTCAGCATTATTTTAACACTAGCTACATGGTTCAGATTACACTCTGACTCTTGTGGGGGGCGGTCTGCGATGGTGGCAGATAGAAGCCAGAAGGAGTCACTGCCGCCACCTGAGTTGCTTAGTCTCTTATGGGGAGGCTCTCGTCTCTTAAGGGAGGGCTCAGCCCCACTGAGCTCCCCCATAATTCAAACCCTGACTAGCTAACTTGAATTTTAATACTTGATTTACCATTAGCTTTTTACATGTTACGAGGGAACACAAATACATAGAATATTATTTATAAATAGAATATTTTAAAGAACATCTTCAATTGTTTAAATATTTTACCATGGGTATATCGTTTAACAGCATACAACAATGACATCAACAATGAGGAGACTTGGTGAAGACATATTCAGAGGAATAATAAGTAAGGGAAATCAGCATAGTTCTTCTGAACAACCTACTGACAATAAACCAAAATCAGCTGCTTTCTTTAAGAGTTCCATTTTGCCTTTGAGATTTGTGTCAACTTTAATAGTACTCAAAACAGTAACACAAGGTAGGTTCTGAAATGCCTTTACTATGCTTAAGTAGCAGCCTGTTTCTGGAAAAAATCAAAATATAAAATCTACCTTTATATTATGATGGTATCAGTTGATACTGCCTTCTAAAGTGAAATAAGTAGTGTAAAACCTGCTACTTTTAGAAAGTTCTCATATTTCTTTTTTCAGGCCAGGAGTGTTTGAGTATTCTGTTCCGGTTTTTTGTATGTGCCCTGAGAAGGGTGGGCAGCTGCAGTGCTCTTGATCCTGTCTGTCTGACATACCTATGTAGTAGACCTGGATAGTTTTATAAGTGACCTCCTGAACAGGAGAATAATTGCTAGAGAAATTGAATTAGGACAGAAGATATGTCATGAAACTGGTAATTCTACCAGTTAAGGAGAACTGAAACCTAGGCTGGTATCTGTGCCATTGCAGTGCATACCTTAGCTGTCTTCTATCTTACCCCACACCTTTCCATCTCCATTGCTGCAGTAAGTCATCAGTACTCAAATTAAAACATTATGCATTTGGATGGAGTGTGAACATGCCAGTTCTTTTGAGTGATTGTTCACACAGATCCCAGTCTTGGTTTCTTGCATGTGATATTTAAAAAATTAGGGATAGTATTTGAATCTTTTGTCTTTGCCCTATGTGTGATTGCAACTCATTTCTTTCCATTTGAGGACATAAAGAGCAGGGTGGGCCCAACCATTCCCTCAGTTCCTTGTTATATGTGGCTTTGAGATGGAACCCTCAACAGTGGATGCTTCTTTTGAATGTTGTACGATTTTAAGTTAGCTTAATAGTCAGTAATATTGAAGTTTAATTTTTACTGTAGATCCCTGTAACAACTGAATTCTGTGTTTGTAAAGAACCTGAGGGCTAGTTGTGCCTGGTATGTCCTGTACAACGTTGGGTAGGTGGGGACAGAAGGGTGGCTTCAATAAAGACTGGTAGTTAAAAAGAATCTGATTTTCTGTTCACGGAGAACAGAAGAATCTGTGGAGATCACATTGTGAAAAGCAGGGCTACTGATCTTTCAGGAAGTTGCATAGTGATTATTATCGTCATTTTTTGGTTCTTTTCCTGTACACTAGAGGCTCAGGGGCACTTCTGGGCCCAATCTGTTAGGAGCAGGCATAAAGAATAGCTGTTGCGTCCCTAAAACTATTTGTGAGGACTATGTTGTCTCCTAACCAGGAGTTTCCAAAAGCAAGAACAGGTTTTATTTTTACACTTTTTTTTTAATGAGTCAGAGAAATGTTTTGTAAAACAGAAAGATAAGGAACTACATAATCTGGAAACTTTATAGTGGGGTACAGAGAACTTTGCCTTTAGCCTGCCAGTATAAATCCATTGCAGAAAGTCAGCTTTTTGTTCACGGTCTACTTGGACACTTGAGCTTGCATGAAATATGTTAAAATATTTCTAACCAATTCTAGATTAGTTTTAGTGGGATGAAATCCACATTATAAACTATAGTATCTCTTGACATGCTGATTAGTAGTCCTGGAAGGGAGGTCAAAGATTTAAAAATCCTGGAGATTTGACCCATACTTTTGTACATAGAAGGTTTCCCTGCTGTGAAGATGTATAGTGTATGGGTTTGGTTTTATGATTTTTTAAAGAACTACACTATTCTCATCAATGGAAGGAAGCAAGCTCACTATATTTCAAATGTAATAAGTGCTCTTAAACTGGGATTTATATTTGTGGAGACCCCTACTAAGAATGAATAATTACCTGTTACAAAAATGTTTGTATCAGTCTAAACATAGCCTTTTCATAGCATTTTGCTTTTTTACTATCATATTGTAAGATATGTTCTACCAAAACATCAGCAAAGTATTACAGTATTTACTAGGGCTGTGCGAAGCTTTGGTCACCAATTCAATTCAGAGGAGATTCAGACCAAAAAGGTCTGAATCGAATCTGAAGCCTCCAAATTCATTTGGAAAAGATTTGGAGATTTGGATCAGCTGGGGAGGAGGCGGCACAGCTGGGCAGCTGTAGGTTCTCCTGCGGCTCTTCTGGCTATGCCTGCTTCCCTCTGGGTAGGGGAGCCACAGGAGAAGCCCCCATGGCTGCCCTGCCCAGATCCATGCCCTGCCTGGCTCCAGCTTGCTCCGGTCACTTAAGAAAAAAAGCCCTGCACTCACTGGCTGCAGCAGCAGCAATTGGGGCCTCTGAGGGCTCATAGCAGAGTCTCTGCATGCAGAGTGGGACAGTGAAAGTCAGCAGGGATCTCCCCCCTGCCTGGCAAACACGTGACAGCTGCCCCATGGTGTGCGTACAGCCTGACTCAGCGGGGTGGCTCCACGTGTCAGCTGGAGCTTGGTACCGCTCAGCCCCAGTGGCCCCAGCTGGAGGCGGGGCTGAGTGGGGGGGGAATGGGGGAGCAGGGGCTATACAGGGTGCTCTGCCACGTGGCCCCAAAATTCCCACAGCCACTGCTACTGCTGGTGAATGCAGTTTTTTATTTTTTGTTTGTTCGTGGACTGCTGGGGCTGGGCTGGGGGGCCATCAGGGGTGGGGCCAGGTGGGGAGGGAAGGGGGACGATCGGGGAGCAGGGACTGCATGTGGGGGCTCTGCCAGGATTTGGTGATTCAAATCACTGTCCTCCGAATCGGCTGAATCCAAATCTGAATCGAATACTTCCCTATTCGCACAGGCCTAGTATTTAAACTATGATTACTCTCTTACTGGAAAGCACTATTTTTTTGCTATCCACCAGATGAGATGTTCAGTAAGAAATGTTATGTTGGGTTTCTTTTAAAGTGTCTTAAATCCAATAGGTGGCACTATAACTAAAGCTTTCTACTGCAAACATTTTTCCATTTTATGAATTCTCACTAATACTGAGTGTTAGTATCCCTAATGCTGAGAACAACTTGAATGGATCTGAAATACAGCAACTGTGATTACTTAAGGCACTTAAAGGCAGGCAAAGTTCTTTGAGTAGATGTGATACATCTTTTATTAGACCAACTAAGTAGTTGGAAACAAGTTCTTGGCAAGCTTTTGGGCACAGTCACCCTTCTTTTGGCATAGTGAGTCTAAAGGAGTTTATTGTTTAACCTTGAATCTGAATTCCTTGTACATTTAGTATGCTATAATAGGGGTCAAAAGAATAAAGCCTCTGGGTTGGATGCCACTTCTAGAGCCACTAATTAGGGTCCATAGACCTGGAGGGCTTTGTCTGTGACCACATTACCTACCATTGCTTCTTTTGTCCCTCCTCCCCCTAGCTGTGGCATTGACATAGCTTCTAGCTGGTGGGGAGCTGTACCTGTGCCACAGCCAGGGTAGCAGAAGGGTGGGAAGAAGTGGTGGTAGTGCAGATACAGCTTCCAGCTGCCTAGTCCTGTCTCAGTTTCCCACCAGCTGAAAGCTGGGCCCATGCTGCAGCTGGGGACTGGGAAGTAGAAACCCCCTGATGGGGGAAGCCTGTGTTGGATTGGAGCCAGGTTGTTCCAGCCCATAGCTTGTAACTGTTGCTGGCCACTGTACTGTAGAACAATAATTGACTTATACATTGAAACTATGAAGAAAATTAATTTATTTTCAATCCTTAGGTAGGTGAAGAGGAATGGAGTACTTGTAGACTTCGTCTCTATTATAAGTACTCAGCTTCTTCATCTCTGAGGTCATTGTGGAGGTCTCATAAGTGTTGAGGAGAACATATTCTCAAACCAGTAATTAGTTTCTTGAGCAAAATTAGAAACGTTTACTTTTGTAAGTTAGGGTTTTAAAATTTGATGAGTGGCCTCAACTTCTTCATCCCCTAATTTGAACAGAAATGCAGCAAATTGTCAATTAGAAATACACGAATAAGAAAACTTAAAATAGGGTTTTAACCTAAAATGTAGTATCTTGGTACTCTAATTTTGTTACAGTTTTACATCTGTAACATTATTTAATTTCACGGTATTTTTTACATGGAATTTTGTGTTTATGTTCTGGTGTCTTTCAGCTGATTACCTGGCTCAGGCATTTGATTCCCTTTGCATGGACTTGAAGACAGATGAAGGGAAGACCATATTTTTGGAGTACCAATCTGTGCCTGTCATATTAAGTCACTTAAAAATATCCAGTAGAGGTCTGCTTTCCAATGCTCTTGATGCCTTACTTCAGATGACAATGGAATCTGGTAAATTTGCTAAATTTTAAACATTAAAGATACAAAATAATACAAAAAATGCAAAGCAATGCAAATTTCAATTCAAATGGAATATAACAATTTTTCCAAATGTAATATGTATTAGATAAACTCACACTTCATAGTAAATTATCATTCTTGTTGTCTAATTATAGGAAGTTTGAAAATGTGTTCCCTAGCTGTTTGTCAGTTGTTGTATGGCAGTTGCTCCTTTACATGCTTGACATTGGGATTGTCTTTTTTTAATACATCTTGTTTTCTGATTTATCCAGGATTTTTTGTTTGTTACACAACTAGTTTATTCTAGTGTTCTGTATAATTTCACCTAATAATAAGAACACTTCCCTGGAGTCAGCCTTTGCCAGAGAGATCATTTGGTATTAGTACTAAAAGTAGGGGGCAGGAGACAAACAAACAGGGCATGAGCCTCAGGGCAGGTTGGGTGTGGGGAAGCACAAAAATAGCAGCTACTACCACTGGCAGCCCAGCTGCCAAAGTGCCCAGTTGTCTCTCGTAGATGGAAACATGAAAAATCCTTCATATATGAACGCTTAGTATATGAGTGAGTAGCTAACATTATGAAGTTGTTCTTTCTCTTTTCCATGGAAAATATCTTTCCTAAGTGCCTTGAAACCATTTCACTGTTGGTCATTTAAGAGGATGGTTCTTTAAGAGGACTGTGGCTCAGTTTTGCCTATGTCTCACTGAAGCTGGTTTCCCAAGTAATGATAAGTTTTCTGGAAAGGGATCAGATGATAATTTAGAAGCGGCGTGATCCTTAGATAAAATGCAGTGTCACATATATAAAGAAGTTTGCTCAGAGGATGATAAACCTTCAGAGAATTGGAAGATTCCTGCAGTGTGACCCAGGGTTAGAAACGAGCTGATGAAGACATTTTCATATTTGTCATATGGAAAAAAAAATTGATTGGAGCTATCTGCTGGATCTGTGGGGCAGTGGCAAACTCTAAGAGGAAGAGACTTTCAGAAACAGCAGAGAGTAGGAGCAGAACTGTTGAGCCCAACAAGGGGCTAAAGAAATGTAGAGCTGAAGAAGGCTGGTTTTGGTTTATGTTGACACTGAATTCTCTCTTTCTGTCTTAGCATCCCCCCACCTCCCTACACACATCCTGCCCTGCTGAGCCAAAAAAGCTTTGGCAGCTTCCTTCCTGACCCAGTCCTTCCAGTCCCTTTGTTTTAGGACTTTTGTTGTTCTATTTATTTCCTCTTCTGCTGTTTTTTCCTGATTTTTTTTCCCTTCTACTTTCATTTTTTGAGGTGGAGCAAGATGTTAAAATCAGAGTTGTCTTCAGCACCACTTTGCCAGCCATAAAGGTCATACTGTCCAACACCCCCCTTTATCTCAGTGATGACAAGCTAGTTGAGGATCTAGCTCACAATAGTAAAATAAGGAGTTCCATTTGTAAAATGTCATTTGAATGTAAAGCCCCTGAGTTCAAGCATGTCCTGTCCTTCATAAGGTAGCTCTTTCAAAGATTCCTCCTGCTTCAGAATCATAAAACTACCCTGTAATCCACACTGGGTACAAACAATGCGCCC
The DNA here is from genome assembly GCF_052110815.1 of Crocodylus siamensis. Taxonomy (NCBI): domain Eukaryota; kingdom Metazoa; phylum Chordata; order Crocodylia; family Crocodylidae; genus Crocodylus; species Crocodylus siamensis. The sequence continues at coordinate 303,468,237 of NC_143395.1, forward strand.
TATACTTCTCCATGCGAGAGACCATGTGTTTTCACTGCAACAGCCCCCAGGACCTGGGAATTGCCTGGTGAAGAAGCAGGCTGCAGCTGTTGGCACTGGATTTGTGACCCAGATACCTTGTTCCAGGTAGACCCAAAACCCTCACTGACTATGACCTCTTCATTCAATAATAGGCAAATTTAATTGATAGACAGTGATAGCAGACAAGAATAATGCAAATAATTGCTGCATCTACCAGTGCAGGGTTCACAGAGTCAAAGTACATCTGGCCAGTACATGAACTTCACTCTGAGGTTCTTTCTTGAATATCAGCTGTCAGCAGGCTGGTGATTTCCATAGTGACCTTGGACACCCCGCTCAGAGACCCTTTGCTGCTCTGAAATCTCTCCTTTTGTATTCTTTTCCCCCCCAGATGACTCTTCATCTCTGGGCATTGTTGATTGGTCTTCCTGTGGTCGTCACATTGTCCATGTTCTGTCTTGTAAGCATATTCCTTTGTTTCACAAACCCAACACATGCACACATCCTAATTTTGGACTTTTTCCAGGCCTCGTACTAATTTGGTCCATCTACTAAAACTGGAAATCCCAAAGGCTCTGCACTTGGGCACTGTGACCTGGTGCCAATACTGTGGAGTCCCTTGTCTTTGTTATGGAACATAAGTCTTCAGTTACCCAGCCTGTTTGACTACTTTTTGCTTGCCTGTATCAGACACAGTGGGCCTTGAACAAAACTGCCACAAATAGGCTTTTAGAAATTAGTTAATCCTTACCATTGCTCTGGACTATTATTCTAATTCATATCTACTTTACCTATAGGCCAATTCCCAAAAGCAAATATTTAAAATAGCATTTTCTAGCCATCACCAGCAAGGACAGTCTCACCCACACAGGGCAAGGACAACCCTAAATCAACTCAAGGTGAGGGACAGAATGGAGGAACTGACCGCCTCCCCCACACACACAGTGCACAGCTGTCTCTTTTTAAGCACTGGGAAGATGGAGTGTCATCCACTGAACCCAATCCATTCAGGAGAAAATCTTGATGTTTATTGCTGGAGCTGAACCTGCTCCAGCTGGCTCAAAATCGTCCCAGTACCTTCCTTTCGCTCCTGACATAGCTGATGCTGGGGAGCTAAACTCCCCCAACCCAGCCACAAAGGGTAAAGACCAAAAGTTACCCTGGGACTCAGAAGCTTTGACCCCAGAAAATATGGCCCGGAAGATTGCTGAGAAACCTTGGAGAACCCACTGAAGGGAAAGAGCCCTCAGGGAATGATGCTGATAGATCCAGTGGGAAGGTGACTGTCCCCCAGGCCTCAGCCCCTACATTCTCCTACAGTCCCAAACAGTTCCTGCTCTGAACTGGACACTGACTTAGAGTCTGAGGGTAAGGAGGAAGAAGGGGAAGTTACAGGCTTTATTGATGATGCATCCGAGAGCACTCCCCACATCCCGAAGGGAGAAACTATCATCCCTTGCAGGAGAACTACTAGTCCTTGAACACTTCCTTTGGGGATGTGAAAGGTTACTCCCTTGAAAGCTTCATATTAAGTTGGTTCCTTGATGAGACCAAGGGATCCTGGGAGGTAGAGAACCAAATACCTGAATGGTTCCCCCCGACCATAAATGTTTCCTAGTCTCAGCTCGTAGACCAACGGAGAAACTGCTAGCTGAGGAGGCAACACAGTGCTATGCATACAAACTAAAACAAAAAAACAAACAACAAAAATCAGGTACTATACCTGAATGAAGACAAGTGCTAAATGACCTTCCATGGCTCATTTGAATCAGCTCTATATCACCGAACACCACTTACTGCTGCTTTACTGCAGCCATTACTCTATGAGGTCTCTCCGACCACAGCCTAGTTTGGTGTGAACTGAGCTTTTCTGACTCGACTCATAGCTAAGCACTATATTGGTGTCTAAACATTAAGCTTCTGCTGAAGTCCTACTTTTGGAACTGCTTCATGTAACCTAGCAGACTTGGGTGGCCTCAAGAAGCAGCTTCCTTGTCCTGGAAATAGTGGTGGGAAATGGGGAAAATACAAATCAAGATTTTCTGTCAACATACACACAGCAGGTGATCGAAGACCACTGCCATAACGTGCAAGAGCTTGAGAGAGACATTTTGAGCTTGTGACTGCCCTGAGGGATGTTGGTAAAGACCACAAGGTGTACAAGAGCCTCAAGCTCCAGCAAAAGCACTTGAGACAACTATAGACCCAGGTCACAAAAACTCAAGCTTGCCTACTCCATGACTCAGTTCTTCCCCAGCCTAGAGGAAAAAGTGCACAGAACAACAGATCAGCAGCCACCTTAAAACTCTGTCAGGTTAGGCGCTCATGTTTTCTGCTGAAATCTGAGAGCGTGCCATTAGCTTCTGCATCTGTTTGCAGCCAAGACTGCTTGCCCAAAGGCCATTCAGCACCTGCACAAGGGCCTCCCCAAACACTATGCATCTGAGGCTGACAAGCTCAAACAGGAGCTATCTTTGGCAGAGCTGAAACCTGCCATTCAGGACCCTAGTATCAGGCCCATTGAATTCTACAAGACCTGCCCCCTCCTCAGGCCAGACCTCCTGTGCATCTTCCAGGAGAGCCTCAAATATGAATTCTTGCCATTCAGCTGCTGGAGAGCAGTCCTCATGCTGTAGTTCAAAAAGTGAACTTAAGAACTGGCAACTGGTATTGCTCCTATATGCTGATTACAAAATCCTGACCCAGATTCTGGCTTAAAATTGTCGACACTGAACAGCACTACTGCATATCCAACAGAACCATTCAGGTTCTGCTACACTTCCTGCTGTTAGCCATGGAACTCTTTGACTTGGATATCAGGCTTGTGTTCCTGGCACAAGAGAAAGCCGTTGATTGGGTCAACCACAGCTTTTTATTCCAGACCCCGGAAGCCTTTGTTTTTGCCTCCCTCCTCCAACCATGCTGCTCTTATACTGGGATATTTTTAACCTCCTGAAGGTGAATGGAGTGCTATATGCTCTCTTCCTAGCAAGCAGGGGCATCTGGCAGGGCTGCCTCCTCTGGAATGCTCTTTTTAACCATTGAGCCACTGCTCAGGTCTGTCCCTCCCATCAGCTACAACCATGGCCCCTGGTCCCCTGGATAAGGTGACAATGTATGCTGATGACATGACTGTTTGAGCAGTGAGAGAAACATCCAGTGTCAGTGGCCTGAAGCACATTTCTTCATCTCCTGTTAACTGTTCAAAATGATATCTCTCCTGGGCACATGGAGCGATGCTCAGCCCCTAGATTTGCCTGGAAGTCTGGCCTGGTACTGTGATGGCTTCAAAAGCCTGGACATTTTCTTAGGCCTGCCTGTCTGGCTAGCAAAGATCTGATATGGCCTAGATGAGCAAGTGGAAACACAATTTCAGCATGGGTACTGGTGCCTACCCAGCTTCTCCTATAGCAGCTGGGTCCTGGTCATCAGCAACCTGGCAACTGCTACTTTGATACAGGTGTGCCATGCTGGACTTGCCTATGATCTTGCTTAGAAGGCATTGGAAGATTTTTGTGGACTTCTCCAGTGGGCTGTCCTTTCACCTGCCCAACAAGGAATAGGGACCTCATCAACCTGGCAAGCAGGATGGCTGCTTTCTACTTGCAAGCTCTTCAGGTGTTTGCTCTTCACATGTGAACCCTTTCCCTAGCAGTGGCTTGGCCTTTGCTGTCCTATGTTGGGTGGGGGACCTCAATCAGGAACTTTTCCTCTTGGATCCTGATCACCTCAGTTGAGATTCCCTTCTGCCCTTTTACTGCAGTGTCACCTAGGCCTAGCAAACTTTCTTCCAGCTGAGACCCCAGGATAGGCACCTGCAGTTTACAGAGCTGCTGCAGAAGCCACTGATAACCTTGCCCTGCAGCAGGGGGTCCCAAGCTAAGACTCTGGAATCCTCATTACTTCCTTAGTCCAGTTATACACCATCCAGCTGATCCACTTTCTCAATTCAGCCTGGTCCGCCTAGCTCTTGCCGAACCCCTGGCCAGTCTGGCTGGGCCTGTAGTCTTTCTACTCTGCCTCACTTGGAGTGAAAGTTTCTAAATACACTTGTTGTCCTGTGGTCTGCCTCTACACAACAAGCCTTCTCCAGTGGCAGCTTGCAAGACAGGCCCCCTCTCCTCTTATCTTTGCCTATTTTTCCAGCTGTGGACCGTGATGAGAATGGTGGGCCTGATACCCTGCTGTCCTTCCCTGTATCCCATGAGAACAGTGGTGGGATCTGCTTTGAGATCCTGTATGGGAAGGCACTGTACCTATGGATAGTCAGAGTGTGCCATGTCCATATTCTCAGTGCCTGCCCTGAAATGATCTGGAGGCAACACCAGAGCAAATTTGCTCAGCCTGGTACACCCTGGACAAGCTAGCCATTGCCAAGAGAATTGATGATTTCCATTGGCAGCTGCTGCACAGGGCCCTCACCATGGGTACCTTTGTCCACCACCTAGATCTTACCGTGGCAGCAGTCTGCCATTTCTGTGAGGAGAAGGAGGTGAAATAGGCTGTTTTCCATGCCTTCCTGGACTTCCCCTGGCTTTAGCCACTCTTTGATCCTCTCACTGCTCTGTTTGGCACACTGGACTTAGAAAAAATGTACACAGTCACAGAGAAGTCTATCTTGTATCAAGCAGCCGAAGGGAATGCAATCTAGCCTTACAGTTTCCTCCTGAGTTAGGCCGATATGGTGACCTTGAAAGCTGCAGAACCCAGCTTGCAGGGACAGGCTGACAACACACTCCAACTCCTCTGCTTCTTTGTCTGAGTGTTTGTCACATTTGAGCTTAGACACTTTACTTTGCAACAGAATGTGGACTAGTTTGCCGCACTGGGTGACTGAGGGGGTACTCTGGAAGTTGGAGGATGGACAGCTAGTCCTAAATATGGAACCCTATGAATGGTATTTGAGGAAGGGGGGGGTTCAGTCTCTTGTGATTTTAGCATTTTCATTACTGGCAAGTGTTTCATGCTTGGCCCCTAGGGGGGCCACACACTTTCAACTTTCACTTTGTTTTTAAGAGTCAAGAAGTTTCTCTCTCTCACATGGAGAATAGCAACAACTAGAATTTAAGATTAATACCAAATCAAAGAAGTTGCAAGTTCTGTTGCTCCTTTATTAAAAGAATATATTAAGTAGGCATTTGCAGTGTGATTAAGTTTTTGAAGTTTGGTATTTTCATGTAATTGAGTTACTTTTACTTTGCCACTTGTACATCAAGTGTTTTGATATTAATGATCACCCACTGCTTCCATGAGGGAGAGAATCCAAGAGGCTCAGCTGTAAGATCACTAATAACAAATATATTTTTTCTTTTACATTTGTCCATTGCTTAGGTCACTTCAAGGCCAGTACAGATTACAACTAATCTATGGCTATGAGAGACAGTATCCAAAACTGGTCTTGATGCAGGCAGTAAATCTAGTGTGTACCCATACTTACTTGCATACGACATGCACCTTTCCCCCTGAAAATTAGGTACTGGAAACTGGAGTGTTTCTTACTCAAGGAAGTATGTGGAACAATGGTCCCAGTCATGTGGGAGCTAAGCTGCATGGATCCTGTTCTTGAGCTGGGTGGCCAGCCAGCAGCACATGCTGATCAGTTGAGGACCCACTCAGCTCAAGAAGTTGAGCCAAGCAGCTTAGCTCCAGCAAGATTTGGACTCCCAGCTCCAAATCTTGCTGGTGCTGCTGTCTGCCCACCCAGCTTGAGAAGAAGGACGAGGTAGTTTGGCTTAAGCAACAGCTGAGGGCTGATCCTATCAGAGCCAAGCTGCCTAGCTCCTCTTTGAGTCAAGTAGGCAACCAGAAGCTCCTGCCACCTCCTGCAGTTAAAGGGTTAAACAGAGAAGCTACAGAATTTTCTCTCTTCCACTACCCTTACTGCAGCTGCCTCATTTTCCCTGTGAAACTACTTACAGGTATTTTTAAGGAAAGATCTTTTTTCTTCATTCTGCTTTTGAAAAAGCAAGGTGTGCATCTTAGAGAGCATGTGCTATGCAAGAAAATTGACTAATTTGACCCATTTCTCCGCTGGTCGGAATGGAAAAATCTTTGTTTTTGATAGAACACTAAATTCAGATTTTTCATGAGCACCCAAGCAATAAGTTGTTTGGCTGGAGACCCTCTGGGTAAAAATTCGTGGGGAATACGGCACAGGGGACACAATGGTGGGAGTCTACTACAGACCTCCCGCTCAAAGTCCTGAGCTGGACCAGGAGTTCGCCCGGGAACTGACTGAGGCCGCTTGCTCCAGGACCTTGGTTGTCATGGGTGACTTCAATTACCCGGACATCTCGTGGGAAGATCACTCAGCTTTGCGACCGCTAGGATTTTGCTTTCTCTTGTGCGTGGATGACCTCTACCTGACTCAAGAAGAGTATGGGCCAACGAGAGGCAAAGCGCTGCTCGACCTGGTACTGGCTACAGGGGACGACCTAAAAAAAAAAAAAAAAAAAAAAAAAAAAAACGGCAACCTAGTGATCGATGGGAAGCTGGGTGACAGCGACCACAAGCTGATCACCTTCACCATCCGCCGTAAAGCTGGCAAGTCAGTCAGCAACACAGAACTCCTTGACTTCAGAAAAGCCCGCTTTGACAAGCTCAAGAGGCTTGTCGGTCAGGCCCTCAGGGACCATGACCCCAGAGAGATGGGAGTTCAAGAAGAGTGGTTGCTTCTCAAGGAAGCGATCCTCAGTGCACAAGCTAAATCTATTCCAACACAGAGGAAAGGCAGCAAGAAGGCACAGCAGCCCTCCTGGCTCTCCAGGGACCTAGCGGACCTCCTGCGGCTAAAAAGGAAAGCCTACAAAGGATGGAGGACGGGATTCACCTCCAAGGAGGATTATTCTGCGCTGGTCCGGTCCTGCAGGGAACAAACCAGGAAAGCCAAGGCTGCAACTGAACTCCAACTAGCTTCAAGCATCAAAGACGACAAAAAGTCCTTTTTCAGATATGTGGGGAGCCGGAGGAAAAGCAAGGGCAATGTTGGACCCCTGCTAAACCAGATGGGGCAACTGACGCCCAGGAAAAAGCCAACCTATTAAATAGGTATTTTGCATCAGTCTTTCATCAGTCCCATGGGACGCCCATGCCTGCTATGGAACAGGGAGATCCGGGTGTTGGGGATCCCCTACCCTCCATCAATGCTGACCTCATGAAGGAACACCTTGAGAAGCTGGATACCTTCAAGTCAGCCGGCCCTGACAATCTGCACCCCAGGGTACTCAAGGAGCTGGCGAGCGTCATAGCCCAGCCCCTGGCACGGATCTTTGAAAACTCCTGGCGCTCTGGTGTAGTGCCCGAAGACTGGAAGAAGGCCAATGTGGTGCTGATCTTTAAGAAAGGGAGGAGAGTGGATCCAGCTAACTACAGGCCCATTAGCCTGACTTCTATCCTGGGGAAGATCTTAGAAAAGTTTATTAAGGAGGCCATCCTTGAGGGACTGGCCCAGGCTAACATCCTAAGGGATAGCCAGCACAGGTTTGTTGCGGGTAGGTCTTGTTTGACCAATCTCATTTCCTTCTATGACCGGGTGACCCATCACCTGGACGAGGGAGAAGAGATTGATGTCATATATCTTGACTTCAAAAAAGCTTTTGATCTGGTATCCCATGATCACCTCTTGGCCAAACTGGCCAGCTGTGGCCTTGGCTCCACCACGATCCGCTGGCTGGGAAGTTGGCTCCGTGGTCAGACCCAGAGAGTTGTAAATCAATGGCAGTCACTCATCGTGGTGCCCTGTGACCAGTGGGGTCCCTCAAGGCTCTGTCCTGGGACCCATCCTGTTCAACATCTTCATTAATGATGTGGACATTGGAGTCAGGAGTGGACTGGCCTGGCCAAGTTCGCCGATGACAAAACTTTGGGGCAAAGCATCCATGCCAGAAGACAGGTGAGTGATCCAGGCTGACCTGGACAAGCTCAGCAAATGGGCAGACGAGAACCTGATGGTGTTTAACACCGAAAAATGCAAGGTTCTCCACCTTGGGAGGAAAAACCTGCAGCATCCTTATAGCCTCAGCAGTGCTACGTCGGATAGCACTACAGAAGAAAGAGACTTGGAGGTCATCATTGACCACAAGATGAACATGAGCCTGCAGTGTGATGCTGCTGCTAATAAAGCGACCAAATCGCTGGCTTGCATCCATAGATGCTTCTCGAGCAAATCCCGGGACGTCATTCTCCCCTTGTACTCGGCCTTGGTGAGGCCGCAGCTGGAGTACTGTGTCCAGTTTTGGGCTCCACAATTCAAAAAGGATGTGGAGAAGCTTGAGAGAGTCCAGAGGAGAGCCACGCGCATGATCAGAGGTCAGGAAAACAGATCTCACGATGACAGGCTGAGAGCCATGGGACTCTTTAGCCTGGAAAAGCGTAGGCTCAGGGGTGATCTGATGGCCACCTATAAGTTTAATCAGGGGTGACCACCAGGATCTGGGGGAACGTCTGTTCACCAGAGCGCCCCAAGGGATGACGAGGTGGAACAGTCACAAACTCCTGCAAGACCGTTTCAGGCTGGACATAAGGAAGAATTTCTTTACTGTCCGAGCCCCCAAGGTCTGGAACAGTCTGCCAGCAGAGGTGGTTCAAGCACCTACATTGAACACCTTCAAGAGTAAATTGGATGCTTATCTTGCTGGGATCCTATGACCCCAGCTGACTTCCTGCCCTTTGGACAGGGGGCTGGACTCGATGGTCTCCCGAGGTCCCTTCCAGCCCTGATGTCTATGAAATTTATGATAAATCTAATGTCTGTATTTAGTCAGTGATTTGTTGTATCCAGTAGGTTGATCAAGTGAAGTTTGTAAGCTCATCTGTGAAAGGTGTTTTGTAAATTCGCTTTGAGGATTAAAGCTGAGAGATTGGAGAGAGAATAATTGTCTTGTGAGGAATGTGCCCCCACAGGTAATTGGGTATTCTTGTCTTTGAGAAACTTTTGATCCGTGTTCATTTTGGTGCGCAGTTGTTGTTTGATTTCTCCTACATATTTTCCATCGCGGCATTTCGTGCACTGAATGAGATGCATTACATTTTTGGAGGTGCAGGTATAAGATCCAGGAATGTTGATGGTTCTGTTGTGGGGTGTAGTTATCATGTGGGTGGTGGAGATGTATGTTGGCAGGTTTTACATTTTTTTTCTGATATGGTCTGGATCCATTCAGTGTGTTTTGGGGCATAGGAGGTTTGCTTCTGGTGATGAAGTTGGTGAGGTTCAGTGCTTATTTAAAAAGGATAGGATGGGTGGTTCTGGGAAGATCTTTTTAAGAATTGTATTGTCCTCTTCTAGTATGGGTTGCAGTTGTTTGAGGATTTTCTGCATAGGTTCCAGGGAGGGTTGATATGTCATAGCTAGTGATATGCGATTCATGGGGGTTTTCTTTCTGTACTGCAGCAATTCTTCATCTGGTATCCAGGTTGCTCTTTCAGAAGTATGATCTGTGTCTCTAGAGGAGTGTCCTTGTTGGGTGACAGCCCTTGAGATTTGTCAGGTGACGATCACAGGTGTTCTCAGTGCAAATTTGGTGCTGTGGGATTTTTCTTGATGCTTCCTATTAATGGAATTATAGTTTTGAAATCTGAAAAGCATGTATTTACTAGCCCTTTTCATGATGAGCTGAATGGCAGATACGTTTACTTGAATCTTTCCTATGTCCCTCCCTTCTCAATCTGCTCATCCTTCTTTGGAAGCTCCTTTACTAAATTATTTTTCCTAGCAACAGCAGATGTGGATGGTTTGTAAAGTAGTTGTGGGTTTGGTTGAGAGAAGATGATTGCATGAATGTAAGTATAGTTTAAGGAAGTGATTGTTAGTGTTTGTTGGGGAGGAGATTTAAGAAAGAGGAAAAGTAGCAATACATGTTCTGGTTATGGTAGCTGGTATCATGGTATGGTGTATGCTAGTATGTATTTTGCATGTCTGCATGCAAATACAGTATCTGTTTCTACAATGTGAGGTTATTAGTACCATCATATATGAATGCAAGATAATTGTCTTTTTACTTTAGGAAACAGTAGGTTAGATACTGTGCAGTAATATTGCAATGGAATGCCTCCACTTTGTGCATTTCTATGGCTGAAGGGTAAGGACAATAGATTGGCTTTTATTTTATGTTAGATAAAACTAATTCTTAGAAATGTTTTAAATGATCTATTTGACTTAATATAATAAAATTAAAAACTGAGAAACCATCATCTTTAACTAACCTACTTCAAAAAGGAACCAATTTAAACAGGACATACTAACACTTCTAAATTTAAGAGAGATTGAACCTGGAGACATATCTGGCTACTATGCAGCAGACCCAAATGTACTGCCAAAAGCCTGATGAAAGCCATCCAACATGAGAAAAACTGAAATCAACTATCACAATAGGAACCACTTTACAGGCACTGCACCAACAACACGGTAGAGAATCAGGATAGCAGCACCAAGAACAACATCATTACTTAGCACAATGCCCCCTATCCCACTTTGAAATATCTTCACTCTCCAAAGGCCTGAACTTCTGCCCAGAAAAACAACCTGACAAGATACTAATAACCAGAGAATAAGAATTCTCTCTCAGACTTTGCCTGAAAGAATACTTATGCAAGCAATACAGAACCACCTCTGATAACCCTCTTAACCACAACCGATAAAACATACAATAGTAAAACATTGAACTGGGCACCTCTGAGAGGATGTAGCCACACATTGAGTTACTGCATCAACTTTCAGAAAGAAAGCTAACAGCAAAATCTGTTATACAGGTGGCAGTGCCATATTATGAGTTATAAAGCTAACAAAAGCCATAGAAAGCTAACAAAAGCCAGGACCAGGATGACTTCTCTCCTTCAGAAAGAAAAGCCAGAAATCCCCAAGATCTAACAACAAAATAATAAATCAAACCATCAGATAAAGGTGAAGCTATACTTGTTCTCAACTGTCAGGACTATATCACTGAGGCCAACAGATGAACTGACACCAACTACTATAAGGATCACATCAGTACTTGCTCTAAAACTGGAAAATATTAGCAAATCCTTCCCATACCAGGAAAAACTACTTCCACTAATTCCTGACTCTGAGGAACTTTATGCTCCCGAAGATTCACAAACAAGGTAACGTAGGTAGACCCATCATATCCAGCTGTGGTACCCTCACTGAAGAGCTATCAGGATTCATAGAAACTACTGTATCCTAAAACCACTTGTCACTCAGAGCAAGTTTTCTACCACATAAAATAGACTTACTCAATGAAATCCAGAACATCAACCACCTCAACCATAGATGTTACTGTCTTGTCCACTAAAATCACATACCATGAAGGTACAGCACCTTACCCAAAATACCTATGAGAAAGCTCTGATTTGCAACAGTATGTTGTACAATTCATCAACTTCATCCTCACCCATAACTTTACCTTCAACAATCAACACTTTTTCCAAGCCGTAGACTTAGCTATGGGCAGAAAGATGGCCCCTCAGTATATAAACATGAGCCTCCTCGAACCTGCACTTTACCTGTGTTACCTAGATAATATTTCCATCATCTGGACTCTTGGGCTCACTGACTTTCACTACAGGTGTAACTGTCACCTCTTGACCAAATATTCTTTAAAACGTTCCTGCACTAACATTTCCATGATCCACATCCCAGATGGCACCCTACAAACCACCATATGCAAAAAACCCATAGATCACCATAATTATATCCACAAAATCAATAGTCATACCAAGCATACCAAAAACACCGTACTCTACAATCAGGCCCTCAAATAACCACTGCATCTGCTCTAAGCCTAAGAGGAGTACTTAGGACAGCCACGTGGACAGCCCAAAATCCGCCTTTATATAACAAGGACACTCCAGTAGAAAATTAGACTGTATCTCTGAAAGAGCTACCCAGATGCTTCCCTCCCTCTCTCCCCAACTTGCTACAGTACAAATAGAAACCCCCCTGTGGCCACATACCCCTGGTGGTCATCTACCATCCCCACACTAGAACTAATTAGAAGAAACATCGAACAATTACAGCCAATCCTTGGCAAAGATCAGACCTTGAAAGAAATATTCTGTTTTAGGCATTCAAACAACCCCCTAACCTTGCCCAGCCCATCATCAGAAGCAAACTCCCCACTGTTTGTTAGACATCAAGTGGGATGCAGCTGTACTTTAATAGTAGATACAAAATTTGTCAATATATCTCCACTGTTACAATGGTCCAGAACCCTTCCCCCCCCCCCCATGGGTGACTGGTGCCTCCTGATTCGGGGGTGGCACATCCCCCCCCAGCAACCAGTCAGCGACCGGGGTGTCCCCCCCTGTGGCTGATCATGCCAACTGGGGTGGGGGAGAGGGTTCCCCTCCCGCACCCCGTGGCCAGTTGCACTGACCCAGAAGCACCAGTGGTGCTTCTTCTGGTGCCCCCATTCCTCGGCTGGCACTTGCAGGGCAGGCATCAGCACTCCTGCCTATTGCCTAACCCGGGTGCGCCATTGCTCTCAGGGGGTCCTCATGCACACCCGTGCACCTCCTACGCATCACCACTGCCCCCCCACCCCACAACAAACCCATCAGAATCCATAAGTCTCACATGTGCCTTTCCCAAAATGTGGTATATCTAATTCAGTACACCAAAAGCCCTCATGGCAATTACACTGGTGAACCTGAACAGCAATGTTGAACCAGAATGAACTCTCTCAGAAAAAAAAAAAAAAAATGAAGGACAAAGACAGATTCCAGTAGGAGCACAGAACAGCCACTCCCTTTCTGACCTCGCTATCTTCATGTTCAAGGGAAATCTACCAGACACCTTTAAGAGGCGAGTTTGGGAACAAAACATCTATAACTTGGCTGAACACTAAGGTCTGAATGCTGATATTAACTTTATGCCGTGCTATAATATACTTGTAGAGTGAAAGACGAATTTCAGGAAACAAGTGATAATGACCCTCCTCTTTTTTGATAGGTCTTGATCTCTCACTAACTAAGCTTCTTTTCTTCTGCTAATTGTTTGTCTGCTATTTCTGGAAATTTCTCCCCTCTCCAGTCTCATAGCCCTATCCACTCTTTTTAATCATTATTGTGCCTGCTTCATGCCTCAGACCTGATGAAGAATGCCTTGCAGTCAGAAGCTTCTCTAACTTTATCTCTACCATGCACTTCATCCAATAAAAGATAACACCCACAAAAATCCTTGCCTCCCATTACAATTACTTAAACATTTTATGATACAGAGTTTACTCATTCTTGCTTTGAATTGATGATGCCATTCCTAGATAGAAAGGTCATCCCTGGCCTTCCCCCTGTGTATGAATTTCATTCATTTTGTAGTAAAAATTTTATCTTTGGAAAGTAAAATATCTGAATGAGATTTTCAGTACAATGTTTGTCTTTAAAGGTAAGATAAAGAGGCTAATATAGGTCCTATACCCTGTAGAAGGGATCATTAGAGAGTGGCTTTTTCCTTTTTTAACTCTGTTAGAGTTCCCACATATCTTGTTCCCAACTCTTAAGTAGTAGTAGTAGTAGTGGAGCTAGGAAATAAGAAGAAGTTCAGAGGAATCAGTCACTGGACTGAACTAAATGAATAAAGTAATGAAGATATTCTCTTTGCACCTGTCAAAAGCTGAATTCACCTATCAGCAAATTCTGGTTTCAGGGGTTTAACTGTAACAAGGAGATTTAGGCTGGATATTGGGAAGAATTTTCTATCCATGAGGATAATTGACTACGGGAACAGATGATCGTGGAATCTGGAAGTTTAAGTACAAGTTAAATGAGAATTTGGGATAGTAAGTAAAGGATGTTTCTGCCCTTGGCAGTTGGACTAGGTGACTAGTCACTGTTTAATCAGGAATATACATCCAACCTTTTGCATTTGATAGGACTTTTTAAAAAACTACTGCAGGAGTAGGAATACTTAAAGACTACTCAAGAAGAAATAAAAGATATATAGGTCTACCTGGAGTTCTTTGAGTTGGGCTCTATGTATTAATAATCCTGTCCACTTTACTCTCTTGCAGAGAGAGAGAGAGAGAGAGAGAATGAATGAATGAATGAATGAATGAATGTGCAGAATTCATCTAAAAGAAAACTGTTTCAAGCAGATAATTTTTTTTATTTTGTTTTGGAAACTTATTTGCTGTTATATGATTTTTTCTTGAATCCTGAGATTTTGATCGTTTTCAAGATTTATACACTTTGAACCATTTAAGTATCAGCACAGTCTCTTCAAACAGATACCAGTAACATTCAGTGTATGGTCATATCTGCTTAAGCTGTTTCTATTTAAGGCCCCAATCCTTCAAACAGTTGCATATGTACTTAATTTTACTCACATGAGTGTCCCCACTGAGGTCAATGAAACTACTGAATATAATTATTTGCAGGACTGGGTGAAAACAGTGAAGGTGGAGGTACTCTGTTTAGTGTACTGAATGGTAAAATGTCAAGTCTATAGATACCAGATGGAGGTAGGTTTTACCTCATCTATGAAAGACAGGTGAGGTGAAATTATCTTGAAATACTGTTTGAAGATGGAGCAAAAGAGATGATCTATAGCTTATGTAGGATAAGCTATAAAGCACATCTTTTTAAAAGGAAATGCTCTTCCAGCATCCTCTTTTCTTATCCTGTCTGCCTTTGTAATGTTCTCTTCAATCACTTACTCTGCAAACAGTGAACAATTATAATGTATTAGTATCTATTTTATTGTACAATCTTTTAATCACAGGTAAGTATCTTCAGCACCATTAAATGTAGCTCATGATATATACTAAAATCAAACTGCATGCTATAGGTCATTTTCAAAAGCTAAAAATTAATAGTTGCTGCAAGAGCTTATTGTGACGCATTGCAAGCATTAGTTCAGATGTTTTTGTTAAGATGAAATAAATAATGTTTAAATAGTTTGAACTAGAAGGAACAGTATTTTACTTATTTCTGCTACAATCATCTTATTCTTATTGCTGTAAGAAAAATGTATTCTTCTTATAGTTTTCCTAGTGTCCTAGTAACAGATGTATACTGCATAACTGCTTTGAATTTCAAACCTCTAGTAATCCACACCAACGCTGTGAATTAAAAGAAAAAGTGCAATTAACTTGAGATGAATAAAGTTCCTGCAGCTGGTAGGGAGAAGGTTAAACACTAAATCTGTTACAGGCAACTAACTGCTTATTAAGTAAATCCCCTTTGTTATTCAGAATTACGTTTTGCTTTATAAACATCCCACCCATTGAATGCAGACATGAGGTCATGACCACAGATGGTAGATTTTTAAAAGCACTGCACATATAAAGCCTCATAATGTCTTATGAGTTTCACATGTATTTTCTTCAAGGTAAACTTTTCAGCTGCTAAAGATAATAGATGTACAGTAACTTTTATTCTTTACTTAATCTGCTAACCTTGCATTCTCTGTATAAATGATCTAAAATTTTATATACGTTTTTAGCAGGAAGATGATGACTGTTTCAAGCCAGCTAGTCATCTTACACATAGTTACCAGTGTTAACCTTTTTTACCTTCACATTTATTTAACAGAATGCATTTGCTTAATTAATAGAATTTTAGAAGACTTAATTTCTCTCATACATAACTCAAAACCCAAAGAAAAGAATTTAAAACAGTTCTGTCCTTGAATTAATCAATCTAAAAAGAGGCTAATACATTTGCAATGATTATTTTAAGTAGCAAGTAGAGTAATTTATATACCATATTTTTGCACATATAGCCCACAGGCTATACACGTTTTTACAAACTTGAAGGATGGGTGCAAGCAAGCTATACAAGGGTACGGGCTATGCAGAGTCTTTAGAACAGCATAGCCTGTTGTGAGGGAGTGGGTCCTAGGAGCGGCCGTGAACTCCCTAGCGCCCCCTACTGTCACTCATGGTGGACTCAGCACCCTCCGATTCTCGCCCGCCACGACTTTGATAATAAATAGGTTTGTATGGGAGGCTGCCAAACCTCCCCTTTAGCACGCCCCAAGCCTCGCAGTTGTTCCCTGGGATGTTGTGTGGTCCCCTGCCCTCTGGCACCCTCGGGCCTGTCACCCTCTTGGGCTCCTACTCCGCCCGCTGCCCCCCTCTGGGGCCTATCGCCCATCTCTGGGCTTCCCCGCCCCTCTTGGGGCCTCTGCCGCGCCTCCGCGGCTATTGCCCCCCTTCTGGGCCTACACCGCGCTCATCGCATGTGCTCGCCACCCCTTCTAGGGCCGCGCCCTCTCGGGGCCTATGCCACACTCTCTGCGGCTGTTGCCCCCCTTCTGGGCCTACACCACACTCTTCCCACGCGCTTGCTGCCCCCTCTGGGGCCTCGCCCTCCCTGGGGCCTATACCGTGCTCCTCGCGCTTGGGGCTCAGGTGGCCACAGCCATGCCTGGCCCCTTGACCCTTCTTGGGTCGTTTGCCCCACTGGGCAAACTGCTGCCCTCATGGGCTGGGGTCCAAACCCCATATACCACGCCACTCCGATGCAAACAGTTGTGCCCCACTGGCACTGTGCCCCTGCTGGGCACCAGGAACCCCCCCCAGCTGCTGGGGAACTCCCATGAGGCCTCCTCACTCCCCTACAGCCTCACCCGGTCCTCCGGTGTAACTATAACACAAGCCAAGCCCGAACAGCTGTAACAAAAACCAACAAAGAGCCTTCCCGCTCATAATACAAGCTCCCAGCCCCCAGCAGGGCTTCCACCCTACCTCCTTTCAGGGATCTCTCCTCCCTAGCATCATCGCGGCTGGTCAGCAAGGTAAGGCTGTAATCGCCAACTCTGGCCACTCAGCTCAGCCACAGAGCTCCTGCTCCTGCTCCTGCTCCTGCTCCTGCTCCTGCTCCTGCTCCTGCTCCTGCTCCTGCTCCTGCTCCTGCTCCTGCTCCTGCTCCTGCTCCTGCTCCTGCTCCTGCTCCTGCTCCTGCTCCTGCTCCTGCTCCTGCTCCTGCCAGAAGGGAACTACTAGTCAGGCTCCGGCCTGGGCTGTTTATAAAGGCCCGGCCCTGCCCCCTTCTGGCCACCTGACTGGCTGGTTGCCATAGCAACCCACAGCTGCACTGCCCTGTTGATTGGCAGCTCGGTTCCTTTTACTTACATGGCACAGGAGACCTTGGTGCTCCTGTGACACCTGTCCCCAGCTGTGGGCTCCAGCTCCGGCTCTGGCATCTGTGCCCAACAGAGTGCAGCTGGCAGCGGGGAGCCAGGCTCACAGCTCCTTATCCCTCCGCTCCCCGCTCCCTCCCCTGCAGAGCCCTGGTCACCGCCATCCGCACTCTGCTGGGCACGGCTGCTGGAGCTGGATTTGGAGCTCGCAGCTCCTCATCCCGCCTCTCCCCTGCAGAGCCCTCAAGCCCCTCCCCGGCTGTGGGCTCCAGCTCCGGCTCCGGCGGCCGTGCCCAGCAGAGTGTGGCTGGCGGTGGTGGCAGGGAGTGGGGCTCGCAGCTCCTTATCCCTCCCCTCCCCTCCTCTCCTCTCCTGTCCCCTGCAGTCTTGAGGTGCGGAGAATACATGGGTGTGGGGAATACATGAAGTATTTTACAAAAATACAATTTTCTGCGGGTTATACATGGGTGCGGGCTATATGCGCAAAAATACGGTACTCCTGTTCATTGTCTTAATTACATTTAAACATTCATCAGTAATCTGCTATGCTAGTTTGAAAGGCAGTCCAGTCTGGAGCTGAATATGTAAGTGCATTTTTTCACAGAGTATGACAGGGGCAGGCAAAATACAGCCCATGGGCTGAATCCAGCCCACCAGGCCATTCTATCCAGCCTGCAGAACCCCTAAAAAATTTAGAAAATATTTATGAACTCCTGGCTGCCTGTTAAAGATGACAGGAGCCAGAGGCAGTAGGACCCAGGGGGAGCTGGCAGCAGGAGCACAGCCGCACTCTCCACCAGCCATTTCCTTGCTTCATGCTCCCACCCTGCTCCAGCACCATGTAGTTCCTGGCTGCATGGCCAGACTGGGGAGCATGGGGTCCTGCCAGTATGTGTGGGGGGGTGTGCACGCGCAGGCAGGGGCAAAGAGTGTGTGTGGGGAGGCAGAGGAAGAGTGTGTGTGCACGCAGGCACATTCACTTGCTCCCTCACCCCGCATACCCACACACCTACAGCCCCCCACTAACCTATACCCACCCCCCCATAATATATGTAAGACTTCATTTTAAGCTATTATATACAATCACCTCTATGTACATTACACAAATGCACGTAAACCAGGACAAAAATATTTTTTGAAATCAAAGTAATGAATGTTTTAGATGTTCACTTTTTAGAATATGATTTGGTAATTTTCTGGTTCCAAGATGGCAAAACCCCTTGCTGAAAGGAGTACTTCCAGGGCAAGGGGAGGAGCTCCTGGTAGCAAAAGTCAGGGGCTAGGGGTGGGACTTCCAGTTCCAAGATGGTGACCAGGGGCAGGGCACCTGTCAAGGTGCAGGGCTAACCATGCGGCTCTCAACAGCTTGCCAATACTTGGTAAGCGGCCACCCAAAATAATTGCCCACCCCTGGGAGTATGAAGACATAAGAGTCCCTTTGTGTACGAATTTGCCATTTACTAGAATCTGCTCTTTACTGCTCTGCCATCGCTATTGTGATTATTGCTCTGTTCCAAACTAAGAATATTCTTACTGTTAGAGGTAATAAGATATGTTTTAAAAATATGAACGTAGAGGGTTATAAAGAAAAGAACACTAATAGAGATTGGAGTTTAGAGGTTTTACATTGGGATATATGAAGAGCTAAATACACGTAGCTTGCAGAAACTTCAATTTAACCCATAATAGGCTGCAGATATTGGAAAGATATAAATAGATTATGATGAGTTTAATAAAAATGGCCTAGAGCTGGGAAATAAGAGAATATAAAGATAACATTTGAATAGTCTATGGTTTTAGCCTTTGACATTACTGAGTGCAGGCATAATTTTCAAAAATCCGAGGTGTGTAAAGTACAATTTAGAGACCTGATTTCCATGTAAATCTTAGTGGCCAATCCACAAAAATCCTGCTCAATTGTTTAAATGCCTCAGAGTCTGTAGACATCTACCATACTTATTTAATTATAAGTCAGACTTGCATAAATTGAACCTTGCATAAAATTGATTCAAATTTTAAGGTTCAATTTTAAAAAATGACTTTTTGCCCAAATATAAATTGATAACTAAAGAAAGTCCCTGAACTGCTGTTGTCCTCCAAGCTGCTTTTGCAGAGTGAAGCAGTTGATAGCTTAAAACTGATCCAAGTATATCATAAACGTAAAAAGGAGGAGAGATCAAGGAATTGCAATGAGTGCAAGAGACCACAAAACTTTAAAAGTCTTATGTGGGTAATCAGATTAATTTGTTTGCCAAGTAGGAGAGGGTTTCCTGAAGTTCTTAGTGTCTTTTATTGAAGACTCTAATAGTATGGGGCAAGGTTTTTATTACAAAGGTTGTTATACCACAGAAGGCAAAGCCATCTGGTTCTGTGCAGTTTTTGTGTGTTTTGGTGATGAGGGCAAAATAGGTAAAAGCAAGGTAGGTATTTTAACAGGGTGGCCAAGATGCATCCAGCCTGGCTTTGGGGTCATACCTGCCTCAGGGAGGAGAAGGCTTCTGCTGCCCGCTGCCCTACAGTACCCTCCCAGCTACTCCTGCCCTCTCCTGCAGGAGTTCCTCCTCACCCATCCATGGGCAAGCCTTCTTCTAGTCCTGTTTGCCCCTGCGCTGGCACCAGGTCGGTCCCCTTGCTGCCCTTTCACTCAGTGTGAAGTGCATCAGTCTGTTTCTTTGCAGGTCACTAGGGAGCCCACTGCCAGCATGCTCAGTAGTGGCGGGGTCATATCTTTCTGTGTGGGTATCCTGTCCTGACTTGCTCTTCCACTCTGTTGTGAACATCCAGCTCAGGAAAGTATCCCCCTGCCTTGTTCAGTCATGGTGTTGGCAAATAACCTTGTACCCTTCAAGATTGCTGCACAGGGTCATCTGCTCCCTTGAATAGTGCACAGGACAGTCCTGTGTATAATTCTGTATTTTTTCCATTTTGGGGTAGAGGAGGGGGAAAGTCAGCCTGGAATAAGAACAATATATGGGGGTTTTTTTATATGGCAAGTCCCTTGTATGAGCATCTCAGGATTTGTCTCATGTGTAAGATGGTTTAGGAATCACAGAATCAGTGTCCCTGCACCAAAGTCACCTGAGGGGACTATAGGTTGGTGTGCACGGAACGTGTCCAAAATCCATCAACAGTATTGAGTTCAGTAGAAAGACAGCAGCCATGGTCAATTTTGTTCAACTGTGCTTGAAGGATAAGGAATCAGACCAGCTGGTGATGCCTGCATTTTACATAATAGCCTAATTTAAATGTAATTACACATACCTAACTCTTAAGATAAAGCTTTCTTTGCTGATGCATCCTTTTCCCATTTCTTGTAGGCTTTCTGCTTGCTCATTAAATCCTTTTGATGTAAATAATCCATCTAGTTGAATCTGGAGCCCTTCCCTACAAAAATTTTCCTTGCTTGGGGTGCTCTTTCTAAATAGCCTGTCACTAGTATATATGTGTTTATAGTAAGAGAGAGAGAGGTGTGTGTGTGTGTGTGTAATCAGTCAAAACAGAAGCTTGCTTTCTAAGTTTTCAAATGCCCGAGTTTAACTATAAATAACTATAGTTTTCTTGTAACAGACAAACATCAAAAACAAATATTTCCTGATGAATGAGATGTCAAATTTTGTGGCGTTCATAAGGATAGTGGAACTGCATGTGGGGCTTGAGCAATAGAAAGATAAGTAGGGAGGGTGCATTTAGTGTATTTTAACTTAAATAAGCAACACAACAAAAATTGTATACACTTGTCCATAATTACTATGATCATTTTGCTTCTGTCCCATTCTCCTTTCTTCTCTGTCTTTGGACTGTTGATTGTCTGCTCTTGCACTTTGAGACAAAGCTACCTTGTAATGGATTTGGGAAAGTACCCAGCACAGTTTGGGCACAGCAATAATATAGGTGCTTAGGCAAACAGAGCTAGGCTGAGCTTTGGTTTCTGGTCTCTGTTTTATGTTGAAATTCCAGAACCTTTTCAAGTTGTTTTGTCCGTTTCTTTTCCTTCTGTTTTATAAGCTATTCTTTTCTCTTATTGTAAGCTGACTTGAGCCTTTGTTGAGAAGTGCAATATATAATTTGAATGAATAAATAAATAATAAAGTAAGATTATGTCAAATGCATTTTAAACCCTGGCTCCAAACAACTGTTATAAAATCAGTAAGGTACGGGATCTTAGGAAATTGTTTGAAGCATGAATTCAAATAAGTGTACTGAAGGTTTTTGTCTCCAACATGGCACCAATTTTAGTTGTAATTTTTTTGCTGTACTCTAACTAGACAGACATGCTGCCTGAGTTTCAGAACCCTTCCCATTCCACATATTTCTGCTCTTTATCAATTATCCCTACCTCAGTGCACATCTGCCAGTGATGCTACTAGTAGGCAACCATTGATCCTTCTGGATCATGGTGTATGATAAGTCACCCAGACCTTCAACACATGTGCTTAGGCAGGAGTATGGAGGAATAGAGGCTGCCCAGACCTTGCACACCCCCTTAGGCCATTGAGGCAGAATCAGACTGAGTCCAGATGTTTGGTGCCTTAATGCCTGTAGTTATGTGCGTGCCCAAGTCACCCATGTGGCAGACAAGGATTCTACCACTGAACCACAACAGTGTAGACAGTGGTACTAGTAAAATTTATATATATGCATCAAGATGAACCAAAACCCCAATTGCTTGTGTTCATTAAGCCTGCAATAGTGCATACTGACAGTCTCCCTTTCCAAAGTCACATAGGTCCAAATAAGATGTAACTTCCTGGCAGATTTGGTTAAAAACAGACATCACATTTATTCAGTCATTCAGATCATTCAGTCATTCAGATGTCCATGTTAGTTGTTCTGGGATAAATCCTAAAAAAAAAGTTCACAAAATAAGGAGTAACTGGTTATTCCAGAACATTGCACTGTGTATTTGAACCATTATCCTAGAATTGCATCATTGAATCGATGGCTGGTGCATTCAGCTGCTCACTAAATACTGATTAGAACAGCACCCCAATCTCAATATATTTCTGTTCCGGGACAAAAGTACAACTTGCCCAGGGACAAATGTAGTGTCTATTCCTAGCCTTTGATTGGTGATGAGAAAAAAATGTAGATGCTTTCCATCAACAGTGATTTAATTGCTTATGGTTGCAGTCTTACCACCCAAACTAAACTGTTAGTTCAGGTTGGTAGTAACTTTTCAGGTTGCGTGTGCAAACTTGTGCATGATATTTTTAACTTGTACTGAATCCTGACATAATACATGCAGACTGAGTTGTCACAACAGCCATAAAACACAAACATAAAACCTAATATTTTAGAAGTATTTATTTACCTCTACAGTTATTTTTCAGATAAGGATGCATTTAAATGTTAAGATGAGAGACTTACTAGACTTAGTGTGTGTGTGTGTGTGCGCGCGCGCGCGCCCGTGCACTTAAAACATACCTGTTTTGGTTTTCTCTGCTTCTGGTTATAAAATTATATTTACTGTAACTAAGCTATTACTTCCACTTTGATGGTTCTTCTGTTGTATTAAAGTAAGTAGTCATTTTTTAAAATGTAAATTAGTGAACATTTCAGTCTGTGTTGTAAACTTAAGACTCAAAGGATTACATTTTTATGATGAAATTATTTTATTTCAAAAGAGTAATGGAAGAAAAAATAAGGAGACTTCCCAAGCTCTGTATTCTATGAGACATAGGACTTGGTGAGTGAGGTGTTTGTCTCTACGAAGATGTTTTTTGGGTCTCAGATTTGGGTCTCAAATTATAGTGCATAGGAGTGACCTCCCCTCTTTCCACAGACATCCTAGTATCTTCCTGTCAGTGGAAAGAACTTGCCATTGTCCTCATCATTCACACAAAATATGAATGTGAAGGCAGATAGTATCTCATACACCTTTGTTTTCTTTTGTTTGGTATTGTGTATTTGCAAACTCTATCTTGGGGTATAGATGTAACTTGCTTGTAGTGTGATAGCTGCCTGGCCAGGCCTTTCAGTGTTAGGGAAATTTCATCCA
This sequence comes from Crocodylus siamensis, assembly GCF_052110815.1. Classification (NCBI taxonomy): domain Eukaryota; kingdom Metazoa; phylum Chordata; order Crocodylia; family Crocodylidae; genus Crocodylus; species Crocodylus siamensis. The sequence continues at coordinate 303,491,333 of NC_143395.1, forward strand.
CTGGTGTCAGGAAAAATATTTTCACCTCATGAATGCTTTCAGCTATGGAAGGGGAGCGGAGGGCCTTTCTTCAAAAGCATTATATATTTGGCCATAGTTAAGACTAGAGGATTTTGACTGGTAGGCAACAGTGCCCCTGCCAATACTTAGAAAACTCAAAAGTTCTTGGCTGTGGTGTCTTGCTTTCAAGGCTCTATTGATCACCAGATTTGCAGTTAGTTGGGAAATTTTCTCACCCATCAGATGGGAAGGATTGAGATTTTGCTTTCCACTGTAGCATGGTTTCTGGTCCTCTTCCTAGGATTCTTTGTGCATCAATTAACAGTGACTACTTCTCTGTCACTGCAGTGGCAAACTACTGGAGTGACTTGGTGTTCCCTGCTTTTACCTGTGGCCCATGGAGTGTTTCTGGCCTTTCTGTGCCTTGTAGTTGTGCAGGACGATTTGGAGTGGCCCTTTTTAAAAATCTTTGGCATATGGTTGTTTGTGTACCTGTGGAGCTGGACGTGATGTTTCAGGTCTGTTCCAATCCATTGTCTATGTTTATAGAGGGGGGGAAACCCTCCCAGAAAAAACACTCCAAATTAGTTGGTGGGTGCTGGGGTTTTACTTATGTTTTCATGGTCTCTCTCACTCGCTCCTTCCTAATATCTTAACACCCTCCATCATAAACAAGATATTCTTTTGTTTCTCATTATGATTAAATCCACGTCACTTTGCTGATGTAACAGACATTGAGAGAGTTGTTGTCCTCCTTGTAAGTTGGGAATATGCACATACTTCTTGCATTCCTTGGACACAATATATGAATTTCCATGTGTTTTGTTTCAGAAGCTGTATAATAACTCTTAATATAAAATGTTAATATAAAATTGCTTAAGAGAAGAAAAAGTTAGACCAGGGTAGTATTATTGTAGTTTAAAAATCTAGAACTGTATTAAATGACAGGAGAATTTGAACTGAAGTCCTCCAGAAAGCTAGTTTTTTTAGTAGTTCTATGAGCTGCCCCTTTGCCTGCTTTAAACTTTGCAAATATGTTAGCAGTGTACATATGTTACACACCTTTGTATCAATACTGGGGCTGTCTGGAATATTAGGACCTGTCCTTATGACAAGACTTACTATGTCATGCCCTTGCATGACCCTTCCCAACTTTGTCTAGGGCAACAAAGGAGCTCTCTACCCTGGTGGAGTGGTAGGAGTATAGTCATCCTATTCATGCAACGAAGCAAGCAAATCTCTACAAAGCCACAAATATTCGAGTCATACATGGACAGCCAGAGTTATTCCAGATTGTCTCACTTCAGGTAGATGGAAGTATAGTTCTTAAGTCGAACAGTACTTGCAAAGCAAAATTACAAGAGAGTGATTATCGCTGTCAACTACCCCCCTGCAAATGAGGGAGATTTCTATTACCATCCTTTTACATCATGCTCTGTTTTGGGTCATTTCAGTCACTCCAGCATCCATTTTTAATATTTCTTTCTGAAACAACTGCATGAAACAAACCATACTTGGCCATCTTGTTATTTCCTGAGTTCAAAATATCAGCAAGAAAACCAGCAAATCTTGTCAAGCAACACTGGCTAATGAAATTGTCTAAGTTATTAGCAGCAACAGAGCGTATTGGGGTCATCTGTTGGCATACTCATTGAAAAGACATTGCATTTTGCATATAATTTATATATGGGAAGCTATCTTTACAGCTGTAAGGGATAAAAGCTTAAATACTATGGAATCTAATGACTTAAACTCTTACACTGACCTTGTTATTACCAAGCGGATTCTTCAATCCCTGTTCCGTGTGGTGTTATATAGTTTGGACTGCTTTTTAGGTTTAAAATATCAGTAAAGTGTATAAAATAAATTACAACTTTGTATTCACTCCAAGGCTACCTGTTATGGCTAATAAAAGTTGTGTGTCCTTGGGGGAAGATTTTTTTTTCACCAAAAAATACATCCATTCTTCATTGAACTGATAACAGTATCTCAGCATCTCATTTATAATGAGGAGATCTCAGGTGCACATGAAATAGGGCTTTATAGCAATAATTTTTCTTTTGTTTCATTGCTTTATGCAGTAATGTGCATGTTGTAGGAAGCTGCCTTTTTAATAGGAACTTAAGAAATGTAATTAAGCTAAGAAAAAAATTCTTTCTTTTCCCAAATCTGTGTACTTCTGTGAATACCCTGTGCTATTAACGTGCAGTACTGCATACATAAGAATGTCAAACACTACAGTATTTCCCATATTCAGGCTATGAATCTCTTTGAGACAAAATGATAGCTTTGGGACAAAATGAAAATATGTTATTTAATACCGGAATATTCAGTATGTTTTTATTGCTACATAAGAAGGATTTTGATTCTGCAATTGTAGCTTTAGACTCATCTGCTTGTGGGTGGAACAAATACATATTCATGTAAATTTCAGAAGGAAAAGTTTGCAAGGTGAGACACGTATTTGCATTCCCTTATGCTGAAAAAATAGACTTGCTCATTCTTTGCATCTTTGCCATTTTTTAGTTCTTGATCACAGAATTTGTAAGTTTATACTAACTTGTAAGGTTAAAAAATATGATGTGAAAGGGATGGTTCTTGTTGCATATTGAAGCACTAGAGTCATAGGCAAAAGAACTAAGTGAAAGATGCACAATTTTGGCTGGTCGTCAGTCGTTGGTCGATAGTGTTGAGGATGTTTTGTCAATATATATATGCTAATATATGTGTTTTTACACAAATGAATCTTTTTAGTCTATTATTATTTCACCAGTCTTGAAAATAAGTACTACTAAACAAGCATTGTGATAATGAAAAGTTGTCTAGTTCTACATTTTCTTCTTTAAGTACTTTGGTATCTTCCACTGACACACTGTTTTTTAGCTTCTTAAAATAATATTCTGTAGGGATTCACCTTTGGAACAACTTAGTACTTTTTCCTGGTAATCACAGGATGAGAACAACCAGTACATGAGTTTCAGTTAGGATGCCTGAGATGCAAAATTATCATTTATAACGCAGAAGTACCCTTGTTTTCTGTTTTATCTTTTCTGAAGGAAACAGAGAACACTTGTTTCACATACAAGCATTTGTGATGTTACAGTTTAGAGTTCAAGTTTATTAATTTTTAGGTCTGCCAGATTCTTGTGTAAAAACTGCTGTAAAATAAAAGGTGATTCCATTTCATTTTAATCCTCTTGTTGCATTGTAAATGTGTGACTAGACTTTCATTAACTGCAACACTGAGGGAAGGGTTTCCTACTGAAAAAATTGATGAGAATTCTCTCTTTTTTATAGGTTTCTTGCAGCCTTTCCTGGAAGCCTGTAGTAACGAGTCCTTTTTCCGTACTTGTTCTGTGTTGCTTCGAAACCCTAAACTAGATCTTCAGATACTGGAAAAACTCAGCATTTTACTACAAAAACTCTCCAGAATCAAGTAAAGTTTTTTCTTTGGTTGGTTTGTTAAGGGTTTTCAAGCTGTCCTTGTTTTTAGTTATCGAAAGCTGTTTTCTTCATTCTCTTCTTCCCAGTGTCTATAGTTCCAGCAGTATAACAGATTATTAGCTCTAGCATGGGAAGTACCTAGGTTTCCTTGTCATTTTCATAGATTTCATAGACATTAGGGCTGGAAGTGACCTTGGGAGATCATCGAGTCCAGCCCCCTGCCCAAAGGGCAGGAAGTCAGCTGGGGTCATAGGATCCCAGCAAGATAAGCATCCAATTTACTCTTGAAGGTGTTCAATGTAGGTGCTTGAACCACCTCCGCTGGCAGACTGTTCCAGACCTTGGGGGCTCGGACAGTAAAGAAATTCTTCCTTATGTCCAGCCTGAAACGGTCTTGCAGGAGTTTGTGACTGTTCCACCTCGTCATCCCTTGGGGCGCTCTGGTGAACAAACGTTCCCCCAGATCCTGGTGGTCACCCCTGATAAACTTATAGGTGGCCATCAGATCACCCCTGAGCCTGCGCTTTTCCAGGCTAAAGAGTCCCGTGGCTCTCAGCCTGTCATCGTAAGATCTGTTTTCCTGACCTCTGATCATGCGCGTGGCTCTCCTCTGGACTCTCTCAAGCTTCTCCACATCCTTTTTGAATTGTGGAGCCCAAAACTGGACACAGTACTCCAGCTGCGGCCTCACCAAGGCCGAGTACAAGGGGAGAATGACGTCCCGGGATTTGCTCGAGAAGCATCTATGGATGCAAGCCAGCGATTTGGTCGCTTTATTAGCAGCAGCATCACACTGCAGGCTCATGTTCATCTTGTGGTCAATGATGACCCCCAAGTCTTTTTCTTCTGTAGTGCTAACCAACGTAGCACTGCCGAGCCTATAAGGATGCTGCAGGTTTTTCCTCCCAAGGTGGAGAACCTTGCATTTTTCTGTGTTAAACACCATCAGGTTCTCGTCTGCCCATTTGCTGAGCTTGTCCAGGTCAGCCTGGATCACCCGCCTATCTTCTGGCGTGGATGCTTTGCCCCAAAGTTTGGTGTCATCGGCGAACTTGGCCAGTCCACTCCTAACTCCAGTGTCCACATCATTAATGAAGTTGTTGAACAGGATGGGTCCCAGGACAGAGCCTTGAGGGACTCCACTGGTCACAGGGCACCACGATGAGTGACTGCCATCAATCACAACCCTCTGGGTCCGACCACGAAGCCAATTTCCCAGCTAGCGGATCGTGGTGGAGCCAAGGCCACAACTGGGCAGTTTGGCCAAGAGGTGATCATGGGATACCAGATCAAAAGCTTTTTTGAAGTCAAGATATATGACATCAATCTCTTCTCCCTTGTCCAGGTGATAGGTCACCTGGTCATAGAAGGAAATGAGATTGGTCAAACAAGACCTACCCGCAACAAACCCGTGCTGGCTGTCCCTTAGGATGTTAGCCTGGGCCAGTCCCTCAAGGATGGCCTCCTTAATAAACTTTTCTAAGATCTTCCCCAGGATAGAAGTCAGGCTAATGGGCCTGTAGTTAGCCGGATCCACTCTCCTCCCTTTCTTGAAGATCGGTACCACATTGGCCTTCTTCCAGTCTTCGGGCACTACACCGGAGCGCCAGGAGTTTTCAAAGACCCGTGCCAGGGGCTGGGCTATGATGCTCGCCAGCTCCTTGAGTACCCTGGGGTGCAGGTTGTCAGGGCCAGCTGACTTGAAGGTATCCAGCTTCTCAAGGTGTTTCTTCACGAGGTCAGCATTGATGGAGGGTAGGGGATCCCCCTCACCCAGATTTCCCTGTCCCATAGCAGGCATGGGCGTCCCATGTGACTGATGAAAGACTGACGCAAAGTACCTGTTTAATAGGTTGGCTTTTTCCTGGGCGTCAGTTGTCAGTTGCCCCATCTGGTTTAGCAGGGGTCCAACATTGCCCTTGCTTTTCCTCTGGCTCCCCACATACCTGAAAAAGGACTTTTTGTTGTTCTTGATGCCTGAAGCTAGTTGGAGTTCAGTTGCAGCCTTGGCTTTCCTGGTTTGCTCCCTGCAGGACCGGACCAGCGCGGAGTAATCCTCCTTGGAGGTGAATCCCGTCCTCCATCCTTTGTAGGCTTTCCTTTTTAGCCACAGTAGGTCCGCATTAAAGCACAGCTTTTCCCATCATAAAAATCAGTCTTTAAGCTGCATTTGTAAAGAGCTTAAAGATCTAGCACAGCACAGCTTACAATGAGTGTAAAACTGTATTGGTCTCCTGAGCATTTTTATTTTATATTTGAGTTTTCCTCTTGTATGCTGATGAATTACCTTCTAAAGACTGACTTCATTTTTCTTTCCACTGACCCTCAGTACTATCATTTTTTCCAGGTAATATATTCCAAAGGGCTAAAGGTGACTTGGGAGCCAAAAATCTTACCTGTTTTCAAAATCCAAGTCCCTTTGGAAAATAGAGATGTTCCTAAGTCACTTGAGTCTTTTAAAAATGCTGCCCTCTTATCAGTACGACCGTTTCCATGATTGTTACTTTACAAATGTATTACAACAGCCATTTTCATTAATGGTGGTATGACAACTTTTACTGAAGTCTTCCAGTACATTACTTAGTAAGATTACTTCCTTACAAAACAGAAAATTGAAGCCCTTTACTAAGATTCGGTGGAGGAAAAAAACTGGCAGCAAATTGAGGATGAAAACTAACTCTCAGTGGAAAAAAAATAAAATAAAAGTTTCTGAGTTCAAAGAAAATTCTAAAGTAGCCAGTATTTTTCACCCAAATTAATTAAAAATTTTATTGAGATTTTCATACAAGATTTCTTAACATTTTCATACAAGATTTCTTAACATTTTGTAAGTCTGGGAAAAAAATCTTGCAGATGGTAGAAGTTTAGAGTTGGCTTTCTCTGCAATATTCTTGAGTATCAGTTTTCTCTGTACTTTCAGGGCAGTCGCTCTTTTTATCCTAGGTTTCTTTTATCCACCTATTTGCCTTCTGATCTCTCCCTATACTTAGTCTATTTCCCAGTCATTCTTTCATAGGAATAAAACCTTGCTTCACCTTGAGTTTTCTTTGCACTACATTTAAAAGCCACTTATAAATGGAGAGGGAAGTTCCTGATGATTTTTGTATGCATGTCTCCCTCCCTTCTTTCCACCTCTGCCGTCTTCCCCTTCCTTCCCTTCCCCCCACCTCTGCTCTCTATACCAGAACCATATCAGCTTGGACAGTTATCCTTCCTGGAAATGTTAAAGGAGTACATTCTTTAAAGTCAAGATATAACCCAGATTTTGATTCAATTAAAAAAATCAGATTCTCTGGAATTAATTACTTAAAAAATTAATTGAAATTCTCTTTTTACCTTTTAAAAAAAATCAAATGCTTATTTAACTTTGACTAATGCTGTGCTCAAATCTTTTGCAGAAGTAATAAGAAGATGTTTGAACTATTTACTCTTCACCTAATGATCCAAGAGCTGCAGAGGACAACACATCCAGATCATGCTTTTCTCTCTATTAACCTCAATTCAATTCTTTTTAATTTGGGCTTAAGAAAGAGCAACTCCCTTGTCTCCAATCTAAACACAAGTCACTAATTAACCATATTTTACTGTGAATTATTTTCTATTGATATTTGTTCAGTCTTTAGCTAGTTATAAAAAAAATAGGCTAGCTAACAAGGACAACAGGATTTTATGTACTATTTAATGTGTAGTTTATGACTTACAACACGAACTCATGAAAATGGGAAGTAGTACATTTCAAGATACTGTTTGTTCAATTTAGCTGAAATTTTGCTCTAGATTTCAGTGGCCTGTACTATTCTACTCATTCACCCCAAGCAGCACCATCTCCACAAGGAGACTGCTAGTATTAGCCTTCCTCAGTGATGTAAAATTAATTATTCCTTTTAATCTTCAAAGTGTTTTACGGGTATTTATTATAATTATCACATAATAGACAGATATTAGTATTTTCATAAGTATATATCAGAAAGATGATTGTTTTGATTATTAAAGCCAAATTTTGGTAAAATTAAACATGCTACAGATGTGTATGATTTGATGCGCATTGAATAAAAGCCTCTGTGATTCCAGTAGTTCCAAGAATTGTTGTTCTATAATCTCTTCTGTCTAAGACATGTTTACTGTATTTTGCTGGCTTTTTTTACTCAAAATGATACTGATTTAGTATTTCTGTGTAGTTTTTAATTGTAGCATTCCAATGCTAAATGTGAATAAAAGTATTTCTTAAAGAAAACATATTGATATTGCTCCATGCAAAAATTGTAATCTTTTACCTAATCCATTTTCTGTTGATTTCCAAAAAGGGCCCAAGTTAGTCCATTTTCTTACTTCTGCATGCACAAACTTGTGTTTTTTCAAGTTGTCACATACCTACACTGTACTGCTGTTCAAAAAGTACTTACACAGAGAGAGTGTCACTTTTTGAAAACTTGGCCTAATAATTGTCTTTTATGTCCCACTTCTTTAATTGATTATACCATTCTGCCATGACTCCTGCAACTCCTTAGAATTATAAATTTGAAACTGCATGTACAGTTTAAAAAGGTACCATAAGTCTGTGTTTGATTAACACTGTTGTAACAAGGGCTGGCTTTAGGGGTGGCCATAATGCCCCCTGGTGGCCACTCAGCCTTTATTTCTCCCTGTCCTTTAAGCATTGTCCCCTTCTGCTCACCTGCTATGTCTGGAAGTTAACATGTATTTAGAAATGGGAGGCTGCCCCAGGGATCCCTGAACAGGATGTTTTCTGCTCACAAGCCATGGTCAACCAGCCTACTGCCTTAAAGGCAATTTCATGACGTCCTCATCTCCTCTTTTTATGCCTTCTAGATGTTACCAGTTAATCAATTATCAGTCTAATGGGCCCTCAGCCCTAGTCCCCCTCACTCTCTTGGCCCCCTCCCTGGGCCCTGGGCTCCCTAGGCTCTTCTGTGCCCTGCTTCCAAGCTCTGGCCTCACTCCTAGACTGCTCTGTCCTTCCTTTGCCCTGTTCCCAGGCTCTAGCCTTACTTCCAGGTCTCTGGCCCTGCTCCCTAAGTTACGGCACAGTAACGGTGCATGTGAAGATGTGCCCACAAAGAGTTACTTTTTTGCCCTTTAGAATTTTCTGTGTTTTTCGTTGATGTTCGTTTTTATTCATACATTTTTACTGGGAAATCTTTGAAATTGACCTGTGATAGAAAATTTTCCTTGTCAATCTGACCTTCCAATGTTGCTGATCTTTTTACAAAAAAATCAAATTACATCAAATTTGGTAAATGGGTTCTATCCAAAATATAAGCAGCGCATATTTCTGAAAAAAAATGGGATGACTTTTAGCTGTAGTTTGTCATAGATGATAAGTTGTGCAAAGAATTGCTGATGTACTAACTCCTTGAATAAAACCATCTCCATCAGCAGCTATGCTTCCCTGCCAGATTTTATCCAGCGATACAGAAGCTTTCATATGCCACTTATCTGGCAGATAAGATTTTCTTTATTAGTAGATGTATTTCTTGGCCCATGTTTTTTAGCCCCACATAAGCACTTGTAAACATGATAGTAAATTAATGTGCAGAACTGGTTTGTGAAGCTGTTACACACAGAATGTTAATTCTGCTCTCCTAGTGCTGACAGTCTTGGCTGTTGCCTTCACTAAACCCTTCCAGGGTCAGCAAGTACTGCACTGAACATCCCCAACTATGTTTGGGTAATTTGGTAGAGGTGTTTAAATGGTGTTTTGGAGCATACAGGATTGTTGCCATGGCATGTTTTATGGTATCTTGTATTAGCTGCAATGTGTTAAGAGATGTAATGTCACTGGAGATGAGTTATGAATTAGTGGGTAGATTAACTTGATTTTCTTCATTTGGGGTTTTTTGTGTCAAGTATCGAGCAACTTTCAAGTGCTTCACAATTATTTTTTTACTTAGAAATGGAACTACATTTACCCATGTTCTTAAAAGGGTTATGGCAAATGTTCTACTACTACACAAAACGTAATGATATTATCCACTGTCTAGAGAAGAAATGTATTGATGTGCACTTGGTTTTTGGTATTCATATAATGTAAGAATAAAACTGTTACTGGAAGTAATTTTTGCCATAATACAGTACCTGAATTATGAATGCCTGGTGCACAGACACATGTGGTTAAAAAGAACTAAAAGCTGTAATTTAAGATTGAATTTTTAAAAGTTTATGCATGATTTTAAATACTGAGTTTAGCACTTTTTCTTGTGTGCATAGTTAGTTGGGTTTCCTTTTAATCTTTTTCAGTGTATATTAATATCTTGTGTATGTGTAGACAGTGCTGTAGATTCATATGAAAGTTAGAACTGTGCATTTTTTAATTGGACCCTGAAAATGCATTGCTCTTGGACATTAAAAGATAAAGCTATACAACTTTTTAATGAAGATAGTCAAAAGGCAAACCATAGAAAGTCTGATATCTCAGTTTAGGATGTGGCTTTGTTAGCACTATCATTCATTCAAAAGTAATTTGTCAAACTGCAAAAAGGTCATGAAATTAATAAATCACAAAGGTAAGGTTCTGTGTATTTGTTTTTGCTGATTTAAGTGCTGAGAGTTCACATTTTTGAACTTTTATTTGCAACCGTGAGGACCAGCTACTTTTAAAAAATGAAAACTTAGATTATATCAAAATAATGTGGGTGCAGGATCTGAGCATTAAGAAAAGCACTGAGGTTAAAGAAACTTGGGATAAAAATCATGAATTGCAATATTTGATCTGCTGTATTCCTCCTTCGTAGGAGATGTGTATGATGATGACGTAAGCTAGACATTCTCTTTGACTTTCCACTTTGCTGATATACCAGAGCTTAAATTGTCATTATATACAGAAGGAAGTGTTGAAACAAGGTACAAATCCAAGTAGGGTGGAAACTACTTTCACTTGTACCTTGTTTTTTTTTTAGGCAAATTGAAACGATTTAGCTTCTTTCCCATATTGCTAGAGCGGGCATTAGACAAAAGTAAATGTCTTATTTGTAAGAGGGCCTAATTTGCATTACTTTACCAGCAACCAATTGCCCATGTGGTTGATTTTGTACCTTAACTTGCTGTAGTTCACATTGATAGTGAGGTCCTTTATTTTGTAAATTATATCCATCCTTGTTTTAATTAATCTTGATTTCCTCTCCCTTGCCTACTTTTTGCGCTATCCATACTTGTATTGCATTTTAATGGCTACACTAGTGTCTGTCATTATATTTTCATGAATTGTTCTCCATGTAAAAAAAAAAAAAAAATTCACTTAAATTCTGCTTCCAATTCCAGACACCCTTTCTTAGTCTCATATCACTCATATTTCATTTGTACCTTCTAAAGGAATGTATTTGCATATGTAAAATTGTTTATATATAATGTGAACATCATATGTGATGTGCACATGTGCTACAGCATAGGAAGAATCAATTTGACAGTACTGAAATTGGAAGTTGTCTCAAGTAAAAAAAATAATCTATCAAGGAGGAATCGCTTTAAGCTATTAAAAAAAAAAAGTATGGGGTAAAACATGAGCAAATTGGCTATATAATATTTACCAAATAAGAAGTTTCATTTGTTTTGGTTTGTCATTTCGGTAAAATCTTCTGGAAAATCTGCTCACTTTTGCCCTACATCTACAGGAAGCTAGCCAAGTTATCTGTGTATTTCAGATAAAGTCTTTCCAATTGACTTAGGAATTTAATTGTATTCACAAAAGAAGATTATGGCTGGGCTGTCAAACAGGCCCACCAGCCAAGTCCTGCATTTGGTATCACTCCCCCTGAGCTGCCAGGCAACTGGAGTGCCAGGGAGTTTGTGGTTGTGGCTAGCAGGGGTGGGGTGGGGTGGGTTGGGGTCTGCCACACAAACCATGGCCCCATTGGCCATGGTTTGGTGGCAGGGGCGCAAGGCGGGGCTGTGCTGTGGCTGCTTGGGGCCACCATCACTTTGCCCACTGCGATTCATCTTGTGGCCATTTGGCCCACAGCTGCTGGCTTTGCTGCCTCAGGTGCTGTTCTGTTGCCACTGCCTCTGTTGCCACTGGCTGCACCATAGCTGCTGTCTGAATCAGTGTGGGACCCAGCATGAGTCTGACACCCCTGTATTACGACTATGCCTATGCTGTCTGCTTGGCAGTCTTGACTGCCACCAAAAATAAACTCTGTCCACCTCCTTCCACTCTGTACATCCTAAATAAAGCCTCTTGACACTGCTCTTGAAATCTCTGCCCCTGACATGCTTGAGAGCACCCTTGGAGTATTTTTGCCACATCCTGTCTAGGTTTGGAGCAAGTCTGGGTTTACAGAAGCAGTGTAGGTGTGCCCTATGTCTTGGGCTATGCAGCTGTTGTTGCTTTAGTGGCAGTATAGTGTGTTAAGGAGAGGGGGACAGTTATCTAGGTGTGTGTCCCTGAATTAGGCATCTGTTAAACACCATCAATTGAATAAATTTGCCCTAATAGAAAAATGGAGCATCCCAAAAAGGACTATTGATTTGCTTAAAGCTTATTATATTTTTTACCCATTTTGAAATTTGGTAGATGCAACATGGTTAAGTTATAAGTTTCTTGCTGGGATTCATGTCCAAAACTGTGTTTTAAGTAATATAGTTTCTGTTTGTATTGTAGGAGAGAGACCAGACTGACAGGAGGAAAGGTCCTGGAAGAATCCTGAATTCCCTAAAAAGGGAAACAAAAAGCACAAGAGTCCAAAGTCTCCACTGCACTCTGAGAACTTTTGATTTCAATAAGGTTAATTTCACTTAGCTGCCATTGGTAAAGTTAAGAGCTCCTACAGTTAAGGAAATCGGGAAGACAGTACTGTATTTGTTCATGTTTGGAAAATTTTCTTTCCAACAAGGTTAGAAACTCTTTAAATCTTAATCTGCCATGCTTACCAAAAACGACTTCCCACTTGCTACTGATATATGGACCAAGTAGATATTCAAGCTTGACCAATAGACTAGAAATTTGTTAAAAATATAAGGAAAATAAATGGATACTGTAAAAAGATTTCTCTGGGTGGGGCATCATTGCTTTTTCAAAAAGAGCAGGGAAATCAGAAAAAGTAAATTGGTACGTGACCCAGCTTGTACGATACACAGTCTACCTACACAGTTGTAACCCTCACAAAGGTCTTTCTTATTATAATGGCATGGAATTCATAGTTACCTACCAGTTTCCCTATACATGATACAATGTTCTATTTTTAAATATTATATTGCTGAACTTAAATTAAAGGCAAAAGATTTTTAATGAGATAATTAAGCTGAAAGCTTAAAGATATGCCCATGGCAATATTTTTATGAACTTCCATTCATGGTAAGCAGCAATATCTTTTGAATATAGCTTAATTAATCAGATCAAATAAAAACTAAGCTGTAAGCAAAACTCATACATCACAACTGAACTATATCCTTTAATTAGAAGCTGAGTATGTCACCTAGGACTGGATGGCTTGAGGGACTGACAGCCTTATGGAAAGCTTTTCATCTTCAGGTAATATTTTCAAATTTGGTCTAGATTGGTAGTATCTGAAAGTTTGATGTCTTCTATTAAATATGGTGGTGCTTTATTTTTTAGTTGTTAGAGGTGGTGCTGTGATAATGCAATGACTTGTAGAAGTTTTGTTTTTAGAAATAATGTAGTAGGCCTCTTGAAGGCTCAGATCGAGCGAAAACATTTGTTTACCCCACATTGTGCACACATGCAGGACCATGTGACTGCACTGGTATTATGGGGGGCATGGCCCAGTCTGGTCATGCTGGTCATGTCTACACGAGACGCTTACTGTGCAGTAGTTCATTACTACTGCACAGTAGTATCACCGGGCACAAAGCATGATGTGAAGCTACTGCACAGTAGTAATGAGCTACTGCACAGTAGTAATGAGCTACTGTGCAGAAAGCATCACTAGACAACCATGCCAGGATGCTACTATGCAGTAACGCAGGTTACTGTGCAGTGGGCATCTCGTGTGGATGCACCCACTGATGCTTTGAACCATGGCAGTTTTCCCCATTCTCCAAAACTAAAGTAAAGAGTGGAAACCTCTTCCCTGTATACCCAAAGAACTGCTTCTGTACATTCCAGATGTAACAAGTGAAATGACAAATGGCAGCAGAGGAAGAACAGAATCATGCCAGAAAAAGGAATTCCTAGAGTTTTACAAGTGTTTCATCAGAATCATCCGGACATTCTTGTTGGCTGCCTAATGCTTTGACAATTGTTTATTGGATACATGGATGGCTAACCTTGATCATATAAAGAGCTGCAAGGAATGAAAAATCCAAAATATTTTGCAATATTAAATTTGGTCCTTTACTTTGTTCAAGACTGGTAAAGGAATTCACTGGTTAGCATGAGATGGTGTGTGGATGATTAGGAATAATGGCCACAAATTGGAATAACGGAACAAAAATTGGAATAATGGCTACAAATTGTTAGAAGGTTCAGGCTGGACAGCGGGAGATATTACTTTACAGTTAGGGCTGCCAGGCTCTAGAATAGGCTCCCAAGTGACGTACTCTCTCCTACCTTGGGGGTCTTCAAGAGAAGGCTGGACAGCTATTTGGCTGGGGTGATACGATCCCGACACCCATTATTGCCCGGGGCAGGAGGTCAGACCCGATGATCTGTTTAGTACCCTTCTGACCCTAAGTACTATGATACTATGATAGGATACTGGTATTCTAAAGGGCACCATTTGGTTTTGCCTTTGAGCAGTGATCTTTTTTCTTTTATTTTTTGTCAGGGTTCTTTGCATTGTGTCTGTTGAGGGAGAAATAACACATGGGTTTTTTGTGGGGGAGGGAAGGGAATGACAGCTGCAGCCCCTCTGAAGGAGAGGGATTGCAGGCTTGGAGGGGATGCTGAGAGATGTAACAGGAAGCTCTGCGATTAATAGAGAACAAACATGCCAGGGAAAGGGGAAAAGCCCCTTGAAGAGGCAGACTTTTATGGCCAGGCCGGATGGAGCCCAGGGCTTTATAAACTAAGCTTCTCGGCAGAGAGGGGAAGTCTAGTCTAGACCACAGTGCAAAGGAGCTCCCTACAAAGGACTGTACCCATATGAGATATAAACTGTAAGAGAAGCCTGCTACAAGGTATGGCTGCGAGAACCAATGGGCAAAAAGGGGCATGCATAAAGGGGAGGCCCCTTTGCTGCGATGTTGTTAGCATTACTGTGAGGGCCTCCAGCCTGGTGTGTGGAGGAGCTGATTTTAAGGGCTCCCAGCCCTGTGTGTGGCAGATAAGTTGAGGTCTCCCAGTCCTGTGTGTGAAGCTTATTGCAGGCTGTTGGTCCCAGGGCTTTCTGAGACCTAGCTTTCAGGCCCAAAGACCTGAGTGACTGGAGATGCAGGTGGTAGGATGCTTTAAGCAGGTTGAGAGGGGAGGCTGCTATAAGCAGGCCTGTGGCATATCCGTTCTGTGCATCATCCTATTTCTTGAAATTTTGGGGTCAGTTTGTCAAGGTCTTAGAACTGCTTTTAGGCATGGGAAGGCCCTGGAACTAGACTATGGGCCTCTGCCTGATTAGGTCTAATGAGGCCTCAGGACTGGAGAAAACCTGGGAGGCCAACAGGCAGCTGTTGGCAGGGTCATTAACTCTAGATGCTGACTGAGCCAGACAAAAGGATAACACTGTGATGAATAGGGAGGAGATTGGTTAATGAAGGTCTCACTCCAGTGACTGAAGGCTACTTCCCAAATTTACCTCCCTGAATTACCAACAAAGACATGGCAAGTGAGAGCAAGGGAAGTAACCAGTTGGGAAGTCAAGGTGCCTAACAGGTCTCAGTGGGTTGCTAGAGAGCGCACAAGGCCACAGTGAAGCTGAGGCCTGTTACACTTGATACGTTGGCTGGAACATTAACCATGTGTAGGAGAATTATTTCCTGCCCCCACAAATACCATAACCCTTGAGAGAAGAGAGAAACTTAATCCATACACTTACCATTAATGGGCACAGTGGTCTTCCGTATGTGAAAAACAAGGCTGTTAGTTTCCCCTAGACAGAACACAAAAAGCAAAAACAGCATGTAGCTAAGACTGTATACAGAAATACCGATTATATGAAAGTACTGCAGGGATGGAACTTTACTTAACTGATACTTACTTTTGTTGAATCAGATGAGATTCAACAAGAATAAGTACAAAGTCCTGCACTTGGGACAGAAAAATTGCATGCACAAATACAGACTGGAGAATGAGTGGCTGGACTGCAATATTGCAGAGAAGGACCCAAGGGTTACAGTATACCATAAACTGAAGATGAGCCAACAGTTTGTGCTCTTGTTGCAAAGAGGGCCACCAATAGACTGGGTTGTATTAACAGAAGCATCACTTGCAAATCAAGGGAAGTGATTTTTCTGCTGTCTTCAGTACTGGATCCAGTTTTTGGACCTACACTTCGCATAAGATGTGGACAAATTTGTGGAAATTTTCCAGATCAGGTTGGACAGACACCTGGCTGGGATGGTTTAGCCAGGAATGATTTTTGTACTGAGCTGAGGGCTGGTCTAAAGATGACCCCTGTGAAGCCCCTTCCAACCCTTTTTTTGCTATGATCCTATGACTAGCTGATTGCTAATAGAAGAGGCAACCTTCTACAGAGATGTTTACTATTAGCTGGCTTGCAGCTTCCTTTGCTCAATGGACACTTCTGCATTTTGTATTCAACTGTTACGAGATGTTTTTTTCAACCTCCCTGGATCTGTGGGTTAAAATAATAAGTGAACATGGAAGAGCACCCATTACTATAATGAATAACAGAAGGGATTTAAAAAGTTGTATAAAAGGTAGGGGAGGTTGGCACTTTAGAAACTAATTGGTTCAGAGGCATGATTTTTCATAGGCATCAACCTACCTTATTAGGTAAGTGTGTGTAAATTTGTTTATAATTTTTTCAAAGCAGGCTGTGGTTGATTTAGAGTCAATGATAATTAAACATCTGGAGTTCAACAAAAAAACAAAACAAACCCCACAGAGTCTGATTATTAGTGAATGGAATGGAATCCATTCCAGTGAATGGAAAGAGTTACTGCTGAAATGGGGACAGGACTTAGATAAAATTTAGCCCTGGTGCAAGTGGACCCACCTTTAATTGAGTCCAATAGATATTATGCCTGCTTATGCCAGAACAGAATTGATCTATTATTTTATCTTTTATAGGCACCAACCAATTATTGTATGAAATGGGAACCAAGCTACTATTTCAGTAATATACAGTGCAAATCTGAGTATGTGAACAAGGTTTTTAGAAAAGTGGTGTTCAGAATTTATTAGCTGGGGGTATGACCCTATTCTGGATAGGTTGCATAACAGTGGTATTAGTGTAACTGGGGAAGCGTGCTGGTTTGTTTTCTGGTCAGGGATACTTGGAGATAGTAAGTCTAGGTTGAAGGAAGGAAAATAATATAGCTTTTAATGCTGAATCACAGCTATAGTGCCTTTAGCAGTGCTGGATTGGACTGACTTTATAATTGGTTCTCATTAAAGGGTCCTACATCCACGCACTGATTTTTGGGGCACCTGAGGTCATGTTAAGCTTCTTTGGCACTGAGGCTGCTCATTGTATTTGTTTCCTTTTTAAAGTTTGTAAAGACTCATTCCTAACTATTTCTGTGCTTTTCTTACAGCTGGCATACCAGGTAGCATGCAGCCATGCTGTGTTCCCCTGGCTCTCAAACCTCTGTACTTCTTCCTGGATCCCTTCAGGAGTCTCAGAATTGATTGCATCTTTGTGGAGCTGTATCTTCAGTCCAACCTGGAGATGAATCACTGGAATTCAAACATCCTCAAGTAATACTGGAACAAATGAAGAGAATGTTCTCTTGGAATTGGTGCCAGTACCAAATCAAAGCAAAAGAGCGTTGCCAGAAGTCCCTTTGGCCAGGGTCTGAAGAGATCCTCTGGTAAATGTTCCTGCTACCAGCCTAAGAGACTGGATTGTATTTTTGCAGTGTCAGTACCAAATCTGAGTATGATATGGTGGATAGTTGTGCTGGAAGAGCCCAAAGAACCCAGTGTGGTTGGTCCCCCAAAACCCATTGAATGTTCCCTTGACTGTACAAACACCATGGAGTCTGACCAGGAAGAGATTTGTCAGGACAGCAGTGACTAGTATAACTTTGGCATCTTAAATATTACACAGGAGACTTGTGCAGACAGCTATCCTAAAAATTTTGTAGAGGAGAGCTCTATCAGCAGCCAGCATGAAAATACTATAGAAGGGAGCTTCAGTGGTAAATGCTGCGTGCTATGGTTGTGCGAAACGGCACCGTTCCGTTTCGCTTTGAGTTTCAACGGTTCAATGGAACATCGTTCCATTTCAAATTCCATTTCAAATTGAAACTGCTGTTCCGTTCCATTCCATTGAAACAGAAAGGCTTTTTCGGTGCTGTTGCAAAGTTTTGCTGGGGATGGGAAGTCAGCCCAACTGGCCTAAATTCCCATCCCCTGCACTAGATCATGCCGGGGCAGGAGGCAGCCCAGTTGGGCTGCTTCCTCATCCCCCACACTAGATCGTGTCGGGAGTGGGCAGCAGCCCAGTTGGGCTGCTTCCCCGTCCCCCGCACTAGACTTCCGAAACGTTTCAACTAGCCTCGTTTTGTTTTGAGGCTATTGCAACAGCCTTTGTTTTGTTCCGATTTTGCTGCTTTGACCTTGAAATTAGTTGAAACAGTGTTGAAACGAAACAGCCAGCAAAATTTCACACAGCTCTACTGCATGCTATGTTATTGTGTGATGAGATTGTGTGTATGTTGTCTTACTGTATAGAGCTAGGAGCTCCTTACCTGTTCCATTTACCCCCAGCTCTCTATCCATATTCAAAATAACCAAACCACCAGTGACAATTACCATCTTCATGCCTCCCTTTTCAAGACACTGAAGCAGTTTGCAGCTACTGGAACTGGGTTGACCTGGACTGCTTTTTTGGATTTCAATTCTAAGTGCTTAAATTCTCCCCAAAGCCCATTTAGGCATGTAGTTGACCAGCTTTGCTACCCAAAGACCATGTCTGACCCCATGAAATACTGACCTTGGTTTGGGGATGTAAGCAAGAAGAGGGAACTGAAAGCACTTAAACACTTAAAATTAAACAGTTTAAATATTATTTTAGAGGAATTATTTTCTCCCTAGAAATATTTTTAATTAAAAAAAATACTGTTCTTTCACTTTTCCTGCAGGTATTTATAGTAGTTATGTTGTGTATATTACCATTTTGTAACATATGTATCTTAGTGGTACCATTACATTTGTTATTTTTCAAGTAATAGAGTAATGACTAAATAGTATCAGGCTAGAGTTCATTCATAGGACTAACTGAATTTAAAATAAAGGAAGTTTCTGGCAGAATTGTGCTTTACACAGTTTGCCTTTCATAGATTTTGAATTAAAATGTATTAGTTATCCAGTACAGGTTTCTCTCACTTTATGTGGGTTCTGTATGTGCAAATTCACTTTTATGTGATGACCCTTTTTATACCAAAAATTTGTTATATGCGAGGTAAATTCACTCTTATGCGATCGGTGTGGTGGAAGCCTGCAGTCAGCTGCTTTGTGTGGTGCATTGTGGATGAGCACCAAAATATAGTCTCCTGTGTGGATCTGTGCTCCTCGTTTGCTGTCTGCGACACTTTGCCATCCCCATTATGATAGTGCCCTGTGCTTGTGTGCACTGTCTGCTGTTGGTAAGTCCCAAAGTTGTCTTGTAAAAGTGTTAGAAGTGGGTCTGGGGATCAGTACAGTCAGGGTCTTGGAATGTATCCCTAGTTGTTGGATTGTAAAGTGGGTTTCCTTTATGCGAATTTGAGTTGTGAGCTGTTTTCCAGGTACACAAGTACAGTATAAAGCAAGGGAAACCTGTAATGCTGCGAATACTTAAGAAATAATATTTGAACCCCTTCACTTTAAAAATTAGAGTATAACAGATTTCGAGGAAGGTGCTTCCCAGTTGACTACTGGGAACTTAAGCTTTTTTGAAAGAGAATATGGAGTGTTATTAGTGAGTTGACAGAGGTGTTTTGGTTTAGTTTTATCCATCAGCAAGGGGGAAAACTGTCAAAAATTCTGACAGAAGGCAGGGGTAGAATTGCACCTTATAGGGTTCATCTACACATGTAAATAAGTGCGACTAAATTTAATGTGCATTAAGCAATTTTTGGTAGGTGTCTACACATGCAAGGATTTGAGACTAAAGTTAGTCCCAAGTCCCTCCAGGTCTGCCACGTGCCCTTGTGGCCACTAGGGGAGCTACAGCCTCCGCAAGGAACTCTAGCACTTGGCAGTCATGTTGAAGCCAGACCCAGCTGCCAGCACTTGGCAGCCATCTTAGAAACTCTGATTCCTGCCCAGCGTCTTCCCTACCCAGAAGCCATGTGCCCAGCACAGGGGCAGCATGCAGCAGCTCTCTCCTTGCCCACCCTGCCTCCCCAACCAGAGCTGCTCCAGCCCCTGCCCCTATCCCTGCTCCTGCCACTGATGCCCAGCACCCCACTGCTTCAGCCTGACCCCTGCCAGAGAAAACCAGTGCCTCATGCTCTTGCTGGCCATGGTGCTGGCCCTGCTGGCTCCAGCAGTCCCCTCCCACCCAGGCCCCAGGAGAGCTGTGCATCCCGCAGCACCAATCTCAGAACATGCAGATGGGTGAAACAAAAAACTTTATTAACCTCACAACACACATCCCCATCCCTCCCCACTCTCCTCTCAGCAAACAGAACCCCCTTCCCCCTCAACCAACAGTGCCCCCCCACCACCTTCCCATTCAACAACAATAAAAAAACCTGGTTACAAGTAAGAAACTATATACAGGTGGGAAACCTTATACAAGTGGGAAACTAGGCTTGAAGACCGAAATTATTGTAAATAGAGTAGGGGGCCTGAGGAGGTAGCCTAGGGAGCAGAGCCCTGGGGAAGGTGCCCAGCACCCCAACCCCTAGATGTTCCCCCGTGGGTCTAGGGGCTGTGGTAACCCCAGCGGGTAGTGGCCTCATCAAGTCTTCAGCTGTGTGGTGCAGGGGAGAGTGGCAGGTCGGGGCCAAACGGGTGGTGACAGGTCCAGGGTGGGGGCACCTGGGCCAGACCCCCTGGCCCAGGTGGGTGGTGACAGGGCCAGGCAGAGACCTGCTGTGGGGAAGCGGGTGGGCCCCAGGGGCCCTGTGGGGCCAATTGGCGGGGACCAGGCAGTGAGGGATATGTACATGACTACCAGGGCCAGGGGGATGTCCATGGCCTAGCAGTCAGCACTGCCTTGTTGCTGGAGCTGTTTCAGTTGCTCCCACTCCAGGGCCTCCATTTTGAGCCCAGTGGTCCCACTGTGCCCAGTCCGAAGCCTCTGCCCAGGCAACTTTCTCTGCCCACCAGGCCTGCTCCTGTGCCTTGTGCTCCTCCTCCACCACCACCACCAACCACTGGAGCATGAGGGTCCAATCCCTGGTCTGCCACTTGCACAACCAGCACATCCAAGTTGCTCCAGCAGTGGGTGGTGGCAACCCAAAGTCCACATCCCCACTAGGGCTGGTGGCCTCTCCCCCATGTCCAGATGTTGGCAAGAGACAGAAGCCTATTGTGAGAGTTTGCAACTTTTCAGAGATAAGATGCTGTGCACCAGGGGCTGTGTGCTGCCCAGCCTCAGATCAGGGATCTGCTGTGCCTGGGTGCCCAGAAACCATGGTAAGTTGGCCAGGCAGGCCCAGGACCAGGCAGCTGCCACCCAAGCCCCCTGTTCCTCCATGTTCCCCTGAAGCTGGTGGCCTGCTGGGTGCTGGCTGAAGGCAGCCTACATTCCCCACTCCCTTCCCAGGGTAGGACAGGCCAAGCTGCTGGCAGCACCTGGTTCTATGGCTCCAGGCCCTGCTCTCCCACCTCTCCCTGCAGGCCAGCCACCATGCTGTGCTGCTGCCCAGCCCACAGAACCCTGCTAGCATTTCTTGGTATCAAATTTAGGTACAGTTAGTTATTTTTAATGCACAGTAAGGTTATGCATGTGTAGAAGCACACCTGTTATGTGCATTAAATTAGGCTAATGCACATTAATGTGTCTCATGTAGATGTGCCCTTGACTAATTAATTCAGAGATGCATAAGCTTTTGTAAGCAACAGATCACTTCCTCAGATGCTATAAAAGAACTTCCAGGGAGCAGGGGTTCAAATAGAAAGACTGATTTATATACAAAGGAAAGGGAAAAGGGGAGGAAAGGAGAGGAGCAGTGCTGAGGGAAGCAAAAGTGGGTTGAAGTGAAAAACAAAATAGTAAACTAGTAGGAACACAGGGGCCATAAAAGCTAATCCAGGCCATGTAATAAGAATCCATAGTCTCTCTTGAGACCACACTTAACATAATCCAATCTATAGAGGATTTCTTCTTCCACAATTTGGCATTCAAGTTGGTTTTTAAAGTTTTGTTGCTTCAGAACAGCAATTCAGAGGCCAGTGATGGAATGTCCAGGGAGGTTAAAGTGTTCTGCCGTAGGCTTTTGTGTATTTCTAGATTTGATTGGTAGTGTCCATTCTTCCACATAATATTGCTCCAGCTGTTTAATGTAGACAGCAGAGGGGCACTGTAACCAGGTGATGTTGGTAGAGGACAAGGAGAATGAAACTTAGATGTTATAATCTATGTAATTTGCTCCAATAACATGGGAGGCACAGCTGGTATCTAAATCTGTTGCAAGGCCTGATGCTTCATTGAGAACAGGAGTTAGGTGATCTGTTGCTGGAGACACTGTTTGAGTTGGGAAGCTGCCTGTAAGCCAGGACAAGTTTGTCTCTTATGGCTATCTTGCAATGGTCATCATTTTGCAGGAGGCGTTGGGGGTTATTAACAATGTGTCCAAGGTCTTTAACCTGGAGGCTGTATGGAGCAAGCAGAGGGATACTGTTGTCATTGTCATGAGGTTGGCATTGTACTAGGTTGGAACCGAGTCTGAGTGTGGTTTCTAATTGAGAGGCTATTGTTTTGGGATTGTATTATAAATTTAGGGAATCCGTGTACCAGATCCTTAATGTGTACATCCTGGTCAGTTGGATCAGAGAAGATATAGTTGTAACATAGAACTGTCATTGTAACATAATGCTTACAACCTTAGCTATAGATGATGGATCTAGTGGTGTGTATAAAAGTAGTATAAAAGTGGCTGGCGTGGAGGTCTGTTTAAAATTCTCGGATTGATTTACATCATGGCCATTTAAATTACTAAGTGGAAATCCTCAATGTAAATAATTTATCCTAATCACCTTTTCCATTTCTACTTCAGTTACTTTCTTATTGTTTGATATAACCATATTGTTTGCTGTAACTATGTACTGGTATATGTGGTTACAATACTACATAACAATTATGTGAGCTGATTACTATTGCTAACTGTGACTGAACATGTAGATACTGCAGGGGTTCTATTTCCTTCCCAGCTTCCAAACTTCTAATCATCATCTTCTCCTCCAGGTGCTTCATAGTAGATTTGTTGAGGACAAGGTCCATGATCTTCCCAGGTGTCAAGGTCAAGCTGACTGGTCTGTAGATCCTCCTCTTTCCCTTTCTTAAAGATGGGCACTATATTTGTCCTTTTCCAGTCATCTGGGACCTTGCCTGATTTCCACATCTTCTCAAGTTGCACTTAAGCTTGGAGTCTCTTTGTCTTAGCTATACCAGTAGAGCACATCATAGCTCTGCCCTTTCTCATCATGAAGGGACAAAGGAAAGTGCGTGTTTCCTTGTTCTCAATTCCTTAGCTGCTATTAGCTTGAGAACAGAGCATTCTGTTCATTTATAATCTGGGCCCTACAACTCTTGTTGAAGTCCTTTTAGAGTTTCTAGCCCTCTTCTATTTTATTGTCTTTATTTATTCCCATTTGGAATATTATATTCCTCTGACCTTTTTCTTTTTGTTAATCAGTTTCCTTGTATTTTTGTCTGAGAGCAGAAGTCTTTGTTGTCAAAGTGAGGACACCACTGCAGCTTGTAGAGACTCGGACCCTTCATAGCCCAGTACAAATGTAGCTGAAGCTTGTAGAGACTTGGGCACTGATGTTATAGTACCATCTTCTGTCTCTCTCTGTAGCTCTCAGTAAGCTCTAAAGAAAACCCAGTCATTTCAGGCAGTCTTTGGCCTCACCACAGTGGCTGAATCCCATCTTTGACTGATACCAAAAATCAGCAGTTCATCTTGAAGAACTCTTTACTATAAAATTATGAAATTGTCCTTGTATAATTGAGTGATGAATTACTTATATAATATCCGTTGCTCTACTTTCTGAAAGTGCCATAAAATATGTAGACAATAGAAAGTATAAATATGCTTGGGAGATTAAAAAAAAATTGGAATGAAGTTGCCTGGATTCATATAGATGAAAATGAAAATAAAGGTTGGAGGAAAGCAAGTGAAGACACTACCTACAAATACTGTTGAATGATAAAATACAGCAACAGAAAGAGTGAATGCCCAACTGTCTGGATTCAAGGATATGCTGAAAAAAAGAAAACAGCAATGGGAAAAATCAACCGTCATAAGAACATAAGAAATGGTCTACTGGGTCAGACCATAGATCCATCTAGCCCTGTCTCTCAAAGTGGTAAAGAATGGATGCTAAATGCAAGAGTATTTAAGCAGAGCATATCCAGACTGAAGCATCTCCTACCCCTTCTCTGCTATAACATTCCTAATTTTAAGGTTGCACCTTGAATTTGGCCAGTCCTCTTTTGGAGCTGGTTAAATTTATAAGCCTCTACAACATTCTGTAGCAATGAGTTCCACAAATTAATTAGAAGTTGTATGAAATAATTAATAACATATCCTGCAACCCTCAACCAAAAATTGTATGATACTATCTGTGGGCTTACAGCTTTCTTCTCCACTGGATTCAGATTTAAGGTAGTCTGAAGATTCTGCTTTATTTTTTGGAGAGCTTTTCCACAGCTGCTTTCACACAGTTATAGCAAGTGGTAACCATTGCCCAAAAATAAGAGAAGGGTCATCTGCCATTTTCAAGTCATAAAATCTAAGACGGGGTACTTGAGAAGATCCTAGGGGATATGTGTGGGCAGCCAGGGATGGAGGCCACCATGCACCATTCCTCACTGCTGTGCAGGTGCCATCCAGCCAGGGAGGAGGCTTGCATGTGGCATCTACTGGCTCTCTACATTCAGCCATGTACCACCCTCCCTCCTCCCTGCTCTGCATCTGGCTGCCAGGGGTATACTGATCCAAAAAAATTGAAAACCCCTCATCTAAGAGTTTTCTCTGTGGGGATATTTGCTTTATCCCAGAAGTCTGAAGTTAAATTTTAATATTAAAGAAATGTAGTTTGGTGGTTCAAGAACAGGCTTGTGAACTAGGAACTCCTGAATTCTAAATTTCATAGATTTCATAGACATTTGGGCTGGAAGGGACCCCAGAGGATCATTGAGTCCAGCCCCCTGCCCCAGGGGCAAGAAGTCAGCAGGGATCATAGGATCCCAGCAAGATAAGCATCCAAATGTTTCTTGAAGGCATTCAAAGTGGGTGATTGAACTGCCTCCAATGACAGTCTATTCCAAACCTTGGGGACTCGGACAGTAAAGGAGTTCTTCCTTATGTTCAGCCAGCATCAGTCGCGGCAGAGTTTGTGACCATTCGATCTTGTCATCCCTTGGAGCACTCTAGTGAACAGATGTTCCCCCAGATCCTGATGAGCACTCCTGATAAACTTATAGGTGGCCATCAGATCACCCTGAGCCTGCACTTTTCTAGGCTGAAGAGTCCCATAGCTCTCAGCCTCTCATCATAAGGTCTGTTTTCCTGACCTCTGATCATGTGTGCAGCTCTTCTCTGCACTCTCTCAAGCTTCTCCACATCCCTTTTGAATTTTGGAGCCCAGAACTGGATGCAGTACTCCAGCTGTGGCCTCACCAAGGCCGAGTACAATGGGAGAATGATGTCCCGGGATTTGCTTGTGAAGCATCTATGGATGCAAGCCAGCATTTTGCTTGTTTTACTAGCCGCAGCATCACATTGCAGGCTCACGTTCATCTTGTGGTCAGTCATGACCCCCCATGGCCAGTCCGCTTCTGACTCCAATGTCTACATCATTGATGAAGATGTTAAACAGTATAGGCCTTAGGACAGAGCCTTGAGGGACCCCACTGGTGACCGCGCACCAAGACGATTGGCTTCCATCAACCACTACCCTCTGGGTCCTACCGCAGAGCTAATTCCCCAGCCAGCAGATCATGGTGAAGTCGAGGCCACAGTTAGCCAGTTTTGCCAAGAGGTGATCATAGAATACCAGATGGAAGGCTTTTTTAAAGTCAAGATATACTACATCAGTCTCTTCCCCCTTGTCCAGGTGATAGATCACCTGGTCATAAAAGGAAATGAGATTGGTCAAGCAAGATCTACGCA
Source organism: Crocodylus siamensis (assembly GCF_052110815.1). Classification (NCBI taxonomy): domain Eukaryota; kingdom Metazoa; phylum Chordata; order Crocodylia; family Crocodylidae; genus Crocodylus; species Crocodylus siamensis. Next base: position 303,517,145 of record NC_143395.1, read on the forward strand.
CAACAAACCCGTGCTGGGTATCCCTCAGGATATTGCCATCAGCTAGTCTGTTAAGGATGGCCTCTTTGATAATCTTTTCCAAGACCTTGCCCAGGATATAGGTCAGGCTGATGGGCCTGTAATTTGCCGGATCTACTTTCCTCCCTTTCTTGAAGATAGGCACCACATTGGCCTTCTTCCAATCTTCGGGCACTACACCAGAGTGCCAGGAGTTTTCAACGATCCATGCCAGGGGCTGAGCTATGATGCTCGCCAGCTCCTTGAGTACCCTTGGGTGTAAACTGTCAGAGCCAACTGACTTGAAGGTACCCAGCCTGTGAAGGTGTTCCTTCACGAGGTCAGCTTCAATGAAGGGTAAGGAATCTCCCTCACCCAGGCCTCCCTGAATCACAGTGGGCAGGGGCGGTCCATGGGACTGTAGAAAGACTGATGCAAAGTAACCATTTAGCAAGTTTGCTTTTTCATGGACATCAGTTGTCCCATCTGGTTTAGCAGGGGTCCAGTGTTGCCCTTGCTTTTCCTCCGGCTCCCCACATGTCTAAAAAAGGACTTTTTATTATCTTTGATATTTGTAGCTAGCTGGAGTTCCATCACAGCCTTGGCTTTCCTGGTTTGCTCTCTGCAGATCCAGCCCAGAGCAGAGTATTCCTCCTTGGTGGTGGGTCCAGCCCGCCATCCTTTGTAGGTCTTCCTTTTAAGATGCAGGAGGTCTGCCAGTTCCCTGGAGAGCCACGGAGGCTGCTGTGCCCTTTTGCTGTCTTTCCTCCAAGATGGGATGGACTTTGCTTGGGCATCCAGGATTGCTCCCCTGAGGAGCAACCACTCATCCTGAACCCCACTCTCCATTGGGTTGTGGCCTTTTAGGGCCTCTCTGACAAGCCTCCTGAGCTTGTCAAAGTCAGCTTTCCTGAAGTCAAGGACCTCTGTATTACTGACTGACTTGCCAGCTTTACAGCAGATGGTGAAGGTGATCAGCTCGTGGTCACTGTCACCCAGCTTCCCTTCAATCATTAGGTCACTGATTGGGTCATCCCCGGTTGCCTGTACGAGGTCAAGCAGCGCCTTACCTCTCATTGACCCATAGAGGTCATCCATGCACGAGAGAAAGCTTTATGACCATTTGGATTTGGCTGAGCGCTCCTCCCACAAGATGTCTGGGTAGTTAAAGTCTCCCATGACAGCCATACACCAGGAGCGTGTGGCCTCAGCCAATTCCCTGGCAAATTCCTGATCAAGGTCTTGACCCTCATAGGAGGTCTGTAGTAGACACCCAGCATAGTATCTCCTGTGCTGTGTTCCCCACAGATTTTAACCTAGAAGGTGCCGTTGGCTTGCAGGAATGTGTAGCTTTCCTTGACATAGAGAGCTACACCCCCACCCCTTGTGTCCGCTCAATCCCTCCTGTACAGGGTATAGCCATTTATACCCATGGTCCAGTCATGGGTGGAGTCCCACCAGGTCTCTGTTATTCCTATGACATCGTAGTTATTTGCATTTAGCAGGAGGACAAGTTCCTCCTGTTTATTCCCCAAGCTCCTGGCATTTGTGTATAGGCACACAAGTGTCCCCTTGGGGGCTCTAGCCTTGCCTACAGATTGTTCCAGAGCTGGGACAGGGGTGGGATCCCTTATGTGCCTTGACCCGCTGGCTTTGCAAGGGTTGGTCTGTGGGCCAGCAGTGGCAGTAGTCCCCCCATCCCCCGGTGAGTTTAGTTTAAAGCCTGGTGAAGCAGGTCAGCCAGTCTGGCTGAGAAGAACCTCCTCCCCAGCGAGAGAGGTGGAAGCCATCCCTTCCCAGCAGTTCACTGCCTCTCGCCAAAGAGCGGACTGTGGTCGTGAAAGCCAAAGCCTTCCCAATGACACCAGTGCCGCACTCTTTGGTTAACTACCTGGATACTCCTCTCCCTCCTCAGCCCATGGCCTGAGACAGGGAGGATCGACAAAAACACCACCTGCACCCCCAGACCCTTAAGCCCCACTCCCAAATCCCTGTAGTGCCTCATGACCTGACTGGGAGTGCAATTTAAAAGATTAATATTTGTAAATACATTGTGTAAATTTGTAAATATACTGTGGCACCGTTGACTGACTTCTCCGCTAGCAATTTTTTTCAAGGACTGTTTCTAAAGTGTATTTGGGGAAACAGGCTTCTTTGTACACAGACAAAGGATAGACCAAAGGATTCATTCTGGCTACTTGCAGTTTTGCTTGTTTAGCCTTGCGTTTTGTAAATTCATACCTGAGTTGTATTAATGGAGAAAAGCTTGGCAAAGAAAATCTTAGAATCATTGTCAAAGCATCCCAATTTATATATTAATTGTTTAATGCTTTTCATCCAAGAAGTTGATTGGGAATGAAGCATCCTTCAATTGTATAAAGACTGGATTGGATAATTGACAGCAGGCTGGTTTTAACCACTATGGCAATGATTCCTTTCAAAGAATCCACTCCTCTGCCCCATCATAATGTGACAAGGCAGTTATATGGCAACTGTTTACATTTTAAGCTTGCTTTCTTATGTGATGCAGGATTTTGCAGGTTTTACAGTGAGCAAATTATGATCTGCCTATTTGCAGTCAGCCAATCCTTGCAGTGCTCAGAGTTTGAAGCTCAGAGTTAGTCCAGTTCCTCAAGTCCACCCCAGTCCCTGGAACCACATCTCTAACATAGAAATGCCTCATTAAAAGCTTCTGAGCATTTGGAGAGACAAGAAGGAGACTACTCAGCTGGTCTGGAAGGTAAATCTCAAACAGACTTGGGCCAGAGGTGTAAAACCCCTAGACTGCTAGAGGGTGCTCTGGAGGAAGAAAGTTATCCAGGTTGTAGCCATACTAGAGGAAAAGACAATCGGGACTCATAGTAGAGATGGTATCTTGTATTAGACCAACACAATTTTTGCAAAAAAAAATCTTTAATTGCAAGCTTTCAGGCACAAACACCCTTCATCAGTCATTGGAGAAAAGATTGTAAAAGTTCTCCTGCTTTCCCAAGCAGGAAGCAACTGTGACTACCTGAAACCTGAGATCCTGCTCCTGCCTTTGTTTCAAGGTAATTTGCATCATCACAGATCCTCACAGGAAATGAGAGGCTTCATACCAGCTACGAAGTGACTGCCCAGAGGAGTTTTCCATCTATTGACTCCTCTGTGAAATCCTATGAAATATGAACTTTCATTTCTACCCAGGAGAACTTTTACAATCTTTTTTCCAATGCCTGATGAAGGGTGTTTGTGCCCAAAGGCTTGCAATTAAAGAATTTTTTTTGCAAAATCTTGTTGGTTTAATAAAAGATGTCATCTCTACTACCAGTCCTGATTGCCTGGAGGAAGAAGCACATTTCCTACACAACTCCCTTTCACTCTGAATCTGGAGATTCTTATGATACTTAGAGGCAAGTGACAGACTCCAAAAAGGCAGAACCAGGCTTTACCTTCATACATAATCTTGCTAATGAAAAAGGGAGTGAAAATCAGGGTTTAACCTCTTTCTTCTTGGTGTCCCAGAAGGACCATTTGCTGGGTTTTGTAGAGCAAGAATCTGAGTACTCTGTATTAAACTTACTGCTCCTCTCCATCCAGCAACATGCCTGGACCTGCAGAGAAACCTTCACCATGATTCCTCATGAAGCCCTGCATCAGGTTGCAATGTAATAGGAATTTGTCTGGTGCGCAGCCTAGGGTCCTTGCTCCATCAGAGAAAAAAGTTAATATTTCACATAAAGCAGAATAGGAATTACACTGCCTGATCATTGGGCATAAGCCCTTGTTCTGCCAGGCAAAGGGATTCAAAAGCCAGAAAGAATATGTCTCTCCACCGCTCTCCTACTCCAGGCTGACTCCACCTTAAGTGTGAGGAGTGAATCAGGTAGTCTGTGGCCAGATCAGAGGCACTTGAGCATTCCCTTCTAATGATGTTAAACTGTCCTAGTAGTACAGATACGCAAGTTAAAAATATCCCTGCTTGCGCTCAAATGTTTTCTTGCTGTACTGGGCACAGTTCATAGTTTTATGTTAGGTTGCTTCTGCAGAACACATTTGGGTGCTAACAAGGCTGGGAGAGCAGATGAGAAACCTTTCAGGTTCCTGAGTACATCTAGCAAGTTACTTCCACAATTGATGTCCTCATACCAGGATGAATAGGCCTCTACTTCTGTCTTGTGTACAGCCAAGGGAAGTACAACATCTAAAAACAAACAAACCCCAAAAAACCTCCCAAAAAACCAAAGACAAAGCAATATGCAAGTCAGACTGCCAGTGACTGCAAGACACTCATTAAAATATATTCCCTTTTAAATATTATTAGATATACATTCTCCATGTGGTTGCCCATACATACTGCCCTTAGGATATTATAAAATATAAATGAGGTCTTCTGATTTTAAACCAAATATATTTAACAGATTTTGGCAGCTGATGCAACAGTAGCTCCACTAATGAAAGGTAGTCACACCTTCAGAAAGAAACTACCTTCTGAAAGACTGCCTATTGCTCTTCAGACCAAATCATTTTCAGATATTTAGTAAGGAGATCCTATGGGTTGCTGGCAAGTAGCTCATTTCCAAAGCTGTCATCTTTGTATGAAGTAAGAAGTCTTACTCCAGTCAAACCTTCTGGGTAATTTGTGATGAGAACAATTCTTCTAACTCATTGGCTATAGAACAAGGGTGAGTAAAATACAGCCTTCAGGCCAGATATGGCCCATCAACTGATTGGATCCAACCTGTGTGGGGTGCCTGCCAGTTCATTAGATTTGGCCTGTGGCTGCCCCACAGTGCTCCATGTTGGGCTGAGCCCCACCCTAGGCAGCCAGTGGGTCCAGTCCTGGCCGGCTGATGGTATGGCTGCAGCTGCCCAGGTGCTGCTCAGCTCCCCTTGCCTCTGCAGCAACTCCTCCTCCTGCCCCTACTGCAGTGCTATGGGCAGGGAGCTTCAGCAGGGCAGCTCATACCCCAGTGTGTGGGGCTCTGGCTCCAGGTCTCAGCTGTCTTCCACCCACTCTGCCCACCCAGCTCAATGAGCAAGCATCTGCAGACAGCTGAGTGGGGTGGGAGGCAGCTGGGAGCTGGAGCCAGAGCCCCACACACTGGGGCATGAGCTGCCCTGCTGAAGCTTCCTCCCTGCCTGGAGCAGCACAGCAGGGACAGGAGCAGGAGCAGGAGACATTGCTGGAGGCGAGGGGAGCTGAGCAGCACCTGGGTGGCTGCACCCACACTGGGAGCAGCCCCTCCGGTAAGCTGTGCTTGCTGGCCAAGGCCAGGCCAGCAGGTGTGAGTTGGAGGATGGCATGGGCTGCCCCTGCCAGGTGTCCCTGCCAGGTGTGGTCCCATGAGGAGTGCCGTGCGGGCAGCTGAGGACCACACAGCCCAGGTGAGCTCTGCTGCATGCGTGCCTCCTATCCCTTCACCCCCAACCAGCTCCTGGGACCTAGCACCCAGACAGTTCCCCCCCTCCACCCACACGTGCACACACCCTCATACACACCCCTACCCCCACCCTCACACATCCCTCACAGGGCAGACACATGCAAGGAGTGGATTGTGGTTTTGCCCCAGGCCATGGCCCTGCATATTTCTGCTGACAGACCTGGGGCCCCAGCCCTGACCCAGCATGGTCCCCACCCCATGATCCTAGGGTCTCCATGGAGACTGGCTGGACCCACATGGGCAGGGCATGCATCTAAGTGGGGAGCTGCCTCTGGGGCCAGGGCCAGGATCTTGGAGCAGTGACAATGCAGGGCTGGAACAGAGTTGCAATCCGTTCCCTGCATGCCCCTGTCCGTGGAACTGGTGCCTGTTGCAGGGGCAGAGGCACATGGCATCACACGAAGCTCCTGAGCCAGTGGCAGTGTGGTGAAAAGCCAAGCAAGCATTGGCAGCCTATCTCTGCCCCATGCACAGATCCAGGGGCCCTGTGGCCCCCATGCCTGCCCTGAGGTGCACGCAGTAGCAGGGAGTAGTGTCCTTCCATCATGCCCCTGGATGAGCCACCCAGGCTCTGACCATTGCACCACCTGCCCCGGGGACCCGTTCATCCCTGCCTCTGCCTCCCTCACCGTGGGGGCCTTAATCTTCCCCCTTCCCCCAGCACAATTACCTACTGGCTGCTGCTCGACATGCAGTGCTGTGTTCTTGGCTGTGTGCAGCAGGCTGCTGCTGGGCTCTAGCTGTGTGCAGCCCCTCCCCCTGGCCTTCCACGTGCCACTTCCAGGTCATCTGTGTACTACTGGTGGTATGCATACCCCAGTTTAACAACCACTGAAGTATGTGATTTTTCCTCTGAGTGGGTTGAAAGAAACTTGATCTCTACTTTAGCTGTTTGCATATATGGTAGCATATATTTGGTAATCCCATGCTTCAGGGTTTCTGCTAAGCACTTGCTGGGATCAGGAAGATATACTTTTCCTTCCTTCAATGCATGATCTAGCTTCTGTGCCTAGCTCCTTGTTTTCTTTTGAAGTATTGGACACTGGCCAAGCTGGAGGTAAAAGATTAGGTACAATGATCTGGTGGTAGTGAAGTATATCTTGGGTGGTCTCTGGCTGGTGGGTCTTGTGCATGTTGGGTCAAAAGAAAACCTGGTGTTTGTCAGGAAACAAAATTTCCCTAGGTGCGACTGGGAGGACCAGTGTGAAATTTTGCTTATCTCTATTACACAGAGTATGGTCCACTTCCTAGGATTCGCTGAGAATATTTTATCTATCAAATTTCATTCTATCTCCTTCTCTCTTCCTGTGCCACATTGTAGATTTTTATAATCATGCATTGTTATATTTTTATAGATTTATGGCCACAGTTTAGAAAGTGACTCTTCTTGCAAATCCTTTTGAATAAAAGTTTCCTTGTAAATGCAGGGGATTGGAGTTGATGGCATGAGAAGTCCCTTCCAGTTCTCTGTTTCTATACCTTGTTGAAACTAAGAATCTTGGTTTTCTGGTGTGTTTCTCTTGTTTAATGAAAGCAATGTTTTGAACACAATGAATTTTGACTAAGTTTTGGGTTAAATATTATTCCTTTGGCAAATGATTCCTAATAGATTACTTTTCTTCAGTCTTTCCTACCCTTAGCTATTAAGGAGCATCAATACTCATGGAATCAAATAATGAATATATAATGTAAATCATAAACAAAAAGTATTTCTTCGTTTTCTGACACATTCAAGTTCCTTCCACTTGGAAAATGTTTGGTTAATGTATCATAAGCTGGTTTTCTTTACCAGAATAGAAGCATCGAAGACACTGTATGTAACACTTCTCTCCAGGCTAGCAAGCATCAAGGGTAGAGTCCAGCTTTAACCCTCTCATAATTACTGCCAAATTGGTGGTGGCTTTTGACTGAGCAGCCAAAAACCACAGTGAATTCAGCAGCAGTTGTGAAGAGGTAACACTAGCTTTTGCCTGAAGTGGCTAGCGAGCTGGATGAGGGCAAGTAAGCTACTGCATGTGGTCAGATCTTGCACTTATAGCTCTGGAATAATCTTTTTTTCTACATTCTGGGTGGATCTACATGTGATATGAATGCAATGCAATAAACACTGACGCAGTTTGCCCCAAAGTTTATTGTTCCCGGGCACAGCTTTTACCTGTGTGCCCAGGACCGCAACATTTTGAGGACACACAGAAAAATGCTGCACCTGGAAGCAATGCATTGCATTAATATCACGGGGCTGGCTGGGGCATGAGGGTGCTACAGTGCGGGGTTAATCGGCAGGCAGCCCCCACACTGTAAGACCCTCATGCTCAGCCATCCCAGGTCACCATCTACAGGTGTGTTGCGGCACAGTAAATAAGTCTGCCATAGTTGTGTCAGGCAGTACTATCCTATGATGAAGTTAATTAGTTTACTCCGGCCTAATAGGGGCGCACATGTAGACAGTGACATTTTACTGCGGAGCTAATTAGTCAACGCTGCAGTAAAGTGTCTTGTGTAGATGCACCCTCTGTCTTCTAAAAACAAGGTGTGTGTCTTATTTGGGAGGGTATGATATGTAAGAAAATGTGGTAGGTATTTGGGAAGGGTGATCCAAAAAATCTGCATGTAAAGCAGGGGGCTGCCTCAGAGCTAGCCAGTGCTCTGCTCAGGTTTGTATTTTAACTTCCACTTTATCTTAGGTGCCTGAATTGGGACTAGAGAGTGTGTCTCCTCCATTCATTATCCTGAGCCTGGAGACCCCTACAACTGTTCCACATAGGAGATAAATGGTTTTTTTTTTCTTTCAAAATGTGGCTACTGGTTATGCCACCACTGCCACCACATCCACCTTATGTAACAGTTAGTGGTTATACCACGTGCCTAGGAATTTGGGAGGTCAGTGCTGTTCTTCATGCAGTTGCTGCCACCACCCCCATCCACCCCCACTCTGTGTGTGGCTGCTCCCCCTGCCTCCCCCCCACAGCTCCGCAGGGGTTTTCAAACGGGTGAAAGCCCCTGCCTCAGATAACCAGAATTTTTAGATACTCGGCACCCCACCTGTGAAAGCCTAATAGTCAGGGCACAAACTGAAGAGGGAGGAGTTCTAGGTTCTTATCCCTACTCCCTGGATTGTTTTTTTTTTTTTTTTGCTTTCTATTAAATAGTTAGTGAATAAAAAATGGATCGGTACCCAGAACTATCACATCTTGGGTGAGCTTTTAAACGTCTAGGTTTGTAGCCAGGCTCCCTGTTGCAGACTATCTCTTCCTGATCCCATGAATCTTGCATTTCTTGCTGCATAGTGGTCCAGTTTCAATAAAAGGGATGGGAGAGCATCCTCATCCTAGTCTTCTGTTTTATAGTTTCATAGCTGGTAGGGTCACAAGGGACCTGAGCAGATCATCTAGTCCGACCCCCTGCCATGGCAGGAAAGAGTACTGGGGTCAAATGACCCCAGCAAGGTGTTCATCCAGCCTCCTCTTAAAGACCCCCAAGGTAGGAGCCAGCACCACTTCGCTTGGAAGTTGGTTCCAGATCCTAGCCACCCTGACAGTGAAGTAGCGCCTCCTGATGTCTAGTCTGAATTTACCCTCTGCCATCTTGTGACCGTTATTTCTGGTCACTCCTGGTAGTACTCAGGGGAACAGGGACTCCTCCAATGCCTGCTGGTCCCCTCTTACCAGTTTGTAACAAGCCACTAGATCCCCCCTCAGCCTTCTCTTGTGGAGGCTGAACAGGTTCAGGTCCCTTAGCCTCTCCTTGTAGGGCCTGCCCTGCTGCCCCCTGATCATGAGAGTGGCCCTCCTCTGGACCCTCTCCATGTTGTCCACGTCCCTCTTGAAGTGCAGCTCCCAGAACTGGACGCGGTACTCCAGCCGCGCCCTGACCAGTGCTTCATAGAGTGGGAGGATCACCTCCTTGGACCTGCTCAAGATGTATCTGTGGATGCATGCCAAGGTGAGGTTCCTTACTGCCTCTCCACACTGCTGGCCCATGTTCATCTTGGCATCAACAGTGTCTCCAAGATCCTTTTCTGCCTCTGCACTGGCGAGAAGGGAGTTCCCCAGCCTGTAGGTATGGTGCTGGTTCTTCCTCCCCAAGTGCATCACCTTGCACTTGTCGGTGTTGAATCCCATCCTATTCTCATCCGCCCACCCCTGTAACCTGTCTAGGTCCAATTGCAGCCTATTCCTCCCATCTAGTGTGCCCACTTCTCCCCACGTCTTGGTGTCATCTGCAAATTTGAACAGGGTGTTTTTTACCCCTTCGTCCAAGTCGCTGATGAAGATGTTTTGCTCACTCTCAGAAGGAAGATGTGAGATTTTACTCCCTGATGGTCTAGAACTCAAGTATCCTGTTTCCTAGCCAAGTATTTTAGCTGCCAGAACCACCACCAACAGTATTTTACTAGAATACAGATCCCTTCATGTATGTTATCTAGACCTCCTGTACAACAAGTGTGCTTGCTAGGCCCTGATTACATTTAATTTCAGACCTGTAAGACAATAAGTAATTTAAACGAATAAATGACTAACATTAGCACATTTCATATCTTAATTTTATTAGCTTATTTATATATTTATATTGCACAATACAATAAGTTATATATACAACATTAAACAAAATTATTAGAAATGATATCTTTGGGCAAGATGTACAGAAATCCTGTTTTCATTCATGTATATCTTTTGTGTAACACAATAAAATATTTCTATACTCAATAGAATAATGTTAAATAGTCTGTTCACATTGGCAACATTGATTTCCAGGCCTTACTGTCTTTGAGGGTCAATAAACACATTATTACTGTAATATGTCTTTACATAAGTAAATAACATATTAATATCAAATAAAACAAATATGGAAGATCAGCCCTTTTGGCTGAAAGTTTACACTGTAATTATACACTAGCATAAGAACAGCAACTTCCTTCCCTTTTTATTTTTGTTTTATAAGTAGAGATAAACTTGAAATAAAATTTTGTATCCAGGCAAAACTCTGGCCCCACTCCAGTCAGTTTGTTACTATCTTCACTTCAAATGAAGACAGAAATTCACCCCTGCTTTTAAGTATCTGTTAATTCAGGCCTGTGTCACTCCCAAGTTTTAGGTTTAGGCCGATGCCTGTTGCTTAAATATGAAAGCAAGTGAAGATGGCTGCTTTTTTACGAATAGGTAAAGGACAGAATTATAAGCCTGTTCAGCACTTGCAAACTAATTTAGCAAGATGGTTTTATAATTATTGCCAGATAATATGAGGGATAAATAGACTTCAAAGAGAAACTAAAAGGATAATTAAGTCTCATGTTGGAGTATGTAGCTCCCAGGCTACTCGAAATAAGCAGTGTAAAGATCAGCAAATATGGACACCAAATATTGTTATTAAATATTCAGCACATAATTATAACTCTACCACAGTTACGTTCTATATGCTTACTGGTGAAAAACTGGTTATTAACTTCAAAGATATGACTGACTGATAGTTTTATAACATGTTTGCTCAGTCGTGCAATCTGTAATTAAAAATAAATCTTTGTAAATCATGAAATTTCTTCTAGATTAATAATAACACCTGCTGAAACCTGTCATCACAGCATTTTAGCAAGGAACTGAACTGCAAATTAGCCTACCAGGTTTGTTAACAGCTACTGGCTTCTGGTCTGTGATTATTGACTGAAAAAAAACCCATCCTGCCACAAAAAATAGATTTGTTAACATTTAGAAGGAAATAAGATATATTGTTGCTGTGAACAACCTCAGTCTAACGCCCCTATAAAAGGAATTGACTCATGAGGAACTATTTTCTCTTCAGCAACTGCTCATGCTTCATACTTCTGTAGGCATATATAATAGTTTTTAAAAGCAGTTGCCTTTGTACTCTTTAAGTGGCTCTTTTACTGATTCTGCTTTTTTTTTTTGTTTTTAATGTCTTATGCAATCATTTTTATTGCCTAGAGAGGTTTTTTTGTAAATACAGAAGATATTAAAATATGTTCCTTTTAAGTTAAAAGTAGTCAACTTTCTAACTACTGTGTCTTTAGTCAGTTAGCAGTATGCATTAATAAATTTCTGAAATGTTTGTGTAGACCAAGAATGCATTGACATATAGACAGTCATTTGAGATCTGTTGATGACCTTGATCATTTTTTTCTATCTGGAATTATTAGTTAAACTAGGGAAACTGTGAATCTAGTTAATGTACACACTTCTTTATTCAGCAAATCCATAGGATAAATAAGGAATGAAATAGGTTACCTATTACATGTGTTAGAAACTATAGAAATGTACAGGCATTATCTGTATTCCATGGTACTGTATCTGACTGTAGCTTTAAATTACTGAACAAGGCCTGACATGATAGAAATATCTTTAAATAGTTTAAACTTTCTTCAAAAACAGGATACCAACAGACTAATCTGCATCCATTCTTGTAAACAGAATGGAAAACTGGCATTAGTGTTCATTTACTATCAGCAACTGTTTAACAAAAGCCATTATGTCTAATGAAACATTTAATCTTGTATTTCTCTGAAGATTTTTGCTCTTTTGTTTGTGTGTCAAATTCAGTTTCAACTGTTGTCTCAGTTCACCCTTTAGAATGACAGAATATGTAACTGTAAGGAAAGCACCAGTTCTTTTCAATCCCTCTCCAACATCCTGGACACGCTGGTCTTGGACTTGGTGTGCTTGCAGATCCTTTTGAAGTGAAGGGAGCTTGTGGGAGCTAGGGTTATTAAGGTGCCCTGACCGCTCTTTCACCGGGGTGGTAACTGGCCTGGCACTTCCTGGGGGCTCCCGCGCCACTGAGAGCCCCACCAGGCCACCCACTCCCAGCAGGATCACAAGCATGACCATCAGGAAGCAGCTGGTAGTGCAGGTGTAGGCGATGTTTGTGCCCATTCCAAAATATCTGCGCACAAAGATTCAACAGCATCCAATCGCTCAATTTGTACCAGTTTGGTTAGAAGTTCAGGGATACTATAGCCAGCTGTACTGATTCGGTCAAAGAGCTGCATGCCATCTGTCATACCACCTATTTCATCTCTCTTTAATCCAAAGCTCTCAGCAAGGTGGCGCCATGTTTTCACAATGGCTTTTTCAGTGTTGTAGGTTGAGCTGAGCATCCTGCTCGTCTTCTCCAGGCAGTCAAAAGGCAGTTCTGTGGGACTGAGACCTGTCAAAGAGGAGATTCTTAGTCAGGAGCTTCAGTACACAGATTTTGATGACTACAGATGTTTCTTACAGAACAATAAGGATTACTGTAATATTCAATAGTATATACTTAAACCAGGATACCACAGTAACTACATCTAACTTTCTCATGTGTGAATTAACCCAACTGCCTGGTACCCTGGTGACTATTATGTGTACTGCCTAAATGAATTGCCCCAAATGACAGTATGGGACTGGTAGAGTCTTGTAAGGAGAGAAGGAAACCTGGAGACAATAAGGGAAGAATGCATGTGGGAATTTGTATGGGAAATTATTCAATAGTTACTTATTACTGTATCCCTGTCTCAGCTACCCCAAGTAGCTGCAGAAATATCCCAATGAGCAATTCCACAGATACAGATGTGTGAGTTTAGCAAAGGCATTTTGTTTTTCATTGCAGGCTAGTCAACAGCAGCCAGAGTTCCAGCAATGTCAAATTCAGTTGTTGCTTAATGGCACAGGGAATAACGCACTGATAGTCATCCCCTCAGATGGGTCTGGAGTAAACTAGATTACCTAATCTGATGTTTCCCTGACTTTGTTGCAAGCAGCATCTCTAAACCATAGCTAAGCACATTCATCTGAAGTTATGCAGAAAGCATAACAAGGCAGCACCTTTATAGTCTAATGTTAAATTAGACTAACCAAGGGTGCTTGGCTCCTGCCTTACAAGCTCACAGGCAGCAATCCAGCCCCTAGCGCTGGGTTATCTGTGAGGAGCCCTGCAGACCCTGTCCCTGCACTCTAAATGAGGCATGCAGGGTGACACAGGGCCCAATCCCAGAGTGCGCGGGTTGGGCAAGTGTGCCACAGGGACCCTAAAGCCTGGTGCCAGCATGCAGGGGTGGTGAATGGCCCAATCTAGCCCACAGACCAGTCTCATGCCTGTAGGGCAAAAACCATGAGCACTGCTGATCCAAACCATTTAGAGTTAGTCTACAAAGCGCCATGTTGCCTTACTTTCTGACTAGCCTGTTTAGGTGCCCAAGTGAGATCCTATTCCAGCCTTCTTGAGTCCCTGAAAAGCTAACACACAAGGTTGATTGGGTATTGTTCCTATTCTCTGCTTTTTGTGACTTCATCTCAAAGCTAAGATGACAAGGCATGTTATAAGTGTAGCCATCTTAATATTTTTTCAGGGATTTAAGCAGACACATAAATGCAATCCTATTCTACCCTAAATCCATTTAGATACTTAATAGGTGGAATAGGATCTGGCCGTACATATTTTTGTAATGATAAACCATTCTTGCAGAAATAAGAGGAATGCAGATGCTGCAATGATGCCTCTTGTCTTCATGTGGAAACTTTCCAGGCACAGTCCCTTCACAGGCGGTCTCTGTCATCCTTAATGTTAATTTTCAAAGGCTGGGTTTAAGCACTGACCCTAGGGCCGGGGTTTGCTTTTTGACCATTTCCAAACCCCACTCAACTATTTGCAAATGACCATTTCCCATATTGCAAGATACAATATGGGAATATACACTTCCCAGAACTATCCTCTGACTTTTGTATTTACTTTTTTATATATATGGAGTTTTTTCCTGTTTCATGACCAGTAGCAATGAGCTGAGACCTACATTTTTCCAGATAACACACGCACAAAGACTTTTGTAAAGTGGAAAATAAATATGGTTTTGCCCTTTGTTACACGGAGAAATTAATCTGCCTAGACCTGGGATCAGATTACTACCTGCAGGCTGGCTTGACCCTGGGAACCACTGGATCTACCCCACAGGCCAGCTTTAGCTGCAGGCACTCTCCCTGTGCCACTGTAGAGACACACCGGTGGAGGCCAGATCCTAGCACTTGTGCGCCCACCTCTGACCCAGGGTGGGTTATCTGGCCCACAGCCAGAATAGGTTGCCTGGCTCTGGTCTAGACCATACAGGCCATCAGGTGTTAAATAGGTTTCACTCTATAAACACTGGTTGACATGGATGTGGTGGTTTCAGGATGTGGTGACAGTGAGGTAGAAGGAAGGCACCTAGGGGCACAGAAAGGCGAAACACTTGTCTGACATAATCTACAACCTCCTCTCCCCTCCTCTTCACCCCCAAACCCAAACCTTATTTTCCAACTTCTTATCAAAACATATTTTAACTCATTTATTTAACCTGCTTAAAACAAGTAACTTATACAAAGTATGTTCTCTAGATTGGAATTTTCTCTTTGAAGCATGTCTTTTCATATGAAGGTAAAGGGGGGGTCTATTCCCAGCAAACAACTGTGATTTAATTCTGTGTACATTTTCTGATTATTTCTTGTTCACACTCACCTTCTGCAACATCACATACATTAGCATATACATCAAGAATCTTTTTCCTTCGACTTTGAATCTAAAGGGAACGAAAACATGTTTTAAAGAGTTATATTTCATTATATTTTTAGTCAAGTGAAAAGATCATTCCTAGCCAGAGGCAACCAGTCACAATGCAACTGCTCCAATGCTTTAGAAGCTCTTCTTTTCAGGGCTCTGAAAACACTGAATTGCATAAAGCCTCCTAGGTCTTATGCTGAAGATTCATAATGGAGAACAATACAGTGATTTAAGAATAAACATGCTTTTTTGCTTTCCACTGTAGGGAAATCTCACTTTCTTCCAGGGTTGTATAATTTAGATCAGTGAAGATACCACTCTGGGTGTTTTAGCATTTAGTTCCTTTTATAAACCCCACTCAACTATTTGCAAAGAGAGCAAATTAAATAGCACAGATATATGCCTAAATGCAGGAGCTGTCAGGTAAATTGGACCAACAATGATGAACCAAATGATTCTTCCAACGCACTGCAAGAGACTTAAATTTAGAGGATTTTTTGCAGATTGACGTTAGGTGTAGAACCAGTCATATCATTTTCAATTAAAACTATTTTTGCCCATATATGGTGTTTCATAAGCTGAAAACATTTCAGAGATGTAATAATTTCAATTAAGTTTTGGACAGAGAAGATTTCTGAGGTCAAGGGATCTTTGATCATTTCTGGCAGACGCTTATCTCCCCCCCCCCCCCCCCACACACACACACACATATGATATCTAATATATACTGCTTTGGGAAAAGCCTTTGACAAGATCCCGTTTAGCAAAATCATGTTAAAGCCTTTGGTTTTGTTTCAATGCTAAACTAATTTCTAAACCTCAACATGAAAGGGAACGATCATCCTTCAGATAGTTCTAATTAAAAGCAAGTCATTAGAAAAACTGGCTTCTTGATGAGACTCAAGCACTGTCTACAAAAAGCCTCTACTTTTCACAAAAGCTATTTAGAAAGAAGCCAAACTAAAAAGGCGCTTTTTGGACATTTTTAGTTTTGTGGGGAGATTTTTGTTCGCAGTTTTGTTTTGACTGGACTACAGAAGCCAGCTGGGTCTCTAGACCTCTGGTTCTCAACCTTTTTTGTAAACATGAATGGCCAGTCCTGATCCAGTAAATAGTTTAAGTAGAAAACAACCCCCTGGCCCTGCCAGTGCCCCTCAGTCCCAACCTGCTGCCTCCTGCCCCTAAGCCCCAGCCCCCCGTGTGTGGGGCAGGGGGTGAGTGTATGGAGAAGGGGGGAGGTATCTGGGGCATAGGGGCCCCCAAACATATCTCTTGCAGGCTGGAGCTCTGCCAGCCTGCAAGGGAAATGCCACGGTTTCCCACATTTTTGTCCTTTAAAGGAGAACCCATTTTTAAAGATTGTTGATCCATATTTAAAGTTTGTTCATGACCCTTTCATATATTCTTTGAACCCACTTTTGGGTCACACCCCACGGGTTAAGAAACGCTGCTGTAGACTATGATTATAGGCCACAATTAATTGAGTGCCCTACTCTCGACTTGTCACACAGGTTTGTATCAGGTCTTCACATACTTCCTATCTGATGAGATGAGACTGCAATTATTTCATGGATGTTATATAATCTTCACATTATGTGTTTATAGTTTCGTAGTTTCTAGGGTCAGAAGGGACCTGAGTAGATCATCTAATCCGACCCCCTGCCATGGCAGGACGGAGTACTGGGGGTCAAACGACCCCAGCAAGGTGTTCGTCTAGCCTCTTCTTAAAAACCCCCAGGGTAGGAGCCTGCACCACTTCTCTTGGAAGTTGGTTCCAGATCCTAGCTGCCCTGGCTGTGAAGTAGCGCCTCCTGATATCCAGCCTAAATCTACCCTCCACCAGCTTGTGACCGTTATTCCTGGTCACTCCCGGTAGTGCTCAGAGGAACAGGGACTCCCCCGATGCCTGCTGATCCCCCCTGACTAGTTTATAACAGGCCACTAGATCCCCCCTCAGCCTTTTCTTTTGGAGACTGAACAGGTTCAGGTCCCTCAGCCTCTCCTCATAGGCCCTGCCCTGCTGTCCTCTGATCACGTAAGTGGCCCTCCTATGGACCCTCTGTATGATGTCCACATCCCTCTTGAAGTGCGGTGCCCAGAACTGGATGCAGTATTCCAGCTGTGGCCTGACCAGTGCCGCATAGAGGGGGAGGATCACCTCCTTGGACCTACTCGAGAGGCATCTGTGGATGCATGACAAGGTGCGGTTGGCCTTCCTGACTGCATCCCCACACTGCCGGCCCATGTTCATCTTGGCATCAATAGTGACTCCAAGATCCTTTTCTGCCTCTGCACTGGCGAGAAGGGAGTTCCCCAGCCTGTAGGTATGGTGCTGGTTCTTCCTCCCCAAGTGCATCACTTTGTACTTGTCTGTGTTGAATCCCATCCTATTCTCGTCCGCCCACCCTTGTAACCTGTCTAGGTCTGATTGTAGTCTGTTGCTTCCATCTAACGTGCCCACATCCCCCCACATCTTAGTGTCATCAGCAAATTTGAACAGGGTGCTTTTCACCCCCTCGTCCAAATCGCTGATGAAAATGTTGAACAGTGCGGGCCCGAGGACCGAGCCCTGCGGAACCCCACTGCCCACGTCCTTCCAGGTTGAGAAGGACCCATCTACCACCACCCTCCGGGTGTGGCCCTCCAGCCAGTTGGTGACCCATTTGACTGTGTGGGTGTCGACATCACAGTCCCCCAGTTTCTTGATGAGAACAGGGTGAGAGACAGTCTAGGAAGGCAGAATAATTTTTTCAGTTTTTGAATCAGAGTAGTTATTATTATTTGGAGAAGCCATTTTATAAGCATGTTAGTAGTTAATACTGTATCTACTTAATTCTAAAATGTGTTTTTTCTCCCATTTAACCTTAGAGGGGAAACACCCTTATCTTGGAATCAAGTACAAGATGGTGGACAGACAGGCTGCTGTTGCCTGCCCCCTGCCACCTCTGCACCTCTTGTCTCCCCCCTCCACCCACAATTCCCCTCATCTCATAACAAATTTATAAATTTTCTTTGTATAGAATCTAATTATTTTCTAGTCATCTTAAATTCAGGATTGTCTTGGATATGGATACATATGGTATATTTTTCCAATGGGTTTTCTTAGACCGTCTCCAAAAGTATCTACAATCCCCCACTGTATTTTCTACTCTGAAGCTGTCCTTATTGCATTGTCTCTGAGCTGTCCTTATTGATTGTCTCTGAGGCAGAGAAGCTAAACAACACTTCCTTCCCAAGTCTAGCCAGAATGAGGTAAGACACTTTCTTCTCTAAGGACAAAAGTTGCTGAATCTGTGCCTCTCCCAGCCCATGTGTAAATGTACAAGGCTGAGTTTTCATTTTGGATCTTCTGTATAGTAACTTATTGCATAATATTTTAACTAGGACCTAAGAGTACAGAGCAAGGCAGATCTGGTTTTAAAATTCCCTCTGTATTTTTCTAGTTTTTTCAATAACTTTCCTTCACCTTGCTTAAAGGCCTCTTAAAACCATCATCTGTTTTAAATGGGTGCATCTACACGACATTTTTACTATGGAGCTGACTAGTTAGCTCTGCAGTAAATGTCTCAATGTCTGCACGTGCACCCCTATTAGGGTGCAGAAAACTAATTAACTCCACAGCAGGGTCATACTTGCAGATACATATACGACCCTGCTGCTGAGGTTTTGGGGGTTTTTTTATGCACAGCAGTGGACGTGTAGTCACTAACCCATCTGGCTGGGGCGCTTCAGTGCAGGGGACTGCCTGCTGGCTAGCCCCGTGCTGAAGCTCCTTCAGGTCCCAGCCAGTCCCGCCGCAGCATGTTGAACCTTGTCAAAGTAGCCTCAGCTAGCAGGCTAACCCCTGGAGTTCCCTGATAGCCAGGGCTGCTCCAACCCAGCTCAGTGTACTGCAGACTGGGTGCACATGTAAACAGCATATCTGGGAGCAATAAACTTCTGAGCAATAAGCTCTGGACTTTATTGCTGAACATTAATGGCATGTGTAGATGCACCCAATGTTTTCTTCTCCAGCCCCAGTGAAAATGCTACTGTCATAAATGCAGGGGAACGGTACTCATTCAATTGTGGAACCTGAGGCACTGAAGTTGAGAATCTGGGTACAATCCATGCTTTCTGAACATTGCTTTGAATACTCTGTTAGAAGCTTCAAGTCATTATAAGTGTATTCCAACTGAGGGTCTAAGAGAAGTGGTGGTTGGGACTAGAACAGATGACATATTTCTACTAGAATAATTGACTTTTGCAACACTGAAAAAAAGGAATGGCCAGTAGGCCTGTGTGAGTCAGTAGCAATCTGATCTAGAGCTGCGGACCAGGTTTCTAGCTCAATCAACCAAAGTGGCTCCGAAGCTTGGGAGCCGCCTCGGAGATCCGGCCATAAGGTATAATGGAGAATCAATGAAATATCTATAGCTTTGTTGGTTTTTGTCTGATTTGGATGAAATTTTCAGGGATGATAGACTCTGCAGAGAGCATGACGTCTGCCAAGTTTCAAGAAGATCAGTGCAGGGGTTTGGGGAGAATGACATCCCAAATTCTTGAAAGCAAAACTCCTGTTACATTTACATGTTACACCACAGGGGGGTGAATACTGTGGGGTAGTAGCCTATGCTGAGGCCACAGAGCCTGCCAAGTTTCAAGATGATCAGTGTAGGGGTTTGGGGGAACTGCACCTCAAGTTGTGGACAAGCAAAACTCGTGCCATGGGTGACCCTGTGTATGTTAAGGCACAGCGGGGTGACAGTTGCAGGGATGGTGGCCCCTGCTGCGGCCATGACACCTGCCAGCTGTTGAGGAGATCGGCGCAGGGGGGTTCTGGCGTGTGGGACTGACTGTCTGTGTCTTGGGGCAGTTGATTGTCTGTGTTCTTTCCTCTCCTTAGCTTAGTTTTATAGGTGCTAATTGATGGCAATTAACTGGCTATATTAGCTAGGTCCTGTGCATTGAGCTGGTCTCTGAGTGAATCATGATTGATTGGTAAGTGGTAACACAGTAGCTTAGCAGCCAGGCCAAGATAGACACAGTCCCACAAGCACCCATGGCATGAGTTTTGTCTGTCAGCAGCTAGGGGTGCAGGGCCCCAGAAGCCAGAACCCCCCCTGCACCAACCTCCTCAACAGCTGGCAGGCATCATGGCTGCAGCAGAGGCCACCATCCCTGTAGCTGTCACCGCGCTGCACCTTAACACACACAGGGTCACCCATGGCACAAGTTTTGCTTGTCCACAGCTTGTGCTGCAGTTCCCCCCAACCCTTGCACTGATCTTCTTGAAACTTGGCAGGCTTTGTGACCTCAGTAAGAGCTACTGCCTCTGCAGATTTCACCCTGCTTTGTTGTAACGCCTAGACGTGACATGAGTTTTGCTTTCAAGAATTTGGGGTGCAGTTCCCCCAAAACCCCTATACCGATCTTCTTGAAACTTGGCAGACTTCATGCTCTCTGCAGAGTCTACCATCTTGGAAACTTTCATCCAAATCAGATGAAAAATAACAAAGTTATAGATACTTTATTGTTTCTCCATTATACCCTGTGGCCAGACCTCAAAGGCAGCTCCGAAGCGCTTTGGAAGCTCTGAACCGCTTCAGGAAGCCGAATGAAGCCAGCGCTTCGACCCAGATGTGCTGCTTCGGAACCTGAAGCCTCCGAAGCGTCTCTGGATCCGAAGCTGTGTCCGAAGCCTCGCATAATTTTGTCTGATCTTGTATAGAGTTATCGCTGAGTGGGATAAAACCAGTGTAACTTACACTGAAATAGGTGTAAGCTTTCTACAGCTTATTGCAGAGTAGCCATTTGCTCAGGTCAAAGTGAATATTATCACAGCCACTTAGTGGTTATTGTAATACCTGCCTATCCTGCCTGGGACAGATGCACTTCTGTCTGCTCTGTAGCCTAATGTAGTTTACTTCAGTGTGCAAAATTTTGGTACATTATGTTAGTGTAGAGGTGTCTTCTGCTCAGGCCCTATGCCTTAGACAACCTAACTAGCCAAATAAGGATCCATCTATTGTATATGCAGCCTTATAAGATGCTTTCATTTGGTCTGAGAACCTGTGTATCTAATATAAATCCAATGTGGATTACAGATAGACAGTGGTGATATGTGCATAAGAAATACTTCAGAAGAGAAGAGGAGAAAAATGCAAACATTGAGTTAGTAGGTTATTTCCAGCTGTTTGTAACTTGCTAAAAGAACATCTCTCTAGGGGCTGAAATGTTCTCTCTCTGGTCCCAGTTGAAAGATAAGCTATTATGGAAAGTTTGAGCTAAATCAGTTAGGAAATAAATATGCCATACCTAAGAACACAGAAATCAGAAAATCCTATTGTTAAGGTTCCTAAAATTACATGAACCTAGTCATATTTATGCACACATACTTTGTTTAAATGTATGCCTTGCTATCTTATATTCATTTTTTGTTAAAATATATACTATGAAATGTGTAGTGTTCCAAAGAGCAAAGTCAGATTTGCTGGTGGGACTTTACTTTTGAGTCTCCTTTTTTGTGCACTCAATTTTTCAGGCCTTTACCATGGATCTTATGTGCACACAGAGAATTTCTAGAACTGGGCTATCCAAACAGTGGGCCAAAGACTGCATGCACCCCCTGAATGGTTACCTGTGGTCCCTGGGCTCCCAGTCTGGGTGCCACTCCTCCCATCTCTCTCCTGCTGCTGCTACTGTAATCTCCAGTCTAGCTTCTGCTTCCTGCTTCCCACCTCTGGGAATGGAGTAGGGCAGCCTGCAGGGCCGAGGGAGCTGATAGCAGGTGGACTTGGGTCACCCAGGGCCACTGTACAGTGCAGGGCCACTGCTGCATTGGAAGGGGGGAGGGTGTAGTGTAGCAGTGCTGGCATAATACCACACGGGATGCCTCCTGCACAGCGTGACCCACATGACATGCAGCTCAAGTGAGACTGCAACTTGCAGCTGGGGGTATATAGGCTGCAGCTACTCAGAAGTTGGACATCCCTGCTCTAAAACACCGAGGGAATACTATCTGCTGTCTGCACAGGTGAGATTTGCTAACATTTTATTTTTATCGCCCCAGAGTTTCCTATAGATTAGGTCAATTTGCAGTCTACTTTTTTGGGGTGCTAGGAGGTGTGCATATTTAAATACAAATTCAAAATGATTTTCCACATTTTGTTCTGAGGACAGTCTTACCCCAGTTGATTTGTTGTTTGTTGAAGATTTATCCCTGGCCAAATGGACTAATGATAACAAGCACCTCTCTGGGGCCTCTTGCTTGTCAACTGCAGCTTCTTCATCACTGTCCATACTGCGACTTAAAAGTCGTTCGTTCTCAGAAGAGGCATCATTTTCACTGAAAAATGAAGGGTAAGGGTGTCTTACCAAAGCCTTTTATAATCTGATTCCAAATATATCTTTTCTCCTTTCTTCTAGAAATGGAATATGTGTTTTCATCCTTTTAAAGGGACCATTAAGATTAAATCCTACTATTGAGGATGTAGGTAAATGCTCTAAATTACACAGTCATGCATACCCATTGTAAGGGGAAGACTGAGCCATTTTACAAAGGTTGTTTTCTTATGATTTTCATCTAGGACAAAATTCTGGCTCTTTCTGCTTCTCTCTGTATTTAAGAGAGGTCAAGGAAGAAGGTTGCTGTGAGATTGAGCCATCTATGTACTGATCTCTGAAGCTGTGGATAAGATGCATCCTTGAGGTCTGCAGCAGGGGATGCACTCTCCCATTGTAGCTGATAAATAGCAGGGCAGACTTATTGGGTATCTGAAAACTATAGATCTGGAGCAGGCTTAAATTTCCAAAATGGAGCTGTCAGGAGAGAAGACAGCCCTATAGAGCTTATGAACTGTACATTAGAGCACTGAGAAAAGACACAGCACTCCTTCCAATAACATTTCCCACCCAGTTAGTCTGAAAACAGACATCAACTTTGTGCTGCCATAAAAAAAAAGATCTCCATTTGCAGAGGTATGCCCCAAGTTGGTTTCTTCATTTGTAGTTTTCCCATAAGACTGGGTCCCTGAAGCCCAGGAGCAGCAGGGACCTGACCCTGTAGGACAACTGGCAATGTCTTTATCATCCATTAAAGCAGATCAGCTGGGCCAGGACACATCCCAGCTCTGCTAATGCCACAACAAAAATTACAACTGTTTTTAGCTTTAGTATATTTTCAAATCTAAGTCCTCTCCTTCACAGGTCCAAGGAATGGGGTTTCCAGTTCTCCCTGGTTTCTCTCACTGCTAGAAGTTATTAAGTCCATATTTTCTTGTGATAAATGCATTAATTTCTTTTTCATTATATATCCTTCTACATATTAAATATACGTATCCATTTCCCTCTAGTGTCCTACAACAGTTATTATGCTCTTTTTTCACTTTAACCAAGCTAAAAGCATGTTTATGCCTGTTTTTTCTTACATACCTCTTAACAGTCTTAGCTGGAGTTGCGGTCAATTTTTCAAACTCCTCTTTCTCTGCAAATATCACTACATTTTCTGCAGATCAAAAAAATAAATGTTTACATTGGCAGAGACTGCAAGTGATATTTTTGCCTCACCAGCTTCTCTAGCTGGCAGTTTTACTACAAACATAAATCTCTCTGTATGCTACTAACATTTTACTTGCTATTGAGAGGATTAAGTGAAATTTTGGTAGTATGGAAATCTTTTTGCATACGTCTTTACTAAATGAAAATGGAGTTCAAGCAGTTAAAAATGGGAAATCGCATGAGATGATGGATTGAGGGAATTTAAGCCTTGTTTTGTCTGGTGTAGAAAAAAGAAACACTATAAAACAACTCAGACCTTTTACTTCTTTCTTCTCTTCTTGCATATTGGCTTGGGCTTCAACCGTTTTTACTGAATGGCTGGTGCAACAGGCTAAAATACAAAGAATTCAACTTATTAATGGTCATTCTTAGCAACTATCTGGAAGAAACACTTTGTAATTTCAGTTTTTATGCTGTGCAGTTACCTTGAGCAGAAGGCTTAGTTTTCACAATGTAAAACATGATGATCAAGACAATGGCAATAGCCATTATGAATATAGTAGACATGGCAATGATAAGAGCAGTAGCTAGATGACCTTGTCCTGAAAGATCTGCTGGAGACACAAAGAAATAGGTTTTTTGTAAAGGAGGCCTATTAAAGCCAAAGAATACTTATCAGTTTGAGGCCTGCACTGAACTTAAATCCTGCACAATGTATCTGCTTTGGAATTGATAAAATACTATAGAATATCCTTTGCGCCTGATATGCCGGTCACTATAGTTTTACAAATCTATGGAATTTGATCTCCAATAACCAATTAATAGCGCTTCTGAAAATATGAGATCACATGTTTATGCAAAGATGAAGGAAGTTACATTATCCCCTCTGGGGTATTTTCCTGAAATACATTGTACATGTAATGTTTTCAATAAGAAGACATTTATTTTTTGCTACCAAATTTTGACATCTTTCCATATTTCAACCTTTAAGTGGTTACATAAAACTATTTTGTTGAATTTTATTGATATAGTTCTCGGTGTAAATAGGAAATGTAGGCAAATGATGTGGTCGTGATGTTACTTTGCATCATTTTTTTCTAAGCCAGAATGGAGCTGTTGCTATAAAATTTAATTTATCTTTGTTTCTAACAGGATGTTAATAACAATTGAAACAATGGTCCTTGTTGCATGGTAATTTTGGGCAGCTCCTAGAGGACTTAGCCCCTGGACTCTCTGTACATTAACACCTTAAAGTTGTTTAAAGCACTCATTATATGGCTCAAAGTTATGCCCCTCCAGGGCAGGATTATCTCTTGATCTGCACAACCCAGCTCCTTAAGATGTAGCCACTCCCCACAGATGTGTCACTGAGGCTGAAGGTGTGACTGCTCCAAACTCCTACAAATCTGATCAACATTTGTGTGGCTCACAGTATAAGGTGTAACAGGGCCCTATAACAGGTTTGTAGGCCGGATTCTGTTGAGGAATACACACATGCAGTTGTCTTTGGTGGGATGTATGTCCATGTCCATGTCTAAGGATTTGCTTTGTCTGTGGAGAGAATATGGTGTTTCCCCATATTATAACTTATGGGTTTGTAGTTCCTTATGTGTAATTGCAAACAGCTGCTAGCTTTCAACTCTGAGTCAAAGCTGAACACTCATCTTAATTGTTAAGTCAGTATATTAGCTTTCATGTATACAATGCAAAATAGCTCAGTGAAAGAAGATGTGTGTAATGTTTTCCATGGAGCTAGAACAACATACCAAGTGGGCAATCAGTTGGTAATGTTTCATTAGTGCGCATGTTTAAAATGCCATTGTTGGAAGACTTTTATAAAGTACAGATGAAAAATTTAAATACATTTGGTGCAATTTGCTTTGGTTTATATGAATAATAAAACTTGTGTTATGCCATTTGTACAAACACATCTCAGTTAAATAAGAGTTAAAACTGAAATAAAACTTTGATAAAAATATGATGGGAGCCAAAAAGAGAATCTTAAAATAAATAATTTAGTCATCAGAACAGGAGCAGCTCCTGTCTATACAATGAACCTGGGAATGACTACAAGGAAGGAATTGATTGAAATTTTTTTCCTTGCTAAATGATTTTTTTCCTCATCATCACAGCAATATCCTGAAGGAAATAAAAATATGTTTTTGTTATGAAGTCTGAATATACAGCTACTGACAATATAGTGTCCTGGCTACCAACATTTTTCTACTAGTAGAAAGCCTCAGTAAATATTATCATTATGAAAAGTAAGTCTAGAAGCTTTATTCAACAACTTATCTAATTCCAACCAGCAGTATTTTGGATTGATGTGGATAAATCTATAAAATGATGCGACATCCATAACTGGATATTTTGTCAGCAGCATGATGAAAGCATGAGGCAGGTCTGAAAGATGTGCATGACAATGAAAAGCTGTCCTCACAGATCCCTAGGGCACACCACAGGAAGACAGCAGTGCTGTCTAAACTGAAACATAGTAACTATGTTTGCTGCCCTCTTCAACAGGAATCAAGAGAAGCTACAAACTAACAATAGACTAGCAGGCATGTCAGATAAATCCTATGGTCAATGCTATTGGCATCTGAAAATGGAAACAAAACTTCAAGTACTAAAGCA
Organism: Crocodylus siamensis; assembly: GCF_052110815.1. Lineage (NCBI taxonomy): Eukaryota > Metazoa > Chordata > Crocodylia > Crocodylidae > Crocodylus > Crocodylus siamensis. Next base: position 303,543,193 of record NC_143395.1, read on the forward strand.
AATTGGCAGAATTGAATAATGCATAATTCACTGGAGCACTCCACCGTCTGGTGTGCTTTACAGTCTCATTGGAATTTTCATACAAGTCAAGGGGATATTTATATACGAGTATAGATGTCTCTCTGGAATACTTGGATTAATTTCATTCTGTTTATTAATACTTAGCTATATATCTTGTCAGCTACTTTAGAAGCTTTGTTTGTTAAAGTGATTGTCCAACAATAGCTATAAGCGAGAGAGTTGGGGTTTTTTCTTGAGCATTCAGTTCCCTAATAAAATGTAAACGCTTCCTCAGAAGCCGACTGGACTGACACCTAAGGCACACATCCTTGCACTCAGGCTAAGCTATCATCTTAGCTGTGATACTGGAAAGCAGATGGAAAAGCCCAGGAAAGAAGCTATAGTAGATAATTTGGAAGCTGACAATATCTGATCTGCCCCTCAGTGTTTGGAGCTCATTCATGAAATAAATGCATACTTTCAAGGCTAGCCAAATAATTGTTTATTGATAATATGTGCTTTGAAAAGCTGTAACCTCGAAAAGCAAGGCTTTGTGTGTAACTTCCCTATAACACTGACACAGGAGAAACAAGTTGCCTTTACGTGAGGAAGAATAATTGAATATTTTAACCTGCAGTTTCTGTACTTCAGAAGACTTGGCTAATCATGTTGATGTCATTTTTCTCTAAGGTGTTTTCAAGACCTCAGAAGAGATGTAACAAAGGGAGAAGACCAAGAAATCTGCAAAGAACTGTTACAGTTGCTTTTCCAACAGAGACTTCACATGTAGTGTTGACAGAAGATGAATTTAAAATAAGGTATGTAAGATCAAAAACAGAAATTGGATGCACTAAACAAAGAGCTAAAAGCCATAACAGAGTTTTAGAAAATGTTAAATATTTTACACAGTTGAGAAGCTGAATTAAAAAAGATATGATAAAATTTTCTGAAAACGCAGTCTTCAGCATCATGCATACAGATAAAACAAAAAAACTCAGCTGTGCTAATCCTTTTTATGCTGCACTGCAGTGCTCTTATTTTCATGTATTCTGACAAAGCAAGAACTCCCTCTCTCAGCTGTTTGTTTTAGCACCAAAAGACATTGGCCACATTGTTGCATTAAATTATTTTCAGGTGCCTGGTGGCCAGTCTCTGTTGAGGCACAATGCTATTTCTCTTTTTCTAGAAACAAGGAGCTAACTTAATTACTACCATAAATGAGTACAAGTCAGTTGAAATCCATTTTAAGTCCGTCTGCACTAAATGGATATCAATGATTAATCAAGGAACAAAAAGTTGTGTTATATATATATATATATAAGTGATTCTTCAAAGCGAGGCATATAATGAAAATCAGTATTACAACAGGTGTTTTCAATTCAGCCAGGTTGTCACTTGATGCCACACTGTGAAGAAATATCTGCTGAATTAAGTGTGCTGGTGCTTTTTCTTACCTTTGTGTGCATGCTGGAAAGGTGAGAAAGTGCTTGTGCCGGAAGTACTTGGGAAAATGGGTGAAAGGCCTGAGGTAGCACCTGCACCTGCAATATTAAAAACATTAATTTGTACTAGGACCAACAACTTAAGAAATTTTAGGGTTAGGTTTGCTTGATCTGTTCTCCCAATGCAAATGTGTCCTGTTACTGGAACTTTTCTAAGGGTTTATCAGTAATACTAGCTACTTATAAGCCCAGCTCCATCACAGAGTCTGCAGCCAATCCATCCAGTCCCCAGAGTTAGAAGTTCAGCTTCGAAGTCCTTCAGATCATTGTAGCTTCCAAGCAATTTCTATCAATGAGATTTCTGTGAAGCTCTGTTTTGTTTTTAAATGAGCATTATCCTAAGGGAGCCTTTAGAGAAGATGGGAGGGAAAAGTACTGTAGGATATCTTTCCTCTTGGTGAATCCCATCTTCCATGAAGCTGCCCTTATGGGATATGACTGTTTTTTGCAGGTGGCAGGATAAGTTTCATATGATTTCTCCTGCTAGTTAAATTGATCTTCCAGAAAAATATATGAGCCACAACAGCAGAGAGACAGACCCCTCTCTTCTATGGTAGGGAGCAATGCCCATTGAAGAGACTTGGATAAGTTGACTTCCTGGTCTTTTTTCTCCACCTCATTTCTTTGGCTAATTTATAAATTGACTCTGTTTAATCAATGTATATACTGTATTTTCAGAGCTGGAGAATCAGGGGAGAAATTGTTTCCTTTTGCCCTAGGCAACTACAGAAAATTAGCAGGAACTAAAACTTTAGATAAATACTTATTTTTTCATACAGTATGCCACCATGATATGGTTCCAAATCAAGAATTAGAAGTTTGGGTTATTAGTGTTAGAAAATAACATTATATTGACTCCTGCAAGAACTTTTAAAGTAATTGGCAAGTGCCAAAAAGTCACTGTAAACAGACACTGAAAGATTTGAACGCTTCTAATGACACAGGCATAGTGGCATAGGCATCTTATACCAACATGATAAAATGTTCACTAGTTCTTATATTAACATTGTGTGGAGCAAGTCAGCTATAAATTAATTCAAAGACACTCTTCAAATAAAGGTACGGTACAAATAGACAGTGTTTGTATTAGGACAGAGCCAGCATGGGGTCAAGACCTACTCTGCAAGGTTAGTTCACAGTTGAAAAATGACTGGTGATATTCTGCTGTCCTGGAAAATGCAGCAAGAAATGTTAGTGCATCATTTAAGTTTGGCAGGAAATTAAGCTGTCTGGTAGGGTATGAAAAATGTTTTGTGGCTGAAGAGCAAAGAATTATATATGCTCTTCAAATAAAAAGAATAATGCGTTTATAAAATGAAAAAATATTACCTAACATTAAATGTTGCTTTATGGAGGGTATGATAAATACACACTCTTAACTTGGCAGATGGCTTCAAAAGGTTATTTTTATAACAATGGCAAAACACTTTCTAAACTCCATTTGCTGTTATGGCAGGGAATGTATTATATTTGCCTTTTCCATAATTGGAATCATACTTGTATAACATTTAAAATATACTCATTTGTTAACTCATGTGCTTTCAGTATTATTTAAATAAACTAATTACATCTATTTACTCTTTAAAATATTCACATTGGACGAAGATCTTTAGTTCGATGAAGCCATAGCAACCAGAGTGATGACTAAAAACGTCTCTCCCTGTTTGTGAAATATTTATGAACTATGCTTAACAAATCATAAGGCCAAACCTGTAGTTCTTATTCAGTCATCTCTTAAGCAAAGTTTTCATTGACTAGGTGTCTTATATGCCTAAATATGAGTTTTGCTTGAAAAAGGGCTTTAGAATTTGATGCATGAAAAGCTACTTTAAGGAAGAGATTTGCTGCATCATCCAACGCATCTTCTTGCCAGTGTGGGACCGTTTCTTTTATTTCTAGTCTTATTCTAATAATTTTAAAAGAGAAACTTTCATAGTCTGAAATACCTCCTGATAAGGAAGTCTGTACTTGCTATGTTGCCTACTTTTTAATATCTTTTCCCTTAATTTCTAGAGCCAGGATGAGCACATTTCTTCTCTTCTCGTCCTTTTTTGTGATAAACCTAGCTTAAAGAAATGTTCCCACATTTACTCATAACCAAGATGAGGGTTTTTTTCTCCCATTTAACATGGAGGGCCCTCATTTTAGATTTGAGTACAAACTGGTGGAGGGTGGGTAGCCACTGCAGCTCCAACTACACCCCAACCTGGGGTCAGGATCAGAGTTCCCAGCTGCTGCCTGCACCCTCCTGCTCCCTGCAGGTAAGTGTAAGTGGGGGGGAGGGAGTATGAGGGAGGCTAGATTGAGGCCCCCATGGTGAGGGAGGGAGTGGGGCAGAGTCAGGTGCTGGGATGCTGCCTAGCCAGGGTGGTGCATGCAGCTTGGGTGGGAAATAGGATGAAGCCATGGGTGGCTCATCCAGAGGGCATGGGGGGGTGGCTTCCCACCATTGCATGCATCCCCCAGGGGGGCGTGGGGGCATGTGCCCTCCCAGATTTGTGCACAGGGTAGGGACAGATGTGGGCTCCTTGCTGCAGGGTCAGGGCTTCCTGCCCTGCTGCCTTTCCCCCGGGAGCCCCACACTGGCTGCATGGCCCCTGCCTACCTGGCTGCAGTAGGGGCAGCAGTGGCATGGAGTTGTGCTCCCTGCTGCAGCCAGGCAGGCAGGGGGCATGTGGCTGGTGTGGGGTTCCTGGAGCAAAGGCAGCAGGGCAGAAAGCCCTGACCCTGCAGCAGATAGCCTGCATCCACTCCCACTCAGCTCAGCTCTGCTCCAGCCATGGCCAGGGGTGGGGAGGTAAAAGGAGAAGGGGGTATGTGTCCCTCCTTTCCATTTTGAAAAGGTGGTCACTCTAGCTCCAGTCTGGGGCATAGAGCATGTAGTTGCTCCAAGCCTGGCCTAGTAGCAGTGGTGGTGATGGCAGCAGCTCTGGCCCAGGCTCTGGGGCCAGACCAGGGCTACCACCACCACAGTACCTTCTATGTGGCCAGGCTGTGGCTGAATCAACCATATGCTCCATGCTCCAGGCTAGAGTGGAGCCAGAGCTGGGGGAGGCAGGTGCTGGGGTGTGGGGGTTGGGGGCTGCAGGTAGTGGGGTGGGGGAGAGGGCAGGTGGCACAGGGCAAGGTGTGGTGGGGCAAGGGGCAGGGGTCAGGCTGCTTGACTCCGCCACAACCTCTCCCCACTGTCTGCCTCCTTGCCACTGCTTTCCCTGCTACAGCAGTGGGGGAGACAAATTTAAATTGACCTTCCAATATTTAGATTCTATAAATGAAATATTACAACACATTTATACATTTTCCATGTATAGAATCAAATTATGGGAGGGGGAAGTCATCTTAAATTCACAGTCATCTTGGATTCAGGTAAATACAGTATTTATAAGCTGTGGAAAGTATCCACTGCTATTAGTACATTCTGAACATTTACAAAATGAAGATATTTTCTGCTTTAAGTGGAGGTTAAGAATAAACCATTCCTTAATATCTCTACAGTTGTATGGTTTCTTTGTGCTAAACTGAATGTCCTATCAAACTGATCTGTGATCTTGATTGATTTTTTTTTCCAGCACACCTGGACCTGGAAAATGAAAAAATCTAGTCAGCATTTGGCCAATGCAGAGGACTGATGCCTACTATCATCCTACAGGTACCAGACCTGTGAAACCTTATCATCTCATTGATATATCAGATTTCAAACAACTGGTATCCTATACAGTTCTTACAGGCCACAACAAGTCAATGGTGTCTACTTTTGCACTGCCTTTCAGCTACTCTAGGCAAAAAATACATTGTTTTGTCTGTTTCTAGATTATTTAGCAAATTCTAACTTGTCTCCCTTTCAAGCAGCTGTACCACACACCGTACTCTTCTTTTTTTCGATTGACTTGAAGCATCTACTAACTACAGCATTTCTGCTTTGCTTGAACAATCATTTTTATATTGTTAAAGCTTTTCCTTGCCCATGGATACACAAAAAAAAAGTAGTCAGGGTGTACAAAATCATGGTCCACATAAATTATCAAAAATGGTAATAGAACCATTTTTGGCTCTTAAACTGTTATCTTCCTACTTTCTATGCAAGAACAGATCCAGCTCCATCCAACATGACCCTGTGGAAGTTTTTCATTTTTACTCACTGGGCACTCTCACATGCTTAATACTAAAGACATGTAGTAATTTGGGATTTGGACTGTTTGTTTTGTGCAAAATATTATAGGAAAATCCACCCTGATGTTAGAATCTAGTGACTTTCACGTACTGATTTATGTAGGTGTCAGTTACTACACACAATTTAGCCGATTATAAAATGTAATAATTTGGCAGATTTTTTGAGTCAGTGTTTTCTTTGGATGTAGTTTAGAGAAATATGCTAATTCATATACCTGCATTGAAAGGTGAACTGAAAACTGACAGCTTCTAACAGACTTTTTTTTTATTATGCTGTCAGCTTTTAATGAGTAGAAGGAAACAAATACAACTAAGAGTCTGTTCTCTTTCCCCATCCAACACTACACAATGACTATGAAAGTTCAGTTTTCATCCAGAGCACATTCTTAATCTGCCTCCAATGCAGATGTCGCTTACATTATGTAAAAAAACGTAGACATGGCTTACCACAGAAATTCCAAAGACATGCACCACACCATATGGAAATCACTTGATTTTGACCCCCATCCCCCTAAAGATCGATGGCTGGAATTGAGTTGGATAAAGTGTATTTTATCCTCTTTGGCCCTTGTCCATAACACCATGAGAATGTTAAAAAGAAACTGGCTAGCAATCCTGTAATTTAAGTTTCATCAGAATTTCCATTATAAAAACATTATTATTAAGAAAGATTATTATAAGAAAGATTTGGCTATGACTTTTCTCCAGACTTAGATTTTGCATGCACTCTCATAATATATATATATATATATATATATATATATATATATTTTAGTGCTTTAATAGAATAATCATACTTGTTTCAAATATGAGTTTGCTTTTGTAACTCAAAAACAGCTTTAATTTTTAAGTGGTCATACAGGCAACCATTTGTCCATAATGTGCTATTTAATAAAACCATCTTTTTAAAGAATATTTCCATTGTTCATAACAGGGTTACTGAAGTTATTTGGGCTTATCAATCAATTCGGAATAAGAACCAAAGAATGGTATTATGTAATGTGTGGCAGGTAAAGGAAAAGATGTTTGCAAATGTGTTATCTTCAATGTTTGTGACTTTTAATTAAATCTGGTACAATTTTGCTGATGCACAGATAGAAAAACTTGTTTTTAAATTATTTTTTCTTCATTGATGACAGTGATGTTTACTGAACTGAACCCTACAAGAAGAATACTAAACACTAATACTGAAAAGTATTTCCTGACTACTTTATAGACTTATTACATGTCCATGAACTACAACATGGTTTTGGAAATCCTGATAGATGTATGTATTGAAAAAAAATGTTTGGCAAAATTGAAATGATACAAAATGCATACATTATCACATCCTGAATATTGCCTCTAAAACACATTTGGATTAACATAATTAAGCTGTAAATATTTTACTATATATTAGTCTTCTCCTTCTATTCCCTCTCTAATTCTTTTTTCCTGTTACCTAGTGATGTTCCAATCACATTTTTTCTTGTTTCTCTTTCTCCTACTCACTTTCTGTCTGATCTCCACACTGCTTGTCCCTCACACATTTCCTTCCTCAACTTTTAGTTTCCCATTTCTTGTCCTTTGGTCACATATATTCTCACCTATTTCCCTCCCATCTGCTGCCCTGATTTTTTCACCTGCTATTTCACTTTGCTTTGCTGAGATCCAGTCATCTTTTCATTCCCTTTTATGACTTTCCTAGCCCTTCCCCTTCAGAGTATTTTCCTCTTTAATGTTATTTAAGCTTGTCCTTGGGCTGGTCAAGATAACCTTTTATAGGTGGGGAATTGTGGGTCTCAGTGTCAAAGACCAGATGACCTTTTACTCCACACTGCAGCTGTTTAGAGGGCAGGCAGGAGACAGGAAGGGAATAGCAAGGACCCCTTTATGGGGCAGTCACAGGGGGTACTACTACCAGGATATTAGTGGGAGGAAGAGAATGAGAAACCAAGAAAAGTCCCTATATGTGCCTTCAACTTTGCAGTTGAGCCCTAGCAGGATGATGGAAGGGAGCCCAGTTAGGTTCCTAAAACTGTCTCTCAAGTCAATAGAATATTAGGAGCCTCCAAAGGATGTTGTCCACAATACCCTTCATGCTAAGGGCAGGGGTGGGCAGTTATTTGGGGCTGAGGGCCACTTAGGGAGTTTTGGTGAGCTGTCATGGGCCAGGTCAGCACCCCTGCCCTCCCAACAGCTCACCAAAACTCCTTAAGAGGCTCTGCTCCACATTTGGCTGGCCAGCTGGGATAAGGCCATGGCTGGGGAGCAGCATCCAGGGGCGGGTGGGCAGGGCCGGGGCTTCGATCGTGGGGCCATGACAGAAAAGGGCCAGGGCCCAGTGCAGAGCCACAGTCCACTGCCTGCACATCCTTATGATAGATGCCTGTACTGTCACTGCCCAGTGATCCCAGGGTCTCCATTGAGACCGGCCAGGACCCACGTGGGCAGGGCACATGGCCAGGTGGACAGGATGGGGCTGCAAGTGGGCAGGCAGGGAGTGGCATCCAGAAGTGGGATGGGTGGACAGGATTAAGTCTGGGATCTTGGGTCAGTGACAGTGTGGGGCCTGGGCCTGGGCCAGAGCTGCAACTCTCTCCTTGCACACCCCTGCTTGCAGAACCAGCGCTTATTGCAGGGACATGTGGGCAGCAGATTATAGCTCTGTCCCAGGCCCTGGCCCCATGCTGTGACAACCCCAAGATCCCAGACCCAGCTCCACCTCTCCCACCTATCCTGCTCCTGGATGCCACTCCCCATCCACCAGCAGCCCCATCCCATCCACATGGCTGCATGCCCTGCCCACACGGATCCTGCCTCTGGCAGTGGGTGTGGGGTGGACGGGCCAGGGTGCTTGGGCAGCAGGGCTGGGTTTGGTGGTGGCAGCTGGAAGGAGTTGCCACTGCTGGGGCTGCAGGGAAGCGAATCTGGCCCATCACACCACTCCAGCCATGCCATGTGACTGGGGCAGAAGGTCTCATAGAATCATAGAAGTCGAGTCGGAAAGGACCTTGTAGATCTTCAGGTCCGACCCCCTGCCCGGGCAGGAGAAAAACCGGGCTCAAATGACTCCAGCCAGGTAGGCATCAAGTCTCTTCTTAAAGACCCCCAGGGTAGGAGCCAGCACCACTACTCTTGGAAGTTGGTTCCAGATCCTAGCCGCCCTGACTGTGAAGTACTTCTTATGGATGTCTAATCTAAACCTACTCTCCAACAACTTGTGGCCGTTACTCCTCGTCATGCCAGGGGGTGCTAGGGGAAACAAGGTCTCTCCCAAATCCTTCTGGTCCCCCCTAGTGAGTTTATAGATTGTCACCAGGTCCCCCCTCAGCCTTTGCTTATGGAGGCTGAACAGGTTCAGGTCCCGCAGTCTCTCATTGTAGGGTCTGCCCTGCTGACCCCGGATCATGCGGGTGGCCCTCCTGGACCCTCTCAGTGTTGTCCACATCCCTCCTGAAGTGGGGCGCACAGAACTGGACACAGTACTCCAGCTGTGGCCGGACCAGAGTTGCATAGAGGGGGAGGATCACCTCCCTGGCTGTACTTGAGATGCACCTGTGGATGCACGACAAGGTCCGATTAGCTCTGCTGACCACAACCTCACATTGTCGGCCCATGTTCATCTTGGAGTCAGTAATGACTCCAAGATCCCTTTCTGCCTCCATGCTCTCAAGAAGGGAGTTTCCCATCTTATAAGTGTGCTGCTGGTTACTACTGCCTAAGTGCAGCACCCTGCATTTGTCAGTGTTGAAGCGCATCCTGTTTTTGTCAGCCCACCCCTCCAACCTATCCAAGCCTTGCTGCAATCTTTCCCTCCCTACTAGCGTGCTCACCTCACCCCAAATTTTGGTATCATCAGCAAATTTAAACAGGTTGCTTTTCACCCCATCATCCAATAGTCTCAATGCGTTGGGTGGGACTGAGGGACCTGCTGCAGCATGGACAAAAGCTCTTGGCAGGCCACATATGGCCTGCAGACTGTATTTTGCCCACCTCTGATCTAGAGTAAGCAAATAAGAAATATTGAACAGAGAATGTGTCTGAACTTTAATTCCTGACTGGAGTGCAGTTGCCTCTGTCCATGTGGATCCCCAGAGCTCTCTTCTGAGGGTAGATGCTTACCTCCTAGGCCACCCCCCTTCTTAAAACATGTCCAGAGGAAGAGGAACCCACTCTGTTTAGTAGGTAAATGTTTAAAATGTTCAGGTAGAAAGTGACAGACCTAGGCTCAAAGCCCTCCTTAGGCTAAGGGGATACAAACTTATCTGATTCACCTCACTTGAGTGTCTCAATTACCAGACTGTAGAGCAGTATGGGTAGGAAGCGCCCTCCACTTCTCACAGGAAAGCTGGGCCACTGCACAGCCAAGAATTGGCCATAGGGATTGGAGAAGAGTAAGCAAGTGGGAGTCTGACTGTATAGTCTTGTGCAAGGCTATCCAACTTGTGGTCTGTGGGCTGTATGTGGCCCACAGGAAGTTATGTTGTGGCCCCCAGGCTATTGCTCAGCCATTGCTCACTCCTTCTATCCTTCCAGCTGCAACAGCAGTCAGAGTTTCTGGGCTACCCTTTCCATCTTCCAGCTTTCACTGCCTGCACCTGCCACAGGAGTTGGGACAGTGGATTGCAACACAGCTGGGGGAGCTGAGGATGAGCCTGGGGCCATGCAGTGCAGCAGTGAGATGGGTGTGGGGACACAGTGCAGTGGTAGGGGGGCATCTGCATGGTGTGCAGTCTTGGGGAACCAGGACTCGCCCTGGAGCAGCTCATGGGAATGCAGTGCCTGATGGTGTGGCCTGCTGGCCCTTCAGCCCTTGGCCACTTAGAAGTTGGACAGTCTTGGTCCAGCAGTTGGGGCACTTGGCTGGTATAACTTGTTTCTAGTCCTTTGTCTATTAGTGCATTTTACACTCAACAGCTGGATAAAAGTCAGGAATATGTCTGAGAGCAGGAACTGGAATCCACGCTCCTTCCTTTCTCCTGACAGTTGAGTGTCACTGCCTTCAGGTCAGAAAAAACATTTGAAGGGGTTTTGCTCTTGCACGTTCGTAGGGTAAGACATGGTAAACTAAAAAGAAAAACTCAAAAGGAGCTTCTAATGTTAGCTCAGTCAACCACTTTTGACAAAAAATATTTACACGTTGGATTTAACTATCTAAACAGAACCCTGAAGTAGACTGCTCACCTGCCCACAGCTTGTTGCAGCAAAGTTTGTTATTATTTTTCCTTTTACTTGTGAACTTCAGTGGCAACTACCAAACTTTGAACAATAAGGGAGCTACGTACAGAAAAGCTTTTATTTGCCAGAGAACAGCAGCTGCCCCAGGGTTATTCTCTTTTCTCTCCAGGTTGGATTTGGAGTTTGTGTTGGAGTCTTGTTTTACAAACCTCTTGGGACCTCGGGTCTGCTATTTGTGGGTGTATATATGTACAGACAGGTAGCCAGAAGGCAGTATTCTAGCCGTGGCTGCGATCCACAGATGTAATGAAGTACAGGTCAAATGGCAAATCCTCTACATATTAGTCCATATGAGAAATGCAATTTAGGCAAAGTATCCTTATACCAATTTTCAGGCATTTCTGTTTCTGTCTTCTAAAGGCCAACATCCTACGTAGTGCCTAAGGTTTGTTTTACACCTTTGCAGTTCAGGCACCTGGATATCTCAAAAGATGGCCAACTAATCTGGAAGAAGCCTTCTGTTTTATACATAGACTTGGCACAACTGTTGTTTGAAAGTCTATTATTTGAAGCAAAACAGTCTGTCACGGAGGGTCGTTCAGTGCTGTTGCTTCTTTGGGGATTTTTGCAGTCCCTGTTCACCTGCCTCTCCTTGGGCCCACCCTCCTAGGGGTTCATATGGCTTATGAGTTTTACACAAGTTGGAATAGACGGAAGCTACTTGAAATAGAAGTTACTTGCCGGAAACTAGTAGGGTTAGAGTGTTATGGCTGTGATGATCCAGAAGTGAGGGTTTTCTGTGATATCTTTTATCAGACCAACCATGTACTTCGGAGAGCTGTTGGACAAGCTTTTGCACATCAAGTGCCCTGTAAGAGGCAGACCCAGGTTGAGCTAAATATCAGAGCTATTTGCCACTAATGAGATTGCCTTGTCTACTTTGGGTTAGGAATGGCTCCTTATAACACCTCTTCATTCCTAGTTCACAGCTCTCCTCCATCCCTCCAAGAAGAATGCTTGCATTTGCATGAAGGCTGGGTCTGCTTCTTCGTTAGACCTAAAGAAGAACAGCTGATGTCCGAAAGTTTGTCTAACAGCTTTCCCAATTTCACAACTGGTCCGTTAAAAGATATCACAAAAAATCCTCAACTCTTTGCCTGGTCCCGGACAGACATTACATTTAAAATGTGATTAACTGGTATTGACTTGTATTTCCTTACGTCTGTGAATTGCAGCTGTGGCTAGGAGAATAATGCCTTCTGACTAGCTGTCTGTAAATATATACTTCCATTAACTGCTGACCCAAGATCCTAAGAGGTTTGTTAAACAAGACTCCAACACAAACTCAAAATGCAGCTTGGAGAGAAGAGAGAGAATAACTCTAGGGCAGCTGCCATTTTCTGGCAGGTATATGAAATAACTTTGTGGTTCATTCCTATCACACTTTCGATGAAATGCATGGCCAGTTCTTGCAACCTGTAGAGCTTTTCAAGACTCCTGCATGCTCCAGAGGCTAGGAGTGCCCCTTGGTTGGTCGGGACTCCCAGCCAGGTGACTGTACCACACACTCCCGGAGCAGGAAACCCCATCAGCTGACTGGAGCTCCCAACTGGGGGAGCTCATTGTGTGCTCCTAAAGCTGATGAGCTCTGATCAGCCCAGGATCAGGCTTCCCCTGCACTGGCAATATAGCACGTGTGGCATGGCAGGAAACACAACTATTGGGATCCCACATCAGATCCTACGCACATTTACTTTAATGTCTATCAGGGGCCTCAGAAACTGCTGTTCTTTGACAGTCCCCTCTGCCTAGTCATATTCCTTGCCCATTTGTTTGAAGTCTCAAGACAATAAGTCTGACATTATGAAAGAAAATGACGATGCCTTCTTCAACATCAGAATCCTCCATGGGGTAGCTGGAGCTAATTTGCAGCTAAATGGTAAACGATACCAATCCCACCAGTACGAATATGCAGAGATGATGTTCTGAAAGAAGAGCATTAGTAAGTAACCCCTTTCTATGATATTGGTATTATGAATTTAATAGAAAGGCACAGGTGGAATGAACTATCAGATGGCTGAAGGTTGAATTTCTAAAAAGTCAAGCATCATCTTTTTGGTCTTTTTTCTTTCTGTATCCTGGCTTCCATAATTTTTATACTTTCTCCAACCCTCTTTCCTTTCCTATAGGTCAGCAAGGCTTTTGGCCACAGAATATCTTTAATATAGTCTAAGCTGCATGTAGCGAGCATATTTGGCAATCAAAAATTGCCCAACATGTAGGGCAGCAGTTATTAGCAGATCTGAAACTGGCTAGGTCCTGTCAGCTAGAGGCAAGGAGCCCAGAGTATAGAGTATTGTAACAAGACTTTCTGAGACGCTCACAGCTTAGTAAAGGCTGATGGCAAGCTCTGAGTAACAATGTCAGGAGCATTTACAAGACAGGAAAAGTTGAGGGCATCTTGAATTTACAGGCATGCTTAAATTAGTTTAAGTAATGTCTTTAATACTCAAATCAAGATAATTAATAAATGGCTATTGCTTTTTCTGCAATTTAAATCTACAGGTGTCTTAAATGGCTTATTCTGTATACATTTTTAAAGCTGTGTCTAAAAATTGAACTTGGAAGTAGGGAGTGTGATTCTCTTACTATACAACATATGGCATCTATTCTAGGGACAGTTGGGAGAAAACAAGAGTGTTGAGGAGGATGAGGAAATAGAAGGTTTAAAAATATTTTCATAAACACTTTTCCTTTAAACTGTTTTACAGATCCAATTTTAGTGGGATTTTTAAATCTTGTTTCCCTTTCTTCATGTAAAATAATAGACTTCTGGTTGTAAACTAAAGGGTGTGAGAAATAGTGGCACCATGTTTGTTGCTAGCACAAAATTTGAAACCTTAACGTGCAGGAGCCAACCCCAGTTGACAGCTCATATTATCCATCAGAATAAAGACAGCAGCGAGCTCACAATAACATTCTCTTCAGATTACGGTGATTAGGCAAATCAGACACACACAGATTAGAAAACTGTATGACCAAACAGCTCTACAGTTATGTGTCAATATTTGTAAAGGTCCCTGTAGACTGACCGAGATAAGCTGATCTCAGGGTAAACTGCGATAAAAATGTGTTCTTTCTGAACATTTGCTCTTACTACATTTTATGTTGCCTGCCCTAGAGATCATGAGCCCTTCAAGAGATTCCAAGAAGAAACCTGATTTTCCATTGAGAGTATAAGTCGTTATTTATGAATGCATAAGGCAAAAGTATCACAACAATATTCAGAGTTAGGTGCTTATAAAAAATACCTGGTCTACATAACTAAAGGGATCAGCATACAAACAAAGTGGGTTTAGAAAAACTAACACTTGTTTACATGCTTTTCAATGGGCAAACGGGTGGTTGGGTTCACAGGAATTTGTTAATGTGTTAATATTTATTCATATGAAGATGAATGTTTTCTCCTACACTTGATTTCTTCGTAGATTTATCCACTTGTCACTCCCACCAATAACACACGCACTTTGCTCATTTATTGTTGCCTTTGTCAAGTTCATAACATATGTGGTTATAAGTTGTGCAATACATATTTTTCTCCCAAAATTAGACATGTTGGTATTATACCTGCCAAATATTCTCCAAAAGCAAATGTTAAGCAATAGTTTTTAGACTATCTAGAGGTTCCTTGCTAAGCCTCAGGGCATTGTACTTGAAGAAATCATCTCCCTGCCCTCCCCACCGAACACGAAGGAGTTGAAGGTGGCACCTAGATGGCTGTACTACTGCTGCTGGTGGTAAAAAAAACAAAACTGGTGGCACCTAATAGAGCTGTACAGCTCATCACAACAATGCATAGACTGTAAGGCTGGAAGGGACCTCAGAAGATCGTTGAATCCAGCCCCCTGCACCAAGCAGGAAAGATAACTGGGGGGGTCAGGTGACCCCAGCAAGGTGACTGTCTAGTCTGCTCTTGAAGATTTCCGGGGTAGGTGATTGCACCACCTCTGGAGGGAGCTTATTCCACAGTCTGGACACCCTGACTGTGAAGAAGTTTTTCCTAATGTTGAGCCTGAATCGATTTTCCAGGAGTTTGCAGCCATTACTCCTGGTTTTCCCCTCAGGTGCCCTGGTGAACCATTGCTCACCGAGCCCTTGATATACTCCCCTAGTGTAGGTACAATCTCACCTCTTGCATCAAAGCTCAAAACGTATTTTAAACATGCAACGTGTTTTGCTTGCTCCTTAGAAGTCATAATTTGTTACTTAGGTAACTGCTACCTGTGGTACTATAAGTGTCCAGGCAGCTGTGTTTCAATTCCAACATTAAAATCAAACGAAGTGTGTATTGCTGCTATATACTTTCAAAAAACCAAGATTTGTGAGCCAATCTTATTTATCTGCCTGACAGGAAAATGCTGTGTGCCTTTATCCTGAGCCTGTGGTTGAGTGGGACTCTTCTCTGTGTTTTCTTTTTTGGTTTATTATTCTTTTCCCCCCTCCTCTCTCCTGGATTTGGAGAGAGGTTCCACTCAGTTTGGACTCACTCGCTGCACTGCACCAAGACAGCTTCCACCTTTCTTCCCTCCTTCACCCCTGCCATGCTTCTCTGTCCCCAAGAAAAGAAGACATTCTGGTCTCAAAGGCTGAGGGATGAATTGGCAGCATGAGCACCCCACTGGATTAGTCATCTTTTTACAGTTAACGAATGAGAGCTTCTTGACAGAAGGACGTATAAAACCAGACTGCTCTTCTACTTGCATGTAGCAGCGTCTCATGTTTAGTTGTCTCGCCATGATTGCAGTTTAGATGTCAGCAACTCTCTTATGCCAAACTAATGAAATGATTCTGAGTAGGGATATATCTTTTCCCTAGTTTATTACTTACTAACCAACCCTGCTTTTGCCTATCTTGAAGGAAGTGAGCACAGAAAAGGAGCAGCTATTCGGCACTTGCCTGTAGTGGGAATTCCAGTGTTGTCTGTATTCCAGGACAGCGTTCTCAGAACAGCCTGGAAGCTATTTTAAGGCTAGTCCTTAAAATATGCAACCCAAAGAGATTATCCAGTTAAATAAGGATAATCAATCATACAGGCCTGTTTTAGGAAATTAAAGCAAAACACAGCAGAAAAATAGCTAAATCAAGACTGAGTTGTTTAATTGCCCCGCAAAGTTCAGTACTAGCTTTATCTGCAGGGTGATATGGTTGGAAGCAGAAAAGGCCTTACTGGTGGCTGACTCGTATTTTTGATTTGCACGAATCCAAGTCCAAATCAGATAAAATTATGGAAATTCAAAATGAAAATGAATTTTAAAAATAGAAATTAAAGAACACTTACATTCCTTGGTATTGGGAGGCGCCAACAAACATGAGTAGCAAACCATTCCATATATGTTCCTGGGCCTGTTTTCCAACATGTAGTAACTACAATGAAGGGCAAGGCAGGCAAAATAACATAAATGAGTTGCAGTGAAGTACAGTTGAATAGCAACCAATTATTCTGAGATAAAACCATTTTTTAAAAACCTTTATAATCAATTTGATGACATCTGCTTTTGTTTTTTTTTAGCTAAATAGAGAGAGTCTTTCTTTTCTTCCCATCCCCCATATAGGCAGTTAATCAACCACTAAGCCTACATGACAAGAAGTGATATTGTTGCCTAAAACAACATTATTCTGCCTGGTGAGTTTTTAAGCTGCAGTTCTGAAATGAAGCTTTCTAAACAAGGACAGTATTTTTTAAGCAGTAATTTTCCAGGCACAGCCACCAGTTGGATTTAGTTACTTAGTTGTCTGTGTATGAGGCGTAAGAATAATCTCCCCAACTAAAGAGGAAAAAATAGAAATTTAAATGAGCCACTAATAATGACTAGAAAAAAACTGCAGGAAAAGCTAGATTATGGGTTACACCAGGGGTCAGCAATCTATGGCCTGCAGGCCAGATCTGGCCCATAAAAAATGTATCTAGCAGGTGACAGCTCAGGGAATTGACAGCATCCTCCAGCCACAGCAGCAGAAGAGGTGCCCTCAGGGGTCAAACTCCTGCAGTGTTCGGTTTATGCTCTCTGCTGCAGCAGAGGAGGGATCACCAGGGTCCTGATACCTGCCTTTTCTCTCTATTCCCTTCATAGCATCTGCTGATCACAAAGACAGTGTGGGGCTGCAGCCCACAGTAGGGGCTGGGTCATAAATAGTAGCCCACAGTGACAAAAAGCTTGGCGTCGGTTTACACTATTCCACAAAGTTCAGTGCAGCGGATGGTTTATATATAGCCTCTAAGTGAGAGTTTTGATTTGCTTAAAGTCTCTTGGGATAACTGGGCTGCATATATAAAAAATATGCCTTTTTTTTTTAGTTAATATGTCTTTATGTATCTAACTTTATGTTGTAATGCACTGGTCCAAATAGCTATTCCTGAATGTGTAAGTTTATCATATCTGTCTATGTATGTGAACATGACCTTTTTCTGTAAACATGTACACTCAGAAATTATTGTTGAAATCAGTAAGCAAAGTTCAAAAATAGGCATTCTGGGATTTTTGTTAATAGTTCATGCAATGGCAAATGCCTGCTCATTGTCATATCTTATAGTTTACTTTTAAAGTTACTGGTTCATAGCCAAAAGCTACTATAATGGTTCAACATAAAAAACCATATGGGTGACAGCACCTACACACACACACACACACACACACACACACACAGCTTCATCAGCATTTATGAAGGGAGCACTTTAATTAGAGCAGCTCCAAGAGCCTCTCTAGGTAAAGCACCCAGAGAGTCATGTATTTCAGCACCCCCATGCTGAAAAATGGCAGCTGGGGCACTTTAACTAAAGCTCATTGAACAGATTTAGTTAAAGCGCTCCCACCACCATTTTTCAGCATGGGAACACTGATACACATGACGCCGGAGTCCTGTGGGCTGTAATTACAGTGTGTCAGAGCAGCCTCACTGCACATGTATAGGCGCCCTATACGAGTGTTAGACAGAAAGGTACCAGAAACAAGTACTCTCAACAGTTAAGGTGAATGACCTTAAAATCTTGGTATAACCATATAGCTTTCCTTATATAGTAAATAAATTACTTTTCCCCTGACCATTTGATGAAAAGTAATTAAAAGCTATGCAAATAATTACTGTGCTGCTACTTCCATTATATAAAAGGAGAAGGAACAAGTAGCTTAGTGCTCCTGTTCAATTACCCACCCTAATCTTGAATTAGTGTTAAGAACAACACTAACCTGCCAGTTGCCTAAGATTTTCAAACGTTTCTAACTTTTTTGGACTTGATGCAAATAACCCAAATGATCATACCTATGGCAAGCTCAGTCACAAATCTCCCATGACTAGAACGAGGTAGTTAACAGTTTTAGTCTGAAATTAGGTGGAAGGCAGGGCAGGGTGGCACCTTTATAGAGTAACTGCTTTGGAGAGTCACAAGCTTTCATAAGCTATAATCTACTTTGTTAGATTATGATTTTATATTTCCTTTGGTCTGCCGCTATACAGAATTACTTTTAAATAAGTGTAGTAGGCTTACAGTGTTGTTGTAGCCATGATGGTGTAGGAAATCCACAAAAGGCAAGGATTTTTGGTGGGTGGTATTTTTTATTAGCCCAAATATTTAATTGGGAGAGAGACTGAGGAAAGGCACTTTGTTCCCAAAATCTTGTCTACCATTTCTTCCAGTTCTATGGTTAGTCCAGCAAAAGATATCAACAGAAAATATTTGACTCTTTAAAATCAATGTCTTCTAAAACTGATGGAAATTTTAATAGTGTCATTGTTTAAAGTTTTCTCTCATATCTGGAGTAATATTGAGAGAGAAGTTTCAAAGAAACAGTAGTAGTCCTTGTGTGTAGAAGATGCTCTCTTTACTAAATCAAACATGGTGTTTTCAGTCATTAATTTTACTCTAGTTTTCTCATACTCAGTTAAGCTTCTGTAGACCTGCACTGGGGAAGCTCATAATAAAAATACAGTAAACAAAGTACCTTGAGACATGAAGGTGCCTTGAACATATCCAAGTGAGTTGAGGTGTGTTATGCTGGAAATTTTTTGTTCCCTTTTTTTTAAAGATTTACCCTGGCTCTTCTCTTTTTATGTACTTGTCTCCAGGTGACATCTCCACCCTTACCTTGGAAGAAAAGCTTCATATTTATTCTTTTGTGGGGTATCAGTGCCACATAATAATGCACTGTGGAGCATGTAATGAATAAACTGGGAATTACTGCCAAACCACAAATGAGAATGGCAGGCCAAAGATACATACAGCTCCATAAAGATAAATATGGGATAGTCTGGATTCAGAGCCTAAAGCCCCTGCGGTTTAAAAAAGATAAACAATCCTTCCTCCAGCTAATCAATTCAAGCTGATGAAATATCTCTCGTTTCTTCACTGTGACATTGCATGAAAGCGTATACTTTTGTTCTCAAAACAAGAACTGAGGAGGGTGCAAGAAGGCATGTAATGGCTCATTTATATTTGAAGAAAGATCTCCAGTTGCATCAGAAGTAGGAGAAACTTCTTCATGATTCGATGGAACAGACTCCCCCAGAGGCAGTGCAATCACCTACCCTGGAGATCTTTAAAAAAATGACTCGACACACACCTTGATGGGGTCATCTGACCCCAGCAGTCTTTCCTGCCCTAGTGTGGGGGAGCTGGACCCAATGATCTAATGAGGCCCCTTCCAGCCCCTAACATGTATGACTGTGTGGGCACGTCCAGATGAGGGCGCACATGCTTCTTGCCCCACCTCAGACCCCTTTGAGACTGGGCCAGAGGCATGTGTGGGAATGAAAAAATGTTCCCTGCACTGAAAGTTTGCCACCAGCCCTGCCTATTCCCCCAGCCCCCTGATCCCTGACCTGCCTAGCCCCACCCCCACCTACCCCCGACACCCCCGATCACTTCCCTGCCCAGCCCCTTCCCCTGCCAGACACTCCATAGTTTAAAAAAATCCAACCCCCTCCCACTCCCTGGCACTTACTGGCAGTTATAGCTGCCGTGCGGCTGACTGGGGCCCTGCCCCAGTGCCAGGCAGCCCCAGCCCAGGCCCTTCTGCCCCCCACTGTCCTGTGCTGCCAGGGGTGGGCTCTGCCAGGAGGCCCCAGAGCCCCCCCCCCCGCTTCTAGGGTAAGTAGAGGCTTTTTTTCCCTTTTTTTTCTGGTTCTTTTTCTGTTTTTTTTTTTAAGTGATGGTGCCTGGGCTTGTGGGGGACCATGGGGGTCTGGGGGTGCAAGTTGGGGGGTGAGGCTGGGTGGGGCACCCATTGGGGGGTCAGAGGGAGCAGCGTGTGGGGCTGCCATTGGGGGGGCTGCAGCAGCTGGTGGGGGATGGAGCCCGGTGGGGCAGCAATCAGGGGGCTGGGTTGGGGCATGTGGGCCTTGTGGGGGGGGCTGGTAACCCCTGCAGGGGCCATTTGGCCCCTGTTGGGGGGCCGTAAGCCCTGTATGGGGGCCATTGCCCCTGTGGGAGGGCAGCAAAACATATATTCATGAATTCATGAAATATGTATTTAGAGTTCACTTTATTATTATGATAAGAGACTTGCTTTAACACTGTACATATATCAATAAAACATTGTCCAACTGATCTCTGTCTCTGTCTCTGTCTCTCTCTCTTTATAGTGGTGTTTTGTTTTAATCGTGGAGAAACATGGATTTGGGGGTATTTTACAGGGTGACTTTGGGATTTTTTTATTGGGGATTTTACAGTTTTCCAACAGGGAACACCAGAATTCCTGCTAGGGAGGCCAGTGGCAGGACCCTACTTGCTCAGAGCTGTCACCTTGGACCCAGCTGGCTGTGGCTGACCTCCTGGCCAGTTGGGGCCAGAAGAACATGCTTTAACAGTTCAAAGCAGGCCACCACACCTGGAACATCTTTCAGGCAATAGCTGCCCAGATGGCCAGGTAGGGGCACACATGTGCCACACAGAGGCCAACCCTGCAGCCACAGCCCACTGGCAGCTGCCCCAGAGGGGCAGATGCCTCTACTGGCTGTGCAATCCTCATCTGGTTCTGGCAGGTAGCAGCAGGTCACAGCCAGGCAGAAGCCCCACTGCCAGACCACTGCAGTGGGTAGAGGGTGCAGGGAACTCTCAGGGCTGCTTCAGCAGTCCATCTAGCACAAAGGGTAGTGTTCCCAGGTACCAATTCGCTGGGTCCCAGATGCTCCTGAGAGTTAGTAGCCCTAACCTACTTGCCAGGGCAGCTTTTTATACTGCTGGGGCCAGGACAGGCGCTGGTCTTGGGCTCTCGCTCTCTCTGGCTGCAGATCCAGGAGGAGCCAGGCAGAGTTATTTTGCCCCAAGTGGCACAATTTGCTCCACAACAAAGTGCATGTATAAGCATTTGCACTGAGGCAAAAAGCCCCAGCTCAATTTGCACCATTTCTATTTAACCTGCTGCAAGCGCATGTGTGGATGCGCCCTATGAATCTATAACCATTCCTATGAACTTTAAATGGCAGAAATATTTTTTGTGTTGTTTTGCTATACAACAAGTACTTGGATGCTATTGGAACAATTTATCAGATAATAGCGCTAATTGTAGGAAGGAGAGAATGATCCAAGAGTTAAAGAATCATCGTGGATTTAAACAAAATTGTTATATATAAGGTATGTGAAGTGATCTTTCCACTCTACTCAGTGTAAATAAGGCCTCAGTTTTGAGTACCATTTAAATATTCAGACCAGTTAGAGTCTACAGAGTAATGAAAGTGGTCAGGAGTCAAAAATATATCACCTTTGAGGAAACAATATGAAAGAATTTGATTTGAAAGAATTATTTTTTTCAGACTTCAAAAGAGAAGACTAAAGGGAGACATGATGACCATCTGCAGGTATGTAAAAGAGGAGGTAATGTATTGTTTTCCACTTCTATTGGTGTAGGACAAGAAGTAATGGGCTTCAACTGAACTAAGGGACAGGTTAGATCAACATTTTTGTGAGGACGTGGATCTGTTTTGCTTGCTTGAGAATGCCTGATGCAGAGGAACCATCTAGTTTTGGATTGCTACCAGGGTTAAGCATAAAATATGTGCCAAGCTGATCAGTCCTGTCAAGACAGGAATTTCTATATGTGCACAAAAGCAGAATTTTAGGCGCTTGGGTAACATTAAGGTTTAAAATTGATGTGCCTGAGGGGAGTTTAAATACTGCTGGGATTAGGCACCAGCTGAGCAGGGGCCTTCAGGATTGTAATTTTGGATTTAGGCAGGTAAATCTCGCCCAAATCTCTCTCTCTTTGGATCTCGCTCTAACTTTTACAACCCACCTAAGTACATCAGTATGATAATTCCCATTTTACGTATAGGGCTGGCAAAGGCCTACAGCAAGGCAGCAGTCCTAGATTTCAGGAGGGCAGACTTCAATGAGCTAAGGAGAATAGTCAGGGAATCACTGAGGTCCTGAAGGGGAGGGGAGTTGGGTGTCCAAGAAGAATGGTCACTCCTTAAGGAGACGATCCTCCAAGCCCAAAGGGAAGTAATCCCAACATGGATCAAAAGGGACAGGAGGGAGCAAAAGCCCCCATAGTGCACCAAAAGCATCTGGGAATGTCTCCTAGCTAAAAGGGAGGTATACACCCAATGGAAGGCAGGGGCCATCACCAGGGAGGATTATACTGAGGTTGCTCAGGGATGCAGGGGGGCAGTCAGGAAGGCCAAGGTGGAGATGGAACTGGGACAACAAGAAGTCCTTTTTTAAGTACATAGGGGGCAAAAAGAAAGTTCTGGGTAACGTGGGGCCCCTGCAAGACATGTTAGGAAATGTGGTCGTCACACCAGACAACAAAGCTGTCTTATTTAATGATTTATTTGCCTGCATTTTCCTAAGCAGGGACTGGAACAGCCACCCCCACTCTGGGCCCCCTTCAGACCCCAGGGGAGGCGCACCTAGGTTAAGGGTTACTGAGGAACTAGTTAGGGAACTTCTGGAGGGACTGGATGTATTCAAATCAGCTGGTCCAGACGATCTCCACCCTAGAGTACTGAGGAAATTAGCTGCGGTCATTGCAGGACCCCTGGCACGGCTTTACAAGCACTCATGGTGCTCTGGTGTGGTGCCAGAGGACTGGAAGAAGGCCAATGTGGTTCCCATCTTGAAAAAGGGAAGGCAGGAGGACCTGGGGAACTATAGGCCAGTTAGTCTTACCTCAATCCTGGGTAAGCTTTTTGAGAGAATTATTCTGGCACACGTCCATGAGGGGCCAGTGGGGGAGAGTATGCTTAGGGGCAACCAATATAGGTTCATTAGCGGCAGGTCCTGTCAGACCAACCTGGTGGCCTTCTATGACCAGATCACCAAATCCTTAGATGCAGGGGTAGCAGTGGACATAGTCTTCCTGGACTTTAGGAAGGCCTTTGACACTGTCTCTCACCCTGTTCTCATTAAGAAACTGGGGGGCTGTGGTGTCGACACCTACACAGTCAAATGGGTTGCCAACTGGCTGGAGGGCCGTACCCAGAGAGTGGTGGTGGATGGGTCATTTTTGACCTGGCGGCATGTGGGCACTGGGGTCCCCCAGGGCTCAGTCCTCGGGCCCGCACTGTTCAACATCTACATCAGTGACTTGGAATAGGGGGTAAAAAGCACCCTGTTCAAAGTTGCTGATGACACTAAGATGTGGGGGGAAGTCGGCATGCTAGAAGAAAGGAATAGTCCACAATCGTACCTAGACAGGTTACAGGGGTGGGTGGATGAGAACAGGATGGGTTTTAACACTGACAAGTGCAAGGTGATGCACCTGGGGAGGAACAACCGGCACCATACCTACAGGCTGGGGAACTCCCTTCTCATCAGTGCAGAGGCAGAAAAGGATTTTTGGAGTCACTATTGATGCCAAGATGAACATGGGCCGGCAGTGTGGGAATGCAGTCAGGAAGGCCAACCACACCTTGTCATGCATCCACAGATGCATCTCAGGCAGGTCCAAGGAGGTGATCCTCCCCCTCTATGCGGCACTGGTCAGGCCGCAGTTGGAATACTGCATCCAGTTCTGGGCGCCGCACTTCAAGAGGGATGTGAACAACATGGAGATGGTCCAGAGGAGGGCTACTCACATGATTGGGGGCAGCAGGGCAGACCCTACAAGAAGAGACTATGGGACCTGAAACTATTCAGCCTCCACAAGAGAAGGCTGAGAGGGGATCTAGTGGCCTGTTATAAACTAGTCAGGGGGGACCAGCAGGCACTGGGGGAGTCCCTGTTCCCCCGAGCACTGCCAGGAGTGACTAGAAATAACGGTCACAAGCTGGCAGAGGGTAGATTCAGACTAGACATCAGGAGGCACTACTTCACAGTCAGGGCAGCTAGGATCTGGAACCAACTTCCAAGAGAAGTGGTGCAGGCTCCTACCCTGGGGGTCTTTAAGAGAAGCTAGACGAACACTTTGCTGGGGTCGTTTGACCCCAGTACTCTTTCCTGCCATGGCAGGGGGTCGGACTCGATCTGCTCAGGTCCCTTCCAACCCTACTAACTATGAAACTAAGCATATAGAAGGTCTGACTGGCTCATGGCGTCACACAGAAGGCCTCTGACTTCACTAATACTGGCTGTAGGTAATAGTGTTAATTCAGAGGTAAAGTTATATCATTATCTCATGTATTTTAAAGGAACCACTGTAGCAGCTGGCAGAGATCTGCTAATTAAATGAAGCCATATTGTGCCATTGATGTTTCATCAGAATCCATCAGAAATATAATTCTTTTCAAATATTCATGGCAGGATGTAGTTCCAAGTAATGACCACAGAATTTGGCATGTAATCTTGGGATTTGTATGTTTTATGTTACTTAAGTGCATTCTACTGTTGAAAATTATTGTCCATACTTACTGCCACATTGGTGGAACAGCCCCTTGAGGTTTACTCCTTAAAAAAGTTGCTGCTCCATGGCCAAAAGCTGTCATATACTCTCTGACTGCACTTGCTTAGGAGGTCAAGTTTAGGATTAGGTGTGGAAGAGTTTATTTCACTCCAGCTATTTTGGTCTGAGAGCAGCTCTGAGTTAGCATAGCTTCCCATAGCTACCGAGGATCAACTTCTTGGGCTGATCATAAGAAAGAAGAAACTTTTATATTTCAGGGTGATTTTGTAGGTAGGAACAAATTTTCTTACCTATAACATTTCAGGGAGATTTTGTATAAAATTAGTGGAGTAAGATAAACATGGAGCTCAACCATGCTATTTTTTTAGACTCACGACTAAGTTTTGAGCTGTTACTTTTACAAATCTCAGTACAAGTGAGCTTTGCTCACCCTTACTTGAGCCCTGGGGCAACTTATTTAGCCAGTTAAAACAACATTTAAAAAAAAATCATTGCATGCTTGTATATGTAGGCACTTAGATATCTGTGAGAACATCTCTCAGAAATGTAATTTGGTAACTGTATTATTTTATTTCAGGATTGTGCCGCCTGTTTTCAGTGCATCTTTGATTCCAAGATGGACTTATTAAATGAAATCTGGTCTTGTATCAAGCACCAGCCACAGAATAATATTGCTTTTGAACTAGAGAGAGTGGTAGAAGTTCTTATGATTTTAGTAGCCTTTTAAACTACTGTGCTACTAAACCCTGCAGAGTACCCAGCTTGCTATCTGGTCTTATATAGAGAGACTCTTTCCTTCTAAAATATTTCTCCAGTCCTTTGCATTTTCATGGTATTAATGGCATTTATTGCTACTAAAATCTCCAATCAATTTCAGATATTGGCATCTATTATTTATGCATAGACTGTAAATTATACCTAACAGATATTGTACTTACCAATACCTGTCACCAACCATAAATGCAAATATAACCAGGCAGGCAAAGAAAGGAGGAGGTCAGGGGTTTTGAACCAGAACAGGCATTTTGAGTACTCTGAACAACAATTTTATAGAGCAAAGATCCATAGTTAAATTCTTACCCAGGAAGACAAGGCCCACACTCCGCATCATTCTCTTTATCACCAGGTGTCATGACAGTAGCTCGAAAAAATCCCTCACAGTCTTTGTGGCGCCTGCATATCTGGTAACCTCCTTTAGAAAACTTCTCAGATGGACAAGGAATGCAGCCATAGTCTTCATCTTTGGTGCCATATCCACATGTCTGTATGATAGATCACAGAACTGCGTTTTGCATTACCTTCTAGGAAAAAAGAGCATTCACAGTATACCCCCCACCCTCTGGCTTTGTGATGCTGAGAAATAGGAGAACCAGGTTTGTGGTTCAGTCTCTTGTTATCTGTATTACACAGGCTGTGGAATGATGTGGAAGGGGAGAAGAGGAAAGACACAGTCTTGTATTTCCAAGAAGTGACATCTTCTGCCACTTATATTGTATTTCTGACAGATTTTAAAGTGAGTTTCATGTACATCTCATCTAAAAAATGATGACAATGAAATTGGATACTTTGGATTACAGAGTAAAGCAAAAAAATATGGGCAAACCTAATGACTCCAGCAGAAATGTCAGTGGTCTCTTCACTGATGTGTAGGGAAGAAGCCAGATGATGCTTCACAAAGGCAACATTTGCATGAAACTGGGTAACCCCTGAATTCAAATTTCCCAGATGAGCATTAAATTTTGATTAAATAAAACTAATACCAACTGGTTATTACAAACATATTTAATCAGGATTAGCAACTGTGCAAAATTCTTACAATAGGATGTTTAGCCTATTAAAACCAAACAGGATTTCAGTAATTTGTTTTTTAATATGCCACAATTATCTACAGTAAATTAAATGGGTATTTGGGAACTGTAATTTAAAATGTTGCAGAGGCTTCCAAGTTTCTTTGATGCCAAACTATCTGAGCAGGAGAGCAAAATTAAACTCTCTATGTGGGGAGTCAGAAAGCATTTCAAGCTATTCATCACACAAGAGCTGCAGCATTAATGCCAGTTTTTAAATAGCTGGCCAGCTGATATACAAGAACTGAGGTGAGAATGCACTGCCAAAATTGTGTGTGAGGGATATTTTTATACTGGACCTGTTTTAAAATATTGCTTTATGTGATTTACTGAAGTATAAATGAGTGAAACCCTGGTCCAGCAAAACACACGAGCAGTCCCATACAATTTAAGTTAATTATGTATATGTTCAGCTGTTTGCTGGATTGTTGTCTGAGGTTCTTGCCCCTTTCTTTTTAATATTAAAATAAAAGAACCATGTTATAAATCATTGCCATCTCTGAAAAATTAACAACATATTTGTTCTACGACATGCTTGCTTCAAAGACAAGATCTGAATTGTACAACAGCTTTTAGCCACAGATCTCAACTTGCATTTTGGTCAGCTCAGCCCCAGAGTGCTTTTGTATGATAGATGGTAAGCACACTGAGATCCATAATTGCTTGTGTTTAGCAGTGTACACAGACACTAAACTGCACTTCCACCAATCCCATTATGAATAATACATTTGTTTTTGTAAGTCATCTTTTCATATGCCATTTCTGGGGCTGGAATTTTACAACAAGATTATGAGAATCTGAACTTACCATGTAAGGTTCTTCTCCAGGCTGGCACTGGGGACAGTCGTGGCACATCCCAGTGGTCTGGTTGTAGTACTCGTTTTCACCACAGTTGGAATACTCAGCTTTTGCAGAGTACACCAGCGAAACCTGTCACCAAATGTAAATGCTTGAAATCATTGTTATTTTCATCACCTAGTTTTCTCATTACAGGCTTGTTATTCTTGTCAAACAGCTCTGGTTTGGAAGGCTGACTGGATTGACTTTCAGGCCAAAACAGTCTTAGCTTGGCTGCCTAGAAATGGAGAAAGAATGAAGCATGGGTGTTCAAAGGTAAATATTCCAACAAAATTGGGGCTGTCCTAAAAGGCAAGGGGTTGAATTGGGTTTACTATTGTATAAATATTGAGGAATGATGGATCTTTACCCATACAGCACAGAAGGGAGCACTAGCTCACTTTTACATGTCTTGCAAACTAGTAGAATCGAGTGAAGTATGTAATCTCAAGTTAGGTATGTAGGTTCCCCAAACAATGCATGGAGTGAGTTAGGTGAATGGGATTCACCGACTCTAGCACACTGAAAATGGAGTTGCATTAGCTAGCTAACAGGACAAACTGGGAAGAGGGGGATACTAGCTGCCTTCCTCTGGGCTTCAGGGAGTCATCTGTCTCCAATTAGAATTCACAGCTCTGATACCTCCCCTAGAAAGAGGTTCCTATGCCAGCCCTTTTTCCCAAAACACAAGGGAAGGGGTTGGTGTCTGTCCTTCACTTTTGTCTGATAGTGTAGTAGTTAGAGTACACACCCAGGATGTGGGAGACGTGTCTGTGAAGTCCTGGGTGAATTATCTAACAACTGGGTTATTGCATAAGGGGAAACAACCAACAGATCCTTTGTTTTGTGCTTAGATAGGTGTGCTCTCCCTCTTCCACCCCAGTAGGATAAATGAGGAAATACCCAGTGTGTAGATGACAATGGGGTTTAGGTGTGAGCTAGAAGCCTAATTGCTCAGCCTTACCAAGTTATAGGCAGTTCATGGTATACCCAGAAGCAGAGCCTAAGCCCACCCCTATTCAAGAAAGTATTTAAGGCCATGCTTGAGTCAGTGGAGCTGAAGTGTGTTCTTAAAGTCAAGTAAATGTCTAAATGCTTTACTGGACAGAAATGAGATGCCAAAAGAGTGCCTAAGAGATTTAAATTATCTGTAGAAAAGCTATGTTAATTTACTGGAGTTTATCAAAATGACACATCTCTTTTGTACCACAGTGTTATCGTGAGTATCCAAATACCTACCACCAACATAGGGAACATATGAGTCCATTTAGGTTCAGTCAGGTGTGCCATATTGTTTTGATGTTTTACCTAAAAAGACAGGATATGAATAAGTATTCTGGGCTGCTGTCAAAATATACACAAGATGTCTTGTAATTAAACTGATAGTGTAAGAGTGATATCTTACCCCCACTGCCTGCTTCCTCAGCTCCTCTGAGCGCCCCGGACCCCTGCTCACTCTCTCAGCCCCAGCCCCTCCCCCCCCACCATGGCTGCCCTGCCTGGCCCCAGCTCCTGGGTCTTTAAAAAAAAAAAAAAGCCCCCACTTCACTGGGTGCTTCTGGGCAAGGGGGTGATCCCCACTACACCCACTGCCCCACGCTGCATGGGGAGCTCTGCCATGAGCCCCCAACCCCCACCCACTGTCCCAGCCCCACCACAGCTGCTCCGCCTACCCCAGCTCCCAGTTCATTTACAAAAAAAATTCCTCACTCACTAGCCATTACAGCAGCCTTGGGGTCTCTGGGGGCTTGTGGCAGAGCCCCTATGCAGTGCAGGGCAGGAGTATTACCCCCCCACACACACCTGGCAGCAGCCGGTGAGTTTGGGGCTTTTTTTTTCTAAAGAACCAGGAGCTGTGGCCAGGCAGGGCATCCAGGAGGGCAGGGGCTGGGAGAGCGGGCAGGTGTTGGGGCCTATCCAGTTTGGCAGTGGCCAAATCTCCAAATCAGATTCAATTCAGGACAGTGATGTGAATCACCAAATCGAATCACTGTCCCCTGAATCATCCAAATTTGAATCCAAAGTGAATATTAGCTGCTTCTCACAGGCCTACTACTTGGTTCAATAAAAGATATTACCCTGAGACTTCCTTGCCTCTCACATTATAATTCAAACACAGTTTACATAGAAGTGATATGTTAAAAGATATAAAACTTGGAAGGAAGGAAGAAAGGACAAGACATGCATACTTGAAAAAAACTTCATTGTATTTTATTAAATGTGACATCCTTTTCTTCTTGTCAAGTAAGCCATAAATTTAGGAGCCAAACTTGAGTTTTCAGGTGCTACAACAGTGACTTAAAATATGTCACAATTCCTATGTCCTCTGCATACCTGCTAGCTTCTTTTAGGAATCTTTTCAGATGGAAAATACCATGCTCACACTTTTTAAAATCTTAGCTGTTGACCCCCGACAATTTTTTTCAAATAATTTTTTCATGAATACTGAATGTTACTTATTTATTTTGAGTGTGTTTTAGATGCTGGAAAAGAGGCCAGAAATACTTTCTGCAACATGATAAAACACAGTCAACTGCACTATAGAAGCTCATATACTGCAGGGATTCTACAAATTAAAAATCCCAAATGTTTATGGTACAATTGTAACACTTTGGTTCTAGCAGATAACCACCTTTTAAAATACTTTGTATTGCCAGTCTCTGATACTTTTAGGGGCTTTCATATGTCTCCAATAAGAGTACAATTACTGCATTTTGTAACATTTGCACATTTGGCCTGTAAGTGCCCAGTAAGATAGCACCAAAGTTTACATTTTTAACTGGTAAATAGATTAAGTAAAGATTGTATCACTTTACCATCAAGCAATGACTTATCTTTATATGTTTCTTTTAACAAATGGGCTAACTGATTCAGGTAACTGGGTGGGTGAGGGAAAGGTATGGCAGTATATTGGTTATGTTAGGAAATTACTCTTTGAAAAACAGAAATAAAAGAAAATCAGGGGTAAATTTGTCCTATATTTAGGGAAAACAGAGCTGAAGAAGCCCTTTGCTATATTTTTGGAGACTATAATAATGTATTTACTGTTATACAAAATAGTCCTGTGATGGTGTTTGCTGTCAAATATGTTTAAATTGGCCTATGGGTCTATGGCTAGTGTATGATTACATTGGAGACATTCCAAGATTATAGTCCTAACACTTCCTCTTATTGAACAGAAACCTAATTATAGGAGAGTTTGATAGATCTTCCATGTGAATATTATTAAAGTTGTGCCCACATTGCATTGCAAGTTCATCATATTTAGTACAGATTGGCTCTAAGATTATTCTGCATCAAAACTTCGCTGACAGAATTTGCATCTGTAACCAGTCTTACAATAAATAAGTCAGTGTTGCTTTTGAACTACACAGATGTTTACTTGTCTGAAATGCTTATATGTATTCTTAACCAGATTTGTCTAGTTTAAATAAAATGTTGCAGCCTCTTAATTTATAATGTAGTCTTCCACTTAGACTTTTGGTATTTATATGCATAAAGATGTTTAAAGATCCTCTGTGTATATACACACATTCTTTCCACAGGTGTGCTCTCTCTCTCTATCTGTGTATAGTATACTATATATAGAGAGCGAGCCTATGAGAAAATGAATTTTAAAAGGTGAAAAATACTCAGGAACCTTTCAAAACTGAATATATCCAGGTTAGAATATGGGGTGATTTTTATACTTGCCTTAAAAATTGATAATTTTATATAGATATTGATAAATTATCCAAGAAGATGGTAAGAATTTAATTGAATTTGATATTGGAAGCTGATGAGTACCCTTTCTAGAATAATTTTCTGTTCTGTGCTGTTTGCTTACTTTTATACTTACAGATTCAAGGATAAGGAAGGGAAAGTCAAGTAAGCTTCTGGCAGCAGAGTGTAAGTAGCTCTTCAGTTATCATTAGGATGATTGATGTTCAATATTCCATTTAAGAACTTTTATTTGCAAGTTCACTGGCAGTGAGAATTGAAAATGTGATTTATCTTCTGTTTCACCAATGGACAACATCATTTGCAAGCAGCCCAAGTTAAAATGTGTCTAGCTATAGGATAGCTACTTCAAAAATTTTAATTTTTTATGATATAACTATTGTTTCTATTGGTTGGTGTGTAAAATCTTGACTTTTTTCATTTTTGATCTTTGAAACTCAGCCCCTAGTTATTTAAGATCTTCACTTGCTAAAGTTTCAGTTTATCACTGGTTTTGAGGTCTTGGAGTTTTCAGTCACCATAAACCATTCAGTGTAGCAAGTTAAGAAATCAGTTTATTGTGTCCTGCCAGCAACTGCAACTGGGATGGAGTCAAAGTCAGGAGAGCATTCCAGTCAAGGTACTTAGAACCTGCTAACTTAACAACTAGAAAGACTCATCTCCTAATCTTGCTAAAAATCATGGTTCATGTCTTTATTTGAAGATATGGATATCTACATGTATGAGGTGTATATTACATATTCATATCTTTATGTATGAATCTTTGTGCCTGCCTCGCCTTGAACACCAATTCATGCACCGCCTTGGCCCGACCGGCCGGTGATGGATGTATTGATGCTTTGTGCAGCCCCTGATGTAGGTGGCTGCCCCTAAACTCACCTGCCACGACTTTGAATGTACTACCAGTGGGGGTACGGGCTGCTGGAGGTCCCTCAGGGGTGGGCGCTCCGCTTCATGGCCGTTTGTGGGGCTCCACTGCTACTACACCCCAGCCTTACACCAACCTCTGGTGGGACACCTGGTCTGAGGCGGCCGTCCCTCCGGGGAAGATGTTTCCTTGACCTTGATGCCTCCCTGGGGTTTTGTGTTCCGAGTGTTTTATGCCTGTGGTGGCCCCCAGGCCTATTAGTTGCATAAACCAGGTCTCTACCCGCTCTGGGACTACCAGAGAAAAGGGGAAACAAAAAAAAAGGAATGCGAAACAAAACAAGGAAGGAAGCCACAATGCCAGCATTCCTCGGTTACCCTCACTTCCCTGTGCTGGGGCCCTTCAAGATTAAGACACTCGATTCATGAGGCCTACATGCCTCATCACCACCCCACAAAAAGGGGGAAAATAAAAATGTACAGAACAAAATAAGGGTCTGGGTGGCCTATTGGGCTGTTCCATCAGCCCCACTGTCAAGATTCGATGGGGTCCCCTTGACGCCCTTCCCTGGGAGTTTCTTCGCCTCTGCTACTGCCAACCTGTCTCCTGTACCCAGTACTTGGGAGTATTCAGGAAGATGACCCATCGTCTCTTCTGGGCTGTTGCTTCCTTCATGCAGCTGAGTGCCGCTTGTGGTGCTGCTTGCCCTTGGCATTGCCTGCAGTGTTCTGCCCCCAGTGCCCCTCAGGGCTCGAGTTCTTCATTGTTCTCCATTGCCCGAGCAGGGAGACCCTGCCGTCCCTGCAGCTGCTCCCTGGCTAGATCTTTCCTCACTATACAGGCACTGGCTGCCACCTGTGTGGAGAGCCTCCGCCACCTCTCCTGCTCTCCTCGCTCCTCCTGTGGTGATCCTTCTTATTTCTGCTAGCTGGTGATTGCCCGTGATGTCACCAGCCAGCTTCAGCTGGATAAAGGCTCAGCTTATAGCCCATGTGGGCTCTACTCTTTGTTCCCACAGCATTGTGCATCCTACTGCAGGTAAGTAACTTTCTTGTTTTTTTGTTTTTATACATGGCCCCCATCCCCAGAGCTCCCAGGGTGCAGCTCGGGGCTCTCTTGCCTGAATGGCCCTGGGACAATCATGAATGGGCAGATTTACTAATTACATATACTTTAATTGTAGTTGCATGTATAGACTAAAGGGAAGATAAAGGATATTGGCCCACTGGTACCCACAAGAGAAAATGGACACTGTTTAATGCTAGACATAAATGCCACCAAATGAATCAGATCACCTGTACTGGGATGTATCCTGGCACAGCTGATCCACTTCACTGGTTGAAATTCATTTTGGCCATTGTCCCGCTTATTGACACTGTGGTATAATGGGTGCTGTATTCTCCTGGGCCTTGAGGGGCCTGGTCCTGTGCACCCCCTACTTGGGTTTCCCTGCTTACAGAGACATACCCCTGGGATCTCTGGGATACTTCTTTGTAAGGGGAGGTGCCAGGAATGCATCTCTGAAAACAAGGAAACTCTAGCTTACCCCACTTACAGAGACGCATCCTGGAGATTCTGAGAGTGCATCTCTGTAGGTGGGGAAACAGCTTTCCCCACTTATGGAAACATGCCCCAACATTTCCCAAAGCACATCTCCGTAAGAAAGGAAAGATGGCCAGGCACTTCTGGGGCTTGAGGGGCCCAATCCTAGGTGGGGATTCGCAGAGAGTGCAGGATCAGGCCCCTTGAGCTCCCAGCACACCTGCCTGAGGTGGCTGGAGAGTGCAGGCAGTTCTGGGCTGCCTATGCTCTCATGTCATAAGGCAAACAGATCTGCTGCTAAGTAGCTGCACAAATTGATACGACCTTTGTTGTGGCTGCATTTGTGGCATGACAAGGGGCATGGATGTCTGACTTTTTGGCCTTTCTATGACAGCCCAAAGGTGATGAAAGGTAGCATGTGTTTTCACCATAAGATCCCTACTGCAATCCAGGAAACGGTAAGGTACAACATGGCCTGAGAGGTTTTCTTCTCAAAGGAAAGATCCTTTTACTTATACTTTGCAGTGTCTTACCAAGAGCTGACAAAATAAACACAAATTAGTTGATTTTCAAATTTCAAGGGAAAAAAATACCACATGCTGTGGTGATGTCTGGAATTTGCAAATTGCCTTAGATGGCTATAAAACATTCCTACAGTATTGGAGTGTTCCCTAGGTTATCTACAATAATTTATAGGGAATAAACCAACAAGGTTATTTTAACACACTATTATTGTAACTTTCTGATTCTGAAGTTATATTAATATAGTTTTTATTTACTTTTCTATTTTGGAAACTTATTTTTATGGAAAAAACAGGTAAAGGATTGAAGGAAAGAAAAACATGAATGAATTCCACAAATATTCATGTTTTGGAGGCACAGATAGGTGTCTTCAGATTTTTTTTTACTGCTACTGCTGCTCTGAAAAGTATATGTCTTTAGCTTCAGCATTACTATATGTACACTTCAGCAAGCGTGCGCTTACTAGCAGCACTGGTGAGGCTGGTGAGACACTTATAAAATTGCTTCCCACAGGATAAGACTCACAGAGACTGTCTGTAAGAACCAGATAGGGCCGTGCACAAGAGATCCTTGTAGACCCCACCACTCAGAAAGTCTGGGAAAGCAGTCTGACAGCCAAGTCTCTGATCAAAGATGTCAGTATTCTTGGACTGACAAATTAGAATGGAAGGTGAAAACACACGCCACACTGCATCTGTAGGGAACAAAAAAGGACATGGATGACTGAGGTAAGAAGTTTCAGGTTCAAAAGAAACTCATTTGGAATGTGCACTGCCCAAGCTGTGCCTACATGTATAATGCATCTCTCCTGATCTACTCAGCTTATAGCTCAATGCAGTTGTTTGCTGTTTGCTCAGCAGATCATTTTTGTACACATCCCAATTTTTCTAAATAAAAAAAAAATTTCAACTGAAAAGAAATCGCAACAATTTGAGAGATCTTTCTCTGAGTTTCAAAATTCAGCCATTTTTTTTTACTATAGACTCATTGAAAATTAGATTTATTTTAAAGATTTTGTTATGTATTAATAATTCACTCCTGAACAGAGAAAAAATATGGAAGGCTTCAAACAAAAAGGTGAGCTATTTTGTCCAGAAGGCTATTAGCAAACGAAAATGAAGGAGAGAAGGGAATTATAATAAAATTATCTTTCAATTTTAGCTACTGTACTTTCTTGCATACTACACATACTTCTTTCCCAATAACTAGTCCTCCAAAACCAGGCTGCATTCTTAAGTGGGTAAGCTTTTTCGTTGCTGGAATAGAAATATGCAGGAATAGAAGCAGGGAGATGCTGCTGCAAGATGGCTGCTGCCACACTTCTCCCTCCATCAGCCTCGGAAAGGGAAGCGTTAGAGTTCATTCTTTAGTCAGAGCTTCTGTGTTAACCCTCTCACATGCACAGCCACTGCAATCAGGATTCAGCCATGACGGATTTTTTTTCTTCATTCAGCTTTCTCATAACAAGGTGAATGTCTTGTTTGGGGATAGGTTGTGTGTGAAAAATATGGTATGTCCCACACTGTTTGAAAACATATTGTAGGGAATATCATACATTGGTAGGACTGGATGAATTATGTCATGAACAATGTGTGCTCCCAGTGATGGGGGGGCACAGCAGCGCTGGCAGCAGGGGGAGCGCTGTGCCAATAACCAGGGAGCTCCTGCAGATGCCACTGGCACTGTCAGTGGCAGGGAGGGGCAGGGGCATGTGAGTACAGACCAGGGGTCAGCAACCATCCACAGATGCTGCCAGCAGCATTGGCAGTGGCCAGCGGCAATTGCTGACTGCCTACAAACACCACTGGTGGTGTCAGCAGTGGGGGGGGTGGCGAGTGGTGACAGTACACAGGTGCCACCAACAGTGTTGCCAGCGCCTTTTCATACAGGGTGCACCACCATGCTCAGGGGATGCATGTGCACCCGTGTGCACCCCCTATGCATCGCCAATGAATTACGTTGTATTTTGTTCACTATAAAAATTAACTTAAGATGTGCCTCAGATACGGATATCACAGGATTTGGAAGAGGGCGAGGTAGAATCTTGAAGCGGTTTACCCTGTAGTTTGGGTCCCTTGTGCATCGGGGTGATCTGCAACACACCTCACCCAGAGGACAGCAATCTGATGGTAGGGCTCAGTGATTAGTGTTACATAAAATTATACCTTTGGCCATCTGGTAGGCCCCATGCAAAAGGTGTTCCAAAGCAGTTGTCCTTTCTGAGCCCCCCACATCTATAACTTTGTTCTTCTGAATGCAAAGCAAAATGCCCTTCCAGTGAGAGTTGTGTGGATGACCCAGGACATAAAAGATTCTTTAAATATTCATAACATGGTGAAGAAATGGAAGCAGTAAGCGTTAATGATATTTCTCTCTCTTCCCCCCCACAGATCTGTTATACTGAAACTCTATCTGGAATGTATATCAGGAGCCTAAGGTAGTATTTCTATTTTATTCAAACCAATTTCTTGATGAAGATATTTTTCAAACCAATGAAGGTTGGCATCTGTGTGGACAGGGCTTCAGCTGTGGACTTTCTAATACATTTTGCACAGGAACAGAGACAGGACACAGAAAAACTTGAGAGCTGAATTTGCCTGTTTGAAACAATAGGCAAAAAATCTAGATTTGAGAAGCTTTCTTTAATTTCTAAAATGACTTTTAGAGGATTACATTTTTTAAACGCCTCAAGCAGCAATAGGAAGATGATAATGTTTTCCCAGCATCTTTTTCTTTTTGCTGGGCTTTATGATTTTTAGGTAGCATATGGTGACAAAGATGATGATCCACTGAGCCCTTATTTGCATGATTAAGCCTGTTTACCTGGACAATAAAATTGTTATTTATTGTCATATAAAACTTAGACCGTAAAACTGTTTAAAATCCATAAGCACTTATACCACACTAAATCAATTAGTTCTTTTCTTCTGTGGGCCTAAAATTCTCTAAAATGCTGGAAACTCTCCAGTCCTGTGAAAATCAAGGATTGGCAGTTTTTCTGCATCCTGCAACACTCTAGCCCCATGATTCAGGAAAATAATACTTTTTTAGAAAACAATAGTTGATTCACAAAACAATAGAATCAGAGAAGTCCAGAAATATTTTTTAAGGAATTCAGGAGACATTCTACTGTGACCTTAAATAAATTCATTTGTGCCTAAGTTAACAGCACATTTAAACTTCTTAAGTAAAAGTGAATGTAGCAGGGGGCCTTCTCAGGGCCACTTTGCCTTTGGCTTGCCCACCTGTTTCTGGGCCAACTGCCAGCTTCTTTCCTGCCACACCTTGTTGTTATCTAATTAATTATCTTAATTAGGCAGGAGACTGCCCATTTTTTTTTTGACCCGATGCCAGGGGACGCTGTCTGTGGCTCCGTACCTCCCCTACACCACAGCCCATGCCTCACAGATGGCATCCACTGATGTTAATTTCACCAGTCCCATACTGGGCCCCAGAATCCTCCAGCTGGATGCCCCTACTGGACCCCAACTGGATGCCTCCACTCAGGTGGCCTACCCCACCCTCATTCAGGGCTGCCTAGCTCTCTGAAACTACTACCCATCTTGGGAGTGGCCACACAGGCCCTGGTCTTGCCTCCAAGGCCAATTGGAACCCCAGGCCCTCAGCTCTGGGTGTCCCTCGCGGTGGGCCCCTGGCCCTTTTGACCATTCTGGCCCTGGCCCCAGCATTGACCAGTCAAGGGTACTCTCAGTCAGGCCTCTGAGCCTCTAGCCCCACTCTCACTCCTGGGTCTACTTTCGGGCCGTACTAGTGGGTGACCCACCTGGTTGTGGGAGCTGGGTTTAAGGCACCCCAACCTGCCTTTCACCAGGGTGGTAACTGGCCTGGCATTTTCTGGGGGCTCCTGCATCACTGAGAGCCCCACCCACTCCCAGCAGGGTGCAGTTTTAGGTCATGCTCAGGACCAGGAGCCTCCTAGCCATCCCCTACAGCTCCTCTCTTACCTCCAAGATGATACATGAAGCCTTGCAGGCAGGTAATGTTGCTGCCTGGCCTGCCAGCAGGGAACTGATCTGTTTATATAGGCAGCCAGGGATCTAAAATGGCTGCTGCAATCAAACACTTGCTGGCTGCTTGGCTCAGGTCTTAAAGTGACAGACACGAACAGTGCCCTGCCCCAGTGAGGTATTATTATTTTAGGGTTCAAAGTACTCTTCTGTTTGCATATGACAGAGGAGGAAATTGATAGGTATTTTCTTTCTCTGCAGGGTGGTACGACAGAGGAGAGGGCAGCCCGGGATGAGCCCTCCACTGCTGAGTGGCAGACGGTCTCCCGCGCCAGGGCTATTAACCATGTTGCGGCACCAGTTCCTCCTGTCCATCTGGAGAACAGATATGAGGCCCTGGCAGCCCTGGAGGAGGAGGGAGCAGTGGAAGATACCAGGGAGGAGACTTTGCGCACTCAATGTCCTGTGCGGGCGGCGGGAGTCAAGAGGCCTAAGAGGAGGAAGCGTCGCGTCATCGTGATTGGTGACTCCATCCTGAGAGGTACGGAGGGCCCCATCTGTCGCCAGGATCCCTCAGCACGTGAGGTCTACTGCCTGCCCGGAGCGAAGATTCAGGATGTGAAGGGGATGCTCCAGTCCATCATCCAGCCCACTGATTATTACCCCATGGTCCTTGTCCATGTGGGTACTAACGATGCGGCCAGGAGAGCCCCTGATCGCCTGATGGAGGACTACCATGCTCTGGGAGGCGTGCTGAGGGAGATGGGCGCACAGGCGGTCTTCTCTTCCATCCTGCCAGTGAGCGGTCGAGGCAGACGCCACGAGATGTGCATAGCGGAGACCAACTGGAGGCTACAGGAATGGTGCTTCGAGGCGGGCTTTGGCTTCCTCAGCCATGACCGGCACATCGTGATGAGAGACATGCTGGGATGGGATGGGCTCCACCTTTCCCCTAAAGGTAAGCGTGTGTTCTCTTCCAGGTTGGTGAACCTCCTTCGGCGGGCTTTAAACTAGGCTCGTCGGGGGAGGGGGAAGATGAGGGCGGAGGAGACAATGAACTACCAGGCCCAGCAACAGCCAGTGAGCCCAGACCAATGGTCAAAAGGGAGAAACAGGTAAGTGATGGGGGACGGGGCATTGCTGAGACTAGGGGGTCAGTGGGCACAACCGTTGGAGGCCTCAAATGCCTCTACACGAATGCTCGAAGTATGGGGAAGAAGCAGGAGGAACTTGCCCTCCTCCTAGCTGTCACCAGCCCTGACATAGTAGGGATCACAGAAACGTGGTGGGACTCATCGCATGACTGGGCGGTGAGTGTCAAGGGCTATAGGCTATACAGGAGGGACAGGATAGGAAGGAAAGGTGGAGGAGTAGCACTCTACATCAAGGAGGAATATACTTCCTCATTAATCAGCAAGGGGGTAGAGGGGGGGCACTCTGAGGTGCTCTGGGTTAGAGTAAAAGGCAGTCCAGGGGAGAGAGACTTAACGGTGGGAGTCTACTATAGACCTCCCAACCAGGGAGAAGAGCTCGACCAGGAATTCTTAGGTCAGCTTACAGAGGCAGTGAGGGCTAAGGATGTGGTCATCATGGGGGACCTGAACTTCCCAGACATCTGCTGGGAGGAGCAGTCAGCCAAGTCTGATCGCTCACGTCGGTTCTTAGCCAGAGTGCAGGACCTCCATCTAACCCAGGAGGTGCACAGTCCCACCAGGGGAGACGCCTTGTTGGACCTGGTGCTGGCCACGGGTGATGACCTGGTGAGGGGGCTGTGGGTGATGGGCCACCTGGGAGACAGTGATCATCGCTTGCTGGAATTCACCATCCAGCGTAAGGTGGCAAAGGGCTGCAGCAAGGCAACAGCCCTAGACTTTAGGAGGGCTGACTTCAACAAGCTAAGGAGGATCGTTGGGGAAGCGCTGAGGACCCAGAGGGGAAGGGAATCAGATGTCGAAGGGGAGTGGTTGCTCCTTAAGGAGACGATCCTCCATGCCCAAAGGGAGGTAATCCCAACAAGGGTCAAAGGGAGCAGGAGGGCACATAAACCCCCATGGCTCACTAAGAGCATCCGGGAATGTCTCCTTGCTAAAAGGGAGGCATACACCCAATGGAGAGATGGGGTCATCACCAAGAAGGACTATGTTACAGTCGCCCGAGGATGTAGGGGGGCAGTCAGGAAGGCCAAGGCAGAGATGGAGATAGGACTAGCTTCCCGGATTGGGGACAATAAGAAGTCCTTCTTCAAATACATAGGGGGTAAAAAGAGGGTCCCGGGTAATGTGGGGCCCCTGCAGGACACGATGGGCAACTTAGTCATCACGCCAGATGACAAAGCTAACATATTTAACGATTTCTTTGCCTCTGTCTTCCTAAGTAGGGACCAGTTCAGCCACCTCCCTGCTGGGCCCCCCTCGGGCCCCGGGAGAGACACGCCTGGGCCAGGGGTTAGCGAGGAGGTAGTTAGGGTACTTCTGGAGAGGCTGGATGTGTTCAAGTCTGCTGGTCCGGACGATCTTCACCCTAGGGTTCTACAGGAACTGGCCGAGGTCATTGCGGGACCCCTGGCGCGGCTCTATGAGCACTCGTGGTGCTCTGGTGAGGTGCCGGAGGACTGGAAGAGGGCCAATGTGGTCCCTATCTTCAAAAAGGGAAAAAAAGAGGACCCGGGAAATTACAGGCCAGTTAGTCTTACCTCAATCCCGGGTAAGCTCTTTGAAAAAATTATCCTGGCACACATCCAGGAGGGCCTTGCGGGGGAATGCATGCTCAGGGGCAACCAACATGGGTTCATCAGTGGCAGGTCTTGTCAGACCAACCTGGTGGCCTTTTACGATCAGGTCACCAAATCATTAGACGCAGGGGTTGCTGTGGATGTAGTCTTTCTGGACTTCCGGAAGGCTTTCGACACTGTCTCTCACCCTGTCCTCATCAAAAAGCTGGGAGACTGTGGTGTCGATGCCCACACGGTCAAATGGGTCGCCAACTGGTTGGAGGGCCGTACCCAGAGGGTGGTAGTGGATGGGTTCTTCTCGACCTGGAAGGACGTGGGCAGTGGGGTTCCGCAGGGCTCGGTCCTCGGGCCCGCACTGTTCAACATCTTCATCAGTGACTTGGATGAGGGGGTAGAAAGCACCCTGTTCAAGTTTGCTGATGACACTAAGATGTGGGGGGATGTGGGTGCACTAGAAGGGTGCAATAGGCTACAAGCTGACCTTGACAGGTTGCAACAGTGGGCGGATGAGAATAGGATGGGGTTTAACACTGATAAGTGCAAGGTGTTGCACATGGGGAGGAAGAACCGGCACCACACTTACAGGTTGGGGAACTCCCCTCTTGCCAGCACGGAGACGGAAAAGGATCTTGGAGTCGTCATTGACTCCACGATAAACATGGGCCGGCAGTGTGGGGAGGCAGTCAAGAAGGCCAACCGTACCCTGTCATGCATCCACAGATGCATCTCGAGCAGGTCCAGGGAGGTGATCCTCCCCCTCTATGCGGCACTGGTCAGGCCGCAGCTGGAGTACTGCGTCCAGTTCTGGGCGCCACACTTCAAGAGGGACATGGACGATATGGAAAGAGTCCAGAGGAGGGCCACTCGTATGATCAGGGGTCAGCAGGGCAGGTCTTATGAGGAGAGGCTACGGGACCTGAACTGTTTAGCCTCCACAAGAGAAGGTTAAGGGGGGACCTTGTGGCCTGCTACAAACTGGTCAGGAGGGATCAGCGGGTATTGGGGGAGTCCCTGTTCCCCCGTGCGCTGCCAGGAGTGACCAGGAATGACGGTCACAAGCTGGCGGAGGGTAAGTTTAGATTAGATATTAGGAGGCGCTACTTCACAGTCAGGGCGGCTAGGGCCTGGAACCGGCTTCCAGGGGAAGTGGTGCAGGCTCCTAGCCTGGGGATTTTTAAAAGGAAGTTAGATAAGCACCTTGCCGGGGTCATCTGACCCCGGTGCTCTTTCCTGCCAAGGCAGGGGGTCGGACTAGATGATCTACCTAGGTCCCTTCCGACTCTAGCTACTATGATACTATGATACTATGATACTATGACTGCAAATGAATTCAGAAATCATCAAGCTTGCATCAAAATAATGCCTACATGTTTTGTTTCTTGTTTCTGTGACAAATGTGTTAGTATAAAATATATACTATATTAGGTGCCGGTCACAATTCCATCATTCACTATGAGTTTCTGTTTTGCATGTATTGCATATAAAAACTACTTCAATGGTTGTAGTGGTAGTTTCATTATTATATGAATCATTGAGTTGCAACAGAATTCAGCTGTGTTAAGTGACAGCACTTCATTACTATGTCAGTATTTGAATGGGACTGTTGCTTGGGACAACCCTGAAGATACATTTTTCCTTAAGTACAAATACATTAAGGAACACAGAAGTAATGTAATGTTTTTGGTTAATATAATGCACTAAATGTTAGGTGTTGGTTTGTATTTTGGCTCGATTTTTTAATCCTACTAAAGTTTCATAGTTTCATAGTTGTTAGGATTAGAAGGGACCTATTAGACCATCGAGTCCAACACCCCTTCCCCAGGCAGGAAAGAGTGCTGGGGTCAGATGACCCCAGCCAGGTGTTTGTCCAATCTCCTTTTAAGCACCTCTAAGGAAGGGGACAGCACCACCTCCCTTGGAAGCCTATTCCATATTTTAGCGACCCTCACTGTAAAGAATGTTTTCCTGATGTCTGGAAGTTGTTGTGATCCACTTATACTCAGCAGTTTTGACAACCAGACCATTTTTAGACAAAGGAGCAAAGTTTCAACAGCCCTTGAAATAATTAAAATAATAGATTTCATAGGTGTCATAGATTTTTAGGGTTGGAAGGGACCTTAGTAGATCATCAAATCTGACCCCCTGCCCTGGGCAGGAAAGAGCGCTGGGATCAAATGACCCCAGCTAGGTGCTTGTCTAGTCTTTTCTTAAAGACCTCCAAGGTAGGGGACAACACCACCTCCCTTGGAAGCCCATTCCAGATTTTGGCAACCCTCACTGTAAATACATTTTTCCTAATGTCTAATCTAAATCTGCTCTCCATCAGTTTATGGGCATTGTTCCTAGCAACCCCAAGCAGAGCCCTGGTAAACAGTGTCCCCTATTCCCTTGCTGCCCCCTCCCCACCCAATGAATCTGTAGATTGCTACAAGATCCTCTCTCAGACTTCTTCTGCTGAGGCTGAAGAGATTCAGATTCCTCAATCTCTCCTTGCAGGTTCTTACCTGAAGACCCTTAACCATATGAGTAGCCCTCCTCTGGACCATCTCAAGATTATCCACATCCCTCTTGAAGTGCAGTGCCCAGAACTGGACAGTACTCCAGCTGTGGTCTTACCAATGCCACATAGAGGGGAAGTATCATCTCCTTAGACCTGTTCATAATGCACCTGCTAATGCATGAAAGAGTGCGGTTGGCTTTACTTATCACTTGATTACATTGACGACTCATGTTCATTTTGAAGTCAA
The DNA here is from genome assembly GCF_052110815.1 of Crocodylus siamensis. Classification (NCBI taxonomy): domain Eukaryota; kingdom Metazoa; phylum Chordata; order Crocodylia; family Crocodylidae; genus Crocodylus; species Crocodylus siamensis. The sequence goes on from NC_143395.1 coordinate 303,586,642, forward strand.
CTATGACTCCGAGATCCCTTTCTGTTGCTGTGCTGCTTAGAAAGTCACCTTCCAGGCTGTAGGTGTGTTGATGATTCTTTCCCCCTAGATGCAGCATTTTGCACTTAACTTTGTTAAACTGCATCCTATTCTGATCTGCCCACTTTCCCAATCTCTCCAAACCTGCCTGAATCCACTCCCTGCCCTCCAGTGTATTTACTTTGCCCCATAATTTGGTGTTGTCTGCAAATTTGGACAGAGGGCTTTCCACACCCTCATTCAAGTCACTGATGAAGATATTGAACAGCACTGGTCCGAGGACTGAACCTTGGGGAACTCTACTGCCCTCATTTTTCCAGGTTGAAAATGACCTGTCCACCACCATGCTCTGGGTGAGTCCCATAAGCCAATTCTCCACCCACCTGACCATGTAATAATCTATGTCACAACAGCTTAATTTATTTGTAAGAATGGGATGCAACACTGTATCAAAGACCTTTTAAAAATCAAAGTAAATGACATCTACCTCAGCTCCTACATCTAAGCAATTTGTGACCTAGTCATGAAAAGAAACAAGATTAGTCAGGCAGGCAGGATATACCTGCTATGAAGCCACATTGGTTGCCCTTCAGCATTATTTTTTCTAATGGACTGCCCCAAATGTGATCCTTAATAATTTTTCAAAGGTTTCCCTAAGCATAGAGGTGAGGCTCAATGACCTATAGGTACCTGGATCATCCTTTCTCCACTTCTTGAAAATAGGGAACACATTGGCCCTTTTCCTATCCTTTGGGACCTGTCTGGAGTGCCATGAGTGCTCAAACAACTGCGCCAATGGTTCTGCTACGATGCTGGTCAATTCCTTCAGCACCCTTGGATGAAGATCATTTGTGTCTGCTGACTTAAACATATCTAGCCCCTCGAAATGTCCCTTCCTTAGGTGAATTAATTTAAATGAATTTAGTTTTGACCATGTTTCTTATTTCTGTAAATTAAGGGTTGGTCTACTGATTCAGTGGCACAACAGTGATTTACTGTTCTTTAAATTTAGACTGATAGCTCAGGCTGCTTTGGCTGGCAGGGTTGGGGATACTAAAGAAACAATATTAACCACTGAGCTTCAAGTGGAATCTGGAAAACAGGATTTTATGTACATTTCTTGTTAGTAAAAAACACTAGGAAGAACCCAACTTCATCACCAATTTCTCTTCTGAACAGCAACAGCCCCAAATATTGGTTAACTATTTCAGCAAACAGAGTTAACTATCTAAGCTGGTTGAGATTTTTCAGTCAGCTATTTTCCTGACAAACTGAAAATGTTTCCTTGAAGACGGCTGGTAATGACACCTTTCTTGATTCAATAACATTCTGAAAAAGAAAATCTAAAATTGTTGAAGGATCCCATTTCAACATGTTTTGAAGTGCAAAATTCTGGTTTCCCAATTCAAAATAACTTTTCATTTTGAAATATGAGTTAAATAGAGTAAAAATAAGTTAATATTTGTGGCTCTGGAAAAAACCTTAGAAATTAAAATTTCTGATTTGTTGGTTCACTTTTTTTGTTTTGTGTAGATTTTAACTAATCATTCTTATTCAGGATCATAGAATCATATAATTATAGACGTAGGGTCGGAAGGGACTTTGTAGATCTTCAAGTCCGACCCCCTGCCTGGGCGGGAGAAAAAAAAACTGGACTCAAATGAGTCCAGCCAGGTAGGCATCAAGCATCTTCTTAAAGATCCCCAGGGTAGGAGCCAGCACCACTTCCCTTGGAAGTTGGTTCCAGCTCCTAGCCGCCCTAACTGTGAGGTAGTTCTTGCGGATGTCTAATCTAAACCTACTCTCCAATAACTTGTGTCTATTGTTCCTTGTCATGCCAGGGGGCGCTAGGAGAAACAGCGTCTCCCCCAAACCCTTCTTGTCCCCCCTAGTGAGTTTATAGACGGTCACCAGGTCCCCCCTCAGCCTTCTCTTGCACAGGCTGAACAGGTTCAGGTCCCGCAGTCTCTCATTGTAGGGTTTGCCCTGTTGTCCCCGGATCATGCGGGTGGCCCTCCTCTGGACCCTTTCAATGTTGTCCACATCCTTCCTGAAATGGGCCGTACAGAACTGGACGCAGTACTCCAGCTGTGGCCTGACCAGTGTTGCATAGAGGGGGAGGATCACCTCCCTGGCTGTACTTGAGATGCACCTGTGGATGCATGACAAGGTCCGGTTAGTCCTGCCAACTGTGGCCTCGCATTGTTGGCCCCTGTTCATCTTGGAGTCAGTAATGACTCCAAGATCTCTTTCTGCTGCTGTGCTCTCAAGAAGGGCGTTTCCCATTCTATAAGTGTGCTGCTGGTTTCTACTGCCTAAGTGCAGCACCCTACACTTGTCAGTATTGAAACGCATCCTGTTTATGTCAGCCCACTCCTGTAACCTATCCAGGTCTTGCTGCAATCTTTCCCTCCCTACTAGCGTGCTCACCTCACCCCAAATTTTGGTATCATCAGCGAATTTAAACAGGTTGCATTTCACCCCATTGTCCAAATCGCTGATGAAGAAATTGAACAGCCCAGGCCCAAGAACCGAGCCCTGGGGGACTCCGCTGCCCACTTCCTCCTAGGCTGAATATGACCCATCCACCACCACCCTCTGAGTATGACCCTTGAGCCAATCTGCAATCCATCTGACTGTGTAGGCATCAATGCCACAGTTGCCTAGTTTTTTAATGAGAACGGGGTGGGAGACAGTGTCAAAGGCCTTGCTGAAGTCAAGAAAGACTACGTCCACAGCGACACCTGCATCCATTGCCTTTGTGATCTGATCATAGAAGGCAATCAGGTTGGTCTGACATGACCTGCCCCTAATGAAACCATGCTGGTTGCCCTTAAGCATCATCCCTGAAGCCGGGACATCACAGATGTGCTCCTTGAGGATCTTCTCAAAGAGTTTCCCAAGGAGTTTCCCCAGGATGGAGGAAAAATTCAAATATCAAAAAGAAGTTGTTATCTGGGTAGAAAATGTGCAAGCCAAGGATTCAAATCTTGGCTAGTTATTATGGAATCCCAGCCCAAATGTATCCAAATTTAATGTCTTATGATTAAGTGGCCCTTCTCCCAACAAAAGCAGTTACTTGACAGTTTTCACAAGAACAGTTTCATTGGGAACATCTGGAATTACTACCTGGAGGTGATGCCCATATTTTTGCAATTCTGAATTGTGACTTAGAAGGAAGTGCTGTTGAGGGATTTACATATATATATGCTGTAAAAAGAATGGACCATGCTAGAGAGCTGTGTCCTTTCACATTCCTTGTTAGTGGTCTGGGATAGTAATAATTAATATAACTGGAGTCTCTAGTCAGGAGCAGGGCCCTATTTGCCAAGTGCTATACAAAAAGATAAGAATACATGGTCCTCTCTCAAAGATTTTGCAAGCTAAAAGACAAAAATGGAAAGGGAAAAGTAAGAAAAATTTGTATGTGATTTTCACAGTGAGGAAAGTGGGGAAACTGGTAACAGAGAAATGGTTGGATCCAGGCAGGCACAGAGTAGTCCCCTTCAGGGTGCATCTCCTCCTGTAGTCTGGCCAGTGTACCTCAGAGTATGGACCAGAGAACAAATCGCAACAAGCTGACAGGCAGGGAGACTTAGCATGCATCAGCTACTCTGCAGTAACCTGCTCTTACCCCACAGTAAACAGAAGCTAACCTGAGGCTGTTTAAGCTTTTATGAATCAGGGTTTAAGCTTCTGCAGATGAACTTCCATTTACTATAGGGTAAGAGCAGACAGGTACCACAGACCCTTCCTTTTCCCACTCTGTTTTCATTCACTATAATTTGTTTGTTCATGGCCTTGGGATGGGGTGACTTGCTATACATCTGCTGTACTGATTTGTACCATCTAGGATCGTAGGAATGTGGAGCTGGAAAGGACTTCACAAGGTCAGTTTCAAGGCAGGATCCATCCAGACTACAGATTCAGACTACAGGCATTACAGACTACAGATATCAAGAAAAAAATTACCTCTCCTGAAATCTTAAGAATGCCATTTTGTACTGCCACACACTTACTTTAAAAAGGCATTCACTATATTTAATCAGAAATTAAACAAAAGCATAGCCAGTATGGGAATGTAAGGAAGGAAATGTACAAAACGAAACTAATTGACAGGATAGGTGGGGAAAAGATGCTGTGGAGACTCTTTTTTTTAATGTACAGAAAGATTCAGGAATGAAATTCATTTTGTACAGTGGTGCATCAGGAGACAGAACATATAATTCAGTAGCTGTGTAATAATGCAAGAATAAATCTCCACTTATATGCTCTTCAGAGGAGGAAATGTGTTTGTGCAGCATCCCAGTTGGACTCTCTGGCCACTACTGCAGTTATAAATATTAAATCATAACAATGTGTCTGGTTCAGACACGTCAATTTACAACCAGAAAGGATGCAAACTAAAAATCTGTCTCTTCTCCAATGGATGCTATGGTTTACACCAGTATAATTCTATCAGCTCCAGTAAAGGTACTTCAGATTTTACAATGAGCAATCAAATTTACAGCAGCAAGAGTGAAAGAAGAACCAAGATCTGCAGGTAGGAAGATGTGACTAGAAGGTGATACTGAGATACACAATGGTTTGTTCAGCGTGTGATGTAGTGATTGACAGTTAAGAATACGTAAGAACATAAAACTGGATGAGATCTTCTAAGTCACCAAGTCCAGATGCCTGCTACTTCATGCAGTCACACCATGTGATCCAATTCATAGGTTTATCAAGCTCTGTATTAAAACTATCTCCTATTGGAAGGCTATTCCAGAATTGCATTCCTTTGTACTTGGAAATCTTCTGATTTCTAGCCTGAATTTATTAGTGACTAATTTATACCCATTTGGTCTTGTGCCTATTATCCTTTGGTGTAAATCTTTCTTCTTCCCCCCAGCATCCTTCCCACACTGTATTTACAAAGTTCAAGCAAATCTTTTTCCAACATTTGGTTGGTAAGTTCTGCAAACTATGTTCTTAGTTTTTTCCTTTATGGTAAGTTTTCCATTCTACTGAGCGTATTAGTAGTCCTACTCCAGTTTTAGTTCATTTTTCTTGATCCTGGGTGACTAGAATTGTTCACAGCTTTCCAGAAAATGTTTTACCAATGTGTTTTTGCATTGGCATTAATACTTTCCTCTTTCTACTGAAAAAACATTATCACTTGCATTCTGGGAATGTATTTGCTAGTTTCATGGCCTCCAACCATAAACCATGACCATATTCATGACGATGAATATGGTCATGGTTTATGGTTGACCAATACACTCAGGTTTGTCTCCTATTCTGTCATTTCCAATGGATGACTGATGATAGCACAAATCCTTATTTAGTCTATAATAAGCCCATGGAGTCGGCAGCGATCCAATCTGGCTTCAGATCCAGCCACTTCTGGTGGCCGCGATCCAATCCAGAGCCCCAGACCAGGTTTCTGCCTCCATCTGCAGGGTGTCTCCCCTCCCCGCACCAAGACAGAGACAATCAGTCCCACAAGCACCCATGGCACGAGTTTTGCTTGTCCACAGCTTGAGGGGCAGTTCCCCCCAAACCCCTGCACCGATTGTCTTGAAACTTGGCAGACTTAGTGGCGTCAGTAAGAGCTACCAGCTCTGCAGTTTTCACCACCCTATGTTGTAATGCCTAGATGTGACATGAGTTTTGCTTTCAAGAATTTGGGGTGCTGTATCCCCCAAACCCCTGCACCCATCTTCTTGAAACTTAGTAGAATTTATTCTCTCTGCAGAGTATACCACCTTTGAAAATTTTGTCCAAATTGGAAAAAAACCAACAAAGTTATAAATATTTTATTGTTTCCCCATTACACCCTATGGCTGGATCTCTGAGACCGCTCCTTGGAAGCTCCAAAACTGCTTCAGGAAGCCGAACGAGGTGGCACTTTGACCCAGATGTGCTTCTGCAGACCCCGAAGCATCCGAAGCTTCTCCGAAGCTCTGTCCGAAGCCTCTCACAGTCCTAATCTCTAATAGGTGACTTAGCACATTGTACTACCTAATATCATCTTATTTCTGTTAGATCATCTCTTTCTTCCTGTATGTAATTCTCACCTTCCTCTGTATTGGCGGTGAACTTTGTCATCAGCATATTTAATTAGCACTTTCCTAGTTTTCCAGCCAGAGCCATTAATGAATATACTAAATAAGATCAGTCCTCAGATCAACCTTTGAAGTACTCTGTGGGAATGTCTAAATACGTGCCTTAATGTGAAGTAGCCTATTTTACTGTGCATTAAAGTGTTATGTAAAAAGCCATGCTAATATCCTAACGTGCAGTAAAAATATGCCGCTGTGCATTAACCATCACTAAAAAAGCATGTGCTTTTGCTACTGTGCATTAGGGAAGCCTTTTACATGTGCTCTGGGGGTGTAGGGGCAGTGCTTTAATTAGAGTGGCTCTGAAAGGCTGCTCTAATTAAAGTGCTGCAGCATCTTGTGTATCAGCGTCCCCATTCTTAAAAATGGTGGGGGGGGCACTTGAACTAAAGCTTGTTCAATAAGCCTTAGTTAAAGCACCCCCATGACCATTTTGAAATTTGGGGATGCTGATACATGAGACACAGGAGGCTGCTGGAGTACAGTAATAACCATGCTCCAGAAGACTCGATTAATTGAATTTGCTCCAATGTGCTGTAGTTACAGCATGTCAGAGTAGCCTCCACCCTCATGTACAAACACCAAGAGGTACTAAATTTAGTGCACATTAGTAAGAGTGCATTAATGAATGTGTTGATGTTAGAAATATTATTAAAAATGCATTATCAATAAGTCTTGTTAAAACAGCGCAGCTGTCAGCCCTCCCTGGTGAGAGAACTGGGAGAGCTGCTGAGAGCTCTTTGTATTAAGGTATCACTCTCTCTTTGTTTTGCAAAGTTACTATCTCTTTGTTACAGTAAAGCATATACTCCTCAGCTTTTCTCATGCAGATAAAAGTAAATTGCAATTCTAGCCTTGAAGCAAGGAAAATTCAAACTTTTGTAACCTCAGGTACTTTCTACCCATGCGCAATGAATTAATACATATAAGCCTATCCGCCCCGCATACTTAAGTAGTTAATTATAATACACATGCGACGTATGATTTGACGTATTCACATACATGTTTGTATGAATCGGAAATGGGTTGTAAAAGTTCCTCCTTCTGCACACGTGGTCAGGAGAGAGGGGATAAAGCCAGCTGGGCAGCTTCCCTCGGGGGCAGCAGAGTGTTTGATCTTTTGTCTCTCTCTCTGACCCTATTTGCAAATATATACCTTTTGTGTTGCTAATAGAGTGTGTCTGTGGCTGAAGGTTTTTTTTGCCTCCCGAGAAACGAACCGTGATTTTTACATCAATAATTGGCGCCCAACGTGGGGCTTCTCGAGGACTACCCCGGAATTCAGTGACGGAGCGCCTCCGGCACCAGGGGAAGTGTGCACCGAGCCGACTTTGGACTCGCCCCTGGAATTTGAGGTTTAAGTCAGAATATCCGGGAAGTTAAAGGAAGTATCCCATGTAAATTCTGAGTTTCTGGAGAGGCAGACACACTTTGGAATTTGGATCGAGATCTCTGGGGTATCTGAGTGAGTATACGAATTCCCTTTGCCCAATCTGGTGTATGGATCTAAACAAAGGATGTGTAAGTTTGCTGAGAAATTCTAGGCTCAGCTCTCATTGTAAATCATCTGTTGTTGAGATCTTTTTGGTATTTGGTGTGCCTTGGGCGCATTTTTGTGGGCAAATGGGTACGAGTCGCTCTCGTGTAGAAAACAATATTGATACCCCTCTAAAAGTCTTATTACGTCATTTTAATAAATTTGCAAAGCCGGCCGATTATGGAATAAAAATGAAAAAAGGTGATTTAACTAAGTTTTGTCAACTCGAGTGGCCAACATTTGGGGTCCACTGGACCCCGAAAGGATCCTTTGTGCTAAAAGAAGTGATAGCTATCCATGAAATTGTTATGCAGAATGGGTATTGGAATCAGTTTCCTTATATTGATTGTTGGTTGTGGGTGGTTCAAAATCAGCCACCTTGGATTAAGAATTACTTAGTAAAGTCTCATGTGATGCTTGTTAAGAAAAAGACTCGGGGGGGGGGCGCCTGTACTTCCTGAGTCTAATGAGGGGGGGGATTCTGAATTGGCTAAGTACCGGACCTGCGCTCCGGTTGCCCTGTTGGGTAGCGAAGATGAGTCAGATGCCACCTCGGGGTCCAGTCCTTCTGCACCACCGCCCCCTCCCTTAGAGAGACCACCACCGACGTACCAATGCATACCTAATGAGTTAGAGCGTGAGCCTCAGCCAAGTGCCTCATCTGAATCAGGAAATAAGGGTTATTATTTGCGCAAGCCTGTAGAGTCACAGCCGGTGTTGAACTGTCCGATGCGAGAGGTTATTGGGGAAGGAGGCACTGCAACTTTTGTCTACACCCCATTTAGCACTTCAGATTTATTTAACTGGAAGAATCAGAGCCCCTCTTTTCGTGAAGACCCTAAAAAGATGAGGGACCTGTTCCAATCTATTGGGCAGACTCATCGACCCACTTGGGCTGATGTCCAGATGATGCTCCAGACCCTCCTAACCCCGGAGGAGAGGAGATTAGTGTTGGGGACACCGGAACGTATTGTGGCAGCTAGAGTTGAGTCAGAAGGTGCTGCTAGTCGTACTCTGCATGATACCTGCCCTGTAGAGGAGCCAAGATGGGATAATCATACTGCAGAGGGCAGAGAGCTAAGTGCACGGTATCTGGGAATTATAGTGGAAGCAATGGGAAAGGCAGTGCCTCGGGTTACCAATCTGTCTAAATTGTATGAGGTGAGACAAGGAAGAGAGGAGGATCCCTCAGCTTTCCTTGGGAGGCTGTATGAGGCGTTTCGCAGGTTTTCGGATCTGGATCCAGAAGCCCCGGATAACCAGCGCATGGTAAATCTTATGTTTATTGGTCAATATGCTGCTGATATCCGTAAGAAGTTACAGAAAACTGAGGGAGGTGCTGGGAAACCGATTTCAGAGCTGGTGGAAATTGCATATAAGGTGTATGGGAATCGTGAGCAAGTGCAGGAGCGCAAGGAGGATAAAAAGGCTCAGCGACAGATGGCAGCACTAGCAGCTGCTATAACTGGAGGGAACCCTGGAAAGGCTGGGATACAGAAGAGGAAGGGAGAAAGAGTGGGAGCAGATGTTTGTGCTTATTGCAAAGAGAAAGGACACTGGAAGAGGGAATGCCCGAAGTTGAAGGAGAAGAGAGAGGGGGAACCGAGAGGTCACCTCATGCGGGCAGAAGACAAGGGTGAGGATTCAGAATGAAGGGGACAGGGATCTAAGACCACTACCCTTCGGGTTGGAGCCCAAGAAGATCCCATGGTAACCATTAGGGTTAGTGGCAAAAACTTTGAAGCCTTGGTGGATACTGAGGCTACATTTTCAATAATTCCAGAAAAACCCCCCTGTGCAGGAACTAGTGAACAGCATGTACTTGTGGAAGGGATTGAGGGAATGCAAACCCGACTCCCTGTTTGTAAACCACTCCTCACCAAGGTGGGGGACCATTTGCTCGAGCACTCCTTTGTATATTCTCCAAGTTGCCCAGTTGCACTCCTTGGGCGGGACTTACTCACAAAATTGCAAGCTGAGATCTTTTTCAGAGACGATCAGATGGTGGTCCAGCTACCTGTCAAGCAGAGCTCAAACTATCAGATGGCTCTCCTGGAGGACCGATGCCCTGCAGTAAGTCCAGAAAATCACATGATTGGAGTAGACCCCTCGGTATGGGCTGATGGAACCCCTGCGCGAGCTAAGTTCGTCTCCCCGGTAAGGATTGTACTCAAGGATGGAGAGGGGCCCGTTCGGGTAAAGCAGTACCCACTTAGCCGAGCGGCCAGAGCTGGACTCAAGCCGTTAATAGAGAAATACAAGAGGTACGGATGGCTAGTGGAAGGGTCCTCACCCTATAACACCCCCATCCTTGGAGTGCCGAAGGCAGATGGGGTCTCATACAGGCTGGTCCAAGACCTACGAGCTGTAAATAAGAAGGTCCTTTCAGATCATCCTGTAGTCCCGAACCCTCACACAATTTTGACACAAGTAGCGGGGGAAGCTAAGATATTTTCAGTGCTAGATTTGAAAGATGCTTTCTTCTCTATTCCCCTTCACCGAGAGAGTCAAAAATTGTTTGCTTTTGAATGGGAGGATCCAGATACTTTCCATAAAGCCCAACTCATGTGGACAGTTCTTCCACAAGGATTTATAGCAGCCCCCCATATTTTCGGACTTGCCCTTCAGAAGGACTTGGGGGAATGGAAGGGATCACACCCCGCAGTGACTCTCCTCCAGTATGTGGATGACCTGCTAGTTGCAAGCCCAAACTTGCAGCTCTGCGAGGAAGCCACCAGGTCACTCCTAAACACTCTGGGGAAAAAAGAATATAAAGTCTCTAGAGAGAAAGCCCAAATATGTCAGCCTGAAGTCACATTTTTGGGATATAAGCTCTCAAAAGGAGTCAAAGCCCTAAGTGCAGATCGCATACAGGCAATTCAAGGTCTAACCCTACCTAAGTCACCCAAGGAGCTGCGGGCATTCCTAGGGCTAACCGGGTTCTGTCGACTATGAATACCAGATTACGGTGGGAAGGCTAGACCACTGTACGAATCCCTGACTAAGGAGAGTCTCACTAAATGGAAATGGAATAAAGAAATGCAGCATGCTTTTAATCTGCTGAAGGCAGCATTAACCCAGCCCCCTGCCTCAGCCATCCCAAACAGTAAAAAGCCATATCAACTGTATGTTCATGAGAATCGAAGAGTTGCATCAGGGGTGCTGACACAGCCATCGGGCCCGACCTGGAGACCCGTGGGATATTATTCAAAGGTTTTAGATCCAGTTGCACTCGGGTGGCCAGCCTGTCTTCGGGCTGTGGCAGCCACAGCAGTGGTTGTTGAAGAGGCCCAGAAGATAGTCATGGGTGCAGATATGGAAATACTCACTCCTCATGGAGTTCCCCAGATCCTAGGGACTGAGGGAGGGAAATTTCTTAACCCCTCCAGACAATCACGGTATGAGATATTTTTGCTCTCTAATCCAGGACTTACTTTCAAACATACTACAGCCTTAAACCCTGCAACCTTGCTGCCGGAGCCAGGGCAACCGACGCATGACTGCCTTGAGGTCCTGAATCAGACCACGCAGGTGCGACCTGATCTTGCTGAAAACCCAATTGAAGACCCAGATGTTGAATACTTTGTGGACTGCTCCAGCTCTGTCATCGATGGAAAAAGACGAACAGGATGTGCAGTGGTAACCTTGAATAAGGTAGTATGGAGGGAGTCATTGCCGATCTCATGGTCGGCACAGGCCGCAGAACTCACTGCGCTCACCCGAGCATTACAGCTGGGGACAGACCAGCGGGTTAATATATACACTGACTCTCGCTATGCTTTTTCTACAGTCCATGCGCACGGACTATTGTGGAAAGAAAGGGGTTTCATTACTGCCTCTGGGAATAAGATTGCTAATGGCCCCCAGATTATCAAACTACTAGAGGCACTCCACCAGCCTAAAGAGGTAGCAGTCATTCATGTGCGGGCCCATGGGAAGGCTGCTGAGAAAAAGCATAAGCTTGGAAATGCAAAGGCTGATGCAGCAGCAAAGGAAGCTGCATTTATTGGAGGAGAAGCGGAAGAAGTATCCAAGCAGGCCATGTCCCATGCCATATGGCCATACGTTCAGGATTTAGTCCCACAGTATTCCCCTGAAGAAGATAAATTTGCACAGAAAGCTTGTGCAGAAAAGAACTCCCAGGGGTGGTGGATAGTACCAGGAGGGAAAGTCATGATACCCAGGCCATTACTTCGGGAGGTGCTGCAACAGCTCCATGCAAGAACCCATATGGGAGGTTTGGCCATGGGTGATCTAGTGATCCGCCAAGCAGTAGCCCCAGGGCTATATGTAGAAGCTCAGCGCATTGCTACCAAGTGCATCACATGCCAGAAAGTAAACCCTCGAAGGAAACCCCCTGTGCCAATGGGAGGTAGACCCTGGGCAGCGTACCCTGGACAGGCATGGCAGATTGATTTTGCCGAGCTCCCACGGTCCATCACAAGTTTTTACTTGTCATGGTAGACCAGCTCTCTGGTTGGGTCAAGGCTTGGCCCACCAGGACTGCCACTGCAGCTACAGTAGTGAAGTATTTGTTACAGGAGATCATTCCCCGGTATTCCCTGCCTGAGTCCATCGAGTCGGATCAAGGACAACACTTTGTGGGAAAAGTGGTTCAAGAAGTCGCACAAGCTCTCAAGGTTACTTGGAAACTACACACACCATGGAGACCACAGAGTTCAGAACAAGTGGAACGCATGAATAGGACTTTAAAGACTTCGCTCACCAAAATCTGTATTGAAACACGCCTTAAGTGGCCTCAAGCATTGCCGCTAGCTCTTACTTGCATTCGAAACACTCCCCGACGGGGCCTCAAATTGACCCCATATGAAATTATGTTTGGCAAGCCGCCTCGAGTCTTACCTCCTGGGATGCAAGAGAATGTAACTTTTGAATTAGGTAATAGCGAGCTTCATATGTATGTTATTGCCTTGCAGTCTGTCTTGTTTTCTCTTCACAGGTATGCAGCCTCCTTTCAGCGTCTGCCTTTTGATGTACCGGTACATGACTTCTCCCCGGGAGACTGGGTCTTGGTGCAGCGGTGGAAAAAGGAGCCTTTGACTGAGAGGTGGAGTGGCGCTTTCCAGGTACTTCTAACAACACACTGCTGTAAAGATTACTGGCCATGATCGTTGGATACACCATACCCGTGTAAAGCGACATCCACGAGCATTAGAGGACATCAACTCCCGAGACGAACTCACTCCGAAAGCTGAGTCATCTTCGGAACAAGATGCCAGCAAGTGGAGCTGTGAACCTACTGGTGATCTCCAAGTGCGCCTGAGACGGCTTAATCAAAGCTCAGAAAATTAGACAAGAAAGTAAAAGAGAAAATATGGTGGGAATCTTAATGTGCCTTGTTGTTATCTGCATAATGAAAGGAGCAGAATTGAGCAGCCTTAACCGCTGGCTCACACCCTCGCTTTCCCAAATTGCTCCCCCAGGGACAAATTTGTATGTTGATATGATGGAAAGAATTGCAAGTACTTTTAATCTTACCAACTGCTGGGCCTGTGCGGGGCTCCAAGAGGCCAGAGAACAGTGGCCTTAGGGGGCTTTTCCTTTGGCCCCAAAATGGTTGGTCAGTGACAAGGCGGATGTTAAGAATACTGGTCAAGAATGGGATGAAAACCGCAGCTGGGATCTTTCCCAAGTGGCATTAGGAGAGTACTGTATTAGCAGTAATGGTACGGGAAGAAGTTTGGGACATAGTCAGTGTACATGGACATTGAAATGGGCCCAAATATGCACCAAGTATGCTGATCAATGGAATTCTGCTGTTAGCATCCCAATCTCCCCGCAGATGCAACAGACCAAAAAGACAAGAATAGTACCTTTCGATTCTAACCCTACCAGATGTCAGGCATATGAAAAGGCCCAAGGTGAACGATTTACCTATGTCTATAGTTGAAAATGGGTACACCCGAATGGCACGGTGGCAAAGTTTAATACATATTGGAGTGCCTTAAATGACACAAATGAAATAACCAAGTGCGAGTATAGGGATAAAGATGGCGTATGGAAATGTCAGTTTAAACGAAGTAACTATTACACTGACCCTTTAGGGCAGACGGGCAACAAATACTATCCCCTTCTTTTCCACAGCCGTGACCCCCTAGCCTTGGGAGGGGAAAACAGGGCCCTAAAAGGACATTATTGGATTTGTGAAAGGAAAGCCTATACAGTACTACCACGAGGGTGGACAGGAACCTGCTATGTTGGAGTAATTGTACCATCTTTCTTTTTGTTACCATCTGAGGTCGGAAATAAGCTGGGAGTCTCTTTGTATGATGATTGGAAAAGAGCCAAGAGAAGTATTGATATTGATAACCACTACAGTAAAAGGAATGCAGGTCGCAGCAGTTCCTTTGAAAGCACAGACTGTAGCAAAAGTCATGGTCCTCAAAAAAATTCCTCGTAATTATCTTGATATGCCCAAATGAAGTAAAGATCAGAAAGCATCTTGAGGGGGGATATTGTTAGAAATATTATTAAAAATGCATTATCAATAAGTCTTGTTAAAACAGTGCAGCTGTCAGCCCTCCCTGGTGAGAGAACTGGGAGAGCTACTGAGAGCTCTTTGTATTAAGGTATCACTCTCTCTTTGTTTTGCAAAGTTACTATCTCTTTGTTACAGTAAAGCATATACTCCTCAGCTTTTCTCATGCAGATAAAAGTAAACTGCAATTCTAGCCTTGAAGCAAAGAAAATTCAAACTTTTGTAACCTCAGGTACTTTCTACCCATGCACAATGAATTAATACATATAAGCCTATCCGCCCCGCATACTTAAGTAGTTAATTATAATACACATGCGACGTATGATTTGACATATTCACATACATGTTTGTATGAATCGGAAATGAGTTGTAAAAGTTCCTCCTTCTGCACACGTGGTCAGGAGAGAGGGGATAAAGCCAGCTGGGCAGCTTCCCTCGGGGGCAGCAGAGTGTTTGATCTTTTGTCTCTCTCTCTGACCCTATTTGCAAATATATACCTTTTGTGTTGCTAATAGAGTGTGTCTGTGGCTGAAGGTTTTTTTTGCCTCCCGAGAAACGAACCGCGATTTTTACATCATTGACATGCCCTGTTAGTTATCAGTCCCAGCTCCATGGGTCCTACATAAATTATGGATGAAGATAGTAACCAAGGATCTCCAGGGCCTATAGTGCTAACCTATAGCTTCTAATTTACTGAAGTTCAGAAAGATTAGAGCAACTCCATTTCCCTTGTCTAGAAAATGTGTTGTCCTATCACAGAAATTATCAGATTCATCTAGCTCTATCTACCTTTAGCAAGCTTGTGTTGAATTTTATTCCATATACCTTTGCATCTTTAATAGAAAGAAAAGTTTTGTTTTTTACTTCATTAGCAAGAGATACTAATAAAACAACAGTGCATAAATTGACCATGTATAGAGTGGGTGGTAGAGGCATAACATGAAAGAAATCTGCCCTGGGCAGCTGGCTCTTACCCTTCCCCCTCCCCACTTTCTTCTGCCTACTGGGCAATGTCATGGAGTATGACACTTTGTGAGAACAGTAGTTTTCTAGGTTGGCAATGGAGTTTGCTGCTGCTGGGGGAGGGGGGAAGAGAAAGCACCCCATGCAGCCATTTTCTCATCCTCCTTTCTCCGAACCACCCCCTTCATCACAGGTGCAGAAGCAGCAGCAAGCAGAGACCCAGGAAGTGTGTGTCATGCAATGACATCCAATTTCTTTCACCTCGTTTCTTTCACCCCACTGTTTTGTAGCTGGAGCCCATATCCAGAGGGCAAAAAAAAAAATGCTGTATTTGGTAGTAAAAATTTAGGGTCTGTTTTCTGCTCTCCTAGCAGGAGGAAACTCCACTGCCGTTCTACAAATCTACAATTCCCAGAAAGCCCTGCACCCTATGACACACATTGTCTGTGCCAGCAGTGTGTGTTGAAGAGGCAGCAGACAGCAGAGGCAAAGGGAAGTAGTGCACTAGGGTAAGGTTTTTCCATTCCACAGTCCTTCTGGTACCTCTCCTCTTACATGGCAGCTAGGGTACACGCCCTACTTGCCAACCCCACATTACAGTACTGGTTGGTGGGAAAAGTACCTTCAGGAGACTGGTCTGTTTTCTACCATACAGTACATATTGCTGTAGAAAGAAAGAAACATGAATATGCCAAAGAAGGAAACCTTTGGGAGCCAAAGAAAATCCTGAAGAAATTGGGAAGAAAAGTAGACAGAGAGGTATGTAATGATAATAATGATAATAATAATGATGACAATAACAGCAATAATAATCTCAAATAAGCAGGACAATTCTGTATTGGTTTTCACTACACTATGCTTGGAATTGCCCAATCAGAAAAGACAGGGTATTAGAAATAAATATTATTGGTAACATCTGGTGTGTTAGGGATACTTGAGATTTAACTATGAATTAAAAATTATAATGGGGTTTCTTTTAGGTCCTGACCCTTGAGTGACTAAGTACATTCAGCTTCCCTTGGCTTCAGCAGAGGTTGAGAAAGCCTAGTCCCGCGCTAAACAGACTTGTATTTAGCCTTACTGAATAAAATAAGCCATAGGTTCTTTTCTTTTCTTTTCCACAATGCTTTCAACTATAATTAATGCTATTTCTTTTCTTTTTCACAATGCATTCAACTATAATTAATGCTATTTCAACCCTTGCTAATATGATACTTTGGTATAATTTGTTTCACGTGCTCCTATTTTCTTTATTGCCACCTCCAGTTCTTGTCATATACCTAGAGGATAATGAGAGCCTGCAGGTTACAAGTGCAGCTATTCAGAACAAGTTCTGATAAACCAGACTCAGATTCCACTGGGTGGCAGTACATTAGCACATATATTAATATATTCACAGTATGCTGCTGAGCCAGGGTTTTTCTAAAGGAATGTTTAGAGCAGTTTACCAAATATCATGAGCATCTATTATACGTGCAGTTGGAATACTGAATTACTAGTTAAGCAGTACATGCTTTTTGATGGTGAAACCACCCCCATATGTATGTATGTTTAAAGATAAACCATTTGTTGGCACTGGCATCAACCAATTCTAAATGAGCTACAAAGCTGCAGGGAATAACAATGCACAAAAAAAGCATTCATGTTCTTGTACTTTTTTCTTTTTAAATTTTTAGCCCCTGAGGAGCTATTGGAAGGTTTGATGTTCATCTAGAGACTTGTCATAAGTCTGTTTAATAGTAGAAGTATAATAGTCTGCCAACATGGGTGGTTGCTGCTGAAATGCCTTCTTATGCGGTGAAGTTCTGGTGTGCAACCCAAGGACATGTATCACTTAAGCACACTAGAAAATGAGAACTGGGCACCTCCAAAGGAGTCACAAAACCCACTGCTAAGCAGGTATCTGTTTGGAGCTTGGCAATAGCAAACACTGGAAAGGGTTGGGGAGGAGGGGTGTTGGACTTTCAACTGTCTCTGAAGCTTAGGTACCTGATTCAGAACTGCAGAGGAGGTACTTCTAGTTATATTGGATATGAGGTCCAGCTCTCCCTCCTGATGCTAGTTGCTTCTTTGTCAAAATTGAAATACCCAGAGTGAATGCAGAAGCTTTCCTCAATAAAACTCTGAATGCTTTGCAAACAAAGTCATGATTGTGATCCTTATTTTAGAGATAAAAGAAGAAAAAGGAAAAGGAGGATGTCTTACCTATCCAGCAAGCTCATGGCAGAGCTAGTACTGAAACCCTGAATCTAAGACCAGGTGACACTGCCCTGTATTCCTTACAGCCAACAGGCTGCCATCCCTGTTCCAACAGGCTTCTAGGTGTGCCAATTGAGTTCTCAGAACTCTGTATTAATTTTGTGTACTGTGACTTCTTACTTAATTAGTTAGTCACCCCATAAGCATTGGTTTTGATGCAGGACATTGTGCCATTCAGGTGCATTGGCCAGGCTTCTTGGAATAATCTCAGTAGTGAATGTGTTAATGGTTTTGACTCTTCACTAAGCAGGAATGTCATCTCTGTCATTCACCCAGGCTTGGAAGAGAGGTTGTGATTTATTGGGGGAAGCAGGGGGGAGGGGGGTGGAAGAGACAACCTTGTCTACTCTCATGAAATCTCGGAGTCACTGGATTACATGAAAGTATGTTTCCAAAATTTTCAGGGGTGGACACATGATGGACAGCTCTCTGTGAGAACCTCAGGGCTAAAGAGACAGAGCTGCCAGCAGTTCACGTATAACTCTATAGACCATATAGGACCATGTGAAATCCATGACCCTGACCCTATGCCACAAGTCAGCTCTGCTGCAGGCAGAGGCAGTGGCAGGATGGCGGGGTGCAGCGTTGGTATTAATATTCAGGCAGCCAAGCAAGTCAATGGCCTGTTAATGATCCATTGTTCTTTACTTCACAGGTACTGAAAATCATCTCCCCTTTTTAATGGCCATTTCACTGATCAAGCTAACCTATTTTAGGGCAACTTAGCTGTCTGATAGGGCTTCCTCTTTCACATACTGCTCTGCCTCCCTGCCCTGCTGCATGCCTGGGACTCTCATTGTAATTTTTACCGACTGGCTGGGACCAGTCTCTGAAATCCAGAACTGTTCCCACCAAGCTGGGATGAATGGTCACCCTTTTTATAGAAGAACAAGAAGTGCCTTGAGGGCAAGGGAAGTGGCAGATGTTTCTGCCAAGGAAAGGAGAAGCCCTGGGACACTGAGACACAGGGAAGGATCTGAGAAAAAGAAAGATGGGTCTAGGACAGGGGAAAAGATCTGGTACAATGAGAGCTAGGAGAGAAGCCCAGGAAAATTTGATGTTGGGTGGCAGGCAGAGCAAAAATGCAGGCAGGAGGAGGAAAGAAAAAAAATTAATAAAATATGAATTATTTGTAGCTGTGTAACAACCTGCAGGTTCTCTACATGTTGGAACTAGACCTGTGGGGGAGTTGATTTGAAGCTCCATGTATGAAACAAGCGATTTAGACAATTATAATGAGATCAAAGATTATTATAATTAGTGGATAATTTATATTTATTCAGTTATTATAATTATAGGAAGAAAATAGAATGATTTAAAATCATTTGTGAAGTATAATCCATGACACAAAAAACCTGGGAGCCTGCTGATGAAAACAGGCTTTCTACATTTGCGATATTAAAAACAGATAAAGCTAAAAGATCATCTATAACCAGCATGATTTGGTGAATTGCTTATTTTTTAGGAAAAAAAATGGAAGGATTATAAATATAATTGCTTCACTTTGATACAGAAAGCTCTGCTTGAGTTAGGGTTTCCTAGCAATGGGAATGATGTTATAAAGAAATTTTGGCAGTTACAAAGAGCTCATATAAATCTTTATTACGAATAATTGGAAAACTTAGTACATGGGGGAAAGTGTGTTATGTTTCTTGGGTGTTCATTTTCCAGCTCCATTTTATAGCCATTATACAGTATATGCCTAAATGTGTATGATTTAAGTTTTTCCATCAGATTTCATCTTTATCAGATTTATGGAGCTCTCCACTGAGTGCTTGTGTGATGTGTGTGCAAGAATTAAATGAACATATTCACTTTTTTTCCAACAATATGGCCCCCTTTTCTTTACGTCACGAGTCTGTTTTTTTATAAGTAACACTTTGCAGGGACATCCATACTAATAACAAGGCAGTCTTAATGCAGTCATTGCACTTATACTGGAATAAGTCCCTTGCTGCTTAGAACTAACCCTATTCAAATAAAGACTTAACAATTTAGCATCTTCTTAGTTATATATTCAGCATATACCCAGGATTGGTCCCAATGCACTTACTAGCAGAAGACCCTGCCTTCTCCATGTTCTAGAAAATAGTGTATGTAGTGATGCAAATTCATTCTTGAATAGAGTGAAATCTGTGGTATAAAAGGAATGAAGGATTCTGAGAACCAAGCTTTTTGTGCTTTTATAAAGATATATGTATTGGCAAAGACTTGAAGAAACATCTTGTAAAATATATGTTGTGTAGCACATGGTATTTGCACAGGGTAACAGGAATTCATTTTTTGCTCCAGCAAAACATCACAAAGCAAAACGCTTACTATTGCTGTGTCACTAACAATAGTACTACATGGCACGCTCACTCATTTTACTGATATTTCACCAGGTAAAAGTGATGCTTTGAGATTGCCATTGCAAAAGAGCATTTGTGTGGAAGAGCACAAGCATCCTGCATCAACGAAATAACTGTCAGTATATCACAAGCACAGAACTGTGAACCATGCCAGATCAGGACTTTTTGTTGTTATGATAGATGAAGTTAATGATGCCAACAGCAAGGAGGTCTGCAACATGATCCGGTATTTTGATCTATCTACTTGACTTGTTATAGATGATCTTCTGGCAGTATCTGTTTGCAATATTTCAAATGTAGAAAACCTGTTTTCATCAGCGAGCTCCAGGGTTTTTTTCTGGGTTTTTTTGTGTGTGTGTGTCATGGATTATACTTCATGAACAAATATAACTGGCTTCCCATCTGATGCAGCAAAATTAAAGGGTAGCAAGAACCATCCTGTCTTAAGTAGAGCAAAGATGTATCACCCACTACATATTGCCTTTTCTGTGCACCTCACATTTGTCACTTGATGGCTAAAGCTGCTGTCAATGTTGCCCCCAAACCAGTGAAGCAAACTAGTTGATCTATTTTATCTTTTTTAATAGAAAGACAAAAAGAATAATATTATCTATAAAAGTATTAGTGCAATGCACATGAGTTGTCCTTAATTAAACATTCCCAGTAAGATGAGATGGATAGTTATTAAACAGGCTATAGAAATATGCAATAACAAATGGAAACTACATTTCAACCTGAAATTATTACACACATAGGTTAGGGACAGACATTGCACATAAACCAGTTTAAGTGATCAGAAACTGGTTTAAGCCTGTAACAGAACAGCCATTCAGTGCACATAAAGCAGTTTCAAAGTGGCCAAAACCAGTCTGAGATAAAGCTGGTTGAATGTAGTATCAGACTTAACTGATTTGGCTAAAACAAGTTTATGCAATGTTTGTTCCAGAGACCTTGCTAGTTTAAGTTAAACCAGACTCCCCCAGCATCCCAGCATGCTCGCCGGGCTGGGCAGGGCAGGGCTGACCCCACTCCTCTGCTCTCTAGCCGCAGGGACTAACCCTAGTGGAGACACCGGCTGGCATGGCCCCGTTAAGGCAAAGTGGGCAGGGAGGGGGTTAATTCTTCCCTCCTTCCCCTCTTCCCCCACTGCAGCCAGGGCCAGCCTGTCTGCGTGGGAGCAGAGGGGAGGGGGCTGCAGTGGTGGCCCCTGGAGCTGGCAGACCCCGCTGCAGGGAAGGGGCAGAGAGGAATTAACCCTCCTCCCTGCCCGCTTCACCTTGGGGCGGGGGGGGCTCTGCTCCATGCTGGGGAGGATTCTTCACCCTCCTCCTTCCAGGGTGGGGAGGGGACCCTGTGAGGACGGGGACTGTTTCCCCCCCGCTGCGGGGCTGGGGGCAGGGCTCCATGCGATGCTGCCCGTCCCCAGGGCGGGGGCGGCTCTGTTCCATGCCGGGGGGACTCTTCCTCCTCCTCTTCCCCGCGGCGAGTGCGGAGCTGCAGGTCCTGTGAGGAGCCGCAGTAGAGGCAGCCGGCGCTGCGCTGGGAACGAGGAGCGCAGCCCCACGCAGCGACCTGGCCACTTCTATCCCCGTGGCTCCGCACTCGCAGGGGGAAGCCCCATGGCCGAGCTCCTTCCACCCCCGGCAGAGTGCCGGGACCCGCACAGCGGGGGGCAGGGGAAGCAGCTGGCTCCAGTGTGGGGCCTCCCCTGCGGGAGCGGCAGGCTCAGGCTCACAGAGCAGAGCCGCAGGGATAAGGCAGGCTCCGCTCCCCCCCAGCGCAGTGCTGGCCGGAGCCGTGCCTGCGCTGGGGGTGAGCACCCTGACGCCCCTGCCATGCTGCTACTGCCAGGGAGTGGAGGCTGCACACCATGGGGGGTCCCTACACCTCCCACCCTCCCTCACACCCCATACACCCGCACCCTGCCCAGCGGTACTCCGCACTCCCGCCGCCCTTCTGGCGGGAGGGGGGGGGGCTCCCCTCAACATGGAGCAGAGCCTCCCCCTGCCCTGGGGAGCACAGAATCATCGAGTTGTAGAGCCAGAGGGGACCCGTAGGATCATCACGTCCAGGCTCCTCCTGTGGGCAGGAAGTTATTAGGCTTAGACAAGCTCAGCAAGGTGCCTGTCCAGCCTCTTGAACACCTCCAGTGATGGTGACTGCATCACCTCTGGTGAGAGGGTAGTCCAGATTCTGGTGACCGTTATGGGGAAAAAGTTTTTCCTTATGTCTAGCCTAAATTTGCCCTCTGTAAGCACATGTCTGTTTGTCCTTGTCCTCCCTTGAGGTGCACTCCTGAAGAGTTGCTTCCACAGATATTTGTGTTCTCCCCGATGTACTTGTAGGTGGCCATAAGAGTGTGGGGGTAGAGTCCCCTTCTGGGGCTGGACAGCCCCCCCTCCCCACTGGGCAGCCCTGTGTGCCCAGATTGCTCCTGGCTGCCAGGGAGGGAGGCCATGCCTCCCTCCTCAGCTCAGCCTCCTTGTGGAAGGGAGGGCTGCTCTAGCACCGCCAGGTTTCTGGCTTCAGCCACTGCAGGCACGTGTCAAATATCTATCCACTTGCAAACCAGTGCACTCTTCGTAGGTTAGATTAACCTGCAAAGACTGAATCAATTCAGGCTCAGGCTTTTTGAATGTTCGTTCCTAGCCATAACTGACAAGCTTTTGGGCATCAAGACACATTGGAACAGGCTACCTAGAGAAGCTGGAATATCTGAGAAGCTCCATCCCTGAATATTTTCAAGGCAGGTCAGACAGACACTTGGCTGGGATGTTTTAGTCAGGGGTGATCCTGTCTTAAGCAGGGAGTTGGACTAAATGACGTCATGAGGTCCCTTCCAGCCCTACATCTCTATGATCCTAAGGGTGGCTTTAGAGCAGGGGCAGGCAATTATTTCAGGTGGAGAGCTACTTAACAAGGTTTGGTGAGCTTTTGAGGGCTGCATGGGTATTCCTGCCTCTTGACAGTTGCCCTGCCCCCAGTTGCCATCTTGGGACCAGAAGTCCCATCCCTAACCCCGACCTTTGTCACCGGAAGTCCCACCCTTTGTCCCCAGAAATATTCCTTTTGGGAGGGAGGCTGCCATCTTACAACCAGAAAAAAACCAAATCATACACTGAAAGTCAAACACCTACTGTAACGTATTTTAATTTTATTACAAAAATGTTTTTGTCATGATTTGTGTTTGCATACTGTATATAGAGGTGATTGCATAATAACTCAAAAATTGTTCCCTCTTAGTCTTGTATATTGTATGTGGGGTATGGGGTGTGAGTATGGTATCGTGGGGTGGGGGGGGTGTGTGATGATGGGGTGTGGGGGGAGTGTATGCTGGGGTGTGGGTGTGTGGGGGGCCATAGGGTATGGGTATGTTGGGGGGTGTATATGTGGGGGGTTGTGGGGCAGGGTGTGTGGCATTTGTGGGGTGACGGAGGGTGGGGGGATATGGACCCCCCCACACTTCCCCCATGGTGCAGCAGGAGCAGGCAGGGGTGCTGGTGCCCAGCGGCATGCAGCTCTGGCCAGTGCTGCACGTCATGGTGAGCAGTTCAGCCCAGCCATACTGCCTATATCACCAGCACTCCCCACTGTGCATGCGCAGCCCCCACACTCCTCCCTTCTTCTATGAAAGCATCTATTGACCATTTTGAAAACATTGACATTAGGGCTGTGCGAAGCTTCAGTCGCTGATTCGATTTGGCAGCTGAACCTCTGAATCCAAATCAAATCAGAAGACCCATTAATCTCTTTGAATCAAATCAGAAGCCTCTGATTTGATTTGGAGAGATTTGGAGAGATTTGACGATTCAGACATAGACACAGCTTTATATGTTTTTTCTACATACATCAAGGTACCAGGTGGTTCATAGATGCTGAGGTGGATGGAGCGTTCCATGGGAATACAGGGCGGGGGGTCCCAGTGTGTCCAGCGGCAGACCTGGAAGTGGATCAGAAGCACTTCTGGTGGACCCCTCCCTCCCCGCCTCCTGTCTGCAACTGGTGCCTTCTGGGTCTGGGGTGCACCCAGGGTCCCCCCCCCCCATGGCTGATCTCTAAAATGGGGGGGGAGGAGTGTGGGAGGGGTCCCCTGTGCACTCGGTGGCAGACCTGGAAGTGGACCAGAAGTACTTCCAGTCAACTTCCAGGTCTACCACTAAGCATGCGGGGGGGGAGGGGGGGACACAACACACTCCTGTGGGATGCTCCATCTGGCCCACCATCTCAGTGTTCACAAGCTGCGCCTGGTACCTCGAGCTATGTAGAAAAAACATTGAAAGCTGTGTCTATGGCCAAATCATTGATTCTCCAAATCAGAATCAAATCTTCAGGTTTGGATTCGGCTGAATCGAATCAGGATAGTGATCTGAATCAGCAAATTGAATCACTGCCCCCCAAATCGGGCTGAATTCAGATAGAATACAACCCGCTTTGCACAGCCCTAATAGACATTGTCTTTGTATTGGTTCATGAGAAGAGGGGCCAGGCAGCTTGACTCCAGCAGGATTGGGCCCCCACCTTACTTAGCAGGTCTCACTGGCTGCCCACCCAGCTGGAGAAGACAAGAGAAGTTTGTAGTTTGGTTCAGCCAACAACACCTGCTGAGTCAGCTGAGGGTGGATTCTGCTGGAACAGAAGTGCCTAGCTCCTCTTCACTTCTGCAGTAGGGTTGGCCTTCAGGTGACTTGGCAAGTGCCACTGGCTACCCACATGGCTCTATCAGCAGTCTGGCTCCCACAAGATCAGGCTCTTCGCTCCCCACATTTTCTCATTTAAGATACACACTGCAATTTCTAGCAGTTAAAATTTTGGGAGAAAAAAGGGATGTTGTATTCAATTAAATATGGTATTGACATTCTACAGGTCAAAGTACAAATTATGAACTTTTTCTGTTGGCTTATCCACTATGCCAAACATATTAGAGTTTTGAATTTGTTTAAGATGTTTTTAAGGGTTTGATGTTATTTTTTCATCATAAAGTTTTTAACTCTTCTTTCTACTCTCAGGATTAAGTAAAATTCTTTCTATCTCAGCGTGCCCTGACATTGAAATAGCCCAGCCACGAATGACATTTGATCACTCGGATGACTGGGATATTCAGGAGATATAAATAACCATTTACTGTCCCTTCTCAGAGAAGCTGTCTTAGAAAATTCAAGTCCAAGCATGAAGCAAACAAGACATAAATTTAGTCTGTCCTGTCAAACATGATGTCTCGTTCTACCGGTTTAGAAAAAAATCTTGTTTTTCTTTTAGAATGATATGAAAGCCTGGGGGAATATAAAATTAGCCAAGTTTCTATGTATAAAATTTACCACATGAAATATACAGTTGAGGAACTCTGTGACAGGGAGTTAAAAGAGAATCTGCCATGAGCTGTGCAGAACTTGTAATGCTTCCTTTATGAAAATGAAGTCTTGGAGCATATTTGAGAATTACTGAGATTCTCATATAAGCATTATATTCATTGTTTAACACTTTATTGAGGTTTGTTGCTATTCAAACTCTGGTGTAAATGTGTCATCAAGAAAAATCTGAAGTAGAATGTATCTACTGTGAAGAGAAATAAAGTTTCAATTAATTGGAAACTTTTGGAGAACAGCAGTCTAAGAACTCTAGGAAGAGGTGATGCCAAGGTGCTAATTAAAGTTGTTTAGTAACTGGAAATTTTGAGTAACAAATAACAAATTCTCCCGAGGGTCACTATTGTAAAAAATATGTCTGTCTGAATACATTGCTTTCCTGGCACAAGGTGACTTTTGCCATCATGTTAACTCTGCCTTTCACAGTTTCTTATATGGGATGCAAAAGAGGTAAGACTGAATGTCACTTAAGTACCTTTCTAAATTGGGACACTTGGGGAAAGTTAAGCTAGATTAACTTAAACTGTGAAGCTAATGGACATAAAGCACATTATAACACCATGTGTATGTGGTCATTCAGAAGTGAAATAATCTTAGTTTTCTCTAGTTTAATCCTCCACCTAGTTAAAACAAATTAACTCCCCATATTGACAGTCCTTTAAGTGGTTTATGAGTGAGATCACTAACCAGTTATGTAGCATGTTTGCTTTGGGTAATATTTTTGTAATTCATACATGAATTTGATGCTTAAGTTCTGTGATCATGAGTGTATGTCTCTATCCATATCTAAGATAAGAACACGCCAAAATCCAGTGAATTCTGCAGCTGTCTTCTTGTAACTCATTCCCTTTCTCAGTCTTTATTTCTACCACTGCTGTGTCTCTTTCTTGAACCAGAAATGAATGGAAATCTCTTTCTTGGCACACTGAAAAAAATTAAGTTGTTGTTTATTTGTGAGAGATATGTACTATCTTTTGTGTATTGTAGATGATATGTTACTGTAAACTAATAACAAATATCACAGAATAACAAATAGCATTGTCATAATATAATTAGTTTTTAAGCAAACCCATTTCTTACATGATTTCTCACATAATGTACCACACTCCTGACTGGAAGCAGCCCTGTTCTTATTTCTGACTTTGTTTCACAGCAGCAAAGACTGTCATACCAAGTTGTGGTTTAGGTTTTGTATTATGTTTATGGGGACTTAAGGCCTCTTCAGTATATATTAAATGCAAACATGTCCCCTTCCAGCTTCATACAATCTTCAGTGATGATGATGGAAACTGTGGCTTTATTAAAAAAAATCACATGGTAATACATTTCTATAGCTGTTCCACTAAAATAGATAGTTTCCAGTGATTTAATAAGATCCAGTGTTTTCAACTATTTTGTATTATGGATTAGTAACGTTTAATGTTTATAAACATGTGACCTCAAGAAATGTAGGAGAAAAGGATGCGACTGTCCCTGGTAAATCAGCCAGGAACCTGAGAAAGTATCTTGGGTGTCAAATGATTTTGTTTTTTTTACTTTGCTCATTGACCTTTGGCAGAATAATCAAAATAATCTATTTACAAAATCTAATGTTTAAGAAATCTAACCAAGGTGATTTTTTTTTATAATTTTTTTAATGTGATGGTTCCAAAATGTGTAAAAACATAGTTGATCATTTCTGGTTTTTTTAATAGTAGTATGAATGAGAGTGTAGTAAAGTGTGTGGGAACATATGTGTAGGTGCTTGGTTAGGAATGTCACTATAAGTACATAACTTGCAGTTTGAAATGTTACTGTTTCCCCAGGCCAAACACCATAAATCTTAGAAGGTGTTTGTTGGCTCAGGTAATAAAATTACTAAAAAGTAGTCTTTAAATCATAGGCTGGTAAATCCAGCTCTCTTTTGCGCCTCTGTCAACCTGGAGTTGATTCTTTTGTCCTGAAGGGAGCTCCTCTGAATCCTTATCAGTGTAACAGATTATATTTTTTCCCTGAATATATTAAAGATTCTAACAAGATGATGATATTTAGTTCTTAAATGTTTTCCATAGAAAGGGATGCTTTAAATAAAATGTTGGATGTACAAATAAGCTAAATACAGATTGAAGATTTTAGAAGACTTCAGTCTTTTTATGCAAGCATGCTTATTTTTGTAATGCTTTGGACCAGCCTCTGTAGGATGAGCTCATGTACAGCTGAATAGACCTTAATTATCATGTAGATCAGTTTGACAAGTTGACATAGATGCTTCAAATAACTTGGAGAAACTGTAACCATTCCTGTGCCTTGACGATTCACCAGTAGCACAACAGCCCATCAGAGGTCCTGAAGCTCAGATGCAAGTTAGGGAAGCCCTCAGGGTTGCTCTAGCTAGAGCTAAATCAGGATAAAGAAGACACAAGTCTTCATCTTGCTCCCTACTTTGGCCTCCGCATCACCTCATGCTTAAATTCTTTTTGTGTGATTGTAAGCAACTTCCTTTCTTCCTCACAGTACACACCTGCGGTTCCAGTTTATTGCTTTTTTGACCTTTGCCTATAATTTTAACTTAAGTAACAGCCATCTTTAGCCTTGGATTTCTATTGTGCTTGGTTCTAACACCTATTATTTTCTTTCTGGGGATCCCTTTCTATTCTATGTAGATTCTTCTTTACCCTCATCACTACAATATCTGAGTGCCTTTGAGACATGCTTTGAATGACGTGACTATATTGTTGCTTCCCATTCCCCATTTCTCAGTGAGGCATAGCCTTTTTTATATCTTGGGTTGGGAGAAATGTCTAGTCTTTGTCATGAGTCAGCCAACCAGCTCTGCACTGGCACCGGTGTGACTCACCAGCACATTCTTAGCAGTCTACCATGGGCTTTTTGAAGCTGTCATATGAAGTTGTCACACACAGGTACGTGGAATGCTGCTGTTAACTGCCTCACTTAATAAAGGGTAGTTCTTTGAAAAAATTGGGTTTGAACAGAAATGCCTTGAAAAATTTGGGCTTTTTAGTCTTTCAAGGGCATATAGAACTAACTCCTGATCCTACTGATTTTAATGGTTACACCTTCATTGGCTTTTATGGTTCTGTGATGTCAATTCAGAATGCGCAACCAGCAAAATGCTGGATTTAGCAGAGTTAATAAAGGAGAGTTAATAAAGTTAACTTTGCTAGAAACACACCTTTGGTGTTGTATATCATGTGTAGTGGGCAGTATCATTGCTATTATCAGACTTTCTGCAGCAACCAACTTGTGTTCAGCAGTGTGGTCTTAAAAATGCTGAAGTGGTTTCTCCTTCTGAAAACATATTACTGACAATGTTGGATCCCAGTTTGGAACCATAACACACAAAGTAGTAGAAATGAGTAATAATGGGATATGTATTAGCATTTTAGGAGTTGAATAATGAATCCTAATTAGCAGCGCAGTGAAAATCATTGTGGAAAACCCTGCTGTATCAAAGTACTTACCTGGTTTTCTGTTGCCCGTGTCAAAATGATATGTTACAGAAAGATGAAGGGAGTTTGTCACGGTCCATTAAAATGTCACTTATTATAGACAGGGCAATCTGCTTGCATATTTCTTTGCATTGTCAATTGAACTTCTGGCATGAAGCATTAATACCAGGCATGGAACAACTCTCGGAGGAGGGCAGAAAAAATATTTCCTTGCAACTATGATGCATTGCTGATGTGGCAGACAGTAATACTTCTCTCCAGAATCTTTCATGGGAATTAAAAATTTTAGAAATATAATAGGGTTCAAGAACAACCCTAAAACATCTCTAGCGTATTACAGTATGAATCTATATTTTCCATTCCCTAAATATGTTCAGATCATTATGGGCTAGAAAAGCTCTACCACAGTTTGTCTTATATAGGGATTAAAGTATCCATGTTTTTACCCATTTTTCATATGTGCTTACATCCTCCAAGACAGGATTTTGTCGTTAAAGCTGGAGCCATTTCTCAAACTGCAGTACATGTTGGACAATTCATTTCTTTTTGACAAAGCATTGGCTTTGTGAGATGTATTCAGCATGTGTGATCCTATCAGATCTCTTAAGTTGCCTTGTGTGGGGGATAGTGGTGGGGAAAAACCCAGGATACCATAAAAAGCAGTGATGGCATTTTACCCTCTGGCTCACTATTGAACCACTGCCCCAGCAAGGTGTTTGAAACACTGTGCTGTTGAAGGTGCTATCACATAGATAAGAAATACACAGGCACTCTGGTAAATTGTGGTCCTTAGATGTCCCATGTTACTTTTTACAAGACCATGTCAACACAACCAGAGTTCATCTCAGGAAATGACCTTCCACTAAATATAAATTCCCCTTCAACAGCGGTTACAGTATTCCTTGTTTCCTGAGTTTTAAGTTTGAAAGTCAAGTCACTTTACACTCTTCTGTGTATCCTCATGAAGGTAGTAGCATTTTAGTAGTAAATGAAATGCCGTAGGTAATATTTGCATATCCTGTTATAAAGAACTTTTGACATCTTTGGAATGAAAAGTACCATATACTCAGACATAGAAATGACATGTAAAATTATGGCTGAAAATACAACCTAACTCCCCACTGCTTTGAAGGTTTTATGATTTTTAACTATGTGATCACGCTGTTTTCCTAAGAATATAGTATGACATGCTGAATACATGTTACAGCATAACTTTTGAATTACAAATGCTCAGTTCTCAAAATTTCTCAGGGACTACAAGAGTTATTTTGCATTTAGTTTTCTATGTTTTTCTAGGATAGAGAAAGGTCTTCAGTTCTGCAATTTACAGGAACCAGTTAAGTAGACCAACTGCTATTTGTAAGCTATGCACTTGGACATTTAACAGGCGTGAAGAACAAAAAAGACAATTAGTGCCTATTAGTCCTACATATTGACTACACATTTCCATACTTACGCACACATGCACATGCGTACACACACAGATACACACACGCGTGCATGAAGGTACACACATAAAAATAAATAAATGGATGTGTGTGTATATGTATAGCTAGCTCCTTAGTTACTTTATTTTGTCCTTAATCGTTTAGCTGTTTTAAAAACATGCTTTAATTAAAAATATCTAAGGGCTTACCTCATTTTAAACTAATTATGAGGCCTGAGACTAAATGAAAAAAATCCAAAAAACCACAGTTAGAGGGCACAATAAAGAGTTTCCCATGGGGTGTTGTCTCTTAACCAGTTTTTAGAAGTGCACTTTCTGAGCTGTTCATACATGTACATGGAGTATATCTTTAAAATATGCAACTCCTGGCTTATTGAAAAATTTGATGGGTATGCTATGCATAAATTTCACATGCTGCAATTTATTAAATCAAGCCCATGTTTATTTTCAAAGTAAGCAAAGCACACTTTCCTCAGTGAGGGCTATTTCCATGCCAAATTTCATCTTTCAAGATTAGGCCATGTTTCTGTAGCCCTTGTCATATACTTGTTTTCTAAATTTTTTAGAATGCGGGGGGAGGCGGATATTCTTTTCATTCACTTGTTGCACAAAAAAAGCTGAAGATATCTGATTCAGATTTTCCATGGCAAGTTTCTCTTGAGCAGAAGCTAATTATGTAGTTTTAAAGGTGAAATTTTCCTTTTGGAATATTAGAAATAATTTTCTTAGCCTTTGGGAACATCAGGAGTGCAGTAGCAGCTTAATTTAAAGTGGTTACAACAATGCAAGTATAATAATATTTCCAGGGTTTATTTTATGCTTGGAAAGGAAAGAGACCTCTAATGTCTCCTAACATACCACATTTCTCTTTTAAATGTGATAAGAGTGCTGTTGACCTGTGACTTAGTCACTCTTTTCTTGGAAATAAAATTTCTACTTTTGTTGTGACTAGAGCTTAGTCAGTTATATCAGTGAAGTTGTACTGATTTGCATCATCTCACAACCTAGACACTACTGCCTTCTACCCAGAGATGTGAGCTGAAGCACTTAACAAATATTAGTGAATTTACCAGGTGGAAGCAGAGGCTTAGATGTTGTGTCTGAGAAGGTTGCAGATAAATAGATTAATTTAATTTAGAACAGTACTTTTTGCTCATTTGTTTTTAGTGAGCAAACATAAAATACCACTGTAATTGGGTGTTTTAGCCTATAGGAACAACATTCCAGCAGCAACACCTCTGCCATAATGTATGTCTCACAGGTATTCTGAAAAACTGCTTCTGTCACTACAAGGCCTGTAATTAGCCAACTATTATGATATCTAACAAAAATCCTGAGCAATCCCAAATTTCCCCCCTTAAGCACAATATCCCAAGTTTGCCAGTGATATGCAAAGAGCATTTTATGTATGTGCATGTGTTGTTTCTGGTTTTATTCCTAATAGACTTAAAAGGCTTAGAAGGTCTAAGCACCTCTGTTAAATGTGTCTTGGAGAGACTGCTTCTTCAAAGATGCCCATTTTATCCCATTCCCACTCTTGGATGTATCACCCGTTCCTGCCTGGGGCAGGGGGTCAGACCTGATGATCTGTTTAGGTCCCTTCCGATCCTAAGCACTATGATTCTATGTATGCAGAATGGGAAATTCCCAGCCCCTGAGTTCTAGAATGGTTAATTGCAGTAGGGGCTTCTTACGTCAGCTCTGTACTGGAATATGGTTGCTCTCAATTGCTGGGGTCCAGGGGTCAAACAAAACCTCTGTACTCCTCCCTTGCAGTGCAGAGAACAACTGAACGTGTAGCATGTGGTGCTGTGGATGTGCTATGCTACGTACCACACAACCATGGTCATCTGGACATGGCCATCGTGACTAAGTATCATGTCAATTGCACCCATTATAGCTTCTTGAACAGCACTTTAGAAAACTGTCAGTGTATTTGCAACAATATGCAGTGCTTAAATAGACTTATTATCATCTCTTAATTATGCATAAGCTCACACACAGAGGCTGCAAATTGCTTCTGTTAAGGGATTGTCAAGTGTATAGACTGTGTATAACCAGCAACCTCTGCCATGATGGTCAATGATCATCTATCAACCCTTAATTTGAATTGAAATTTGATTTGAACTGTGTGATGCAGATCAATTAACATGGTTTAGAAAACAATGAGCATGTCAACAAACTGTCACAATGACCTACTGTCGAGCCTTAAGGCTGGAGCGCTACAAAAATGCCACAAAGGCATATGGTAGCATGGTTTCCAGCCTGGGGCATGATGAGGGGACTGCTTGGCTCTGGCTTTTCTCTCCCTCCCCACTGCAGGGGGGCAGGGTGTCAGTGAATGCAGCGTAGCCCTGGCATTTTGGTGGTGGCAGCTCTGCTCATCACCTACAGGGGGTCAAGCTTTCAGTGATCTCTCCATTCCTGTGAGTTCCCTCTCTTCCCTCGAAGGGAGCAGGCATCCTGTCAGTGATAGGGTGGCACCTCATGCATAGGCGACATGCCCCCCTGATGGGGCCGGTGCCCCCTCGATGGCTGACACTGATGCTGTCAGCAGGGCTGTGCCATCCCTGACAGGGCCGCCACCATTAGCAGCTTGTGCACCTTAGGGAACCCAGAAGAAATGAGAGACCAGAGCTCTAAGTGATGGTCCATTCCTTCTTCCTTCCCTCCACCTTTGGAGTGGGGGAGAGCAGAGTATTGTGGGACCAGGAGACCCTCTGCTGCACTATAATGCAGAGCACAGATGTGGCCCTATGTGTACTGCAGGGAATTATGCAATTATGCACCTGCACAATTTTTCACATAAAAGGCATAACTGCACATAATTGCATAATTTTGAAAAATTTAACCCCAGTGGGCTCTGTGCCTCCACCTCTGCAGGGCTCCATGTGGAGGCACTGAGCACAGTGGTGCATAGCTGGACAGCTGGTAAGTGGGGAGGGGAGTGCCTGCATGCAGAAGGGGAAGGTGGGTATGAGGTTTGCGGGTGGCTGTGGAGGGGTGTATGGGTATGGTGGGGTTTGTTGGTGAGTGTGGGCCACATGCCACTGGGCTGGGCCAGCTGGCTCCGTGGCTTCATGTGGGGCTTTCAGCACTTCAGCAGGAAGCCCCATGTGGAGGCATGGAGCCAGCCCAGCCTGATGGCATGCAGTTCCGTGCCTCCATGTTGGGCTCCCAGCCTAGTCCAATGGTGCGCAGCTCCCACCTGCAGTGCTGCAAGCCCCACTGGCTTGCACAGAGCCAGCCTAGTTTGTTTCAAAGGCATGCACAAGTGGGTCAGGCTGGGCCAACTCCATACCATCACATGCAGCCCTTGGGACTCAGCTGGAGCCATGTGCCACTGGGGGCTCTGCCTGCCATGGTCTTAAGCACCCCGAGGGCCCACCACTTGCTGCTGCTGAGCCACCAGCAGCAGGAGCTGTGCACCATGGTGGGGATGTGTGGCAGAGGGGACCACACCCACCCACAAATCCCACAGGGAGTAGTAGGAGCATTGCCAGCAGATTGAGGGAGTGCTGTGTCCAGTTTTGCCCTGCCCCCCAAGAAGGGTTGGGGACAAGTTGGAGAGAATCCAGTGCAGAGCAGCAAAAATGGTTAGGGAGCTAGGGTGCATGACTTATGAGGGGAAGCTGAAGGAACTGGGATTATTTAGTCTGCAGAAGAAAAGATTGAGGGGGAGAAGGGTGGTTATGAAGGATGGAGTTGGACTGTTCTCAGTGGTGGCAGATGAGAGAACAAGGAGCAGTGGTCTCCAGTTCTAGTAAGGGGAGTTTAGGTTGGATATGAGGAAAAACTTTCTTATTAGGAGGGTGGTGAAGTACTGGAATGGGTTACCTCCATCCTTGGATGTTTTTATGGACTGGTTTGACAAAGCCCTGGCTGGAATGATCTTGTTGGGGATGGTCCTGCTTTGAGCAGGCGCTTGGACTAGATGACCTCCTAAGGTCACTTCCAACCCTAATTTTCTATGATTCTAAGATGGATGTAATCCCTATACTGATTTTTTTCTGAGAGACAAAGTAGTGAGTGAGACGAGCATGTAGATGTCACTCAAAAATGTCAAAGCTGGAGACACTGGTGTTGCTCAGCAGTAATCCTTGTAAGTCAAAGCACATCTTCTTTTGAGGTACCAGCAGAATTACCAAATATTTATAAATTTACAGACAGTCCATAAAAAAAGGCTAAAAATGCTTGTCTATAAAGTTCTTTAAAAAATCAAGCCATTCTTAGAAACTAAGAAGCCCTGAGCTTGATTGAAGATCTGTTGTCAAAATGAGGCTAGATGCAAGTGTTGGGCAGACAGAGCAGAGTACTGCCACCTTGTGTCTGAATGAGATCACAGTTCAGTACCTGCAGGGAACTCTCCCTCAGTATTTTGTGACCCACAGGAACCTCCCTAGCCTCCTTCCAGCCCCCAATCACATGCTGCCACTGCTTCTTGTTGGCTGCTCACCTTCAACCCCCAGGCAATCTGAGGCACTGGGACAGTAGTAAAGTAGTAAAGTAGTCAGGCCAGAGCTTCAGGGGTAGAAGACATTAGAGTTGAGTTCTGTGCCAGGTCAGGGGAAGCAGAGCCAGTGGGGGGCTAGGTTGGGAGGTGGGCTGGAGGGGAGGCAGCACAGTGTGGGGTGTCAGGTGAGTAGGGGACCCCAGAGGTGGGAGCAGCATTATGTAAAACCATTGTTTCCATCATGTAAGCCTGACTAGAGTTAATTTTGGGCCTTGCTACCACCTGGAAGAAGGATTACATTTAGCTTATGTAAAACATTCATCAATAAAAAAAATTTATGTAAAAAGTTTGCAGATTGTCAATAAAAATAATGGGGGCGGGCTTGGCAATCCTGGATACTAGCTTAACCTAAACCTATAGAAGACCATTAACATCTTGTGATGGCAACTCTGCCCTCTGCTCTTGATAGCAGGTAGCCAAGCATGCTGTCTCTTCATGCTTCAGTTGCATCAGGACCATATCTGTCAAGGAGCATGTTTCAAGAGATCTGTTGTCACATATTATATAGCTTCAAGGAATAATTGTTATAATATGTAAGCAATTGTAATTTAATTGTACCTCAGTAGTATTTAGTATCTACAGTGCTGTAGAACCTGAGTTTTAACCAAACCTGCTTCCCCAAGACATAGATGGTTTCTAAACAGTTCAAAGTATATGGAATCTGAAGTTTTAGTAGTCTATCTCTGATATAGATTAACTGAAGGCATCCACTAACATTAAGAAGGTGTAATTCTTGGCTCAATTTATAGATGTATTCATTTTTCACAAATATATTGTAAGTGGATCCCAAGCAGTTAGATGGTAGAGAGTTGCAAGTTCTGACTTAATGAAAGAACCCAAGATTTAAAAAAAACCCCACAATCACCTCCAATATAAATGCTTGCCTTTCTTGAGGAACTACAGGTCTGGACAAAATTTTAGGTGCTCATATTAATCTTCCTATCATCAGTTTGGCAGTGCTGAAAAACACTTCTTATATTTGTTAAGCCAGCAGATACTTTGAAAGGTCTCAGGGGATATGCATGGGTGGGCAGGAATGGAGCATCACCACCCCATGCTACAGCCTCATAGGAGCAGGGCTGGGGCAGGGTGAGGGCAGCAGTGCCCCCTCTGTGGGTTGAATAGGCACACCCAGCTGGCTGGATGCTGGGGGAGAAGCTTGCAAATAGTAGCGGCTGCCATCCATCACACCGTGCCACTGCTCTCTCTGTGTGCATCTGCCACCACCCCTCTCCCTTCCTCCCCCCCCCCCCACCCTCTTCTTTGCGATGAGCTGCCAGGGGTATACTGCTCCAAAAAGGTTGAAAACCCCTGGGTTAAGCAATGCTCCTAACTGCCAGCTTCCCAGTAATCTCCCTACTTTTGATCAGTTCAATTAAATCTGAGGCTACATCACATTTAAAGTATAGGATATATATATTTCTTAATCCCTTGATAGATGGAATTTTCTTACATTTTATTTTCCTTATTAGCTTTTAAATATACATTATCTGTAGGTTAGCTGTAACTGAAATAAACATTCATCCACAAGCCTTTGTTAACCTACATTTTTTTCAAGGATTGGTTCTGTGCTGGAAATTTCACCAGTGTGATCTTATCCTAAATTAGACATTTTCTGGACAATAGCCATTTGAAATGTCTGAAGCTTTAAAGTCTGTGGTGTACTCACTTCTTGGAAGTTATTTATCTTTTAAGAAGTATAACCCAAAAACCTCATCTTGATTTTTTCTGAGAATGTGTGCCTTTTATTTACTGGGGGGAAAGCAGAGTGAAGGATTTATGAAAGGCCATTGTCTTGTGTATAACAATGACCACCTTTAATCACAAACATTTGCCAAGATATAACAAGCAACTGTACTGCAGTCACACTTTCTCCATAAATACAACAGAAAGTAACAGAAAGCATTCCATTAGGGATGTGCGGAACAGGCCCTGTTCAATTCAGATTTGGATTGGGCCTGAATCAGGGACAGTGATTCAATTTGTTGATTCAGATCATTGTCCACCATTCAATTTGGCTGAATCTGAATCTGAAGATTCGGTGCTGATTTGGAGAATCAGCGATTTGGACATAAACACAGCTTTAAATGTTTTTTTCTACATACCTCAAGATACCAGTTGTGGCTCGTGAATGCTGTGATGCTGGGGTGAATGAAGCATCCCACAGGAGTGTGGGACCCCCCCGCATGCTTGGCAGCGAACCCAAAAATGGTCCAGAAGTACTTCCAGTCCACTTTTGGGTCCATTGAGGAGCATGCAGGGGGGCCCCCTGTGCCTCCCAGCTTGGCAATTGGCCACAGGGGGACCCTGGGTGCCCCCCCCAGACCCAAAAGGCACCAGTCACTCCTGGGAGGGCCCCCCTGAGCGATCCCTGGTGGAGCCGGAAGTGGACTGGCAGTTCTTCTGGTCCACATCTCGGTCCACTGCCGGCATGCTGGGGACACCCCTCTCCCCCTACGCTCCTGTGGGATGCTCTATCTGCCCCACAACTGCAGCATTCATGAGCTGCCTGGTACCTTGAGGTATGTAAAAAAAACATTTAAAGCTGTGTCTATGTCCGAATTGCCGAATCTTTCCGAATCTCTCCAAATCGATTCAGAGAGATTAAAGGGTCTCCTGATTCGATTCAGATTCAGAGATTCAGGCACTGAATTGGGCCAAATCTCTGCCAAATTGAATCGGTGACCAAAGCTTCACACAGCTGTATATTCCATGTCAATCTCTAAATACTGACTTTTTAGTGGAAATCCTACTGAGTTTTTGATTCTATATAGACTCCAGTTCAGGTTTGATAAACTTTATATGTTTCTGATACAAAGCTGGTAGAATTTGCAAAATGGTCAAAACAGGCATCCAACTCAATTAATTAAGTCTGCTCTGAAGCAGCAGATCTCCAGTGTGTCACGGGACAGAAAAGTATGTGTATAAATGCCCCAAGATTCCAGGCGATTTAAGGAAGCCACTTTTGGTGGTAGGCTTTGGAGATAAGTTCACAAGACTGTGAGGCAAGAAAGAGAAGAAGGGAGGATGAAGCAATGGGTAGTGTCTTGATGTTCAGAAAAAAGTAGAGAGAGGTAGTTAGCTATGTGAGTCTGAAGTCAGTTAGAAGGTAAAGTAGATCTTCATCTTTATAGACTAAGGGAGTCTTTAAGTCTTTAGGGGAGGAGAGAGTTCATTGCTGCATAGCTTACAGTCTCTACAGGAGCTCCTGTCAAGTTTGCTGGATCCAAAGGCATTCCTGAGCAGTTATTAAATGTGGATGTTTAAATTCCAGTTATACCTGAAACTTCCCTGAAAAATGATGAGGTTGCCTGTTGTTTGAAGGCAGTGATATTGAAACAGAGAGCAAGTGTTAGTCTGCCATGGCTCAGATGTAATAGTGCAAGAACAAGGAGGAATGCGGGTGA
This sequence comes from Crocodylus siamensis, assembly GCF_052110815.1. Lineage (NCBI taxonomy): Eukaryota > Metazoa > Chordata > Crocodylia > Crocodylidae > Crocodylus > Crocodylus siamensis. Next base: position 303,624,552 of record NC_143395.1, read on the forward strand.
GCTTCCTAACCTTGGGCAAGGAGAGCTGGCAGTTCAGGAAAACAGGCACTTTCCTCCATGCCTTGCACCCTGTGCAGTCACCTAATATTATGGAAAGTGGGTGAAAAAGTTACTTTGCTGATTTGGCAGCTTGTTGTTTTCATTTTGTACCAAGTGAAAGACCACAGGGTTTCAGGCTACCTATTTTTTTTACTTGTAAACTGAGCAAATATGGAGAGAATAACTGAGACAATGATCACAAAATCCAACAAAACTATTTTTGGCATTGTATTTCAGAGCAAAATAGCATCTTAAGGATGAGTTCAAATGTTAAATATATTACATAGTAGTTTTGTGGGGTGGACATTATTAATATAATAGTCCATTATTAATTACATTACATTATTAATATAATAGTCAGTATATTTAAAAACAAATTCTCAAAAGGTCCCTGAGTCCACAGGTTAAATTAGATGAAGTGGATTTAGCAGGTAAGTTCAGAGTCACAAGCTATGACTTTCTCAAGTCTTCCTTATTACAACTGTGTCATGACAGTGACTCCATTTTACATGAAAAATGCACAGGACAAAATGCTGGTTGATAGCAGGAAGAGTAAAACTTGTTTGGTGGTGGTGTTAGTATCATGAGATGCATTGCTTTTTATTTGTGATCATTTATAGTTGAATTTCTGACATTATGGCACAACTGCAATATTTTTCATAAAGATTCTTTTCCTTTAACAGAGAGAAATTTAAAATAAAATAATTCGGGATGACATTTGCTCATAGGTTAAGCAATCATTAGTATTGGTTTAATGTTGCAAACAGACAAAAATACAGTTTCTGTATTTACATTACAATCCAAAAAAATGACAAGAACATGAGTGCACTGGGAAATATGGAAAATGAACAACAGGATTTCTATTATATTTTTAAATTTATTATCATATTTCTTGTGGGCTCATACCTTGTGTCATTCTTCAGAATGTGCATTTGATGTTACTAAAATATACATACTCATTTCTTCTGAATAATGATATTATTTCAATAAATATGACATTATTCATGGTCATGTGAAACTCTTGACATTTTTTTGTCTGATACTGTTTGGATTCAGGTAATAAATTGTTGTTTGCCTTCATTATACACAGATGTCACTGCATTACAGCTGGTTCCTGGAGACATTCTGTACTGTTGTATATGAATCCGAAAACCACACTTCAGTTATTTTTTCTGTCTAAAACTTCAGCGGAAAACTAAATAATAAAAATTATAAAATTGCATTCCTTCCCTTGCTGGCAGATGATGTGCTGATATTGTCTGGGAAGGATTAGAGGGGAAAATATTGTCTGAAGGAAGTGTCTGAAGGAAGATGTTAAATTAACAAACAAAGGACTTTGTCTAAATATCAGAAAAAAGAAGCTTGAGTCATGTAATACACAAGTGAGCATGATGTACTCAATATATATGTCTTTTCCACTGCTTTTTTTTTGTGTGGCCTATTTTCAGACTTCAGGCCCATGTTTAAATACAGTGACACCTCTGGTAAGCTGCAGGATGCCAGTACATTCCTTTCTCCTGGAGAGGAAATGGGAGGGGTATCTTCCTAGCAGCGTATTTCACATGAAGTCATGCTGCCAGGGATGATTCTATCCGCTATGCCCCAGGACCTCCCAGAAAAGGAACTCATAGTTTACAAGAGGCTCCATGGAAAAGATAATGCAACCTGTGTGAGGCATGAACTTTTCTGTGTCCCCTATCTGTGGATGGGTATGATGCACACCCCAGCAGCTTCCTGATGGGTGATTTGTAGCACTAGCTTCTTCTCAGTGTGCTTTTCCCCCTGAAGCCCTTTGGGAAGGGACAGTAACAGAAATGATTACTCCCTCTAGCCGCCCACATGTGAACATGAGGAAAGCCACACTCACTTTTGGATCTTTAAATAATGATCTATCCTAGTAAAGCTCAGCCTTTTGGTGTCATGGGCCGAATGAGTGTTGTGGGGCTAGTCTAAGGGCTGGACTGGGCCCTGTGCAGCAGGATCAGTGCTGCACTGCCAGACTGGAGCCCTGTGCCCCTGGATTGGTGGCCTGTGTACCCAGATAGGAGCCCCATACCACCAGATCAGGGCCTCAAGCCATCTCCATCAGCTCTGTGCCCCTGCACAACTTTCTATGGCTCCGTGCTGCCTCCCATGGCCCTGTGTCACCTCCCTGAGTGACACCCTGCCTCTGCTCAGGCCCATGCTGCAGGATCAGGCCCTTCCCCTCACCTCCAGCAGCCCTTGTGTCCCTGGATTGGACTCTGCCCCCCCCCAACCTAACATCTTATCCAGTCCATGGGGCTCCCACAGCTCTGGAGATTTGGCAGCAGAGAATTGATGATTGCTGCCATCACTCCCCCACTGCCAAATTTTCAGACTTGTGAGGACCCTGACAGTCCAGACAGCTTGGCCTTGTGAGCCAGATCTGGTCTGTGGGCTCAGAGTTGACCACTACTGTTTGACTCCAATGGTTAACATCTTCCAAAGGATTTGAATGCGCCCAGAATCAGAAGGATCACAACCTGATATAGGCTTAGCACTCTCAGACAAGCTGGTGGCCCATTTGAGCTCTCTATCAGTATGTTTGTTTCTTTGCTCCACAGTTATAGATTTAAATATAACAATGTTGACATGAATTGAATGCTCATGAGCAAGATGAATTCATGTTTCTGTTTGTACATAAATCAAAAGTGTGCAGAAGTGGATCCAGGATTTTACCAAGGGAGGTGTAGGAGCAGCCCCTGGCATGGCAGGTGTGGCTGCACCCACCCCCTGGCCTCCTTCCCCCACCACTGCACCTAAGTGAACAGACCATGCCATGGGAACAACAGCTGAAGACTTTATAAGTCTCTAAAGGAGGTATGAATCCCCACACCTGCTCACAGACATTCCTACTCCCCTTCTCCCTCCTCTTGATGCTGTCCCTGCTGTCCAGGGGCAAGGGGAAGTCCACAGTCACTGTGTGGGCACAGTGGCAGTGGGCAGGTGGGTTCCCTCACCCCATGCCTGCTCCTGGGCTGGTGGGAAACACTCAGGCAACCAGGCAGGAAGGGGGAACCCACCCATCCACTGCTTCCACTATGCTGGTCTGAGCCCTGCCTCTGTGCAGCCTGGCAGGAGCAGCTCTGAGCTCCCCTTACCTGTGAGACAGTGGGGACAGTAGGAGTGGCAGGTGAGGAAGGGGGCAATGGGAGAGGAAGGGAGTGTGCCTCTGAGCATGGGGGGGTGGGGGGGATTCTTATCTTCTTTGGAGACTTTAAAATTCCCAAACTGCTGCTCGTGCTGCATAGTCAGAAAGGAGGCTGTGCCTACGCCATTTGTACCCTCTCTGGATCTTCCCCTGAATGTGCATATGCCTTATCAATCGGTGATTTACTTCAAGTGCCTCAGGTTCCTGAGTTAAGACAATGGTGGCCACTTCTTAACTTCATGGAAGTCTGGCAATGTCAAAGGGAAAATACCGCATTTTTGTGTCATGTGTTTTCAGCTGATGACTTCCTGGATTGTTCTTTATTTAAAGTGTAATTATCTTGAACTAAATAACCTATTAGCAGTTGTGACTTAATAACTTCATTAGGCAACAGAACAGATAAAAGCTCATCTTTTCTGCGGAATTCCCAGTGGCAAAAACATTCAGGCTCTTTTATATGTAAAAACATGAAGGTGTTGTGCTGCTTGTGAAGGTTTCAAGTAAGCAACAAACTGATTTGTGGCCCCGTCCTTCAACATGCAGAGCAAGCTTACTTTTCATAAAACCTAGGGCTTCTGTCATTTTAAGGGGACATAACGTTGCAGTGATGACCGAGGGCAGCTAGACAAATGCTAGCTGTGAGAGGGTGGGCTGCCAGAGATCACTGCTGGACATTAAGAAGAAAAGGAAACACTTGCTGCCAGTCAGGAAACTGCCACCTATCATAAGCTGGCTGTAGGAGAACTGGCAGGTAGGAGCCAGAGCAGGTTCTCAGGGGCTTACAGATGGCAGGTGACTATTGCAGTGCCAGAGGCTTTGCCATAGTACAACAGGGAGGGCCCTGCAAAGGAGACAAGGCACAGCTGCAGCAGTTAGGCTAGCAACTATCCCCCCCGGACCAACTCCATAAAATAGGGTGGCCATCATAGGGTGTGTCTAGATGAAATGGGGGCCTTATGGGTTTTAAAAAGCACAGCTTCAATTTAGATTAAACCCCCATGTCATGCGCACACCCCGCTGACATACCTGCATCTCCAGTGGGGAGGGGAGGATGAGCTGCCAGCTGGTGAAGCGGTCCCTGGCAGGGGGACTGGTGCTTCCCTCTGCAGCAGTGGCGCCCCTCCCCAAGCAGCACCCACCCACAGGCACCTGGCTCACATGGTTCCAGGTGGCACCACAGCTACGGAAGGAAGCACCAGACCCCCATGCAGCTAAGGCAGGCAAGCATGCTCCAGGGAAGTTAAAAAAAAAAATCAGGCTCACTGCTTTTCTTGGGTACAGCCTGCTTTCCCAGGCTGCTGCCAGGCTGCCTGCAGGGCTTCCTGCAGAGCTGTGGAGCTGCATGGAGTCTGGTGTTTCGCTCTGCAGCTGTTGGGGCAACTCAAAGGAGTTTTAGTTTGCTGCGCCCCAAGTCATTTAAGGCGCATTACACTGCCGAATTTCCTACGGTGGCTGGAATTAATGCACAATATGCCACTGAGGTGTGCAAACACTGATACCATTAAAGCATTGCAAAAGCATTTAGTCCGCTTTAAAGTTTCGTTCAGACACGCCTCTCATTTTGTCTGCACATGACCATGAAGGGCAGTCCAGTTGTCCTCTGTCCTGTATTGATATGAAACCAGATGCCTTTATGTCCTCTATTTTTCTCTTGAAGAGAAAAAATAGGGGACATAAAGATTTCAGGTTCCATATCAATAGAGGACAGAGTAGCAGAAAACTGGAATGTCCTCTATGATGGCCAGCCTACCACAAGATCAATACAGAACCACCTGTGGACAGCTGGGGAAGCCACATGATGAAAGGAGCAGGGCCTGGGAAGCATTTAAACCCAGGTTCTGAGCCGAAGAAGGTGGTCTGGCCTTGAAGAAGCAGAAGGCTTGGAAGGCAGCAGGGAAGTGCACCAATGGATTCTTGCACTGCCTAAGTGATTGAAGCAAGGTGCTGAAAGGTTTCTGAGGAATATGGGCCAGGCTAGAAGGCAAACCTGCTATACAGCCTATGGGTCTGAGGTTTTCCCAGGCATGGCCAGGATGCTGGTTTTCAGTTTGTGTTTGATGTTCGGACCCAGTGCAGGGAGAGTTTAGGTGGCAACCAGAGGGCTTATTCTTTTGGTACAGTAAACCAAACCATCTCCTTTGTGATAGCAGATCAGTGGTTTGGGTGGAACTGGGAGGGGTGGTTTGGATGTCCCATTAGTACCTGAGGGCTATGTGACTTCCTTGACCCCTGCCAGGGGTCAGATGGCTTAAGGCACTGACTGGGCCAAAGTGTCCTGGCCTTAACAGGGTAGAGACAGGATCCAGGGAGCCCAGCATTGTCTTAGAGGGGTGAGAGCCAGGGTCAGGGGCCCAGAGCCCATGAGGGGTGTAACCAATGATTGGGAGGGGTGAGAACCAGCACCAGGGACCTGAAGCCCAGAGGGGTGAGACCCAAAGGTCCAGAGGGATGATACAAGGGCCAGGAACTCAATGCTTTGAGGGGCCAGAGTGGGGCTGAGGGCTCAGGGCCAAGACTGATATGGTTGAGATAGTTCCTAGAGTCTAGAGACCAGGTCCAGCACAGTGGGTCTAAGCCAAAGTTCTAGCAAGAGAAAGGGGGCAGAGGCCAAAGAGGCTGAGGTCCCAACAAGGGACATAAAGCCTAGAATGGCCTGATATGGGACTGAGGCCAAGTGCCCCTGAGATGACTAAGTGTTAACAGCCACCAGGCATTGGTATGGCTGAAGGGGAGGTCAGAAGCCATGATTAATCCAATAGGCAACAGGTGTCCTGGGGCACATATGGGCCAAAAGGGCCCACCTAGAGAAGGGTTGTATTTTTGCTAGCGGGGTTCAGGAATGGAGCCACTGTCAAAGGTAGGACTAAGGCCTACTCCAGGACACTTGAGCAGCTTCTCTTTGAAAAATCATCTATTACATCAAGCCATGGCAATTGAGCATAATGGGAAGGTACCTAGAACTAGTGTAGAGCAGTAGCCTTTCGGCCACCAGGGGGTGACATGGCCATGCTTGGGGCCAGATCCTGCTGGAATGGGACTCTGAAGCATTAAATACCATGCAGGACTGGCTCTTCTAAAACAGCTGTTCATTGTTTTGTGCATCAAAGCTGCCATATTTCTTTGGATTAGTATCCTAAACTTAATGGTTTTTCCACCCGAGAGACCAGTATAGGTGAAATACTTAGCAAAGACTCTTTGAAGAAAAAAAGGTATTGTATTTTTTTCCCTTCACTTCTCCAACTGCTGCAGATGTTGCACAGTCTCATCTATGTTAAGTATTATGCTTTGTAACATTTTTGATCTTCATTAATTATAGCTCAGAACGCTTCCAAAAGTAACCCGCCTCTTTAATACAAATAAGATTAATTGCATGGTTCCTTTGGAAAATGAACCACCAGCAGTTTAACAAAAAAATCTCTGTCTTTAAGCAAACTTTAGATAACTTTTTTTTTAAACTGTTACAGGAAGTGAGGAGACTGCCAAATTACCATGCCCGTGAGCCTCACCCTCATTATCAGACTAAACGAACGCACACACCCCTGTACTTTCATCCTCTTCCAGATCCAAGGAACAGAAAAGGGGAAATAAAAAAAAAAATCTCTATACAAAGAAGAGTCTCTGAAGTCTGGAATGCACCTCGTTGTTTGAAGACAAGATTTATACCTGACACCCTTCTTTAAGCTCATTGTTGAGACTCGTCTGTTTTCAACTCAACCGCAGACTGACTGCTTGAGGTACTTCATCTTGTAACGACCACATAATCTAAGATAAATGCACAATTGCTTTCAGATAAAAATTATATGCCTAATGCAGTAAGTGGGAAGAGGTAAAAAGAAACTGGTAAGAGGCTCATGTGTGGGGTGCACAGGAAAAGAGAGTGGGACAGAATGAGATGTGGTATGGAAAACAAGTATAAAATGCAGTTAGCTACATGTGAAGGCAACTGGGTTTCAGCCCTACTCTATTGCCTTAACATAGCCTTCAGCAGACTGGATCAGATATAGGTACAGGGTGGCATATTTTTATTTATTTCCAGAGGACTAAACACAACATCATCAAGCAAGGTATAAGGTGCATAAAGCAGAAACCACTGGCAAAATAAAGAGGAGAGAACACAATATTCTGGACAATGGCAGAACAGTGTTTTGATACACAACAAAATATCTTCTAGCTTTGGTGTTTGCAAATTGGCAGGTGTTAATTGCACTAATTAAAGAATATTTGCAAAGTAACATAGCTGAAAAAATCCCTGTCTTAAATAAAAAGTGTATCCAACAATTGTCCATTTTGTGGAATCACATAGGTTCAGTTTGAGTTGGGATCCTAGTATACTCTAGCGTATAAAAACAGACTATACTGTAGTTAAGATCTTGAGGTATTTAACATAATATCTAATTTGAATTGCTTCTGAATACATGTGCAGCTCAAGACTAGTTGTGAGAGGATCCAGCAATTGCGTGTTGTAGGCTGATAATATTGAAGGTCCAGAAATGATATCATAAAGCCATATTTTTATTGCCTCCCTGCTGAGCCATGAACTGATGCTGAAAAACAAGCCCTGCCCACTCACTTCAGTAGCCCAAACCCAGTACTTAGGCAAGTAGATGGCTTTGTGCAAGAGTCGCCAGCCTGCAGCATGTGTACTGTAAGTAGTATGTGTAGCCATTTTATTTGGCTCTCTGGCAAGGAGCAGGGGAACAGTGCAGATTAGACAGGAAGGATAGCAGAGCAGTGGATCAGGCAGGTAAGAGAGAACAAAATAATGTATCAGGCAGGGCAAAGGGGTTGGGTGGCACTCAAGGAGGGTTTACTTTGTGGCATGCTGGCTAAAAGGTTTGCCCCCACTAGCTTAATTGGATCCTAAGTGCAGGCCTGTTCCAGAAGAACTTAAGAATGCCACTGGGGTGCATCCAGGGACAGGAAGTAAAAGCAGTGGTCTCAAATTGCCACAAGGGAGGTTTAGGTTAGATATTCAGGAAAACTTTCTCACTAGGAGGGTGGCGAAGCACTGGAATAGGTTGCCTAGAGCGCTGGTACAATCTCCATCCCTGGAGGTTTTTAAGGCCTGACTTGACAAAGCCTTGGCTGGGATGATCTAGCTGGGGATGGTCCTATTTTGAGCAGGGGGTTGGACTAGATCAGTGCTTCTCAAAGTGGTGGTCCGAGCCACCGGTTGCTGGCCTGCAGCGAGTTGCCAGGAAAGAAAGAAATATATTTTCAGAAGCATAACATTGATATGTCATAGCGCCACAGTTCGTACATTCCAACACTCCAGGTGACGTCACGTCATGCGAGTTGAGGAAAAAGAAAGAAACAGCTGGTCACGCATTTGTGTAGCTCTGTTACATGCAGTTGCTGCCACCGGCTGAACTGGGCACAGGTCCCTGGCCCACTGGAAAAAAAATTGCCAGTCCACCACATCAAATAGTTTGAGAAGCACTGGACTAGGTGACCTCCTGAGGTCCCTTCAAACCCCTAATTTTCTATGATTCTATGAACCTAATAGGCTCACATGCCATTATATTTATACCGAGTTTACCCTTGGCTTTTGTTAAAGATAAACACAGGTCAGAGTGAGCTTGATCCCATGCCTTTGAAGTCAGTAGGAGGCCTCCTAATCCAGTACATACTGAAACCAATGGGCCCAACATTAGGTTAATTCTTAAATCGCAATGTCCAGGGATGCTTAGAGGTAGGATTTTAGTTATCTGCTTTACTCTATGTCTACAAAACACAATGCAGTGCCATAACAAGGTACCCCAGCTAGTATCACTGTTAGCAATCTTGGCAGGCTAACTAGCACTGTTTCTCATTCAGCAGTACTTCCGGTATCTCTGCATAGCACTGTATTATGCTAAATAGACATGATTAACAGTTAGACCATTTAAGAGATACAGATCCTGGGCTTTGATCTGAGTCCTTCTCATTTATAATGTATTTTCTGAAGTTTTACATCTCAGTCAATTTTAATACAAGTAAAAAATGTTTCCATTATGCAGTGTTTATCAGTTTGCCCAGTCATTGCAAAACTGAATAATGTAGATAAGTTGATATAAAATTTAAAAAAGAAAAAATCTTCAGCTGCAAAACATATATAAAACCCCCCTTGTGTCTGGGGGAGTAGGAAAGCCATTACCACTTGAAATGAACTGAAGGGACAAAGCTTCTGGGGTCTACATTATCACTCATAACTCAATTGCAAGTGCCCTGACTTTTTCACAAGCGAAGGATTTAGAATATATACCAGCTTTTCCTTGGAGAACATGTCCTCTTTCTCGTGCTAACAGGGGGATTTTAAAATTCCCAAAGAAATCAATTTAATCAAAGCATGATCACTGAACTAAGAAGTAGCAGACAGCTCTACAGAAACAATCACTGTGTTCCACTGTGGGCCCTTAGGGCTACAGCCACAAAGCACCGATTGCCAAGAGCCTACATTCCCTCTGCAATGGATAGGTGGGTTAAGGCACAGTGGAATGGGCTTCACAACAATTAGGGAGGAGCTCCACATGCTGACTTGCAGGGAAAGGTGGGGTACAGAAATAACAGCTGCTGCCAGCTGGCTATGCTTGCCACCACTGGCAGCTGGGTGACATCCCTTCCTCCTGTGCTGCTGCCCATGGCACAGAGCTGCCTGTTGAAGCAACCAGAGGCATAGTGCTGTTTTGGATCTGGCCCATAGCCTGGAGGCTCTCTAATTTCAGCCTTTGATTATTTGAGGAAATAGCATTCAGTATTTCATCTTGACATTTTAGTTCTTGACATGATGTTAGGGAATGTAGGTTGAACTCCAAGTCAAATGTAATAAAGGGAAAACAGCTTCACAAATAAATAGTACAGGTAAAAGGAAGTTCAGCTCACTTTGTCACACAGCAGCCGCAAGAGGGGAAAAAAGAACAACCTCAATATGTGTCTCTAGGCAGTCAGTTTGTTACCATTGTCATGTATGAAAGTATAAAGAGAACTCACTTGCAACTTCAAGGGAAAGCCAGAATCCAGGCTGCTTGTCCTAATTACACCATTAGACACAAATTTTAGGCATCATTACCCCTCACCCAGACCAAAAGACAGGCTATCTAACAAATGGACAGGGAAATGGATCCATAAACCCTGTGCTATCACTCCAGTAAGAACACTATCCCTTATATTATTTAATTAGATCCTACATACAAGTTTCACTGCCTCTAAATGTTTCGTACTGCACTGCTTTCTTCCCCTTCCTGTTCCATCTGGCTTACCCATCCTACTGCAGTCATCACTATCTCTGGGCAAACTCTCAACCCAGGACACTGTCTCTAGCCAGTGTTTCCTGTTCTTCATATCCTCTAAGACCATAGGAGGCACTTGAATACCTTGGCGTTGTCCATTTCCAGTCCCTTCCTCCAACCTCTTACACATTCCAAACCATATTTCTTCCTCAAACTCTTCTTCTCTTTACCCTTTCAGATAGAAATTCCTGAACTCCTTTGTTGCTTCGTTTCTTTCCATTTATCCACCCATATTCTCTTAGACTGCTTGACCTGTCAGATTCTGTACGTGCTGGTCTCTTCGCATGCTAGACCTTCTGTCAAGAATCCCACTCACCAAGATGACTATTCATGCCTTCACTAAACCTGGCCTGTTCTAATCTCATCACTTCAGATTTACCTTCCATATCCCTCTTGCCAAATACCATTTTGTCTCTTTTAGTATCACCCATTTAAGCTGAAGATCTCTCTCCATGAGATACTTTCTTGAATTTCCAACCATTTAACTTCCCATCAAGTCTTTGCCGTTCTCAATTTTTTCCTGCCTGCTCTTTCTTCTTGCTTTGTAGGAACTAGAGAATTGTCATGCTGGATAAAACCATCTAACCCAGTACCTGGTCTTTCAGAGTACCATGTACCAGATGTTTTGGGGGTGGGTTAAGGAAAGCTTAAATTTACCAAAAGTAGGGAGGTATGGGTTAACCTACCGCTTGGGGAAGTTTCTTCGAGAATCCTATTAATTAGAAGCTGGCTTTTGCTTTGATGTGTGACGGTTCGTATGCTTTCCAAAACTCTTGGGTTGGTTGTTTTGGGGGGTTTTTTGTATCTGTATTTTACAGCTTTTTTCAATTCTACTGAACTTTGGTTTCAGTGATATTTTGTGGCAATGAGCTCCTTAAGCTAAATGAGTATTATATGACAAAGTATTTCTTTTTATCATTTCTTTTTTTATTTTTGGCCTTTAGATTTAATTGCATCTCACCTTCTTTTACATTATGTGGAGGCTGAATAGATAAATAGAAATTGTCTCTTTTAGCATTTTAATATTTACTGCATTATTCTCTGTCTCATTCCTTGTACATAGCCTCTTTTTTTCTTTGGCTGCTGCTGAATATTGAGCAAGAGTTTTCACTAAGCTGCTTGCAAGTGTTTTTCATGAGTTGTTACAGTTAATTCAGAACCCAATGAGGCCTATGAGTAATTCAAGATTTTTCTTTCAGCTCTCTTTCCTATTTGTCAGCCATGTCAACTACTTGCCTTTTCCTCATTCACCTATCTTCATTGCATCCGTCTGGAATTCCTCACAATATTCCCTGACACTTTTTTATTGTCATCTGCAAATTTTATGTCACTTGAAAATTTTGCTACTTCACTGTTCATCCATTTTCAAGGTACAATTAAGTAAACTATGTGACATAAGTCATCACATGGAACTTTGTCGCATTCTTTTGCTAATTAAAGAGGAAACTTGACAATTTATTCCTTCTCTTTGTCTTTAAATCTTTCATCTGATGTCTAATCCATGAGAATACTTTGTTGCTCACTCCAGGACAATTTCATTAGCTGTGTCTTGTAAGGAACTCTGAAAAAGACTTTTTGAACATCCAAATGAATTGTTAACCAATATTCATTTATCCACCATTTAAATGACATGTTCAAGGAATTCTAATAAGTTAGTGGATCCAAGAGAATTGTGCAAACATAAATATTTTAATGGGGAATTCTGCAAATATTCCTGTATTTATATAATCAAGATATATTTCGGGCTCTGACCAGAATTCACAGCATGGGTCTGCAAACTCTGATGGAAGTAGCAGTGCTGAAGAATATAATTTTCATTGCTGGAAAGTTAGCATTCTGTGTCCTTGCTACCTTTTTTTATTTTTATGACAAAATATATTAAAGTTCTTCTCTGATTTGCCTTTCATTTTGATGCGTGTATCAGAACACTCGGACAGCATTTACAATATTTTGAATTAGTAACAATTCTACAGTTTCAAGATAACAAGACACCATCTAAATCCTCCCAATAACACTAAGGCCATTCTTTGTTTAAAGTTGTAGGCCTTCTTGCTTGTTTGAAAAGACATCATATTGGCTTTGATGGAACTCACTCCTGCACTGGTCTAACATAGAGCCCGTTACTGTAAAAAAGCTGCCACTTAGCTGTGAGCCAGCTTCCTCACTGCCTCTGTGGCCTCACTTCACAGCCTGCCTGGGAAGGGAAGGTAGAGGCTAGCTGGGAGGCATGATGAGCAGCACAGAAGATGGCCACCCCCCCATATCTCATCCCCCCTCCTGGGACCTCTCTGCTAATCAACACGAGGGGTAGGGCTGCACAAAGGGCAGCCAGCAGTCAAGATGGTGGCTGCCTTCTCATCCTTCCTCCCCATTTTCCCAGGGGCCTTTCCATCAATCAGCACCAAGGGCCAGGGCTGCCAGGGCATATCCATGAAATGTCTGTGGAATTTGCTCTTTATGCCACGACAAACCCACAAAAACTGGTCAGTTTAACTGTGGTTTAAGTAGACATCTATAGTAAAAAGATAGTCTAAAGGACAGTGACTAGGCTAAAATACTATACGTATTGCATGTTTCTACTGCAGATAGTTTGGAGCAGAGCAGTGGAAGGACTCTCCTGCCTCATCTCATCCAGTTCCTTGCTATCATAGGTAACCACTTCAAAAACTGATCAAGCTCCATCTTAAAGGTAGTCAGTTTCTTAAAGGTACTTCAGTTGTAAAGCTGCTCCAATGGCTAGTTTGTGTTTACATTATCCCATTCTCTGCTAACCAGGGCCAAAAATAGCAATTTTTACAGCATGAGGAAAATAAATATTTATTATTGGAGTGGAAATAATCTATAAAGAACAGACTTTTGTGCAGCAACTTACAAAACTTTCTGTTTCTGAGCATTCTAGTGCCACAACTTGATCTTAGCACAATTTGATCTTCCACTTCCTCCATCTTAGAAAGTATTACTTTAATTTAAAATTGGACCAACACAGTTCACCTCACTTAAGGAAAAGCCCAGGGGATTTTTTTTGAATATCATGTCAGGGTGAAACCATCCTTTTCATGAGGAAAATAGAAGAGAAAGGGAGGTTTGAGTTCTGCATTTCCAGTACATAATTTGACTTGGGAAGGAAAATGAATTTCACTTCTGCGCACAGAGAAAAGGCTATGTCCACAGCTACAGAAGATTTCATAGACATTAGAGCTGGAAGGGACCTCAGAAGATCATTGAGTCCAGCCCCCAAGATGGATAATGGTATTGTGGGGGAGTGCTGAACGCTCCATGTATTTAGAAATACTACCTCATGTACTTTCAGGGTGATGTAAGCAATAGAGAGATTGATAAATCCATACCTCATGCATCCTAAAACTTCACTTTGGTTTACCTTCAAACACTTCAAAGACTTTCAAATTCAATGCCCTCCTGAACCCAGCAGCCCAGCAGGGTTAGGGCCCAGCAGTTTCCATGGCCATCAGTGCAGAAAAGAATGATGCAGTTAGCATTACATCCCACCATCTTTGAGTGAATCACCCAGCTGGGCTGACTAGGAGGCTTTTGGCATAAGTCTAGAGCAGGGCTCTGATTCATACCTCTGGAGCTTTTGTTCCAAGGTAGCTTAAGTGCACAATCTTGTGGTGCCATTCTGTGCCTGACCCACAGCCCCCCAGTCAGAAACTGTGATCATGTCAACTGTGCAGTAACACAGTGCAAGTAGAGACATTGTGCCATTTCCATCCAACTCTCCCATGTACCAGCCAAGCTGGTTACCTGGAGGTTACAGAGGTTGTAGGCTTTGTCCTGGCGTAGCCCTTAAGGGGTGCCTAGCTTTGAGTGCTGCTTGACGCGATTATGGAAAGGACAGCTTTGGTAAAGGCACATCTGGAGGTGACTACAGAGCAAAGCTACATAATATATCATCTTGTCCACCAATAAATATCAGCTTGAAGGAAAGAAAGGCTCATTGGAATAAAAGGTCTTGAAAATACAATCATCCAATATAATTGGTGATCTACATTTCCCTTGCAGCAAAACTAAAATATCAGGCAATTCAAAGAGTCCCCTAGAGCATACATTTTCACAAAAGTTAATCCTCCTGGAAATACGGGCACAGGTTGATACACTGCTTAAACAGCAAAGTATTATTCAGTTAGCAATAATATCTTTGTGCTTGTGTTGTGCTGTGGGCTACTCTGTAGGCTGAATCTTGGCTGGCTTGCCTCTGCTTTGCAAATCATAAGACCATGTATGCACCTCAATGCCAAGTGTGTATATTACATCTCAACACAGACTGCAAGTGACATTTCATTAAAACCATAAATTACATAGCACTTACCCTTCAACTGTAAGTGAAGGTAGTGACAAATGGGTTATTTTTCTGTTATGGTTAATTATATCAAGGTTAGACACACTGGTGTGCTGAGGAAAAGGGTGTATTGTTACTTAATGGTAATAAGCCTTATGGTCTTCTGCTTGCACTTTTTGCCATTAACCCATAATGGGAAATGAAAAAAAGAATCGCTCCATACTAGATGTTAGTCAGGATTATTTCATTTTTGCTTGTTCTTGTGTTGTGATATAATGGCTTCATGAAAAATGTTATAGCATGAAGCCTGTGACATCTTCAGATAATGCACTGTAAGGGTACTAAGGAAATCATGACTGTGTAACTTTGGCTTGTTTTGCAGAGGGTCACTTTATCAAAACCTCATCAAAGTGTTACAAATGTAAAGTTCTTCCACTGAAACATTGAAATTTAGTTTTTTCTTACACATGTGTCCTTCTAAGAAGAAAAAAAAGGCGGGGGTACAGATATACACACAAGAAATCTCCCTAATATTTGGACTTAGCAAAGCAATGCAGAAAACATGTTGATCAGCAGAAAACACTGGACAAGATTCTGATATTGCTACTCATAGTAAATTGTACCAATATTGACAGAACAGAGTAAGGGCTGCAAAGTTCCTAAAAAAAAAAGCCAAAAATAAGTGTATTGTAATTATTATATCCTATTTACTTGAATCCAAGATGAAGTTATTTTCCTCCAATCAGTGTGTGGGGAAAAAAGGCTCACCCTAGATTGAGTACTGGCCCTGAGCAGGCAGTGGCTCAGCTCCAGCTTCACCCCGCTGTCCAAATTCAGGGCTAAGCTGCTGCCTGCCCTAGGCTGGGGTGACTTGCGTGATGTGGGAGAGGGATTGCAGTGAGGGTGAGGGGTGCACAGACAGGGGAGACCACATGGTGTGCAGCTTGGGATAAGTATGTGGAAGACTGTACCACCTGCACCCCTGATGCTTCCCTGCGGCTCCCCTCCCCCACAAATGCTGATCTCCCATCACTTACCTTCAGCTCTGGGTCCAGCCCCTCTGGCCCTGACCCAGTCAGGCATGGAGCAGCCACTGCTGCTTCTGCTTGGCCAGGCAGAACCAGGGCCATTGGCAATGACTGTTCTAGAGCTAGAGCCAGAGCTGCCACAGAAGGTAAGCAGTGGAGATGCAGGGGTTGGGGGCGGGCAGCAGGGGGACCAGGTACAGGCAGGGGAGGGGCAGGTGACAATGTGGCAGGCACCAAGAACAAGCAACAGGGAGACAAGCACAGGCATGGGGAGGCAAGGGATAGGGGGCAGCGGGCAAGTGGCAGAGAGGTAGGCACTGTGTGGGCAAGTGGCAGGGGACAGGCAGCAGGAAGGCAGCCACAGATATAGGGGGCATGCACGGATATGGGGGCAGGAGGTAGGGTGGCATGTTGAAGGGTGGTGGGCAGATAGCAGGGGGAGTGGGGAGCCAGTGGCATGAAGGGATAGGATCAGGCATGGAAGGACAAGGGGCAGGGCAGCAAGAGGGGGGATGTGACCCTTCACTCTCTGTCATTGTTTTCCACGCGACAGCGGTGCAGAGGGAACAAATTTACAACAACCTTCCAATACTTAGGAAAAATAAAACTGATGCATGAATTTTCATGTATAGAATCTAATTATTTGGGCATTGTCTTAAATTCAACATCATCTTGGATGTACTTGTCATAGAATAATTATGCTCTGTATATATGAATGTCTGGAAATGAACAGTTATTAGATATCACCACTTCACTCATAACATATTGTCATCAATTATCACCTCCAATAAAGTTATACCTTCCCACAAATCTCAACTATGCCATGTTCTTGTGTTCTGAAATAATATATTACTGAAGACATATAGCAAACTGCACTTTTTTAGCTTCACTAAGATTTCTGTACTTATTTATTCCCAGGATGCACTTTAGCGTATTTTACAACTATGCACATTTTTTCTACTTCAGCAAATTGATAGAGTATTAAGATACTCCTTATGAGTGAAGCGAAAAGACTTTTTGGTTGGTATTTAGAATTTACTGAATATATATGATCTATCCTGGTCAGAGAACTGGTAGATTTACTTGCTTACCGACTTGTACTATGGGGTTTTCTTTAATGAATTAATAGTGTATATTTTAGAAGTACGTAGCACAACAGTATGACTCACATTATTTTTCAGTTTTCTGGCTGTTCTGAAAACTTGAAAAAAAATACAATTTCATCCCCAAATCTTTTTTTTTCTTTTTCCTCCAGTAGATCACAAATTTTATTTCGAGACAAATGAAATGTTAGTTTCCATTCCTGGCATTTCAAGCTTCTTTTTAAATAAAGGCAAAGGAAATTTGGAAACATAAGACCAGCTTCACCCACAAATAGGAAGAGATGCTGAGTCAAATTTTATACACAGTTATCTAGTGGTTAAAGCCATAATCTGGAATATAGAACGTATGGATTCAACCACAGACATTGTTCTGTTCCAGATTTAGAGCATAGACACTATAGGTCTCAGAAGAGTATCATAATCCCTGGGCTTTGGGGTAGTGGAGTGTGAGTCCCTTTCAGTCTGTTGAGGTATTGAAAGGCTTGTATAAGTAATTGCATAAATAATTATTGTATTGCATTAAATTTTATAATTAATTATTCATTGGGAGAGGACTATATTCTAGATTTCCCCCATCAAGTGGAGTGTCTATACCATCAGGATATAAAATCACTCTCACTCAAGTAGTGTTCACCCTCTCTATCAGTAAGCAAATGTGATTTTACAACTTATTAATACATTCCTAACATTATATGCATTTCTGGAAAATATGAGCAGGCAAAGGCAAAGTTATGAGCAGGGTATGAAATCCCACATTTTATTCCAGGGTTTCACTTTTTCAGACAATATTAGTCATTTATTATTTTAACTTTTCCATGTCTTTGTGCATTTTTTATGAGGTGGCAAAGCTAGATTTGGTTGGATAAGGTAAGTAGGGTGTGTTTCTTTAAAAAAACCCCTCAAAAAAGCCCCTAACTTTCTTGTGGAAAACATTTAATTTTCTTCAATTAGCAGTAGAGCCTCCAGTAGACTGGACAAACACTTACAAATATTCTATGAGAAACACTCCTACTGTAGCAGGGGAATTAAATGGAAGCCAGCTCCATGAAAAGATTTCAACTCTGCAACCAGGAGCCTGACTTCAGTGCTTTCCTATCTCGTAGAACCTACAGCCCTAAGTTTAAGTCTGTCTAAACCTTTTGTACTAGGTATGAGGAGGATGGGATCCATGAAAATCAGCCTGCTAGTTTCAGGCAGCTCCAAGAGTAGCTAGAAAGAAATGCTGAGGGGAAGGAGACAGTCACCTAGTTCCAGATTCACTCAGCATTTACAAGCTATGAACTCCCTTGCATTCAGCACCTAAATCAAAACACTGGAGGAGGAGGAGGAGGAGGAGGTGGTGGTTGTGCTTCTCCTGGCCCCATTTTGCCCAAAGTGCAGTGGTTTGAACTCTCTATGCAGAATATGGGAGACTGGGAGTAAAGCCCATCTTCTATCTGAGGAGACACGAATCCACATTTCCCACCTCTCAGGAGTCCTAGATTTCATCTAATACTGAATCTGAGTCAAAATAGAAACCATTTTAACATCTAAAGGGGACAGTAATCCCACCAGTTTGCTCTGTGTAAACTCATTACCATACCAGCAATGAACTTGCACAACAGCATTTCATAATGATTTTTTATCCCAAAGGATTTCACACTGTCTCTGCTAAGCTGTCTTATGACAAAACCTTTCCAAAAGTGACTTATGTCTACAAGTATGACTTGCTTACTGCTACTGGATTAGTTATTCTCTGCAGCTGTATATGAAATTGCTAACTCTTGGCCCAGTACCCAGCTAGGGGAGATTTCTTGTTAGTTCCAGGCTTGAGCACTGTGATCTCTTCTTCTTTTACCATTCGGATGCTTGTTTTTTCTTGTATTCTGTTTTAATGCCTGAACAAGTCAGTACCTTTCTACACTATTTCTTTCCATCTATGTAAATAAAATTAAAGTTGATATTGAGAAGATGGAGCCTGGTTGTGCAAGTGAAGGAAGCACCCCAACAGCCAAACTATTTGAAAAATAAATCTATAATGTTTCTTCAGCTCAGCACTCTAAAAACCCCACTACTTATCCTGAAAACTGGAAAAACAGGATATCAGACAACAATGTGAGATATTAGCATCAAGACGTTAGACATTCCTGAAATTTTTTTTACATTTTTTGTAGGCAGAAATGCTACCCTCACTTCTAAAATGTAGATCTGTCTCTTAGCCATGTGAGAAACTTCCATTAATATCCAAATGATAAAATAATATGGTTGTTTCTGCTCAGGTAATTGGTATCCAAACTTTTCATGAAGAAAATTGAAAAAAATGTCAGACATTTCTGAAGTGACTTTGAATTAATGGTTTGGAATGAATTGGGGGGTTTTGTGGCTAGATCTACTGTTGGGAATTAATGTTTTCCATTTATCAGTGTTTTTAAACAATTTTAATAGCTTATATTTCTCATGTGCTAAATGGTGCACATAGCAAATGGGCATACTTTTGAATCCCACTGAATGCCTGCTACCCACACTGAGGAAATGCACCTCTAATGATCAACTAATTAATATATCTATATATGTAACAGTGAAAGGATACTTTTTACATTTTTGTACCCAAAGACAAAATATCTAAATTCAGATCATGGGAAATGGTAACAAATTAAAAATAAGCCTGGACCACAATGAGACAGCACAACATGGAAAGAGTAAGGAGTAAGCAAAGCCTTTAAGTACATATGTAACTTTAAGTACACAGATAGTCCCACTGACTTTGGTAGGACAAACTTCTTGCATAGTCAAAGACATGCTTATATAGTTTGCTGGCTCAGAGTTGCAATATATAGGATCATGTCTACATTTCCATAGCTACATATATTACAAAACCCAGGAATTAAAGAGAAACCAAAAGCCCAAACTTATCCCAGCCCTTTTATTTCACATGTTCTGTCTGCTGAGTTGATCAACTTTTTCAAGCCAGTACTGCCTATTCTAGAAAATTGTGTTGATGCTGCTAGGTAAAAAAGCAAGCATCCTGCTCCTCACACCTTCAAAGCTATAATTTAAAGTTAACATTGCATTTCTTTTCATCTTTTTTATTACTTACGCTTACAACAATCCTGCTTTGCCACAGATGGTTTCCTGTTATTTCTGCCAAATGCAAACTAGCTGTAAAACTTGAAAAGGTTTTGATGCTGTCACTCCATGAAAAATTGCATCTACAGGGGAAAATTAAATATAAGCCTTATCCTTTAATTGCTTTAATCTTATTTCATAAGTGAACTTTTTTACCTCCAGCCCCAACTCAAAGCTTCCGATAACAACCTAAAGGGTAAAATATAGTTATGTATTTCAGTCAGGTATAATGCGTTCATTATCAAAAACAAAAAAAAGAGAAGAGAATTATCTGTTCCCCTTCAGGTCAAGACCAACCAATCAGTCCCCAAAAGCTAACAAGAGCAGTGCTTTTGCCTCAGCTTCACAAAATATGTATTGTCATTTCTATTAAAAAATATTAAAGCTCTGTCTGCAGCCACATATTAAGGAAATCTATCATTCTAGCAGATAAATTAATAGAAAATAGTTTAGATATTCCTAAGGGGAAGAATTCTTCACTCCTTATGCAGGCAAAACTCCCAGAAACTACAAAAGATGTGCTTTAGAAAGAGTTCAAAGAAAAATTAAACATTAAAAATTCCTTTTAATATAGTGGCATGAATACTCATGTAGTGTGTTGCGGGTGTGCGTGTGAAAGAAAGAAGGGGAGAGAGAGAGAATACACAGTGGGATATAAAGTGTATTATCAGCAGGAGGCTGGAATGACTGTGTTATTCTTAAATGCTGAAGCTACAAGTGAGTTATTTAAGTCCTTTCAAATGTATGCCAGTAAAGCTTTCATGCCCTACCACTTATTTAAAATGATGAAAACAACACTCGGTTCAACCTGCTCACTCCTTGCTCAAAGACTCCGTTCATAGTCAGGAACTCATGGCTCTCTACATTAGCATATACCTCAGTCTCCCTTTGTTTTTTCTTATCCAGCCTAGATGAAATAACCAGACCAAGAAGCCTCCCTTAAAATCAGGGCACTTATGGACCAAAGAGTGCACACCAGAGTCTTAGAGTTCTTAGGAAAAAAAACCCTGCCAGCCACCTCATTTCTTCTGCTGAGGTCCTTATGTGGGATCTCAACAATCATGCTTCCTGCCGTGCCACACGTGCAAGGCAGGAGGTACAGTTGTGGGATCTAGCATCAGATCCCATCATGCCATATTGCCAGTGCAGAAAGAAGCCAATCCTGAGCTTCCCCTGCACTTGTAAAGAGCATTGCTAGTGCATTCCCAGCCTTTGCCTCTGGAGCACATGGGAGACTTGAAAGACTCTGATGTACTCCAGAGACTGGGAGTGATGGCCACACGTTCAATTAAAGATGTGATAGGAACCAGCCACAAAGTTATTGCATATTGTTCATATAATAACTTTGTGATTTATTCCTCCCTTTATCACAGTATTAATGGAATTAACATATGGCCACGTCACTACTTAAGATGTGATTAATGTCTTAAGTATAATGTTTCTCAGTGGCTTGAGTGACTGAGCCTGGTCTCTTTTCTGGCATTCATCATAACACTGTTGCCTTTCTTCTAAGGCACACAGTTTGAATAAAGCATTCCTTTTGTAAGCAGCTTTCTTTCTAATCTGCCAGTCCAACGCACAGAAAAATGGATTTTTGTATAAACAATAACTATGGGCAGATATAGCCTGATCCAACATCCAATGGCTTTGCTAGAAAATGGATCACACCCATAATCCTTTGGTTCAGTTTGGTCATTTGGTCACCAGCCTAATTGTCTGTACCAGGCGCACACAGTCAATTAAATGAGTGTAAACCACCATTGTATAACTTTTATGATTTCTATGATTTTCCCAAAAGAAACCACAAATTGTGACATAAAACACACAACTGCTGCATCACAGACATGTCCCAATGCACTGTACTGTATTACTGTTGATGTTTCCCTTCCTCTAGCCAATGCCATCTGTTATCTGTTTAGGTCTGCTTGCAATAGTTAGTATTTTATAACAACTGAAAGCAAGGAAAAGAACAACGGAAAATTATTTATCTAAACTAGACAACATATATATGTAGATGTACATGCACACACCCCTCCAGTTGGCAATATCTTAGTGGAGGCTTTTTCTGTCTTGAAAATATAAAGAGAAAACATGCTTCAAAGGAAAATTATGTTTGAATGATATTAACTATACATTATGTGATACTTTGGTCTGCCTTTCCCCGTATCGACTTCTTCTCCAAGTGGGTCCTCCTGTCTTTTGTTAAAAATTTAAAATTTTATATTATCACCAACTCCCAACCAAGGAAAGGAAGTGGCAAAACTTCTGATCACACAAAGCTGACACATTCCATGCTGCTTCTCAATATTTTGTAGGTATACATTAAGGGTAGGATTTTCAGAAGTACTCAGCATTGGCATAACTGTGCTTCTTTTGAAGTTGGTGATAACATTTTTTGCTGATTTCAATGGGAACAGAATTAGGTCAACACCGAGCACCTTAAGAATCTTACCTTAAATTTTAATTTATGATGAATAAGGTCCTATGGTGTAGAACAGGTAAAACCTTCCACTGTCTCTGACTCCAGGAAGCAAGAATCTAATATCTGCTTTAAAAAGTTTCTGTTGATTTTTACCTTCATTCCCTTTCCCTTAAATTCTATCAATGTCAATTTCTCTCCCTTCCTCCCTCTAAGATGCTTGGTCCTGCTGTGTGATGCCTTTCATTTCATTCTCATCACTGACAGAAGCCGGTCTGCAAAGCCCTACTTGTCATCGGTAAGTGATTACCGCATACCTCATCCTGTACCTTCTCCTAGGCAATAGAATGAATAAGTGATTGGAAAGAAAATGGTATCCCTCCTATCAAACATTACAAAAAAGAACATAGGTATGATTTCCTAAACCAACCATTAAAATGCCTCTTTTTAAAAATATCAAGCCTTTATTTTTTCTAACTTAGTTCTGCCTTGCTTGAATGATGGTTTGATATTGTTTCTTTGTTTTGAGTTATTGCTGGAGGAGTACCCAGCCACTTCCATAAGTTAAAACTCACTTAACACTGGATCCAGTATGTGACTGAATTTGGTAGGTTTGATCTAAATTCAAATCCACAATGCTGTCAGATGGAGGACAAGTGCTATTCTAACAAAACTCTAGCTACATCAGAGCTCCAGAAAGGAACCAAAACTTCAGATCTTCCCAGAGTCTCCTATGGCTTGCTTAGACTTAGTCTCAAGAAATTGTTGAGACTTGTTCCAATAAATCAGATGCTATTAGCACAATCTTTGGAGGAAGAGGTTCTACTGGAATAGAAGATTATTATCATTATTGCTCAAAGACTCGATTAGCAAGGAGATCTAAATATAAATATTTTAGGGCCTGAACCTATGTTCCGTTTTTCAAAAAAACATTTCATTTAAGGATTAATCTGGAAAGGAGGGATGGTTTAGGTTTGAAAATTAAATAACTGGGGAAAGGAAAGGGGATATAAGAAGCTTGACTGAAATCATTAATAATGAAATGGGGCCTGAATCAATCAAAATTTCAGGAGTCCACAAAAAAAATCAGTTCTTGGCCCTATAAACTCTTGTCTCCATCCCTTCCTGTATCCTAAGCAGGCTCTTGCTACTCCATACCCTACCCAACAAGCATTCCTTAGATAAAATTGAGTCCTCAGGTCTTTATTTTAGGAGCTTCCAGGCCAGCTCTTGGAAATTGGGCTCATCAACCCTTCTAACATCATGTGCAGAATATGCCAGGTGAGAGTCACAAAACATGCTACAGTCATCTCCAGTCCATCTAGATTGCAGCCCACCTACAGTGTAGAGAACAAGAATTTGAGATTTTTCACTCCTTATGGCTGTTGTAAGGCAGAGGGTGGCTATCACAATCCTTTTTTTCTTGATCTTCTTTAGCTTCTCAGAGCTGTTTCCAAAGGAGATCAACTGAATCTAGCCTCTGACCATCTTTAGAAAATGTTGAAAATACCTTTCTATTGCAAAATTAAACTGACACTTTCCCTTTCCACCAAAACCCCTTCTGACCAAACATGGAAATTGAATAAATAAAATCTAAAACCTAAAAATAAAATACCTTAATCTCTATAGAGCTCTTAAGCTGAAAAAAGGAGAAAACACCATGAAGTTCATCGGAGACTTGTCTATTGATATTGATTTTACATGGCAGGTGCTCGGATACCATAGCAATGTGCGGGTGTATAAATCTGATGGATGGGTGGAATGGAGGAATGAATAATGGACCAAGATTTAACATTTTGAGATGTTTGCAAAAATATCACTTTTGATAGTTAAAAAGCCAGTGATCACAAGCATTAGTTTGGGGAAATGTGACTCTTCTTTCCCCCTCTGGATTCTGAAAGCCAAATCCAGTAGAGAAAACTTTGAAGATGATTTCATTAAAAAGCAATGTCAGCTAATGCCTTAAAAAGGTCTTCGTTCACCTTTTTCCTTCTTTGTTTTTAATAACCCACTTAGAAGTTTGACAAAAATATTTTCCCTGCATTAGTTTAAATTTTTCTGTTTGGAATGAAACTGAAACCTAGCTACTTTTGCTTAATGGCTTCATATTATAAATGTGTCATTGTGTCAAAACACATCTGTGCAATACAGTTATCAGTTGAAATTAACACAATTCTGGAAAGGGCATTTGATCACTAACCGTTGCCTTGCCGCTAATGAAGGTTGAGCACAAGACATTGCGTGTGAAACCGTGGCTTCACTGAAGTCAGTGTTTGGAGGATAGGGGTATTTGTGGTTTTCTTTGCGGCACTCTTTTTTTTTTTTTAATCTATGGTAACTAGCCACTTGATCTTTACAGGGTTTATTAGTCCAGCTAGCAACAGAGGAGGAATTCTACCACCCAGCCCTTCCCTAAGGACTTCTAAGTATTAGGAAGGAAACACTTTTCCTTTCTGCTGGCCTCATCTCTGAAACTGCTGGTTGAGAAGGAGCACATTTTCTTTTGAAGACTGCATAAAAAAAAGGCACTGGATTCCAAGAGGGACTAGGAAACTGGCTTCTGGAGACAGGAAAGGCGAGGTGTGGGGAATAACTGGGACAGTGTTAGGGGAAAATGAATTCTGCTTACATCAGTAAACATGTAGGAGTTGTTGTGCTTCCAGACCTTACAAAGGATAGCAGGGTATGGTTGAAACAGACCCGCATGTAGAAGCTCATGTTGCCATTTAGCCATTTTAACTGAGCAAAAGAACCACCTAGATATGACCTGAACCCCAATTCCATCCTAGAATGGTTAAAGGAATAATTTCCATTGAGGATATTAGAGGGCAAATCCCTCTAGTGATGACAACACAAACCTCCCCCCCATTCTCCTAACCGATTGTTCTATCTTGAAAGCATAGCTTGTGAAAAATGACAAAATAGTCCTGGACTATTTGCCTACCTATACTGTACTGACTCAGGGGCCATCATCTCATCACCTCTGCCAAGAGATACCAGACAAAAATGTAAAATTCTAACTTTTATTTAAAATTGAGGCAGTTTACAGAGGGGATTTCTACAATCACACCTTATGGTGCAACCTCAGATAAGTACAGCCCTGTTTTTCAAATGACTTGCCTTCTGTTTAGGATTACAGGGAAGTAGGGCTAGAAGGAATTTCACAAGGTCATCTAGTCCAGTCCCCTGCTCCAGAAAGGATCATCCCCGACTAAATCAATTCAGCCAAATGTCTGTCTAACCTATCCTTGAAAAATGCTAAGGATGGAGATTCCACAACTTCTCTAGGGCGCCTATGTAATGTACGTGAGCCAGGGAGAAGTCTGCAGAGGTGTGCTGACTGTTAATGTAAACTACAATTCCCAGAAATACCCAGGGGCTGGGGGAACAAAGGAAAAAGGAAGAGGAAGCTTGAGGTTGGAGCAAAGGGGAAAGAGAGAGTAGTGTGTATGTGGAGCCTGGTCAGCCCTATGCAGAGGAGTGCACAGTGGAGCTGGAAATCTCACTGGCTCAGTCAGCCCGAACAGTGGACTGAAGAGCTGGACTCAGACTTAGGGACACCTGTAGGCTGTTGTTGAGCAGTCTAGGGGCTAAAGGCTTGCCCAAAGGTGTGGGGGGAAATTAAGGTGCTGAGTATAGGTTATCACAGTGTTGATATTTCTTTATCATTTACCAGTTCCCTCCTTTTGTCCTGTTTGCTTTTGACCCTAACCCCTATATAAACATGGGAACTCCCCCTTGCTGCTTGTGCCGGTATCTGGGGCTGCAGGGTTGGCACATCTGTTCCAGTGCTTGACCACCCTCATAGTCAGACCGTTCCTCCTAATCCATTGGTGACACATGGGGGTGCATGCAGGTGCACATGAGCCCTCTGAGATTGGCTGCGCACCCCCTGGAAGTGCCAGCCACAAAACCAAAAGTGCAGGTGGAAGTGCGCTTCCAGTTTCGCCGCTGGTGGTTCCAGCCTTGGTGATCAGCCGCTGGGGGACCTCCCCCAGCCAGCGATCTGGTGTCCCTGGACTCAGGAGGCACCAGTCGCCCATGTCCTAATCTCTAACCTAAATTTCCTCTGCTGCAACTCGAGGCCATTGCTTCAAGTCCTGTCCCCTACAGCCACAGGAAAAAGCCCTTCTCCATCCTCTGTAGTCACCCTTCAGGAATTTGGAGGCAGTTTTCAAATTCCACTTCAGTCTCCTCTTTTCCAGATTAAAATAACCCTATCTCTTTCAGCCTTTCCTCATAGGTCTTGTCTTCCAAGCCCTGATCATTGTTCTGCTCTCTGCTGGATTCTTTCCAAATTGTCCACATCTTACTTGTAGTGTGGGGCCAAAAACAGTACTCAAGGTGAGGCCTCACCAGTGCTGCACATAACAGACAAGTCACTTCTCTTGATCTTCTTGTGTCTCTATAGCACGTTTGACCATTTTTTTTACACATGCTTGTTCGTTGTATTTTGCAAGGTCTTTCATTGTACATGCACCTTCATGTACTTCTCTTGATTTATAGCAAGGATTCTGCTTTTCTCTGATTAAAAAAAATCCCAATTCTCAGATTGAAAAAAGTAACCCAAAATCCACGTTAATCACAAAATTTTTTTAAAAAGTAACCCAAAATCCACATTTTTCTGTGATTAAAATGAAACACCACTATATGGTGTTGATCCAACACCACTGTATGGTGTTTCATTTTAATCATGGAAAAACGTGGATTTTGGGTTACTTTTTTTAATCCAAAAATTGGGGATTTTATTTATCAGAGAAAACCAGAATCCCTGTTTATAAGTAAGGGTGTACCCAACTTGAGGAGGCAGCCAGCCAATTTTGCAGGGAGATCATGAGGTTGGCCACCATTTTTGTGAGCTGACTGCAGCAGGGCCTCCCCATGCCTCTGACTGGCCGAGGGCCCCCAGTGGCTCTGCTCCTCACCGCTGATTGGTTGAGGGCTGTCCATAATATGGCCCTGCCCCTCACTGCTGATTGGTTGTGAGGGCTGTCCATCATGCAACCTGGCCTTATGCCACTTATTAGTGGATGGGGTGGGACCACATGACTGGCGCCTCTCTCAGCCAATTAGCTGTGAGGGGCAGGGGAGGCCATCATCATGGGCTTCCCTTCGTGCGGGCAGCCCCCTTCCTCCTTCCCCCCAGTGAGCTGGCTGGGCTACCACAGCCATGAGGACTGCTGGCTCCATCTGGGGAGCAAGCATTTTGTTTTTTGTAAGTTTTTTTTTCCACAGATTTTGCAGGCATTGCCTGATTTCGCAGACAATGCTGGATTTCGCAATTTCTGCGAAATCTGCAAAATTGCAATTTGTGTAGGTCCCTATTTATAAGTGACACTCCTGTTAACATACCCAATATGCTTTTTTGCAACAAAAGCAAACTATTACCTCGTATTCATCGTATGCTTCAAGTAACAAAACTGTGATACCTTAAAATGACTATCTTTCTTCATAAACTGACACTAAAATGAAACATCATGTTTTCAACCACTTTCCATGAAAACATATTATGGAAATACTCCTCTAAGTGCTAGCCACTTGCTAGGGAGAACGCAGTGGGATTTTCTGAGTGCATGCTAATTTGATTTTCCTTCTATAGCCAGAATACTTTAGGGTGAATTACAACAGCACTTTGATCTTGGGTGGGGACGAGGAAGGGAGCAGCAGGAGGGGAGAAGAAACATTGAACCAAATTCTGATCTTGGTTAAACCAGTATCAGTCAGCTCCACTGAAAAGTTACTCTGATTTAAAGTGATGTAAGAGAGAAAAACATTTGGCCCATTGAGCACAGTTTAGAGCCATATAAACTGCTGCCAAAAACAATTTTCTTTCTTTACTTGGAAATTTTATGTGTGTACTAAGAAGTGTAAATGTACATGCCTTGCAGGAATAATTACAAACATTAACATTTTCATAATTATTTTCTTCATGGTGGCTTTCTGAAGTGTTACATTCCAAAATCTAAATTGTTTTTGACTTCATATTTCTCAGGTACTAATGACAGCCAAGAAAGATTAATGGAATACTGCTGATCTTAGTCACTTGGAACTGACTTCCTTTTGCTCAGTCAAGCTAATTTCCCTTCCAACTGTTGTGATCTTTCATAATTTTCCCCATAGAAGTATGTCCAATATTTCCATTTCCAGACCTGCTGCTAAATATTGCAGTGTCCAACAGTACCACCTCTCTCTTTTTAGAGAGGAGGGAGACTGGTACCAGCTTGGGCTAATCCAGCAACCTTATTCCAATGAGTAAAAATTGCAAGACTGAATGCTTTTCTTGTGGTCTTTCTTCGGCATAAAACCAGACTCTTTGGGCGCATCTACACATCACCCTACATCACCATAGCAACGCACTACATCA
The DNA here is from genome assembly GCF_052110815.1 of Crocodylus siamensis. NCBI lineage: Eukaryota > Metazoa > Chordata > Crocodylia > Crocodylidae > Crocodylus > Crocodylus siamensis. The sequence goes on from NC_143395.1 coordinate 303,653,347, forward strand.
CCATATGACACCCTACAATGACATAGTGATCGTGTGAGTCTACACATGCCTGGCAGCTACCTCACCATAGTGGCATGCTCCCCCATTTTAGCATCCCACTCTGGCGAAGTGGTGGTTAAAACTAACCGTGTGCCAAGAGGAAGTGCTAAAACACGGCACAGTAACAACGTCACCATAGGGCGACATGTAGATGTGCCCTTTGGGTCACATTCTAAGCTGGTGGTAGATCAGCATAACTCCACTGAGTTCAGTTGAAGGATCTGTCCCTTTATCTTGCAGGACAAAGAACTCAAACACAAAGTTTGACAATTAATTAATTTTCCATTTAACACAAAGTGTTCTCTAACATTTTTATCATCCTCTGTGTCCATACCACAACCATAGCACTGTCACTTTAAACTAGCTACCTTGGGTATTGGTAACTGTGCAGCTACAGCACCCGGGAGCTTTTCATAAGCTAATTTGACCATCTACTCACATGGGTTTCACAGCCTGCACTGTGTTCCATACTGTCACAGGAAGACTATTCATCATATACCCAAACTAGCTATTTTAAAGCTAGACCCAACATGTCTACTTTAACGTGGCTAAACAGTATACTCATGGGTCTGGTATTGTTCCATGATTTGCTTTTCCACATATGACTCAGGCTCCACAATGCTCTTCAATAGTAGGGAAAAACATCTGCTGGGAATGAAACTCAGCATTCAGTAACTCTCATCCCAGTGTCTTGTAGAAATGTTCTTTATCCAGAAAAGCATAGTGATATTGTAAGATGTAGAGGCTACCTTTATATACTGTGACATGCAAAGACTGAAACAACAATTCCCCAAAAGTATTCTTCCACTCAGTGAAAAAACACTATGCCAAGTACTTCCAAAGTAGTTTGTGGACTGAAGGGAACACAGTTACCTTCAATAATAAATATGTCAAAAATAAGTTTAGCATGAGGAAATTCCTGTGCTTTTGATCCAGTATGTGACTAAGAGTTTCTAATATATGCAGAAATAAACAAAGAAAAGTTCTTTGGTTTAATGGCTTGGGGAAAAACACTCACCGAAGTGTAGAAGTTGGTCATAATAAATGTAAAACAACATGCTTTTGAGTAATGCTCTTTGATTGTTATCCTACGACAGCAGTATTCCTGCCGGAGAAAAGCATCTAGTCTTAAAAAAGAAAGAAGAAACGCATTTTACAGTCTTACCTGGTGCAGATTTAATTAATACAACCAAGATCCAGCCGGGAAATCAGTCTCTGAATAAAGTGCTAGTAGTAACCAATTCAAATAAGGCAAGAGGTTTCGCAGGTGCTGTAGGTCAGGGACAGTCAGGTGGTGAGTCCTGTGTTTGTGAAAAAATGTTCGTGAGTATCCAGCTCTGCTGAAGTGTGCTGACATACAGGATAAACCTTCCACTGTCAGTCCACGCTCACTTTGCTGTTTCAGAAAACTTCCCAAGAACTCTTCATTTGCTGTCTTCTTTACAGCATGGGAGTTTCAAAACTACAGTGAGTGTAAATGGGGCTAGCTTTCTGTAGAAACTCACTCACACCACCTAGAGGTGTACTGCAGCATCAGAAAAGCCTGCACAGACCTGACAGTTGCTCTTTTTCCAGCTTCCCCCCATGACCCTCATTTTTATACATCTTGGGTATGTCTACACATGCACTGCCACTGCACAGTTGGTACTGCACAGTCATTTAATACTTGCTTTAGCTAAAGTTATCCTTTAGCTAAAGCAAGTATTAAATGACTGTGCAGTACCCACTGGTACTGTGCAGTCCCAGTGGCGCATGCATCTTTTCCAACCCTACTGCACAGTAGCAATGAGCTACTGTACACTAGCTTGTTGCTACTGTGCAGTAGCAGCAGTGTCACAGTTATTGCCCACTGTTGCTACGTCACCGTAGCTCATCACTACAGGGACATAGTAGGGACATAGTGTCTTGTGTACATGTGCCCCTTACGTACTTCTTCCAGCTTTGCTCCTCTCGTTTACCTGCACACAAATCACTTCAAGATAAAAAGACTCTTTTTTATGTAACAGGCACGGAGAGGCCAAGCATAACAGTTGTAACAGAAGAACCTTGATTTTACAAAGGTCTCAGAGATGGAGCAAGTAGGAAATTTTGTGATTGAACACATTTTTGTCAGCCAGTGATGATTCATCAACTTCAAAATATTGAACAGGAACATCTCAATTTGGCGGGGACATCTGTGGAGACCAAAGGGGAGGAATCTATCTGAAATCTGAAGCTCTTCCTTGCTCTTTGGCAATGGAGCTAGGGTCACTGGGCTGCACCGGAGGCGGGTCTTTCCAGTATTGAGGATTTGCCTGGCATGCTCTAGCTCACAAGAATGAGTTGTGGGAAGCTCAGGAAATCTCTGTGAATCACAAGCAGCCAATGGAGTGAACTGTTTTCAAGGGGATACCAAACTTTTGCAAAACCAGATGTCCCTAACATGGAGAAGTAACCTGCAAATATTTAGTACAGCATTAAAATTCAGCCCATAAAAATTACAAATATATTTTTGGGTATCTAATTTCAAATGCCATTAATTCAAATATAATGAGGAGTTATATTAACACAAATATTTCTGTGTACATCCACATCTAATGTCAAAGTTTTGCTGAGTTTAGTGATTCTATGAAGAACATTTTTCAGATTGGGTGGAGGAGGCTGCCAGCTCCCATGGCATTTTGTAAATTCAAGGTTCATAAGATTTGGATTCTTCTTTGTGTGAAATCCTTACTGTCAAAAAACTTTACAACTGACCTTGCCACCACCAAATTCATAAGCAAAGGTGATAGGCAAAATGTGCATACATTGTGGGCGTCAAGTACCTGTGCCCATTGCCCATCACTTTCCTTACCTCTTTAACTCCATATCTGTAAGCCAGTTTGAAACTATATTTAAAGACTATTTTATGTTATTAAGGATGCTTTTGATTTAAGTCTTTCCAACTTCCCAAAAACAGTGATCCCAACAGAGGTATGCATATGTAGCAGAACCTGACACCAGGGGTTGCTGTGATGCCCCCTGGTGGGACATCACTAGAGTCCTATGCTTGACACCTCTCTGGGCTTTCAGACCCTCTGAGTCCTACACTCAGCACTTCTCTGGGCTCTTGGACCTGCTGGGTCCATTTTAAAGGGTCAGGTGCACTAAGTATCTTGCCACAGCATATACTTTTGTGTTCAGAAGAGAAAACCTCATAGCTGGCAACAGACACCAAATGGCTGAGATTGCTTCAGTTTTACCACTTCCATCTGGGTTGACCTGGGTCTTCCTGACTAAAGTCCAAAGACTATTGGCAGTATGTTTGATGGCTCATTTTATCCTTTTCAATTGCTTCCCTTAGCCAAGTGGTTCCCAGTTCTATTTCCTGGTAGGCCATGGAGGTTGAAGTGGGTGCAAAAGAAGGGGCTGCAGAACAACCAGGAAAAGATAAGTTTGCACTTCTTCAGAGCAACAAAGTCAATTCTTGAGAAGGAGCAGAGCAGGGATGTCCAACCTTTTTGAATATGGGGCCAGATCATGAACTTTTAATCACCCAGTGGGCCGTGAGCCATATTCAAAGACCTCACAGGAAGCGGTATTACATCAGGAAGTGATGTCACGTGACCTTTGACACCAATGAAGTTGCAGGAAGTGACAATGAAATGTGAAGTCTGGAAATGTGGTTTAAAATCCAAAATAAAAAAAATATAAAAGCAACAATGAAATAATACCAAACACTTGACTAAAATAAACACTTTTGCTTCTACTCACTTCTCAATGAATGTGTGTGTGTGGGGGAAATCAGCAGCGTTGACCACTGACCCTCCGCCCCCACTCGGGGACCACCTCCTGCCCACAGCGGTCATTCCTGGACTCTCATGCGCTGCTGACTCGCCTGCCATGACTTTGATGGTTCCGGTTCAGTTCCGACTGTTCGGCGCGTGTCGATCCAGGACTGGGACTCGCTGCGCATGTGGGGTCCCGCGTTGCTGAGGGCTCCTCCTTCCCTACACCCTCACCCAGTCCTCTGGTAATGTGACCGCCTGTCTAGGCCGGCCACGTCAAGATGCCAGTCCAAGCTTCCACTTAGTAGAAGTAGATTACCTTGACAGTCACTACCAGGGATTCCCCCTTTGAGGGGAGTCTGCCTCCTCCCAGCAGGCGTGCCAATGTTCCCCTGGGTAATGCGGGGTTAAGACCCCCCCCCCTTCGTTCCCTTCTGGGCACTCCTCCGCCCTGATTAGGGATCCTCGGGGCACTGCCACTCCACGTGCCTGGAGCACCGGTAGTGCTCTCCTCTTACAGTTTATACGGTATCCATGGAGGAGGAGGAGGAGGAAGGCATGAGTGTGACCTTGTGCTTCCTCCTCATGAGTACACACATGCATGTGGCACCCCCGCATGGGCTCCTCAGCATCCCGCCCGTGGACAAGGCCCCGCTGACAGCCGGGCAGACCTGTTTCATGCTTACATGCTCATCCCCGCACCGGACCACGCCTCCACACCCTGCACTGCCCCTTCCCCGCCAATGCAGTGCAGACTGCCCCTGGTGCGGGGCTTAAAGGAGCCGCGTCATGGGTGTGGAGGGCATGGGGGTGGCACCTCGGGCCAGGCCCTTGGATCCACCTGGTGTGAGTTCACCCAACCTGGCCTCCATGGCTGCAGTCAGGGAAGCTCCCCCCGGGAAGAGGGTCAGCAGTCACCAGGCAGCCAACTGCTTCGTAGTCTGTGTTTCCTGGTCACCTGCTGAAGGGCTGGGGGAGGGACAAGGGGTGGGAATGAAAGTAAACACTGTTTACTTTCATTTCCCATCGCAGCACCTCAGGCCTCAGAAAATGGCTTGGTGGCCATATGTTGGACAAGCCAGGAGTAGAGAATGTAGAGCCATGAAGGACAAATGGGTAGTTATGGGTTCACTGGGTGAAAAGTAACAACTTTCTTTTGCCAAGGGATAATTTATCCAAAGTAAGCATTGGAGGAATTTAGAGTTATCATGTAATCTAAACAGAGTCATATTTTCTCTATGCTTTTTTTCCAGGCTTCTATTGAGAAAAACAAAAATTCGCCAGAATATGGAGGCCCTGAAAATCTATCTGAACTAGACATATATAGGATAGTTTTGTGATACAGTCTACTGGCTGGAATCCTGCTTCTATGAAGGGTTCCACTGACTTCATTTGAGCTCCATATCTTCACAGCATCTACACTGACAAATCCCTATGCAATCCTGGCCTGATACTGGGGGTATCTACAAGTGCACTTTACAGTGGTGCTAATTAGCTCCACAGCAAAGTGTCACCATCTAAACATGCAGTGCTTTTAGGCCACAGTAAAGTAATCAACTGTGCTGTAGGATAGTACTACCCAACACAAGTACTATCCTATGGCAGAGTTATTTAGTGCCCTACAAATGTGTCGATGGTGACCAGGGTTTGCTGGAGCATGAGGATGCTACAATGCAGGCTCTGCCTACTGTCCTCAGCACACTGAGCCCCTCCGTGGCTGCTCCTTGTGCAGTGTGCTCTTGAAGAGGAGAGCAACTGCACCCCTGCATCCCTTCTGGATCTGCCCCTGCTGAACCACATTTTATCTGAAACTCACCATTATCCAAACCATGGTAATGTCTCCTCTGATCCTCGAGCATCTTGAAATTGTTTTGGGAAAGAGCAGGGGTTGGTAATGCCCGGCATGTGTGCCATGCATGGCATGCAAGGCCATTTTGCTTGGCATGCCACTACCAGCCTCTCCGCTCCAGCCCCAATGGGCATGGTGCCAGCACCTGCTGCCTTCCTGGACCCTGAGGCCGGGAGACAGCTGGGGCTGGGGCAGGGAGGCAGCAACTATTTGCAGCCTCCTGGTGCTCAGGTTCTGGGTAGCTGAAGATAGGCATGAAGCCTGGGCTGCCCGGAGCCTAGGCTGGCTGCAGCTAGGAGGCTGCAAACAGCTGCTACCTCCCAGCCCTGGCCCCGGCCTGGGCCCTGGCCCCGGCCCCGGCCCTGGCCCCGGCCCCAGGCTCTGGGGAGGCAGCGTGTGCAACCTGGAGCAGCAGCACACAGAGGGGCCACACAGGGAAGCTGCCTGCTGCTGCAGTATCCACACAGCCCTGGTCATACTTCCCATGTGTGCACAGGGGCAGCGCAGGCAACAGAACAGGGTCATGCCCCTCACTGTTGCCCCCGCCTGCATGGGAAGTGTGGCCAGGGCAGCGGGGAGCTCAGAGTGGCAGACAGCTTTTGTGTGCCTCCCTGCTGTGCCCTGCTGCTCCTGTTTCCACATGCTGCTCTGCAGAGGCGGCAGGGGAGGGCAGCATGGAAGGGAGGATGAGCCCACAGTGCACACCTGCCCTGCCCCTGCCTCTCACACAGATCTGGGGGGGTTGAAGTTCCTTCCCTTCCCCCTGGGAGTGCACGCTACCTCCGGGAGCCCTGCACCCCCTGCCCAAGCCCACAGCAGGCAGCAGCAGGTGGGGAGCTGGCTCCTGCTCCTGTTGCAACAGCCACTGCCTTCTGTTGGGGCCAGGAAGCTGTGGACCTGGGTCCCTGGCCCCATGGCCCTGGCAGCTGGGGGTCCCCTTGGCAGCACTCAGGGGCAGGGGCTTTGGGTGGGGGGTAAGAGGCATGAGCAGGACTAGAGGGCTGTTGTGGGGGGACCCACACAAAACAAATACACAAGATCAAAGGTACTATCAGAAGTTTTATTTATTTTTCTGGCACTCAGGCACCTTCCAAGGTAGTCATAGTGGTCTTTTTGGCACTCCGGCCAAAAAATGTTGCCTACCCCTGAGATAGGTATTTGTCTTCCTGTAACAGTAGATTTTAGAAAAGTAGGTTTAGATGACTGTGGAGGGAATATTTAAGAACCTTGGGGGAATATTCAAGAACCAGTTACAAATGGAAAATGGGATGTTTGAACTAAGCTGATTTTAAGAAGTCTGTTCCTGCATGATTAAACTGGAGTTTTGCCATTAACTTTCCTGAGGACAAAGCCAGACACTAGGTAAGATCTGTTGTTAAAACTAGTTAATTCTGGACTTAGGTAAAAGTGATTTAACCAAGACCTCACTGGCTAATTACTGTGCTCTTTCTCACAGGCATAACTGCTGGAGTTTGTGTGCAGGACAAGCCTCTCCTGAAGGCATTAATGCTACTGGAATATATGTTGGAGCAGTAATTTAAAAGCTAAAATGGGCAGCAGAGGTAGGAGACAAGTGGGTTAAGCTTCTGGCTCCTGACCGCACCAGCACTTTTTTCTTGGAAGTAAGGCTCCTGCTGGTGTCAGCCCCTCAGGCTGCCTGACTGCTGGACCAGCTGCAGAGAAGATTCACAGTGCCAGGTGGGATGGTGAGGAGGAGAGGGAACCTCTACCTCTACCCTGGCACCCCGCCCACCCCTCTTACTTAGGCAGTGCCTAGGGCTTATACCCTGCCTGCCCATCTATAGTTATGCTACTGCTCTTAGTAATTGCATTTCTGAATTTGGAAGGATTGTATTTTTTGTGTGTGTGGTCATTGGGTTAAACACTTATAGAATAAAAGTTTTCAGCCTTGCAAAGTCTTTATCTCATCTTGTGCATTTGTGTCTATAGTTACTTTTGTATAATGATTTGCTTAACTGGTGTCCAGTCTTTTGGGCTTTGTTTTAATCTTTAATACATTTAGGCATTACATTGCTCTAACTTTTGGTGCTTTTCTTATCAAGGTCCTTTTATAAAAAACTGCAGAGTACAACAGTGTGTGTGGTCACAAAGCTATTACAAAAAATATTTTAAAAGCTGGCTGTCCCAAGCTTACTTAATATGTTAAGTTGGAGAAACAGACAAGCTGTTTGTTTAGCTCTTTTCTGCCTGAGCTCACTGGAAATTTAATTTTTTTCACTGCTGAATAATGGAATTGCCTTCATCCCAAGGAGCTTAAGAGCAGTCTTGTCTCTCTTTGGCAAGTTTACATCAAAGATAGATGATGAACACAGAATGAACACTGAGTGTTTTGATGAGAGAGAGCAAGTCATCATGTTAACTCTAGGCAGAATTTCAGCATCTCTGTAAATACACATATTGCACTCTCTTGCAAATAAACTATACTATACATCTAATACTGACTAAGGGGGTACTTGATAACAGCCTTTAACTACCCGAAGGGTGCTTACAAAGAGGCTAGAGCTAGACCAGGCAGGGGTGGGCAATTCTTCCTACTGGAGGGCCACTTAACGAGTTTTGGTAAGCTGTTGAGGGCCACAAGGGTAGACCATCTTGGGACCAGATGGTCTACCCTGATCACCATCTTGGGACCAGAAGTCCCACCCCTAACCCCTGACCTTTGTTCCTCCCCTTGCCCCACAAGTACTTCTTTTGGGAGGGGGGGTTGCCATCTTGAAACTGGAAAAAAACAAATCATATACTAAAAAAATCAACCACCAACTATAACTTATTTTAAGTTTATTTTTAAAAATATATTTGTCCTGAGGTATGTGTGTTTGCATTGTGTATCTAGAGGCAATTACATAATAGCTCAAATACAGTCTTACTCTTGTATACTGTGTGTGCGGGGCAAGGGGGTGTATGTGGGGGCTGTGGTTGGGGAGTAGCTGCGTGTTCTGTGATGGGTATGTGTTGGGTATAGATATGGTGGATGGAGTATGGAGGAAGGTGAGTGTAGGTGTGGAGGGGTGTGGCTGTGGTTGGAATAGCGGTGTGTAGGAGGGTGTTGGAATAGGGGTGTGTGGGAGGGTGGGGGGTGTGGATGTGGGAGGTGGATGGGAGTGTGTGTAGGAGGGAGTGGATGTGTGTGGTTTTATGGTGGGGGTGGGATTGCATGTGGAGGCTGTGGGAGGGTGTGGGTAGCTTTTGAGGTATGGTGGGGTGGGATGTTGATGAGGAATGGCAAAGTACTAAACGGAGTATATATGTGTCGGGACAGGGTGGGAGATGTTGGTGAAGGCCTAGCGGGAACAACACAGCGGCGTTCAGGATAAGCTTATCAGGAGACAGCTTAAGAAAACTCACCTGGTTCAGCAAGACACCAGGATGAGTCATTGTCAGACTGCCAAGAATATGTTATGGGGCAGGTTGATCTGTATGTGACTTATCAGTATATAAAGAAGTCTGTGCTTTGCTTTTGTTGAGAATTAGCTGCCCCTTGCTTTTTCTCCCATGGCCATGCAAAATAAAGCGCTTCTGATAGCCAAACAGTAATCCTGTCTAAATTTCCACATCAATGTGTAGGAGGATATGGGTGCAAGTGTGTGGGGGGCATGGGGTCACAGAGTCCCTGGAGTGTGCCAGTCCCTGGACTGCACATGCTGGCCGTAAGCAGGGCCAGCCCTGCCCTGCCCCATAGTGCATAGGTCCCCATACTCCCACCCCAGTCCCCAGCTGCAGGTGGCAACAGCTTTAGAAGCCAGCCCCACCTGGCCCCGTAACACGCATCTCCTACCTATGTCCCTGGTTGCACATGGTAGCAGCGTGCAAGGCCAGCTAGGGTTATCATATTTTCAGTTCTGAAAAAGGGGACACCTGTCGCATGGGGAGGGGGCAGGGGGGCATATATGACTGTGGGGGATAGTCATGTACCAGCACCCTGCCCCTGCCTATTCTGTTGCCTCTCATTCCCAAGCCACAGCCCCACCCCCAGCCCTGCTTCTGCCCCTCACTCCTGACCCCAGCCCTGCCAGTGCTCTTTCTCCCAAACCCTAGAACCCTGCCACCCTGGGCCATGCTCATGTGCCTCACTCCCAACCCACAGCCTTGCAGGAGGGATCCAAGCTGTCCCTTTCCTGACCAGGCCACAGTGCAGTGGCTAACAGTGAGTCTGGCCCTGGCATGAGCTGGAAGGAAGAGGAAGGGAGGCTTGTGGCACCCCCTGCCCTGGGCTGGGACAGCCACACCATGCCAAGAAATCTGACTTGGCCTTGGGCTTTCTCCCCCAAGCAGCATCTCCTGGCTGCTCCATCCCTGTAAGCATGGGTACTGGACCCTGTGCTGCCAACGTGGCCACAGAACTCCCTGCTGACCTCAGAAGGCCCTCCCCTGCCCCCTTCCCCCACTAGAGGAGCAGGCAATGCCCCCCACCCCCATCCGCCCTACCCTACCACAGCCCCAGCCCCAGCCCCAGCTCCCCAACCCAGAATTACCTGCCAGCAGCTCCCAGGGAGCACAAAGACACACATGGTGCTCCCTGCCTACAATCACCCCTCCCCCTGCTCCACCAGCAAAGCAAAGCAAAGCAAAGCAAAAACCTGGACATTTGTCCAGATTTGAAAACCCACCTGGACAGAGATTGGAGGACTCAAAAAGAGGACATCTCCAGGAAAACCCAGACATATGGTAACCCTAGATCCAGCTCTACCTGGCCCCATAGTGCCCCTACCCAAGTCCCCAGCCACACATGGTGGCAATGTGCAAGGCCAGCCCCATCCCACCCCATAGCATTTCTGCCAGAGTCCCCAGCTGCACCTGGCAGCAGGGTGCAGGGCCAGCCCCACCCAGCCTCATAGCCTGAGCTCCCACGCTCCCAACAGCCTATAACATTGTTATTTCTGGCCTCAAAACAGAAAGCTCAAAACACAGAGTATGCCAAGTTTCAGGGAGATAGGTGCAGGGGTTTTGTGGAAACTGCACCTCAAATTCTTGAAAGCAAAACCCACATCACATATACACATATACACTGTTTTAAGCCACAGTGGGGTCAAAACTGCAGGCATACCAGCCCCTGCTGAGGCCACGAAGAGTGCCAAGTTTCAAGAAGATAGGTGCAGGGGTTTGGGGGAAACTGCACGTCAAGCTGCGGACAAGCAAAACTCATGACATGGGTGACAGTGTGTGTGTTAAGGTGCAGCAGGGTGGAAGCTGCAGGCCTGCTAGCCCCTGTTGAGGCCACAAAGCCTGCCGGCTGTCAAGGAGATAGGTGCAGGGGGAGCCTGGGTTCTGGGGCCCTGCACCTCTAGCTGCTGACAGGCAAAACTTGTGACATCGGTGGGTGACACTGTGTGTGTGTCAAGGTGTGCCCTCACTAAAATGACACCAAGGCAGAAAACATGGCAGTTCAACTTTTGTGCAGTTTTTCCAACCCCACCCCCCTACTACCAGAGCACTGGAATTGGAAGAGAGCTCAGGAAAAGATGATAGTCACTGGCCAGCTACACAGTCAATAATAAGAGCACTCCTTCCCACCCACCCCCTTTCCCCTCCCTCTTCTTACTTTAGTTTCTTTTTCCCTGTAGGCAAGCCCAGCTTGAGCTTCAAAACTCAAAACTTTTTGAAAATTTCAAAAGGTTTTGACTTGCCTCGTTTCACTTTGAGGCTGTTTCTAAGCTCTCTGTTTCATTTCGATTTTGCTGTTTCAAGCTCAAAACAAGTCAAAACAGCATGGACATGGAACTGCTGGTGAAATTTCACACAGCCCTACTGCTCAGCACTTGTGCAATTATTGAGCACCTATGAAAAAATGACCCACTCTACAGTAGATGGGAATCTGTGGCAGCAGGAGACATAGAATCTAAGGCCATTTGTAGATGTTACACTTTTGTAGGTTTAATCCAGAATACAGCTGTCACTATATACATGTGGATATCTGTAGTCCAAATTAAAATTGGCTCCAGTCCGAATTAACTAATCCTCATTGAATGAGGTTTGAAGTTAATACAGACTAGGGCAGTCTGAATTAGGCAGTTTAAACTGTATCAATTAACATGTATATATGGCATTGCTTTTAGGAAAAATAGTCCTTTGGAACTCTGACAAGCAGATAAGCACTGCAAATATCAATCTCCACAAGAGAAACTCAGTTGGGTTTTTGCAACACAACAGAGGCTATCAGGCACAAAGTAACACAATATGTGCCAACAACGCCTCACTGTGGCTAAGTATCAAGTCAACTGCACACATTACCACTTCTGTAACAGCACTTTAGATAACTCTCAGTAGGTTTGCAACAATGTAGCGGTGCTTAATTAGGCTTATTATTGCTTCCTAATTATGCATAAACTCAAATACACAGGATGTAAATTGGATCTTTTCAGAGGCAGTCAAATGTATAGACTGTGTATAGCTAGTACACCCTGCCATGATGGTCAATGAGGGTCTATTAACCCTTAATTCAAACTGAAATTTGATTCCAACTGTGTGATACAAATCAGTTACTTTGGTTTAGAAAATGGTGAGCACCTCTACAATGGCCTAATTTTTCAGGGCAGCATTCAGCTACTTGAACTGAAAACCCATCCTTTCTCTTCCTTCAACCCTTGTCCCACTCCCTTACATCTCTCAGCTTCCGCAACAAAGTGTCCTGTAAACCAGTGGTTTTTAACCTTTTTGGACTTGAGGCCCACCTCACTTCCAACCTGAGCCCCCTACCTCTGCAGGTGCCCCTCATTCCTGACCTGCTGCCCTCCACCCCCAGGCCTCAGCCCCAGTGTGTGGAACAGGGTGTGGGTATACACATGATCCGCTCCCCCCCGCCAAAGATTTCTGCACCCACAGCAGGCATGGGGCTTCAGCCTGGCCGGACGGGGCAGGAGCAGTTTCTCCTCCCCTGAGGCTGCCCATGCTTCCCCTCACCCTACCTCCCTTCTGCAGTAGTCACAGCTTGAGGGGAGTAGGCAGTGGTGGCTGGGACAAGGTGCTGGGGTAGAACTGCAGCCTGGCATGTGAGGGGCTAGCAGCAGGAGGAGGTGAGGGCAGTTCACCTCCCCCCACCTGTTACCCCTCATACTGCTAGTGGTGCGCTGGCATGAGGGTCCTGGCAACGGTGGCAGTAATAAGTCTTGCTGCCCCGCTCTGCCCTCTCATGCCAATTCTTGCCTACTGGGCCATGGAGATAGCTACTGCCTATGCTGGTATGGCCAGGCTGCATCCCATGCCCACTGTGGGTGCAGAAATGGTGGGGGACATGTGCCCCCTGATACGTCACCTATGCCCTTCCACCGTTGCCTGGCTGGCACGTGCATGTGTGCATGTGCACACATGCGTGTGGTGCTCCCTGCCAGCCTCCTCCCACTCCCCCCATACCCAAGCATTTTTAAAGTTCGTTTGTGACCCTTTAGGTACATCCACACATCACCCTATGTTCCTGTAGTGACATGCTATGTCACTGTATGGCATCCTACAACAACGTAGCAAGCATGTGAGTCAACATGTAATCAGCAGCTACTTTGTGCTCCCCCATTTTACTGTGCCACTACAGTGAAGTACCAGTAAAAACTAACTGTGTGCCATGTGCATGGCGCAGTACAGGTGGTTACTGTGTTGTGCTTTAGTACTTCCTTTTGGAATTGCTTTAGTACATGCTTTAGTACTTCCATTGCCTTACAGCCCTAAAGCAATGTTGTTACAGCACTGTGCTTTAGCACTTCCTTTTGGAAGCACAGTGCAGTAATAACATTGCTGTAGGGCAACATGTAGATGTGCCCTTTGATATGTTCTTGTGACCCACTTTTGGGTCACAACCCACATGTTGATAAATACTGCTGTAAACAATAACCTCATTCACTGATACATACCTGGAGCACTCTGTTCTGTGCACTAAATAAGGCAAGGGCTCTGTGGACACAACAGTGATGAAATTAAATATATTGTAATACAAGTTCACTATGTAAGACATGCAAAATGCAGAAGACTTATTACTACTTTAAGTATAGTGCACCCAATTTTGCTTTCCATTTCTGTCATCAAACTCGGTGTCAAGGACCTACATAATGATCTTGATTTTATTTTCACACAGAAATTCTCGACTTGGTCCAGTGATCTCATCAAGATCCCTCATGTTCTTTTGAACATAAGCAGGCACATCTACCCTGTACAGAATATTTTAGGGTTCAGGTCAGTATACCCCAATCACTGAGGATGTAATAAGCTAATTATTAAGTAACAAGAATTATATTTTCCTCTGCAATCAGCAGCATTATAAGAACATTCTTACAGTGTTAAATTTGCAGAGCAGAGTATGGGGAGGACTCTACGTGAAATTTATATCCTCTTCAAGTGGTGGTTGGATTTTAAGATCATTTAATCAATCTAAAAATAAATTATATTGTGGATTTTTTGGTTGATATTTAAAGAATGTCACATGTCTTCAGATAGCAGGAGATTTACGTTCTGAGGGTTAGTTGTCTCTTATCTTTGTGAGTATTGAATAAAATATTAGAAAATTCTGTTTCTTGGGGAACTGTGTAAGAGATGCAATTGAAAAGGGTACTCGTAGCATTTGGTTTCATATGGATGGCACTGTAGCCAGCTGCACATTAGTGGTTATCCAATTAGTGATTATCACTTGAATTTTATTTAATTTAGCCATGTAAATAGGATGTGAATGGTATCAAGTCTATGAATCTTTTAAACTGGATTTCTAAATTGCTGGTGACCCAGGGCACTGGCCCAAGCTTTAAGTCAAATAGAAACTCTGATTATAGAACATAAAATTATGGGTAAAACTAGGCCTAAATGAGAACCACTTTTGACCACGTTGATGAGGCAATTTATCATTGAAATTGCGAAAAAATCAGAGAGGCTTAGTGCATAATCAGCTCAGACCAGACTTCTCGGAATAGTAGAATATTATATTCCCTTTACTATCCCACTGACTGTTTTTCTTTACAAAGGCAGGAGATTTTAAACTGAGATCCCTTAAATTCAATTACACCTCTGTTATTCCTAATATATTTAATACATCTTTACCCAGCTTGTATTAACTTAAGACGCAATTTCTGGAATGTTTTTCCAAAGATCAGTATATTTTTGGCAGATCGCATATTTATCACAAATACCGATATGGATTCCCATTTTGTTTATGATTCCTTTGTTGTTGCATTATTTGACTTAGTGAATAAAGGTGTTTTTCAGATTGGATGAATACTTTAATGTAGTATCATGTGACCTGTGATGTATGAGTTTGGTATATTCCTAACCTTCAAGATACATAATAAATTCAATCTGTCACCCAGCATAAGAATAAAGCCAGTCCTGTAATAGTATTTTTTATGAATGTAGATAACTCAAGGTTGGAAGAAAATCAGGAAACCCATATAAACCTATCTGTGAGTAAGCAATTATACCTTCTAACCATATATTTTTCAAACACCCTTTTGTTCCCTTTTGGCGGTGAACAGAAAAGCTGTTTCATTGCCAAGAGGTAACTTACCTATAGGAATTGTTTCTCATGCATCCTGTAATTCTTCAGATAAAGGATTTAAGGGGACCACAGGACCCCTGCACAGAAATGAATTTAATCTATTGATGAGCATTTATCCCAGTCATTTTCAACCAGGGTGCTGCAAGATCCTGAGATGCTGTAATCTCTTTTTTAAGGTTGCTACAGGGCGCCATGCAATATTAGTAGTTTAGTGTGCAAACACTTATATGATTCACAAAATAAACCCAGAGATTTCCAAAAGGAATCCATCCTGGACCTATTGTGATCTTTCTGAGTTCTTTACAACAGAAGAATCACTCTATTATTTTTCCATAGTCAAAAAATTAGGGAAAATTAAGAGTTTTTCTTAATTTTCCAAGGGCAGCCTTGTGTCTAACAACAGGTGCCTTGAGTCCAAAAACATTAAGACTCACTCACCTGATTTCATTAACCTCACTGGAGCTACTCACATGTCAGTGAATACTTGCTAACGTTAGTGAAGATTGTATCGTCTCAATCTCTATACATACCATATTTTTCACATACCACATGCCCTGTTTTGGGAAGGCAAACTGAAGAAAAAAAATATTTCAGAATGATGCCTAAATGTAGGCTTCATGGAGCACTTGCAGAGTTTACTCTTCAGCATCACTCATTACAAGCTCCATGGCTCAAATTTTAACTCCAATATAGCATCATCTGTGATGCTATTAAAGCTCAAGCTGTGGGGCCTGCAAGGAAAGAGTGAGTTACGCTGAGCAAAAAGCTTCACCCCTGTTGCATCCAGCCAGGAGCCCAGCTTGGAGCCAACCTCTGGCAGCTAGTCCAACACCCCCATGCCTCCGTTCCTACACAGAAATCAGCTTCCTTGCTTAAAACATGCACCCAAATTTGAGACAGCTCATTTTGGGGAAAAAGGTGTATGTGGCATGCATGTAACTGCCGTGCTTTTGTTATCATGTTGCAACTGAATTCCTTTCAAAGCCATTCTCAAATCGGCACCAGTTTTTGGCAAGTATTATTCTCTCACAGGGGTATGAGGAATATGTGATACTGTGGTGGTTGCCACCTCATTACTCACATCCCACATACCCTTGCTATGGGATAAAAGTTGCCAAAAGCTGGTGCCAATTTGAAAGTGGCTGTAAAAGGATTAACATTGAACTGCACTCCCCTTGCGTCCTGACTGGGACAGAAGCTGGCAGCCATCTTGTAGCATCTTGTCTGTCTTTATCCTTCGACTCTACCACAGAAAATCAGCTTCCCTGCTTAGGACATAAAGCCCAGTTTTGGAGAGCTGATAGTTTGGGGAAAGGTGCACGTTCTATGCAAAAAAATACGTTAATTAGATTTACATATCTACTTTGGGCCTGTCACATCCGTACTTGCACTTGGTGCTTCAATTCATATACTTTTTCTCACTGTCGTAATTCTGACTGAACTCTTTACAAAAGGCAGAATTTTTCTATCTTACATTTTTTATAGAAGGCCTAAAATTGTTTCTTAGCATCCACTTACTTTAAACATTGAATACTTCTGCAAGATCTTTCTCCTTGATCTCCACAATCCCTATGAGTTCAGAGACAAGGAGCTGCAGAGAAAACTGGATGGAGGGAGTACCTATGAACCAAACTTCTGTTCTATGCTTACTAGATAGCCTTGCACAAGACTAAAGACTATTAATAAAACTATGGGTAATATAGACTCCACATTGTCTGTTTATCCTCTTCAGATACCATCTTTCTAGAATACAGTCAGATTACTTTAATTTGCAATGTGGTAGAGCTTTAATTACTTTAATTGAAATGGAAAGTCAGTGAAAATACTCAGCAAAGTCAATGACTGGCTGCAAATGTTGAGGGGGAAAGAATGTTATCAGCCTAAACTGACCTCTTTAATATGAATTTCTAGATTGGTTAAATGCAAGCAAGCACACAGACAAATCTTTCAAGTTGTCTGGCAAACTGCACCCCAAAAATGTGGGCAAGTATCTAAAAATCAAATATCTAAATATCTTGTAGGCTACATGATGGAGTCAGTAGTTCCAGGTTACAAGCCTAGCTCTACCACACTGGTCTATTGGCTTGATTCTGCAAAGTGCTATAATACAGGCTACTTTTATCAATATTACAGCAGCACTGTGAGGCTTAATTAAAGTCCAAAGTATTTTGAGATCCTTGAATGAAAGAACTTCTAGAACAACATTGTAATGTTTACAATATAAGAAATAAATTAATCTTCATGACATTTGTTATCTGAACTCTTAGAACGTCTCTCCCTCTGCATTCATCTGCTCCTGCATGTTCTCTCCCACATCGTTCCTGTTAGAGTAAATCAGCACTTTTCAAATCCCCTCAGTGTGCATATACTGCAAATTCTTCTGGTTTTTTTGTATTGCTTTGGGCATTTGTATATAGATATGGTAGGAACTTTCTGGCTCCTATTCAAAATTCCCCCCCCAGTAGGTCTGCTAAAATCTCTGAAGATGCTGATGGCACTCAGAAAGTGCCAGCTTCTCACTGCTCCTGCATGTGATGGGAGCTTGCATATCTACTGCATCACAAAGAAACAGAGCATGCTCCTGCCCAAGATTACAATGCCAATTAGGATTTTCTCTGTGATTGCTATCCTGCCCCTGCACCTGCTTGTGCCCAGGTAGCTTAGAAGAAAAAGGTATTCAGCCTGATATAGAGGGAATAATACTGGGGGCTATAGCAGGACTAGCCCTGCTGGACAACAGTAACACCCAGTGGCTGGCTAGCCTGCCCTGCCACATAGGGTGGCCATCACAGAGGACATTCTGGTTTTCTGCTACGCTGTCCTCTGTCCTCTATTGATACAAAACCCGATGCCTTTATGTCCTCTATTTTTCTCTTGAAAGAAAAAAATAGAGGACATAAAGGCATTGGGTTTCATATCAGCAGAGCACAGATGACAACTGGACTGTCCTCTATGATGACCACCCTACACCCCACACCAGCTCTTCTGAACTGCTGCTCTGTATCTCACCTGCCATGCACTGATGAAACAACCAATTATTCAGAAGGTGTCCTGAGCCTTAGAAGCGGGCTTTTCCTTTGGGTTACTTGGCTCTAGCCTTTTTATACTTGTCCAGGCTCTGACCCTCTTTGCCCAGGCCTACTTGCTCTAGCTGCTACCTGCAGCCCAAGGCCCACTTAGTCTAGCCTTTGCTCCTTGGTAGCAGTGGCAGGGCTGAAAATTAAGCCCCACGGTTAAGACTCTGTTGGTCCCCCAGACTTGAAGGGGTTAAATCCCCCACTCACTCTTGCTCTCCCTTGATTGCCCTTTTTCTTGCTTTTGCTCAGGGCGCTCTCATTTGCTTTCACTTTCTCGCTCACTCGCTCTTTGCTTACTCTCACTCTCACTCTCACATGCTCACTTTCTTGCTTTCTCTTGCTCTCTCTCTTTGATACCACCCCCCAAAGGGATTAATCTCCTAAAGTGCTTTAAGGCACCTCCACCTTCCCTCACAGGCACTTCTGGCCCTCAGTTAGCAAACACTTTCAGCTAAAATACAGCCTCTCTGGGCACTTGCCCACAAAACCAACATACACTTAAATCTTTACCCCATTCTGGGTCCCTGGGTCCTGTGCCAGGGAAAAAAAAAAGAAGAGCAGAAAAAGCCCTTTGCCCCTTACCCACCAGGGCTCCCCTTTCTCCACTCCTTGATATTACCATGATCCAACTGAGAGTCCTGCTTCCTCCCCAGTCCGGGCTCGAATGCCCCTCTAACCTGAGGGGTAAGTCTTCTTATTCTCTGCGCCCCTGTCCTTCTGGTCAACCAGACCTACTGTTTGGTCTGAGCCCAGGGGTTGCTCATCTGTCTCTGCAGCCATGCCAGCTGCCCACCACTTAACTGCAATTCCTCCAGGATTCAGCTACTCCCCCCAAGGCAATGCTACTGACCATTGCAGGGCCTTATCCCCTGCCCCACTGCTGTTTGACACCTGGGGCATCTCCCCAGGGGCTTTTGCAGTTGCCCTTTTCCTACCTGTAATTCCCTTTTCTTTAGGCCACAAAGACCATATACTTAAAGGGCCCTTGCTGCTCCTGCTAGCCTTGTAGCCTTCCCCCAGTAACAAGATCAGGGATCCTGTTAGATAGATCGGGGAAAAGGGCCATAAAGGGAGAAACTGAGACTGAAGCCAGTAATGGAAGAGAGAAACTCAGGGTAGGAGCCAGATAATGAAACTGGGGGTATGAGTTGAAAAACAAAGGGAACCTGGGAAACAAAGGCTGGGTGAAGTTCTGGTAGTGGGAAGGCTAAAACTGTCTGAACAAAGAGCCAGGAGCCCCCAGGGTCTGGAACAGTCTGCCAGCGGAGGTGGTTCAAGCACCTACATTGAACACCTTCAAGAGTAAATTGGATGCTTATCTTGCTGACCCCAGCTGACTTCCTGCCCTTTGGGCAGGGGGCTGGATTCGAAGATCTCCCGAGGTCCCTTCCAGCCCTAATGTCTATGAAATCTATGAAACAGCAAGGATACAGTCTGGACGAAGAGACTGGGATGGGGAGCCAAAATAAGGGTAGAGCAGGTAACAGTGAAAGAGTAGGAAGAACCTGTTACACATGAGGTTGGATGAGGAGGCTTGTACCTGAGTTTTATTCCTTGATTCCATAGTTATTAATTAATAAACTGTTCAATATAAAATGCATAAATACTCCTGGAATCAAAGAGTAGCACCCAAGGTGCCCCACTGCCCAGAGGGATGCCAAGTTGTACTCCCTGTCTCTTAGTCTTCTGGTCCCATAAATTTTGCCCTCTTGGCTTCTCATTAGCTCACTAGTGTACTCTCATCCCAGCCTGCTGATCAGGACATTCTTTTAGGAAATGGGAGATGTGGATTTGAATCCTCTCAAGGCAACAAGGGTAAAAAACCCAGGTCTCTCACTTCCTGGGTGGGTGCTCTAAGTGCTGAGCTAGTGTGCAAAAGGTGGATACTTTCCACTATTCAAGAGTGACCATGTGGTGCTGCAATTTGAAACCAAGAGTATTAAGTTCAGTATCACCCAGCACTTAAAAAAAAAATCAGGAACAGAGGCAGAATTTAGGGATCTCCCAGAAATGATTTAAGTCAGGAGTGGACAATTATTCAGGCTAGAGGGCTGCTTAGGGAGTTTTGGTGAGCTGTTACAGGCCAGGTCTGCCCCCCGCCCTCGGTTCCCCCCGGCCACAGCAGCTCATCAAAACTCCTTAAGTGATAGATTACTAGATCGTCCCAAGAGCAGGACAGGTGGGGCCTGACCTGTCACTGGGATGATGGAGTGATAACAGTATGGGTTTGGGGCCCAGGGCAGAGCCGCGATCTGCTCCCTGCATGATGGATTGTGACTGGCCTGGCCCAGGAGCAGGGTGCAGAGCATGCCCATGACCCATCCCCCACTGCTTCTGTCCCAGCACAGTTCAGGACAGGGTGGCCCTGATGGATTGTGACTGGATTAGGCCACCCTGCACTGCTGGGCTGCACTGCTCCATAGCTGCACTGTACTGGGGCTGCCTGCACCTGTGTTGGGATGAGGTAAGCAGGAGCCAGGTCATCAGTGTGTGCTGATGGGAAACAGAGTCTAGTCATCATTCCACACCGCCCCAGCCATGCTACGCACCTGGGGGCAGCAGAACTGGTGACCTGCACCATGTCCCAGCAGGGCCAGTCCAAGAGTAATTGGCGCCCTAGGTGAACTGTGTACCTTGGCGCCTGCACCACTTCCACTTTGAGGAAAATTAAGATAATGTTGCCAGCAGTATGCTCTTGTCATAAGTCCACTTGAGAGTTGAAAAGGTAGGAGTCGCAATTCTAGTAATCTTTCTTATGATATCTTTTCAAAGATCTTTCTCCCCTTACCGAACCAAGGGTCTTAAACCAAGGTGGAGCCATAGCTGGCCAAGGCTCTTATTTAGAAGGATGTTCCTGTTATTTTGTTCTGCAAATAATTTTGGTGCTCTCCAAATTTTGGCACCCTAGGCAACCTCCTAGTTCACCTAATGGTTGGATCAGCCCTGTGGCCTGGGCTGCCTTACAAGCCTGGGCCAATGAAGGGCCAAGGGACTCACTATGGGCCGAATCAAATCCCTTGGTGGGCTGGATCTGGCCCATAAACTGTATTTTGCCCTCCCTTGATCTAGGTCATCATGACAGAATTAGGTGCTTATATGCTTGATCTGGATTGTTTCTGGGCATGTACACAAACATAAACCAAGAGGTCTATAGGCAACTTTTTTTGCCTAAAGGCATCTAAAGAACATCTATAATTTTGTGGCTACTAGAGCTTGGTCAGTCCAAATTGGCTCTCATGACGTAGGCCTAGATTCCACCTCTTTCCATCCGAGATGCTTATAAGAATGATTTGGATCTCGTCCTAAATTCTCCAAATGCTCCATATACAATCGGCACCTTTTATAGTTCAGCAGTTCCCATGCATTTTAAGACATCTCATTTAAAGCTTTCCAGAAGCTCTAACAATACTTAAGCGATACTACAAACGTAACTGCTTACTGCCGCTCCAAGGAAAAGTAATCATTAGCAAAACCACTTTTTGAAAATATGCCAAGAATTTGAGACACAAGCACAGTTGCCTTCATGAGGGCTGACTTTCACATTGTATTAAAAAGAAATTAATATAACAGAGCTGACCACTTGTCCATCTAGCTCTTAGAGGAAGTAGCTAACACCACATATTCCAGAGTAGGTTTGAAATACTCCACTAATGAGCATTATGGCATAACAAGTGGCATGCAGTATGTCTCCATTGTACATCCCTGTTATTTGGTCACTCTGGGCCAGAGTCCATCATCCATATTCATAGGGTGTTTTTACACATGCTCTGGGGTTGGTGGGGAGGTGGGCATACTTTAATTAGAAGGGGTCTCGTAAGTTGCTCTAATTATAGTGCCCACAGAATTTCATTTAGCCAGTGTCCCGCACTTCAAAATGTCAGCAGGGGTGTTTTAACTGAAGATCGTTCAATGAGCTTTAGTTAAAGTGCCCCCACCACCATTTTGAAGTGCAGGGACCCTGAATACACATGATGCCAAGGCTGCACACTCCAGCAGACTCCATTAATTGAGTGTGCTCCAATGCGTGTTAACTAGTACACATTGGAGCAGGCATCGGGCATGTGTGTAGGTGACCATAGTGATTAGCAACATACTCCAGAATCACTCCATATTCTTTCAGTGAGATTATTGGACAAGTGAAATATCACTTAATAAAAGTAATGGTGGAAAAAAATAGGACCTAAAATAACACAAACATTTGGTTGACAAACTGAGTCAAATTCTAGGTACTCTACACTGGTCTTCTCATCGTGGACAATAGTTTCAGCCATGAATGTGCTGGTCCATGGGTGGATAGTTTGCTTTTTTTTTTTGCTTAGTATTTATTCACTCTCTAGGGTCTAATTATATCTTTGCTATTAGATAATAGGTTTGAACTCTCTCCCTGTAGACATAACCTATAAGATCTGGGGACATAAAATTTAATCAGCTTTGATAATTGTATGATAGAACCTCTGAAAATTAAGTTAGAGCAGCTGCAAAACATGTGGAATAATGAGACTTCTTTGTATTATAGCCCTGATGAAATAATGTGGAGACCTTATAATACATTTTATTGACCTCTCTGGGGTACCATAATAATACATCTTGTGTCAGATCTACATCATTGTAATTGAATTTTAGAGAATTTCTGTGATGTCTCAAAAATGAATATGTTCCCTGGTGCCTTTTCTTTCAATACAATCTAAATCTGTATTTCATTCCTCCTTTTAATTAAGATGAAAAAAGTGCTATCAGTCTTTTGGGGCCTGGAAACCTGTGCTTACATTAAAGTTTTCCCAGCATTCATCAAAGGCCTGATACTGACTGGCTTCTGTGAAGGAGGGCATAAAAAGCATTGCACTACTTTTACGTTCTCTAGACAAGGGACAGATACAATGACCATAGAATATTAGAAAATCAAGGTTGGAAGAGACCTCTGGAGGTCATCTAGACCAAGACCCTGCTCAAAGCAGGGCCATCTCCAGCTAAATCGTCCCAGCCAAGCCTTTGTCTGGCCGGATCTTTAAAAACCTCCAAGGATGTAAAGTCCACAACCTCTCTGTGTAATCTGTTCTGGTGCTTCACCACCCTTCACGAGAAAAAGTTCTCAGAGAGATCATGTGCATGATCATCTCTTTGTGATGGCCAATGGAGTGGAACAGGCACACTCAAGAAGGGTGCACAGCCTCCTGGCTCCAAGGCATCAGGATGGGTCTCACTCCCCCAGTGTATCCTTAATCACACCATTTCATGCAAAGCTGAGCTTCCCAACCAGGTAAGGTCTATTTTCATTCTTTTTAGAGATACTTGTTTCACTTTAAACAAATCAAGGGCGTATTTTCCCAGAACAGCTCCAAATACATCTTCAGATTATATATCTATGCAAAAAGCTAAAATTGCTGCCACAATACCATTTCTGACATGTTTGGTTGTGATAATTAAACCTTGTGGGGCTCTACATCCCCTCCTCACCCTGTCTTTTATTATTTTGTACAATATTTTGCTAATGAATGCAGAAATATATCAAAACATATCAAATTTATCAAAATATATCAAATAAATATATAAAAAAGGAAGTAGTGATATACTAGAAAAAGTCCTCAGGTTCAGGTTACTTCAAGAATATAATCAACTGGAGTTAGTGTAGGAAAGTTACAGAGAAACTGCTTTTTCTTAAAGGTAAAAGTGGTTTCCAGTTGCAAAAAGAAAGGGAACTAACATTTAGTACATAGCATTGTCCCCTGCTGGAACATAACCTTAGATAGCTTTCTAATGGCAGGTATAGAAGGATTCCATCTCTCTTTGTGTCTCTAGCTATGCTGGATTTCTCCTTAAAACTGTATTTAGGAAAAAGTCTAAGAGAATTTATAAAACAGCTATTCCTGATAGGAACAAATTGTCTCAGTAGGGTACAGAGGAAATGCATGTTACTCATTATGGAGCTTCTATGCAGTTAAATGTTTCAAAGGAATGGCCTCCCCTCCTAACTCTGTGTGAAATCCCACTTCAAGGATATTGCCACCCTCTGTGATGTAGAATTTTCCAGCAGAATGCATGTGACTTATTTTCAGGTTCTCTCTCCTAGAATCAGTTTACTCTTGGTATCTAATATCATAGACTTGTAGCCAGGAAACTACAAAGACTGCATTTCATTTTTCTTTGTACAGTGTGGTGCAAAGCCCTGATACGCACTATTTTATTCAAGCATAATCATTCTACAGAGTTTATTTTCTGCTCTTGCATGTCAAATCAATGTTTGTTGCTCTAATACATTCTGCTGCTTTCTTGGTATCATTCCTGGAAGTTCATGAACTTGCTCCCCACAGCTCTGTTTCCTAGAGAATTTTAGAACTAGTTTATGAAATCGTTATACAGGGACCAGTTTTAAAAATTCATGGTCAGGATTATATGGTCAGGAATATTTCACTGCTAACATGCGCAAGGGACATTCATGCAGCTTATAGGCAGCCAAGTAATAGAATAATAGAATCATAGAAAAATAGGGTTGGAAGGAACTTCAGGAGGTCATCTAGTCCAACCCCTCCTCAAAGCAGGACCATCCCCACCTAGATCATCCAAGCCAAAGATTTGTCTAGCCGGGTCTTAAGAACTTCCAAAGATGGAGCTACCACCACTCTCTGGGTAACTTGTTCCAGTGTTTTACTACCTATTAGTGAGAAAATTCTTCCTAATATCTAACCTAAACTTCCCTTGCTGCAACTTGAGAACATTGCTCCTCGTTTTGTCATCTGCCACCACTGAGAACAGTTTAGCTCCATCCTCTTTCAAACCCTGCTTCAGGTAGTTAAATCGCCCTCAGTCTCCTTTTCTCTAGACTAAATAAGCCCAGTTCTCTCATCCTCTCCTCAGAAGTCATGTTGGCCAGGCCCCTCACCATTTTTGTTGCCCTCCACCGGACTCTCTCCAATTTGTTCACATCCCTCTGTAGTGGGGGCCCAAAACTGAAAACAGTACTCCAGATGTAACTTCAACAGTGCTGAGGGAAATAATCACTTTCCTTGGCCTGCTGCCAACACTCTTACTGTTGCAGCCCAGTATGCTGCTAGTCTTCGTTGCAACAACAGCACGCCATTGGCTCATATTCAGCTTATTGTCCCCTGTAACCCTCAGGTCCTTTTCTGCAGAGCTGCTGCCCAGTCAATCAGCCCCCAGCCTGTACTGGTGCATGGGATTGTTGCACCCTAAGCGCAGGACTTTGCACCTCATGAGATTCCTTTTAGCCCAATCCTCCAATTTGTCTAGGTCACTCGAAATCCTAGCCCGACCCCCCAGCATATCTACTACTCCCCCCCAGTTTGTCATCTGCAAACTTGCTGATGATGCACTCTATGCCATCTCCCAGGCTGCTGATGAAGACACTGAACAAAACTGGTCCCAGGAATGACCCCTGGGGCATTCCACTTGATACTGGCTGTCAACTAGACATCGGGCCATTGATTACTACTCTCTAAGCCTGATGCTCCATCCTGTTTTCTATCCACCTTACAGTCCATTCATCAAGCCCATACTTCCTTATCTTTCCTGTGAAAATGTTGTGGGAGACTGTATCAAAAGCCTTGCTAAAATCAAGGTATATCACATCCGCTGATCTCCCCACATCCACAGAGTCAGTCACCTTGTCATAGAAGGCAATCAGGTTGGTCCGACATGACTTGCCCTTGGTGAATCAATGCTGACTGAATTACCTTCTTCTCCAAGTGCTTAGAAATGGATTCCTTGAGGATCTGCTTCATGCCTGAGGTGAGAATGACTAGTCTGTGATTCCCTGGATCCTCCTTTTTCTGTTTCTTAAATATGGGTACTATGGTTTCCCTTTTCCAGTCATCCAGGACCTCTCTTGATCATCATGAATTTTCAAAGATAATGACCAGTGACTCTGCAATCTCATCAGCCAACTCTCTCAGCACCCATGGGTGCATCTCATCTGGCCCCATGCACTTGTATATGTCCAGCTTTTCAAAATTGTCCCTAACCTGTTCTTTTACCACCCTTGGCTGATTACCTTCTACCCAAACTCTGCTGCCTGGTGCAGTAGTCTGAGAGTTGACCTTGACTGTGAGGTCTGAGGCAAAAAAGGCATTGAGGACTTCAGCCTTTGCTGCATCCTGCACCTGCTCACAAGGTTGCCTTTGCTGCATCTGTCACAAGGTTGCCTCCTCATTCAGTAAAGGACACATACTTTCCCTGATCCCTCTCTTGCTACTGACATACTTGTAGAAACCCTTCTTGTTCACTTTCATGTCCCTTGCTAGCTGCAACTCCAGTTGTGCTTTGGCCTTCCTGACTTCATTCCTGCATGCCCAAGCAATACTCTTATGCTCCTCCCTATTTATTTGTCCAAGTTTCCACTTCTTATAAACTTCCTTTTTGTGATTTTGTCCCCTGCTAAGCTCAGCTGGTCTTCTGACTTGCTAGTCTTCCTGTGCATTGGGCTGGTTTGTTCCTGCACTATCAGTAAGGCTTCTTTAAAGTACAGCCAGCTCTCCTGAACTCCTCTCCAGCTCAGTCTGGCTTCCTGGTGGATCCTGCCCATGAGTTCCCTGAGCAAGTTGAAGTCTGTTTTTCTGAAGTCCAGGGTCCTTACTCTGCTGCTCTTCATCCTTCCTTTCCTCAGGATCCTGAACTCAATCATCTTGTGGTTGCTGCTGCCCAAGTTGTCATCCACGATTACATTCCCCACCAATTCTTCCCTGTGTATGAGCATCAGGTCAAGAAAAGCATAGCTCCAGTTGGCTGCTCCAGCACTTGCACCAGGATGTTGTCCCCAACACTTTCCAAGTCACTTAGTAACATACTACTTTGTCTCACATGTGGACTGAGTTATACTTACATGACTTTCATGGTTATTTTTTCACTGAACATGGCTAGGTCTGCGCCTCCCACATATGGCTGGAAGCAATTCACTGCTGCCCCAAAGGCAGCCCACACCGTTTACTCACCTTTGCAAAGAAAATCCTCCCAGATTATTTGAATATGTGTATGCATTCTGGGTTATGTTGCAGAAAGGAGTTCTTCTCAGGGGATTTGAGCCCAGGCTTCCTTCATCATAGGGAAGTGACCAAACCACCAGAGTATCAGCCAGTTAGTCCTGAAAAATCTCTTTGCATTGAAGCTAAATCATTGGGTAGCCAAATGGAAAAACATCATGAAAAACAACCAAGAAAGCAACTGTGTCTGTGGCCCAGGGAGGTAAATATACTGCCCTCGTGGGTAGGAAGTGAGCTTTTTTTTTTCTATCTTGTTTGTGCATTTTGCATCATAGAGTCATTGGGAAAACTGCACATACAGAACTGGCAGCAGATAGTAGGCTGCAAGATTGCCAATCCAAGATTTTTCCCCCTGAAATTCTGCAAACTTTTTACTGGCAACCAGTGTTTTTTTACTGGCACACATTTTCATTTATATGTGTTTTATATATATATACACATATAAAAAACTCTTGTCAGGCCTCACCCTGCTGCCAAGCCCCAGTTAGAAGGACTAGGTTCAAATTCAGGGTTTTAACACAGGGGTGGACAATTATTTCAACTGGAGGGCTGCTTAATGAGTTTTGGTGAACTGTCAAGGGTCACAAGGGTAGCCCCATCCTTTGACAGGCGCCCTGGCCCCCTGGTCACCATCTTGGGGCCAGAAGTCTCACCTATGACCCCTGACCTTTACCACCAGGAGTCCTTCCTCTAACTCTTGGAAGTACTCCTTTTGGGAGGGGAGGGTTGCCATTTTAGAACCAGAAAAAAAAACCAAATCATATACTTAAAGTCAAACACTTACTATATTTTAATTTTATTATATTTTTGTCATGATATGTGTTTCCACTCCACATCTGGCAGAGTCCTGGGATCTGCACAGCAGGGGGTGGGAAAGGCAGCCGGATCCATTGTGCAGGGGTACCCCCGCTGGTGTGTGAGTGCCAGGAGCTGAATGTGTGTTGCGGGGAGCCCTATACAATAGAAGTGGGCAGCACTGCCTGGAACCACACACCACTGGGTGGCAACACTTGTGCAGGCCATGAGCACCCTGAGGACTTGCCACCTGCTGCTGCTGCTGTATGCCATGTGGGGGAGTGTGTGGGGGTCCCCACACCTCTCCACCCTCCCTCACACCCACACCCTGCCTAGTCAAGCTCTGTTCTCCTTCTACCTCCATGGACACAGGTTTCACGCTCCTGCCAGCCCCAGCCCCAGCCCCATGCTCCTACCCAGGTACAGCTCTCCCCATCCTGTCACTTCCCTAACTGCTGCCTGGAGCAAGGACTGCAGCAGGGAGATGAGGAGCTTCTGGACACTGGGAAAACTGAGTAGATCCCCCAGCAGCTGCAGCAGTGGCAGCAGCAGACTTGCCTGGAAGCTGCCTGCTGGCTGAGCTGGGCCCTTCTTGCACCAGGCCCTTCTCACTGGGCCACCTTTGTGCAGAAGGGTGGGAGCGATGTATGTGAACTGGGCAGGGTACAATTAGTTGGTGGGTGCTTGCGGTCTGGATGAAATTGCCTGGTGGGCCTGTGGGCTGTATTTTGCCTTCGCCTGGTTTAACACCATTCAAAGTAAAAACATTTCGTTATCAATAAGAAGTTTGCAGTAAAAAAACATTTCTTGGGTTGGCAACCCTGTTTGACTTGAGCAAAAGTTTTATATCATGCTGGCCCTCTGCAGGAGTCCCCTACTCACCCACATGCCCTGATGCCCCCAACCATATCCTGTACCATGCTGCTCCCCCAGCTACCAGTCTTACCCTCCACTAATCCCATTCCTCCTTTTCTAGCACAGGCCACCAAAGAAGTCTACCTGTGATCCAGCAGCATTATAAGCAGCTAAAAGGATTCAGACAGCAGCAGCAGTAGCTGCATATGGCTGGGGGGCAGGGTCTACAAAGCACTGAGAGAATGCCCCCTGTAGGGCGCTGCACTCATGCTCAAACATCAGACATTTGCTCTGTCTGTCCTTCAACACTGAGGCCAGCTTCTTTTCAACTAGGGATCTTCAGTCAGCTCCAACTGCTTAGAGATTTATTAATAGCTGACTTTTTTTACTGACTTTACAAACACACATTTTAGCTTGATTTTCACTGACTGTCCATACATTTCACTGACTGTCCACAGACTGAGGATCTCTTCCAGCCCATATGGAAGGAGTTTCAAGCGGATAGAATACTATGGATGCATCTACATGTACAATTAATGTGCCTGAATTTTCTTCACAGAAAATTCAGATGCATTAAACTGTGCCCCCTCACTCATGTGTACATACCCCTGTCAGGAGCAAATTTGCTCCTGATAACTGTGTCCAGACACGCATGAACGTTTGGTTCCCCAGGAACAACTACCAGCAGTGCACCTTGTGCTGCCACTAGTTGTCCTCAGGGAATGCCTGTGCCACAGGTGCTGTGGCATATGGCAAGTTAGCCTGAGTGGGGTAGGGGAGGCTGGGGTCAGAACTGGGCTCAGCAACCTTACTTGGGATCCTGGGGGTCTCCTGGAGCTGCAGCAGTGGCAATCCTGCCACACAGAGCCTGGCCAGCAGCTAGAATGGGGTTCTAGCCAGCTAGGCTCCTGTATTGAGTGGCACATGCTGCCCCTATGTAAGCCATTGTGCTTTTTTTTGCAGTTTTTTTGTTTGTTTGTTTTTGCTTCCCATACTGATCCCTTGGAGCACAGAGAACAGCTGAATGCGCAGTATGTAGTACCACAGACACGTCTGCAGTGCCACATACTGCATGGCTGTGCTCATCTGAACACGGCCAACAGGAGAAGTTCACTCCAGATCTGCTCCTGTCCTACTCTGCTCCCCTGCAGCATCCTGGGGAGCTCCAGTCTCCCCTGGGTGCCAACCCGGGACTGTTAGGGGGCAGGGGGTTGGAACCTGATCTCCACATGGCTGGGAGAGCTGCCCCAGCACCCAGGACTGCTGCATCCCAGCCATGTGGAGATTGGGTCAGGACTCAGCCAGTATTGGGGCATAGCCAGGCAGGAGGGGGCCTACAGAACCAAATTGGACACAGTCAGCATCTACATGCGTGCTATTGCACAGTAGCTAATGTGCTGTTAATCTAGTGTCTGTATTTTCTGGTACTAGCAAATGGTGCATTAGCCTAATTTACTGCTCAGTAAGTTCTGTGCACATGTAGATGGAAAAAATTTACTGCATATTAGATTAGTTTAATGTGCAGTAAACAGCTCATGTAGACACGCCCTGTGTGAAGTGGTCTGCCAGTGTTAGATTGCTGACTGTTTGAATATTTAAAATACAAGGAGAAATGTACATATGGATATAATGCAATAGCATCCATGGAATCTTTCTCCAATCCCACCCTCCTCAGCTTTGCTTGTTACATAGGAACTGTGAAATATATGCAACATCTGTAGCCTACTTTATGAAAATACCATATAAAAATATACATACAAGGATATACCATTCCTACCGAGTGCATTAAAGTTGGTTAATTTCTTCATAGCTATTCATGATTTAGTGTCCAATATTTTACACAATGTATCTTATCCCATGCACTTTAAATAAATATTCAGTATCTTTGATGAAATGCACAAGAGACAAAAATGGAATCTATTTGGCTTTTTCTTTCCTATGGAGAAGCAAGACTCCAGTTTTTGCATGCTCAAGAAATAAATCAAATGACTGTCAACATATCCATGCTCATTACATAAATATATGAATGAGCATTTTGTTGATGTTCACCATTCAGCTAATGACCCACAAGAGTGTTGCTTTTGCCTCTAGCTTTAAACTGACTAGTAAAGACTTTAAAATGGGTCACTGATGAATGTTTCATGATCAGTCTTAAAGCTAGAAATCTACTGGAATAATTATTAGGAAATTAGTTGTTTTTAATGTCACATTACAAGCAATCTTGTAGTTATGGTTCTGTCAGTTCTTTCACCGGTGTTAAGATACAAAGTGGATAGACAGAAGGAAGCATGGCTCTCTGGTGGCTCATATGCTCATAACCCATTTTTTGTCTTCCTAACAATGACTCCACACAGCCCCACTCCAGGAAATTGCCACGCTCTCACTTTCTTGGGGAAGTAGGTTGAGGATCCTGCTTAATTAAACAATAATTGAAGCACTATCTTGGTAGGCTGTGAGCTGAATGACACAGACACTCTGACACACAGAGTCAGACATCATGGATGAAAGTTACTAAGGTTTCCATCCCACAGGACTTGGCCCCTTGAGAAGCAGCAACCATTAGATAAGGACCAGGAACTAACCAGACTCCCACATGAACTCTGAATGGGCTGCCTGTTTCTCCTCATTTCAAAACCCCTTTTTGTGCATGGGCAACTGGTACCACCTTAGTCGGGGGGGGGGTACGTGCCCCCCCAGCGACCAGTCAGTGACTGGGAGGGGGTCCCCTGAAGCCAATCTAGCTGACCAGTAGGGGGGAGGGTCCCCCGTCACAAAACTTACCAACCTGTGAGTGGCTGTGGTGCTCCCGGAAGTGGCTGTGGTGCTTCTGGAAGTGGCCACGGCCTGCATCCAGCACTCTCACTCCCCAGCTGGCGCTCACAGGGGGGCACTGGCACTCCCACCTGCTCTCCTTGCCCATTGCCTAAGTGCAGAGTGCGGCTGGTCAGGGGGTGCACCAGCACTCTCAGGGGGTGCACGTGTCCCCCCGTGCACTCCCTATGCATTGCCACTGAAGCCTGCTATTTAGATGTGGGGATATTTGTCTTCTTCTCTTATCAAAATGACTCTTCCTATACCTGAAGAGTGTTTGTGCCCAAAAGCTTGCAAAGAACAATTTTTCCAATTATTTAGTTGGCCTAATAAAATATATCATATTTGCTCAAAAAGCCTTGTCTGGTCTTATTAAGATAATTCACTTAGAGCATTTTCCCTGGCTGGAGGGTATTAGAAGTAATCATTCCCAGATACTTTCTTTATTTAGATTCCTTCCACATTTAGATGACATAGGAAATGAGATGCTACAGTGTGCTGTGTTATACTTTCCCTGGTATCCCAGATGACTTTAGTAACAACATTTTTTAAAAGACAAATATTTCCTTTGAGACTCATCCCTCATTCTTTACTCAGGCATAATTATTAAACTGTTTTTGGCTTTGGAAGAGTTACCTGGAATTGGGCCCAATGTGTCACTAAGCTTTAGTGACTTAACTGATATTACTTCTGATTCAGATGGATTTTGAGTGGAATGGAATATCAAATCCAAACACTCTGAGCTATGTGTGTATCCAATCCATAATTGGACTGAACTTTACAATTGAACTTCACAATTTAGGGCTCATGTTTGCTGTCAACCAGACCATAAACAAACACAGAAAAAAGAAATAAATATTGCCTGACCCTCTCCAACATTGTGGAAAGCTCCTTTATGGTACATCTAAACATTTTCCATTGACCTAGCTTTGGAAAACCCAACTGCTACTGAAAAATGAATCTGGGTCTGAGAACTACAAATACAGAATGGGTTGTTTGCAGGGATACTCTTTTGTGCAACATGACCCAGGTTGTATACACACATTCAAATAATCTGGGAGAATTTTCCCAGGTTTGTTCTCCCAGTAGAAAAATTCACCCAGAGACACTGGTGATACAGCCAGAGTTGTAACTCCCAGCTGTAACTCAGAATGATTTTTGCAAAGCATTCTGAGTTACAAAATGACCCCAGAACAAACAGAAGTTCACTGTTTGTTCTAGTGGGGAGGGGAATCTAGCTGCTGCTGGGACCCTGAAGCCAGGTTCCCATAGCAATGGCCAGGCTCTCTACCCGTGCTTGCTGTTTTCAGAATGGGAGGAGGGAGGGGGGAAAGGCTGAGCACTCTAACTGGGAGCCCCATAATGTGGAGGCACAAAGCCATGTGACTGGACAGCTGTGTGTGTGGAGATATGGGCTGTGAGCCATAGGGCCAGGTAACTCTGTGCCTCTCATGGGGCTTCCAGCACTCCAGTGGGAAGCTGCACATGGAGGCAAGCAGGAGCCCACTTGGCCCAATGGTATCCAACTCCATGCCTCTGTGTGAGGCTTCCTGCTGGAGTGCTAGAAGCCCCACACGGAGGGCCAGCATGGCCTGATACAGGGCGTGGACCAGAAGCTGTACACCATTGGGCCCTGCGGAAAGATGCGCATGGAGGCATGGAGTCACACGCTATCAAGCTGGGTGGGCTCCTGCTTGCCCCCGCATGCAGCTTCCTGCTAGAGTATTGGAAACTGCAAGCAGAGGCACAGAGTCCACCCAGCCTGCTGGGACATGGCTCCCAGTCCGTGTGCCATCAGGCTCAGCCAGCTGGCTCTGTGCCTCCATGTGGGGCTTCCAGCACTGCAATGGAAAGCTGCACATGGAGGCATGGAGCCTGCCTGAACTGATGGCACAGCTCCTGCCTGCAGGGCTGCAACCCTCATATGCTGGCACAGAGCCAGCTTGGTTTGGTGCGAAGGTGCGGGCCAGCAGGCCGGGCTGAAAGTCGCACATGGAGGGACAGAGTTGCATGACATTGGGCCAGGCAGGCTTCTGCTTGCCCCCGCATGCAGCTTCCCAATGGAGTACTGGAGGTCCCACACAGAGACATAGAGCTGGTCCATCCTGATGGCGCGCAACTCTGTGCCTCCATATGTGGCTTCCCACCCAGCCCAATGATGTGTGGCTCCCAGTCCATGCACCATTGGGCCAGGCCAGCCCTCCACATGGGGCTTCCAGCACACCACCAGGAAGCTGCACGTGGAGGCACAGAGCCTGCCCACCCTGGTGTTGCACAGCTCCCACCTGCAGTGCTGCAAGCCCCACATGCTGGCATGGTGCCAGCCTGGTCTGGTCATGTGCCAGTGGGCTGAGCCAGCTCTGTACCAGTGTGTGCAGGCCCTGGGACTCAGCAAGAAGTGTGTACCACCAAGTGCTCTGCCTGCCATGGCCATGGCATGGCAGCACAAACCCTGCACCCACCCTCAAACCCCACATACTCCCATATTCACACCCACCCACAAACCCCACATACCATATCCCTTCATAACTTCCTCCACAAACCCCACATCCACCCACAAACTCTACATACACGCCCACACCTTCACAAATCCTGCCCATACACACACCCCACACACCCCCATCATACAAAGTACCTGCATATATTTCTAAGGAAGCTTCAAATAGTGTTATACTTAGTTTAATTTTTTTTTTAAAGTAATTAATTTTGTATAATTTAAAATTTTTTTTTCTATAATCCCCTGGGTGTAAATAATAATAATAATAAATAGTAAACCAAACCACAGTAAGGACTTCCTAAGCCAGGCCTTCTATCTAGTGGTCTAGTTTGTCTGCATGACTCTAGGCATACTAAGGATCCTCCCTTTCAGAAGGCAGTTTTTTGTGTGATTGGATCTTTATCTATAGCAGTCTGCAATTCCTGCTCTTACGATATTAATTTAAAGGACAGTCATTATGCATAATGAGATGTAATTAGCTCTCTTAAATAAATCTTTGGCGTCTCCCATAAATCCAGTGAATCTAAGTCTTTGATGCCATTAGTTTTTTTTTTACAAAGGGATCAATGTGTTTATTAATTTGATATATAGGAGCTTCTGAGTTATGTGAAAGGAAACTAAATGTACATACTTTAAGTTACCCTAAAACATGATCATGATTCCTCTGACCTTGACCAGGTTTGAGATTTACAGCAGGTTAATTTCACATAATAAATATTATGTATGGAAGAGAGACAAAGCAGGCTTTGAATACAGAGAGGTACAGATATTTCTAGATTCACATAAAAGTTATATCCTACATCAGAGTTTTGACATTAAAATATCTTTCAGGAGTTGAACATGTTTAGAAACTCAGCTAACCATAGAAAGATTTAATGTTAAATTAAAATAATCTGCTCATACAGCTGATAATTTAGTCTCCTTTACTAAATGAAATGCCAATCTCTGAAAAAAAAGACGGACTGTAATTTGAATAGTAAAAAAAGTATTAATATCTCTAATTCTGCCTCACAAGATATTAAAGTCAGAATGAATTACTGAAAGAAATAACTTAACAAGAAAGAAGGCTCATTGTAATTTAAATTGTAAAATATTCTTCATATCACTAATTCTACTTCCATTATTTTTGTGTGATAAGCCATTTATCATTAGAATTATTTCAATCAGCAGTGGTAATAAGTGGGTCCTGATTTAATGAAAGGATATAGCAGGGTTACTACTACTGGATGTAAATAAGGCTCTAAATAATATCAATGTTCTTTAATTTTGCATTTTTGTAAAACTGCTTCCCCCTTAAATTGGTTGTTCTCTGTGTATTTGTCCACAAGGATTCCACTTCTGAGGTGCAAATGCCTCATGCACTTGAGATCTAATCCTATTTGACTACCAGTAGGCACTGAGGCTGCTGTGGGATCCAAAGGTCTTTGGGCCAGCCTCATCCTCACAGCAAAAGGATCAGAGATGGCCCAGTTGTTCCTCAGTTCCTTCTTACCACTCCAGGCAGAGAAATCATATCTCTGCAGTGTCCCCTTATTCTGTGTGATCTCTTGCTAGGGTATCTTGCAGAACTCAGTAGTAATTTTTGTTCAGTTTTTATCATGCCCATCAGAGATAAAGATCAGAAGTAATCATCTTTGGTACCAGGCCCCAGCTACTGTGGCTGAATGAGAGTTGCTGGAGTTTAGAGATTGCCCCATTGTGACTCCACCCTACCCCATGATGGGTACTCTGTAGTTATGGACAAAATCCTTTTTAGCCATTTTAGAAGGGAAAGGGGACCTTCTGCTTGGAAGTTCACATTGGTGCTGATGTTACATTTGTATGAGTCTATAGTCATACAAATCAGCCACATCACATTGTCCCTGAATTAAACTTAGACCAGTTGTAAATACTTGTATTGCCACAGAAAACAGTTGCATTCCAACAGCTTACATCCATATCCTTTGATATAGATAACGTTGGTATGTCTGTTCCTACCCTATATAATTTTCGCCTTGGTGATGGGCACATTCCTGAGAGCTGTTCAGTCTGTGGCTCATTTTCTAAAAAGACACAAAAGCCTGTGGTGAGCTCTTCATGCTGGAGCGCTTGATGAGAGCTTTCTCAAGGCCTGAAAGAGGAGATCTTGCTAAGCCTTTTGGCAAGTCCTCTTCTAGATGCAGCTCTTTTCTGAGCACTCAGACTCATTCACTCCTGAGTCATGTAGAGCAGTTCAAGCCTCCTCCATCCAGCTGCCAGAAGGAGGGTTGAAAAACTGAAGGAGGGTCAGAGAAGACCCCTGGAAATAAATATAAAGATGGGAATATGTTAGATTCAGATGCATTATGTTAGGTGGCAATTAAAGCAGGGCAAAATATTTTTGTATATCAGCAACGTCCTGGCTTGTTTTGGCTTTAAAAAAATGGGAAAAGTTGAATATTTTGTTTGAGCCAAGATTTCTTTCTTTATTATTGTTTTGGTTTGTCTGGAGAACAGAAAAATATCAATTTTTCCAAAGCCTAAATGGTAGTGTATGCCCATAACTGGAAACTTTTAAATCAAGTGGCTGTTTCATTTTAGAGATAGTATCTATTTGAAACAGGATGGCATTCAAGGACACCCTCTTGTTTGTGGTATGCAGGAATTCTAAGTAGATTGTCACAGTTGTTCCCTCTGGTACTATCATGTGTAACCCTTCTGCTGGGCACTGGTTGGCAGCAAAAAGGGCTGGGTTCAAATATCAGGGTACTCCATAAATTAGACCCGTGGTGTCAGCCCCCACCCAGAAATCTGGGAACACTAAATTTACTGGGGCATCCCATATAAACAAACCAAAAAAACCCAACCCATCTTGCAAGTAGTATAAACACAAACACCTAAATTTATCACAGAGAATAAAACAAAACAAAAGAAAACATTAAATATAATTTTAAATACTATTAACCACAAAACAAAGTCTATAGGTGGCATCATCTTTGGGGGGCTTCACCCAGACCCAGGCAGCCTGGGACTTGGGGCTCCCCAATGGCTAGTTCTGGGGGCCTACACCCCTATACCTGCTCTTCGCCAATGTTTCTTGGGTTCACTGTGCCATGGGGAACTGATCAAGAATGTGGGCCCTGCTGATTTGCAAGGGGCTCTGTCGCTCTTGGAGAAGTGGTGGAGTGCCGACAGAGAGGATCCCACAGACAGGCTCTGTGTGGTGGTGGTGGCGGATGACTGCAGCTCCAGCCAGGATGCACTCACCCTGAAGCTTCTGGGCTGGATTATATGGTCTGCTGAAATGAAACTTCAGGACAAACTCCAAAAGGAGCCAGGTTGATTAATGGCTACAGCTGGCCCAACCACACAGCTTAACTGGAGAAAAGGACCATCAAAAGAAACAAAGGGGGAAAAAGCCAGACTTACCCTCTAGGCCTCAGTTGCAGGTAGCACAGCTCCACTGGGAGCAGAAAGTTGCAAACCTCAACCCTGGCCCAAAACTGGCAAGATTAGAAACTCTTAGGGTGCATCCAGATGAGCCTGCATGTGCATCTTGCAGCATCTCAAATGAGAAAATGATATCCAGGGGTCAAAAACCCCTGCAGAAAATAAAAGCAACCAGAGGCTGTCCTCCACAGAGACACTCTGGCTGCCGAAGTGTCTCTATGGTTAGCCCTTGCCCTGGTGCTGAAGCACTCTGCCTGCCCATGGAGTGCAGGCAGCATGCCAGCAGGGAGCTGGACCCAGGCTCCACTGCCAGTATGTAAGTGGTCAGGGGGCTGGAGGAGGGGGAGGGGACCCCTGCTGGGCCCGCCTACTCCCCCAAGCCCCCCAAGCCCTGCTCTGCCCAGCCCCCCCACCTGACACTTAAGCCCCCCCAATTTCTTCCCTGCCCAGCCCATCCCCTGTTTGTCCCCTGAACCTCCCAATTCCTTCCCCCCACACCCCAGCATCTGGGGGAAAAAACAACCCTCCCCCCAGCCCTTACTGGCAGTTCCAGCAGCTGTCTGGGTCACTGGGGCCCCACCTGCACAGTGCAGGGCTGGGTGAGAGCCCCAGCAGCCCAAGCCCAGGCCCTGCTGCCCTCCCACTGCACTGTGCTGTCGGGGGCGGGGGGGGAGGAGTTCTGCCAGGAGGCCCTGGAGCCCTCCCAGCCTCTGCTTCTATGGTAAGTAGAGGTTTTGGGGTTTAAGTGCCAGAGGCTGGGGGAGGCAGCCATCAGGCCCTGGAGGTACAAGTGGGGGGTGGGGGTGGGGCTGGGGAGATGCAGCCATCTGGGGGGGCGCTGCAGGAGCTGGTGGGGGTTGGGGCCAGGCAGGACAGTAATCCAGGGAGCTGGGGGAGCAAGTGGAGGGTGGGGCAGGGCATGTGCACCCTGCATGGGGTCCGTGGCCCCTGTGGAGGAGCTGTAGCCACTGTTGAGGGCAGCAAAACATATATTCATGTATTCATGAATTCATGAAACGTATTTAGAATTCACTTTATTATTATGATAGAGACACTGGTAGTCTTTCAAATTGGTTTAACAGTAGATATAACAATAAAACTGCCCAACTGATCGCTGTCTCTCTGTCTCACTATCTCTCTTTCTCTTTATAGTGGTCTTTTGTTTTAATTGTGAAGGAACATGGATTTGGAGGTATTTTACAGAGTGACTTTGGGATTTTTTTATCAGGGATTTTTCAGTTTTCCAATAGGGAACACCAGAATTCCTGCTAGGGAGGCCAGTGGCAGGACCCTGCCTACTCAGAGCTGGCACCATGGGCCCAACTGGCTGTGGCTGACCTCCTGGCCAAATGGGGCCAGGAGAACATGCTTTGACAGTTAAAAGTAGGCCACCACACCCGAAACATCTTCCAGGCAACAGCTGCCCAAATGGCTGGGCAGGGGCACACGTGGCAGTAGTGCCGCAAAAAGGCCAACTCTGCAGCCACAGCCCACTGGCAGCTGTCCCAGAGGGTCATCTGGTGCACAACAGGTCATATCCAGGCAGAAGCCCCCCTGCCAGACTGCTGCAGTTGGTAAAGGGTGCAGGGAATGCTCAGGGCTGTTTCAGTCCAGCTGTCACAAGGGGTGGTGTCCCCAGGTACCAACTGATTGGGCCTCAGAAACTTCTGAGAGCAACTAGTCCTGAGCTACTTGCCAGGGCTGCTTTTTGTACTGCTGGGGCCAGGCAGGGCAGCTTTTTATACTGCTGGGGCCAGGACAGGTGCTGGCCCTGGGCTTTAGCTCCCCCTGGCTGCAGATCTAGGACGAGCCAGGCAGGGTTATTTTGCCCCAAGTGGCACAATTTGCTCCACAACAAAGTGCATGTCTGAGCATGTGTGCTGAGGCAAATAGCTCCGACTCAAATTTGCACTGCTTCTATTTGAGCTGCTGCAAGTGCACGTGCCTGCATGTGTGGACACACCCCTAGATTTCAACCCTGTTTAAACTGCCAGGCTGAATTCCCAGCCAGCCAACCCAAGGAACCAATACCCTCGTCTCTGGTATTAAGCTCTTAAACCCTTAGAAAAGAGGGAAAGAAAAGGAGGAGAGAGGAGTTCCCAGACAGTGGGGCAATTCTCCTCTCTCTTTCCTCTACCTGAGTTTCCCCTTTTGCTATCTGCAAATTCCTTATCCCTTGAAGGAGAATTCACTCTTTAGCAGCCCCTAGCAGCTTCTCCTCCCCCCCAAACCAGCTTAGCTCACCTTATATCCCTTTGCATGACCTCACCCTGGCCGTGTCCAGTCAGGGAGTGCCACACCCCAGTCTTTCTCCCAACCAATCTGCATAAAGAATCCTCTGCTTCCTTTGGGCAATGAGGCCAGAGAGTTTTACCCAGATATAGGCCCCAGTACATGGCCAAAACAACAGGGGTCATCTTGCCTACATAAAAACACACACAAACACACACACCACAATACACAACCCGAGTATGTTTGATAATATGGTCAAAACTAATATTGGATTCAGTACCATCGCAGGTGCTGACAGAAATGATAATTATAGCCCAATTTGGCCACAGAAATCAGTTTATAGCTGTGACCAAACGCAAGTGCATAGCTGCAGATGGCTTCAAGAATGAGCCATTCAGTGAAAATCTGACCAGCTGGGGAGCCCCAAGAATGAGTTCCCTCTACTGCCTTTCCCCCCTCCCATTCTGAAAACAGCGAGCACTGGCTGAGAGCCTGACTATTGCTATGGGAACCTGGCTGTGGGACCCCAGCCCACAGCTAGATTCCCTTCCCCCCTGGAAAACACTTTGCAGAAATTGTTCTGAGTTACAGCTGGGAGCTGCACTTCTGTCTGCACCCTATAAGTGACAACCTGGAGGCTGGCTAGGTAACTGAAGAAAAGAAGCAGTTCAATTAATGGAAAGAAAAACATTTAAGTACATAGCAGAAAAATTTCTAGTGGGTTGACTTATGCAGCAAAATGGAAGCAGGGTTTTATTTTGGCAATATGGTATGGAAGCCTATGTTTCTATCTTTTGCCATCTACTAGCCGTAAAACATTTGGGATTGTCTCTCAGATTTATCAAGATGTATTTAAAGTAATATCTGCTTGATATCCTCCAATCTAGTGCTGCACAATATTTTTCCAAAATACACTT
This sequence comes from Crocodylus siamensis, assembly GCF_052110815.1. Lineage (NCBI taxonomy): Eukaryota > Metazoa > Chordata > Crocodylia > Crocodylidae > Crocodylus > Crocodylus siamensis. The sequence goes on from NC_143395.1 coordinate 303,694,050, forward strand.
CTTCAAAGGTTTCTTTTAATTTTTTTTCTAAACTTCAGCTCCCCTTTTCTAGGCTTGTAGCATAGTGTTATTTGGCTTGTTAGGAACCTTCCTGAGTTTCTACATACTGTACTTGTTATTTTTACCTCTATACGGATAGCCTTTTTAGTAACTGTAACATCAACTATAAGGTAAGGAAAATTTGGGCTTTTATGGTTGGAAGGATCCTGGTTTTCTCTTGATAAAAAAAAATCCCACATTTTTGGGTTAAAAAAAGTAACCCGAATCTTGACATTTTTCTGTGATCAAAATGAAACACCTCTATATATATGTATATATGTACGTATGTATGTATGTATGTATGTCTTAGTGTCATTTCATTTTAATTATGGGAAAATGTGGATTTTGGGTTAATTTTTTTAACCCGAAAGTTGGGGATCTTTTTTTATCAGAGAAAACCAGGATCCCTACTTACAAGTGTTCCAGAAAGGTATGGTGATACTTAGGTAACAATTCAATTTATGTCCAAGATTGTTTCTAATTTTCTTTTCACAGATCCCTCTCAAAGCAGAGAGCTGGAGCTCTTTCATGCTGTCCAGACAAGAAAAGGTCCTTATGGCTAGGGACAAATATTACACATAAACCTGTATAAGTGATTGGAAACCAGTTCAAATCTGTAACACAACAGAAGTTCAGAGCACATAAACTATTTCCAAAATGATTGAAACCTATTTAAGATAAACCTGGATGGATGTAGTATCGGACTTCACTGAGTTAGGTTAAAGCACTATATTGAAATTCTGTCTCAGCATCCCAGGGTGCTTTGCACCTGCCCCACAAACCCCTCCCTTACAGGGTGGCCAGGCTAGCCTTGATCCAAGCTGCCTACTCTAGTCAAGCAGGGAGGCATGCTCTAGCAACCCCCCCCCCAGCTTCTAGTCTGAGCCACTGCAGGTATATGGACGCATAATCCAGAATCAAAAGTTTACTTGCTTATTGGTTCAATCTGTGCAGCTTAGACTAGTCTGCAAAGATTGAATTGATTCAGCCTTGGGCTTTTTGACTGTCTCTGGTTAGCCAAAAGGTGAAACAAAACAAGATTCTGATCACATGCTTCTCTTGAGACTCTCTGTGCATGTACTAGAATAGGAAATCCCATAAAAAGTGGCAGCACAGTTTTTTTCAATACTCCCACTCCTGGAAAAGCTTTGAGTAGCAACTAAAATATTTAAAACCAAAAAAAAAAGTTTATCTTTAAAATAGAAATGCAAAATTAACTGTGATTGACATTGTTCATCAAGGAGAGAAACTGACACCTGGATATTTCCTTTGTCTTTCTAGTGGGGGTATTCTTGTTCTACTTTTCTCAGTGATTTTTTTTCTGGTGTGACCTCCTTTTCCTCATAATAACATCACAATTTCTAACCATATTATACTATTATTTGAAAACTGTTCTTCAAGCATGCCTCTTCATTATCTACCTGTTTACCTCCTGCCAGTTTCCATACCCGTTTTATGATATCATTGTCCCACTTTGTCCCTCTTCTGTAACCATGAGCACTGTGTACTCTATGCTGAAGAAGCTGGAGGCTGTATGTTGGCTGATTTCCCATAAAGTCACTTGTTGAGGTTTGTCTCAGTAAATCAAAACTATCACATACAGGCAGTCCTCGACTTAAGACGTTTTGAGTTACAAAAAACAGCACTTACAACGTTTATAAATTGACACCCTATTTCGACTTTCTGATGTCAGTTTCAACTTTACAATGCTTGATCCGATGTGACATCATACCAGCGAACAAGTTCTCTGTATCACCCATATCCCTGGAGAACATCTGTCCAAACTTCTTTGGACACTCTCTTTAAGAAAGCAGACAAGGCTGCAGAAAAACCTGGAGCCAAGACTCCTGAGAAAACTCCAGCCAAGAACTCTTCAAAAAGTCCAGCAAAGTCACCTCAAAGAAGTCCTTCCAAATCAATATGATTGCTATTTACAATATAAATACATTAATGTAACTATATTACTCATCTATAATTGATTGAGTACAAAATTCTGGGTTATTTTTGGTGAAAATATGGTATAGGGCCTTGGTTCATGAACCAATCCCCCATTTATAACATTGTTCCTATGGGAAAATCAGTTCTGAGTTACAGCGTTTTGACTTAAGGTACCATTTTCAGGAACCAATTGTGTCATAAGTCTGAGGCCTGCCTGTAACTGATATTGTGAAAACAAGTCATCTTGAGTTGTCTGTGCCGATTGCAGAGATCTGTGCTCCCAGGAAGATCTGCAAGGTAGTGTGCCAAGGTTTATCCATCATATTTGTCTAATGCCTGTTTCAGCGTTTGCACAAAATACTCCACCATCCTATTTCATGCTGGGTGATCCAATACATTGTACTAAATTTTGCCATAAAATGCCTAAAACTTCCTGTTTTCCTCCAGGGAACTCAGTTTCCAAGCCCAGCTCCATAGTCATATAGGTAGTTTGGTGACTCATTGTCAGCATGGCTTTAAGTCTATTCTTCGTTCTACTGTAGGGTACTGTGACAAATCTGGTCTGAGATGTGAGCTACACACAGTGCTGGCTCTGCTAATCCAGGATGCATGCCCAATAAATTGTGGACCATTAGCTAAAATGAGCTCCTCAGGCAACCTAAAAGAGGCAAACATGTTTTGAAACATTATGATTGCTTTTACAACAGAGATTGTCATCACATGCACCATCTGGCCACCAAGAACTTGCATGAACCACAAGTAAGTTGTTGCATTTCTTTTTTCCCCCCTGTTATCTTGAGTTCCTCTAGGAAAGAGCATGTGTAGACAAATGTACATTTTAACTTATTTTAAAAGTAGAGAGAAAGTTACCGCTTAGGAGTGCACAGCAGCTGTTAGGTTTATACTGTTGTATCTGCATGATCCTGTAGAGACTAAATTGCCTCAACTGTGACCCTGGATGAGGCAGACTTAAAGTCCTGGTGGTTTGTTACATTTTGATATTGTACAATTGTTACATTTGTTAGGTCTGTTCTACAATGAATCCATAAATGTTATTTCCTTCACTATAGGTTTGTCTATACATTGTAGGCAGCCAGGGAGTATGGACCTAAGCTCTTCCCATTCTTTCCTCACTCACATTATCACTTGTAGACCCACTGGAGACCATGGGTTCAAGAGCAGGCATTTTGGATGAGCCCTGAGCAGCCTCACTGTTGGACTTCCACCACTAGACTGCATCAGTAGACTTGGGTGTGCAGGGCATGCTCAGCTCCATACTCCCTGTGATATGCTGCAGCCATACTGTAGGCAAGCCCTTGTGTTTTCCTGTGTTCAGGGGTAACTTTCCATCTTTATTAGTGTGATTTTGTTTTGGTGAGCTGTTAGGATGAAGGTCCTTCTCTACAGGTGGATTGCTGCTAGAAGGGCAGTGGCTACCTTTGGCCTAGTATTCCCATCAACAATTTAGCATTTGTGATGGGGCCCATATTTTTCCCAAACAAGCATTTATAGAATGTAATTAGCTCAATGAGGTCAAACCATTTTTCTCTATTTTGGAGAAGTTCTCTCAGTGTCTGATATTTCGGAAGCCAATAGTATGGGTTTTTCACTCCCATCATTACACATACGTGAAAAGATAACTGATTCCTACAAGAGTGGCATCAAAGGCTTGTGGTATCTCCAAATTAAAATGTACCAAAAGGATGGAAATATTCAGGTATTTTTTGTTCTCTTCAAAGCTTTACTTCCTTCTTCTGCCCAAATAAACTTCATATTTTCCACAACATAGCAGACATCAAGCTGATTAGTTAATAAATAAATCTTCCACACTAGCTTAAGATGGACAGAAACAATCTCAGCTCTGAGACATTCTGTGATACTGGTATATTCTCAGCATACATTTGTTTTCTCCTTTGATAAGTATATCCCTTATTACAATGCCCTCGACTAACCCGAGTTTTAAGAAAAGCACACTTATCTTTGTTAACTTTAAAATTAGATCTTTGCAATCTCTTTAAAACCTCTTCTGGGTCTTGTAATGTTCCTCAAAGTCCCGTACAGTTATTAGCATGTCATCCAAATAACAGACAACACCATTTACCCCCTGCAGTACCTGGTCCATTATTCTTTGTAACACAGCAGGGGCACTGGCTACCCCATAGAGTAATCTTTCATACTTAAACAGTTCCTTATGTGTGTTTACTCTCTTTTTCCCACCCCCCCGCTTTTGTCTCTGACTTGAATGCCACCTGCTGGCAGCCTTGGGACAACTGTAGTCTGGTAAACTCTAATCCCACTGACAGTTTTGCAAATAAACCTTGTGGTTTAAGGTCTGGATATTGATTCACTTGCAGTCAGGGGTTTTCTGCCAACTATATAGCTTCCCACGAACCCGTGCATTGCCACCAGTCTCTGGAACACATCTCATCACTGAATTCCACAAGTGAAATCCTGCCCTGCTTTCACAATTTATCTGGATGCTTTTTCACAGGCTCGCTGAGAATCTCTGACAAAGTCTTAGCCTTAAGGAGTTTAGGAATAGCCTTGTTGTTATGCCTTTTATAAAACCCTTGTGTGAACTAAATGCAGCTTTGTATTTTTCTTTCAGTTTTTCAATTCTGGTGTGTAATGCAGAATGTTAAGTGTATATAGCCAGATTTTGCCCAAGAGGAGGAAGAAAGGACATACCCTTCAGTTACAATTAACTCCAAGAGCAAAGAGAGATTTTTCTGCATTATACCAACAGGGAGAGTGTATAATATCTCTATCTTCTCTTTGCTGTAATTGTGTAAAAGCACATTCATTTCCAATAATTTTACCTGAGGAAATACTCCTTTGTATGCGCCTGTCAGAAATCACAGACAGTGCTGGTCCTATATCTATTTTGAATTTTAGCAGCATATCAATTATCGTTGTATTAACATAATATGGGTCATGGTATGTCTTTATTTTTCACCACATGCAGTTCCATGAAGTGGCAAAACTCCTTCCTGTTTTCCTGCAGGGAACTCAGTTTCCAAGCCCAGCTCCATCAGTCATTTAGGTAGTTTGGTGACTCATAGTCAGCAATGGCTTTAAGTCTATTCTTTATTCTACTGTAGTGTACTGTGACAAATCTGGTCTGGGATGTGAGCTACACACAGTGCTGGCTCTGCTAATCCAGGATGCATGCCACTGGCAGCATCTGTACCAGCAAGTCTGGGACCCATGCTGCAGGTAGCTCATGTCCTTGACTGGGGTGTTTACTTCAAAAACAAATACTCTCTGACAGCTTATTTCAAATACCCAAACAACAGGGAACAGGAAACTATGGGTTTTTTATATTCACCAGAAGTTCAGAGATATTTCTGCTTAACTGGGAACATCTACACAAGATGCTTACTGCAGACCTACCTAATTAGCTCCACAGTAAAGTCTCAACATCTGCATGTGCAGCCCTGCTAGGCTGCAAGAAACTAATGAACTCTGCCAGAGGATAGTACTCGTAAATACAAGTACTGTCCTGCTGCACTGTTCGTTAGTGCACAGCAACACATGTATAGATGCTGATGAGGGTGCCCCTGATGCACTGAAGCACCCTCATGCCCTAACCAGTCCCTCTGCAGCACATTGAGCCAGGTCAGAGCAGCCCCAGGCTGGCAGGCTGACCCTCTCACTCAGTGTGCTGCTGTTATGGGTGCACATTCAAACATGGCAAGCAGGAGCAATAAGCTCTCGTGTGATCTGCTAATAGCACATGTAGATACACCCACTGATTCCCAAGATGGAACTTACATGATCCTGGTGCAAAATTTGTGGCTGGCAAATAATTTTTAGAAGCTCTATTGCTTCTTTATGTGCCATCTTACTACATTCTCATGGAAACCCAAGCCTTAAAATGCTATAAATATGGCTTTCCCTACCAATATTAGGAAAACAGCCTTTTGTTTATGTTCTATAGCATTAGAGCAAAATTAGTGTTCATTTCTGTGTTGCAAAATGTTTTTCCCTGACTTGAAAACTCTCCATATTACTGAATGTAATAATTTTATCTTTGTACAGGCTCATTTCTCCTAACATCAGTCCTCATCCAGATTTTCTGTTATGCTTCTGCCATAAACAGAAGTTAAAACAAGAATACTAATACATTTTCTGAAGGAGTGACAGAACAGTCCTTTATTTTCTTAAAATCCTTACCTCACAACATGGCTCTCAATACTCCCCAAAGTTGTAAATGACACTGGAAGTCCTTTGATAAGAGAATGACAGTCTTCTAGTAAATAGGGTAGTCACCAGTAAATCCAGAGATGATAAATGAGGCCAATCTGAGATCTGCATATTCGACTGCAAACAAGGCAAGTAGGTTTGGGAGGAAAGAGTGGATCTTGATGAGTCCCAGCTCTTTCCCTTTTGTCTTATCTCTCCACCTCTATGGTGAGGTGGATAGATGCCTTATCATATGTCATGGTGACATGAGTCTCCCAGGTATTAATGTTAAGAACATATTTGGCCTTCACTGTGTCCCCGAATCTCCTCTTTTGCCCAACCCTAGAGTGATAACGATTCATGAGTTGAGAATATAAGGCCTGTTTCAGGAGCCTGTTGTCAGGCAGTTTCATGACATGGCATGTCCAGTGGAGCTGCTGCTGTATAACCATGGCTTTGAGACTGGTAGTATTTGTTTTTCTGTCTTTCCAAATGATATGGAAGATTTTCTGAAGACATGGCTGATAGCAGCATTTCAAGGCTTCCGGGTGTTTCTGATGTCATCCAAGTTTCACACCCATACAACAGGGTAGGGGTGACAACAGCCTAGTAGATGAGCTTTTTGGTTTGGGCACTGATGTCAGGATCACTGAAGATTTCAGAGATGTCCAAAGGCAGCACTGACAGATTTTATCTGGGGCTAAATATAGCCATCTATATTTACTTTTTTGGGAAAGATAGCTACCCAGGTAGGGAAAATACACACTCTTTCCCAAGAACTGCCCTCTAATTGTACTTTGTGGAGGAAAAGCTGATTCATTTGGGATACGTTGGTAAAGTATCTTGGTTTTTGTGCAGTTGACAATGAGGTCAGGTATTTTATACGCTTCACAGAAGCAGTCACGAGTTCTAGACTTCAGCTGAGTGGGCACACATGAAACAATCATCAGCATATTAGGATCGGTAATTGTGTTGGTTATCTTGGATTTGGAATGTAACTGGCTGATGTTAAAAACATCCATGTGATACTGGATGCTGACTCCAGATGGAAGTCTGTCAGCAGTGAGTTGTGGAATAGCTGTGATGGAAAAGAGTGTGGGTGCAATCATACATCCTTGCTTGACTACAGTTCTAATAGTGAAGGGGTCTGTTTCTGAGCCACTACTTAGGGTGAGTGCTGTGAGGTTATTGTGAAGAACTCTGATAATGGTAACAAATTTGGGGTGGCATCCAGATCTCATTGGGATCTTCCATGGGTCATCTTTGTTGATTGAAACTAAGGCCTTAGTCAGGTCAATGAAGGCCATGTAAAGATCTCAGTATTGCTCATGGCACTTTTCCTGCAGCTCTCTACAAACAAAGTTCATATTTATTGTACCTCTGAGTGGTCTGAAACCACATTGGGACTGGGGTAGAAATTTTGGTGGGCATCCAGATCTCATCAGAATATCAGATGTGAGCTGTACATGTGTTTGGGGAGGAAACAAACTCCTTGGGTGTGTATTTTGGGGTCTATGTCACACCTTCAAGAGTGTGTGTAGGGAGGAGGGCAGGGGGCCATGATGGGGGTGTGGGGTGGGGCAGGGACCCCTGAGGGGGTGTGTGTAGGAGGCTCTGAGAGGGGTGTGGGGACAGAGACCAGTGAAGGGGGGTGTGTGCAGGTAGGGGAGGCAAGGGGCCCTGGGGTGAGGAGGTCAGGGACACCTGAGGGTCATTTGGAGGTGGGGGCTGAAGTAGGTAGGGGTGGCAGAGGCCCCTAAAGGGGTGGGAGGCAAGGTCCCCTGAGAGGGGTATGTAGGGGAGGCAAGGACTGCTGAGGGGTAAGCGGCCCCTGATGGGGATATGTAGGGGGCCGGGTTCCAGTGCAGGGATGCTGCCTGAGTTCTCTATGTTGGCCTGAGAGTGCCTGCAGGCCTGCAGACCCCTCCCCTCTCCTCCAGCCCCCACCCACACACCCCTGCCCTGCCCCCCACCAACCCTGCTGGCCCCCTCTGCAGGCCCACCCCAGCCCTGGAAGTCTTCCCCGCACCCCACTGCCCTGCCCCCTCCCACCCTGCCAGCTCTCCCTGCAGTCTCCCTGTCCATCCCTGGCAGAATGACCTGCATCTGACCCACAGGGCTCTACCCAGCCCTGCTGGTGCCCCTTATTGTTGACCCCCAGACCTCCACTTTCCCCACCACCAGGCCCCAACCCCCAAACCCTACTAACCCCAAAACCTGCAGGAGGGAAAGTGAATCTGAGCCAGCCTTTGCTGATTTCAGAGTCCTCCTCCCCCTCCTCCTCTCCCTCCCCTTCCCCTTTGCCCTCCCCTCGGGACAGGGCTTAGGGTTTCCTGCACTTTTTGCAAGCAGCTCTTGCAGGTTTGCAGAAGAGGAAACCCACCATTTCCCACTTCAAAGGGAAAAATCCATGTTTTTCTCCTTTAAAGGGGAAAATCTGCATTTTTCCATGGGGAACAGAAAACCAGGATCCCTGAAAATTACCCCAAAGAAGTAAAAAATAGTTACTTACCTTCAGCAGATGTGGCTATTCAAGACATGTCCACTTTGATTCTATGTCCTACTTCTCCATCTCTGCGGAAAGAAGATTCTACACTGGGGAAGTATGAATGACAGCCTGCTCTACCATCTGTGCCTTTGGGCATGGTAGGTGGAGGGCAAGGGCATACAGGATGCAGGTGCAGCCCATGCTGCGGGCCACTAAATCTATGTGGAGCGCATGTGCTTCATACGTGGTCACCATATTGTAAAGAACTGAAGTTACTGACAGTAAGGATTGTTTTTTGCCCTCTCCATGTGCAGATATCTTTATATTTTAAGTTCTGCATTTTTGCATTTGATTAGCATTATTTAGCATATTGAATTCTAAGCAAGAGACAGAGTCAGAAAATCTTTCTCTTCTTTTCCCAGCTCATTTTGTCAAGTCATATTTATAGGAGTTTGGAATGCACAGTCACTGTTACAGGACCTGGCTAAGCCATTTGCATAAGTATCCAGCTTGACTCATTATGAAGCAACGAAATTGTAATCTCTCACCACTAGTACAGAAGTCCTTATTATCAGACACTTACCCTATGTTTTATATTATATGTTCCAGTAAACAAAAATAATTCCATGTGATGATTCTGTACCAGAATATTAATCTAGCTATCAGTGACCACCTCATATTCCTTATAAAATGATCTTATTTCTATATGTGCTATGAATTATTGCTAATACACACCTCCATCACTGTAGTATCCTGACCTTTTCCTACATTTAAGTAGTGGGGAGTGCTCAACTAGAACTTTCTGAAAAAATAGACTTAGTATACAGCAGACAGCTTTGAGGATTGCACTTCCTCCCTGAGTGTTGCTTCCATCCCACATTCTCTTTGTGCCTCTGTGGGAATGCTGTCTCTTCCCATTCTCCTGCCCCTGATTTTGAGTCACCTACATTGTACAGTACATTGAGTTCCTGCGTTGGCTTTCCCACCCGTTGATCCTGCTTCCAAAATCAGTAAAATGAAAGCAACTATTCTGGACCACAGAGAGACAGCAGGTCACAGAATACAATTTTCACTTTCCTCATATCAGTGAAACACCTGATTTACATTTCCATCTGGTAGCTGACTCCACAGAAAGGGGTGTAAAATGCCACTATTCCAATCTAGAGGAACCACTTACACCTTGCTTTTGAACAGGTACAAATTAGTACAGAAAACGTAAGGCAGTGAGAATGGGCCTCTGGTTGACAATACTTGTAATGCATTCCTCAGGTGAGGAATAAAAATGAGGAGGCAATGGAAAATAGTAAAAAAACATCTGTTTCCTGTACACAGAAAGCTGTACAACTGTTTTTATTTATTTATTTATTTTTGCAAGTGTTTAAACTTTTAAACAAATTGACTTTGATAATGTTAGTGCTGCTCCTTTTCTTCCCTTTTTGTAAATGATCTCTCATAAGTATTCTGACTGGAAAGTTCATGGAGAAAGCAAATATGGTGGACTTCCTGTGAAAATCTAATTCTAAGAGGCACACCCCTATAGCCAGAGAAAAGGAAGACTGACTGTAAATTTCATGTCCAAGAAAAGCAGCTTGAGAATCTTAAATACTGAAGACTTGAAAAGAACTAGTTAAAAGCATAGCATTATAGAAAAATAAGGCTCAAGGACCTCAGAGGTCATATAGTCCAGCCTCCTGCTCAGGGCAGGATCAGCTCTGTCTAAACCAGTGGGAGCATACCTTTTTTGGTGGGTGTGCCACAGATTAATCCCATGCTGTCTCTGAATGCCACTCCAAGCCCTTTACCCTGCCCATCTTCTCTGCTTTTTGTTCCGTGCCCTATCTGATTTGGTGCTATCTGTCTCCTCCCTCATCTGCCATATGCCACACACTGAGGCTTCCTGTGTCACTAGTTGCACATGTGCCACTGGTTGGCCACCCCTGGTCTAGAGCATCCCAGGCATGTTTTTGTCTAACCTGTTATTAACAACAGTGGGAACAATTTTCATATAAAAATAATGATGCATAATGTTTGAAACATCAAACACATACTTTAACTTGTCCCAGGTAATGGGTTTACCTATCGGTAGACTACAGATAAAATATTTTTTGCTGATATCATTTGGTGAGAAATATTGATTACATGATCATTTTCAACTTTCACTGGTATGTCATATCCTATTTATGTTCTTTTTAGTAGTCTAGGAATACAACATATCAATCCTCCAAAGTTCTAAGAAAATCCTGCAGAAGGCAGGTAGACATGCACCTTGTTGAATAAATGCATCAGAGACGCATAAGCTTCATGAGCCACAGCTCAGTCCATCAGATGCTATGAAAGAACATGTATAAAAGAGGAAGAGTGATTTGAGTATAAAAGACGGGGAACGGAGGGGCAATGCTGAGAGAGGCAAACCAATGATAAACCTGTTGGAACAAAGGGGTAAAAAAAAAGTAGGTCCAAATAATGGGATAAGAACCTATAGTCTTGTTTAGACCATACTTAACACAATCCAGTGATGATTTCTTGTTCTGCAATTTTGCATTCAAATCAGCTTTTAAATTCCCACTGTTTCTGTGGTCAGTGATGGGATGTCCAGGAAAGCTAAAGTGTTCTACACTCAGCTTTTCATCAATTCACTGTTTTCATGAAAAATGGATGGCCAGATGGGAAGTTGCATGATGTGATGTTTATGATGCTGGAACTGACCCATCTCCAAATCTGTTTTTTGTTTGTTTGTTTGTTTGGGGTTCTTTTGGGGGGTGGGGTGTGGAGTTTATTCTCCAGGCCATCTGCCTAGTAAAAATGAGGTAACGCCACTACAGACTATAAAGATACACTGGAGTAAAACTAGGATGAATAAACAGGGGATCAAGCACTGAGTATCTAGTCACACACAGGCTTTAGTAGGAACTGGACGCTCTTTAGCACTACTTGTATAGTATATTTCCAAGGTGGTGGACGACAGGATAAAATATATGTTATTCCCTTTTGCCTTTCTTGCTCATCAAACTAGAGCTTATGAATCAGAGTGGATTTTCTTGTGAATTCTTTTGACCAAATGATTATTATAGTAATTCTCAACCAGGGTGTCAAAGCATCCTGGGTTGACATGTGATACCTTTAAGGGTCTTGAATGATATTAGCACTGTTAAGCATGCAAACACTTATACATGTTTCACAAGATAAACCCAGAGATTTCAAATAGGAGCCTATAATGTTACAAACACTTTGACTAGTTGTGGTCTTTCTGAGTTCTTTGCAACAGAAGAATTGGTTTATTATTTTTCTGTAGCAAAAAAAAAAGAGTGAAAGCTAAGAGTGGGCATTTTCTAAAGGGTACCTTGGGTCTTAAAAGGTTGAGAACAACTGGATTATTACATGGTTGCCTCTGGTAAAGGGGACTCACTGGAAAGGACTTCCTGGTGATTTCCATATCCTTATGTACATGTCAAGACTTTCTCATATGGTAAGTTTACACCTCCCACATTTTAATACTCAATTATTGACAAGTCAGTATTTTTATCCTGGAAACAACATTGTCTACATATAGACTTACAGAATGCAAATAATGTGACTGTTTTCTAGTGAAACTACCTTGAAAATAAATGCAAGTGATAGGGAGGGCAAAAACCATAGGGAGACACCTAATTCCAGATAAGAAACAATTGTTTCCTGTTTTTACATACAGAAAGTGTGGAAACATTTAAACCAAATGGAAGCCTGAGAGCAGGTATAGATGTGGGTAATGGAACTGTAAAGCTGTTCAACTGTACTAAGGGAGCTTGTATATGAATGTCACCTTTGATCATCCATACACCTTCAAAGACTTGGTTTGGTCCATTCTACAATTTGACAAAAGTCAAGAGTCCATAACATGATTTGTGATCAAAGATCATTCAGAAAGAAGAAGAAAATTTCAATTCATATCTAAGATCCCCAAAAATATAGGTATGTGGAATATTTGAATCTTCTAATTATAATCTGGAGTTCAAGACTGCCAGATATTGTTTAAAAATAAAGTCCTTGTATGATGCTTGAACACTGTCAGTGAAAGGACCATCCAGAACTACCCATGTATGTATCAGATGATGCTGTAATAATGGCTAGTGTGCCCTTATTGAAATGGAACTCTCCAACTTATATCTTCATGTATTATTCATGACTATATTATAGTTCCTTTAAAAAAGTATACCCGCAATCTGTAATATATAATGTAACATAGTAGAAACAAAATGTACTTGTCTAATTATACAAATAATGAAAAAAGGACAAGCAATGTATCTATGGCAAAGTGTTACATTATAGATTAGACAAATATACAGTAGTTCATCATTTGTTTCATTTCTGCTTGATGTAGTTGCTAAGAAACAAAACTGAAAAAAGCTCTTTTGAACCTGAAATCTCTTGGAAGCATGGTACTGTGTGGGTGCATTTGCACATGTGCTTAACTCCCCAGTAAACTAATTTGCTGAGGTGTAAAGCATCACAGTCTACACGTGCAACACTATTAGATAGCAGAAAACTAATTTTCACTGCCATAAGATAGCACTGTCAATGACAGTACTTTCTTACAGCAGTGAAAATAACTGCATCTAAATGCATGTGTAAACCCTGACCCAGCTGTACATTGCACCTGGTCACCCTAGGCAGCAGGGGACAGACTCTTGCCTGCCACCTAGTCACAGGACTCCACCCTGGGGCACTCTTGTTTCCCAGTCAGCCCTTCTGCCTCCCGATGCTGCCTCCTGGAACCCAAGGCTGACCCCCTTGGGTCCACTGCCTGCCCTGGTCTGCTCCACCCTGGCTCAAACTACTGCATTCCTGGGCACAACATCTACACATGTGCTTTGGACTGCAGGAGTCTGAGCATCTACATGTGCCATTCAGGCATGGCTGGTGAATTCAGACTAGTGGGGCGGGTGGAGCATCCCACGGGAGTGGCAGGGGGGTGGGGGTTTGTAGCCAGCTGGAAGCAGGGTGGGGTTTGCAGCTGGCCAGGAGTAGGAGTTTTTTTTGCAGCCAGCTGGCCACTCCAGCTGGTAGCAGGGAGGCTACAAACCCCCCTGCTCCTGGCCAGCTGCAACCCTCATTCCCCTCTCCCAACCTGCACTACCAGCCGGCTGCAAACCCCTCCCCACCGCCCCCTCCCATGTGATGCTCCACCCTCCCCACCAGTCTGAGTTCACCAGCTGCACTTGGTGCCATTAAGGCACTGTGATAAACTCTGGTGGAAACTTCCCTGTGGTTTATCTTGTGACCTTAATGGCATATGTAGATTGCACCCTGTATGCACATTTACATGTGCTTTTAATGTGCTTTAGGCTTACTATGCAATAAAATACTGCACAGTAATACTTCCCTTGGAGCATGTCTGCATGTGCACCCTGTTGGTGCCCTGCTCTGCCCCCCTGCAGCAGCCAAGGAGAGGTCCAGGCTACCCCGGGTGCTATCCTGCGGGTCGGCAGGAGGCACATGGCCAATCTCAATGTGCACAAGGCCAGGAGATCTCTGTTGGCTGCAGTGGCAACTGTCTCCTGGCCTCGTGCATATTGAGACAGGACCTGATGTGCATGGGGCTGGGAGATAGCCCTCCTGGCCCTGTGCACATTGGGACACACTGCTGCTAGGTGGGGCTTCCCTACTCTGCAGGGGGTTCACTAAGAACTTTTCTAGGCATGGGATAGCTGCTGGTGAGCCTCCTGCTGGGTAGGCCCCTCTGCTCAGCAGGGAGCTGCCCAGGAACTGTCCTGCAAGCAGGGCAGCTTCTGGCAAGCCCTGTGCCCTCCCTGTGCCCTCCCACTTGGCAGGGGGCTCCCTGGCACCTGCCGTACTTGCGTGACAGTTCCCAGCCAGCCCAATGCTGAGCACAGGGGCATGAGGCTTGTTGGCAGTTGACCTGCTTGGGTTCCCAGCCTCCGCTTGCCCCCAGAGCAGCTCTGTGCTATGCTTGCTCTCTGGAGTTCCCAGCCCCATGCTGGGAGTCGCAAGCCCGGACGGGGGACAGAGACCTCCCCAGTCCCAGTGCTGATGAGCTCCTGGCTCCTGGGGGAAGCTAGGACCTGAGTAGCACCAGGACTGGGGATAGACACTTCCCCATCCCCTGTGGCTCCCTGCTACCTAGGCTGACCAGAAGCAATTTTTTTCCTGGTCAGTGCCTACATATGTACTACTGTACAGTAGCTACTGTGTAGTTAATCCAGTAACTGTATTTACAGGTACTACTTAACTGTGGAGTAGCTTAAATTACTGCACAGTAAATGCTGCGCATGTGTGGACTGTGATGCTTTACTGCACAGTAGATTAATGTACTGTGCAGTAAATCATCTCATGTAGATGCACCCAGTATGTAGTAAAACCTCTTTTTAATGAAAAATTAAACTATGGACCAAGAGAAGCTGAGGTTTATTTGTATTCTGTGTTTTCCAGTCCACTATCCCTGAGCCAAGCTACAGTAGTGGTAACAGCTATCTAAGCAATATTAGATAGTTTTGAGCTGAAGTACTGACAGCTGCTTGTTTGAATAATAATAATAATATCTACTGAGTTCTATTTTAGTTTTAGACTATAGTCATGAAATTACTGAAATTATACCTTGTAGCCAGACATTATTAAGCCATTTCTGTATCTTTGAGTTTCTAAGAATTATGGGTTAGATCATATGCCACTTATTATGCATATTATTGTAGTGACACTTAGGCTATATGTTTATAATGCAGCAGTAGTATGGCTCAGTTAGGCTGCTTTGAAAGCACACCCCACTCCAACATGCACACTCCAAATGATGTGCATCCCCCCATGACTGCTCTTAAGCATACTGAGGACAAGGTCTCAAGAGAAACCCCAGAAGCATGACCCAGAGGATCCTCCCTGGCACATTTCCAGGTTAGAAGGGCAACATTGGTAGTGTATGGATAAGGAGTGGGTGAGGGCATCCTAGCCAGGACACACTGCCAAATGTCAAATGCCAAATTCTTTCAGAAGTGGCTAAAAACTATAAAAGGTTCTGGGATGATGTCAGGTTTCATCAAGTTTTGGACTTTTCCCAAAACCTCAACTTAAGGATATAATACTGCAGTGCAGTTGTATTCTTAGAACTATCCATTACTACCCTGCTTGATACTCAAAAAGCTGATGATCCATCTGCTTGTTTTTTCATTTTAGGCTCAAGATAAAAATCACTAGAAGTGGTGAGGAGGAGGAAGACCTACCCACCTTTTTATATTCATATTTTTTCAGGCATGTTTCACTCAGATACTTTAGGTGAGTGCTTAACAGATGGATTAGGATCTGGCTTTCTATGCCTGTCTGAAGAGACAGAGGTCATTTTGTTCTCACAGTTACTGCACCCTTTTACAAAGAAGGCAGCTTCACAGTGGTCTGTCAGATTTGTCTTTTAGTGGTGATGGTTGCTCTTTTCCTTTGTCTAAAACAAGTTCATTTAGACTGGAAATGCAGAGTATTTTTCTCTTTGTAGATATTAACTAATGCATATACAAAGACTTTAGGAAGTAGAAGTCAATTAAGAGTTGATGCTGAACCAATATGAGGGTATCATTTGAGAACAAAAGATATTTCTTCTGATATTTGTAAAATGATAAACAACTTTTTGGACCCCAACATTGAAATTGCAATCCTGAAAAAAAGTTTAGAATGCCCAGGAAATCATATTAAGCAATGGTTTTAGATTAGCATTCTGTTTTCTGTTTTGGTGATAAAATATTGAAGAAAAAAATAGTTGCTGGAAAAGAACTGCACTCTGTAGAATTAACAGTGAGGAATACAATTTTTCTAATTCAGTCTTCAGCTACAGATGGTTGGTCACTTGGTGAGTGATATTATTAATATAGTAGCAGTTTCCACTGGCTGATTTCACTAATAAAAAATTGAAGAAAGCAGCTAACTGGCTGGTCACTTATAGTTGTATTCTGAAAGATACAAAGAAGTACCAAGCATCTCCCATTGAAATTTTTCTTATGTATATGAACGTTAGTAAAGCTCCTGAGAAATCCATGTGCTGAGCTTAAACTATTAGAGGCTGGGGCCTTGGAGAATGGCTAAAATGCAAGCAGATAATTATACAGATACATAATAAATAATAAATTAACTCTGGAAGCAGTAAAGGCTAGGAATCTCTTATTCCCTGCACTACGATGCTCTAAAAACACTGAAGTGGCTCTATATCATCTCCACAGAGAACATATCTATGCAGAAGGGAGAGTTGGATGTCCTGCTTTACCTTACTTGCTGATGTACTCTTTGCTGGAGTTCATCATGGACGGATCTCTATGGAGTCCAGGAGTCCAGGTCAGATCTGAAACAAAGGAAGGTGTCACAACCTGTGAGACCCTTTCTTACAGAGGCTATGCATCGTAGGCTCTATATTTCCTCCCATGCTTGCTTCTGTTGGACAGAACCAGTGACATCAAGACTTTTATAGGGACGATAGGAAAAGCAGCAGAGTGTCAACATTTTCTTGCAAGTTGTCTTAACTCTAGTTGGAAAAGTTTCATTCTTCATGGATGTCGGTTTTTAACCCTAGTAAAGTCCAGTGGTTCTAAGCTTGTTTGTTATAGACACAGACTAGCATGGAATTCTTTATATGGAAAACTACTTCTGCCCCACAAAAAAATTCCTGTGATAGTAATCTGGATTGCCTAGCAAAACGAAGTGGACCTGTAAAGTTCCTCCTCTTAACATAACCATTCCACAAGGGAGTAAAAAGTGATTAGTTTGGAGATAGTTCCTCAAAGGGCATGTAACAGGGTGAGCTGTCCCTTTAAGAAGGACCGTCAGCTTTCTTGAATAAATCTAGCTATGGGGCATATGGATAAATAGGAATGGACCCACTGGAGCTTTAAAAGTTCCAAGAAGAGTGACCAGGAGAGAGGAGGAAGTCAGCTGCTGGTGAAACAGTATGCTGCAAGGAAGGGCTAGGCTGATATGCTGGGACCATAGCCAAAGGGGCTCCCCTTCTCAGGCCTGGGACATGGCAGAAGGTTTGGTTCTGTCTGATTGTTTAAAAGACTCTGATTTACTTGGGAAGATTGGCTGAGTAGCTCCTCTGGGAGTGAAACCACTTGCAGAGCTAAGCAACCCACTTACAGGGCCATTCAAATATCAGCGTAATTCAGATATCACTGTAAAAGGGGAATTTGCTTCAGCAAGGAAACATGTCTCACCTATCAGTTAAATAAATAGAAAGACTTTTGTAGGCTGGATTTGTAGTACAGACTTCTGTGAAGGCTGCCATGGTGGTGGCAGGTGTGGTGAGGTATGATTTGCAGTTGCTATACCTATGGCAGAGAAACCCCTCATGTATTCCTTTAGTATTCTTGTAGTAGTTACACACTCCAAGAGCAGACATAGCCTTAGATTCCCTCATAGAGCTTTAGATTTCACAAGTGCTTCAGTAAGAAGGATTATTGTGGGGGAATAACATGAACAAATCAATATGCTGACAAAAGTGTTTCAATAAATGTGTAAGTGGATTGCACCATTAAGCAAAAACTGTTCTTTCGATTTGCAAGAAAAAGCTGTATAGGCAAGAGAAGACAGTTTAATCAAATTTGGAATTCTATGAAGGAAAGTAAGGAAGAAAATGTATTTTTGTCATTTTACAGGACTTTAAATAATTTCTAGGGAGGGCACAGATTTAACAGTCATCACTGCAGATATGATCTAAGTAAGATCCCTAAGACTGGACTAGCATTCACTTGACCCCTTTGAAGCCATCAACATAACTTCTGTCCAAGATTAAAAGCCACTAGCTACCTTTTCATTATTGTTGCACAATTTATCACAAAAAAGGGAAGAGAACCTAATAAATGTCTGGAAGCCATTTGTCTGTCTTTTCAAACAAAAATGGAAAGCCTGATAGTAAATGCTAAAATCTGTAAATTTAAAACAGGCCAGGACCCATACTAAAATCCATTTAAGAGTAATACATTGAAATTGCCACATTGAAAATGCAGCTTTATCTCAGGAGAAATGGATGCATCCAGACATCTTCAATTTTAACTGGGTCCTTGCTCTTAAAAAACAAAACACAACAAAAAACCAAGCTGAACTACACAAGTTGTGCTAAAAATTACAGAGACACTGTTGATGCTGAATAGGTTCACTACAGATCCAAAATATTGTTAGAAGAAGTGTAACGGTGACAATCCTATTGACATCATCTTGGGAATAGTTTCTGTACCTGGCCCTGAGCTGTTCTGCCAAAACTTTTGGGTTTGCATCATGGCTGACTGGTGCCACCTTAGTCAGGGGGGGCACATCCCACCTCCCAGCAACCAGTCAGCAACCGGGAAGGGCGGAGGGAGGGGGTTACCCCGTTGCCAATTGTGCCAACCAGGAAGTGGCCATGGCGCTCCTGGAAGTGACTGCAGCACTCCATCTGGTGCTCCCAGGGGTGGCACCGGCGCTTCTGCTGGCTCCCTCTGCCCATCACCTAAGTAGAGAGCGCAGCCTGTCGGGGGGGCACCAACGTTCTCAGGAAGTGCATATACACCCCTGTGCACTCCCTATGCATTGTCATTGGTTTGCATGTTATATTTTTTATTGATTTTTTTCCAGCATTTTTCTTTCCTGGGTTGAGGTACCAAAAAATCACAGAATTAAAAGGAGAACCGCCTCTACTAGAGAAACAGTGAAGCTTATACACAGGGCTGTCAGATGCACAAAATAAACTGAAAACCAGAGATGTTTCCCCTTTAATTTTTCAATTGTTGGAATCTTAGTTTTTACTTGTAGTTATTGTAAGTTTCAAAATATTTAGATAGAAGCAGTATAGTCTTGAAGTAAACACCATTTATTTAAGAATCTAAAGTTTTGTGGCTCTGATTTCAATGAGGTAGTTGTCCTCTGCCTACTTTTATGCATAGGTGGTAGGTTTAAGGGACCAGTTATATGCTTAAAGTTAGATACATGGGGAGATATTGGCAGAACTGGGGCTTATGTGAGGTCAATGGAAAGAAGGCAGAGTGTGTTTTGAGCTTTCTCCCCTTTCCTTTTTTCAAACTTTGTCTAACACAAGGTAAGTAAACAGTTTTTCAATTTTAAAATCAAATCAAAAGGGTGACACACCTTCCTTTAACCCCGTGGTTATATCCCCTTTTAGACTTGAGGCACCCGTTGTTTGACTCAAGGCACCCCTCTGTAACTTGACAGGGGGTGCACTACGCATTGTCCCTGACTGGGCGCATGTTTAAACAGCATGCTCAGGAGCAATTATGTCCAAAGCAATAAGCTCCAAAGTTTATTTATGCACAGTAATAGACACACTCACAATGCTCACTTACTTGCAGAGGGGTTGGGCAGCAGGGATAGGACAGTAAAGCTTGAGCCTACACTTATCTCCTCATACCTGCTTATCGCCCCACACCCCCTGGTACCCTTCAGACTGTGGCTGAGAATCATGGCTTTAACTTTTTACTTCAAGTGAAATTCAGGAAGTCCATACAGTCATTAGGTCTGGAATCAGGCTCAAGTACCAATGTCTCAGTTAGGATAGTTGAAGGGTGCTACTGCCCCTCCATTGCTGCAGAAGGATTGTTAGCTGTTGTTCCAGTTAATAATTCCAGCTAAATGCTCCCATACCTGACAGTCTATTATGAGTGAAAATATATCCCCATCTTTCCACCATGCAATAACTGCAACAAACAGCTTAAAATGCTGAAAGGCTATGTCAGTGCTTCCATAATGGTCTTCTGTGCCCCTCCCATAAAGTGGTGACTACCATATTGCCATATGATATTACTATCAATAAGCCATGGTAAAGATCATCCTTGAATCAAGGGATTGTCACTGCCACTGATTACCATATATCAGACAGAGTGGAAGACATGCCTTTGAATTTCCCTGTTTAATATTTACGTAACTCAGACGTCAGATGGTACTTTTAAACATATTTAGATCTAAATGTAAATAACACCAGTGGCATAAGTGTAGAGCAGGCATCATTTAAAACAGACACAGGAAATGCTGGAATAAGAATAGGTTTTTAATGGGCTGTTGTTTGCTATGCTGCAAGTTTAATTACATTGATAGTTTCAAAAATAGCAATAATGCTTAGCATTCTTGTTGTACTTCACGTTTTTGAAGTGCTGTACAAATATTAGTTGCTCATTATTCATTTCTTGGTAGTAAAACTGTTCATTAGCTGTGTGATATGAATATTGTATCACTGGCTTCTACAAGCAGAGTAAGAACATATTAGGCAAGATGTGAGAGAAAGTTATGCTTAATCAAATGTAGTTGGTACGGTAAAAGACTGGAAATAAGTTGGCTAGATTTACTAACATAATGTAAGAGTATAAGGGTGAAGCTGAAAACTTAAGCACTTTCAGTGCTCTCTCAATAAAGTCTCCCATGCCAAAACTACTCTTACCCAAAAAGAGTAACTTACTAAACAGTAAAAGCCATTGCTTTTTCCTGCTCTGGGACCAATTAAACCCCCCCTGCAAACCCTAGTATTTTCTTTTAAAGTGAGGAACTGAATAATTCCCTTGCAATTCCCTCCCATCTGTGTACTGTTGCAAACAAAGCTTACTTCCTAAAATTTTGACTTATTCTCCACACAATAATATTTTGCTTTTATAAAGTTATTTTTGTCCAAAATTTCTTTTCAGACTTACACTATAAAACAGAATACCTTCATCCAATACTAAAATAGATCCACATCCAGAGTTCATACACAATAATAGTTTAACAGATCACTTCTAAAATGTTCTACTGTGGAAATGTGTGACTACTTTGTCAGTGTGTGTAAAATCAAAGCTATTTTCAAGAATTATGTTAATCACATTACTTAATTAGTTTACAAATAATTACTTGACACTTGCAGTCTACAGCCAGATGTTTTGGCAGCTGAGACAGAAGAATTAATCATAAATAAGCCCACATTTGTTCATTATAGTAAAAATAAAAATGCTGTTTCTTTCTGTTTTGTTTCCTGCTCCCCTTCCCATTTCTTTCTTGATGTTTTTCCCTCAGCCATTTGGGTTTCTTTTTTTCCTTCCATTTAAAATAAAAAGTACTCTATTTTAATCTCTTTCTAACATGATATTATTTGTGTCATTTGTTTCACATACTTTCCCTTGTCCCTAAATGCTTCTTTTTGTCCTTTTTTTTAGGTCTTACCTTAGCTCGTTCACACCCAGATTCAGGACATACAAACAGATAATTTTAAATAGGAAAGAACTCCCACTGAAATCAAAGGCCACAAGCATCCTTAATTATTTTTCTGCAGTTGAACCCTTTTGCTTCAAAACTTGTCTTTTTATCAGGTACCTGAACTCCACCTCCAATTTCTCTATCAGTCATTTTCTTTTCTTTAGTTCCTTTAGTTCTGTCCTTCTTCCCTCACTTTTCTCTCTCCCTCTTCTAGTTCCCCCTCATCCCACTTTGAGGTCTTGCTCCCTTGCATGCCTCTCAGCCCTGCCTCAAACAGTCTCAGTCTCTCTCTTTCTCTCTCTCTCTCTCTAGCTCTCCCTTATTGTGCCCTTCGGCTACTTTCAGAGAGTCATAGGTAGTGAAGGCGACAAAGCTGCAACCAGCTTTGCCAGAATCCAGAGGACTTAAACCAGTCCTGCCTGGGCACATCTACACATGCAATTAATGGACTTAAATAAACTCTGGGCCTTATTGCTTATTCCTACAGAGTTTATTGTTCCCTGTGTGCTGCTTGAACATACACTCCAGAGCAATAAACTCTGGCACAATAAGCACCAGAGTTTATTCATGTGCAGCACATTGAGTTGGGTCGGAGCAGACCTGGCTGGCAAGGAGACTGGGGGATCAGCCTGTCAGCCTGGGGCTGCTCCCTCCCACTTAACATGCTGCAGAGGGGCTGGCTGGGGCATGAGGGGTGTTAAAGTGTGGGGCTAGCCAGCAGGCAGCCCCTTCACGAAAGTATCCTCGTGCCCCAGTCAGCGAATTAGAAAATCAGTGTACTCCAGCCTAATAGGGGCACAAGTGTAGATGCATGATGTTTACTGAGCAGCTAATTAGTCAACTGTAGTAAATGTCTCATGTAGATGCACCCCCGACTGATCAGGTGAATAGAAGTCATCAGTTATAGCCCCATTCTTTTGTCACTGCTGTAGGCTCAGTGTGAGTGATCATTCAAGTAGGATCCTTGTCTATGTCCCTCCTTTCCCAGAAGAAGGACTGGTACATGGCTTGTTCGTACTTGTTGAGGGCACCCCAGACCAAGGAGGCTGTACAGCAGGGATATCTGCTGCTCTGAGCCCAAGAATCCAATGAATGTCAGCTCATACAAGGGTATAGGTTGTAGCCGTGTTGGTCTAATGACATAGGCAGACAAAGTTCTTTGGGTAAATTTGATATATTTTATTAGACCAACTCAAATAGTTGGAAAAAATTTTCTTCTTTACAAGCTTTCAGGCACAAATACCCTTTATCAGGCTGAGGAAACATCTGCAGTTGGTGTGTGCTCTTCTTAGACGGAATGAATAGTAAAGAAGCCAGAGGCTGGTAAGCATGCAAGAAATGCATGACTGGCTTTCTTTTTTTAATTTGGTGTGAAGAAAGTGCAGTGTAGAAGCAATGTATGATCTTTCGGAGGGGAGGTTCTATTTTTATCATATGACTCTCCTTCTGTCTTGTTATGCAGGAAGGTTAACAGAAGTATTATCAATGCGTAGACTTTGTGCTGGCAATTCTATCTATAGGCAAATGACTAGTATCAAATTCATATCTTCTAAGGATTGTAGAATTTTTAGAACAATTTTATGAGGTAAATACCTGTAAAGTGGTTTTTTTTTTCTGGTTGCAGAGATGGAGAAACTTGGAGAGGCCGGCACTGGCACTCATCATAGCAAGGTTCTGTCTGAATTGTGACACTTAATGGGATCTCAGCAAGGAGTGGCTCAACCATGAGCTCTAGAAAAAACTTTGGATATTAAAGCTGCGCATCTCTGATTAATTTTTCCTGAACATTGCACCTCTTCCCTGCCTTCTGGGGATATAAAAGCAAATTAAGATCTCCTTAGGAGTCACAGGAGTTACTCTGGATCTGTTCTAGTGTAACAAAGTAGAATCTGACCCAGAAACTTTGGTGTATTTGAGTTTCCACTTTGGACAGGAACTCTGAAATTCAGGAAGGAGTTACATATTTCCCTACATACCTTTCCAGTATTTTCTTCTCCCTCTCAAAGCAATGCAGGAGACCCTTAAACACTCTCCCATAATCATATTCCTGAGACTGACAGTTTCAGTTGCGTGCAAACCTGAGCCCTTGATACAGTACTTCATGTTTCTCTAGGCATCGGTATTATTTATAGTCTAAAATCTTTTATTGGATAGTTTAAATCTCTTTCTCCAAGGACAAGGGTTGGATTACTGACTATTACAGCAACAAATGGTCACCTGACTGCAGCAAGAACTTGTTTTCTTCAGGTTCCATGC